>NC_082646.1:77713155-78963155 GCF_028023285.1 Balaenoptera ricei | reverse complement strand
TGCTGAGCTCCTGTCATACGGAAGGAAACATCTAGACCTGGAGAGAAGTGTTTCCCCGTCAGAGTGTTTTCATAGAGAAATTCTGTTCCAACCCCAGGTCATGTCCCATCTGGCCAGAACGAATCTGGAAACAGAGACACAAAAGGTCAATTTGAAAGTTCTTAAACTCTCTAGGTATGATATGGTACATACTCTATAACATCTTGTTTGTTTTGTTTTAGTGATGTAGTTTCATTTTTTTGCAATGTATTTTTATTGGGGAGTTTATTCCCTTCCGAAAACCTAAGGAATTACTTAATAAACAAATAATACCTATGTATTTACCTACCAGGGAACTAATTTTATGAACAATTATCACAGTCAGGGAAAGCCTTAGTTTTATATCTGAAAATCTGGTTTTCAGTCCCAATTCAACTATTTTCTAGCTAAATATTCTTGACCAGTCATTTAAGCTAAACCTCAATTATCACATCTTCAAAATGCAGAAGATGCCAGGTTGCCTAAGGCGTTTCATATGATGCTGGCCAGATCACTAAAGGATATATGTAAAAGCACTTTGAAGATACTGTGATTGTGGGTATGGCATCTCCAAGGGCTTCAAATATATTTTAACAGAAAAATAAAAGGATCTTGTACCTTGGAAACATAGGCAAAGGGAAAGTAAACATCAGTGTTTTAGCAGTATGTGACAGCAAAGCAAAAAGAGAAAAGAAAAAGAGATTTGTTTTTTCCCCACTCATAAATCCATTCATTTTTCATGATGGGCTCAGCCTCAAACAGATTTTACACACAAGAGGCATTTTTCTTTATGTAGTCCAAGGGCCAAATATTTGGGAATCAATAAGTCACCAAACAATTGGATATTTCCTATAGAGGCAAGGCCACTATATTTATCCTTTTTTAAAAAGTCAGGCTGAATCTACCACATGTATCATCTTGTAAATGCTTTTCATTCAAAAATGAAACAAAAGATGTGCTACTGCTAAGAGCTTCAAGGTCTAGAATGCCTATGTGCTCCTTATTATAATTCCTTTTTTCAAAATAGGCATTGTGTGTCCCCGAAGGACAAGCCTTGTGTTCTCTCAGCTCTAGGAATTGATTAATGCCTCAGGATGTGATGTATATTTAAGCCAGACTTGTGGCCTATTAGCAATTCACAAACCATGACAGTGCATAGTTTTGTACTTAACTCCATTTTGCATTACAAAATGTTTATAAATCTGCCTCCATTCCCAGAATGGTATATAAACACGTCAACAAATCGCATGTGTATTGAGGGAAGGGAGGTAGAAGTTTACGAATTTATCATAGCCTCAGGCTATTCAGTGACATATTAAATATCACCCTGGCCACTGAGGTCCCTACCAGGCAGTTGGTCAGAATGAACTGTAGATAGATTGAACCTCGCTTATTGGAGACAAGTCAGCAGCTCACCCAAATATTATAAATTGTATCCCTCACACTAGAAAAAATATTACACCATACTAAAGGCAAGCCTCTTATTTCTACATGACTGCAGTCTTATGATTTTGTTAGAAGACAAAGGGATTTTATGGCAAAAGGAAAATCAGGAGACATAGGTGGATGAGGGATGGTGGGGACATTATCTAATTTCTGGCCCCATCATCTGGGAGGTGAATTTAGATTAATTAAAATATATATTAATATATTAGATTAATTTTTAAAATATATATGTATATATCCTTTTACATATGCATATTCTGCTTCTGGAAGACGAATTCTTCCCTTTCTCATCTTTGGGATCTTAACTGACAGCCAGAAGGGAATAGAAAATGACTCCCCAAGCAAAAGACTCATCAATTTGCTCTGAACTGGCTCCCTCTCTCAGAGATGACTGTCTACATTCTAGTTTTCAACAGGATTTGGTCACAGGCAAACCTCGTTTAATCTCTTAAGTCAAGGTTATGAAATTGGACTAAAAAATATAACTGGTTTCTTTTTGTTGGTGTGCAGATATGCTTTGATATTAACCAGCTATCCTAAAAATATCCTACAGCCAATTAGAAGGTTCATCCCTTAATGTTTTAGCTTATAAAAAATGTGTTTTACGTTATATAAATTTTACCACAATAAACAAAGAAAATAATTAAAAGGTATTTTCTTCTAGAGAGTCACGCATACTAATTAGAAAGGGGAAAAGTCTTCTGAGACTAGATCATAGAATTATAAACCTTCAGAATTGAAAGGGCTCTTAGAAAATTCATCCAGAACAGAATTTTCCAGAATGTAACTCTGCAAGTTAGTTATAGCTTTTACAATAAGAAAGGGTTCCAGAGTCATAGTGGTCATTAGTTTTGCTCACCACCATCCAGTACTCCTCTCCTCTGGGTACTATCTCCCTTGTGGTTGACTAGGGTCATATGACTAGTTCAGGCCAATGAATTGTGAGTGGAAATTATATGCATCATATTTGGGCTGTAACATTCAAATGGCTGGTTTGAGACCCTCCTAAACTTGCTTTCAGGCAAAATGGCCTGCAATTTTCATGATGATGTCTACTCCATCAGCTGTATCCCTGAGTGACTATGAAGAAAAAAGCCCCTCTCCACTGCCATTAATCCATATTGGAAATGTAATGAGAGAGATAGAAGAGAAAAAGGGAGAGACAGAGGGAAACAGACACAGACAGACAGAGACAGAGAAACTTTCTTATTTTAAGCCTATGAGATTTGGGTGTATTTTTCTCTCAGCATAACCTAGTCTATCCTAACTGATACAATGATCAGTTAAGTGTGAAAAACACAGATTTATACAGGTTTGTTTACTACTGAAATGTTAAAGGCTTTAAGATGCTAATAGAAAATATAAATCTTCAAGAGAAGAATATATTAGAAGGATTTCTCACACCTATTTTACCACAGAGGTTTTTGCTTTGTTTTATTTTAGTTTTTGTGTGTTGTGCAGAACACTTATTACCATGTCAAAGATCAGTATTCCACAGGGCAATTAGGGAAAACACCTTTGGTTCACACTCTGCAGTTTACAAAATAGTCAAAGCTCTAAGGAATGAAGGTCTTCTCCGAGGTCATATTCAAGGATGTAGTCAGTTAGTGGCAGACATGGGAGCTGACGTCTGAAGTCCACACCCTGGACCTGGCAAACTGGGGTAGCTTCACAGGTGAATCAAATGTTTGCTAATGTTCTAATCTTTTATTGATACATGACTCTTTAAAGAACTAGTCCAGTGGAAGCACGCACACCACCATACCATATAAATTAAAATCAACACCAAGTTACCATTGGCCTACAGAGAGTTAAAACAAAGAAACACTTATAAGAAAAGCTAAAAATATCCCCAACCAAGATGAGAAGCCAGAGATAACATCTTGTGAGGATGTGAGGGGAAAAAGTCTCTCAGCTGGATCTTCTGAACCAGGACCCTACAGCCCTCAGTGAAAGCTCAGTTCTCTGGCTAAAAACCTGGCAGCGAGGACCTCAAGGACATATTGCATCCTTTTCCTTAGGGAATGCTTTGGCTAAAAGTGATATTTCAACCTGAAATGAGGGAGAAGATATCTAATTCCTAGAGCTTATATTTAAGCCACTGACAATACCTCTCTCATTTGAAACAATTTATTTTGACTGGTGCTAGAGGGCCTAACAAAATCACAGTAGTCAGAGTGATAGTTTTGAAATTGTGGGAGTAAAGATCTACTGCAACATCATTTGGATTTAATCACAGAATTGGAGGAAAGGAGTAAAAGCTGCTTGAAAACACTTTTAAAAAAAACAACAAAAAAAATGAACTACTGCATGGATATTGCCCGAAACTGATTAAGAAAAGCTCACAGAATTTTTTAAATAAATAGTTATCATTTCTTTATTTTTTAATAGCAACTCCAGATTTGATCTCTGAGCTTTACTGAAGCACTTTATCTCACAAACTGGGGAAGGTCTAAATGGTATGCCGTGTCTTTATTGAAATATGGCCCCCAAATGCAGGTTCTCTGTGGCTGCTTTGAAATTAGCCAGATTGTATTGGGTTCCTCACTGGTGTGAAATGAGATCTTTAGTTTAAAAGTAATGAGGACACGGGGAGGGGGAAGGGTAAGCTGGGACGAAGTGAGAGAGTGGCATGGACATATATACACTACCAAATGTAAAATCGATAGCTAGTGGGAAGCAGCCACACAGCACAGGGAGATCAGCTCGGTGCTTTGTGTCCACCTAGAAGGGTGGGATGGGGGGGGTGGGAGGGAGACGCAAGAGGGAGGAGATATGGGGACATAAGTATACATATAGCTGATTCACTTTGTTATACAGCAGAAACCAACGCAACATTGTAAAGCAACTATACTCCAATAAAGATGTTAAAAAAAAAAGTAATGAAGTGTAATTGGAACATAAATAATTTTCAAACATTTTGGCCTAGACCTGAACACTAGCATGTGAATAATTTTGAGTCATGCCCCAGGGAATATATTGGTAGACACAGGTGGGGAGCATGCATTCCAAACACTGCCTTGAGGGTTCCAAGCATAATGATGAGGACAGACAAACCTCTGCTTTTTTAGTCCAAGAGCCTCAACAGAAAGCCTTGTGCTCTATTGCTCACCCCCGTGGAGGACAGAGCCCCACAGCCTCTCTTAGCCACAGAGCAGGAGGAGCTCAGCTCATCAAAGCTCTCTCTGCCTCAGCAAACATAAAGAATTGTAGTACCCGGCCTGAGAGCTGCTTCCCCACCAGACAGGAGGTGAAATTAGGATAAACAAGACTTGCGAAAATAATGACTTGGAAGCTACTGTATCAGCTTCCTTGGAGGAGTGGAATCCAGAGGGAGCCACCAACTAATCTACAGAAGGAAGGAGTAGACTAAACCTGGGCACCAGAGGACTCTCCTTCACTGCTGCCTTTTTGCATTGCCCAACTCCTCCAGAAATAGGACATCCAGACTCCATAAAGGGGCTACTTGTCTAATAGCAGCAACTATGCAATGACTAAGCATTCTCATCTGCCTCCCATATAAAAATGTGATTTAAGGAAAAAAATGTGATTGGAGCCTCTTTCCTGGCTCCTCAGGTGTCTAAACCTTACAAAGTTCATCCCTAAGTAAAAAACTCTATCATCCTTCCACCTTCTTTCCTTCCTTGTAGCCCAGTTCTTTCATTTTCTCTTTGTCTTTGATTTGATAAACACATTCTCAGGAAAATGTTCTGGGTTTAATGGCTTATTCTTTTCTGAGCTGTGGTTTCTAAAGAGATCATGAGAATCTTGATAACCCCAAATAATGAATCTCTGACAGTGGGCTTTCTGGATTCACAGGCATTGATTGATAGAAGTATTAGGGAGGTCTGCCTGCAAACTATAAGCTGAGAGTGCTGTGTGTTCCCCAGGTTCATTCATTCATTCACTCTCATTCATTCACATAACAAACATGTTATAAACTCCAACAAGCACTGTGTTCATTATTGACCCAATCTATCCTCATCAACATAACACAGAAACTCCATATATATGAGACCAAAAAGGCACAGACCCTGATTTAAAGAAACTTAGAGTCTGGTGAAAGAGATAAGCATGTAAACAAAGCACAAAGACATAAAATATATGTTAGAGGTAAAAGCAACATACTCTGTATGGAAAACAGAGAGGTGAGCAAATAATTCTGATAGGAAGATGCAGAGTTGATTCAAGTCTTTAAGTAAGAGTATCAGTGGGGCAGTGGGGGAGGGCAGACCTACTGGACTGAGTAAACAGCATGAGTGATGGACGAAAGGTCTGAATATAGAAGCAGAATCTGGCCAGAACACAAGAGGTCAGATCACTGGATGCCATGCTAAAGAGTTTGGAAAAGTCTATTAGTAACTGTATTAGTTTCACAAGGCTTCTATAACAAATTAACACAAACTTGTTGACTATAAACAACAGGAATTTATTCTCTCACAGTTCTGAAGTCCAAAATTAAGGTGTCAGCAGTATCACAATCTCTCTGATGGCTCTAGGAAAGAATTCTTCCTTGCCTTTTCCTAGCCAGTAAGTCTTAGCATTCCTTTGCTTGTAGCTGAATCAGTTTCTGCCTTCCTCTTCATGGCTGTCTTCTCTCTCCATCTATCTCTGTTCCTCTGTTTTCTCT
This sequence comes from Balaenoptera ricei, assembly GCF_028023285.1. Lineage (NCBI taxonomy): Eukaryota > Metazoa > Chordata > Mammalia > Artiodactyla > Balaenopteridae > Balaenoptera > Balaenoptera ricei. Next base: position 78,957,061 of record NC_082646.1, on the reverse strand, counting down.
TCTTATAAGGACACCAGTCATTGGATTAGGGCCCACCCTAATCCAGGATGACTTTATCTTGACTAGTCATATCTGCAAAACACTATTTCCAAATAAAATCACATTTTGAGGTTCCAGGTGGACACGAATTTGGGGGGAACACTGTTCAACTCCGTATAGTAATTGATGTTATGTACCATTTTTGAGGTAAAGGGTAGGATAATCTGTCACAGCTTCAAGCAGGCAAGTTTTGTGTCTAATGCCGCTAATTAAAATCTTCTTACTAAAGACAAGTTCACTAACTACTTCAAAAGTAGCATAGACTGAACAGCCAGTCAGACATAGAAGGATGAAGGAAGAGAGAGGGATCAATGATAACTCAGGTTTCCAATGGAGGTGATAAGAAAACAGTAATGAGGTGAAGGCACCCAACATTTGTTGAGTGTTTCCTATATGCTAGGCATTTTTCTAACTGCTAGTACTTCATTAATACTCATAACAGTCTTAGTGAGAAATATTTTACCATTTCGCAGGTGGTAAATTGTGTACAATTTTGCAAGTGATAAAAGAAGCACAGAGAGGTTAAGTACTTTGCCCATGGTCACACAGCTAATCCATGTGAGAGCTGTAAAGTGAAGCCAGATAGTATAACTCCAGAGCCTGTGACTTTAACCACTACACTAGAACTATACGGTAGTACTATCTTTAACCAAGAGAACCCAGGAGAAGAAATTTTATTAGGGGAAAAAAACGAAGAGTGGGGGAAACAAACTTGGTTAGAAGCATATTCAAAGAAATGTGCCTCCTAGCACTTAACGTCAGAATCTGAGTTACATTTGGTGCGTTAGGATGAGCATTACCTCCCTAACACATGTGACTTATATAAAAGATCCAAATATACAGAATAAATGCTGTGCTACAGCACAGAAATATAATGCCTCAGGCCACTGTAATAAATTACCAGAGGGGAGAAATTTAATGTTAGAAAAGACTCTTTGGCATTCCTTTTTGGATTTACTAGTCCAGTCTTTATCTCCAAGTCAGTCTATGGCATACATTATACTCTGCTCTTCTGCAACCCTGGGCAGGGCATTGCATAGGCTTTGGTCACTGGAATGAAGTACCAGAGTATCATATCCCAGACTGCTTTATTTCTTCGTTATTGCTGCTATAGAGATACCTCATTATCAGAAATGGTTTCATATGTTGCATCTCCATTAAAAAAGCCTCCTTTAAGCATAGATCACCTCTATTTAGCACACACTCTCCTTCCTACATTATAGGGTCTTTATTTTTAAGTCTCCTGTTCTCACTAGTTTCACTCCTTGACTTCACACTTCTATCCACAGTAATCTGTCTTCCACCCCAACAGTTTATTGCAATTGCCCCTCCTTGATTATCAATGTTAAATCAGAGGGTGGCTTCTAATATTAGTGTAGTATTTGACACTGATGACCTCTCCTTCCTTCTTGAAACGCACTGTTTTGGTGGTTTAGAGAATATCACCTCTTCCCAGTTTTCTTCTTTCCTCCATGATTTCTTGTGACCCAGTTTCTTTTTTGAGTACTGATTTCTCTGCTCATAATTTAAATCAGTGACTGTCAAACAGGGCATTATGAATCCCAAATAAGGGGATGCCCTGGGGATAAGGATTTTTATAAGTAGCCTCAAAAATAGCCCTCAGTGATCTCTGCCTCATGGTATTGATATCCCTTGTGATTTTCCTTATACAAATTTCACTTGCACAACTATTTCCACAGCTGAAAATTGGTTTGAAAGCCAATGAATGCTCTAAATGTTGGTGTTTGTCAAGGTTCCATCCTTGGCCTATTTCTCTTTACACTGTATCCACTCTCCTTAGGAAATCATGCCCATGTCCATATTGATAATTACCTCCCTCTATTCTTACAGTTTCCAAATGTATATTCCTAGACATACCTCAAAACTTAACTGCCCCATGGTATTCATATCCCTTGTATAACCCCATCCTCTTGAGGTAGACTGGTGGACTGGCCCTACTGAGTTACTTCTAGTGAACGGAAGACTGCAGACCTAACTTCTGCGATTAGTCTATAGGAGGACTGTGGCTTCCACCTTGAAAGGGTTCTCCCTTGCCCTCTCTTGGATTGTTCAACATGAATTAGCCAACTGCTATATGGAAAGGCCCATGTGATGAGTGACAGAGGCCTCAAAACCCAGGTGAGTGAGCTTGAAAGAAGATACTCTGCCAGTCAAACCTTCAGATGAGACCACAGGCACGGCCAGCAAAACCAGACTGCAACCTGAAAGACCCTGGGCTGGAGGAACCCAGCTAAGCCTCACCCAGATTCCTGACCCACAGCAACTGTGAGATAATAAATGCTTGTTGTTTTAAACTGCTCCACTTCTGGGGGATTTGTTATGCAGCAATAGATAACTAATTTAGGAATCCCGACTGTTAGGCTTCACCACTCACACACTGATCCCTGCCCCCAACAATCCAGTCCCTGCCTGCAGCCCCCTTTCTCCACCACTGCCAGAACCATTCAACCAGACCAGTTTGGTTTTGATCTTTCCTATAAATTGATTTTCCTTCCACAAATTTTATTTGCACAACTATTTCCACGGCTTAAAATTGGTTTGAAAGCCAAAGAATGCTCTAACTGTTGGTGTTTGTCAAGGTTCCATCCTTGGCTTGTTTCTCTTTTCACTGTACCCAGTCTCCCTGGGAACTCATGCCTGGGTCCATATTGATAATTACCTCCCCCTATTCTTATAGTTCCAAGTGCACATTCCTAGACTTACCTCAAAATTTAACTGATCATTGGCCATCTCCACTTGAATGTCCCACTGGCACCGGAAAGTGAAAATGACCAAAACTAAACTTGTAAACATCCTTGCAGAATATATTTCTCCTATATTTCCCACTTTAATAATCAGTGCTACCATGACCCAGATCATCCTTAATTTCTCCCTCTCACTCCTCACTGTTCTTTCAATAATCACTTAAAATCCCATAAAATCCACTTCCTTACTATGTCTTGTGTAATATGGGGATAATAATAGGAATCAATGCATAAAATTATTGTAATGCTAGCACATACTGAATGCTAGCCAAATGTTTTCTATTGTTATTTATTGTGCCACTTTCAAACCCATTCATTACCTTGCAAAAGTGATATTTCTAAACCTCAAGACATTGCCCTGCTTAAAGCTCTTCGATGGTCCACTTATTACCCCTTAGCACAGCATCCTACAACCTTCATAATCTGGCAAACCTCTCAAGTTTTATCTCTCTCCATTCTTCCCTACTGAACCTTAAATCCCAATCTGACTAAGCTACTTGACCTTCTTCAAGGGCCATGTTCTCACATGCCTCTCTGTGGTTGCAAATGTTGTCCCTTCTACCGTAAATACCCTTTCTACCCTACTGACCTGGCTAACTCCCACCCATCCTTTCAAAATTTGACTGATGTCATCAAATATTCCAGACAACTTCCCTAACCACCACACACATACACACACACTAACACACCCATGCATGCAAGTGGACCCTCCCATGAAAATCCATGGGTCTCTTTGCACACCTCTATACCTAACATCTAAGGAATTGTAACTAACTGTGTACATCTCTGTCTTTCTCCACTAGACATGAGCAGTGTACTCCAGCAATGAGCAGGAACGTATGGAACATTGTAGGCACTCAATAAATTTTTAATCAAGGAATAAATGAGGGCTCTAATCTAACATTTCTTCTTTTCTTTGAGAGAGTGTATGAACTTTCTGTATTTTGTTGCTACAGTTGACTTTTGTAGTGCTGGCTTGATAGAGTGCGGCCACAACTAGAGGGATTCTTAGTAAAGATGAATCAAGGACATCGTTTCTGGACAATGAAGAACCCTGGGAAACTCCAGAGACTTTGGACCCATCTGTCCAACCTGGACGAAGTGAATGAAGTCATAACAATCTCTGCAAGCCTGCCTATTCCATAGCTTCAGGCAGATGCACACCTGGCTAGAGTCTACTATTTTTAATTCCCCACTCCCACAAAATTCCATAACAATTATTATAAAATTGAAAGGTTTTGAGTACTTCAAGCAAAAGCTTCAAACCAGCAATGCCAGTGAGGTAGGTTTTGTGTCTCATCTTTCAACAGCTATCTAAGTAGTCAGGTGCCTTAGATTGGCACACCATTAGCCAGGGTATTGATTTCCAATTGGTGGGAGGAGCAAGGTCTGTATCACTTCAGTAAGTGTCAAAAAGACAAGTGAAGAGACCAAAGAGTTTCCTGTCTTTTTAGATATAATCAAGGAGCTGCTAAGTCCCTGGTTCTCAAAATATGTAAGAATGAGGAAGTTATGCTTTTTTTCTTCCTATATAATTTTCTATTTTGATTTAACCTGAAGAAGTAAAATAACTGTTAAGAAATTACGTGTACTACTGGTAGAAATGAGAGAGACTGTCTCAAGGTCTCAACAAAAACAACAAAAATGAGCATGTCGGTATTACTAATGAGACCTTTTACTAAACCCATTCATTTCATAAAGGTTCTAAGTATGTGAGACCAGAAAGGACAGTTTCTCAAACAGAACCTTTTTCTGTTGCTAGGAAAAAGAAATTAAGGGAAAAGTATACCTATAAAATTGATCAAGAGGGTAAAGAAAGAACTCTCTTTACATTTCCAGCACAGAGAAATGGAATTATTCTTCAAGAATGTATTTTCATCACTAGAGTAAGGCGACAATGATCAGAGTAAGACTGAAAGAGATCAGAGTAAGACTGTAGTGTTTACGTATTGGAATATTTGTCATTTTCTTTGGCACAAGTAATTTTCCCAGAGATGTTGGCTGGAAGTTTCTATGCTGTTGCAGAAATAGGAAATAGAAGCAATAAACAAGGGACGAGAATATTTTATGTGAGAAAATACAACTCAGAAAAAGTGATGGCAAATAACAGACTGAAGTGTTGACCCCACTAAGAAAAGATGTCAATTTCAGTTAATAACTGAGAAATGATGTGTTCTGCCAATGTGGGCCCAATAAGGTGTATACAGGGTTACACAGAGTAATTCACCTCACCCTGCACCATAAAACAACTCTAGAATTCAGAGGGAAAGGAGATAATGTTTTCAAAAGATGCTTTGCAATCTTACCTTTGAATCTATGATATATCCGTCTTAGAAAACCCCTTGCAGAAGAGAGTGACTTTATCAGCACCCAAAAGATGTATTAATGAAAGCTCATCTTACCTGGGAGAAGATATTCTCAAGATACATATATGGCAAGGGGCTGATATCAAGAATGATAGAAAAAACAGTGGAGGAGTGGACAGGGGCTTTGAACAGATACATCACAAGGAAGGATGTATGAATGGACAATATGCACATGAAGGAATTGTTCATTAGGGAATGTAAACTAACCAACAATGAGATACCATTACGCACCCACAAGAATGGCCAAAATCTACAGGACTAACTCTACCAAGTGTTGGTGAGGATGTGGAGCAACTAGAATGCTCCTGCATTGTGATGGGAATATAAACTGATTCAGTAACTTTAGGGAAAAGGTCTGATCGCTTCTTAGAAAATTTAACATACATTTATTCTATGACCCCTTAATTCTACCCCAAGAATTACACAAGATAAATAGAAACATATTCACAAAATGCCTTGCCATAGATTGTTTACAGCAGCTTTATTCATAATTAGCCAAAACCCAGAAATAGTCTAGGAGTCCATCAATAGGAAAATGAATAAACAAACCATGGTATATTCATACAATGGAATACTACGCAACAATATATGTGCAACAACATAGATGAATCTCAAAAATATTATGGTGAGTGAAAAAAATCTATATCAATCAGGGATCTCCAAAAAAACAGAACAGAACAAGAGCAATATGTATACACACACATAAAAGGGTTATAAGAACTGGCTTATACATTTGTTGGGGTGGGCAAGGGCAGACTGGCAGGCTGGCAATGTAGGCTGCAGTCTTGAGGCAGAATTTCTTCTTCTTCAATAAACCTCAGTTTTTGCTCCTCAGGCCTCCAACTGATTGGACAAGGCCTACGCACATTATCAAGGGAAATCTCCTTTACTGAAAGGTAATTGACTGTGGATGTTAAACACATTTCCAAAATGCCTTCAAAGCAACACGTAGACTGGTGTTTGATTACATAGCTGGGTACTATAGCCTAGCCAATTTGACACATAAAATTAACCATCACAGAAGCCTTACAAAAAAAGACTATACTCCCTGATTGTATTTATATGAAATTCTAGAACAGGGAAAACTAATTTAAAGAGGTATAAAATCAGAAAGGAGTTTGCCTCTTGGGGTTGGTAGTGAAGAGGCAGGAGAGAACTTTCTAGGGCAATGGTAACATTCTACGTACTAACAGGGGTTTGAATTACACAAGTGTGTGCATTTGTCAACAGTCAGGGAATATGCATTTGGGATTTGTGCTTTTTATATATGGAAACTGTATTTCAAAGGAAAAAATCTATAAGCGAATAGTGAACTCTATTCAATAATATGTATGCTGAGTATTGAGGAAAGTTTTTAATGCTTTGAAAAGTAGGATTGATGGAAGGGTATTTAGAAGGGTAGATATGTTGGTATATATGTGATAAGGTGAGTTTGGGAGTGCTAATGTCAGAGGGAAGATGAGGCATACACAAAAGTTCACTGTAAAATGCTTTTGGCTTTGCTGTATTTTTAAAAATTATCATAACAAAATGTTGGGAAAACAAATCAGTCTCTCAAAATAAGTTACATGTTTGTATCCTTCTTCCATCAACCAACTGCAATCAAGTGTCAGCCCGAGTGCTGTATCAAACTACTCTCACTAAGACCACCAACCTCTATATTGCTAAATCTCGTGGCACTCTTCTAGACCTAGCAGATTTTAAATTTCAGAGAAGGTGGCCCTGAACTTAAGAGCTCATTAAATACTCTTGAAAAAGGAATGTTGTCTCAACTTTAAATACTGGTGTGCTTTTCTTCACAACCACTGATTCCTCCTCCTTTTCGCAAGCAGAAAACTATCAATATCAACCTTTTTGAATTTTCTGTGTCCTAGAACCTTGCTACTCAAAGTGTGAATCAGCAGCAGTGGTGTCACCTGGGAACTTGTTAGAAATGCAGAATCTTAGGTCCCACCTCTGAACTACTCAATGAGAATCTGCATTTTAACCAGAAGACGATTCATATGTATATTAAAGAATGGGAAGCACTGGTTTCTAGCTTAGCTGTCCAAGCTCTTTATTGGTCTAAGACACCAACGTTTCCTGATTGACCATCTACGTCTCTGGATCCTCCTTCACAGGCTCCTTTTCTTCTCTCTACTAAGTATAAATTAGAGTTCTGTCCAGATGTTCTGATGCTCTTCTTCCCTTATCCCAGTTTTGGCCATCTGTTCACCTAAATGCTGAAGACTCCCAAACATGTATCTCTACCCACTCCCTTGAGTTCCAGGCCTATATATCCAATCGCGTATTGACAATTTCTCTTTGAATGTCCCACAGACACCTCAGACTCGTATCAGAAACTGAGTTCAACTTTTCTTCCACTATACACCCTTCTCCTCCTCCCCACACTGCATGTCATAGTTAATGGTGCCAATATCCAAGAGGGGAGTCAGGCTAGATGCACATCGCCTCCTCTCTGTACCGTAACCAGGTACTGTTCTACTGTTCGCCCAACTTTCTAAATATCTCTGAGATAGGTCCCTATCTCTCCCTTCCTGTTGCCACTGATAAGGTTTTCCTTCACACCTAGGCTATTTCATAATAGATTTTCCTGCCTTTGGTAAAGCATTTCTCCATTCAACTGCTTCCAGAGTGGTTACCTAGCTTTAATATCAACAAACCTTGAGCTTTTGTGAACTTTTATAGTTTCTCATGTTTGATACGAACTTATTTTAGAACTACAGGAAAACAGGGTATGTAGTTCAACTTCTCATAGACTGACCCAGGGTCACAGAGTTAGTTATTCTGAAAAACAGCCTGGGCTTCCATCCACTCCCATTAGGGGTGGGTAGGTGTGGAACCAAGGCCATGGAAATCACATGAAGCAGCTTTCATTTCTCCTGCCTTATCCCCAGCTCTTTCTTTTCTAAAACCCCAGATGACAAGGAAAGGCACAGAAGAGGGCTTTAACTTTCTAACCACACCAGATATTTTTTCATAGCTGACAACTAAGTCACACATCTTTCAGAGGTGTGCTTTGATAAATGACACCCAGCTACACCAAACAGACCCCACCATTCAGAGACTGCAGCCACTGAAATGGAATCGCATTCTGGCAATTCCAGTGCTTGGCAGAAGCACAGAGCGCAAGTCTTGAGAGAACAAGACCCTTTGGAAAGGCTCTTGCCAGGTGTCTCTTGAAATTTAATTACTTTCCCTTTATAGATGACACTTAAAACAAACCAACAACAAAAATACTTTATTGCTAAATTATTTCCAATGCTGCATGGCAGCGACCAAAGCAAGTGTGACTCCAGCTGTCACTAAAGAAGATTTCATGTGTATGTTCACAGGTAACATAGCTGGGAAGCTGGAGAATAGAATGAAAAGGGACCTTATGCGCCCCTACGCTCTGCTCTCATGATGCTCAGGGCAATACTTATCGGACACCAATTCCAGTGCTCAAGGAAATACCCTTGATCAATGTTGGCCTTAAACACTGAGTGGCTACTTAGCATGGTAAGCTCACCAGCTTCTAGAACAGAGCAGATAATCAATAAATGATCATTAAATGACTAATTTTCCATAACGCCAGTAGATATTTCACACATTCACCATGAGTATGCTTCCTCTAATCTGGAAACACTACAGTTGTACTGAAGACCAAACAAATCCTGCTGTCTGTAGCAGAGAAGGTTAAATTCGTAAATCATAGTGGTTTATATACTTCCGCTGGTAAGGATGATAATATTTTACCTTTAGAGAGATCTTATATCCAGATCACAGCTGTCAGATGAAAATATTGACTTAGCCTACAGCCCTACTACAAAATATAAAATAGTAACATCTACCTCTCCTAGAGGAAATTCAACCACACCATCATTTGGGGCGGAGGTAGGGGAGGATATTAAAGAAACCAGATATTTAAATTAATTGAGTTAATAATAGAAGGTTTAAAATGATCCTAATTAATACATTTGCTAATTATTTTTCCCTAACCTTGATATTATTTGTTTTATTTCTAGATTTCAAGTTATGTTATATCCAGATACAAGCACAAAATAAGTGCTTAATAAACTTTTGTCAAACTAATTTGATACAGTGGTTCTCTAAGTATGGTCTGAGGACCCCTGGAGATTGTGGTGTGCTGGAGCAGCTTCTATCATCTCATAAGCACCAACTATCACATTTTCGAGAATTTTATGAGCCAGTTGTTAAATATGACAGTTATTAAAAATTAAATTATAACAACTTACAATTAGGTTATATAAAAATAAAGGTAGGGCTTCCCTGGTGGCGCAGTGGTTGAGAGTCTGCCTGCCAATGCAGGGGACACGGGTTCGAGCCCTGGTCTGGGAGGATCCCACATGCCGCGGAGCAACTAGGCCCGTGAGCCACAATTACTGAGCCTGCGCGTCTGGAACCTGTGCTCCGCAACAAGAGAGGCCGCGATAGTGAGAGGCCCGCGCACCGCGATGAAGAGTGGCCCCCGCTTGCCGCAACTAGAGAAAACCCTCGCACAGAAATGAAGACCCAGCACAGCCATAAATAAATAAAATAAAATAAAAATTAAAAAAAAAAAAATAAAATAAAATAAAGGTAATAAATACTCAAACCCCATCATTTCCTAAATATTTTACTACATTTCACTATTTCTATGTTCTTGAGGTTATTAAGTCTATTGTATTTTTATATAGAAATATGTAATTGTGTGCTACTGTGCATTTCTTCCCAGCTCTGCATTATCAGCCGTGTTGGGAATATTTACACCAGAAAAATGGGCAAATGCTACCAAATGGGCTTTTATTTCCTCCTTGATGAGCTGGTTATCATAATATTTACTAGCACACCACTTCCTGAGAGTTCGCAAGACTCTTTCAGGTGGTCTACCAAGTCCTCCCTCTTAATGTGAGAGACCAGATTTTCTACATACATGTTAACTAAAACAATGATTAAAACAGATTGAATGCAGAAACAGATATAAGACTCCAACTGTAAGCTAGATATTGATTTTCAAGAAATGTAAAACTATGCCATTCTTCTCACTAATTTTTTTTCATAAAGAAGTGTTATTTGTGTTATGTTAAAGACAAGATAACAAGCCCAAAATGGAGTTGCTTATGCTAAGCTCCACTTCACCAAGTCAAGACCTAACTACAGTTTCAGCTCTCCCAAAAATGAAATCTTAAACCAGCCAATCAGGAACCTCCTGATCAGCATTAGTTAGGTAATCTGCCTGATAAACCTCTGCCATCTCCTATAGGGAAAGTAACCTTGCAATAATCAACCTACTTTTTTGCCTAGTTACAACCTGCTTATTCCTGCTCACTTCCACCTATAAAATCTCTGCCTTGTATAGCTCATCAGAGATCCTTCCTATCTGCTAGATTGGATGCTGGCTGATTCATGAATCACTGATTAAAGCCAGTAAGATCTTTATAATTTGCTCAGTTGATTCTTTTGTTTTTTAATAGTTAATGTAATAATATAATCTTTTCATTTATATACTACATGGATTCATTTATACTTAGTTTTAAATTCTGATATGATAAATATTGACAGATATGTCAGAAAAGCAAAAGCTCTTTGGGGTCTTCAAGAATTTTTAAAAAAAAATTTTTAAGAGTGTGAAGGGGCCTAAGATCAAAAGTTTGAGAATTACTGATTTAATAGTGTAGTAAATCCCATATAGTGCTTTTTGACTTAGTGTAGTCAAACCAGAAGAGCAGGTCTATATTCCTAGGCCTTTGTGACCTTGGGAAGTTAGTGATTGACCTTTTCAAATCTTTATTTCTCCATTTGCGAAAAGACAGTGCTAGACAAGATGATCTCAAAAGAACCTTTTTTTAGCTCTTACATTCTGTAACTAGGAGAATTATAAACGAGCTTTGTTCCTAGTCTGAAGGCAGTGGAAATGTTTTTGCTTTGTCATCTTTTTTATACCTCTAAACCATATCATTACTGTCTTTAACAATCTTTTCCGCCTAAGCTCCTGCCCCTCAAAGGATTTAACATTAGATTACATCACTATAATACAGAAATCAGTACTTCCAGTGTCAAAAACTCAGACCAGTCCTGGACTAAATTATATGTCATATAGCAGCCATAAAAACGCAGTGCAGACCAACAAAATGCCACGGTTTCGTGTCACTCCATCCATCAGGTGGAAAATGAAATTGCTAAAGCAGGCACTGTGACCGAATTTAATAAAGCAAACTATCGCCCAGGACCTGCTTTGCATTTCCCACAGCAGCGGAGTGACATGTGATACCCCGAGTATTTTCTCTTTTCTGTGCAAGCACCATAAATTAGTATCTGTTTGACATCCTTAAAAGTGTGTGAGTTATCCCTCTTAATTCCAGGCAAGTCTGCGGCGGCTTTGCCTTCCGAAATCGCTGCGGCAAAATGCAAATGAAGTATGTAATAAAAGGCCCTTGCCAAGTGCGCCAAGACTGCAGCCTTCACTTTCATATCACATCTGCGTCTCCTTTCCTCTCGCGCACCCGCAGCCAGAGCGAGATGTGAAATCGCATCTCAGTCTTCTGGGAATTCAATTTCCAGATCCCCTCACGACACCAAACGAACAAGCAGAAAAAGCAAGCCTGCGCGGGGGCGAAGCTGCGCGGGAGATGAGAAAGGTCAAGGGCGCGCGGGGGTGAGCAGCTCTGCTGGGCGTCCGCCTCCCATCTCGGGTCAAGGGCGGATCTGGGCTCCACTGAGCCCCGGCCCGTAAGGGGCCCAGGAATCAAAGCAGCGCTAAAATGGCTGCCGGCATCACCGCTGCCGGGAAGACGGCTAGTCAATGCCAAGGGCAGGCTGCCGTCCCAAAGCGGCCCAAAGCGCCCCCAGGCCCGCGCCGCCAGGGAGCGTCCCGTTCCCAGCAGCAGGCGAGACGCGGCCAAGGTGCCCCGCATTTGGGGCGCCTCCCAAGGCCAAAGTGAGGCGACCCCCGCCTTCATTTAACTCTGCAGAAGGTCACCCCCTCACCACCCTCCTCTGCGCGACACGTGCGGCGAGGCATTGCCATGGCAACCTCCTTTTCTCCCCCTCTCTCATTATTGAACAGCTGAGACACCGAGCGTCCCTGAACTTGTTACTGCGCAAGTTAATGCAGTCCTCCGAGGGCTTAGTTTCCTAACTATTGTTCTTTGCGCAACTGATTGCTTCCTGAAGCTAGAAAAACCTACCCGTGTGTTTCAGATGTTCTCCCCACCACTCCTGGGCCAAACATGTCAGTGAATCTCACCATTCTCCTCCAAGGAAGCGCAACAGAATTACTAGAAGGAGCAGAATTCAACTTGAACCCCACTTTACTGACACTAATCTTGGAACCGTTTTAACGTTTGGAGGCCTCAGTTTCAAGAGATCTAAATCATTAATAATTATAATAAATTATATTGTATATATTATCTATTGATAATTATGGGAAAACCTCTCTCTCTCCCACCTATAATTAATGTTTGAAAGTACAATATTCTTTCTAGCTACAGCCTATCAGAATGCCCAGTGAAGTAAATTGATAAACAAGTGTTTCTTTTAATTGTAAGTAATTGAAAATAATGACCCCAGAGGACACAACTGTATGCTCAATAATCAAAGAAATGGACGTTAAAATAGCTATTTAGTAAAATATGCTATTTAGTAAGGATTTTTTGTTTGTCTGATTTTAATAAGAGCCAGTGTTGACAAGGGGTGGCAAAACTCATATATGGCTAGTGATAGAGTAAACTGATACAATCTTCCTAGAGGCAATTTTTTCAAGAAATTATTAGACCTGTGAACAAAATATAGCTACAGATGCTCATAGCACAAATGTTTATAATGTATTTTTTTAATGCAGCTAAATGTACACAGAGGACTGGATAAAGAAGTCAATACAGTGTGATATTGTGTATCTTTTAAAAATGAGATGAGAGAATACATAATTCCTTGAAAGATTTTTTAAAGATTGATAGCTAAATGAAAAGTAGGTTTTAAACAGTAATTAATTTGATCTTATTTTTGTTTTACTTAAATGTATTTAATAAGGAAAATGTAAACAATGCTTACCTCTGTGTGGTGTAATTACAGATGATTTTATCTTGTTCCTTACTCTTTGACAGTGACAAGCATTATTTTATATTGTTATATATAACAATAAAAAACCCCAAAACAGGTTTTGTCCAATGTTTTATAAATAAATAAATATAAACATTTATAATAATATAATTATAACCTATTTACCCCTAGGTCATAATTAAATATGTTTTCCTCAAAGGAAAGTAAAGATTTTAATAGAGAAAAGAGATCTGGATCACTCTAATCATTTGTTTCTCCCCCATCAGATATCCGAGTACTTGCATTTGGTTTGGAAAGGAAATATTTCTTTAATTCTTTAGGTTCTACCAAAGGAAACAAAAATGAGTTTCCATTGAGAGCATAATGATATTAAGGAATACTCAGAAACATTTTAGCATCATACATCTTCATTAAGGATTGAGACTTTCATTTTGTTCTTGTTCTCTGGCTATAGAATTGCAAATGGAAAAGCAGCGGTGGGTTTAAAGTGGAAATTCGTGAGTGATGATGAGAGGTCTGGCTCCAGTGCCAGATAGTGCACAAAGCAGAATCCTTCAAAACGGCCTTCTCTGTGGTCCTTGTACCCAGGCCCCAGAGCAGCAGGGAATGGCCTGTCATCCCATTCACACAAGACTTCTTGATCTTCTAGGGAAACTGCTCTCTTCTCACCCTGGGGAGAGTAAATCTGACGTTTGTTAAGTAGCTTGTGAGAAGCCCCGCAGAAGTACACTCAAGGCACCAAATTTCTAAGGAAAAACCCAGGCCTGATCAATGGTTGCAATGAAACTGGGCCCTTTTAAGGCTTGAGAACTGCTCCTTGTGAATTATCCTGAAGAAAATAAATCATAGACCTGGGCAAAGATATAGCTACAAGAATGTTTGTTTTCATACTGTTTTATAACTGTAAAATTTTAGAATCCACATAAATGTCCAAGAGTTAAAGAAATCACATCATAGCTGGATGATAAAACTGTATGTTGCCGTTAAGACTAAAGATAGAGAAGAATATCCAGTGAAGCAGGAAAGTGCTCACAGGGCAGTGTTATGTGAAAAGAAAGGCATGTTAAATATAGACTGTACTATGAGACCACATTTTTATAAAATATTTCATATGATACGCAATATTTAATGTATTACATACATAACTGAAAATGTAAGCTCCAAAATTATGGATTGCCAGTTATTTTTATTTTAACGTCTTTAATAAATCCATTAATAATAAGCCTTTCATGGTTAAGGAATTATTAATAAGGTATTATGGGAGAAAATATGTTTTTATTAGAAGCCAGGGAAACTATTATAGGCTCTGATGACTTTTCAGATATGCATTTGCAGGCACCTGGAAATACTTTCAAAGCATACATTTTATTAGCTCAGCAATTAGAGGATGATACACTGCCCGGGTCACATTACCCACCTCACATATCCATTTCTCTGGACTAGAGTTCTTGGACGCTGTCTTTCTCTCCAACCTAATTGCTAGAACAGATAAGACACCACTCAACTAAGGACATCTGTTTACACCATTGAAAAATTGAAGTCAAGCTAAAGGTTGCCTAATAAGCACATTCTATGCATTCACAGAGTGCCTGTGTTCTCTGGATTCTGATTTTCCGTAAACCTCTCATTTATAAACGGAGAACACACATATGACTCTCTAATTGGCCGTCAGTAAGTTTACCCCCTCAGGGTACAGGGCCAAGCATTTCAGGCTTGAAAAGTCTTTATTGCCTGGTCCCTGGCAACCAGTGGAGCACCAGATCCCGACCCTCCCTTTCCCACCTCCTGAGCTCAGCCATAGTGAGACAACAGCAGCTAACACAAACTGAGTCTCATTACATCCTGGACATTGTTCTAGTTCTCCCAGCAAACCTATGGGGTAAATATTACTCTAAGAGTATTCTTCCCATTTTACTGATGAAGAAACTAAAACACAGCCAATCTCATCATCCACAGTTAATAAGCATTAGCAGATAAACCCAGGGAGCTTGCCTCCAGCTCTTAACTGTTATACCACCACCCAAAAAACGTATACAGTTGACAAGTCATTAGCTTCAGTGACTCTCTGCCTTAGTCTCAGTTCTTCCCACTGTGTAGAAGACCCTTCCACTTAGCCAAACTCGAACTCTTCTTTCAAAACACAGATGTAATGTATCACCTCTGAAAACTCTCCCTCAATCAGATTTAAGGGTTTTCCTCTCTGCTCCCATATGTACCTCAGTTATGGTACTAATCACATTGCTGTAAGGCATATTTATTTACCTGCTTCCACAATTAATCTTTGAGCCCTTCAAAGCCAGGAATCAATATCTGTTACTCTTTATACTGCCAGTGTCTCCCATAGTATCTGACATATAGAAAGTTCTTAATAATTGATCTATATGAATGATTATAAAGAATACCATAGAGTTCTGCTTGCCCAAATATATGGTCTTCAATGTCCCACCATGACAGCCACTGTTGCTCTGTTAGAGCAGGGGCTGTGTAGATGAACACTGTACTAGCAGCCAAAAGACCAGTGCAATGTCAGCTTTGCTCCTAAAATACAATCTTTGCCTTGCTGGGCTCTTAAATGTTCATTGTGGACCTATCCTTAGGGAGGGAAGGGAAAATGTTAGGAGGACTTATTAAGATATTATCAGATATTTATTTTGACAATTTTCAGCTAGTCTGTTAGGGAAAAGGGCCCCAAAAGGGTGGGACAGAGGATGACTAAGAGATAAAGAGTTTAGTGTTAAGCAAGTGGCCAAAAAGGAGTTCACTGTGATGAGGCTCTGTAGCCAGCAGTCTGAAAACATTACCGGATCTTTCTCCTTTGGGAAGTTCACATTTCCCTTCCTCACAAGCTGCACCAAGACAGGCATGAAACTCATGGGCTGTTGGTGTCAGTGTTCTTGAACATGGAAAGATTATTCTTGCTGATTGCAGTGAGACCACAAGTGGGACTGCTTGAAGCAGTAGAAGGTAACTAATATTTATGCATTAAAATTGATATATTGGACAGGAATAAAGACCCAGACATAGAGAATGGACTTGAGGATACAGGGAGGGGGAAGGGTAAGCTGGGACGAAGTGAGAGAGTGGCATGGACATATATACACTACCAAATGTAAAATAGATAGCTAGTGGGAAGCAGCCGCATAGCACAGGGAGATCAGCTCGGTGCTTTGTGTCCACCTAGAGGGGTGGGATAGGGAGGGTGGGAGGGAGGGAGACGCAAGAGGGAAGAGATATGGGGATATATGTATATGTATAGCTGATTCACTTTTTCACACAGCAGAAACTAACACACCATTGTAAAGCAATTATACTCCAATAAAGATGTTAAAAAAATTAATTAAAAAATAAAATGCTTTAAAAAATTGATACATAATGAAAATTTAACATAATGTTTCAGTTTGCATCATTACCATTTGCTTCATCTTACCATTGTGCCTGCATTTTTATTAAGCTATCCCAAATCTCTTTTGGAACAAATCTGGGAATGAATAAATAAATACAAAAGATGAAAATAAACATACGTTTGATTCACTTTGAGGTTCTGGTTTGAACTTTGCTTTGGGCTTTTAGGTTTACTTGTGACCACATTTCTCAGAGAATGTAGCGTATCCTCACAGCTATCCTCACCGAACTCAGAAGAAATTCTTTGAAAGAATCAAAATCCCAGGAGTGAAATAAAATTAATTTCACCCCTAAATATTTCCTACATTCTGATTGTACATATTGAGGCTTGGCTAATTAGAGGCTCATCTGACCATAAAGGAAAACTCTAGCTTGTGTTAAGTGCTCTTGCATTTTTAACTAAGAGTTCTTTTTTGAAGTTTTGCAAAGTTCTCATAGATATCTAGTGACTCCTTGTGGAGTTTTCTTTCTATGTATAACAATTCACTAAAAAATTAGGAAATCATAGAATCTCAGAATTGAAGGGGCCATACAAATATTTAATGCTAATTTCCACCCAATTGGGAATCTATTTTGCAATAACTGTGAAAGAAGGTTGAAAATATCTGGTGACAAATAGGCGTCTTTTGGATTACTACCTCCTCTCTCCTTCGCTAGTGTCGAAACAGATTCATAAACAATGTTACACAGATGTAACCATTTCAACAGGGATCAGAATGAAAGCAAAAAAAAAAAAAATGAGAGAGAAGGGAATTTCATATTGGCAAAGTCTATGATGTCCACTGTGATTCTATGAGGGAACTAGATCCTCAAGATAGTTGGTTCTAGTTGGTGGTCCAATAATAAATGTTCCAAGCACAATGAGGTTTCTCTAAAACCCTCCACCCCAAAATCCCCCCAAATAGTCCTCTTACTCTGAAATATCATCATTATGGTATGTTTTTGGTATTTTATTAATATCTAACAATATTGGTTGGGGCATTTGTCAGTTGGGTCTCAGCACCTAGTCTTCTGCCCAATAGCACTCTGTCTTTTGTGGAACAACTTCCTGCCACATTATGTATAGGCTATGTGGGGTGGTAAAATTCATCACCCAGTTCCTACCCTTGAAGGCTCAGTACAGTCAGGTGGTTATCACAGCCAATTAAACAGTTTCTCCAGGACACTGATTTTTAGCTAGGTATTTAAGAACCCAAGAAGTCCACTTGAGATTGTCATTGCAGCAGTGGTACCCTACAAGACTCTTCCAGCTATGAAACCATCTCCACACCCTAGAGAGCTATCTTGGATCTGGGCTAATTCCAAGCCTAGTTCCATCATTTCATGGCATTCTCAATATTTTTCTAATATGGTTTCCTTTAAAAAACAAAACAGAACAAAACAGTAAGCCAGATTCTAAAATTGATTGTGGTGAATGGTTGCACAGATCTGTGAATATACCAAAAAAACATTGAATCATGCACTCTCAGTGGGTAAATTATTTTGTACATGACTTGTATTCCAATAAAGCTCTTCCCATAAAAAAGTCAGCCAGAGTTGGTTTCTACTGCTTGATACATAACAAGATGTAACTGTTATAATCTTCCTGTCAGGATGAAAATATCTAATCTGTAAAGGATTGCGCATTCTCAAGTCTCTTTAATAGTGAATTCACGAAGAAAAAGTAATAGGGCACTAGTTTTTAATGGGGGTTGAACAAGTCTGGCAAATACAGTGCTATTCTGAGGGCAGGCAACAAGGAGGTACCACATAGGTGAGATTTTAGATGTTCAGACTGGCCCAAGGGCAGTGAATGATGGAGATGTTGGAGTCACAGGTATAGACACACGTTGTGGTAGTCTGTAAGGGGGGGTAAGTTTTACTGTCAGTAGTCCTAACACCATATTTATCTGAAGTCATATACTTAGTGCCAAGTTGATTACTCCTCTCCTGCAAATCATTTATTATCCACCCCATTATTCTAATAACAAACGTAGTATCTGAAGATAAAGAATGTACATGTAAAAAACACATAATTAATAATTAACGCACATTGCAAACCCTAAGGTAAAATCTTCCTGTGTTTTATTTTATTAACAATTCATAACAACTCTGTACTTCTACGGACAACAATTTAGCAGTTTTTCTCAAGGTTACAGAGCCAAGAGGTAGAGGAGATGAAATTCAAACTCAGATCCATCTGATTCCAAAGGTCATGGTTCCTCTTCATGTTCCCTGTCATGCTTGCTCTCTCAGTTTTCTGAGATGAAATCTCTCAATCATAACTTAGGGCAAGAAGAACTAGGTAATTATACATATATAAATCCTGACCAATAAAATATTAATTTTCAATTAAATCAACATGGTGAGGGATACTTTTTCATACACACATGCACACACACACACATACACACACCCTAAACTCCTCACATTTTCTAGGAATATAAGATTCATTTAATCTGCCCCTTGCTTACCTCTTGGCTTCATTTCTTTTTGCCTGCACCCCATACACTCCATACACCATGAATTATTTACATGCCATGTTTACTGAAGTTTACATATACTTTTCTCCCTACTCAAAATACTCTTCCTCAGCTGCCCCCATTTTTGCTTAATCATTTCAAGGGAAATGATTCAGTTCAACCTTCCCTTATCTAGCCTCTCATAGTGAATGAGCTCAACACTCCCTACCTTCTACAGACTTCTGAAGTATCCTGTGTCCACTTCTAACACAGGACATTTCAGTCTGTATTATGCTGGTGGTTCACTTCTTCCTGCCACTAAAGGGCAAATTACTTGAGTCTGGAAACTGCATCTATTTGTCTTTAAACTTCAGTCCCTGGCCAGTGCCTGGAATGTATTAAGTACCCAATAAATGCCTGTTGATGAATTAAACAATCAATCACTTAGCAGTCTGGAAAACTAAAACTTATTTTCTAAAGTGTAATAAAAGTTCAGTGTATGATAGGATGTTTTGGTTAAACAAATAATCTGTTGAAGAGATTATGCCATAAATGTTAGCAAAGAACTATCATATCACGAAATACATGAAAACTCCACTAAACATAATTTTCCTTGATGAAATAATTTTGGGTATTTTGATGGTTGGGGACATTGTAGGTCCCCATTGGTTGTCATTGAGTAGGTATGCTTCAACATCATTTAATAAAGAGACCTGGTTAGCAGGGTGTCAGATGCTAGGAAACTTATTACACGGTGTTGTCACTGTTGTTATCCCAAGTACTGAACCAACCTCGGGGGAAAATGCTTATTTTAGAAGAAACTGTAGAGATTATATTAAGTGATTTTCTGGATATCTTAATCTTTTGATACTGTCACCGTGATGCGTTGACTTTAACAAATATGTCAGCAATATTTAGGTTAATCTAGGCCAAAGATCATGCTTGGAGGCTAAACCAATGATCTCCTGCTTATGTTTTCCCAATTTACCTGTTCTATTTTTATCAACCAAGTCCCAACTCTTGTTTTGAGATCCTGACTTGATATCATATTTTGCCCCCTCCCATTTTATAACATTTCAGACTCTGTCCCTGGCATTGAGGACTTCAGTAATCAGGAAGGGTTTGGGCTGCAGTCCCTCCTTAACTTCTAGCATTCCCTGTTGCCTAGGGTGGGGACTGTACTTCAGCTGAGAGAGTCTTTCTTTGCCTAGACCACCCCTCAGCTTCTTCCAGGGAGAGTGGAAGGATAGAGGGATTAGACAGGCAAAGTTCTGACAAGTCTGTTATTCCTTTTTGCCATCATAAATATAGGATCAGTCTTTTATCACAGGAACCCAGTTGACTCTTGGCTAACTTTGAATGACAGGCAATTAACAGTGAACTTTGCATGGGGAACATCTGTGTTCTCAGCATTTCCTGAATTCTAATCCTTACTTTGAATATTTGTGTGTGTGCAAAAGCAAGACAGTTATCTTTTGTGTCTTAATGTCACTATCTGTAAAATTGATTATAAGAACAACTATCTCCTAAAAAAAACAAATACCTAGATTAACTTGTTTATAAAGAGTTATAACAGAATTTAAAAGGCCTCTATATACTAAAATGACAGTTCACCCCTACTTCATTTGGGGGAACACCAAGAAGTCTTGCTGGGATTTTAGTGTGTCATGTGCATATGTGTGTAATGCTGTGAAATATTTTTACAGTAAGTTAGTCATATGAACTAGACATAAGTTTTAGCAAAAATTATGACTCTATTATATGTGTGCCATAAAGTCATGACCATGGGTGTCCTAGGTTTGGGAGGGGGGAAGACAAGCAGTCAAAGCAAGTGTTAATTTCCATTTCTCAGTTTTCCCACATGCTTGTTCCTCAATCATTCCTGTGTTTAAAGACAAGCTGTAGAAAGTATCAAATATCGAGAAATATATATATGGAAGAAATTTTAAAATTTGAGCCAATATTTGTCTCAGAAAATCATTGTTCACTTTGGAAGCAGAATGTTCTAGTTTAGTTCGCTGAGCTCCTAATTTCCATACCAGCGTAATTTCAGAACCACTGTGCTCACATCCCAAAACCAGCCTCTAAAGCAACTGTTCTTCCTACTTTTTTCCTTTAAATGATCTGCAAGTTAAAATAAGATGGTTTTACTCAGGTGGGGATTGAGATGCTAATATTTCCAAAGAGAATAAATCCAGAGTTTAGCATAAATACATAAAAGGTACATTTCTCATTTTTAATAGTCTTTTAAATGTTGACATAGAACATTCAAACTGCACTCATTCATGGAATCGGTGCCTAATTTGAACCATATTTTCCATTGGAGAGATGATTTTATATGGAAAAGGAAATAACTCTCTTAGTCCCTCTGTGTATATTGAAAGAGAAATCTGGAGCCATTATACAGTTTATGCTTAAGTTTTGATTAAAAGATACCATGGAAATCCCATGAGAGCTCAGCCCAAGGTAGAGGATTTGATTTGAGCATATTGAAAAAAGATCGGGTGCCCAAATACCAGTTTTAAGTATCTTTTCTTACCTAACTATATAATAAACAATCCACATGAATGTAAAAGCCAGCAACTTCCTGAATAGTGGCCACATCTGTTTTCCAGTCAAACTTAAATCCCCTATCTCTAAATTTAGTGAATAATTTATTTTAGAGCTGGAAGAGAATTTAGTCCAATTCCCTCATATTACAGATGAGGAAATTGAGGCACAGAGAGACTTCTCCTTAATGACATTACTAATCCCTCCAGTCTCAGCCTAAGAGTAACTCCTTGGGGAAACCTTCTCTGATTCCTGCCACCACCAAAAAATTAGGTCCCCCTATATTATACTCACAAATTCCTCTGCATCTTTCTTCAGAGCACTTAATGTAACTTGTCATTATACAATTGCTTGTCATGACGTTTTGGTTTAGGGTCTGTTGCCACAAGTGAAAATTCCATGAGGCTCCATGACTGCTCACTGACCATCACATGTCACGACCATAGAGCGTGCCCAGTAAATGTCTAATAAATCAATGTTCAACCAACATGCAATGACATAAATATAACTATTACTTCATTTATAAATGAGAGGTTAGGCTAGAAGACCTTTAAAATTTATACCAACTAAGAAAACTTTATGAATGCTCAGTTAAGTCTGATGTTCTCAGAAAAAGTGGAGAAATAAAGAAATGGGCAAATGCATCTACTTCTCAAGACCGATGAGTTCAACTTATAGTAAACACATCCCATTCAAATAGTGGAAAGTACATTGAGAGGTTGAGAGGGGAGGGTTGGCCCAAATATGTGTGAAGAGTTTGCCTTAGTTTCAGTCACTAGTGAGACTTCACACTCCAGAGACCTTAGGGTGAGCCGGTGTCTGATCTGTGTAAATTACAAGGCAAATACACAGCACTCACAAGATAGGGGCGAGAAGTCTTGTCTGATAATACTGAGGGAACAGATGTAATTGGAATTTTGATAAGAATACACATGTTCCCAGGAAGAACCATTGTGAAGCAAGCTACTGAGTAGAGATTGAAACTGAGATGCAAATAAAAGTGCAAAGATAAACTTTCATCTTTGACTTCCAGAGAAGCTTCATTTATTAAGAGCGTAGGGAAATGGAATGATTTGATTCCTGGTGTTAGCATAGGCACTGAAGTAGAGTTATGGAAGAATAGGAAAGTGGATTTGTTTTCATCCATTTTGCCTTATCCCTCTACAGGCAAGCCTACAGACTTCCCCTGCACAAGAGGGAAGTGTTTATTGAATTTTAGGACATAATTCTTCGGCTTGCCACCTCCCACTCTGTGACTCTCTTGTGAAGAATGAGCACCCTTTTGAATTAAGAAACAGGCAAGAGTGAGGAAAAGGTGAAAATTGGACTGACTTTTTTGAACATGGGGAAGAGTCAGAAAGAAAAAATACAGATATGTGACTGAATCCTGCCTTGTACTGTGGACAATTCAGATTAGAACGAAAATATCTATGATCTTTAAGTCCAGCTGCACTTATCAACAATCAGGGAACAGTGATTAAGAAGGAATAAATGTTGGGTATGTCAAGTCTATTCTGGCCTGAGCAAGTAAAATAGTTATACAAAGATTATAACACTTACCACTCATTCCTCAGACTTTAAACTTTACTTCATAACCATGTGTTAGGACCCGAGCTTGTGAACAAGCACAAAAATACAGGATATGCACCAGACTCCATTCCTCATTATCTGTTGTGCCATCCAGCCAAACTCATTGGACTTGACTATGCTAGCCATTTTGAAGGGTCTATATATCAGTTGTTTGCTAACAACAACATTTTTATTCTTTTATTCATTCATTCTTGCATTTCTTGATATATTTGTTTTCTCAAAAGGTTTTTCTGAGAACGTTTCAAATTCCAGGTAGTGTTCTAGAAACCTAGGCTAAAAGAAGGTGAAGAAGAAGAAGGAGGAGGAGGAGGAGGAGGAAGAGAAGGAGAGGAGAAGGGGAAGGAGAAGGAGAAGAAGAAGAAGAAGAGGAAGAGGAGGAAGAAGAAGGAGAAGGAGGAGGAGAAGAAGAAGAAGAAGAAGAAGAAGAAGAAGAAGAAGAAGAAGAAGAAGAAGAAGAAGAGGAAGAGGAAGAGGAAGAAGAAGAAGAAGAAGAGGAAGAGGAAGAGGAAGAAGAAGAAGAAGAAGAAGAAGAAGAAGAAGAAGAAGAAGGAGGAGGAGGAGGAAGAGGAGGAGGAGGAGGAAGAGGAGGAGGAGGAGAGGAAGAAGGAGAAGAGGAAGAAGAAGAAGGAGAAGAAGAAGAAAAAGAAGGAGGAGGAGGAAGGGGAGGAGGAAGAGAAGGAGAGGAAGAAGAAGAAGAAGAAGAAGGAGAAGAAGAAAAAAAAGAAGGGGGAGGAGGAAAAGAAGGAGAAGGGTAAGAAGAAGAGGAAAAATTAATTAGGACCTTGCAGAGCACTTTGTTTTATTGAACACTCACTCTGTGTAGTAGTTAAATTTATGTGTCAACTTGGCTAGTCTATGGTGCCCAGTTGCTTGGCCAAACACTAGTCTGGATGTTGCTATGAAGGTATGCTGTAGCTATAATTTAATATTTAAAATTAGTTGACTTCAAGTAAAGGAGATTACCCTTGATTATGCAAGTGGGCCTCATCCAATTAGTTGAAGGCCCTAAGAGCAAAAACTGAGGTTCACCAGAAAGAAGGAATTCTGCATCAGGACCATAACATGGAAGTCCTGCCTGAATTTCCTGTGTGCCAGCCAGATTTCATACTGAAGATTACAGCATCAATTTTTTCCTGAGTTTCCAGCTTGCTGTTCTACCCTATGAATTTTGAATTTACCAGCCTCCAGTCATGTAAGCCAATTCCTTAAAACCTCTCTCTCTCTCTCCTCCATATAAGATACATTCTTATGAAGTTCCTATTTACTTAATATCTCATTTAATCTTTATAACCAGAGGAAAATCCGGATATTATGCAGCTTGCAGGTAGTCAAATTAGGAGGCCCTTCTTAAGAAAAACAATACAAAATTACAAATACAAAATCAGATACTCAATTTGGAGAAAATCTGCATAAATGATGACTTGATACTTTATCATGTACCATGGTAAATCCACTTCTTTTTATAACAACCTATGCTAATAGTACTATTATTTTTTTGCCAACTGATATATGAGAGAAATGAGATTTAGAAGAGTGACTTGCCCCATGTCTTGGAGTTCAGGATGGGGCAATGTAAAAATCTAGGGTATACTTCATGCTTGAGGCTTAAGGCTCTTTATGGTAAGTATACCAGATAACATTTCAAACAGGAAGTTTCTATTTTTGGTTGAAGAGAGGCAATTCTGAGAAGTCTGCACCTTCCAATTTGATGTGATTTTTAATTTCTAGCACCAAAATGTACCATCACCACCCCTGACCAAACACAGAACACAGAGAAACAATGCACAATGTACCCAAAGGCGTGAAACCCACATGGTGTGGGCACATTAGGGTTTATGGGCACAAAATGATAATTGAACATTAAAAAATACTGAAGCAAAATGGAGTGGTTTTAGTATTTATGGGAATGAAAACACATTTCCTTTTCTCTTTCCTTTTCATTCCCAACCAAATGTTATATGTTAAAATTAAGATACTTGGCTTTAAAACAAATGCCTATGTACCTTTGAACAAGTTTTGAACAAATCTTAATATTTTGCCGTATTTGCTTCAAATTTTTTCAATAAAATATTACAAATAAAAGTTAAGCCTCTATTGTATTCCCTCTGCAAGCACATTTCTCTCCACCTCAATGACTATTTGTTGAATAAATGAATAAATGAATGAATACACTTACAATAATATCTTCCCCCCTTCCCTTCTCAACAAAGCCATAAGTGTTTCCATCCTCTGCTCTACTAAAACACCAATAAATGAACACACCCTGCAGATTTAGGTGAAGAAACTTGAGGTGGATGTTCTGATCCACCCAGAATGTCAAAGAACTTCATTGGGAAATACATTCAGTTATTGGAAAACCCTATTGGAAAACCTTGAATCAACTCACACTTGGTCCATTCCTTAATCTATGATCAACTTGAAGGCACTGGATACCTCTGGCTTTTTAAAATCACAATCAATTGAATCTCCCCACATCTATTTTTAGAATCATAGAATGATGTCTCTTTAATTTCTAGTGAGA
Source organism: Balaenoptera ricei (assembly GCF_028023285.1). NCBI lineage: Eukaryota > Metazoa > Chordata > Mammalia > Artiodactyla > Balaenopteridae > Balaenoptera > Balaenoptera ricei. The sequence continues at coordinate 78,931,347 of NC_082646.1, read as the reverse complement.
TCTATAGGTTTAGGTGATGACTAACACCACCAAAGTTTATGAAAAGTCAGCATCCATATGTGAAAGTCACTTTTAGCATGAAAGGTGTGATATTTTATACTCTGTTGGAAAGCAGAAGATGATATAGACATTGGTAACAAAATCACATCAAAGTTATGTGACCTACAACATCTAAAGAACTCCCGTCTTTGAGTTCTGCTTCGGCTTTCATGTTCATGGAAGAATTCCTTGCAATTTCTGGCTGGTCTTGAACACTGGAGAGATAGAGAAATGAGCTATTCCCTACCTCACCAGGGTTCAGAATTCTTCTGCGCAGAGAAGGGAAGTAGAATTCTGTTCTGTAGCTGAAAAGAAACTTTAATTAAACTAAATCTCCATAATAGTCAACAGCTCAAACACCAAGCCAGGAAAGCTTGGTTTGGAATCCTGACTTGTCACCTTACTAGCTGTATGAAGCCTGAACAAGTGACCCCTTCACTGTAACTTAGTTTCTTCATCTGTGCTATGAAGATAATAGTAGTAACTACCTCATTAGGTTAACAGTTTATTAGCTAGTTCATCTAAAGTTTGTTGCATTGTGCATATCACATAGTAAATGCTCACCAAAGGTATTTTATTATGAGTATTCATATAATTAGTATGTTTAAGAACCAGGAACTTCACAGCCTCTTTAACTCCCTTCCTCTTCTGGAAACTCTTCTACCATCAAAGTCACTTCAGTAACCACCATGTGAATATATTTTGACCTCACTCCCTGGCCACTGTTGATGATATAGGGGTGGGCATCTGATCAGTCCTTTTCTAAGAATTTTGTGACTAGAACTGAGGGAAGCAAACTCTCTTTGTGTCACTTCTGCCAAAGATAAAAAAACTCAGAAACTGGCTTCTTGGAAGGCCATGATCATCTACTCTGAATAAAAAGCTGGTGTTCAATGGGAGGGAGGTATAACATCTACATACAAATGGAAATAAATATGAGAAGACATAGTGTCTTAATGACATTTGAATTTCTGATTGCAGTTGGTTCTGAAATATAGCCACATCCATGCATTTCATAAGGTCTTCATGGTCTATGGCATATCCCAATAATGTTCCAATATGTTGCCCGTTATACTTAAACTGGTTGAAGCTGAGTTTCTATCCCTTGCTAATAATGGCAGCATTTTATATACACATTATCTCATTTACTTTTCAGTAATGCTGAGATAAATGCTATTATCCACATTTCACAGATAAGAAAACTGAGGTTCAAAGAAGATAAGCAATTGTCCAAGGTCAAACCACTAATAAATGGTGGAACCGCAGTGGGATGTGATCCCTCTGCCTCAAACCTTTTTTTATTCCTGCTTCTCCCTTTCATCCATCATTTTCTTGCCCTTTCTTTCTATTCTCTTCTTTTCCTTCATCTAACTTCTCTTGGTCCTTCAGGTGCCCACCTATCATTTCTTCAGGAAGCTTCCCTTGACTCCAAGGTAAATATTTCCATTCTATGATCCATAGCCTCTATGCTTCCCCTCATCATAACATGTATCACCTTGTACCTTGATTGTCTCTCTTCCTTTCTGTATGCGCCACTGTACTGTAAACTGTCTAAAGGTAGGAGAGGACTCTTTTCCATCTTTGTATCTCATATCAGGCACAGGCCCTGGAAAAAAACATACATGTATTTTGAATTGAATGAATTAAAGATATATTTAGAGGAGGAAGAAGGGGAGATTTCCATGTCTCCAAAATCACACAACTGAGGAAGCCACCCATTTTCTCATACAGAAGATCAGCCCAGTAGTCAGAGCCTTCTTTTCTTGGGCTGGATGCTCCTGTCTAATAAAATAATAAAAGTCATCCTTTTGCTCTTCCACCCCCTGCCCAACTCCCTGCGGCTTTGCAGTTCTGCTCTAATTGAGAGATGCGAGTGAAAATAACAAATAAAGACAATTTAAACACTCTGAGCCATCTCACGGCAGTTGTACAGCTTGGGAAAATGTGTCTTGGGCTAATAATGTTCACAAAATTTCTGGCATTAAATTCAGTCATACTGTCCTTGAAATCTTCAAGAACAGAACTATTATTTCTCATTTTTATTTCAGAATATTGAAAATACCTGGTTTGAATATTTTTCCTTGACATCCAAGGAAACATATGCATAAACATAGTGCACGCACACACGGGCACACACACACACACACACACACACACACACACACTGAAAGAGAGAATGTATATTTTAAATAATTATCAAAGATTTTTCAAAATTAAATCAACCATAATAAAGGTGAAAGAACAATATTTAAGAAGATACATTTTTAATGAGCATGGTCTGGACCTACACTTTTCTCCTCAGAAATGTTCACAAGCAAAGGAAAAAGCATTGAAATGGATTGCTAAAATAAGTTTTCAGATATGAGGGGTTTTTTTTGTTTTTTTTTTTTTGTTGTGGTATTTGACTTGGCAAATCTCACTTCTCAGCTTGATAGAGAAGACAGGGAGTCTTTTTGTAAGAGACCATACTGAAATGACTTTGAATTATTAGGACTTCTGGTAAAATGTGCCTATTTTGGACAGGTGAACTGTTCTGAAGCTCTGAGTCTGTCACCATCCTCGTTAAATAAAATCCTAAAAGATCAAATCCTCATGCAAGTTGAGACCAGGAGTTTTCAAACAGCTGCTGAGCAGTGAGGGGCATACTCTGTGGCCAACAGCCGTCCAAGTTGTTCTTTGAAAGCACTGTCTCCCAAGCAAATGGAAGGAAGGTAACAAGAGCTCTTCAGCACTACAGACGACGCAGCAAACAAAGAGATGTGTAGTGTGAGTGCTTTCAGCGTGGGGTAGCTTAGCTCCGGACCACATGAGATGCTGTCTTTCTTCTTGCAGAATGGGGGGATAGGGGAATGAAAGAAGCCACAGACACACAGAGGGTCTACATAATTAAACCAAAGCTATCATAACATGGAGAATCGAGTTTTAGTGAAGAAGCATATTCCTCAATCACTGTCAAAACTATTTTCCACTGGAAGTTTTTGGTTCTCAAGTCCATAAGACTTATTGTATTTAAAAGCTTCCACATTAATCTTTCTTTTTACTGAAAGTTGCTATTTCTAAATTTTGGTGTGAAGGAAGAATCTGTTCAACAGTAACTCTTCATTTGCTGATTATAATAAGTAAAGGGTTAGTTGTTTTACAAATACAGTTTATCATGAAAGGGGCTAACTCAAAGAGATAAATTAAATAGATGTTTGCATTTATTGCCATGAAGATGAAAAGAGTTACTTGGAAATAAGCTGCAAAACTGCTCCAATCAGAATGCAAGTGGAAATCAATAATTCATTCTCATACATCTTCCTGTACTTTGCTGGCAATTGCAGACAAAATTAATGGCAACCCTGACAGCCAAAAGGAATGACTCTACCATATTTCCCCAGGAGGGCTGCACCGTTTCAGTCTCAGTGGCATAGTCTCTACATTTTTCACACTCTTGGCTCTGGGAACTTATGAGTCAGATATTTCCTGTGACTTAGCTTTATCTATAGTCTGGGCAATTATTATTTTTACCTAGCCAAAAAGAATACGTTTCCATTTGCAAGAAACAGTCATTCCTTGAGTTTAACAGAAGCAAAATTCAGTAAAAATCGAATCAGTCAAGACTATTTAGGAGCTGTAGGGAGAGGCATCAATAAATATTTCACAAGGTCTGTGGGCTATGGTAAAGGAGGGGTCATCAGGTGCATAAGCAGAGATCACTTGATTGCCAAGAACAGAAACCCATTAAAGTTAATCTAGGTAGAATAGAGTTCAGAACAAGGAAAAAATAAGCAGTCTCATGAGCACCTAAGGACAAGAAAATGTCCTAGAGTGGCTAAAATGTTGTCAGGAACTGCTCTCTTTCTTTTTCTTTTGAGTTCATATCACAGAAACAGAGTAGACCCCCTGCTTACAATTTAGTTTTAATGTTGAGAATGAAAATATCACATACACACACACCAGGAGACTATGAAAAGATTTATTTTTCACATAATAATGCTATCTGGGGAGAACAGGGCAGGGTTTCAGGAAGTTCCAAAAATGGCTTGAGAAAGCAAGATGGGCAAATGCCTTTAGAGTTTATTATACTTGGGGGCGGGGCTGGAGTGAGGGTTCTCAAACTGGGCTTTGCCTGGTTTGGACTTTCTACCAGTTCCAAAGGAGGGAGCATCTCGTCCTCGTTATCAGCTTGCTTAGGTGTGGAGCAGAAGAGAAAGGGGGGTGTGGTGAATGTTCAAAAGCTGTCAGCAGTCAAACGTTAAAAATGTGAGCCCAGACTTTATTATTCTCTCCCTCTCCCACTGGGCCCCGATACTCTGGGATCTCAGCTTCTCTCTGCATGTGTTCCTTTATCTTCTTTGAGGATCTACTCCTGTAAGTCTCTTGTTTTCTGTGTGTCTCTGGGGGCTGTGTTAGCGATGGAAAAACTGTGGCCATAACTCTCAGTGACCTGTTAATGTTAGCGCCTATCACACTGTAAATAGCTAAACCTCTGTATCTAAATTCAGGAATAAGAGAAAGAAAGGGAGACAGGAAAATAAAGAGACAGAGGTATAGGGAATGAATCCTATGTTTGGATTTCCCCTGGGCAAGGTATCAACTCTGGCCCATTCCTTTCTGTCCAATGAGGTCAAGTCATGTGGTCCAACTATGGCCACTCAAGTGCCCTGTTTCTAAAGGTCCTGTGGTTCAGGTCAATTTTAATAAAGGGAATGCTGACAAGAAGAATATATGGCATCTTGAATACACTAAGTGTACACCAAGAATTGCATTTCAAGATAAAATTGGAGGACCATTATATTCACGTTGATCACAAAAGATGGGAGAACAAAAGGAGATTTGGCCGACTAAGGACATGATAATTCAGTACACAGCATGGTATGCTGTACAAATTAGGCACAGAGGTAACTGATTGATTATTGATTGAATGAGGTCAGAAATAAACAAAAGGTCAGTCATATTAGTAAAGAGAGACAGGTAGATCCATCATTCAATAAATGCTTATTGAGAACCAACCATGTTTTAAGTATTGTTCTAAGCACTAGGGATATATATCAGTAATCTAAACAGAATGTGAAGCTGTGGTCAGGAAAGGGAGACAGTTAATAAACAAATAAATAAATAATTCATAATATAATGTGACATATTACATATAGTGATAAGAATATTTTTATGAAACATAAACAACAGAGTTCTATGCGGGGGAATTGGTTGGCTCAAGTCAGTAAACTTCAAAGCCAAATGGTATAATCCAGACTGGGAACCAAACTCTGTGTTGCTCAGAATCTCCTTTTTTGTACTCTCTCTTGAGAGAGACTCTTAAAATCATTGAACCTGGGTAAATGAATTATGGTTAAATCGGAAAAAGATGGACTCATTAAAAGTACCCAGATTTCTCCGGGATTTGGGGGAACGGATTTATAACCACATGGCTTCTTATTTAGGACTCTCAACAAATGTGTAGGGTTGACCATCATCACATGGCCCTCCCAGCAAACACACACACGATACCATTCAGAACTTCATTGCCTGCTCCATAGAAATGTTCCTGCCCCATAATTGACTTTTTACAGATTCCTCACCTGGTGAGCTGACAGTGTTAAGAGGAGAAGACAGAGAGTACTTCCATTTCTGTCTTTTTTCTACACAGAACAACTAAATAAAGTACAAAAACACATTTGTCTGAAGGCAAAAGTGAGCTGCTAGGGCTCACTCTTGTTAGAATTTGAAATACCAAGATCTTGGAAAGATGTGAAGTTCATTGAGGTGAGTCTAACATAATTTCTCCAGTTAAAATATGATTTGTAGTCCTTTCCAAATTCAGGCCTTCACATTCAGACATTCACATTATCATTCACATTTATTAAGATAAAATACAAGTGAATGTTGATGTTTGTCCTCAGGGATTTCATCATCTGGTAACATTTGTTTTCTTTCCTGAGTCCTTCATAAGCCATGATATCCAGGCCCAAGGTATTTATAGGCTCTAATTTGGACTAGAGCTTCTGAGATGCCTTGGACCCAGGGATACTGCTGAGTTTTGGGTGTACCCCACAATGTCTACCTAAAATACATCAAGTTTCAAAGAGCAAACAGATTTTTTAAATCCCTATGCTGTGTATTTATGATAATCTAAAACAGGAGACTAAAACAAGGAACACAGGATATCAGAGGGCAGCACTTATCTTCCGATCAAATCAGCTATTCTCCAGGGTTTCCATCTCAGTGACTGAACCCTCTATCCAACTAGTTACTTATGCCAGAAACTTGGAAGTGATCTTTGATATCTCCTCAACACTCAGCTCTATCATTACAAATCCCTGTCGGCTATACAACAAAAATATATCTAATTTTAATAAAGTCCAACTAACAGTGTTTTCTTTTATGATGAGTACTTTTTGTATCCTGTTTAAGAAATATTTGCTTAATTCTCCTGTATTGTTTTTCTAGAAAATTTATTGTTTAAACTTTGATATTTTCCATTCAGATAGTCAATTTGCCCATTTTGCTTACTCAAAGAAAAAACAATCTTTTCTTTATTAAATTGAAAGTGGCAGGACTTCCCTGGTGGTGCAGTGGTTAAGAATCTGCCTGCCAATGCAGGGGACACAGGTTCGATCCCTGGCCCGAGAAGATCCCACATGCCATGGAGCAACTAAGTCTGTGAGCCACAACTACTGAAGCCTGCGTGCCTACAGCCCATGCTCCGCAGCAAGAGAAGCCACCGCAGTGAGAAGCACGTGCACCCCAACGAAGAGTAGCCCCTGCTCGCCACAACTAGAGAAAGCCCGCGCACAGCAACAAAGACCCAACGCAACCAAAAATAAATAAATAAATTTATTTAAAAAAAATTGAAAGTGGAAAATTTGTAGTAAAACAGATGACTATATATGTGTGACTATGTTTCTAGGCAATATGCTCTATTCCACTGATCAATTGGTCCATTTGTATCTGACTTTTTTATGTGAGATTCATCCACATTATTGAATTTACTAATATTTATCCTTTTTGTTGCCATATAGTATTCCATTGAATGGTTATACTATATTTTACTTATTCAGTCTACTACTTGTGAATATTTTGTTGCTTCTACTTTTAGCTATTATGAATAATACTGCTATGAATGTTCTTGTAAGTGTCTTCAGGTAGACAAAAACACTCATTTCTGTTGGGTATATACTCTGGAGTAGAATTGCTAGGTCATATGATATCCTTGCTTACCTGTAGTAGATACTGTTAAGTGGTTTTCTAAAGTGATTGTACAGATTTATATTCAAATCATCAAAGAAATAGGTCCAGTCGCTTCATATACTCACCAGTATTTGGCATTACTAGACATTTTACTTTTAGCTGTCCTGGTGGGGAGTAGTGATATCACATTGTAGTTTAGATTTGCATTTCCCTGATGACTAATGATGACCCTGAGTTCACATCCTCTCAGGAGCATGCCAAAATCACACCTATTTGCAGAACAACTAGCGATGTAAAAGGCTGGAAGCTAGCAGAAAAGATCTTCTATAAGTGAAGACATAAAGATGGAACCACAATGAGACAGATAGGAGGGGCAGACTCACAGTATAATCAAATTTCATACCCCCTAGGTGGGTGACCCACAAACTGGAGAATAATTATATTGCAGAGATTTTCCCGCAGGAATGTGAGTTCTGAGCCCGACGTCAGGCTCCCTGGCCTGGGAGTCCGGCAACAGAAAGATGATCCTGCAGAACATTTGGCTTTGAAGGCCAGTGGGACTTAATTGCAGGAGTCTCACAGAACTGGGAGAAATACAGAGTTCATTCTTAAAGGGCACACACAAAAACTCACACATACCTGGACTTACAGCAAAAGCAATAATTTGATAGGACCCTGGGCCAGACCTACCTACTGGTCTTGGAGACTCTCCTGGAGAGGCGAGGGGTGGCTGTGGCTCACCCTGGGCACATAGACATGGATGTCAGATACACTGGGGAATATTTAGCCATGTGAACACAGCGGCTGCCATCTTGGCTCATTAGTGCCAAGACCTGGCCCCACCCAACAGCCTGTAGGCTCCAGCACTGGGACACCTCAGGCCAAACAACTGAGTGTGGAAACAGCCTCAGCCATCTGCAGACAGGCTGCCTAAAGACTAAAGAACCCACAGTTGCCTCTAGACACACCCCTGGACATGGGCCAGCCCATCAGAGAACCAAGACACAGCTCCACCCAGGGGTCGGCAGGCATCAGCCCCTCCCACCAGAAAGCCTGCACAGCCTCTAGACCAGCCTCACCCACCAGGGGGGCAGACAGCAGTAGCAAGTAAACTTCAATTCCACAACACAGGCCAGACCTTACCCTAGAACAAGTTGGGCTCTGGCCCTGTCCACTAGCAGGCCAACACAATCTTTGGGACACCCTGGACCCCATACCCAATACCCAACTGTGTCAAGAACTGGTGCCCACCCACCGACAACCTGAAACAAGCTCTGGGATCTCTGGGCCCTGAAACCAGACTCCAAGAATCAGCTCTGCCTGCAAGTAGTCCAGTACTAACCCCAGGATCTGGCTTCATCTGCTACTGGGTGGGCAACAGTCTCAGAGTCCTTGAGACCCTGACTCAGTCCACCAGTGAGCCAGCACTAGCCTTGGGGTCCCCTAGGATTCTGCAGCCACCTCGTGACTAGGCCCTGCTAAACAGCCAGCAGCATTCCACACAAGGCAGGAGGACCTGGTAACCAACAGATTAGGGGCCAACCAAGCCTACCAGACCACCCACATAGTCAGCCCACCACAACAGAAGGACCCATGCACCCCTCTTAGGGGGAACCCCTAAGAGCAGGTAGCTTAGGTGACAAAAGGGGAGTGCACTGCTGGGACACATAGGTTGCCTCTTATAGAGGGCCACTTCTCCAAGGTTGAGAAATGTAACTAACCTACCACATACATAAAAATACAAGTAGCGAAGTGATTCAGTTATACATATACATGTATCTATTCTTTTTCAACACTTTTCTGTACACCTGAAACTAACACAACATTGTTAATCAACTATACTCCAATATAAAATAAAAAATTAAAAAGAATACAAATAGCAACTCAGACAAAATGAGGCAGCAGACGAGTATGTTACAGATGAAGAAACAAGGTAAAACCCCAGAAGAAGAACTAAGTAAAGTGGAGATGAGCCATCTACCTGAGAAAGAGTTCAGAGTAATGATCGTAAAGATGATAAAAGAACTCTCAGGAGGAAAATGGATGCACAGAGTGAGAAGTTAGAAGCTTTTAACAAAAAGTTAGAAAATATAAAGAACGACCAAACAGAGATGAAGAATACAATAACTGAAATGAAAAACACACTAGAAGGCATCAATAGTAGACTAAATGATTCAGAAAAAGATATATATACATATATAATCTCCACTATTTTCCAGCCACAGTGCCATTTGAACACTGCAGATGTTCTATAATAATTAACTCCTGTCCCTCCCTCCAATCCAGTAGCCACATTGATAATTTTAAAATGTAGATCTCTTACTTTACCCTGTGCTTAAAATCCTTCAATGGCTCCCATTGAATTTAGGATAAAATCCAACATTTTAATTTGAAACACAGGCTTTACCTAATTTTTCACCTGGCCCATAGTAGCTCTAGAAATTCTATAGAGGAAGGGCTTTCATGTAAGGTTCACAATTTCTTGATCTGCTTACATAAGACTTACATAGATTTGATAAAATGTCAAGAACAAGATATAGCTAATGAAGACTGTAAGGTGTGGTAGATTGAATTATTGGCTGTCATTCTTCACCTTGTCCTGTATTCGTGTCCTTTGCCATGTAACTGTGGAGTTCCTACCACAAATGTTGGAGTACCCCCCTCCTTATCTTTGGCCTCAGCTACCTGACTTGCTTTAGCCAATGAGATGTTAGCAGATGTGATGGGGTTTAAATGTGTGTGGGCAGTCAGGCTTGCCCTCTGGCACTTCTGCCAGCACCAAGAGCTTGCTGTTCCCAGAAGAATGATAAAAGACACCAGGAGCAGATCAGCCTCAGTTCATTCATAGACTCATGAGCCAGATATAAATGTTTATTTTTGTATCCCACTGAGAATATATAGTTGTTTGCTAAGCAGAATTATTGCTGTGACATTGACATGAGACCTAAACCCACACTAACCATTCTTTTTATTGCCATTGTCCTTGCTCACCTGGCCACTTTTTTTACATCAGTAGTTCCTTAGATCTATGTTTCAACTAACCTCCTTTCAGCTCATAACATTTGCAAAGTTGTATTTGACCCAAAGTCCATATAATATGCCATCTTTCTGTTTGAACTGATTAATGCCAGATATTGATAGAGCAATTAAGTTTAAATATCATTGTCAAATTTTAACAATATTCATTAGAAAATAGACATAAAATAGAGGAAAGAATTTTCCATTTAAACTTAATCATAACAAAGGCAGGCAATAAAAGAAACAAAGTGAAAAGAAACAATATGAAAGCATGATGGGTAGAAAACAAAAATGCAGTATTAGTATTTTGTTTTTAATGCCAGAAAACTGATTCCAGTATGAATTACAATATGTGTGTGTGCGTGGGGGCATTACACACCAGTCAAGTCAGTCTCCAACACCAGGTGACTGCCCTACAACTCACTCAATTCTAATACAATCTCCCTGGAGACAGCATCAGATCCCATAGGTTAAGGGTTCAGTCACGTAAGACTGCCTCCACCCACTTCAGATTACAATCACAAGTCCAGGTTGTCACCTGTGCTTCTGACACATTGGCTGTGTAAAGCAGAGGTTCCCATGTCCTCCTCCTTGGGTTCAATTAATTTGCTAGAGCAGCTCACAAAACTCAGGAAAATTTACCTACATTTACCAGCTTATTATAAAAGGGTATGATAAAGGATACAGATAAACCAACAGAAAACATGCATAGAGCGGGCCATATGGAAAGGGGTGAGGAGCTTCCATGTCCTCTCCAAGCCTGCCATTCTCCCCAAATTTTCATGTGTTCACCAACCCAAAAGCTCTCTGAATCTTGTCCTTTTCTGTGTTTTTATGGAGGTTTCATTGCATAGGCATGATTGATTATTGGCAATTGATTCAAACTCCAGCTTTGCCCCTTCCCCAGAAATCAGAAGTTGGAACTGAAAGTTCTAAGCCTCTATTCGTGGTTGGTTCCCATGGCCACCAGCCCCATCCTTAGGCACTTTCCAAAAGTCACCTCATAAACATAAACCCAATTGTGGTGGAAAGACATTTGTTATGAATAACAACACACCTATTTTATCTTTATGGCTCTGAATCAATTTCAGGGACTGAGGACAAGGGACCAAATATTATGGCAAAAGATGCTCCTTTTACTCTTATCACTCAGGAAATTCAAAAGTGAACCAAGAACAGTGGATGAAGACCAAATAAAATTTTTTTGAATTACAAATCAGGATATCACAACCAGGAATAATAATTTTGAATGGGTTAGATTCTCACAATTAAACTCAAAGAGTCAAATCTTGTGTTAAAAACCCAGGCACATATCTAGGAAAGGCATCAAACCAAAATAAAACAAAATTTGGAAATGAAGAATAGAAAAAATTATATAAGTCAATGTTAACAAAGAGAAAATAGAACAGGCAATATTGATAACTCAAAAATATAATTCAAAGAGGGAAATATTAAACAAGCCATTCTGTTCCAAAGGTACAATTCAACTTCTTGATATGACTTCTATGGGCTACTTCATTGTATTCCCCTGTCCTTTGGCGTCTGGCTGGGTTTGGCCAAAGGAAGATCTAGGAGGATAGAGGGTGGAAAGGGAGTAAATAAGGTATTATACTCTTTCACTTCCTCTCTGCAAGGGTCACAATGGATTAGCCATGTCCCTCTTCCAAAGCTGTAATTGCAGACGGGTAACTCTTCTCACTGTGTTTTCTCCTACAGCTGCATCTACAGTAACTCTCTCCAGGTCAGTTAAATGCTGCTTCATCTTGCCCCTTTGAGTCTAAGGCTGATAATGCCTCCCTGCCTCCCAGAGGTTGCTAACTCAAGAGGGCTTCACCATCTTTTGGTGGTTTCCTTTAACCAAGTTCATGCTTTGTAAGTACACCCTGTAATAAAATTCTTTTCATTTACCTTGCTTGAGTGTGCTGCTTCCTGATGCAAACCTGGATTTGTATGTAAACACATAAATATATATTTTATATATGCAGTCTTTGTTTTATTATGCTTGGCAGATATTATTTTTTTTATTTTTTTTACAAATTGAAGGTTTGTGGCAACCCTGCATCAAGCAAGTATATCAGCGCCATTTTTCAACAGCATTTGCTCACTATGTGTCTCTGTGCTTCATTTTGGTAATTCTTGAAATGTTTCACACCCTTCACCAGCAAAAAGATAACAACTGCTGAAGGCTCAGGTGATGGTTAACATTTTTTAGCACTGAAGTATTATTTAATTAAGGTATGAACTTTGTTTTTTAGACAATGCTATTGCACACTTAATAGACTACAGAGTAGTGTAAACATAACTTTCATATATACTGGGAAACCAAAACATTTGTGTGATTCAATTTATTGTGATATTCACTTTATTGCTATGGTTTGGAACCAAACCCACAATATATCCGAGGTATGCACGTATACATATATTTAAAGCAATGAATAGAAGCATCTGGAAATTATTGCTTAAATAAATGCAAACGTTAATTTGACTTTCCACATTGTAAGGAATAAGCTCAAAATTTAAAACTGATTATTCAGCTGTCAAGAAATACTTTCAATTTGTAACGAAGTCAAATAGTAAGCCTCTCTGTAGTTAGTCCTGACATTTTAAGAGATTAAGTGCTAGGTTATAATGTACACATCATTGTGTTAATCAGAAAGACTGTTCTGAACATTAAAAATGCTCAAGTTCTTAAATATTTATATTGCCATGTGTATATTGCCATGTGTAGAATATATGATTTATAGAATTGCTGTTTTTTTAATTAAGTACTTTTCCTCAAAATTCAAAAAATAGCCATATTGTTGAATTTCATTATTTCTGACACTGTCTGCACACCTAGAATTTTACAGACGAACAGGGAATGGAAAAGACAAGAAAACAAAGAAAATCTCTGTCATATCCAGGCCAGATATGGCCCTCAGAAACATTGTGAATTAGACAAATTCTTCTCAGCTCAGATTTAAACACCTTCCTATCATATGCCTAACATCCTGTTTTTCTCTCAAAACCTATTCTCAATCCTTTGCTTTTCATTCATATTTCATTTACTGATAAAACTTGAAATTCCATCATAATTTATTTCAATATTCTTCCCTATGTCCTTGAATCCTCTTAATACTGGCACATCAAAGACTCCCAAAGCTGAGAATCTTGACACTTATCACTGAATCTCCAAGTCATAGCACCATTTTATACCAATAACCCTCGTTTATTGAGTACCTACTATATGCCAGGCTCTGCCCTAAATCCTTCATGCATTCTCTCACATTTAATCTTCACAACTGCTATCATGTAGATACTCTGACTATCCCTGCTTCATAGATGAAGTTTCTGAGACACCAAAGAGGTTTTCTTCTCAAGCTACACAACTTTTAAGCCGCTGAGACAGTAAAGGAGGTCTATTTAACATGAGAGACAGTGCACTTAAATTCTGTGTTGTCTTGTGGTCTTAAGAAGGTGTCCAATGCACAGTTGTTTAAAACATAGATTCTAATATCAATTCAGTTCATCCTAATGAGAAATTTGTGGAAACTCTTAGCTAGAAAATGGTCTCTGTTCCAATAGGACCTGGATTTCTCTTCTTTATTCCAGTTGTTTTTGCAAACAAAAGAGACAAAGTACCTTGTAAGTCAAAGGACTAATTTTGAAATTTTTCTTGATCACGATTTTATAGGCAGTATCATTCAGATCAACTGGGTTTGAAAAATGGCTTAACTTTAAACTGTTTTAATCAAACCTTTCTTTTAAATATATGCTCTGCTTTAGTATTTAAAGAGCACATATTGCTGTGGTTCTTAAGCTTATCAGAAGGTCACACCAAGATAAATTACAAGTGGAAGAGGGGAGAAATGGCAAGGGAACGGAGTGGGGATTTGTGGCAGAAGGAAATAGTAGACCCAGCGGGAAGACATTTGGATCAATGGGGGACAGTCAGGGTTGATGAATGTAAGGAGGAAAGTAATCTAATTCTTATCACTGTCTGCATTTGTAGAACTGAAAAGGGCAGGTCCAAAGCACAGTCCCTCCAAAGAAGGTTTTCTTAGGATCTAGGGAAAGATCCTGCCAGAAGAGTCTGAATCCTTCTCTAAGTCCTATCTGTCACTTACTAGACAATGTCTTGCCTTGGGGGAACTGCATTTTACCAGGATGAGGGGCTTTGTATATAAAGGCTGCAAATGCTGGTTAGCAGCAGTATTGGCGTCAAGGTCTTTTCCTTGTTTTACCTGTTTTGGCTACCAAAAGGTATTTTGGGTATACCAAAAAGTATTTCTTTGTTTCTCTGAATCTCCTAGCTAATGACTTCTCTCTCAGACTCTTTAACCACTGCTACATCAGCTCCTGAGTACCCCCGAAGTTCTGTTTACCTAATAAGTGACATGCCTAAAATTCATGACAAAAGTCAATATAGTCCAACAACTCCATTTATCAATGTATTATGAATATTTCCTTCACTTATCTAGGACTTTGAAAATCATAAAATCCACCTAAGAACTTTTTTTTAAACAAGAAAGATAATTTTAACACAACTATATGCAATGAACTATAAATAATATACAGTGTAGATTTAATTTTAAATCATCTTCCTTCTCCACTACTGTTAGTTCTGGTTTTATCTGATTCTTTCTTGTTCTTTCTCTTCCCTGATTGACCAGGATCTTTCTCTGTGCATATATTGCATAATGGTATTTAACTCCTAATACCCATTCTTCCTTATTTTTTTTTTTTTTAATAAGAGAAATTTTAGCTGTGTATGTGGTCACCCAGACAAAGTCTACATTTTCCAGTCTCCCTTGCAGATATGTATGGCCATGTGATTAGGGTTTGGCCAATGGAATTTGTCAAGGCAATATATTTAACTTCTGGAACATGCCTTTTCCTTCAGACTGTCCTGTGGAAGTGAAGGAGAGCCATCTGTAAACATGCAGACAAGACAATACCCTCAAGAGAGAAGAGCAACAGAATGAGTGGGTCTCGGTCCTCAATACGGTCAAGTCACCCTACCAGCCTTGGACATGACTTCTTGCTCAGAGATGAGAGCAAAGTAAACTTTCATACTGTTCAAGCCATTATGTTTGGAGTCTTATTCTTACAACAAGCAAGCCTACATCCTAACAACTATATTGTGTTCTTGTCCCACACCATTTTTCATTGGATTGGTCACTTCATGTACCAGGATCTTTTACTATTAATCAAGCTCTTGGTTTGTAATTGCCCAAAGTTTGGGTTTTAGAGTTGCCACCAACCAAATTTAAATAAGAGTTTCTTCATTCCAATGTACCTACTGTAATCTGTTTCATATGCAGGAAATAATCTTTCCTCGTTTTCATAGACATTCTGGAAGAGAAGCTTGCAGGTATGGAGGTTTCCTGAATGTGCAAATGGAGACTCTTTGGGGAGTATTTGCCTGTACCATCCCTGGTCTTTTAAACTCAACCCCTCTGCTCATGCTCTGCATTCCAGATAGCGTACAAAATCAAACCAATAAAGAGGAGCGCAAAGTTTAAACAATTTCCCAACACCCTTCTCAAAACTTTGTTTACAGTATATAACATTAGTTCATTTTCATTAAAAATCATCTTAAATCCCAGAAAAAAAAATAACTAAAAATTGCCAGTAAGCCTGGCATCGTTCATAGTATTTTGTATTAACCATTCATAGTATTTTTGGTGTATATCTTCCTGTTTTGTTTCTGTTATTTTGCAAAATAAATGTAATACCAATATAAAATTTTCATATTTAAAAACTAACTGAACTCATATTATGTGTATTAGAGCGTGCTAACTGCTATAACAAACAACTCCAGTTGCAGTGCTTAATGTAACAAAGGTGTATGTCTCATGTAACTAATAACAGAATATGGTTCAGTTGGAACATTTACTCCATTCGGTCATTCAGAGACCTAGCTCCTTCTATCTAGTGGCTATGCCATCTTCTGGTACTTCAGAAGTCCTACACGAAATTCTCTGGATCTGGCAGGGAGATAAGAGTTAGACTGAATGCATGGAGGATCTCATAGGATCACAGGAGATTTCAGGAGTCAGGTTTAAAAGTGGCACCCATGACTTCTGACTACATTCTATTGACTGAAACTCAGACATTTAGGAACACTTAAATTCAAGAGTCTGGGGAATGCAGTTTAGCTGTGTGCTGAGGAAGAAAAGGTCACAGCTTTGATGAGCGTCTCTTTTATCTCTACAACATAGTATTTTCCCATGTGACTTAAATATTCTTTGGAAATGTGACTTTAAATGATTACATAGGTTTGTTTCCTGCTTATTCAGATACTCATATCCCTGGTTCTTGTATTGCTGACTGTGTATCCCAGCTTCCATTTCTGGTTTTGGAAGTACCATTAAATTTCCATGTTGTCTTTCTATCCATTTCTTGGTTCTGTTCTCTCTTCTTGCTTCAGCATCTCATCACAGTGTTCATGAAGAATTTTCTACCCTCAATTTGAGCCTGCAGAAACCTAATTTGCTCCAAAAGTTGATGTTCATTTGGAGAAATGGGAAGTAGAAGGAATATCTGGAATCTATCAACCATTCACCTTTCTTTGTTTGTGAATAGCTCCCTATTTTATTTGGAGATACTATCCCCATCCACTGCTCTCAGATCATGAACTTCAAATGGAACTGACTCTGCCCATAAGTCCAGGGGTAGAATTCAAACCCATGTCTGGTTGATTAGAACATCATATTCTCTTCTTCAAAGTAGTTATTTCAGAGAAAGGAGAGTGTGTGTAAGAAAGTCTGAAACTCAAGAGGAAAGTAGACAGATTCTTAATTTCAACATTTTAATTATTGGATACATGATTTCAGATTTCTGAAATCTGTATGCCAATGGATTTTTAAGTTTTTTGTAAACCAACACATTCCAATTTGTATTGGGTGTCTGTCTCTTTTAATGAAGAGGCCCAACTGATAATAAATATGGAGACATGAGGAGTAACTAAGGTTTTATCAGTTCAAGGAGTTATGACTCCAGGAAAAGAAAACAAAGTGACATCTAGTAAATAACAGAACACGTTAAAAGATGAAAAAAATTAAAAGCATTCTTACTGAGCACCTCAGTAAACTGAAAGAGTAAAGCAAAAAAGGAAGAGAGTATTAGAACAAGTCTGTTGTATAGCAGATAAAGTTTCAAAGCTGGTTCAGTAATTAATTCCAAGAATATTGAGCATCTGTTGTGGTATCCTTTTAAGCTCAGCTAGGTAAGTTTCACTAGTTAAAACACAGGTATATTCTTAAAGTGTAACGTCCACATAATCTCTCTATTTTTGTAAGATAAGGCTTCATATCTCAAGTTGCCAAAAAAAATTGTTTAATAGGGTGTTCCAGCTCAACCTGAACATAAATTGAGTGTGGACTTGGCCAGAGGTCAGCTACCAAATGCCCAGGGAAAAGGCAGTGATTCCGCAGAGAAAGACATGGAAAAGAAAAATGGATTCTCCATTACCATTGTCTCAGTGCTTAGATGTCTTCCTGGGTCATGGACTTAAGAAGGGTTTTCCTTTTGCAGGGATTCTTAGATGAAAGGAAACATGTGACAGTTTACAGTTAAAATCTGGCTGATATTATCCCTTAGGTTGTTTAAACCTTGATGGAGAAATTGTCACAACAGTTACCTTCCTATAACACAAGAGGTGAGAGTTTAACTATAGTATAACTATACCTTTGTGGTAGGCCATTTCTTGGTTCTTGGAAAACCATGCAAATAGGTTATTTACTTATGCAAGTACTTTGTAGAGATTATAATCAGAAATAGAGGTGTCTCAGAAGCTGTGGAATTGAGGTGCTGAACTGTCTGATGTGAATGTTCGTTGATGTTGGACAGAGTTGCATCTCTGAATCCTGTGTTTCATTCAAAGAAGATCTAATTTCCAAGTATGGATTTAGAGTGGTGTGACTCCAAAATATCTCATGGATTTATATGCGCTTCCTTTGGACTACTTTTTCACAAGAGAAGAACATTTGTTAACATCACCGACAATTTCCATGTTGCAAAATCTAAGCATTAATTTCTGTCCTCCTTTAAATTACTCTCAGCAGCATTTGACACTGTGGTGACCCCTTCCTTTTTGAATTACTCTTCTCTTCTGAATTATGCATCAACTAGAATGCCTTGGATTGCAAGTTACTAAAGCTATAAAATCTGACTCAAAAAATAGAAGGGATTTATTGGCTTATACAAGTATAAAACATTCAGAGATAGCATAGGATAGATTCAGGTAGAGTTTGGTCCAGGCTCTGACTCCGTTTATACACAGTTCTTTCACCTCTACCTTTCTCCAAGAGTCAGCTTCACCCACAGGTGTGCTTTTTATGGTTATAGATATTTCCAGACACATCTAGGATTAAGAGCTTTCTCATTTACAACCAGGAAGAAAAGTCAGCTTTTCTTTAACTATGAAAAAATTAAGATATGTGTTTCATATTGACTAGAACAGACTAGAATGGAATCCTGTAGTCAAGATAATGTCATGCACTAGTTGACTTAAACCAGAGAAACAAACCCAATTAGGTACTGAGTCAAGGGGAATGAGATTATCCCGACATATTCACTTGGGACACATTTTATGGGGTGGAATCAATCCCCCCCAAATTTCGTGGCTGCCACACCATGAAGAAGGGATGAAATTGATGACCATTAGTCAAGGTTAGTCAAATACAACTTTGGTAAGATAGTCTCTTGTTGTTCCACACGTTTTCTTATTATTGTCCATTACTGGCTCCCCTCCCCTATCCAAGCCATAAATATTGCACAATCCAGAGCTTGGTCATGGACCTCCTTCTCTTTTCTATACTGTTTCCCTGGCTGATCTCACTTTCTCCCATAACTTCATTATCTATTGGTTAGTGACTCTCAGATTTATATCTCTAGCCCTGACTTCACCTTGATCTTTAGACTCATTTATCCAACTTTTTATCCAGCATCTACACTTGAATGTTGAATAGGTATCTCATATTTAGGATCTCCAATATAGAATTATTCATCTCCCTACTCTAAACTTTCTTTTATCTACCATATTAACCTGAGTTAACTAATAACACCACCAACTATCCAAATGCCAGAAATTCTAGAGGTCATTACTGACTCCTCTTTTTCCCTCACCTCAATATCTAATCCACCAGGAAATCTGTCAGGTTTCCCTTCAGCATATCTTGCAACTCTAACAGCTTCTTATCTTTTCTATGGCTACCTTCCTAGTCCAAGTCCCATTGTCTGTCAACTAGACACTAAAGTAACCTAACTGGTCTCTTGCTTTCATTCATGCTTCCCCTACAAGTTATCCTCCACAAGGGAACCTCAGATCTTATTCTGAAATTTAAGTCAAATCATGTCACTACTCACTTAAAACTTTATAGTGAGTTTCCCATAGCACAAGAAAATACATACAGGTATTGTTTCCCCATCTACTTCTCCAGCTACATTTCATCCCATGCCCCACATTTTCACTGGGCCCCAAAAGCATTGGCCAAACTCATTCCCATGATGGAAAGGTCATTTGCCTTTTCTTCTGCCTGAACTACTCTTCCTCCAGATATTTGCATGACTGGCTGTTTCTTACTTCCAGGGCCAAGATCAAATATTATTCCCCATAGTAAACATGGCTGGCACTTACCCATTGTTATGCCAGTGCACCCATTCTCAACTGTTGGGTATATTGCTCATTAACAGCTCACAGCTGACACCTTTTACAAAGAACTGCCCTCAGTCCCCTAGCCTAAGAGGTTGTGCTCCCCTCACCAAGGGGTAGACTGAAGTCAATGACTGACTGACGCCAGCCCTCTTGATTCAAGATGGTACTAGTTGTGGTGCAGTTCATGTTCTAGAGCTCCTGGTAGGACCACTATTACGGGACCCACAGCTGAGACCACATCCCTGATTTGCTTTCTTTTCCTACTCTCTTTCTTCCCTAGTTCCCCTTCTCCTCAGAGTATACTTTCAACAAATCACTCAGGAATCGCCATCGCAGGTTTTACTTCTAAAAACCTTAAGATTCCTCCTCAGAGGCTTTCTTGACAGCTGGATCTAAAGTAGAACTCCACCTTCCCACCATTCTTCTCTATCTCACTACCCTGTTTAATTTTTGCCCTAATACATACCATTCTGAAATTATCTTTTAAATTTATTTACCTAGAAAAATCTGTCTCCTAGACATGTAATAAACTCCATGACATACATACATATCTTTGGAACAATACCTGCCCTTCAATGTGTGGCCACATAGTCTATATTTGTTGGATAAATGGAATTCAGCCTTTAGACTTAGATAAGGAAGGAAATGCTTTCTCTCTTTGGACTTTGATCTCTCGAGCCTGGCCTCTGATGTGGGTAGATGTTTTTGAACATATTTGCAGGTAAAGGAAAAATGTGGTCTCTGCCACAGGAACATAGGCTAAGAGGAAGGTAGGGAGGTACCCCTAGATATTGCCAGCAAATCAGGCCTGTAATGAGTGTGGGGCATCCTAAGAGATGCCTGAGTAATCTCCAAGCCTCCAAAATTGTTAGCCCAGAAATTTCCAAGTGGGAACCTGCGGGCCAAATTGTCCTGGAGAACTTTTGTAAGGTAACATTGATTGTTAAGCTGCCGATATGTTTGCCAACATTAAAAAAAAATTGTGAGATGTCACATGGATTTTCAGTCTCTTGGAAAAAAAGTGGCATTGTTCCTACATGGCCACAGTCTCCTGGAACTGAGGAGCTGCTGCCCCCTTTCGTCTGGGCATGAGTTTTCCCTACCATCATATCCACACTAGCCTTCCTCTTTCTTTTGTATAATATGCTTGGTACCTACTGAGTTTCTAATCCCAGTAGTGACCAGTTGAAAATCTCTGTATTGAAAACTTGGTCTATAACCCTGGATCCTTTCTTTAATAATTCTTTGTAAAATCTTCAGTTTATCTTGATGTGTGCTGTGAATGACTATAAGGAAGATTGGAGTGGTAAAAAGGAGCTTGTAGAACCATCTCATAGCTTGGTGCAAGGCATAGCCTGCACAAAGGGGCCAGGCTGAGGGAGCCATCGAGGGCTGAAACCCAGCTAGAATCCTGTGTGCCAAGCAACATACCCTGACATCAGTCCACTTGAACTGGAAGGAACAATGTCCCTTTCAAATCTTATCTGCCCTTTTGTAATTCATTAGTCATAGACAGGCCATATGTAGAAGCTATGTCTGTGGGAGAACCATACCCCCTCAGGTCAGCATGGTGGTAGCAGGAAGAGTCCCTGATGAAACTTCCAGCAGTAGCACTGTCAGTGACCAGTGGGTGAATCATCTCCCTGGTACCAAATACAGCAGAGGCCCCATCAGCCACTCAGATGCTTATGGCAGCCCAAGGGAAGCTCCCCCAAAAGAAAGTTGGACATTGAGCCAGGAGGGAACTTCAGGTTTAACTGTTATGTGACCTCATTAGACCCCAGAAGCAGAATGACCTAGAAGAATATTTCTAGATTTTATTTGATTTTCAGGCAACTATTCAGTTTCATATACTCTACATATCTCACATTGAGATATACACAGTTGTTGATTCTTAAATAAATACTTACACCAAATAATTGCTCTACCTCCTGCAGTGACTGCTGTTGCCATTATATTGAATAGCTTTGCTGAATTTTCTGAGTGACATTAAGTATAGTGTAAGACACAAACTGCCAAATGGAAGAAATCAGCCTCTTGAGTGATTTGAGATACCAGTCACACAGCCAAGTACACTTGTTTCATGCCTTTGTCTTCAGTGCTCATTTTATTTCTTGCCCTTTGATCTAGGACTTCTACCATCTGATCCTTGAGGGGATCGACAACATGTCTTGTCAGACGGACTCCTTGTCAGCAGAATGGCCGTGCAGTGTCTCTGTGATGTTTTCCTTGCTGTCCAGAATGCGTGTTCACTCTCCCATTTCTGGACATGTTAGTGGTAAGATCAGATGGTCACATTCCTGCATGTCTTAGAGAAAATGCTGGGAAACCAATGCACACAATAAGCCAAGTGTAGCAACATCTTGCAAGAGTCTTATTACCCATAGTAAAGAGGAGTAATGGAGAGAGAGTATAAAAAATAGCTGCTTCATGATCACTAACTGAACAAGTTCTGAAAAATGGAGAGCCTGGTAGGCTCTCTTAAGACCAGAGGGAGGTTTTTATAGGTTGAATTCATATGTAGAATTCCTGACCTTCAGTACCTCAGAATGTGACCTTATTTGGAAATAGAGTCATTGCTGAGGTAACTAGTTGAGTTAAGATGAGGTCATACTGGGCTAGGGTGGGTCCCCAATCCAATGTGACCAGTACCTTTAGAAAACGAATTCCACTTGAAGAGACAGACATGCACACAGGGAGAAGAATGCCATGTGAAATTGGAGTTATGCTGCCAATAAGCCAAGGAAATACCCAGAACTAGGAGAGAGACCTGGAACAGCCATCATTCCATAGTGCCTTCAGGAAGAACATGGTCCTGTTGATTTCAGGAACACCTTGATTTCAGACTTCTGACCTCCAGAACTGTGAGACAATAAACTTCTGTTGTTCTGAGCCATCCAGTTTGTGGTACTTCATTACAACAGCCTGAAGAAACTTGTACAAAGGTATTCTGAGCTTCCCTCCTCTCAATTCTGTATTTATTAGGTGGGAGGCATAGTTTTTGGTAACATGGGAATATATGAAAAGAAAATAAGACATGATTCCTACCTCCAGTGAATTCTCTGGGGAGCACGAATTTAGGCACAAATAATAAGACAATGATAAATAAGGGCTACATGGAAATAAAAGTAACTTGCTGTCAGTGAGCAGAGGAAAGCATGATGTACCAGACCGATTCCCTTCCTTCTCAGTGCTCCCTTTCTCCTCACCCCACACAGGGGTTCCATGAAGTCACATGGCTACTCCTGCCTACCCCTACCCAAGGTCTCCCTACCAAACCTACCCTTCCTAGAGAGCAGCTCTTCCCAACTACCACCCCTCTTGGGAGTTATTTCACTTGGGTCTCTCATCTAAGAATGAGTACTGTGGTATATCTGAATTAGCACTAGTCCTGGGTTTTAATCCCACATTGGACAAATCAAATATTCTCTCTGAGTCTTTTTTTTTTTTTTAATTTATTTATGTATTCATTTATTTTTGGCTGCGTTGAGTCTTCGTTGCTGGGCTCGGGCTTTATTTAGTTGCGGCGAGCGGAGGCTAACTCTTTGCTGCGGTGCACAGGCTTCTCATTGTGGTGGCTTCTCTTGTTGCGGTCTCTCTGAGTCTTGATTTTGATTTTTATTTGGAAAAAAATAGGGGGAATAATGATCCTTCTCCATTCTGCCTCAGAGCATTGGAGTGAGGATCAAATAAGAGAGAAAGTCTAGAGGAACTTTGAAAACATATAACAGACCATAAAATATTCATAGTTATTAGTGGTCTAATATATTGGCATCCAGTTTATATTTCACTTTTACTGGGAGCCTCTGGGAGAGTATTACCTTCAACTAAATAGAAGAACTTGAAATCCCTGTATTTGTTTGACACCTTATAAAGATTTACAAAACATGCAAATCAAATCATTTCACTCAATTTTTACCATAGTTAGGTGAAATATGCATTGTTATTCCCATTTGCAAATGAGGATACTGAGCTCAGAGAAATGAAGTGGTTTGCTTATATATGATTAGATTTGTTAAGTGGAGGCAAGTCCAATGCTCGTATCATTGCACTTGGCAACACCTAGTGAGGGGGATATTTTGGATCACCCAGCCCTTTCTATGTTTTTTTTAAAATAAATCCCAATACAGGCAACCATAATGTCCATCGTTACTGATGAAGAAGTATGATTTTGACCTTCAAAGCCCTAGTGATACATCAAGTTTTCATTTAGGTTTCTAGACACATCACAAATAACTATGCTCTATCAAGGAAAAAGGAAGAAATACAACGGGGGGAAAAAGCACAAAAAATGATGAGGATATGGCCAAAGTTTAATGTGAATCTACCATTAAGGCTATTGTTCCCTTGGTTGAATGCACCAATTTCCTTGAGGAAAGAGATTAACCTGGGGATACTTCTGGAATAAATATGCCCCTTGACATGAGAGAGAAAACAAAGTCAAAATTGAGATACTTTTTCTTCTTCTTGTGTATAAACCTTGAATTTCATACAGAATTTTGAAAAAGAATAAAGCATTATCTCATAAATATTGTGCATGGTTCTATCTGTCTAGAGTTGTAGAAGCCAGGGACAAGTGGATCACGCTGCCTTGGAGTCATTATTCAAGGTGCAGAAAGCATGAATTGTGTATTCGTTAATATATTTTCATTATCCACATCTTGCTCTGGGGTTTGAGTTGTGAGTGGGTAGACATGGAAATAAATATGCCAAGATTTTGTCTTGACATCCGTAAATACACCATGGTCCCCAGGCGTGCCACCATCCCCCACCATGTCTTCCTTGACACTCTTGTCCAGAACCTGCTTCCAGTCTCTTCCCACTCCTGTGCAACATTCTACCAGACAGATCTTATCACTCAGGCGCCACTTAAAATTCCTTCAACTATAAGATAACATCTGAACACCTTAGCCTGGCATCTATGGCACTGCACAACTAGCTTAATCGTCCTATCTAGCCTCATATCTGCTCCTAAGCACACTTGACAGTCCAACCACACTCACTCCTCCAGACACACCATGGTAGATGCACCTGCATGATCTGCTAATGATGGGGCCTCTGCCTCTATGCCTGTTCTCCACTTATAAGGTAGACAAATATCTATTCCACTTTCAAATTCTAGTTCTATGTCTTCTTTCTTTCTCTGTCTTCCTTTCTGGAAAGAAGAATTAATTTAATGAGGATAATATCCTCTGCCTATCTATATAATTTTCTGTGCATATCAAATATGACCATGCATTTTTCCATTCATTAAGTATTAGTTGAGTTCTTAATCTATGTTAGACCTTGGATATAGTATAGAGAACAAAAGATATACTTCATAGCGTTTATGGTTTAGTGGGAGAAATATATGCTAAAGTTATAAACAAACAAATGTCTAAGTGCAAATTGTGATAAATCATATTTAAGAGTATCCTGAAAACTTTAAGTGGTATACTTATGTAAGGAATTATTGTGAAATCTGTTGATATGCAGGATTCGCTGCCCAAATGATAGATTCTATATACATGAAGTTATCTTTCATTTGCTCTGAAGACATTCTATACCTATTTCTATGTATATCATTCTTCTCCTCTAAATGATGTGTTTCTCAGAGCAGAGACCATGTTTAATTCCTTCTTGTATCCTCATAGTGCAATATATGCTTGCACATAGCTTAATAGATGTTGAATGAGGTAATGAATAAGCAAACATTGTAGCTCTTGAAAAAAATGTTTTAGCATGCTAGATTTAAGCATTAGCTGATTAGCATGTCTATGTATTAGTTAAATCCCATATATACTCATTAACATTTGGGGGATGCTAGCACTAAATACTAAAATACTTGCCAAGATCTTTCCACATTGGGGTCTTTGCACATAGTGCTCTGCCAGGCTAACTCCTTCTCACCTCTGAGGTCTCACATTGTATGTCACATCTCTGAAGAAATTTTCCTCAACACATTGACTAGATCAAGTCCCCATTTGAAATCCTCAGAGCACCTATACTTCTATTTTATAGCATCTATCACAATTGTAATAGATTTTTTTGTTCATTATTTTTACCATCTGTCACCCCACTGTATTAAGGGTTCTATGAAGGCAGGACTCATTTAGTCATTTTCCCCACTGTATTCCTAGGACCAGCCATAAAATACATTATCAATAAATATTTATTGCTTGAAAAACTAACTTAATGAAAGAGTGGTTTTTATCTCAAGAGCACTGTTGTGAATCCCAAGATATAAGTCCAAGTTACCCCTCTGTCACTAACTAGTTATGTAGACTTAAGCCTGTCTTTTCACTTTTCTACCTACAGCTTCCCCATCTATAGAAAGAAGGGGTTTGAGCATGTATTCCATCCTTTCCAGTGCCAGGGCTCCATAACACATTCCATTAAACCAGTAAAAGGTGAGTGTGACCTGTTATGGAAACTTTGACTCAGGTTTGTCATACAAGTATTTCAACTCACTGCAGGGTGTTTAGTTAATAAATGGTTTCATGAAATTCTCAAATCTCAAGTCAGAATGAAAGGAGCATCTCAGTAAGAAGCCCACTAGGATGAAGGGAGCTTCCAATAGTGTCCATCCTGTTAGCTATTGAGATGGGTGGCTAATTTTTTTAAAAAGTCAATAGGAATGTAAGCAGAAAATATTTAGTCTTCTATTTATCAGAATTCTGAGAACAATTATATTTCACCAAGTTAATTTGAGGAACTTAGCTATTTGTCAGCAAGAATAAATGCAGAAAATTTCAGAGCTTCAGAGCTGGAGGCTGTTTAAAAACCACTCAGGATAACCAATCTCTTTATTCTCCAGATGGGAAAGCCCAAGCCCAGGGAGCCAACATGACTTGTCTTGGATTATATAAAGGGGCAGTGGCAGGTCTAGGGCATGAACCCCAATAATTCTGTTTTATCTGTGATCCCATTGCAACTGGAATTGAAAGAGTTAATGTGCCTTTAGACTAATGGCAATATACTAATTTCCACCCTGAATTCATAGTGATAGACATGCCCCTCCACCCGCTGACACTCCTTTTTTTTAATCTTTGAGAAGCAGTCCAATAGACTATGATGAGATCTGTCAGAACGATGGCTTTCATTTGTGACATTTATTCTCATGTACACTTTTGTTGGCTTTGTGCAGAAGATCTTCATTTGGATTCATAAATCTGTTCATGAACACATATAATTCTACCTTTACCTTGACTTTATAAAATAAAAACATTCTCCCAAAACTGTTGTATTAAACTCTGTGGCTTCAGAAAACTGTCAAATGCTCTTGAAGATCATGACAATATCTTCATTGGCAGCCCAGAGATTTAAAAAAAAAAAAAAAAAAACTGGAGAGAGATAAGACTTGTGTTCTCTGGGAAATATATCTTATCTGGTTTGCTTGTTTTTATACTTTAAAATATAGAAAAGTACCATGAAAAATATAATAAAAAGCCATATGTGAATTCCGAGAATAAACAAATATTGATATTTTCTCATATTTGCTTCAGATCTTCTTTGAAATTAAAAGATGACTATTTTGAAATTTATTTTATGCCTTTCCCAGGTCCATTCTCTTCCTTCCTCTCCAGATGCAACCGCTTTGAATACTTTTGTGTGTATCCTTCCAAACTATGTTTTTATCCTTTTATTATGCAGTATATACTTTCTTAAATTTGTATAAGTATATATTATATTTTACATAAGTCGCATCCAACAGTGTTTAATGTTCTGCACTTGTGTCACATAACTGATAACATACAAATACAAAAAAATAATTTAGAGAACAAATCTGAGTAATTTAGTTATGATAAAAATAAAAATTTCTCTAAAGATAGTTTCCAAAATGGTCCATTTTGATGAATCTGACACAGTTATACTGGAAGAGTTAATGTCTAGTGTTTACTTAGTATAATGAGGAAGGGGAAAGGGAAAGGACATTTGTTAAACACTACATGTAGCTTGCTGTGCTAACAAGCTCTTTGTTATTTGATTTAGTTGCAAAACCAGCTACTAATGAGGTGTTAGATTGTCATTTTACAAATTAAAAAATTGAGCGTCAGTGGAGTTAAGTAACTTCCCAAAGTCACACAACTATTTAGAGGCAGTGTACGGTAGTGATGAAGAGTACAGGGTCTGGAGCCAGATGGCTTGTGTTCACTTTCTAACTTTACTCCATTAGTTGTATGACCTCGAATAAGTTACTTAACTTCTCTGTGCCAAAGTTCCCTCATTTATAAATGCGGTCAATAGTAGTATCTACCATCAAGTGTTATTGTGAACATTATGTGAATTAATACAAATAAAACCCTGAGAATAGTATCTGGCATTTCATAAGCTATAAATAATTCCTATTATCATAATTATTATACTTGATCCTTCATTCACATCCTCCTTCAAAATAAAATCAAAGGTAAATAACACTTAAACAAACCAACAAACTGTAAAAGACAAAAACTAAATGAAAATGAGAAAGGGAGACAAAAGCAGCAATTGAGCCAAAAAGAGTGTCTCTAAGCTCCTTGACAGGCAGAAAAAGGAGCCATGGTGGATCCCAGGTCCTTTCCTATCTAATCGTTGACAGTGCTCTAATGCATCAGGAAAAGCACTCCTCAAACTCTTAGATCTTTATCTAATGCATATTAAGTAAAGTAATAAAGCATGTTTTCAAATGTGATTTAACAAAACTGGAGGGGTTTCTTCATTTTGTTTGCTCTTGGTGAAAGCCAAGGGTTTCATTTCATAAAAGCTACTGAATTTGGACAAGAGACAGGGTAAGAGTCCAGATTATGCAGCTTTCAGGTGCCTGCTACATTCAGGGGAAAGCTTGGAGAAGCTTGAGCATTTGAAGGGACTGTATAGTATAGACCAATAACCTTCGCAAATAAGTGCTTTTGACAGCTGCTGAATGAAAATTGAGGTTTGAGGTCTTGCATGAGATGAAGATGGAGAGAAAAGAAAAACCCGCTAATTACATCACTAGAGTAGAATTAAATGTCAATAGCCCCTATTTGAGGTTAAAACTTAGGGAGGCAGCATGTAAATAAAGGGGAAAGAAATGAAAAGAGAAAATATATAGGTCCTTAAAAACCCAGGGGAGGAGTACAAACAGAAACAAATTTAGAAAAGAAAAAAATGCACTTAGAAGTTCAGTCCATCCCTCTCCCCTCCTGCAGAGAGTCAGGCACTGGAGATAGTTGATACTGATCCCCACCCCAGGCCAACCCCATAGCCTAGGCTCCTTGCAGCACAGGCATCTCTGAGGCTGAGAAAAGTTTCCTCATCTGAAACTTTTTAAAAAATGACGTAGGGAGCACATTGAATGCAGCCCACTTTAGGTCTTTGGGGGATTAAGAAAAATCCTTTCTCAGGAAGGTTAGCAAGTTTCTGGTGTCCAGGCAGGAGCTTCGTCTCTCCGTCACATCTGTGTGGTCTGACTGGGCAGCTGGGGGGTGTCGCCAACATCTCAAGAAGGGTACTGGACTTTAGGGTCCAAGAGAACAGGGGCAGTTTTCTCCCCCCTGTATCCCCCCTGATTGCACAGTGTAGCTGCTTAGTAGACATTTATTGAGTGAATAACTAGTAAATGAATCCCAGAAAAGCCAATTGTCGGTAGTACTCTCTGTAGACAAACACAGGAACAATAAACTACAAATAGTAACCTAAATATCCATCATGGTTATAGAAGTTAAAGGTATATGTATATGTGACGTCAGGTTTCCCCAAAACACCACGCAAGCAGAAAGATAAAGGGAAAAGCATGCAAAAATGAAATGTTCATAACTAAAGTATTGCATAAATAGATTAAATATAGCCTATGTTATGTAATATAATATTAGACTATAGAACTCCAATAATCAAATAGGAAAATATGCATGCCATACTGTTAAATGAAAAAAGTAGTTGGCAACAGTAGATCAAGTATGACTTCAAATTTGCAAATCACAAAGTATATGAGAGTTTTCTGTGTATTTTTCATAGAAAATAACCTAAAAATGTTAACAGTGTTTATCTCTGGATAGTAAGATTTTTGATTACCCTTATTTCACTGTTCTTAATACTGTTTTTTCCTTAATGAAGATCCCCTCCCCCATCCTACATTTATAATCAGAAGATTAATAAAGTGATTTAAAAGTAAAAAATAAATTACTCTCTTGATGTAGCCAGATAGCCTGTATTCTTGTTCTAACCCTGCCTGTGGAATCTTTAGGAAGTTAATTATACTGCTTAGACCCAGTTCCCTTACTTGGAGAATAGAAATACTAATATTGATATGGGGCCTTTCAATTTTACAAGGCAGATGTGTGGATGGAATGAGGGAATGCATGGGAAAGCATTTTGTAAATTGCAAAATACTAGATGCATACAACTGTATAGATGGGGGTGGGCATTGGGATGAGGAGGAAAATGAAAGGGAAAATGACTTTGCATGATTGAGATCAGAGTAAATGAGTGTGACCAGTGGTAAAATTTAGAGACATCATTAGAACAATTTTCTTATAGGAACTGTAAACTTTTGTATTATGGAACTGGAAAAATTACAGAGTGTTAGATTAAGACATTTTCATTCCTGCCATCAAGTTATGCAGAGATGGCTTGTGGGCCTCCTTAAAAATTAGGCTAGGCCTCTGGCTGTTGTTTCTTTATGCAGAGGATTACGGGAAGAGAAAATATATTCCCTCACCTCCCACTCTGAGGTTATGTGAGTGGTGGATATGGGGTAGTGGTTGAACCAAAAAATATTCTTATTTAATTCCTTAAGTAAAAACCAGTTTAAAAAAATTAAAGTAAAAGCAAAAGCACAGCTAATTATAACAACTTCTTTCCAAATCCATAATATCCTCTGTGTCCTCTTGATCAAGTCAGTTTCCCTTATTGACCTTCGGTGTTCTCATTTGTTAAATAAGGAGTGTCAACTAAATCATCCTGTAAGTCCCGTTAAGTAATAAGTTCTATGAATCTCAGTTACCAATGTTATATAATGATGGTCTTCCCTTTCTACATATCTGTAAAATTGGAAATCAGGGCAAATGATCATCTTTCCAGTGACATAGACATTCCATTGGCTTCCCTGAGAAATCTTGCTCACTATTTGCTGGTTTGGCTGACACATTATACTAAAATATCATGACTCAATTTTACCTTGGGAAAGTTATTGAAACTTTGTCAGCTTCAGTTCCTTCATTTGTAATCTGGGAACAAAAAGAGTACCTACTTTGGAGGGTCCTTGTGGTGTTACATAAGATACTCCACACAAAATGGTTAGGGCAGTTCCCGCACAAGGTATACGTACAGTCAAAATTAGGTAGTATCATTGATCTGACAAGTGTTGAGATTTTTCCTAATTTTTTTAAAGCTTAGCACAAGTTGTGAGAAGACAGGCACTGAAAGATAGAGTTTGACTCAGAGACCCATTTCTTGATGTAAAACTCTCTTTGTGGAACCACATCCCACACAATCTAAAGAATGCCATGTTCTTCCATTAAACCTCATGTGGCTGAAAAGGCTGATATTCTTGAGCCTGCATTTGTTTTGTTGGGACGTACACAAGCTAAACTATACAAAGCCAAGCTACAACAACATAAAATAAACCCAAATTAATGTACTGTTTTTTTGCAAAAGGATAAATAGAGCATTTTATTAACACTTTTTTTTTTTGCAGCAACAAAATGATAGTCCACATCTTTTCATTCAACACAGCAGAAGCGATGATCACATTACATCACTTTGAGACACAAAGCAAAAGATATTTTTATTATCTTAAGATCAAGAATGGTTTGCATTTTTAAAACAAACTTTATGTTTTATATTTGCATTAACAGGGCCTCCAGTTACTAGCACAATACAATGAACAGATCAAATATCCAGAATAGACAATTAAACACACCAATAGTATTTTAAGTTGAATTTGGAAATGCATCATTGTCATTTTAGAACATTATAAAGAGGTCTGATGTCAACTTTTTAAAGGAAAAAAAATCATTCCAACCACCCAAACAGCTACCACAAGCAAAATGAAGATAATATACAGACAGGAAATTTTATTCATTACACTTATTGCTCGGTACACAAATGTTGCAATTCCTATTGAGTTATATTAAGAAATGACAAGCAAAATGCCTCTGCCCCATCTAAAATTCTATGACTCTATGAAAGTAGAAATTGCAGTCCCCTAACCCAACATTAGGTGTATGCTATTTTTGGTTTTTTGTGAAGATTGTTTATTATGTATCTGTGTATGGATATGTATAAGATGTACAGATATATATATAGATATAATTTTAATATAATTTATTGTCCTATATATTTAAGACAAATATTTTAATGGGAATTTAAGTAATAAAATTGTCTACTTACAATATCTCTATTAAGTTTATCTTTTCATATTATATATAGCTCTGTGGCACAAGTTTTATATATATTTAATTACTAAGGAAGAAGGATATCTATATTGTTTCTATTTCTTTTGTTGTTAATATTGCATTTTAAGGGCTATATCTCCATAGTAAATTTCTTATTAGATTCTTTATGGTGTATGTATCTTTTTTTTCTAATGCAAGTTACAACCAGTACAAAGTTGTAATAAAAAATACATTGGAGTTTATTTATTTTTAATATTTTTTGCAAAAAGGTTAAGTGATATGCTACATGAAAAGTCAGATTTTATTAAGTGTGAAGTGTTTTATACGTTAGGTAAATGAATGGAAGAATATGAAGCATACCCCTCACTTTACAAGTTCCTTTTCACAGATATAAATGTTTGTGCCAAAGCATTTCATATAAAACACTGCAAGATATTCCTCTTGAGAATCAACAAAATATTCTACATTATGTAATAACAATAATTATTTAGTACACCTTGCTAGTTGCTAGCCCACAACATTCTTCTCTGCATGACAGATATCTCAACTCCATGATTTAACTCAACAAATGTTGCCGACATCTAATGCAGCCAACATGACAACTTCACTTTTTTTTAACAGGATTTCTGCACGATATCTTGCCATACAGTGTAACAAATACATAAGTGCATTTTGTATGATCAAGTAGCTTTGGCTTCCTAACCTCTGTAGGATGGGATGTGCCAACTGTTTTAGTTGTGCTTTATTAAATGGTGATGAGTTTTAGCTCATATGAATCCAATGAGTAACTACTTGCTTCTACAGTTTTGACCAGTCAACCTTTAAATCACAAATGCAAGAATGGATGACTTGAATGGAAATGATGGAATTTCACAACTTCTATAGATTGCACTTGATGGTAACTTCATGAGTTTGTTTTGATTTCATTTTTACAGCAAGACTTGCCTGGTTGGTATGTTTACATGTTTACACCACATTTTTAAAAAATTTTTGTGCAATCACAATTAATTTAATCACAAACACTAAAAATAAATCCAGCAATTAGCTTTGTTATGAATAATCACCTCGGTCCTTAGAAGTGTGTGAGTCTTGTACGTCTTCTTGTACAAATTCCTCTTTCTTTTCCCAACCATTAGGCCAACCTCCATTGGCTTGTGTTGTGGCACCGTAAGACTTTGTGGTACCATAATTTATATAATTTTGAGTAATGTCCCCTGTTTCTTCATCGAGCTCATCTTCGTGGATAAATCCACATTTTTCTTCACTTGTTTCCTCAGGGTCTGCCCAGGGTTGCTTCTCTCCTGAGGCGAATATTGCATAAAATATAACTCCACCATAGTGGACTAGGGCAGCGATCAGGAAGACATACTGCCACTCTTCACGTGACTGCAGTGACAAAAAGTGGCACTGTGAGAACAAACTCCCCATGTTTGAAAAGCCTAACATCTCTGAATGTTCCACCATCAAGCTTTTCATAAAATGCTATCTTCAGGGGAAACACCTGTTCTGATCACATAAAGCAAATAATGGGATAGAAATGTTCTAGAATACTAAGACTTTCATTCAAAAAATTAAAAACAAATTTTAAAGTTCTGAAATAGAACTCCAAATATATCTAAGGTCTGCTAATTTTTAAAATATTCATAACCTATCTTTTAATTTCCATTGAGTTACTTATTTTTTCTCCCACTTCTTTTATTTCCTTTTGGTAAACCATAATTTAGAAGCTCTACCTATAAAGACAAACAGCTGATAACAATTCTCTTCCATCAATTACTGCAGAGAAGTCTGAATTGATGTTTACAAATAAAGCTCAGAAGACTTCCACTTGTTTATACTAATGAGCTAGGTTGTTGTTGTTTTGCCTCACCAGGGATATCAGAAATATTAAAAGGTGTTTAAAAGCATAGCACTTATTGGTTGAGGAAGAGGCTTCCCTCAGAGCTCTTAGAGAGAAATTCTCTTCTGAACCTCAGTTATCTCCCCTACTCAGAGGTGTGGTGACTGGATCACAAAGAGTATGCCAAAGAGAATATATTAATGCTTTTCCCCAACCATGAGAGAGATATTCTACAAATGAACATCTCTTTTGCTCTATCTTACCTTATTCTTTGTCATTGCACCAACAATAATAGGGCAAACCATTCCTGACAATGTGCCAACACCATTTGAAATGCCCATTAAGATACTGGCATATCTTGGAGCAATATCCAAGTGGTTAACATTGAAACCTGAAATACACACATAAGATGTGACTCAGAGAATCCCAAACCTCTAAGAAGTGGGTGACTATAGAATTTCCTCTACCACATTCACCACCCTCCTTAAAAGATACCAGGTTCATATCATGTGCTTAATAACTACTTTTTGATAATTTAGCTCAGGGATATAATGAGAATGAAAGGAGGTATGATTTGTTATCCAACAGTTAATATGTGATATTCACTCCACAGAGAAGAGGAGACATTCACTTAAAAAAAAGAGTAAGGGTAAGCAGGGGAAAAGTGAGTAGTGAGTCATAACATAACCAAATAATAATTTCTAAATGTTTTATTTCTTTTACTTTCTAGTGGAAGTATGTTGAGTAAACCTTCTCAACATTCAAAATGTTAAAGGGGAAAGTAGAATATATAGACTTTTTATCACTAACAAAAATCAGTGTCACAAGTACATATTTTTTTAAAAAGTATCTTACCAGAGATAGCAAATCCACTGAATCCCACTGCAAGTACCAAGAATGAGATCGCTACCCCTCTAGTATGAGAATAACCAACAACCAGAAGCAGCGTTGCTTCCATGCCAAAACCTTCAGAAACAGACACATGAAAATATTTCAGAAATTTATGTAAATTCTTCTGATGAGTCAGAACTGTTAAAAATGATCACACATCAATATTTGACCTAGCAAACCACTTCAGGGAGTCTATCTTAAAAAATAATAATAACAGTAATAATTTATGCACAGAGGTTACTGAAGCCTTCTTTGTGTTTTAATAAAAACATCAAAAACAACCTTAAGTTTCAATGGTGGGAAAGGTAAAGTTAGTCATGCAATTATTTAAAACTAGGAGTTATGAAAATTTGAAGATGGGAGAATGATTATGAATGAACAGTGAGGGCACAAATTTAACAGCATATTTTATATACATGGAAAAAGTTGACTCACTCATGTCAATTTGAACTTCGTGAAATAAAAGCATGTTCTTAACATCACTTATGTACTTACCACCACAATTCATGATCTTTCTTACTGTAGTAGTTGAAAGAATTTGCTTGCTTCTTAGAAAATCTGCAATCTGCCCTCCAATAGGCACAATAATTGTCATTACTAAGTGTGGCACAGCAGATAGCATGCCAACCTGATGAAAAACAGAAAGGGGAGAAATATACATGACCATAAGTAATATGGGCAATTTAATAGTCTCATAAGCTCTTTACGGACAAGGAAGAAAAAAAAATACTGTCTCTAAATGACCACTTACTTACTTATTCCCAGAATAAGCAATAACTTCCACAGAAAAAAATGAGAAAAGTTAAGCAAATTTACTTTGATCCCTTTTTATCTTCTAGAAGATAATACTTTTTTTCTGAGTCAGTAAATTTTGAGTTTATGAGTAAACTATCCTGAAGTTTATCACAGAGTGATTCACATTTATGTATCCATTTTATAGTCTTAAATATGTTTGCAAATAATCATCATTAGCAAGAGAGGGGGAGAGAAAGAGAGACAGAGACAGAGTCAGAGAGAAGAGAAATACATTTGACAAACCTTGAAGAGACTATTTTAAAATTCATTTTAATTTATAATAAGGCTAAAACCCTAATTCCATTTAAAATGTATATCTCTTATGAGTTTTATATTTAGTTTCTATAGATTAAGAGCCCAGAAAATGCAGATCAATTCTCAATTTTAGTCATTTCCTTGTCAAATACCAATATTTGGTCACATTGTCATAGAGCGGTATATAGTTTCTGTACTAATTTCATACTAAATGGCCCAATCTAAAACCTAACCTGCCAGCATCAATTCAACACACATGTTTTGATCAATAATTATGTGTAAGACATTGTCCTCTGGACATCATGGGGGCAGAAATTATGAATAAAATACATGTTAATTGTATATTACCACATATATGTAAATTTTGTATATATAAAGATACAAGGAAGATTTTTACTAAGTATACTTTCAAGTGCAATTCCTGGAAAATGGTAAGTATTACATAAATGTCTATTATTTGTATAAACATGCCCTTCCAAACTAGATTACTGAAGGTTTGAGAAAAGATTCTATTTTATAATGCTGTATACTGTGGTGTCACGACCATGGACTTGGTATGGTTAATGATTAATTGAGGTAGTAAATGACTCTAAAATACCTTAAATATCCAAGCACTTTAATTCTCTCTTTCACTCCAGACGAAAAATTTTTAATATTATTATTCTCAGTGCATTGACGAAGAATCTGTGACTTAGGAGGGTTATGCCATTCTCAAGGGGTTGAGAAGTTTTATATATGAGTATAGGCTGAGACTCTGTGTGTGTGTGTGTGTGTGTGTGTGTGTGTGTGTGTGTGTGTATGAAAAAGCCATTGCACTTGTGGTTTTGTCTATAGGATACTCAATTTAACTAAGGTTGGTTAGAACCATTCTCCATGTAAATGTTTTAGTTCACTTAAATTTTGTTGTACTTCTGACAGGTGGTCTTAATACCGTTATTTACAGGTAAGAAAACTGAGGATGACAATTATTCAAGAGCAGGCCCAAGATTATGTTATGTATCAACAGTCTCTTGCAGAGCTTGGATTTGGGACCATGTCACCCTGGCTCCAAAACCCATGCTTTATTTCCTTAATCACCTCCTTTTCACATTTTTCAGGTAAGTCAGTAATTTTTTTTTTAAACCAGTATAATTAAAATCTTCAGGCCAATCTGTGTGTGTAGAATTTATCCAAAATTTTAGTTAAAAATATAGTAAGTGAATCAGAGCAACATATCTGATTATATTTAGTTTTTGCAAGAGATCGCTGCTTTTACTCAGGCATTTTCAATTAATTGGAGTTACAGGGCCAGAATGACCACACAGTTTCATTAACATCAGTTGGCTCCTTCACTCTCCCCCACGAGACCTGACTTTATTAATAGCCTCAGTGTCATATTTGTCCTAGATTGTGAAAATGGACTCACACCTCCAGCAGCCTTTGTTGAGAAGTATAACACCTCTCAGAGCTCCCAAAAGCTACCCTGCAATGTTTGATCAGCTCCAGAGAGAGGAGCCCTGTCTAAAGCAGTCATTCTTCTCAAGAATGGAGGAAACAGTTTCCTTAGAAACAGGGATTACAAAAGAGCTCTTAGAATAGAGACTCCTAAATTCAGGTTTTCTTCAGTTCCAGGCCTTAGATAGTCTTTCAAGTAGAGACATAATATGAATAGCGAGCCCAGCTGGACTTACGTAATGACATGAAGAGAAATAGCAAGTCCATGGCCAGTATAGACAAATGGATTCAGCAAAGGGCTTGGCACAGACATGGCATTGAACAAATACTTGTGAAATGCTTAAATGAATTACGGTTTACCTGAATTTGAATGGCATAGTAAAGGGAATTGAAACGCATAAATCAAAGGATATGGGCTTACACTTGATTCTGTCACTTATTGTTAGCTTGGCCTTAGGCAATTTAAATACCTTCCCTAGTCTCTGTTTCTCCGTCATTTCCATAGAAATGATGAACGTCATCCAGCTGGTAGACCAAACAAGGTTGTTCATGAGTATGAAAGGACCTTGTAAATTTCATATAAAGTAGTATTTTTATGTTCATTTTATCCTTCTAAAAAATCTCAAAATGATTATATTTTCATAGCGACAAATAAATGTCTGTAGCATTGAGAATGCTGTGCTGTAATTGGAAATGTATTATTTTTGTCTACACCAGCAAGCTGTGAACTCTTGAGGAAAGGAACCACATTTTTATTTCTGAATCTAACACATAAATCTTCACATATCATGTTCCACAAATGCTTGCTAAATGATTAAACTGGATAAATAACATACAGGAATGTTTTCAGATATTTTTGCCATCCTCAAATCTTTTAGCCAGACAGATTTCTGAGAGCATTGAAGAAGAGTTAGATTGATAATTATGTAAATACAATTCTAT
Organism: Balaenoptera ricei; assembly: GCF_028023285.1. Classification (NCBI taxonomy): domain Eukaryota; kingdom Metazoa; phylum Chordata; class Mammalia; order Artiodactyla; family Balaenopteridae; genus Balaenoptera; species Balaenoptera ricei. The sequence goes on along the minus strand of NC_082646.1, from coordinate 78,892,988 downwards.
TTTAATAAAATAATTTTTGTTCACTGCTGTACTGTCTTTGACCTGAAACTTAAAGGGAATTATGCTTATTTACAGGGAAAATGCTATATTGCTGCCCACCCCAACCAGGATGCAAGCTCTATGAGGGCGGAGACTAGGTCTGTTTTGTCTGTTTTCCCAGCAACAAAGAGCCATTTCTATCAGACACTTGACTGTAGTAGGCACTCAAACACCTTACTTAGTCTTTGTTTATTAGAAGTTATTTGTTGAATAAATAAATGAATAACTCATGAAATTTAGAAGATAAAATCTTGGCAAAGGAACTTAATAGTCACTTAAGTACAAAAATAATGCTCTAGTTAAAGAAGGATAATTTTTACATACCTTGCTGATTTCAAATCCAAAGACTTCCTCAAAATATGCTGGCTGACTAATAAGCAATAAATAAAAAGTCCAGCTTCTGCAGAAGTTCGCAACAATTATTGCATAGACTGGCATAGATGTAAAAAATTTCCTCCATGGAGTCCTGAATTTCTGAAATCCCAAAAAGAGAGCCATTCTGACCATTATAAATATTTTCTAACTTAAATGGGAATAATAGATACTTCGCATTTTCAGGATATGTATGTTGGGGCATGAGTAGGAGGTAGGCAGGAGGTAGTGAATCATTAATTGCAACAGTCCAGTCAACCTTAGCTGCATGAATAATTGTTGAAAGAAAAAAAAAAAGGATATCAGTCTCTCCTTCTGATTAAATTGATTTAGTTTTAGAAATATACAAGATTCTATATTTATAGAAAAGTAATTCCAAAAGCATAGATCCTAGTTTCCAAGATCTTTGTTTTGTTTTGGCAGTGATAGATCAGGTCTTAGCTAAAACTCACTGCCAAATCAGTGACCTTGTTGGTATCTGACATATTTTATTTAAAATGTTGAAAATTCAATGTATCAATAGTTAGGAGGAGAAAAATAAGAAGAATTAAGAGTGCAATATTCTAGACCCTATCAAAAGTCAATGATAACACTACCTAACTACAAATTATCTTGATAGCCAGTGCATATCAGTATAAACTCTGTGACACTGGAGTGTAAGATTCGGTAAAATTCACATGGTATACATCTGGGTTAAAGCATTTGGCCACCCAGCACACCATGGGTACATCACAACTAGTTATTTATGATATTCAAGACATTCAAAATTAACTTAAATATGATTGGCTTTGCTTATGAGACTCAAAAAATTACACCTAGTATACTTAAAGATCCTGTGTATGCCCAAATATAAAACCAGTATCTTCCCCCAAGACTAATATTTTTAGACCGTAAAATATCTCTCACAGTTCCAAACACTTTCTCAGTTCTTTATTTTGAACACTGAAATACTGTTTGATGAAGAAACAATAGCCTACTATAACTGTGTTTAATGCTAGCTTTGGATTATTAACCTGACCAAATTAGTAAAAGAGGTGACATACGTATTTTACACAGATTTAGTACTTATTCCTGGATGTAGAACCTCATAACTGCTAGTATTAATTGTGAATCTAATGAAACTTCTTACAGATCACTTTAAAGCAATATAGTAGGAAGATATATTGTGGTGATCACAAGGAACAAATCAAAACACAAAAACCTGTCCTAATAATAAACAGTGAGTATTGTGGCTTTAGATAAAAGTTCTAGTGACACCATCATAGATGGATTCAAAAAGTGCAGATTTAAAAGAATTTTTTCTGATGTGTTCTGGAAAAGTGGTGCCAGATGAATCTACTTATTTCAAAGATGGCCAAACGCAGGAATGTCTATTATAGCATTATAGTTGAATAAGTAATAACTTCAGAACATTATAAGAAGAAAATATTTTTTTCCTGCTGAGAAGGTGTTGTTTTTAATTCATACCAGGATCATCTCTATTAAGTACTTTTTCTTCAGGCTGCAAAACACTTCAACAAATATAAGAGAAAAGTGTCTAATCATATATCTTAAAAAATTGTTGGTGGCTGTAGGAGGGCTTATGGTATTCTGATAACATTCTATTTACTGAACTGGCTGTTTGCTTCACAGGTGTGTTTAGTTTATAAAAAATCAGCAAGCTATTTGCTTATGATTTGTGCACTTTTCTGTATGTATTTATATTTAATTACCTTGTAAAGAAAAAAATAGAGATTTAAAAGACATTAGAGTCAACTGCAATATGTGATCCTTAATTGGATCCAGACTCAAAACAAATGGCTACAAAAGACATGAATATTGACTAGGTATTAGGATTTGAATTGGGTATCAGAAACTTGAATATGATCTAGGTATTAGATAATGTTAGAGAATTATTTTCAGTTGTGTTAGGTATGATGATAGTACTTAGACTGTGAAGGAGAATATTCTTATTTTTCTACAGATGCATGTATTTTTGGGTAAAGTGTTATGACACCTCATTTACTTTAAAATCGTTCAGCAAAAAGAAAAGTAAAATAAATAAGGCAAGATGTTAAAAACTTGTTTCTATACAGTGGATATATGGATGGTCCTGTTACTTATTCTTCCAATTATTATTGAAATTGATCACCAAAAAAAGTTCAAAATAACTAAAGTACAAGTCCTATTCCCACTTGATTTCATTTTTAAATTTACTTCAGGAAAGTAAAAAACATCAGTAAGAAGTAAAATATTGTGTCTAGAAACACAGTAAGGTCTAGAAAATGGGAGTTTGAGCTTATCTATACTGTTTTATCGATCTATCAATTATTCTTTTTTGGGTCATTTCCAGAAATTGGTTTTCAATTAGACTAAATTTCTTATTGTTTTAAAAAATTTATGCCTGACCTGGACACACAACCTCTCGAGAACTGGTAAATAAAAGAAGTATATTTGATCACTGAAGATATGGGCCAATCAGACTATTTTTGACTAGAAATTGAAGCGAAGTACTGAACTCATCATAGATTAGTCTATGTTTAGATTCCTGTTCAGAGCAACTGGAGCTGGTGGGCACCAGAGCTTACTGCCAACATCCACACCACCCCGCATATCACCACTTGCTTCTTGAGTAGCTACCATTAGAAAGAAATGACCAGTCTCTTTACAGAAGGAAACAGGAAGGTCACATTTGAATGCCAGTCTATTTAGCTAATGGAACAATTATAATGTAAGATTTTTTTTAAGTACTGGCTTAACTTCTGAATGATATCCAATATGGCATTTTTCTTATTCATTAAAGGCCAAGATACCCTCAGCAACAATGGTTGACAGACCTTTTTTTTTTACCTAGGATGAGATGTCGAAGACAGGCCTTCCCTAATAAATGAAGCAGAGAATCAGAGCTGAGATAAAATACAGTTGAAATTGGAGAGAAGCCTTTAAAAGAAAGAGGAGAAGCATAATGCATGAGGGGCATTGGTTCCTCAGCCAATGTAACTTCCTCAGCCAGAGTAACTTCCAACTCTTAGCATAAAGAAATTGAGTTATTGATTAGGTACTGAATTACTGAACCTGTCTAAATACATTACTTTTGCTTAACAGTTTTCTTTTCTTTTCTTTTTTGTAGCATCAGATGGCTATTCATGAATTACTATTTATGATGTATTAATATGTGTGCTAAAATATTTACTTATTGATATACAACTGCATTTCTCTCTACATCAGCAAATCCTGCCCAAGAAACTAAATCATAATCAGAAAAAGGCTTCACAACATTATCTGTATAATACTTGATCTTCATATAGTAGTCCTAAAAAATTGGTAACATTTTATCAATAAAAGGATTATATTATATTAAGAATACTTTTCAGGTTAGCTACCTTTGGTTGGCATGCTAATGCTCACTAATGCTAGTGTTTACTAAATCACATAGAAATACACATGTATAAAACTTAGATTTAGAATATTCAATGAACAAAGCTAGCCCTTTTCATGACTGTGTTAGGTGATTTGACATTTCCTATCATCTAAATTTAACAAATATTGGTTGAATTTGTTTCAGTTATGAGCTATGTTGAACTGTTTTTAAAAACTTGCTGAGGTTTACAGTCATAGCTATAATTCAGTTGAAATTTGAAGATGCATAAGAAAAGATAAAGGAAAGAAAAGAAATCATAGACGGAGGAAGTAGCAATCATTTCTAAGTCAGGGAATATGCATGGAGTAAAGAAAACAATCATGATTGATACCAAATTAGTTTTGTTGAATAGGGACTCATAAAATAATCTTGTTGGTCGAAGGGAGGTGAGATGGAGAACAAGAATAGGAATATACACCATAATAAAGTTCTTACTTCCATTGCACCTAAAAGATTTGCACTCTCTCCAATGCTTTCTTCTATGTACCTACGTTCTTCATCTGTAATAGTAGGATGCTTTGCAGGACTCTCATAAGACACCAGAAGCCAAAACATGTACCAGATCATTCCAAAGCTTCCTGAAAGCAAAAGTTGAAAAGAAAAAGCCATCATAAATACTTCCATTTAACAGTCATTTACTGGAATAAAACTACAATAATCTTGTGATATTCCATAGAATATGAATTCAAGCTTATGTTTCTCCAAATGAATCTAGCCATCTCTGCTTGTCTTTTGCCACCAGACTTCAAGCATCCTGAAGATTGGTCCTGTAGTTTTATCTCTTTGTCACTGTTAAATAATGTGGATACACAGGAAATTCACAATAAACAATTATTGAATGGTGTAGTTTGGAACATGTTCATACATCCAACAAAGATTTACTGAGAAGTTACTCTTCCAGGTACTCTGCTGAGTGAGAGAAATTTGATAAACAAGACAAAAGTCCTGTCCTCAAAAAATTTCGCTAGGAGTGAATCCTTTTATTTTTGTCTGTCTTTAATATGTGCCAGTCTGCATTTCCAGGGAAAAGAAATGCTTGTTTCCCTCTCCTGTTAGCACTTCCAGATCTAGTAAACAGACTATTAAATAAAATCTAGAAGAATATTTTAGCCTGAATAACTATTATACATGAAAAATGGGCTTCTGTAATTAATGTGGTAACATTCAGCAGTTTATGTGACTGTATACCACAGCACATACTATTGCCTATTGATCATTGTTTGGGCAGATGAAAGTTATGAATTCCAAAATAATAAATGTACTACTTCAAGTTCTTTTTCATCCCTTTATATAGCACTCTCACCATTAAAATATGCCCTTATTGTGCAATATAAATCTGAAGCATTAATAATAGAAAAATTTCACATAATTTATTCTGGTTTCCCAGCAACTGGCCATTTCATTTCTGCCTCATACTGTTCAATTTTCCCCCTGGGTAACAATATAAATGCCCCGATCTCTATAATACTGTTTTGGGGTTTTTTTGTCTATTCAATCTCTAAGTGTTCCTGAGTACCATAAGTTCTGATGTGCTGTGCCCTTTTAATTACTGAACATGACAGCAAACCCTATTTGGAATCAGATAGTGTATGAAAATTTGGTATAGTATAGTGGTTATGGAGTATGGTTCTTCCCAGATGAGAATCCTGGCTGTGTCACTCATTAGCCACATCTTCTAATCAGTAACTAAATCCCTGAAAATCTCCGCTATGAAATTAGATAATTCCTTTTTTTATAAAATTGTTGCGAACAGAAGTTAAAGGAGGTAATACATAAAGCAACTAGCACAGAGGATGGCACAAAATAAGCACTCAATAAATGAGAACTCTTGTAACTTAGTAATAATTATCATTTCCACTAACTGAATATATCTAAAATGCCAGACACTCAGCTAATTGCTATATATGCATTATATTTTTTTAATGTAAGCTGCCATATGGGTCTTATCTCATTAATTTTTAAAATAGGAATATTGAATGTGTGGCTCAAAGACCAAATTTTTGTTACACACAGCAAGTAAACAAGTACTATTATATGACATTTTCAGATTAATATTTAAACTTTGTAGCATTCAATGATAAATATTGAGACATAACTTGAAATACTGAGGTTGGTTTCATGAGTCCTTTGTGGAAATAAATATTCTTACTTTAAAGTCACATCACATCTTCAATTAAGTAATGGACTAAGGCACAAATCAGAGAATTTAATGGATGGCAATACCAACTTGTAATATATACCCTATAAGTAAGTGCCTTAAACCTCTTTGAATTATGGGCTTTTTAAAAAAATCAAACAAAAGGTATGGATTAAAATCTGATAAAAAGATTTCCCTAGAACACAAAAATATGTACAAGTACATGTATGGCTTACCATTTAGGGCATTCATGAATCCAAAACCCAACCAAGGCTTTTTTTTTTTTTTTAACATCTTTATTGGAGTATAATTGCTTTACAATGTTGTATTAGTTTCTGCTGTATAACAAAGTAAATCAGCTATATGTGTACATATATCCCCATACCCCCTCCCTCTTGAGTCCCTCCCTATCCCACCCCTCTAGGTGATCACAAAGCACCGAGCTGACGTCCCTGTGCTATGCGGTTGCTTCCCGAAGTGAGAGAGTAGCACTGACACATATACACTACCAAATGTAAAATAGATAGCTAGTGGGAACCAACCATGGCTTTTGAACCAGGATAAGAGACCCTACTATAAAGTACATTTAATAACGTTCTGCAAATATAAGAACTTGCTTTGATGAGAACATTTCAAAATTAGAATGGATCATAGCAAATTTGGAAGCAGCCAGGTCCTGTTCTGCTCGCCATGACTTCATTAATCTTTCAGATTCTCCTGCCCATGTTCAAAAATGGTATTAATCAGTGACAGCATCAGTTGGAATCCAGATCTTATATTTCTTCTTTCCTTTTTATTAAAAAAGCATCTCTTAGAGAGAGACTACAGGGATACTTTCAAGTAGTAAGCTTCCAGATTCTGGTTAGAAAGTGAACAGAAAGGGAGTTTGGACTTTGGGTTTTGTGTCATTTTTTTTCCACTTAATCTTCTTTAATTCTGGGGAAATGTGGACTAAAATGTGCTGCTGCTGCAGCTGACTGCTAATATTTCATCACAAAATTGAATTTTTGCATTAGCACTAATATCATCTTTCAGCTTTCTACCCCTATTGAGTCTTGAGGAAGCAGGATTAGGGAAATGACCAAGAAAGCAGTAGCCAAAAAAGAGAAGTGGGTGCTGCCCAGCTTCTTCCTCTTAATCAGCTTTGAATCAAGAGCTAATTTAATTATTTCATAATCAAGGACAACACATACCATATATTACAAAGTTTCCATCAGCAATGTGGTTGCTTTTAAAAACAACAAATAACAGTGTAGAGAAAATCACAGAGATAAAACATTTTTCCTTGATCTTCTCAGAATAAAAGGAAAGGAATCTTAATGAAAAAATAATAATTAGCAAACACAGTATAGTCACTGATCTATCTTACTGTTTTAGTTTATGCACATTTCTTTTAACTCTATTGTATAGAAATGCAACATACCATAGACATAGAATACTGAAGACCAGCCAGTATACTGTACAAGAATGCCAGCTAAAGGCATTGCAATCACAGCTCCAGCATAGGAACCTAAAGTAGAAGAGAAAAATGGGAGGAAGGTAAGTGAAATCAATAAAATTCTTGACTTCTTTTCATGTTCCTTGGTTGGATCACACAAACACACCCTTGCACACTTGGGTGCGTGTGCACTCACACCCACGCACATCCCAACACATACATATGTCTATGTACTTAGCCTTAGGAGTACAAGACTACACAAGCGAATAGTACATACATACCCAAGTCAGATATATAAAAACAATACTATAATAAAAAAAAAACATTTAAAAGGCTATAATAAAAATTATTCATAAATATATTTGAAAACCAGATGAAATGAACAAACTACTCTAAAATACAAAATGTAAGAAGGAATAGAGGATTTGAGGAGACCAATAATAATTACAGAAATTGAAATGGTGGGTCAAAAACCTTTCCTCACGTATACATACAGACACACCACAAATGGTTTAACAGGTGAGTTTTACCAACTTCCAACTCTTATCAAAGTTGTTCCTAAGCTTTTACCTGCCATAACTATATCTGCACATAATACTCACCACAAAAGGAGGTGGTTGCCAGTCTACTCCTCTCTAGAGGAGGGGCCCATTTGCTCCATATCCCATGACATGCTGGGTAGGTGACGCCCTATGATGGGAGAAGATATCCATCACCATTTAGGATGCAGGATCGTTGGAAAATAAGTACATTCACTTCTCTGATGCAATGCTGTTTCCTTAGAATGGGCGCAAGGTCTTAGGGAAAGCTGCCACTCATGGACCTTTCTTTGCTCATTTCATGAAATTCCATTTTAAAAACTTTCAGCCCAGACCAGGTAAGACACGGCCTCTTTTTCAGTCACCTGTTCAAATTCATCCCGCCCTTCAAGACTTCCTACTACCTCAAGTTTCTTCTGATTAAGGCCAAAGAAAAGATCCTCTATTACTCAGTTCATCTGCAATTCTGAACAGTTTGAGTAATTTGAGAGACATTTTTGTGAGGCGTTAAACTCAGTTATCCCAAAAAAAAAAAAAAAAAAAAAAAAAAAAAAAAAACTCAGTTATCCCTAAGTATAAGGAATCCCTACAGAGGAAGGTGACGCTTAGCTCCTTGAAGGTCATACTTCCTGAAATTAGTGTCTAGAACTTAAAACCTTTAAAATATTCTTTTTCTGTTATCTTGATCCTATCATTTCTTCTTTCTTTATGGAGAGACAGGAAATTGTTTTCAGTGCCTTAACACTTTATCTGGCTTGTCTACTCCCACCATACTTCATGGAAAGAGAAGGGGCAACAGGTATGCCATTCTCAAGTTTTTAAATGATGTTCTTTCAAAGGCTACAGGCTGATGGAGCAAAAGTCAATCATTAGAGTTAGATGCCAAAAGTATACATTCAATGAAATGTTTTAGCGAAAACTCAGATCGTGATTTAAAGCCAACAGGGACTTGTTATAAAACTCTCCAAAGGTATTAATTCAAGGTTATCACCAGCAGAGGATGGACTCAAAATTTTTATCACAGCACATTAACAAAAGTGCCTGTTTTGTTTTTTTTTTTAAGTCAAACAGTCACTAGACATTTCTTTAACACCACTAAATTCTAGAGAAGTGGGGGTAAGCAGTCACAGTTGTAGTCTGTCATCATTTAAAGACATCTGATTTCTAATTTTCCAATTTTTTTTAGCACTCTGTAGACAAAACCTAATAAAATATATTTATTTGTAGATCAAAACAAAGATAATCTTCTGATTCTTACTAGCATGCCAACCTTAAAGTGATGTCATCCTGTAGTTGCATACCTCAACAAGTCCCTGCAGTATCCTAACAAAGATGACACACCCATAATGCACTCTGGCTGCTGATGGGATTAGCATGTTCAGGGTAGAGGTAAGAAGTATGGCAGCTCCAAAAACCCTGAAAAATAAAAGGAGTTAATAGATCTATGTTTCTCAGATCAAGTTAATTGCAAGCAATTTTAAGGTAGACTGTTTTTTTCTAAAAGAATAAGAATGTTCTGAACTTGATTGGCTAGCCATTGCAAATAGATACTTGGACTACCTTGAATTGCTACATCATTTGAAGCACAAGAAATAAAAGAAGGACCCAATAAATCTGGTTATACTTAATTTTATTCACTTTCTTCACAGATCTAATTACAAACTGCAAATAGATAATTAATCATTGTATATGTTTTTGGTCTATATATCAGTCTACAATGTAAGGTGCTTAAGGGCAAGAGCTTGTTTTTCAGATACACTTTTGTATCTCTAATGCATAGCACAGTGCCTGATACATAGTAGATACTCACTGAAGAGTTGTTGAAGAAATAATAAATGCCTAAATGGAATTGTACCTCATGTGATACCATGAAGCATGGTAAATATGATTCCATTCATAAAATTTTATGAAACAAATCTCATGATCAGCTCCCTCAGGACACGTTTATAATAGAAATCATGATCACTTAATATACCTATCTCAGGTTTGTATGTCTTTTTGTGTAGATGGGTAGGTGGTGGGATTCTGTCTGAGGCACACCTGTCCTTGCATACATAAAAACAACAGTTCAAAATTACTAACACTTTTATCCATCTGCAAGTAAAAATTCCATTCAATCATCAGCCGAAAAATCTTCCATAATGCTAATACTAAGCAAGAAAAACATCTCCTTAACTGGGTAAATTTAGAAATATTTTCTGGCAAAGAAATTTGGGGACACATTATATCTAATGAGCTAAGCTGTGTGTTCTGTGCAAGTTTTTTCAAGTCAAACTTTGAGCCTTGGATTCAGTCAAGATTGGTTGCTCACAGAAGCTCTCATTTTTCCAAGGGCTCATTTAAATGTAACTGTTAAAGACGTGAGTTTCTGAAAGGGGCCTTGATCATTATTAATCTGCTCCTGAAATTTGAGAAATGGCTTTATGAAGGGCTGAAATGGATCAGCTCTTTTTCTATGAATCATAGACTGAACCAAAAACATTTATTTACTTGATGTAGCCTAATATCCACCTGTCCTCAATGGCTTCTCTTCAGAAGTAACTAGTCACTCAGGAGGTAAATATTCTGTTCCATTCTTCCTCTGTGCTGTTGCTGAATAGGTATCTTTGAGTTTGAGTCAAAGAATAACTTATTTCCTAAACGTTTAGCACAAAATAGAAACTTTCTATTCCTAGAAATGATTATTCCCATTAAAATGCCACACATGCAGTGATATTAAACTTCTGCCAAATATAGATTTATTTTTCAGAAAATAAATGCAAAAATCCCATAACCTGTCTTTATAAAATAAAAATCCAAAATTGTTATTTAAGTTGATTTAAAATGTATTTTCATGCTTGATTACTTTCAAGTTGAAGGAATTTTCACCTCTTTTAAGACTGAAATCCACATGTTCTTGTGTGCAAATCCCAGAACACTTTGGAGGTTTCCTTTAGGGCTGAGAGGAACTAGATAGAAGGAAATATATGTTGCAAGTTTCCTGGACCTAGTGGTAAATGGTACCTGATCCCAAAGCCCAATGAGGAAAACATATTTTTCCCCTATTCTGGGAGTTTGAATGTTGAACATGTGCAACAGAGAGGATGAAGGCAGAAAGTGCAAATGACACAGGAGTTTTGGGCATATGGGTAGGCTGTCTTGATACTGAAAAACTAGTGTTGAGAGCATCTTTCTGTAGATCCATCCCACTTTGCTTATTATGCTTGATAATAATGAGACTGGGGCTGCTTAAGACATCAAGGATAAAGAGAACCAGAGCTACATGGTGCTAAAGGATTTTCAAAAGTGTCTATATGAGTTATGCATCCACCCCATTCAGCCCTTTGGAAGAATTCCTTCAAACTGTCATCTATGAACCAGCTGCATTAGAATTCCCTGGAATGCTATTAAAAATGCAGATTTCTCACTCCAGACTTTCCAAACCAGAATGTGCTAGGAGTGAAGCCTGGAAATCTGTTCCAATAAGTAGTCCAGGTGATAATTTTGCATGCTAAGTTTTACAAAAAAATAAAAACAACAACAAAAAACCACTGTACTTTTTAAAATCCAGGTTTATCTAACATGTGTCTTCTTTTCTAATACTGTACTTATTTTGAAAGAATGATGCATGATGTTTATTTTCTATGAATATAGCTTTTAATCATCAGCTTCTTTCTCCCTATTTGAAAGAGTTTAAAATACTGCTATCTCTAGATAAACTAGAGAGAGATGAATTTTATCCATTCTTTAGCTCAAGGTTTCTCAACCTCCACACTATTGATATTTTAGGATGGTTAATTCTTTGTCGTGGGATGTAGTCCTGTGCATTGTATCATATCAACAGCACCCCTGACCTTTATGCACTATATGCCAGTAGCACATGCCTCCAAGTTATGACAACCAAAAATGTCTCCAGCAATTGCAAAATATCCCTTGGGGGACAAACTCACCTGCTAGTAGAGCTGAATCAATTATGAACTATTTGTTACTCAACTCACACTATAGTCAGAGCTAAATTTAATAAGCGCTTATTTAACTTGCTAGACACGATGCTAACACTTCACATGCCATAAAACCCACAACCATCTAACAACCTAATGACATGGGCATTATTAATACACCCATCTTATAGATGAAGAAACTAAACCTGAGACAAGTGAAATCACTTGCCCAAGTTGTTAACCAGCTCTAGGTAGAGGAGACTTGCTTCAAATCTAGTCTGTCTGATTTCAAAGTCAGTGGGTTTTGCCACTGGGATTTATACCTAATTATGCACATAATATGTAGTTAGTAATGTGTTTCAGTATTCTAACCATAAATTTAAATAATCATCTTCACAAAGCTACTTGAAATCACACTACTATTCCTGAGATAAAATGTCAATAGATCACTTTAGATGTTTATTTTCCACTCTTACCCTGAATATAGTGTTTGCAATTATATAATCTGTGACATTTCTAAATGCTTCCTACTTTTAACTTTCTTAATCTGTTTAACCATCCATTTTTATTATTAGTGGCCATTGCATCATAAAAATGGATTGACTTTTTTTCTAACTATTTAAGAATACAATCCATCGAACTTTTCAGAACCTAGTGTTCTTTTCTAATTTCATGAAAATGATATCCAAATCAACAGCCAAGTAATTAAAATTATGGTTATCAAAATTCTCAGCCAATATGGGAAGACTTTACAATTTTTCTTGATGTACTACATACAGCCAAAACTGAAGCAGACACTTCATTCAACACTCATTTATGCATTCACACTCCAAACCTCTGTGAGACTATATTTAAGGTACTGTATTGAGGAGAAGGGAGCTACAATTTACAGAGCACTTACTATACTTTCTCCACCTACATTAATTCACTTAATCCTCACAACAACTCTCTGAGTTACACTTTCTTTTCATTTTATAAATCAGAGAGTAGAGACGGACTGTGCAAGACAAAAGCAAGCAATAGAGCTGATATTTGAATCCAGAACTGTCAGATACGGAAATCTGTAAATCTGCGCTCTTTCATCTACATGATGCAACTAGGCAGCTAGAAAAAGGCAAGGATATCCTTGGTGTAGTAGAAGAGAAAAGGAAAGACAAGTAGCCAAGCGACAACATATGCCAAAGGTCAAAACAAGAGTACAAATGGAAAGCAAAGGAGAGAAAAGTCCATTACAGCTGGGGTGACCAGGAAACAAGTCCATCAGGAGGAAACTTTAAAGTTGGGCTTTGGAAGATTAATCTAAAAAAGAATGAAGAAATTCCAAAGAGGAAATGGATCAGCAAAGTTTTGAAACATAGAAGAGATTACATTACATACCAAAAACTAGGGCAGTATTGAAAATGGCTGGACACAGTAGTACACGTGAGTAGAAGTAAGAACATCAGGAGTGAGATGATGAACAGGAAAGTTGTGAAGAGGGTTTGAGGAAATGTAGATAGGATAAGGAAGGCAAGAGAAGAGAACATAAGTCCATGACATCTTGGAGATGATGGAGTTTAGGGTGATCATAGAGGGAAATCAATTATGCCCCTAAAGTCAAGTAAATATGAAGCTTACTGAAATTGAGAAGAGAGGAAACTATGAAGTCAGGGAGACAGAAGGTGACCAGCATGCATGTAAGTTCAAGTAAGATGGAGGCTTGCAGGGGAGTAAAGGGGCCAAGGTCAGTAAAGTTGGTAGAGAAAAAAAAGATGACATAAATATTGTACAGAAATTTTTGTAAAACTTTAGCTTTATTGCTTAATAACTATGTGATTGGAAAGTTACTTAATCTCTCTAGGCTTCTGATTCCTTGTCTATAAAAAGGGCAATGCTGTGTAATGGTCTAGAGCATGGTTACTAGGCCAGACATCTGGGATTCAAAGTCCATTTCTGTTACTTATTAGTTGAGTGATCTTGAACAGTTTATTTTACTATCTATGCTTCATTCCTCATCTACAAAACATGGATATTTACAGAACCTATGAGTTATTACAAATTAAGCACCCAGAAGAATGTCTGGCATATCCTAAGCATTTAAGATTCAATGTTCAATGATTATAGTAATCTATTATATTTCATAGGATTGCTGTGAGGCTAAATGAAATAGTATACCTAAAAGGCTTAGTCTGGTGCCTGGCACATAAAAATACACCCATAAATGTGAGTCAGTCAAGTAGAAATAATCATAGCCAATGGTGTTATGCTAGTGTGTGCCAGACACTATTCTAGATTCTCATTTTAAACTAACAACTATATTAGAGGGCCACCACTACTATTCTTATTTCACAGATAAAATAACCAAGTCCCAGTGAGTTAAATAAGTTGCTAAGGTCACATAGACATTAAGTGGGGAACTATGATTTATAATGACTCAGTCTGGTTGTAGATCCTAGTTATTTAACCACTAAGCTCTATTGTACTTTAATAGGGGCAGAACTAATACTAGCACTAATATTGCCAGCAGCAACAGATAAAATAACAAAAACTCTGAAAGACCAAAACATTATTGAAAGGTGGATTGTCAAAGCAGTGGGGAGTGAGAGCAGAATTCTACTCTGTCCTTCCTATGGTTTGTTTGTTTATTTATTTAGTACAGTTGACTTACAACATTATATTAGTTTCAGGTGTACAACATAGTGATTCAATATTTTTATAGATTAAACTCCATACAAAGTTATTATAAAGTAATGCCTATAGTCTCTGTGCTGTACTTACATCCTTGTAACTTATTTAATTTATACCTAGTAGTTGGCTTTGAAGTAAGTAGTTAAATGGAGAGGCTCATTTCAGGAGGGTTGTCTTTTTATGAACAAAATCTAAGCTTCACAAAAGAAGTGGAAGAAATAGTAAAACTGAGTATGGAAAAGAAGTTCTAGGATATAACATAGTTCAGCACTACGATTTCCAGAGTTCCTCAGGTATGATCATCACCTTAGGAAGCTTGTTCAAACACGGAGTGCTGGGTGCCAGCGCTTGTGATTCCCTAGGTTTGCACGGTGCCTGAGAATCTGCATTTCTAACAAGTTCCCTGGTGATGCTGATGTCGCTTTTCGTGATATTAGAATCATTGATTTAGCAGTACTATGCTAGATATTCCCCCAGCTGTCACAAAAGAGACAGATCTGGGGCAAGGGGCAGGCCCAGAGAGAACAGAGCTTGTCATAGCTGAAGTAAGAGCCTTACCTTTTATTATAGAGGGGAGCAGCATGGGTGGAATGGAAACACCTGCTGAAAAGGACAATGTCCTTTATAAAATACAAATCATAATTAGATCATTTGATCAAGACCCAAAGTGAAGTTCTTTGACGTGGTTTTGATTGTCTTCATTAACCAAATTGACCGAGCAGCTGCCATATTTTTCTTGGGGACATATAAACAGCATGACATAACATTAGTTAAGAATACACGTTCTATGGTTACACTGTATGAATTCAATTTCCAACTCTAATTTCTTACTACGTCTGACCTTGTGCAAGTTGTTAATACTTGAATTCTCTAAGCCTTACCTTCTCCATTTGTAAAATGGAGATAATATGTCTTCATAATTCAAGGAATTATCATGAAGATTAAATGAATCAATTATGAAAGGAGACAGTATCTGGTTAACAGTAAGTAGTTTATAATATCAGCTATCATGATATAGAAATTCCCTAACATTCAACAGAGTTTTCAGAGAAGTGTCATTCTCTGTCTTTTTCTTCCAGAATGCTTTTGCCCTAATTAATAATGCTATTTCTGTGACCATGGATTCAAAGTCGTTCTGTATTATCCTGAAATTCTAGAAGCTTAAAGTGCATGAATTCTAGCTCCCATTCTGAGGGCATATAGAATTGATTAAAATGCGTCAGCCTCTCAATCTGTGCCTCAATAGTCTATCTAAAATACCTGACAGGAAACAAACAAGCAAAAATTGACAGCCTTCTTCAGATCAATTTTACTTGTCTTGGAATCCCCACAGACTTGCCCCCAGTACCTACCCACCATACACACACGCATGCCTTTCTTTTCCAGCTAATTGCCTCTCTCAGATATTCCTAAAGCACTGTAGATCATTTTTATAAGACTTAACCCAAGACATCATGCGTTCCTCCATTCCCCACGTTATTTGTGTCTCTTGGCAGACACAGTCTAGGTCTTTCATTTCTTCAAACTCCTTGATGGTAGCAGAATACTTTGCATGTGGCATGCTCTTAAGAAATGATCACCAGTTTCTTTTTTATAAAGATTTTAAATCAAGGGAAATGAAATCTTCTCTTCCTGAGATATACGTAGGTGATAACAGGTCTTTTTTTCTTTGAGCTTTCTTTATCCCAATAGCCTTAAAATCAATTGACCATTTATTTGTTCTTGAGTTTTTAATGGGGACAAACTGCTGTTCTGGGTATCCTAATAATTCTAGGAAGCTGAGTTACACTCATAGAATAACTGTAGGATGGTAGCTATGGACTATAGAATTTAGAGTACTCTTGTGGATAAATCCTCACTTGAAATAGTTGCTGAGTTCAAGTACATGACCCAGTCTGGCCTCACCCTTAAGTCTTCCAGACAACACTGTGGAATCTCCTGAAACCAACTGCCATTTCACTTTCTGTTCAGCACAACATCCTCATTAGCTTTTGAAACCACTGTCTTTGAAGCTCTGCTTTCAAAATTAAACTAGGTGGTAATGCTTCAGAGGTGATATATTGTCCTCTTAAAGAATCTCTCCATTTATCAATATTTAACATAATTGTGTATGTTGTATTATGCTTGATAGTCATAATTCTTGTTTGGCTTGATGTTACAAAAACAAACAAATATAAGCATTGCATACATTTTTGATATCTCAACAGAAGGAAATAGATTACATACTAAGAAACATTTAATATTCATGTGAGTTTTATTTTCCCTAGCACCAGTCTCTGACACGCAATTGCATTTCACGGCAATACTGCCCTGAAAATACTACCCAGCATTACCTGTTTTTCAAG
This sequence comes from Balaenoptera ricei, assembly GCF_028023285.1. Taxonomy (NCBI): domain Eukaryota; kingdom Metazoa; phylum Chordata; class Mammalia; order Artiodactyla; family Balaenopteridae; genus Balaenoptera; species Balaenoptera ricei. Next base: position 78,876,131 of record NC_082646.1, on the reverse strand, counting down.
TTTATCAAAAGACTTGTCTAAAAATCAAAACGATGCAAATAAATAAATATTTTAAATTATTCCACAGCTGTGCTGCTCTTTCCTATGGACCTAGCCCAGCACTAAGTAATGTAGTAATTTTTTAAAAGAGACTATAAAATAGATTTTTTTAAAGAACATACACACAAATCTATTCAATAGGAAAAATATATTTAGTAAAGAAGCACATCCTTTGAAATCAGACATACTGGGGTTCATATGCCAGATCTTCCTCTTACCAGGTAGTGATCTTTGGGAAAATAACTCTGCTATTCTGTGTTCAGTTCTCTCATCAGTAAAACAAGTATAATAATGTCTGCCTTATAGAGTTGCTATAAGGAAGAATGATGATATGTATAAAAAGTTTAGTGATACATATATTTATTATTCTGTTTAATTCTAATTGCATCTGCCTCCTGAAATGGAAAACTAAGGCAATTATGAAGACAATTTATATTTCATATCCTCTCTCTTCCCACCCCCAATACAAATGTACTGTTTAGGGTGAGGTAGAAATTTTATACCTGAATGATCTACTTCACATTGATTGAAAAGCTCTTCTGATATTCACTCACCCCTCTCCACTTCACATAATTAGAGTGTCTCTTCTGTGTTTCCATGCAATGGAGCTGGCTTTCTACTTTTCCCCATTTTAATCTAAAAGCTAGATTTCTGGACTCTTTTTAACTATGGATTAGGAGAAGGCTGTCCTCTACTCCATCATATAAATTAAACAGTCATGCTATTGCTTGACTTCAGAAGGCTCAAAGAGAAAATTTGTGTTGTTTTTCAGATTCATTTTTACAACCTTTTTGTCTTTTGAAATTCCATTGTGGATTTTTTTCAGGTGCATTTTTCAATGCCTCGCCATAGGTTAAATGTTAAACTTTAAAACATATCAAATAATAATGTAGTTTATCTGAGAATGTTTTAATGAATTGGTGATTATAGAATAGACATTTAAGACTCTATTCAATATAATTAACCAATTGCACACTTGTAAAATTAATCCAATTTCTGATTTATAGCCTGGGTTTTCCATTTGTTTTGTTTCTTGCTTTATAATCCATTTCAGTTAAGAAACTCACATAAGGTCTGATCACTGCTTCTTCCAAATAAAGGTGAATAATGTGAAGAAAAATAAAGAAATATTATATTTTATATTAAAAAACTTTTTTAGAAATAAATTTCCCCAAATAAATATTTTTCCATTTTTAAATAAATTTTTGATTTTCTGGCTTGTAAATCTAGGTTATCTATAATACCAGGCAGTATTTATATCAGTATATGTAATATCAGACAATATATTTACATCAGTGTATTTGTATTTATGTCAGTACCATATATAAAAATAAACCATCAGTGAAAATTCTAGCAAATTACACTAATTTTTTAGCAATGAACGAAACTAATATATTGCTTTTGCTGAACAAATAGTCAAACTATCTAATTAGTAATTAGATAAATACTGCTGAACTTGAAGTTCCAAATAATAAGATGAATCTCAACTAAATGGTATTTTATTCTGTTTAAAGCCCTTCTCCTTATAATTGACAGCTAACGTGCTACCTTAAAAACCCACTCCTGGTGCGAACATAAGTAAGTAACTGGCTTGAGAAAGAAAAGCAAAGAAATGTGCAAACTAAATATGAAAAATCTTAACTTTTCTGTGCCTGAAGAACAGGATTAGAAACTGATGGGTGCTCTAAATGTCTCAAAGAACATCATTACAATTTCTGTGAAATGAAATAAGAGTCATTTGCTTATTAAGATTGATTTTCAAAACGATAAACCACTTGAAAGCTACTTAAAATTGTTGTTTTCCTCATGATTTCTCTTGCAGCCAATGACATACTGAGATGAATTCAATTTGCTTATTTTCAAGTTAAAATCTCATTTTACTTGTTTCTCTTCTGCTTGTTATACATACACACATACACACACACACACACACACACACACACACACACACTCCAGTGTTCTTAAAGTGATTATATGTAAGATAATATAATCATTTCACACTGTAAGACAAAAAAGGGAAAAGAATTGTGTGTGTGTGTGTGTGTGTGTGTGTGTGTGAGAGAGAGAGGGAGAGAGAGAGAGAGAGAGAAGATAGAGAGAGGGAGAGGAGATTCTATATTACCAAACAGATTGCCAGAATTGAGAGGCGTATAGTATCCCTGATATAGAAATGTTTGGAAAAACAAATGCAGTTGCTGAAAACCGGCATCACGCCCTGCCTGATGATTAACCTTCATTGTGACCCAGAGTGAGTTAGCTGTGAAATTCCCAGTCATCTTCTTTTTCTATGACCCACAGCCACAAACAACCTCACATATCAAGCCCACCCGACAAGGATTTGCCCGGAAGAGGTGACAGGAACACTGGTGACTTGTCATTTCTACAGATGATATCTATTTTTCCGGAATCAATCAATCAGTTTCCATTTGGGTAGGGGCTTGTCACTTAACAGGGATCTAGTGTTCCTCACCCCAGGTGTGGCACTAATCCTCTTCTAGAGGGTCTGCAGGAATAGACTGATTCAGGCTGTTTAATGGATTTAATCTAATCAAATCAGGACTCCGGTGCCTCCCTTTGTCACATCTGATGCCCCCATTCCCAAATTAAAAAAGGAATACACAAGCACAAGCCAGCCCTCTGGGTCCCTTGGTACCTCATTATGTTGTAAAAATGACTTCATCACTCATGACAGAGAAATTAGACAGCCCCAACAGTGGCATATGGCAGCGGGAGAATCATTCTACCAGCTGCCCACCTGACTCTCTCCTCCCTCAAAATCACGTCCCTCCCCCCAGAGGCTGCTTCGGCACTGCAGTAGTAGGCTGTGGCAGCCGCAGGGGAAGCCAGACCTAGTAAGGGTGGGAGGAGAGGAGAATGGAAGGAGAGAGAAGCGTGTGTCAGCAAACCACGTGCAAGCCCTTAGGGACCCCTCCTCCCAGATACATCTATTCATCTCCTGGAAAGGGTATTTTCTTTTGTCAGAAGAAAAGAAGGCCTCTCCTGCATTGCCCCAGATGCCTAACCTATAGAGCCCACAATGGGAAGATGGCTAGATGTTTGATAGGCAGCTAGATGAGTGAAATAGAGATAGTCACCTCTGGCCTTAAAAGACTGGAGGACTATAAACCAATTCCATCATAGCAGGATGGTGGTCTCTTGCAGCAGGCTTTATGCTCATAGTCTGAATTATTTTCTCACCAAAAGGAATTTGCAAATATTTCTCACTGGAAGTGTTAAGAAACCCCTGCTTGCAATCCATGCTACAATGGATAAGTAAGTGTAAAGGAGAAAAGATGATAGAAGAGAGAGAGAGTGAGAGAGAGAGAGAGGGAGAGAGGGAGAGAGGGAGAGAGGGAGAGGGAGAGAGTATTTGGTGATGAGACTTAAGAATCTATTTACAATTCTTATTACAATACATAAAGCACATCTTCATTATTTTATTTCTGTGAAAGAAAAATGACAGAATAACACCAGTAAAATTATTTCTTTCTTAAAATATGAAGATGTGTTTAAAATATCTTTGTTCATCTTCCTAAAGATCATTCTCACATTTTCATAATCAGGCAAGCCAGATATTTACCTAAAGTATATCAAATTCCACTTACATAAATGCAAATGCACATTAGTAAACAGTTCTATAATCCATGTATTAAAATTTGTTCATTTTTAAGTATAAAGCTTCTCTTTTTTATATCAGTAGTACAAATTGAGCTGTATCAATCAAAATTGCAGGGAAGAACCTCTTCTTTCTTGTAGACAAAAGCTTTAAACTATCCCAGTCGCGCTCAAACCTCTGCAATCTTCTAGAAGCTCAAACTCCCAAAGGGCTGCGTCAGGAGAAAAAGGTCTAAATACCACGTTTTTTCCTCCAGAAAAATCACACTATTTGTCTAAGTCATTATCAAGTTTGGATTTTCCCTTTTGCAGGGAAAAGAACAGAATCACTCATGTTATGGCCAAATCATTTGGGAGCCAGTACACACACAAAAATACAGTATGTTTCTCCTGCCACAAAAATCTAAGAATCCCTTGGGCCTGCTAAAGCCTTCTCTCTCTAATTCGTGGATTTCTGTCCTGGATTTGGGGCATGATAGATTGCAGGCACTCATTCAGAGGGCAGAGGGCTCAGCTTGCTACTGAAAGTGAACTTTGCGATAAAGCACATAATATGAGGCAGGGATGATAAATTTCAACGTAGAGAGAGCCTGTGGTCATGTATCACTGGACACCTGAGTTTTAGTCACAATCTCTTTGTGACTTTGAGCAAGTCACCGCCTCCCTGATTCTCTATTTCCTTTCCTGATGGATAAAGTGAGAGAATTGGATTAGATGAGCCCTGTCCAGTTCTAATATGGGTTCTTTCTGTTATAGGGCGTTCACTATATGCTACAGATACATGTGATCTTCAATCTCTTATCTGAATAAAGAACTGTTTTCTCTTTAGCAAAAGTCAAGTTAGAAACCCAAGAAATAACTGAAAAGATAAAATGTTGCACTTGGAACTGAACCCTCTTTGATAAAGGATAGGGGTGGGGGAAATAACCTTTAATTTTCATCAGAGAAGCCTAACCTCAAACTTAAATGGATTTCTCTATGCACATTTATAATGCCTGGCCAGAGTTCAAAGATTGCATGCACTGAAATACTAGCACTCTCTACACTCTTGGCTATAAGTAATTTTTTAAGACAGCCCTTTACAAGCCTTCAAATGAGATTTATGACATTTTCAGTGAACAATAATTTTAATTGTGAATAGTGTGTATGGGAAAATAATTTTAAAGGCAGAAATCTGACATGTGAAAAGAGGTATTTTTATCACAATAGAAATAATCTTTTTGCATTACTAATACAGCAAACTTAAACACAAGTGATATTGAGTGATCATAAGAGGTTTTTTCTTTCAATTTTTTCTGAATTAAGATGTTATTAAAAATAAATGATAACAGCCAACAATTATTGAGTGCCAGGCATATCTAAGAACTTTACACATATTCTCTTATTTAGCTGTCATGATACTCATATTAGGTAGATAGTTTGATTAGCTCCCTTTTACAGAAATGCAAACTGAGGGTCAGAGATGTTAAATAATGTTTTATGTCATTCAGTTATTAAGTAATACATTCAGGAGTCTGAACCCATGCCATTTGGCTTTAGATCCTGTATCTTAACCACTATGTAACACTGCCTTTTTTAAAAGGTGCAAAACACTTTGTTGTGATGTTTATTTCATTTATTCCACAAGTATCTATCATGGGTCAGGGTCTCTTTGAGGTGCTAGGGATAGAGCAGTGTAAATAACAAGGACAAAACTGCTTGCACTCATGGAGCTTACATTTTATTGTAAGAAGGCAGTTATTTCTTAGTTATAGATGAGAAAGAAAAATAGTGGTATGATAGCTGGTAATAGTGCTACATAAAAAATTAAAGCAGAGTTGGGAAATCAGGAGGACAGGAGCAGAATAGGGAAATTTTTAAATAGGACTTAAATAATATTGCCACCTAGACAGAGGCAGGAATAGTCTTTGTGAATACAATATCATCCATTAAAAATATAGTGTTGACCAAACTTCCTTTGGTAAATCTGAACTTCTTTGGTTATGCCTTTGTAAAAATTTTGTTATTTCTCCCACTAAATACTTGACCAGGTTCCTCATCACTCTCTAAATGCAAGATAAAGATAGTTTTTTAGCAATTTCACATTCATAAATTTTTGAGTTACTGTAAGCCCTATGCTCTTTATTGTTTAAAGACAAAATTAATTTGCCTCCAATACCTTCTTATCACTGTATTAAATATGTTCTCATCTTAAATATTACAGATTTTGTGAGGAATCTTCCTTTGATTCCCCACTCTAAAGCCCTCCATGGATTTGACTAAGTTCTCCGGCCCAGGATGTGCAATAGCCCTTTAAGGAAAGGCAAAAGAAAAAAATGATGCAAGAGGTCTCCCTGAGACCCAGTTTCCTTTTGCCACTACTCCCCCCACCTTCTCTTCTCATTGAGCAGGAAAGCAAGAATACTTAGAATCGGACAAGAAAAAGGACCAAGAATCTGTATTCTGACCAAGAGTAGGGCTGCTTTTGCTTAATCCATGAAATGGAGAAGCCAAATCATCGTCATTTGTTTTTCACTGAGAAATCTGCCAGGAGGTGTAACCAGAAGCCCTTCTCTCTAGAGGAACTGTCTCCACACACTTCAGTTCCTCTACTCTAGTTCCACCCACAATGCTGATGGCAAACACTTTCCAAAATGAGCTTCTTTTACACCTAGAGGGAAAGGACTCTGTCCCCAGTATCCCACCCAAGGGAAATCTTGTTCTATTATTAAATGATCTATAGGGAAGGGAGAATGGGTATACAATGCCTGTAGGTGGAAAACTGGTCTTGCTGTGTTGTTTTTACTGTTTTTGAAAAAGGAAATATACATCTTTCAAGCAAATTCTAAAAATCTCTAAAATTTTGTGTTAAAAAAGTCTTCTAAGATAAAATTCTATGTAGCATGTATAGGACTAATTGGACATTCACCAACTTGTCAATAAAGGTGTCTCTGGGTGATTATTTATGATTTTTTATTATCCTTTCTTTTTAATATATTTTTCTTATTTGATACGTAATACTTTTATAATCAGAAAAGGGAATGATACATTTTAAACCTGTTTTCACAGGAGGCTGTATATTTCTCACTGTATGTTTTGTAATATTATTTTCAAAATAAAGCAAGTATGTAAAAGTCTTAAAATGTGATAAGGAAATGAATCTATACTCTTCTATCTGTTCACAAGATTTTACAATAAATTTTGACTTTATTTTCTCAGCCTTGGAGAATACAAAGCATTGTGTATGAAAATATTGTTTCTCTCCCCTAAATATCCACTTAAAGGTAAGGTGGTTTTGGATTCAAATAATAATTCTAAAATTCAGAAAATTTTTCCCTTGAGGAAAATCTACCAAACAAATTAGAACCTGAGTCAACATCAGTCTTTTCTTTACTAAACATGACACAAATGCTAGCAATGAGCTTGAATTTTTTTTTTTAACTAAGAAAACCTGTTTACTGACCTCCCAGTGTTAGAAAGAGGGAACACTAGGGAGCATCCCTAGTGTTTTTTCCTGGCAGGAAAATGTTAGCATTTTAACATTTGGCAAGCTGAAGGTTTTGACTCTGAAAAAAAACTTAAAGGCACAGTCATTGTATTTTTATTTCACATTTTATTGAGTTTCCTTTTTTCTTTTTTGGTGACTTGTTGGATGTTTTCCCACTGAAGTGAAGATATTTTACATATGTATGCTTGGAGTATCTTTCTGGGAAGTTTGTTTTGCTTTAGAAAATATTTTTAGGAAAAAAAAAGATTCAAGACACTGCATTTTGGATATAAAAGTCAAAACTCTAACGTGTTCATTACCAGTAATATTTAAGGGAATATTCCTTTACATTTTTCTGCCTTATATCAATTTTTAAAATTTATCCCATCCATAAAATTGGGTTCTCTACAGTTAATAATTTTCAGTTTAAACTGATACATTTTTTAAAAGAATATTTTTTCTCCTGTTGGGTCTGAGTCTTAACCATCATCATGTCAAGGTAAAGATGATATTCAAAAGGCACTATTCCTAATCTATTGCACTCTCCTCTTGACATTTTGAAGGCCAGTCCAAAAATCCTCACCCTAGGGGCATTAAGCCTAAAATAAATTTCCAAGAATCTCTCCCTAGGCCTTGGAGATGACTGAGAAATCTTGCGCAGGAAAACACCTCTGGTGAATGGATTGTAGGTGACAAAAGCCAAGGAAGGGGCCTTGGAGATTTCACTGAGGGATAGGGAGAGACCAGTTTAGGAAAGCAGACAGGAGATCAAGACTAGAGAGGTGCCCAGTTCTAATTACTTCCCAGGAAACCTTGACCTTTTGCGGGGAGGGAGAGGGGTAAAGTCATAGGTACACGGTCTGAAAGAAGGCCCAAAGTCTTTATTTGGGGTCTCTATGTAGCAATATCTGAAAGGGCGGAGTGCATCTGTTCTTTCTCAGCTTAACACTTAGATTCAAGAAGCATTTAGTTTTATTTATCAAAATACACACAATGAAGCAAATGAAGCTGTCTCTCACAGTCGGCGTGCCAGGCTGAGCTCCTTGACACCCCCATCCCATCAGTCCTTTCGCCTCGTATTTCGGGGTGCCTCTGCAGGTGGCGCTGGGGGCACTGCTGAGGGCTGGCGCTAGGACCTCGGCTGCAGCCACCACCGCGGCCAGGCTGGAGGCCTCTGGAAGCAGCTGAGCGCCTTCCCCACCCCCGCCCCTACTCAGCAGAGCTCATTAACAGGTGGAGTCGCACCCGGGGCGCCTGAAAGCCCGCCTGGCTCTATAGAAACAAATCCTGCAGATCCAGAGCACCATCTGGGCGGGCTTTTTTTTTGCGCCCTACGGGGCGGTCAGCATCACAGGGAGCAGGGGCACCCGAAGGACGTGCACACCAGAGCGCAGTGACGCCCCCCATCCCTTTGTGCCCTCGGCGGCGCCGTCTCTGCTCCCCCGCTCCCTGCCTGGCCTCAGCTCCTACCAGGCACGGAGGCACGTCGACCATCTCTCGAGACGCAGGTTACGCCAGGGCAGGGAGGCGGCGGCGACAAAGTGCGCCCGCCCTGGAAAACCCAAATCGTTCGGGGCGCCTTTTTCTGGAAGGAGGCACAGTGTTCCAGCCCCGCGAGTGGGTTCCAGGGTACTAGGAGACCTCGCCCAGGAGTTCCCCAACCCCGCGGGGCCGTCGCCCCTGCCCGCGGCCTCCGCTGCCCCTCGGAGGGTACAAGTCCCACCTCCCCGAGCCCCCGCCGGGCCCGATGCTTTACCTGTTGGCGGCCAGCCGAGAAGCGATGTAGCCGCCCGGAATCTGGGTGATGATGTAGCCCCAAAAGAAAGAACCGTGGATCATCCCCACGGTTTCCGGGTCCCAGTTGAATTTGGCTTTCTATGGGAGTAGGAAAACAAAACAAAACAAAAAACAGGTGGAGCGAGAGAGTAGGGTCAGTGCTTGGGCTGAAAATTCATGTTCAGTAATTCTCGGTCGAACAGCCCTCACCGCCCGGGGTACTCCCAGCATTCTGAGCATGGGGGTGGCTTAATTTTCGTTTCCTAACAAAATTGAATCTGTATCTTCTTACAGAGAAGAAATGCCTCTTTTAACTGAAAAACCGTGCACGTTTGAAATGGATTGTGATTAATAGCGAAGTTGGGCGCCCTGGCTTTGCCCCCGACAGCTGCCAGGAAGGTCGGATCACCTCCGTGAGCGAGGAGTCATCAGGGCTTGAGTTTGGGAAATGAGGACTCCCCACGAAGGGATTCTGTTCGCTGGCTGGGGAAAGAGACACCTGACGCCGGTCCACTTAGCCCCCACCGACCACGCAGTAGTGGAATCGCTTGGAGAATGGAACCCAGCTGGAGAAATTCTGGGGAAGGGGGGTGGGGCGCTTGGGATGGAAGGTGCTGAAGTCGGAGGACCTAGTAGGGAAGGATGGTCCCAGCACAATGGGGATGGGCATAGGCCAGAAAGATTTGGAAAAGCCCGGGGAAACTGGGGGACTCAGTGAAGAGGAAGGGGCTGCTCAGAGGTGGTCAGAAGAGCGGGAGAGGGTGTGTCTGAAGGTCGGGGCCTAACTCCGCCCTCACCAGCCTGGTCCGCTGCACAAGGTGAACCTTACAGTAAACTGGGGAGAACTCTCTGCGCAGGAAAGATGAAAGAGCCCTTATCCGGCCTGGGGAACTGGGGACCCTTATTTTTTCCCCCCTTTGAATAAAATTTTGAAACCAAACGCACTTTGCAGTGTTTCCCGGAATACCCAGGGCCCATCAGCGCTCACAGCTTCCCATCCAGAGCCCGTCGCAAATTTATCAACCCAACCCCCAACCCTTGCTCTGCTTGGCTTACGTTAGCTCAGATCTCTAAACAGGAAGTCAGGACCCACGGGTTTCTGTGACCTTGACGTTGACCCTCCTCTCCCTAAGCGTCACCCAACGCACTTCCTAAGATTACGGGACTGGCTTCCCCGTGACCCCGAGGCTGTCCTGCGCCGCTTCGGCTGCTCTCCGACAGTCAGGTGGGACGCTCCTAAAGACCCCTCGGCTAAAACTGCCGATATGTGTGCACAGTTGTTTGATTTGTTTTTCGGTTTCGTTTCATTTTGGTTAAGGAGAATGTTGGCGAGAATTGGAAGCCGGGGGAAATTAGAGCTAATCTGCTGCTCTATTCTTCCGAGTAAAAGAAAATAGTTCGATTTAGTTTTAGCGGACAGTATTAAGGACCAATTCCTTGTATAAAGTCACTCTCCTCAAAAACCTAGTGAGCTAGATGCTTTATTTTACACTTTGCAGGGGAGAAAAGGAAGGCCCAGAGAACAGAAGCGACTTGCCCCAGCGTGAAAAGGGCTTGATTATTATACTGTCGCGTCCCAATCTAGAAGGGCAGTGCTCGAGGGGCCGGACAAGCCTTCCTCATTCAATGGGGATAGTGGGGCTTAAACAGGTGAAGTGGCTTTGCGAAACCACAGGGCCAGCTGTTGCCCACCTCCTTGATGACCTTGCCCCCGCGGTGGATGGTGCTGTTGTTGACCATGTCCACGATGGCCACGCCCAGGTTGCAGCGGATGCCGAAGGAGATGCAGAAGCCCAGGCCGCTCATGATGGCGATGATGTAGCGACGGGGCAGCCCGAAGCACCTGCAGTCGCACAGCGGCGCCTTCTTCTCAGGCACCTCGAGGGGCTTCCCATCCTCTGTCAGCTCGATGGTCTCCCCGGTCTCCTGCTTCTTCTCCAGCACCCTGCGCGGCACACCGTGGGGAGGCAAGGACGCCACGGGTTAGGCACCCTCGACGCCGGCCCATTACCAGTTCCCAGGACCGGTCAGGACTCGGGGGATGGGCCCTGACCTGCTTCCCCTCCCTCAGGGGTTAGGGTGCTGGGGCGCCACCAGGCTTCAGGACCTCCCGGGCTCTCCAGCCTTCTTCCAGTCTCCCTCCCCGCGGCAACATCTCTTCAACTTTAGTATCTTCTGTCCTATGGCAACCAGTGCCCATTCCCTCGGGATCCACCCCACAGCGCCTTGATTCACATACACCGCCGGAGCCTAACTTTCTTGCGGGGTCTGCAGTTTGTAAGGGTGACCCGAAAGGCGCCTTCTCAGCGCCTGTGTAGACACCTTCCGCGCGCAGTGCTCTGCCCAGGCGACACCCGCTTTCATCCAGCCACCCAGCCTCCCGAGGGCTGCTCCGTGGTGGGCGGGCCCAGGCACAGTCCTGCACCCACGCTACCCCTTCCTTCCCAGCCAAGTTGAAGCTTTCCGGGTTGAGGACACCGGGATCCCCTCCCCCCCTGCCCGCCAGCTAAGCCCGGGAGCCCCCTGGCACCAAGGCCTGTCCCGTCCGGTGCCCAAGCGGAGAAGGTCTGTGAACACTCTTTCAGTGTCACGCACTCTCCTTCCCCTTCCTCCAGCCCCTAGGATGCCAGTTCAACAATTACTCTCCTGTTACACAGCTTACTCTTTTATCCCTTGTTACTTGAGTTTGAAACAAAGGCCTCCACAACATATGGCCGACACCTAAGATTCCTACTGCCAGAACATGAATAATTAATTATTCACAATCTTGTGTCACTACTATCTCAGTTACAAACACCGAAAAATGTCATGGACCCATTTCCAAAGACGTAAAATGAGACTCCCAGATTATACCAACACGCCCCCAAATCAACTCTGGTAAGATGTTCCACACCAAGGTAGAAGATCTCACATTTATGTTTCGTTTTGTGTTTCTTAACTTGCATAGTATTTCCTAAGATTTCATCCCACTGATTCAGTTGCTTTTAGGCTTTCGTCCTTGGGGGGAGGGGAAAGGGGAAAGCAGAGCGATAGAATGCTTTTACTAAAAGCTGATAGTGCTGTTTTGGTCCACAATACATCAGCGAAATTTCTATTAAAAAGAAGGGGAATGTGAAGGGTAACACACCGTGGACCCTTGAGATGGATATTTAAACAAAGAACCTCTCTGTTTACGATTTGCAGATGTTTTCCAATCCACCATATATCTTTTTTCTATGTGTGCCCCTTTAAATAATTATATCCACACACAATTGTTTTCATACCCACAGGTAAAGCGAATGAAAATTTTAGATCAATTTCAAGAATGCATAGCTCGGGAGATGGCTGTCAAGTAATTTGAGGCCACCAGAAAAAAATGTCAGACTTCCAAATCCTACAGAATACCAACTGGGGAAACATCATAAATGTATTTGTGGCTATGTTAATACTTATTCCTAAAGCCCAATTCCAATGTTAGAGTACACGGCAATTTATTCTAAGAGAGAAAAATTCAACTAATGTGATTTTTTTTCATATTGGCTTCATATGCTCATATATGCAAAGTTAAACTCTGCACCTGAACTCCCCACCTGATGTCAGTTGAGCTGGGAAAGAACAGTTCTTTCCAGGGCAGCTGCGGGACTGCAGGGCCCTTGCAGTATCTACTGCCGCATAGGTGCATGATGGTGCCTACAAGAAGCCCACCAGAACCAGAGAGATTTGGAAAATTGGGAGGTGCCTTGGTCATTTTCTTTACATATCCTATACATTTCCAAAGGCTTCAATTTCCCAAATGCAAAACTTAACACTCTCTTAGAATCATTTATCCTTTTGTTTCTGCCCTTTCTTCTTGATTTTCACATTATTAAGAAAATGTGTATTCATTTAATATTCTTGAAAAAATTTAAAGTTGTAAATTTTACAGAATAATTAGTATAGTGACTACAGGGAGGATTAAAATTTTAAATCATTTCTAGTACTTCCAAAGTCATTTTGCTGGTTATAATTATGGCTTTTCTTAAAAGCACTGTGACATTTCCCATGCAAGAAATAGACTTCTAGGAGAGGTCAAATAATTAAAAATGCATATACATTGTTTCAGATTTAAAGAGAGGAACTGTTTCAGCTATCAATTATTGATATATTTTGATTCTTCTTCCTTCAGTACAGAAGGAAGATTCCACTGGGGGATTCTCTACTCAAGTGGTTTTAAAGCTGAGACCCAGCTTTCTTTTCGCCACTACTCTTTGGAATTTTATTGATTAATTTTTTAGGTGGTTGTGTTTTTTATTCATTTTTCTGCATTAAAGGAATTTAATTTGGTGTCACTATAAGCAACAAAAGAAAAGCTCTTTGAACAGGTGCAGGTCATTTCTTAATTGTAAAGAGGATAAATCCTCGGTAGGAAAGGATAAGAATCTGCAGGTTCCAAAACAAAAATCACACACACACACACACACACACATACACACACACACACAGCAGACAGGTTAATTTAGTGCAACATTCCTGAATTAATAAGTAGGTTTCCAGAGCAGCCCCGCTTCAGCAATGAGCAACAAAAAAGATTTTCCGAACATATTACAATCTCTCTAAGCAACCAGGATTTAAGGAAATAGCTCTGCAGATTTTTTTTCCTGCTGAGTCCCAGGCAAACATAGGTTTGCTTTTCCTTACCTGTAGATCTGGCCGAGGGATTTTCCAGCAAAATTCTTTAGTCCCTCTTTCCCTGGGGTCAAAATCCTTTGTTTTACCGACTCCATTCTTGCAAACCTTGGTGTCGGCTCTTGCCAGATTTAAATAGAAGTCGCTAGGAAAGGGGAGAGTTGCGCATATTGTCTTAATCGCTTAAGGTAGTTGTAGGTTTTTTCTTCTCAGCAGAACGGTATCGGTGTGCCTCTTGCAAGAGTGTGAGTGAGAGAGAGGAGGGAGAGTGAGAACGAGAATACAACAGAATAGCTGCATGCAACCCACGGGTTTCCTAATAGGAGTTGGTAGACACAATCAGAAAGTCTCATTGGAAGGGGAGGATCCGGTGGCAAAGGGCGCACGCAGTGCCCTGGTATTTGGGCGGGTGCAGATGAGTCCTTGTCCTGGAAGTCAGTCCACTGGAAAACAATGTAAATTCCCGGTTTTGAAAGCCTTGTTGCTGTCAAATCTTCTGCCTTTTAAACGTGGGCGGAAATACCACAGAACCCTTGTGTAAGGACAAAGTCAAAAGAATAGTACTTTTAAAAATGGTGCCTTTGCTGTAAGGAGCAGAGCAATTCCAAAACTCATGGGAGCATCTTAGGTCTCAAGTGAACGATACTGCTATTAGTTTTTCCTCCTTGCCCATGATCTCCTCCCATCACGCCGGCGCAAATTCTGCTCTGCAGTAGAGTCGAATTAAGATGGAGAAAGCTTGCTGCTCTTTGAGGACGTGAGTAAATAACAGATACACAGTTCTGATTTGGGCAGCGTCAGGGAAGATTTTGTTTTCAGCACCGCTGACAGCGCCCGTGTGGGCGCTTCTCGGAAAAATGGTTCAGCACCACGGACAGAGTAAGTTTCAGGAAAAGGGGAGGTTTCTTTTGGCTGGCCAGGTTGCCAACTTTCTAGGGGAACTGGGAGGATGGCCCTGACCAAGGGCTATACAGGGGATCTTCAGGAATGGATGCTATGGAAACCAAGTGAGAAGATGTCATCATCGCCAGGGTTTGCAGGGAGAATGGTGCATTTAGCTCTGCAAAAGAGAAAGACTTTATTAAAAATTGACAAGTTACTTCTAGTTTCCTATGTTTTGCCCAGCACGCTGATGCCAGCTCTGACAGTGTTGCAGGGAAGGAAGATTACAACACATTTTACTTATGTTTGTGTTATTTAGGGCACCGGGGCTCCCTTGAATATAAAATATATGTATACAAAGTGCAAAACTATATTGTTCCTGTGTTTTGTTTTAACCCCTGATAGGTAAGAAAAAAAGGAAGGAAGAAAGGAAGAAAGAGAAGGAAGCAAGAAAGAGGGATAGAGGGAAGGAGGGAGGCGGGGGAGGGAATAGAGAAATAATAAAAAAAGAATAGTTTTCCTGTGTTCTTGGTTAAATAAAAGGCAAGCAGTTTAATATAAATTCCTTGGAATTGTATGCTTCTTCACTTAACTAATTTTCAGCACACTACTGAAATACCAATATACTGATGAAATTTGTGGCTATACCTTGTGCTTGTTAACAAATTATCGTTGATGATATTTTCAAGATTTATTTAAAATTACTTATAATCTTTTTAAATGTAATTTTTATTTTGTACCATCTTCTCCTAAAGCAGAACTACAGAGAGAAATTCACGTAAGATATTTGCTTTCACATATATAAGAATAGCATCAATGAATCTATTTCATTAAGCAAAGCAAGAAAACTATGCAAGCTTAATGTTAATTATTAATGCATTTGACATGAATCACGAACCTCTTAGATGAAATTCAGGCAAATAGTTACAAAACAGATTGTCCTTGAAACACATTCGCAAAGTCAAAATCCTTGGATTTCCTTTAAGCCAACAGGGGGAGTAGATTTTTCTTAGGGATTCTGTTACCATATCTCAGAAGTATGGATCTAAATACAGAATCATGTAAGAATAGTACCCAAATAGGCCAAATAATACAATGAATATGCATACACTGAATGGATAGCTGAAAAAAATTTCAAAAGTAGCTAAAACTACCATTATTAAATTTAATATTTATCAAATTATATTTTACTATGAATTATAATAAAGAAAAGGATACTGGAAGCAGCTTTCTCTTATTTTGTTGTGCATTAAAATATATATTTCCTATTACAATACTGAACAAGATTTTTCTAAAACTCTGGAATGCCTCGAAATAGTATCTACCCCCAAAGGTGATCAACTGTAAAAAGGGAAAAAAGAAAACTCATTAAACTACTTTCTTCCAAACAAAAGATTCAAGCTAGTCAGGACTTGACTCATCAAGTGTTTTTCAAAATATCTAAGTTTTTCAAATCTTTAGTGAAAAAATTCATTAAATTTAATTCATTTAGGGATATCCATTATTTTGAAATTCCAGAAAGTTATATAAAAAATAGAAGTCAAACAAATATCTGTGAAGCTAGGATGGTGACATAAAAATGATTTTTCCAAGCATTCCTGCCTAAGTTTCACCCGAAATGATTAGAGATCTAAACCACTGGCAAACTTGATTGTTAAGTCATATATGTGTGTGTGTGTGTGTGTGTGTGTGTGTGTGTGTGTGTATATATACATATATATTCATATATACACATATATATGAATGATACAAATCCAACACAAAAGCATTGTTTGTAGAGTAAAATAATTACATTCACCTTATTGAAATCAATGTCATTGGCTCTCTCCTCCATTCTCTTGATAAAAGTGTGAGTGTTTAAATCAGAATTACTGCTAATATTAATTTATTCATACTAAAAATATTTAGTGTTAAAAATTTCACTAGGTTCTGGGGCTGTTCCCTGAAAGATCTCACAAGCTGCATGGGAAATAGACACATAAATACAATGACAGATACTTCTGGGTGAAATTGGACAAGTTAAGTAACCCAGCCTGGGAATATAAAGTGTACAGAAAAGATTTCAGGAGGTGATATTTCCTTGTCTGTCTTAATACTTGAAGAGAAACTTAGTCCTGTAAAAATGATGACAGCCCAGGAAATTGGGTGGGGAAGGATGGTGGCACTTGGGGAGATCCCAGCCAGAGGAGACATCTTGAGCAAAGTCATAAACAAGGGGAAAATGTTGTATGTGAAAAATTACAAGAATTTTTGCTAGGCTACAATTTAGGCTATTCTTAATAGCTACACCCAATATAAGAGACATATATTTAGATATTACTTACTAATCCAACATATTTTCTTCATGCATGGTCCCCAAATCCAAACACTGAACATGTACTTTTGTGACCTTACTTTCACCAGATTTATCTTTATGCAAGGAAATATTAGTAGTTATACATATGACATTAATTTAGGGACATTGAAAAAGTCTTCCATTCTCTGGACACCTTCCCTTACTGTTAATATTTTCCATCCAATTTTAGCCTTACATTACATTATTAGGCAATTCTTTCTCTAGTAGAATTGTCCCCTTTATCCAAGCACTCTTAGCAATGAAAGGAGAAGGTTTCATTGACTATAACTAACGTGTGTAGTGTTATAATTTATGAATGACTTTCATTTACATTATCTCATTTATTCTTTGGAATGATTTTTCAAAATAACATTTCATTCCCAGTTTTCTTTATTCCCAGTTTACTGAGGAGGGAAATGAGATTTAATGAATTGCCTGAAGTCATGCAACCAGTGATGAAGAAGCAGCATGGATTAGAGTAGTTTTTCACCATTTAAGATGTTAAAATACAGATTCTGATTCAATAGCTCTACAGTGGAGCCCAAGAGTCAGCAATTCTAACACGTTCAGGGCTGCACCAGTGGATCACGATTTGAATGTCAATGGTGTCGAGTATGAAACATGAAATCAGCTCACCTGCGTTTGGGTCCTGGTTCTGCTGATTAGCATCCCTGCAACTTTGAATCAATTACTTAACTTTAATAAACTTTGGTTTCCTTATTTGTACAAATGAAGGCTTGTAGTAAGTGATCTCTATCAGCCCTTCCACTTATAAAATTCTATGACTTTTTCATTAACCTATTCATTGATGTAGAACAATATTTTCTTCATTTCTTCCACCGTAAGATTTTTTTTATTGTATTTGAACTAAACAGCTAATAGTGAACTGAAAAAAAATGCCAATGATATAGAGAAATATGTTCCTTTCTGAAAGTTCTATTTTCTTACATATTTAAAGAAGTCAATTTATTGTTTGTGTTTTACTGAGTATTATTAAGTTTTATAAGCAATTGTTTAAATAATTGTCATCATAGTAGTCTTTGAAATTTACATACGATATTACCCAATAGCAATGTTATGTTTGTATTTGTTTATATCTTTGTGTTAGGAAATACTTTTGAGAGATCATTTAAATGTCTTGCAAATGTTGCCCTCTGGTGGAAGGATATGTTATTATTTTAGAAGCAATTGTCTTTAATTATGTAATTAAAACTGTTTTTCTTTCTTTCTTTCTTTCTTTCTTTCTTCCTTCCTTCCTTTCTTTCTTTCTTCCTTTCCCTTCCCTTCCCTTTCCTTCCTTCCTTCCCCCTTCTTTCCTTCCTTCCTTCTTTCTCTCCTTCTCTCCTTCTCCTCCTTCTTCTTCCTCTCCCTCCTCCTTCTCCTTCTTTTTGGCACTTGTTAAATTAAAATCTACACCTAAAAATATGAAGCATCCTCTGTGGGCAATATGTTTGCAATTACCTGACCAAATACTAAATGTCCTTAGAAATAACTTGGTTGTCTGGGAGTCCCTCAGTTAATGAAAGAGTCATTATAAAGAAACTTCACTCTGTTAAGATTTAGAAATGACATGGTAATCATGGGGTAAAAATGGGTTAATGTTTTCAGTCCCAATAGAATAAATTGTGATAATTTTATAAGTATTTTGAAATAGTTATATAAGTTTGATAAGTTTCCTTTCTCATCACCAAATATACATATATATATATACTATATATACTTAAAGGCATTATAATTAAGGCTATTTATAAATCACTGGTAAGGTGTTTTTAAGGCAAATTTATTTCAAAAAATATTTATCAACAAATATTCACTCAACAGATATTTGTACTCACTGTGGGCTAAGTTCTCTCTAGGGTATAGTAAACCAGTTGACTCAGCACAGTTTTATAGCTTTTCATAACAGCTGTACAGCATGCACATTCCTAAAGAGAAAACTGTTTTGGAAAGGTTTTTTATAGTATGGCTTTATTTGACTTTGAATACTTAAATCAATGTTCATTCTAATTACACCCTTCTTTCAGGTTGAGGCTATACAAATAAGCTCTAGGATTCATCTGTGACATTTTTCTTACCAAGGGTTTTTAAGTGGACAGTTTTTAGTTTAGCTTTATTTGAACTTGCAGTGTTAGCTTCAGAGACATTTCCAAGAAATTATGATTATACAATTTCTTGAGAAGCAGAGATAGAAGAAATAACTTAGTTTGTCTTACCCACATCTGTGTACATAACTCAGTACTTTGCACTGCTATATTTAATGGCCTAATATAAATTATCTTTTGATTTACCTGTGATCTGTCTGATTTAAAATTTGGAAGTATAAACTGCAATCTCAAGTGTATATATTTAACTACCAGAATACATGTATATAGTCATATATGTAATGTGTCCTTTTTGTGTACATCTTACTCTTTATAATTTACCATTAGAAAGATGTATACATTTTATTCCATTTCTTTCTTTGTGTACCCAAGGGGAAAAAATTCTCATTCACTTACACAACATTGTGCCTTGGAAAAACCCAAGTGTTAAAGTGAATGAAGACCAACTATTGCTCTTCTAATGCCAGAAAAGTATTCCTAGTTTTGAATCCCACACTATATACATACAGCAATGCGATAAATTACAAAAGGACTTTGAAAGTATTAGCCTCTTTAAACTCTCAAAAAATTTTTTTCTTAAAGTAAAAGCTGTGATTGTATAAGAGAATATTGGGAAAAAATTAATAGAAAAGAGATGCAACTTGTAAAGAGAATTAAAGAAATACACACTTCAACATGAAGGAGTCTAAAACAGAGATCACCCTGACTTAAGGTATTTTACAGACTAATACATAGATTAAATGACAAGTAATATGTAATGTTCTTCGGGTCTGATGAAATATTACCTAACTGAAATCTCTCTCTCTCTCTCTCTCTCTCTCTCTCTTTGAGTCCTATAGGGATGCTATTTTGCTTTCATCATCCTGGGTTACTGATTCCCTTTGGGTACCATTATGCTTATCATTCCAGATTATGGAATATGGTATTCCTTGGAAGAAAACACATAACATTATTGAAATCACCCACTTGGCTGCAAACACCTAGAGATTGTCTGTTTAACTTCTTCTCACTGTTTTCTAAGTTATACTGTGAGAGGCACAAGGTGAAAAGATTTCATTTCTAGAATATTTAAAGTTGCCTTTTCCAGAGTAAATATCTGAATACATAGTTTGATAATAGGGTAGAATATTTAAAATACAGAATATTTAACTGCTATAAGCATACTCTAATCATAATTTTGGAGAAGGAACAACAAAAATGTAATGAAATGCAATGGCAGCTAGAAATGTTTTCTAACTGCTGCCTTCTAGTGGTCAAATAGAAAATTTTCTTTGACCTAAAAAGGCTAACCTACAGCTGGTTGATTTTAATTATTTGAAAGTCAGCAGGAAAACATGTTTCAAATAATATTTATATTATATGTATGGCTTTTTTCCTAATACAAAGAATAAAAGGGCACTGATAAATCAGGATTGAATAACTGTGCAATTTACACAATTTTTTGTGCCTGCTGGTAGGATTATAATAATAGTAAATACACCATTATACCGTGGTGAGAACCACAGTGGGTAGGTTTTATTGTGTAAAATGGAGAGGCTGTGGTCATTCGCTGAGACTCTGGATACAGAGTGCCAATACGTTCGGTCATTCATTGTGGAGAAGCAGAGTCAGAGCTCTTATCAAACCATACCTGAAACCTGCCCTCTAACTAGACTGATCTTCCAAATTTTTGAGTCAATGAACCCCATTTAATTAATACTTAAGCCAATTGGAGTTGGAGTTCCCATTACTTATGACTCAGAGTATTTTGATTTATCACCTTAAAAGTATTTTATGAATGGATAAATGGATGAATGGAAAAAGGATGGATAGACAAATCCAAGGTTTAGAATATAAATTAAAAGTACTGGAAAGAGGGAAGGGTCATGTAAGAATAATTATAGAACAAAATATTAGAAAGGCAGAACAGGGTAAGACAAAAGATAGCCTTAAATTTCAAGTTAATTCAATTAAATGTTTATTAACATTGCTAAGTCATAATTACATGCTCTTCCTGGATACCAGGGAAGAAGAAATAAATAAGACACGTATCTTGCTCTCAGAGACCTCAGATTTTAATTAAGAAATTTAGATTTTTTTCTTATGGGTAAGTGGAAAAAAAAAATTAATCATGAGCAAAGAAATGATTTTATCAAGCACAGTAATGTTCTTAGAAGTTTATCAGGCAGCAGTATGATAAACTGTGTGGAGAGAAGATGAAGGCAAAGGGGTCTCAACTCAGAAACTAACTACTGTAACAGTCTGTGTGTGAGCCAATAAAATATTTTTTAAAAATAGTCTCCTTTCCCCTATGATCATCAGACTTTTAACTCATTCAGGGATTGGGGAAAAATTATCCACAGACACACAGAGAGTACAAAAGAGCCATCATTAGAACACTTGTTTAGATCAGTTTGAAAATTATGGACTCAAATGACATTGGGAGATTGCTTCTGTGAGATAACTTAATTTCTAATAAGTATATTTTATTTCTCCCTAGCCCACTCTCCTGTTTCATCACTGGCATGACCCCAGACATTAAAAGAGAAAAATTAGCACATTTATTTAGTGAGTGGAGAAAAGGAAAATGTCAATGGCAAATGGCATCAATCAACAGCCCTTACTCTTCTACCCTTGGGCCCTTCACCATCTAAACATTCCTCCTCGGGACAGATGCAGCTAACAATGGATCTGATGTGACTGACTCCTTTTAGACTAAGATGACTCAGGAGCAAATGAACCCCCCATTCTTTGGCCACTTGTATTTTCCTTTTAGGGATAGTCCTCAAGGTTGAAATGAGTCTTGAAACAATATCAGGACGTGCAAATTGTGTGCAAATCAACCCCGCTATTTGCATGGAGCTCAGCTTTCTTATAGTGCTTCCTATCCCAGAGGCTATCAGAAGAGGGTAGTTGGGGAGAGGAGAGTAATTTTCAATAGTTCATGACTTCAGATTCTAGGGAGGCAAAATTTTGGTAATAACAGAAATTAAAGCACTTTTCTACCATACAATACAAACATATCTCTAATGCATTATACATTTTACATTTAGTTTAACTTTTATTTTATCAAAGTGATATATGAAACTAGATTTAGAAGTCAAACTTTTTTTTTTAACAGCAGCAGTCCTTTGACTCATTTAACCTACTGACAATTCTTGCTACTAAGAGGTACCACTTTTGTGGAGATTAAATGAGTGTGTGTGTGTGTGTGTGTGTGTGTGTGTAAAGGATAAGGGAGTTCCTGGCATAGAATAAGTAAGCACTATGTGTGTCAGCTATTATAATCATTACACTGCTGTTGGCTGATGTTCAATTTTTGACGTCTATTGACATCCTCCTTTGAAAGATGAGGAATTAATTTTAATTCTGCTTTACACTTCTCTCTTTCTCTCTCTCTCTCTCTCACACACACACACACACACACTTGCTATCCCCCATTCTCTCACTAATTTTATTTAAATAAAAATGTAATGTTAATAGACCAATCAGAATAATAATGACAAGCAACTCTCACAGGATCACACAGTTTAGTGGCAGAGTTAGAATTCGAACTCAAGCCATCCACCTCTCCCTGCTCACAGCCAAACCATAGGGCTACTTTGCTTTCATTTCCTTTCTTATATACCATTTTCTTTTCCCTAGAGTTCATAACTGTATCCTGCTATGTGTTGATGTTGTTTTATTATGTTTCTATATTCCTGTCATTAATCCATCTCAAAACATACCAAGAGAACTAATTTCTCTTGATATAATCAAACTCATCAGGTAATCTATTAGTTCCTTTTTTTCCCCTGGATACATTTCTCCTGGAGCTTTCTGCCCTTCAGTCTACACTAGATGCTTTCTAGTTCTGTCATATAGATGCCAACCTGGAGTCCTCAGTCACCATCACTCTGGGGGGCTTTCCATCTCTCTTCTGTGTCACCTTCTTGCTTTCTGGATCCTATATCCTTCCTGGATCACATACTCCCACAGTTTCCTGAACCAGGAGACTGTTTATGTATATAAACAGGGACCTGCTATTTATTTATTTATAACAAGTCTTGTTATTTGAAACCCTGCAAATGTGAAAATTGATTTTTTCTACCTTCACACTTGATTGATAGTTTTGCTTCTATGAATTCTAAGTATTGATACAATATTTTTTGATGGCATTGTCTCATTGCTTTCCATCTTCTAATGTTGCTATTGGGAAGACTAATACCATTCGGATTCCTGAAGCATTGTGTATGTTTTTTTTAAAAAATCCTTCTCTGGAACCATTATGGTACTCTATCTCTAGTGTTCTGAAAATTTAATAAGGGACTTTTTTGTTGTCTTTGTGCTTGTCACTAAGAGGCAGAGCATTGTATGTCCTTCAAATCAAGAAACATTCTTATTTAATCTTCCTGATAATTTCCCCTCCTCCTGTCTACAGGAGTTCTCCAAGCTTTTTCCTGGAGAAGATTAAACATCTGGTAACCAGCATTCTCGGAGCTGAACTGAGAAAGGAGCTGGGGATAGGGTCTTACTATTCAGTATGAAAACTTTCATTTTTCCTCCTGACTTCAGTAAGGCATCTCATCTCACCCCAGACTTCAGCTACACCTCTGTCCTTGAGGTCTGGGACTATATGATCACCCTGCAGAGATACATTTCCATATTCTTCCATGATAGGTGAGGTCCATTTTCTTGTCTGCTTGTCTGTGTAGGCTGGGGTGGGTCTAACTCCTCTTCATATACAGTTGTGGCAAATCATCTTTTTTTAACCCTCAGTCAACCATCCTGCTTTCAGAGTTACCTGGTCATTTCAATTCCCAAGCTTTTCCACAGTTTATGCATGAATTAGATGAGTTCCTTTTGGCTTCCACTGAAAGATGTTTAGAAATCACTCTTCCCCACTCTCTAGGTCACTTTGCATTTGTCTATCAGCTTTCCATCATCTAAAAGCTGGGTAACATCTTCTAAATATTGTTGCCTGGCGTCCCATTCTCTTTTTTCTTGGGGGTTTATAGCTTTTTAAAAAACTTTTTCACCATCATTTTAGTGAAACGTTTGGAGAAAATGAACACAAACTATATGTTCAATTATCCAAATTTAACTGGAAATCTGTGTCCATTTTATATTTAAAACAAAACTCAGTTGAAAACTTATGTCCACACAAAAACCTGCATTTGAATGTTTTTAGTAGCTTTATTCATAATTACCAAAACTTGGAAGTAATCAAAATGTCCTTCAGTAGGTGAATGAATAAACTGTGGAATATTATTTACATACAGTGGAATATTATTTAGCGCTAAAAAAAACATGAGCTATCAAGCCATAAAAAGACATAGAGGAATATTAAATGAATATTATTAAGCGAAAGAAGTCAGTCTGAAAAGGCTACATACTGTATGATTCCAATTATGTGAAATTATATGACATTCTGGAAAAGGCAAAATTATGAGACAGTAAAAACATCAATGGTTGCCATGGTTTATGGGGTAGGGGTGGGTTTGTGGGGGAGGGATGAATAACTGAAGCACAGAGGATTTTTAGGACAGTGAAAATATATCATATTGTTGGATAAATATAATTATACATTTGTCCAAACCTATAGAATATATAAGACCAAGAATGAACCCTAAAGTAAACCACAGACTTTGGGTGATTATGATGTGCCAATGTAGGTTCATCAATTGTAACAAATGTACCACTCTGGCGAGGGATGTGGATGACGGAGGAGGCCGTGCGTGTGTGGAGGCAGGGGGTACACGGGAAATCTATATAATTCTCTTCAACTTTGCTGCGAACCTTAAACTTCTCTTACAAAAGGACTTAATTAAAAAAAAAAAAGAAATCCCTACCTTTACTGTGTAAAATTCGAAGCAGGGCCCGTGTTTCTCTTTGTCAGGCATAGATAAAACACAACATTTGGGCTTCCCTGGTGGCGCAGTGGTTGAGAATCTGCCTGCTAATGCAGCGGACACGGGTTCGAGCCCTGGTCTGGGAAGATCCCACATGCCACGGAGCAACTAGGCCCGTGAGCCACAACTACTGAGCCTGCGCATCTGGAGCCTGTGCTCCGCAATAAGAGAGGCCGCGATAGTGAAGAGGCCCGCGCACCGCGATGAAGAGTGGCCCCTGCTTGCACAGAAACGAAGACCCAACACAGCCAAAAATAAATATAAAAATAAGTAAATTTAAAAACAAAAAAACAACGCAACATTCATCACAGAAAATATTCTAATGTCTGAGCCTACACCAGTTTTAAATTTCCTCATTCAGATCAGAGTTAGATGATCTCACACAGAATGTTAAATTATCTCCTCTCTAATGAAGCCTACTTCTCCATCTCCATCTTAATGATTCTCATTCTTGCTCTATACACACCAAGAACACAGGTCAGATGTGAGGGCCTTCTCACTGGCTCACTATCATATTATCCTTTAAATTTTTTTCTTTGTTCTAGATCTTAATACTACCTAAAAATATCTTTTCTCCTGCTTATCTGTTTTAGTTTCCTGTTGCTGTGGTAACAAATGAACACAAGCTTAGTGGCTTAAAACAACACAAATATATTTTCTTTGAGTTCTGTAGGTTAGAAGTTGGACACAGTTCTCATGAAGCTAAAATCAAGATGCCAGCGTGGCTGCATTCTTCTAGATGCTCTAGGGGAGAATCTGGTCCTAGTTTTTTGTTGTTGTATGTTTGTTTTAAAGAAACTGATGTTTATTTTCAGTCAATCTTACTTCATTTTTCTGTGGAGGAGCCCGTGGAAGAACAGCTTAAGACCACTTAGTGGTCGTTCCTCCTACCAATTCAGTGTCCTGAGCACTGGGAGCTGCAGACCAGTCCCCAGGGGCAGGCTGAGCCCTGCAGTCTTCCCTAGGGAACTGGTGAATAGGCACAGAGGGCACCTGTGCCTTCAGATGCAGGGTCTGTAACCTCAGATGGAGTGGCAGTAAGTTCAGGGGCTGGAGTGTTATAAATACGCTTATAAACAGAGTGTTTCTTTTTTAGTGTACTACACATTCCGACAAATTGGAGCACTCTATCGCTAACAAAAGCCCCATTCTCTGTTTTTCTGCCTTTATGTTCACTGTTACTCTCATCCTGAAATTCCTCCTGGGTCACATCCTTTCCAGCAGCAGCCTACACTTCCTTTTCAATCTCTTCAGGATTCTGTACAAGTAGAGATAAGGCATGACCTCTCATGGGTGCTCACGTGGTACCACACGTGCACAGAACTTCCTGGGCCAGTGTCCACCACGTCCAACCCACTGTCGTTGCAGAGGATGGCATGTCCACATAGCGCAGAGGAGAATCTGTTACACAGAGCCATGGCAGACAGGTTAGCATAAGACAGCTCTGTAAGAGGCTAGTGGTCAGCCCTGGGGTCAATAACCACCAGAAGACGTGGTTCCTGGAAGGCTCCTTGGATCTGATTAGTGAAGGTTCTAGAAGCAAAGTGGACAGCAATAAAAATGGCTCTGGTCACAGCAGCAAACTTCAGCCCAGCCCTGTGGCCAGTGTTCCTGGAGGATATGACACTGGTATCAGACAGATTTTCAATGGTACAAGCCATCAGAAAAAGCTTCTCCCAGGTCCTCTTCAGATTTATGATGTATATGCCATCACCTATTTCCTTTGTAGATGTATATTTATTTGGAAGTCAACACTGGTGCTACCTAAGTTCATTCCTGATGCAAGAATTTTGAGGACAAACTCCTCCTTCATTTGCAGGATAGCAAGGGCTCCAGACATTGTGAAAGTTTTCCTTTAAGTTATGATGTAAAACCAGGACATTTTCATATGAATCCCTGCTTGGGTAGCACAGAAAGGCTCAACAGGTTTTGTTTTGTTTTTTTTAAACGTCTTTATTGGAGTATAATTGCTTTACAATGGTGTGTTAGTTTCTGCTGTATAACAAAGTGAATCAGCTATACGTACACATACATTCCCGTATCTCCTCCCTCTTGCGTCTCCCTCCCACCCTCCCTATCCCACCCCTCTAGGTGGACACAAAGCACCGAGCAGGTGGGGTTTGGACTACGATTTGTTTTCCGAGGAATGTGAATGGATTTTGCCCGTCTCTCTTATGACATTTGGCTCCTAAATGGATCTTTGGTTATCAGTCTGTGCCAGTCTCCAGTCTGTTTTTCACACTCCGGTGGGATTCATCTCCCTGAAGCAACAATCGGATCATTCTACTTGCTTTAGCACAATCTTTCTGAACTTCAATCTCTTCAAAGAATAATTTCCCAGTTCCTCCTGACAGTTGCTCAAGGGTCAACAACTGGTCTGAATCTACCATTCCAAATCAATTTCCCATGTTTCGTTTTTAGTGTACTACACATTCCAATAAATTGGAGCACTCTATCGCTAACAAAAGCCCCATTCTCTGTTTTTCTGCCTTTATGCTCACTGTTACTCTCACCCATAACATCCTTTTTCCTTGCCTTTCGTTCATCAATGCCCAACATTATTCATCATTCAAGACCCAGATCAAACGTATTCTCTTTAATTAAGTTCTTTCCTTTATCATCTCACTGGAAATTGAGATCCAGCCCTGACATTGGCAGAAATGTACAACCTTGAAGAAGGTAATTAAACTTCATCATGCTTCAGTTTCTTTATCTGTTAAATGTAATAAGTTATATCTACCTTTTGCATATTAAATTAGTATGTGTAAGCCATCACTCACAGTGCCTGTCATATAAGTATTTAATACATGAGAGTGATTATTATTATTATTAATCTATACTTTTATATGACACCTATCAGTTTCTGCCTTGCAGTCTTTGAAGGTGGATCCCATATTTGCATCATGTGCATTTTTCATAACTCTTGTCAAAATATCTGACAAACAGTATAAACAGTGAACAAGGTTGAATAAATAAATAAATCCTCCTAAACTTTATTACTAGGCTCCCCTGTGGCAAAGTGTACTGTATTATTTCCCTAGGGCTGCCATAACAGATTACCATGTATTGGGTGGCTTAAAGTAACAGAAACTGACACTCTCACAGTTGAGGAGGCTAGCAGTCCAAACTCAAGGTGTCAGCAGGATTGGTTCCTTCTGTGAGGGGGAAATTGTCCCATATTTCTCCTAGTTTCTAGTGCTTGGTGGCAATTTTTATAGTTCCTTAGTGTGTACATGTGTCCCTCAAATCTCTGCCTGTATCTTTACATTGCTTTCTTCTCTGTGTCTCCGTGTCCTCTCTTATTACAAAAAAATCAGTCATTGGATTTAGGGCTCACCCCAAATCCAGAATGATTTCATCTCAAGGCCCAAATAAGGTCACCTTCCAAAGTTTGGGTAGACGAATTTTGTGGAAATTCGTTTTGTTCAACACATGACAAGTATGTACAAGGCTCCTTCCCATTTACAACAAATTGTAATCAAGAACATAAATTCTAGCTAGACTGCTTAAGTCCAGGCCCTGTCCCACCGTTACTGGATTGTGGCTTTGGTTACATTACTTAACTATACCCAGTTTCAGTTTCTGCATGAGTGAAATAAGGATAAATAATAACATCTGCCTTAAAGAGTTTCTCTGTAAATTAAAAGAGATAAGCCTTATAAAGGACTTAGTATAGCCTGGTTGTTATTAATCAGTCAATAAGTCTTGGTTTCTTCTTTTATTTATTTGTTTATTTTTATTGGGTATGTCTGTCCACCTGGAAAGCTCACTACCCCTCCCACTTTTTACTTGATGAACTCCTTCTAAATATTTGTGTCTCGGCTTAAGTGTCATTTCTTCAGGGAGGCATTCTCTGACATCTCAATAGAATCTAATAGTCCTCAATCCCTTTTCT
Source organism: Balaenoptera ricei (assembly GCF_028023285.1). NCBI lineage: Eukaryota > Metazoa > Chordata > Mammalia > Artiodactyla > Balaenopteridae > Balaenoptera > Balaenoptera ricei. The sequence goes on along the minus strand of NC_082646.1, from coordinate 78,847,507 downwards.
CATTCCTTATCACAATTGTGTAATGGCTGGTTAATGATTATGACCAAATAGTAATTGAATACACTTTAGCTAATTAACCTTTAGTATCTGACTCCCCGTGGAGAACTCTCTTTAGTTTGATATGGACTCAGATTGCCTGGGATTGAATCCTGGCTCCTTCCCTCTTCCTCCTTGGGTGAGTTCCTTAATCTGCTCAAGTCTCAGTTTCCTCATATGAGATGGCTGTAATAACATTACTTACATCAAGCAATTGTGCGAATCAAATGAGATTCTGTATGTAAAGCATACAGCTCACAGTGCCTGGTACATCCAAGTGCTTAAAAATTGCTATTTAGTATTAATATTGTTTTCAGTTTCTGGCATCTAGTTGAGGAAGTGAATGAATTAATACTGAATGAATGAGCCAGGTTATTGGCCAAATCTAGGAATACAACCTGTGCAGCAGAATAGTGTGGCAATTTAATATGCTCCTGTGACCTTGTCCTCATTAGAGATTTTCTCTAACCAAAGGAGCTAGAAAGCCCAAGGGAAGAGGTGCCTAACACCTCTGACCCAAATAATTTCCTCTATTATAACCTTTACAATCCCATTAAAACCAGAATTTAAAACATAAAAGGTCCATAGAATCCAATTTGTTTCTAGCCCTAGGGTGGTCTTTTAGAGATGGACAAAGACTTCTGGGAGGGCAGTGAAAAAGATCAGCTAAGGCAAGTCTGGGTCCTTAACAGGTGAAGTATGTCTGGAGGCAACAATGCTTTAGTGTGAGGTGGGATAGAAAGTCATCAGGACTTTGCAGCTTTTAATGTGCTTCTCTACAGTCTAGGGGAAAAAAACAATGTTATATGGACATTAAGGAAAGCAGCTTCAATATTTAAAAGAAAATTATTCACTACCCTAAGAATAAATTGGTGTTCTGGAATAAATATGCCCATTGGAAAGCAAGCAATATTTATTTCTGCATTGTCTACACAGCAGAAGAGATAATTGAGTGGCACAGCTTTGCAATCAGAATGAACTGGTTTGAAACTCTGGTGCAAATGTCACTTTCTTTTGAAAATGAGTCATGAATCACACAGGTTTTAAATTTACTTTGGGGTGGGGGGAGCTGGCAGTTTGATCGCTGAAGTCATTTATATTTCCTTAAATAGAGGAAACTGAAACAATGACTTTTTTTTTTTGGTTGAGACACATAATTATAGAAATTAAAGATTATTTAGTTCAAAGATCTTAATTCACAAATGATAAAACTGAGGAGCAGAGAGATTAGGTGACTTGACTAGGGTCACACAGCAATTTGGTATTTTGGATTCAGAATTCAAAACTAAATCCTGATTCAAAACTAGATTCAAACTGATACCTGATGCCACAGGTTATCAGATCTCTTTCCCCCATGCTTGGCTCACCTACTAGAGGCAGCTGTTCCATTGAAGGATAAGATGCAGCATCATGCAAGTCCTGGACTAGAAGGGCATTGAAGATTTATTTCCTCTGTTCACTGAATTTCAAGTTCACAGTTCTATTATCCTCCACAGGAAAGAGTGCAACTTTGGATTTTGTTTATATGGTGACCCAGGAAAGATGGATTCTCTCTCTCTTTTAGTAACAAACTGTGCTTAATAACTGGGAAGGATATGTGAATATAGATAAAAATGGTTTCATTTATAAACATACACTATATATTTTTAAATTATTTTTTATTTTTAAAGGAGGCCCCTGACTTCCTTGGCTCCACCTCCCTTCTTACTCCTCCCTCAAAAGAGACTTGATTCCCCAGAGGAAACGTAAAACCTCAGTTAGTCCACATGTACTAATGGGCCAGGTGACTAGGTTAAAGCATCAAGCACCTCTTTGTGTTGTCCCTTTTATACCTCTTTCATTAATGCAACTGAGGGAGGAAATTAAGGTTTGGCCTTCTTGTCTCTTCTGTTTTTCTTTCTTCACGTGTTTGTACAAAAGTTGGTACAGGCCTTCCCTGGTGGCGCAGTGGTTGAGAATCTGCCTGCCAATGCAGGGGACACAGGTTCGAGCCCTGGTCCGGGAAGATCCCACATGCCGCGGAGCAACTAAGCCCGTGCGCCACAACTACTGAGCCTGCGCTCTAGAGCCCACGAGCCACAACTGCTGAGCCCGCGTGCCTAGAGCCCGTGCTCCACAACAAGAGAAGCCACAGCAATGAGAAGCCCGCGCACCGCAACTAGAGAAAGCCCATGCACAGCAACGAAGACCCAATGCAGCCAAATATAAATAAATAAATAAAATTAAAAAAAAAAAAAAAAAAAAAGTTGGTACAATTCCAATAACTAGATTGAGAGGAAAGGATAATTTCTCACTTAGTTCACAAGCTCCAGCTGCATGTTCCATCTCAGAGGTCTGCAGGGGTGTACTTGTCATAAAACTTATAAGAAGAATAAAACACAATAAAACTTATCATAAAGGAGTCTTTTGGTTCCTCTTTGGAATCCTTACATATAAAATCCCCTTAGTGAACTCACAGAGGAGGAAAATCATGATTGTTAAGGCAAAATTAGGCATTTTTGGATCCTTCCATATATTTCCATCAAAATTCAACTCATGCATCTGCTCAAAAAATATTTAATAAGCATATGCTATGTATCAGACTATTTCAGACTCTGGGGATAAAGGGATGAATAAGACAATTTTCCATCCTAATGGATCTTTGATTCTAGTTAGAAAGATAAAAACACATCAATATGCCATCCTACTTTCTAAAAGCATTACATATCATTGACCGTTTATCAAGCTCCAGACATTGTTTGAAATGCTTCATAAATTGTATTTCATTTAATCCTTATTGCAACCCTGTGAGGTAGGTATGTGATGTGATATGACACAATATAATATTTCATAGCAGAATAATGCAATATATTGCAGATAGAAAAGTAAAAATACCCAAGGTCCCACCGTTCTTAAGTGTTTGAGGTAGAATCTAAACTCAGATTCATCTGAACAAAGGTACACTTATTTGCACCTATGTTTTTCATCCCTTTATTTACCAATATTATTAATCAATCGTAGTGTCTTGGGTGCTATGCTAATGACTAGAAATATAAAGAGGAATAAGACTGTCTTTACCATCAAGAAACATCCAGCTGGTAGAGGAAAGAGACATAAAAATAAACTCCTGCAATGATGAGTTATGGGAACTGAGGCAGAGGACTGTAGAAGAGGCAGTGGGAAACCAAGGGGAGAAAGATCTGTCCCATCTAGACACTGACATAAGCTTCAGGAGGAGATGCTGTTTGAGCTGCATCCATCACTGTGTAGAATTCCCTTTCCCTTCTTGGTGCCATTGCATGGAACGAGGCGGCTATGTTTTTACAGTGGTAGAAACAAGGTGCAGGGAGGCAAATCGCCAATGTTCTAGGTCAAACTTTGTTGCTAATTCACAGAGTGTGAAACATGATATTCCCTTTTTTCATATAGGTAGTGGAGTTAGTGATACCTTACCCACCCCTGTAATGGAGTTGCTTGTAAGTTTTAAATAGGATAAGAAGTGAGCGATGACTTTGTAAAAGATAATGCATGATTTAAAATGTGAAGGAGCATGTTTGTTAACATTAATAATGATGATCAAACCATTTCCTCACTTTTTAACCTTCTCTTTTGTAGGCAAACCATATGAAGTCCAAAATCTGTACAAACATTTGGTTTCAGCCCTTCGTACTCAGCTTACTTCTGGGTCTACGCCACCCCTCTCCCACTTTGTGTCAGCAGTTTATGGAGACTGACTTTACTCCTATAGGATCTTTTTATTCTGTTTCTGCACACTGTGTTGTTTATATATTTCTTCATTACTTCTTTCTTTCTTTTATTTTACTTTGAGCAAATTATGGATGTATTTGTTTGATTCTCCCTTTTTAAATTTAACAACAGCTTTTAAAAACGTTCTGTCTCATTCTAAAATTTCGAACAGTAAAACAAGAAAAAAAAATGTTAATTTCATCTAAAATCCTGCCACTCACATATAACTTTTCTTTACATTTTAGAAAATGTGTCTGCATTTTGGTAATTCTCAAGCTTTAATGTGCAACAGAATTACCGAGGAAGCTTGGTAATAATGCAAACTCCCTCAGGCTTTAGCTCCCAGGGATTGTGACTTAGTATATCCAGGGTGGATCGAGGAGTCTAAATTTAAAATGTCAGATTTTTAAAAATCTGAGGCAATTCTGATGCTGATGATCTACAGACCGTATCCTGAAGAAAAATACAAACAACAACAGCAAGAAAATTACTGCTACAGACAACATTTGCTGTTCATATAGCAAAAGGTATACACATTCACATGTATCCTTGTGGCAGACATGGCTGGTTGACTCCTCCAGGGCCAGTTCCAACTCATGTCTCTGTTGTCTATTGTGATCTTCCCCTAGAGGGCTTTCCCTACAGTCTCCCCTGCAGCTACAGTTGGCCACGTGGCCCAGTTTTGGCCAATGAGGGCTTCCGGGAAATTTTATCGGTTTTTTGATAGAGCAGAAAGGCACAAGGAGCAAACTGATTGCCACTGCGCCCTCACCTTTTGAAGTAGACATTTATCATATTTGTGACAGCTCATTATCTTTTGAATTGCCCGATACAGAAGTTACCGTTTCGTAACTGGACAGGCAATCAATTTAAGCCCAGTCTACCAGACACTCTCATGAGAAGGATCTGAAAGTGAGCACTGTTAGGAAGCAGGATCTGTGTGGAGTTTCCACTTGCTATCATGGATGGTAGCTGGCTGAGGTATCTGGATTTTGGTATCATCAGTGGCAGAGGTGACTGTTTCCTAACAGTGGTGAGGTAGGGTGACATATTCATCCTAGTTTGGCCAGGGCTTTCACAGTTTGCCACTGAAAGTCTTGTGTCTGCAGGAACTTGCTCAGTACCAGGCAAACCTGGACAGTTGGTTACCCTATGACTAGGGTAACATTCTTGATGCAGGTTTAGTCATAAACTCAAGTTTCAGTAAAACCAAGTTCCTGGAACTTAGTGCTAAGCAATGGCAGTGGCTGAAGTTTCTGGTGTGTTTTGTAGATGGATTTCGAGATTTTCTCCTCAAAGCCGAACTAAGGGTCTTTTCCCCACCCTTCCAATGATTTCATGAGCTGCTGAATATACTGCAAATTACTTTTAAACTAGGGAGAGTGAATTTGTTGTTTTCAACTCAGGTCCCTGACTAATACACCCTTTTCCTGCTTCAAATACCATGATGACACCTACAGATATAGTAGCCATCTTGTAATATGAAATGATGAAAAGGAGGATTAGAAACAACAGTTAAGGATGACAGAGTGGAAAAAAGAAAGAGCTGTATTCTTGCTGGCATAATTAAAACAATGAGAAAGTCCTGCAACTGCCTATCTATAAGACGTCCTGTACCTGAGATAATAAATATCTGGTTTTAAGTCATTGTGCCCCAGTTAAATAGCTATCTTAACTGATACGGGCTCATGTTAAGCATGCTATTATGTAACCTGCTTTTTTTCTCACTCACTCAACAGTATGTGAATTCATATTTCTCTACCAATAATATAGATTGACAGCATCTATGATGATGGTAAAGCCTAAATTTCCTTGAATGTTCTAATCCTCATTTCCCACCAAACTTTATTCATCTCTGTTTTGAGCTGTTTTATAATTTTTATACTGCTGTCTCATATAAATTGCTTGGCAAAACTTTAATAAAATATGACAGTAAAAATATTAAATTATCTTTGAATGTATTGACCACCAAAAGATATAACATATTTTTTAAATGGTTTTTAAAAACTTGGTATATAAAAAGCTGGTGAATAACTTCTGCTGCAGGACAGATTTCTGCAGAACTAAGGAATGACTTTATGTCTTTTTTCCTCCTTCAAAACTTTATTTCCTAACTCTGCAGAATTGGTCCTAGGAGAGGCAGCTTAGAACATCTTATATATCTTCCAAACAAGGAATGAGATGGTTTTCAGTTGTGAAAAGTTTCACTAGATTACTCTGATCAAATGATTAAAAGAAGAGGAGAAGGAAAGGGAAGGGAAGAAAGGGAAAGGAAGGGAATAAAGAGAGAGTGAAAGAAAGAATAAAGGAACAAAAATAATGAAGCATGTAAGAAAGAAAAGAGTAATACAAATTGGAGTTCCAGTATGAAAAGCAAGTGGTTATGAACACATATTATCTGACTTGCTTATAAGCTAACTCCCCATTCATCATCTTATTTAAAACTTTCAGTTCACCCTTTGTACTTTTTTTCTCCCTTCAATATGTTAGTGATTCCATAAGATGCAAGGTGACCTCTATCTTCCCAGAAAGAGCATTTTGCCAAGACAAGAAACTGTCAGCAAGCATGGTGCTTCCACCCCACATCTCCCTTTATCCTAGACTCTTCCCAGCTGCAATGAATGACACAGACAATGCAGACATCTGTTCCCACATATTAAACCCTGCTCCCTCAGGGTCCACAATCCATCAGAGACCCACCAAAGGGACTTGCTGTTGACATACTGGAGTTGCATCTCTTGGTATCACCATTTACCATAAACCCTTGTTGGTGTCTTTACTTCCCCTCAACTTGCTTTAGCTAGCATTCTCCCTCTTGCTTTCATGCTATTTGTGAGAATAAAAAGTAATCATTTCTGACCCAGTATATCAACCTATATAATTGGTCTGTTCATATTTTCTATTTCTTCTTGGTTCAGTCTTGGGAGACTGTACCTTTGTAAGTATTTGTCCATTTCTTCTAGGTTGTCCATTTTATTGGCATATAGTTGTTCATAGTAGTTAGTCTCTTATGATCCTTTGTATTTCTGTGGTGTTGGCTGTAACTTTTCATTTTTCATTTCTGATTTTATTAATCTGGACCCTCTCCATTTTTTTCTTGATGAGTCTGGCTAAAGGTTTATCAATTTTGTTTATCTTTTCAAAGAACCAGCTTTTAGTTTCATTAATCTTTTCTTTCTTCCTTCTTTCTTGCCCCTTCCTTCCTTCCTTCCTCTCTCTCTCTCTCTCTCTCTCTCTCTTTCTTTCTTTCTTTCATCACTATTTCATTTATTTCTGCTCTGATCTTTAGGATTTCTTTCCTTCTACTAACTTTGGGTTTTGCTTGTTCTTTCTCTAGTTCCTTTAGGTGTAAGGTTAGGTTATATGAGATTTTTCTTGTTTCCTGAGCAACCTTTCATACTCTTAAACTTCCAGTCTGGATTCTTAGGACATATGAGTTGGCTATTCCTTCTTTAGAGTTTATTAAAGAAAAAAATCAATATCCTTTAATTATAATTATTAATCACAGCTAGTAATATTTCTATGTTGTTCTCTTTCTAAGAATATATTATTTTATGTTTCTTAAATACTCTTTTATTTTCTTAAACAAATTAATCATTTTATTTTAAATTCATTATCCACTGTGTCCAACACTTTTGCTATTAGTGTATGTGTTCTCTAAATTATTGTGCTTTTAGTGGGTGCTGATACTCCTAAAAACCCAAGCAAACTTTTTGGCCAACCCAATATATCACTATGGTGATTCTCCTATGTGATATCACTATGTTAACTCCTCTAAACGAGTCACCTCCTCTTTGCGGTAACGTCACTTGAGGAAGGCAGGAATAACGTAAGAGAAAGCCCCAGGCAACACAGTGATCATCAGTGATCACTCCCCATTTCTCCCCCTACAACAAGTAATTCTTTCTTTAAACCTTCAGGAAAAAGTTACACAAGGAGGTACTAATCTCCTGCAACTGTAATCATACTATTTACTTAATAATTATTATGTAAACGTAATAAAGACTATACATGACAAACCCACAGCTAACATCATATTCAATGTTGAAAGACTGAAAGCTTTTCCTCTAAGAGCAGGAAAAAAGAGAAGAGTGCCACTCTCACCATTCTTATTCAGCATATAACTGGAAGTCCTAGCCAGAAGAACTAGGCGAGAAGAAGAAATAAAAAGCATCTAAATCTGAAAGGAAGAAGTAAAAGTGTCTCTGTTTCCAGATGATATGTTGTTGTATATGAAAAATCTTAAAGACGCCACCAAAAATCTCTTACAAGTAATAAACAAATTCAGTAAAGTTGCAGGATAAACAATCAACATGCAAAAATCAGTTGTGCTTTTATACAATAACAATGAACTATCTGAAAAAGAAAATTTTTTAAATCCCTTGTACAATAGCATCAAAGAGAATAAAATACATAGGAATAAATTTAACCAAGGAGGTGAAAATCTGTATGCTGGAAAATATAAGACATTGATAAAAGAAATTAAAGAAGACACAAATAAATGGAAAGATATCTAATGTTCATGGATTGGAAGAATTAATAGATTTAAAATGTCTGTACTATCCAAAGCCATCAATAGATCCAGTGCAATCTCTATCAAAATTCAAACAGCATTTTCACAGAAATAGAAAAATATCCTAAAACTTGTATGGAAACACAAAAGACTGCAAATAGCCAAAGCAATCCTGAGAAAGACAAAGCTGAAGAACATTACTTACCAAAAAGAGAGGAGATAATAAGTGTTGACAAGGATGTGGAGAAAGACCCTTGGGCATTGTTGGTAGGAATGTTAATTGGTACAGCCTTTATGGAGAACAATATGGAACTTCCTCAAAAAATTTAAAATGGAATTACTATATGATCCAGCAATCCCACTTTGTGATAAATACATGGAATTATCATCTCGAAGAGATATTTGCATGCCCATGTTTATTGCAGCATTGTTCACAGTAGCCAAGACATGGAAACAACCTAAAAGTCTAATGATAGATGAATGGATAAAGAAAATGTATCATATATATACAATGAAGATAACGTACGTGCATTCAGTTCCAGACCACCACAATAAAGCAAATATTGCAATAAAGGAGTCACACAATCTTTTTTGTTTCTCAGTGCATATACAAGTTATGTTTACACTATATTGTAGTCTATTAAATGTGCAATACCATTATATGTAAAAAAAGAATGTACATACCTTAATTTAAAAATATCTTATTTCTAAGAAATGTTAACCATCATCTGAGCCTTCAGTGGGTCATAGTAGCAACATCAAAGATCTCTGATTACAAATTACCATAAAAAATATAATGATAATGAAAAAGTTTGAAATAGTGTGAGAATTACCAAAATGTGACACAGAGACACAAAGTGAGCAAATGCTTTTGGAAAAATGTCATCAGTAGACTTGCTAGATACAGGGTTGCCAAAAACCTTCAATTTATAAAAACCAAAGTATCGGTGAAGAACTATAAGCAAAGTGCAATAAAACAGGGTATGTGTATATATATATAAGGAATATTATTCAGCCATTAAAACGAAGAAAATTCTGCCTTTTGAAACAACATGGATGAAACTTGAGGGCATTATGCTAAATTAAATAATACAGACAGAGAAATACTGTATGCCCTCACTTATATGTGGAAGCTAAAAAAGCCGAACTCATAGAAATAGGGAGTAGGATGGTGGTTGCCAGGGGCTTTGGGTATGGGGAATGGGGAAATGGTCAAAGGGTACAAATTTCCAGCTATAAAATGAATAAGTTCTGGGGATCTAATGTACAGAATGGTGGCTGTAATTAACAATATTGTTTTATATACTTGAAAGTTAAGAGAGTAGATTTCAAATATTAACATCACAAAAAAAGGTAATTATATAAGACGGTAACGGTGTTAATTAAACTTACTGTGGTAATCATTTTGCAATATATGTGTATAAAATCATCATGTTGTACACGTCAAGCATATATGCTGTATGTCAATAGTATCTCAAAAAAGCTGGAAAAAAATTAAAACTCCAAGTCAATTAATGTTAACACTACAAGGAGTTCACTTAATGAAATCTAAATATATGAGTTCTTCGTATGATATCACTTATATGTGGAATCTAAATAAATGGTAAAAATGAACTTATTTACAAAACAGAAATAGAGTTACAGATGTAGAAAACAATCTTATGGTTACCAGCGGGGAAAGCAGGAGGGATTAAACTGGAGGATTGGGATTGACATATACATACTACTATATATAAAATAGATAACTAATAAGGACCTACTGTATAGCACAGGGAACTCTACTCAATACTCTGTAATGACCTTTATGGTAAAAGAATCTAAAAAAAGTGGAAATATGTATATGTATAACTGAATCACTTTGTTGTACAGCAGAAAGTAACACAACATTGTAAATCAACTATACTCCAATAAAATTTTTAAAAAATAAATATATGAGTCCTTCCAAGAGGAATATTTGGATTTATCACTTTTTGACTAATTTTCATTACACATTCATATCACCTAGGCTTTAAAAACAGATCTATTTATTATATACTAATTGCAATAAAATTCATATAATAACCAAGTCAGAAAGTTAAAAATGGAAGTATGTTTTCCCTATTTCCCTCATCCTACTCTTTAGAAGTTACTGTTGACAGTTTGCTGTGTATCCTTACAAAGATACTTATAGGTTCACACAAACTCTCATATAATTTTTTACACTTGTAAAGAGAATAATATTTCAAAAATTATTTGTGTACTTATCCACATTTTCAAATCTGCAATATTCACCTTAGTCAGAACAAGATGTTGGTCCAACTAGAGTAATTAAGATTTATTCAAAAAAGAATGTAAAGAGAAAGTATAGGGTAATATTCAGCTTCTAAGATCCATGATAGAATCTTGCAGGAGTTTAATAATATTGAAATACAGGCATTATATATAGTAAAAGTATTTACTTAATTCACTTTTCAAAGTGACTAAACATTAATTTATCATATAACCCAACAATTCCACTTCTAGGTATTTACCCAAGAAAAATGAAAAACAGGTATACACAAAAACTTGTGCATGAATGTTTATATCAGTATTATTCATAATAGCCAAAAGGTGGAAACCATCAAAATGTTCATCAACAGACAAACAGTTAAATGAAATGATATATCCACACAATGGAATATTATCTATAAAAAGGAAAAAATACTGGTATATGCTACAAAGTAGATGAATTTTATATCATTATGCTAAGTGAAATAAACCAGTTATGGAAGACTACATATTATGTGATACAATTCATATTAAATGCCTAAAACAGGGAAATCCACAGAGCTAGAAAGTAGAGTAGTTGTTGCTTAAGACTAGGGAAAGGATGATAGCTAAATTGTACAGAGTTATTTTTTTGAGGTGATGAAAATGTTCTAAAATTGATTGTGATGATGATCACATATATCTGTGAATATACTAACAGCTATTGTACACTCTAAAGGATTGAATTGTATGTTGTATATTTGTATCTCAATAAAGCTTTTTTTTCAAAAAAAATCATTTGACTTCCACTTGACAAATCAAGAGCCAAACTTAGAGGTTTCATTCATGGAGTTCTTCCCGTTCATAGAGAAGACAATTTCGGTTTGCCATTAAAAAACAAAAACAAAAACAAAAGCAAAAAACTTCAGCAAGACTGGATATAGAATTAGGAAGAAGCAAGGTATGACAAGTGAGAAATGCCACTGCTTGTGTCTTTGGGGATGGCGATAAGAAAGACAAAGTCAGAAGGAGAAAAGCATATTAGTCGGATGTGGATCTCATTTTCATCTTCCTAGGCTTCAGTCCGGAGAGGAATACATGTCCTAGTAAGATGAGGACATGTAAGCAGATGCCATTGGTACCCCACCATTTTCTTCACTGACTTAAAGTTTACCTGCAGCTTCAGTGGACAATTTCCATAAAGATTATTGGTGTACTTGCATCTCTTCACCTGAATGATTTTGTTTTTCTGGCTGCAGGAATGTGCTTGTCCTGGTGGGGCAGGTAGAATTTCATAAGAGTAATTCCTAGAAGCAACCCATAATCAGTGAGTGATGGGAATTGGTGGATAAAGACCCCACCTTGTTTATCCCTCAGTGTAATAATTCTGAGCTTTGTTTTACACAGTTTTTGAGGACTCTCAGTGAGACTGAACTCTAGTTTCCCATAATGGTAACCACTGATAAACACATGCTTTATTCTCTGTCTCACTTTCTCACTCCCTGGAATCACATCCTAAATATAGTATTTCACCCAAATCCTTATTTCAGTCTCTGCAATAAGCAGGGGGGACACTGAAAGCAGGGAGTAATTGCCCCCATTCCGGGTGGGGTCTCTAGGAGGAAACTAGGAAGTTATACAGAGGACTTCACATTAATATGGATCAGTCCAGCATAATAACAAGTAGATGGGTCTGATCAGAAGGAACATCTCGTCTTCCTCAAGGCTTCCTCAATTTTTGTGTATAGGGGATCCTAAGCTGAGAACCTGTGACATTGCCACTAAGTGCACTTGGAAGACTCAGGGCCCTATCTAGCAGAGGCTGAAAGCAGCAGGCCACTGGGCCAGGGGCAAGGTGGGGGACATGGCATAAACCTAGGGGCTTTTAGCTAGCAAAACCTGGAAGAGAATAGAGCTGGCAAGTGGAAGATAGTTGCTCTTCTCAAGGAGTATTATCCAAGACACTACTGCAGATTTACTTGCCATAGGATGTCACTAGAAAATACTACAGGTTCAATTGCCATAGGATGCCAGCAGGGCTCTCAGTGACCTGACCGACAAGGGTTATTTTGCCAAAGAACAGCAGAGAGCAGCACACACACCAAAATCAGCATGAGGCCAGAGACCTTTCTCCCGTGCCACACTTCCTTCCACTAATAAACTGGAACACCATCTTTACAGTAGAAACAAGACAGAAGACAGGCTCTCTGAGAAACTGAGCATTTTTATCCAGGAATTACTGAGACCCACCTAAAAGTACTGTTTATGTCTTTGGATCTAACAGAGTTGGAAACCTAGCAACGGTTAAAAATTATATTTCTCCCTGCCTACCAGCAGGTGGCGATCAAGATAGAGTCATTACAGAAAAAAAATACAGCATAATATTTTTGTTGCTTATCCCAGTTTCTAGGGTGAGTTAAATTGTGAGCTTAACTGTACACAAATCAGATGACTGTTTTGTAAAATCTCCACACTGATTTTAGTGAATGGATTGTGTTGTATCCCATAACGTTAACTTATTTAATCATTTCTTTACTAATTACTTTTAAGTTATTACCAATATTTGTTTGTTACAGACAATGCCACAATGAATAGAATAGACTTGAGCTGTCAACTTGCTACATACATTTTTCTATATGTAGTTCACAAATTTGTATCTCTGTAACAACTATTCCTAGAGTGAAATTGCTGGTCAGACAGTGTGTAGCTTGTTGTTGTTTTTAACTGTTTACTGTGAAAAATGTCAGGCATATACAAAAGTAGAAAGAATAGCTCTTAAAAACACATATGTCCCCATTACTGAATTTCAACAAATGTTAGCACCTGGAAATCTTGTTTTGTTTATATCTCCTCCAATTTAAACTCCCCTCCCCAATCTAGGATTGTTTCGAGGGATATAATCATCATGTCACTGCACCCGCAAATATTTAGAATACATCTCTAAAATATATGTACTCTCAAAATTATAGCAATAACGCCATTATTATACCTAAACATTGAAAATGATTCCATCATCCATTTTGAGTTGAAAACATTGCTCAAATTTGTGCTTCCCTCATATTCTCCTGCTGCCACTGTTGCTATTCCTGCCCACCTTCTCTCCTCCTCCTGTGAAGAATAGCAGTCATTTGTCAGATATGTCTTTTGCAAATCTTTGCTCCCAGTCTGTGGCTTGTCTTTTCCAATCTCTTGACAATGTCTTTCATGAGCAGGAAGTTCTAATTTTAATGAAGTTCAGCTTATCAATTCTTTCTTTCATGAATTGTTCCTTTGGTGTTGTATCTAAAAAGTCATCACCAAACACGAGGTCATCTAGATTTTCTATATTATCTTCTAAAAGTTTTATAGTTTTGTGTTTTACATTTTGGTCTGCAACCCATTTTGAGTTAATTTTTGTGAAGGTTGTAAGGTCTGTGTATAGTTTTTGTTTCTTTTTTTTGCATGTGGTTGTCCAGTTGTCTTAGCATCATTTATTGAAAAGACTATCTTTGTTGCATTGTATTGCATTTGTTCCTTTGTCGAAGAATAATTATCTATATTTTTGTAGGTAGTTCTATTTCTGGACCCTCTATTCTGTTCCATTGATCTATTTGTTCTTTTGCCAATACCATACTGTCTTGATTATTATGGTTTTAGAGTAAGTCTTGAAGGAGGGTAGTGTCAGTCCTTCAAGTTTTTTCTTCTTCAATATTGTGTTGACTATTCTGGATTTTTGCATTTCCATATAATTAAAAAAAATCAGTTTGTTCATATCCACAAAATATCTTGTTGGAATTAACAACATTTGATATATAATTAACTTGGGATTTTGATTGGAATTGCATTGAATCTATAAATCAAATTAGGAAGAAACGAAATCTTGACAATATTGAGTCTGCCTATCCAGGAATATGGAATCTCTCTGTGTATTAAGTTCTTTGATTTCATCAGAGTTTTGTAGTTTTCCTCATATAGATAGGTATATGGTTTGCTAGATTTATACCTAAGTATTTCAGTTTGGGGGTGCTAATGTAAATGATATTTTGTTTTCAATTTCGATTTTCATTTGTTCATTCCTGTTATGTATATAGGAAAGTGACTGACTTTTGTACAGTAACCTTGTATCCTGCAACCTAGCTATAATTGCTTATTAGTTCCAGGTTTCTTTCACCATTCTGTCATATTTTCTACATAGGTGATCATGTCATGTATGAACAAAGATAGTTTTATTTCTTCCTTCCCAATCTATATACATTTTAGTTTCTTTTTTGTCTTATTGCATTAGTTAGTACTTCCAGAAAGATGTTGAAAAGCAGTGGTGAGAGGGGAAATCCTCACCTTGTTCCTGATCTTAGTGTAAAAGTTTCAAGTTTCTCATCATTAAGTATGATTTTAGCTGTAGAATTTTTGTAGATATTGTTTATCAAATTGGGAAAACTCCCCTCTATTCCTAGTTTACTGAAAATTTTTATCATAAATAAGGGTTGGATTTTGTAAAATGCTTTTTCTGCATCTACTGATATGATTGTGTGATATTTTCTCTTCTTTAGCTTGTTGATATGATGCATTACCTTAATTGATTTGTGAAGGTTGAACCAGCCTAGCATACCTGAAGTAAATCTCACCTGGTCGTGGTGTGTAATTGTTTTTACACATTGTTGGATTTGATTTGCTAAGATTTTCTTGAGGATTTCTGCCTCTATGTACATGAGGGATATTGTCTGAATACTAATTCCCCAGCATGCTAATGAAGTAGAGAACTTTTTCATGTTTCATGTGATCATTGGCTATTTGGAAATCTTTTTTGAAGTGTGTGTTCAAGCCTCTTGACCATTTTTACAACATGCTGTCTTTCTCATAAATTTGTAGCAGCTTTCAAAAATATTGTGATTATGGCTTTGTCAAAAATATATATTGTAAGTATCTTCTATTACATGGTTATAATTTCAATGCTTTTTTATTGATGTATAACTTACGTAGAGTACAGTGAATAAGTAAGTGTACAGCTTGATGAATTTACACTTATGTATACATCTGTGTAACCACAACTCAAATGAAAATATAAAACATTCTCAGCACCTCAAGAATCTCCTTCATGTGTACTCCCAAATGATAATTCCCCCCAAAAGTAATCATAATTCTGACTTTTACATCATAGGTTAGTTTTTTTCCTCTTTTTAAAGTCTATATACATCAAAAACATGTGGACATGTAAAAATACTCCTTTTCATTGACCTTCTTTTATTTTCTGTGAAATTTATCCATGAGTAGTCCATTTTCATTACTATTAGTATTCTTTTTAATTACTATAACAAAATTATTATATTGTAGTTGGATTTTTAGATTGTGTCTAGTTTGGAGTATTATAAATAAAGCTGCTATGAACATTCTTTACATGTCTTTTGGTGGAAATAAGTATTTAAGAATTGCTCCATCATAGGGTGAACTAATATTTAGATTTAGTAGCTCATACCAAACAATTTTCAGTCATAGTAAAAAATTTCAGTCTCATTAGCAATGTATGAGAATTCCAGCTGCTCCTCTCCTTTCCAACACTTGGTATTATCAGTCCTTTCATATTTATCATTCTAGTGGGGGGTGTACTGGTCTAATCGGCATTTCTGTTATAACTAACGATGCTGTTTACCTTTCCATATTTTATTGGCAACTTGGATAACCTCTTCTGTGAAATGTCTGGTTAGTCTTTTGCCCACCTGTAAAATTGGGCTGTCAGTCTTTATTTTACTTATACAGAACTTCTTTGTAAATTTTGAAGCTCTTTATTTTGGAAATATCTTATCTGTGGCATATATTTTCACACTCAATGTACTTTTGTTGAATATAATTTCTTAATTTTAAAGAAGTTAAATTTATCTGTTATTTCTTTAGTGGTTATTGTTTTGCCTATCCCAAGTCATGAAGATATTCTCCTGATTTTGTGATTTCTCTTAATCATTTCTTGCTAGGTGTTTATCAATTTTGTTATTTTTTTCAAAGAATCAACTTTTGTCTTTGTTAATTTTCTCTATTGTATGCTTGCTATTTCATTGATTTCTAATAATATTTTTATTATTTGTTCTTTTCTCTGTTCTTGGGGCTTATTTTGCTAATTTTCTCCCTATATATTTGAGACAGCAGCTTAACTGATTTTCATAATTTATTCTAAAAAAATATAGCATTAAGATCTCTATATATTACTCCTAAAACAGTGATTTAGCTGCTTCCCACAAATTTTGAAATATCAACATTCATTTTCATTTTAAAGTATTATCTAATATCCACTGAGATTTCATCTCTGATCCATATGGCATTGACAACTGTGTTGCTTCATTTTTGAACATTTGGAGGCTTTTCTAATATCTTTCTGTTGAAGTCTAGTTTAATTCACTATGGTCAGAAAACATACACTAAATGATTTCAGCCCTTTGAAATTAATTGTGTACACTTTATGGCTCAGGGTATGTTCCATTTTGGTTCATGTGCACTTGAAAAGAGTGTGTTTTGCCATTGTTGGATGTAATTTTATCTGTCAGTTGTCACACTGATTGCATTGTTTAAATCTTCTATATCCTTATTGCATTTTTTCTGCTTTAGTCTATCAGTTATTAATGTAAACATTTCCAAATACAATTGTGGATTTACTATCCTTTTTAGTTCTATCAACATTTTAAAATATATTTTCCTAAGTGTTATTAGATAACACACATTTAGAAGTTATGTATGCTTTTTGAATTACCATTTTTTTACATCTTTATTGGAGTATAATTGCTTTACAATGTTTAGTTTCTGCTGTATAACAAAGTGAGTCAGCTATATGTATACATACATCCCCATATCTCCTCCCTCTTGTGTCTCCCTCCCACCCTCCCTATCCCACCCCTCTAGGTGGTCACAAAGCATCGAGCTGATCTCCCTGTGCTATGCGGCTGCTTCCCACTAGCTATCTGTTTTACACTTGGTAGTGTATATATGTCCATGCCACTCTGTCACTTCGTTCCAGCTTCCCTTCCCCGCCCCCCACCCCCACCCCGTGTCCTCAAGTCTCTTCTCTACATCTGCATCTTTATTCCTCTCCCGCCCCTAGGTTCATCAGAACCAAGTTTTTTTTTTTTGTTTTTCTGTTTTTTTTTAGATTCCATATATATGTGTTAGCATACGGTATTTGTTTTTCTCTTTCTGACTTACTTCACTCTGTATGACAGACTCTAGGTCCATCCACCTCACTACAAATAACTCAATTTCGTTTCTTTTTTATGGCTGAGTAATATTCCATTGTGCACATGTGCCACATCTTCTTTATCCATTCATCTGTCGATGGACACTTAGGTTGCTTCCATGTCCTGGCTATTGTAAATAGTGCTGCAATGAACATTGTGGTACATGTCTCTTTTTGAATTATGGTTTTCTCAGGATATATGCCCAGTAGTGGGATTGCTGGGTCATATGGTAGTTCTATTTTTAGTTTTTTAAGGAACCTCCATACTGTTCTCCATAGTGGCTGTATCAATTTACATTCCCACCAACAGTGCAAGAGGGTTCCCTTTTCTCCACACCCTCTCCAGCATTTATTGTTTCTAGATTTTTTGATCATGGTCATTCTGACGGGTGTGAGGTGATACCTCATTGTGGTTTTGATTTGCATTTCTCTCATGATTGGCGATGTTGAGCATCCTTTCATGTGTTTGTTGGCAATCTGTATATTTTCTTTGGAGAAATGTCTATTTAGGTCTTCCACCCATTTTTGGATTAAATTACCATTTTTTCATTGTAAAATATATAAATCTCTAATATTACATCTTGCCTCACAATCTTCTTTTTCTGATATATGTATAAATCTGTTTTATTTCATTTCATTTACTTTAGTGTTTCCCTGGCATATCTTTTGTCCATTCTGTTACTTTCAACCTTTCTGTGTCCTTATATGGAATGTTTCAAAAGAAAGCTCTGGAATTTTACCAGGGCTACTTATTCTTGGCAGAACCTAAACTTAACTATTTTTCCTAAGCCCTAAGTCTGTCGAATGTTCAGCTTAACTTCTCT
Source organism: Balaenoptera ricei (assembly GCF_028023285.1). Lineage (NCBI taxonomy): Eukaryota > Metazoa > Chordata > Mammalia > Artiodactyla > Balaenopteridae > Balaenoptera > Balaenoptera ricei. The sequence goes on along the minus strand of NC_082646.1, from coordinate 78,828,987 downwards.
TCTTTTCAGCTATTATTTTTGCTTTTGGAATCTCCAATTTCCTCAAGAGGAAATAATCACCATAAACGCCTTAACTCCCTCATGCTGTTTTTTCTTTCCTAGACACTGGTTCTGTAAGGCAAGTCCCCCTTTGCCTTGAAATTTTCTGAAGTTTTCAATTAATTTGTAAAACATTTTACCCAGATTTTCTAGCTGTTCTCAGGGTCCAGTGGTCTGAATAAAACCCAGAATTTTATTATGGAAGTGTAATTTCTTGTTGCTGATTAAAAACAGGATGAGTCTAACATGTTCCTGTTAAGAATAATGTTTTCTGTATGCTTTTCATTAATTTTTCCTCTTAAATTGATTTTTCTTCCTTTTCCTTTTCTTAAAAAATTTATATTGCTATTCTCTTCTTTTGATGCGTACTGTTTTTCTTTGTTCTTTGTAAGTAGCCTAATTAAAAGCTATACATTTTCCCCAAAAACCACCCACAAGAAGTATTTAGTGCACCCATGAAATTTCAGCTACACAGTATTTTCAATACCATGTAACTGAAATTATTTTCTAAATTCCATTTTATGATCTATGAGTTATTTCAAAATTTGTAATATAATTTTCCTAGTTATCTTTTTATTATTGTTTTCTGGTTTCATTTTTATTGTGAATGGAGAAAATTATCTGATCAATTTTTTCCCACTGAAATTGCTGGGGATTTTGGTTTGCTTGTTTGTTTTTAATGTCCTGGTATTTGGTCAGGTTTTGCAAATGTTTAGAATTTGCATGAAAAGAAATTCCTATTCTTCAGTAATTGAGTACAACATTTCATGAAGGTAAATTAAGGTTATTTTTTAATCACATTGTTCAAATGACCAATAGTTTATTTTAATTTATTTATTTTTATTTAAAATTTTTTTGTCCACATGGTAGTTTGTGCTCTGTCAACTTGGTGAAGCTGCATTTACCAGAAGTCTTATCCTTATATGGCGTCAGGTTAGAGTTACAAAAGAGGCAGACAGAAGGGAAGCCACAGCTATTTCTTTCTGAATGTCTTTGAAGCCAGTTATGGGGAGGGACACGCAGAAGGGGGTCCAGTGGGCTCTACTTGTCCACACTCTCTTCCACTCTACATCCAGATCTTTCTGCCCAGGAGTGGCCCTGAGCCCCCGAGTGAAGCTTGGCTGAAAGCTCAGAGTAGTAGCTACACAGGAGCCACAGCTTTCCACAGACTTCTTCCTGAGCTTTCCTCCCTAGTCTCACTTCAGCACCTTGATGTTTGTGCACACTCCAATGTGTCCACACATGGAGACATTTCAGGAGAGCTAAATGGTACCTTCCTTCTGGCCCTCCAAAATCTCCCTCCCAGACCATTACTTCCCAGTTCCTTCCACAATTTCAAAAGGCCTATCTCTATAACAAATCCTCTATTCTACAATATTCACAGTACTTTTGCTGTCCTGATTATATCCTGTCTGAGAATCTATTTGCATTTTTAAAACTTAGAATGTGATGCATTTAATTTCTCACCAGTATGCAGTTTTATTTTCCTGAATATATTGGTAAAAGCAAATATTTAATCTTATCTCCTGTCTTTTAAAAAGTATTTTCTATAGTTATTTTATGTAATTATTTTCTTAACTACACAGGCTTAGGGCTCTGAGGGTGTAAGATTTCAATTACTTCTACACACTGCAGGATTAGAACAGTTTGACAAATTTGGAAATCCTGAGTCTACATATTTCTCTGATAGGTTGGAATGATAAATAAATGTTTGAGAGTTATTACAAAAAATACTTCTGGCTAGGGAATTTGTCATTTTTATGAAATTCTCATCATTCTTATAGCCCACCCCCCAAAGTAACCCTGAAGGTTTTTAAAGCTCCTCTCCCAGAAACTCTGTCCCTAGGGATATGGGATAGGACCAAGGGATATGCATATCTCACAAGTGGCCCAGACAATTCCAAGGAAGCTGGTTGTGGATTTCTTTTGGGGAAAGGTGGACCTAGAAAAAATTTTGGAAAATATCTCAACACACTATTTTTCTCCTTGGGCCTTTCTGTTCATTTTAATCACCTCTCAAAGTAGAAAAGATAAAAAGGCAAAACAACAAAAAATTACCACCTTCTCCATTTTTTCTGGACCATCTAGACTCTTTCTTCAAGGAATGTGCATCTCTAAATGGGACAAACATGTAATTTTGTGAATTAAACATGTTATACGTAATGCATTTTAATATTTCTAGACAACAAAAAATGACCTCAAAACCTCTTAGAACACTCAAATTCAGAAAAAGTATATCAATGTTTTACTGTAAGAATAAACTGAGCTCATGTCAAAATGTAGTTTAAAATTACTATTTTATTCATTGTGCATATTTGAATCTCTTGAGATTTATAAAATTTATGTATATGTAACTTAAGAGATACTTTTCCTGTGTACCTGCATACCACCCTCCTTGCAAAAAAAAATGGAAGAAAGAAAGAAAGAGAAGAAAAGAAAGCACTTGTTTTCTTGGTTAACACCATGGCACATAATCTTTCATAGGAAAGACACACCTAGTTGAACAGTTTTAGGAGAGGGAAGCAGGTATCTAACACACACTGAACCACGCTTTAATATTCTCCTGAATTTTTACATAATCCTGGAATAACTGACATACTTGAATTATTACACATAAAGTAGTGGAGTAAAATACCATCTAGAAAAAAAAAAATAACATAACAGCAACAGGGATTCATGTGAGCAGACATCTAAGCCTGACCAATGGTATTTCTTGCAATGCTATTTTCCTTAATAACATTCTTTGATGACATAATAACTGGTACGATTAAAAACAAAAGAGGTTCTTTCACAACAATATATTCACCTTTTGAATCAGTGGCACAAATTCCTCAGCCTCAACTGGAGTAATCAACAGAGACCCAGGGCTACACATGGCAGCTGACACTACAAAGTCACTTTGAAATCAAAGTTTTACTTTTGACATATAATAGTTTTCAACCTGAAATTTCTTTGGCTTTTCTCTCACCCTCATCAGATGGTTTGGGAAAGAGACATTCTTCTTAGTATCCACAGCTGCACAATGCACCTCACAACACCTCTCTCCCCATAGGAGCACACACAGGTTCATAAGGAGGGAACTCTTATCTCCTTCCTCTGTCCCTCCTCTTCTTTATTTTCTTCTTTCCTTTTTCTTTTCCTTGATAATTTGCTTGATGGCTTAGTTAAAAGAAGACTGTTAAAGTCAAGAGGAGTCACGAGAAGCAGCAAAAATAAGATAGCATTCCATTTAATTAAGACACCCCCCTCTTCTTGATGGGTTCCTCTAAAAGAAATGTTTTGAAATGGATTCTGCTTCTTTTGTGCAAAGAAAAACTGATGAAGGTGAAAATTTGAGATGACATTTGAAACGAGTTTTTTTTTTTTTTTTTTTTTTTGTACTACATATTATTTCAAATAAAGTCTCAAATGATTTCTGGAACATTTCTGAAAAAAATAACTATGGATTTGATTGAGTTATAAAAACATCTGCCATGCTGATAAATATCAACTTACACCTGGTAGTCAGGTGCTCAACTCAGCCCTCTTACAATAACTAATGGGTTTAACTAGACAAGACAAATCTGCCTGAATCGATTTGGCTTCGGATTTTGTTTATCAAGCTTTTAGGAAAGTGAGAGATACTTGTATTTCCTTTTAAGATGTGAGAAACTTCTTGGTAGAAAATTGAAATGTGAATAGAAAGTATTTGTCAGCATTTTAAAAGGAAAATATCTACCTATCATAGGAACTATTTACCTATCTTAAAAACTATTTCTTCCCTTGCTAGTTTCTCCGTACATCCTAGAAACCCGCCACTTGAGTTGTTTTGTTTTAAGATTGCAATGTACAGATAACCATGTGAATTAAACTTGTCTTTATTTATCTTGCAGTCTAGCTCTATAAACACTGTTAACCTATGAAAATTAAACCTTATATCTGAGAAACTGATTTCCATGCTCTTCCTTATTTTTATTAGCTCTCAGGAAGGAAGCAGTATGAGCTGTACAACATCATAGTAACAGAGTTTGCTTTAACAAGCAAAAATACTGCATCTGTGGCTAATTTCATAGTAACACTAACTGGTCCTCTCAAAGAAAATAATCTCCACATGTGAAATCATTCTTCAATAATGAGATCATTTCAAATTATGCAAAAATGTTCATAAAATCTACCCAGTGGATGATAAATTACTGCCAATACTGGGGTAACTGTCTCATGGTTTTATAATTTCATAATCCTCGGTTCTAAATGCTTAATACTGACCATTAGTTAATACTACCTGCCATACACTTAATACTGGCAATTCTATAAAATCGTATTAGGATCAAATAATGAAACACTACTTTTTAAAAAATCTTGTAATAAAGTTTCTTCTTTTGTGTGCAATTAAAAAACACTATTCTTTTGAAAATGAAGTGTAATTTGAAACTAGAGATTCAAATGTTATAAAATTAAACTACATCTCTCTATAGTGTTTAAAATATATATTAAGTATTTTTTAAGGGAAAGAAGAACAAGAACTGGGGTACATGTGCCACAGGCTTAAATATGAGAGAAATAATTCAACGAATATATTTTTTTTACTTGGCTATCAAATCCATCACCTCATTCTTACTTGGTTGATCCATATTTGGTGTTAAGCTCTGTGATTGATGTTAAACTAACAATTTCTCTAAAAGAAGCTCACACCTGAGATGTTACATCGCATCAAATCAACAGTACAACCACATCTTGTGGGGCAAAGGCATAGGAGCAAGGCACCGAGCATTGTACAGCAGTGCATCAATAGAAAAAATTGTAAACTCATTAGAAGATTTGAGACTGCTTTAAACGAGATAGAATTTCATAAACAACTTGTACCTAACCTATGCAAATAGTTAATGCTCAAACAGGCTTCATGATGCAAAATAGGTGTTGTGGAAGAAAAATTATTTTTAAAAATAATTCAATGATTTTTTAGATTGAAGTCAATAAATTAATCAATATACACTGTCTTGCATTCATTAAATACTAAGAAGGCACACTCACTTCTCTATGTCTTTCATTTACTTAAAGACCTGAAACAATCTAATACCTTCTTAATGCTGTTTCCCAGATAAGACAATCCAGTCTTAAAACTACTGTTTCTGAAATGTTATATTTAAAGAAATTAGTTGTTAGTCTTTTGCTGAAACCCAAATGTTCAGTCTCTTGAAAAATCAATTTTGTATTTACCTGGAAGGACTATCTGGAATTCTGATGGAAGTTTACCTTATTCAGGATGATTTTGGGAACAAACCCCTGCCATGATATTTACCCAATATTTTTAATATGTATGTTTTCTTATCTCATCTGATATTGGTTTTTCATCTGCATAGTCTAAAATGGCAGGATATATATATGGCTCAATAGACCTCTTCACTTCTTTTCTTTTTGTCCCAACACTTTTCTTGATGGGACAGAGATATAACACAACCCAATAGAATGAAGACCATGAAAATGTGCAGCTGCACTGGAAGGTGATGGGACAGCTCACATCCAGTGTTTAATTCTAAACTGCAACATCCCATGATCTTCCAATATTCTGATTTCACACATACATTTAACAATCATTTATAGAACCCCAGAAAACAATATCTGGGGAGGGCCCAGCCAATGAAGCAGACAAGTGGTATTCTTCCAGCCTCCACTAAGTTGGCCTCTATATGAGTGTACAAAAACTTTGAGTTAAGAAAAAAAGAAGAAAGGGTAAAATTGACACACAGCTTCTGGCCCCAAACCCAGGGAAAACTGTGAAGCCAGACAGGCAACCAGCGGCTTACTTGTTATGTTGATTAGGTTGCTGATTTAGCCAGATGTACTTTGTTTTCCTGAATAATGAGATGCTTGGCAAAATCACTAGAATTCATTCGCAAGTTCTCTTTTAGTTTGTTAAGCTCAAAGTCATGGAGAATCTTGACAGTCATTAACTTTTCTCGCTTGATTCTTTCCACGACATCTTTTGGAACATCAGGGATCATCCACGCCAACAAAAATTTCATTAGAAACACAACATGCTAGAGGAAACAAAAGAAAATCAGACACACTGCTAGAGTTGTCAAATGTTCAGCAGATGTTCGTACAAATTGTTTCATTCGTTCAACAAACTGTGCTCGATACAGTAGCTAGAAGGAAAAACAAAGAGATATAGTCCCTGTCCTGGAACTTTCCTACAAAGACCAACATTAAGCAAATATATACTAAAATATGTGATTACAGAGATTCCAGTTGAACGTGGTTATTGAATATACACTTCATCTATGCTTCCTCCTGAAAACCTAATAAAATATTTGTAAAGAAATTTAAAAATTGTATTGTTCACAAAGACACACAAAAAAGGGAGGAAACAGTGATAACAGACTTCGAGAGAGTGAAGAAAGCTGGCACTTAAATTTGCAGTTGGTGATACAGTGATGGTAGAGATCAAGACAAAAGCCAATTTTGTTTCAAATCATCAGAAAAGTTCAGAAAAGTTCAGAAAAGAATGTACTAAGGACTTTGAAGGTGTAGTGTGGGTGGAGTTAAAAATAAGAGGCTTATTTAAAAATTTGTATAAGGGGCAGATGAATTTTCAGAGCCTCTCTCTCAACCATGTTCAGGAACTACTTCTCTCCAACCCCACCCTGGCAGCAACTGAGTACCTTATTTTCTGCAGAAATTATATTTTCTGCAGAAATTAAGACAGAGAGCTGTGAACTCACAGGCAGCAGAGATGGTGAAAGATGGAGGTGTGGCACCATACTGAAAACAGGGCAACTCAATGCAATTCAGCATTCTGAACCATGAGATCTCTAGTCCCTCCTGCCTTTCTTGGCTCTCAACACAGTCATGAAATAGCTCAACAAACAGAAGGTTGGAGGATTTTTTCTCTGGGAAAAATAACTAATCAGAGAAGTTAGAATTATAGATATCAAAATTTTGTAGGTCTCAAATGAAAAGGCCCCTTTATCACCCTAGAGTGAAGCCCACCCAAGTGACGTTCTTCCTGTATGCACACAAAGCTTATAATCGGCTTTCTTTGCTTCACTCTTAAATATGAGCAGATTGCCAAGAACAACCAAATACGTAAGAAAGTCTCTAACGTGAAAGGGTAAGACTGAAGCACACGAATAGGAACTAAGAGGATACCTAGATAATGATGAGAGCAAGAGAACAGTAGAATAAAAAGACAAAGATATGAACCTGACTATTTATAGGAGAGAAAATAAATGATAATTATAATAGAATTTCAAAACAGTTGTAACATCTGAATAACAGAAGTCCCAGAAAGATAGAACAGAGAAAAGAAGGAAATTATCAAAGAAATAGTACAAGCAAATTTTCTCAACTTAAAGGGTAATTACATTTGCAGGTCAAAGGGGCTTAGTGAGTGTCCAGAACAATTAATATTAATAGTCCAACGTCACATGACTGTCTTGTGAAGTTTCATAAAAGAAGGACTAGTGAGAGAATCCTCAAAGCTTACTGATACATAAAAAAGTCATAAACAAAGAATGGGAAATTAGAATGGTATTGTACTTCATAGCAACACTAGAAGCTGACAGAAAATAGAGCAATGTCTTGGAAAATTTCAGGAATACCTAAAAAAAGTTGGTTCAAAAATTTTGAGGGAAAATGACTTTTAATAAAATTCTATACCAATTAATTATCTATGTGGAAAAAGAAGAAATTTTATATTCAAGTTCTCAAAAATTGTCCATTATTTTCCTCAGAAAATTAATGAAAGATGTGCTTTATCAAAATAAGCTAGTAATTCAAGAATGGAAGAATAATAGATTGAAGAAAATATAGTATTCAGTATAAAAGAAGTTGAAGAGAAGTCCCAGAATGATGGTGAGTCGGAGCCTGGGATGATCAAAAAAAATAAACAGAAACAAAAATTCCAAAGAATTCCTTTTGTAATTTACCAGGCTGAAAGGTGATCTAAACCGCTGATGGAAAATGTGGGAATGAAAGTGATAAATTCATAAGGAACTGAGAGGGGTGAGGATTTAAATTACTTACATGTATAACCTTGATAAAAATAAAACAAATTAAACAAAAACTGATAGGAATTTGTGTTTTCTTGCATTAGACTTATCTAGTCTATTATTGGCCTTTACTGTCGAGTGAAAAAATGCCTAACATTTATTTACCTCTCCCTTATTGGCCTTCATGTCTTATGATTTGTAGCACTCAATTTGTAACTTAGTCAAATACCCCCTCTGTACTGGTTCTTTTGTATTGCATGCCTTATATCCATAATTACCCTAGCTTTTCCACAAGGTAGGAAACATAATACAGTGGACAGAGCAGAGGCTTGGCAGTGAGACATCTGGCATTGAAACCCAGCTCTAATATTAGCCGATTATCTTTAAACCAACTAACTAATTTTGCTGACTGTTGGTTCATTTGTCAAGGGTGAATAATAAAGCCAAACTTACAAAGTTATTATTATAGCCTCTGGAACCACTATTTATTAATAATAGGTATTCAGTAAAATAAGTGGGTCCTCTGCCCTCTGACTGACCTCAAAGAAAAAGGTCTTACTTTTTCTTTTCTGTTACCTTGGTATCTTCAACAAGAGTAAGTGAGTAAGAGGCAATCCACTGTACTTAAAATATTCCTAACTTACTTTTTATGACAACAAATACTTCCTTCAAAATAGTCTATTGAGATAATGCTAATTTTCTGCGGAACAAACATGCATAGAAATATATGCCTAAAGGGAGAAAAGAGACTAACTGGCATGAAAGTTAATAAAGGCTTACCTCCATAATTATGATGAAGGTCATCTTAGCAGCAAGGACATGCCAGTACTGCATACTATGAAAATATTTATCCTCATGATCAGGAGGATTTCTGTAATCTCTGTACCTGAAAAAAATGGAAATAAATGCAAAATGTAAGCTATAACTTCAAACAAACAGACCTAGTATAAATTCATATTATTTCTTGTAAGAGACCCTTTCAGTTGACAACAAAAGTCAAGTCAAAGGAAAATAATTGCTATTATGATACATTTATCTTTCCTATACAGATAAAAATAATAGCCATATGTTACTTTTGTATAGTATATATGTAGCAGGAGACACAAGTGAAACTGCTCTCTGGCCCTTCAGAGACAAGTTTCTCTAGAGTCAGCAAAATTTGCTCTTTCCATTCCATTCCCTCTCTTCCTAGTCCTTAACACACTTAGTTCTATCATCACTCCACCGACACCAACTGTCTCCTATCATTAAACTGAAGGAACATTTTAATCCAGATCTTATTTGACCTGTGAAGAATAGAACTTGACATTGTTGACCATTCCTATTTTCTTGAAACTCTATTTTCTCGGCTTATATGACACTGCATTGTTTTTGTTTTCCTTATTATCCTTCTGGGGTTTTCTTGGTGTTCAATTTGTGAGTTCATTTTTTTCTGCAAGTGTCTAGATATTAATGTTCAAAGATTCAGTTCAGGTAGGAAGTGATGACATCAAGAAATCTGACAGCTGCCCATGTTATGATTCCTCTCTATATAAATATAGAATATAACAATGCTTTTGTCTACCTGTGTTGCAACATTTTGCTGTTTTTTTTTTGTTGTTGTTGGAATCCCAGATGAAGCAGTTGGTTTAAGGTTTAAGTTTAAAAGACTTGATGTACTATATATATATATATATATATATATATATATATGTATATATATGTGTATATATATATATATGTATGTATATATATATATATATATACACATACACACACATACATAAATAAATATATATGATCTTTAAATCCTAGAGTAAAAAGATCCTCACAGTACATGAGACACTGAGTGTGAAAGCAGCAGGTTTACAAATCCAAGTTCACACTCCCTACATGGAAGAAACATTTTAAATGGGATGGCTGGTGAACTAATCATATTGTTATATCTCTCTTCCTTACTCTGTCTCTTTTTGAGGACACATAGTTAAATTCAAGTAGGTTAAATGCACGTAAAATATGACCATGCTGTATGATTATACATATTACAACTTGGGACCAAGGAGGCATTTGTTGAAGAAAATTTTTCCAATAAACTTAGAAAATAAGAAACAATTCAAAATTGACATTATCTCTACCCATAATATTATCTTACTTTTGGCCATTCTACTTTTTCAAATCAGAACCATACAATGTGTGAATTCTAGAATTGATGCACTTTATCCAGGAGTTTTACTGCCCCAAGTATATATTTTTTGTAAGACATGAAGGAAATGGAGAACTTAAGAAATACATTTAAAAAGCAAAATGAAAACAAGAGAAAACCTGCAAGTGGTGAAGTCTCGTTTTTCCGAAGGTACAGTGTGGTTTGGAAAATCGGCTATCAGGAATATTGACAGGCTGTTATTGACATACCCTCTCATAGGCTGAATGGCATTTTTTGAGTAGGCATAGTAGTAAACTAAACGGGGAATCATGTCCGATGTAAATGCAACAATAAAAGCCTAAAGGACAAAACAAGAGGGAGATCATGAGTTAACAATGCAGTTTTACAAATGTCTGATTTGTATATCTTTCAGTTCCATATGTATTATGGATGCAAAATGATTAGAATGCTATTATTAATCAAGTTAATATATGAGTCTTTGACCTAGAACATAAAATAGTTCATTTATAGTGTATAATCAGTATTCCAAGATTTCATAGCTAGAAAGTGCTACATTGAAAACTTAACCTAAATGTATCTGTCTCCCAAAACACTATGCCTGTGTCTATCTCTTTCCATCATGGCTTGCTATTTCTTACATTTCTTATTATTTCATAACACAGTTCTACTCTCCTTAACCAAATTTACTTGACTGGACTTGTGTGTGTGTGTGTGTGTGTGTGTGTGTGTGTGTGTGTAGGGAATGGAGAACGAAGAAAGAGAAGACCATGTACTGGTAAATTTCCCACAGTCCAGTGCAATTAATTTCAGTATTTGATGCCATAGGAATGGTATTTTCCCATCTTTTCCTAAGCTCTGGAATACTATAAATGTCATGTTTCCTTTAGGTAAGACAAGCCAATTTAAAACCATTTGGCTCTGCCATCTAAATTTTTAGTGGTAGATTTTAAAAATCTTTTAATATTGCTTCTATAGTTACTGGTCCATTTCATGTTTTATTAGCACTTACTGAATATATTTTGGCAGTTTTATTTCTAAAAAAGTGACAATTTCAAATAGATTTAAAAATTATTAGAATAAATGCATACATAACATTCTTATAATTTTCTCACTTGTGCCCTGTAATTCTTTTTTTGTTTGAGATTTTCAGTTTTGTTTATCTTTTCAATGAACCAACTCAACTTATTTAGCAATTATATTGCTTTTTGTTTGTTTTCTAATTTATTTCTGTTTATATTTTCATTAATTCTTTCTTACTACTTTCTATTGATTGGTTTTACATTTTTTCTTAGTTTCATAAGTTACATGTTCAGTTCATGGTTTCCTTCTTCTTTTTCAATAATAAAAGTATTTATTGGTATACAGTTTTTATAAATATGGTTCTGGCTGATTCCTAAAATCAGCTAGGAAAATATTGATAGGTTTTCATTTTAATTAAGCTCTCCTTATAACTTCAATTTTATTTCATCTTTGTACAATAAGCTTCCTTGGAAGTGTGAATGTTAAGTGGTTAAATTTTCTTTTTTGGCTATCTTATATCAACTTCATTATTTATACCATTATTGTAGATGAATATTCATTGTAAAATTTCTGCTTTTGGGAATTCAGTTTTATTATCATTTTTAATAAGTGCTCCATAAAAATAACAGGTAAATGTTGTGTATTCTGTTTGTAGTATACAACTTTATGTATAATCAAGCTTTAATTGTATTATTAAATCCTTTATACCATTACTTATTTTCTGTCTACTTTGTCACATGCTATGAAACTATATCATGGTATTTTAATAAGCATGTTTTTACAATTTTCCTTGTATATCTAAGAGTTTGCATGTCATAGAGTTGCCTATGTTGTTTAGCACATAAAAGTTTAGGGATGTTTTACCTTTATGGACCATGATGAAATCAATGTAAATAAAGATTGAGTTAAACATCATTCACATCTCCCCATCCTCAAGAAAAGAAAAAAGTACAGTTATTCCATTGAAATAGGTCTACTTACATTAGTTGCAACAGAAAGGACAGCCATTCCATAAAGAATGTCTTGCCAAACACCTATGCTATGAGCCTTAGCAGCTACAGGTCTCCTGTACTGAGTCGTAAGCTTCCAGGCATCCACTCGAATCTCTATTATATTATTCAAGAGAGCAAGAAGAGGAGCCAAAGGAAAAGAGGCCACAAATAATGTAACAAATCCAAACTGGATAACTGCAGGGATAAAAGAAAAATTCACAAACTCATTATTGTGGAGGGGAAAACGGGGAACACTCTGCCTAACTCCTGCTACTTCCCTCATTTTGGAGGGATCTACATCAGCAAAACACTCCAGGCCTCTTTCCAGCTGTCCACGTCCTCTTCCCTACAGGAAGCACAGTGACTTATTTGTTGAGCTGGTCATGCATAGCTCAGCTCCATACCTGCTGTTTCTTTTGAGACCTGCTTGTCTGAAGAAAGCATTTATTCTTGTTAGATAAGATATGGTTATTATTCATAAAACACAGTCTTTTACTATGGTCTATGTTTAGGTCTATGCTAGCCTAGCATTTACATGGGTATTGGCACATCAGTGGGGTAATCAAGTTTTCTATTTTGCTGATCTATGTACTTTTTCAGATCAGGGATAATGACCTACTCATTTGTATGTTTGGGGTATATAAAAACACTCAACTATAAGCCTTATGAACGAATGCATTATTTAAGATTTGAAGATGTTAACAGAGGAAAAGGTAGAACAAACAAGATATCTGACAACAAATCAGGAAATGAATCATATAAAGCATCAGAAATATATATAAATTTTATGTGGGCAAAGGAAACATACATATCCTGGAATGAGGTATTTGTTAAGGTCCTGATCTTCTGTACTAACTTGACAGCTTTCTAAATAAGTTTTACTCTCTTTCCTCACTGAGGCTTAACACCTGTGTAAGCTGGCTTCTCTCTCCATTTTTCTTCTTTTGTTTCCATCAGTGCTTGGGGTGAAAGAATGCATGCAGCTGGCAAACTTCCCACATGAGTGAAGAAAAAATAATAAGAGATATAAAAAATGGCTTTCCATTGAAGGAAAAAAGAAAAAAAGAATCTTCCACTAGTCCTCTATTTTTAGTTAGATCTTGAGTGTTTCTGGATTTCAGCTCTTCTCATAAGATTTCTCATTAGAATCAGTCTTGTCATCTATTAAACCAAGGGAACAAACTGCCTCCTTCCTGACTTCTCTACTGAATCAAGGAATAGAAAGTTAAGACAAAGTATTATGTAGAAACAGCTTGAATTTCTAAGTTCAAATCCCAGATCTTTACCTATAATCTCTGTGGCCCATGGCAAATTACTTAACCTATCCAAGTTTCAGTACCCTCTAAGATAAAATGACTATTTCTGTAGAATGTTTCAAGATTAGAGATAATGTATGTAAAATATCCAGAATAAATTAACTTTTAGTGGTGTCTCAATAAATGGTAGTTAATCTTATTATGAAACCCTGATTTCATCTTTTAATTCCAGTTATAATCTCTGATACATTTATGCACAAATTCACTTGAAACATAAGCAATTAATTAAAAATTACAGCCTTATTACTCCAGAAAGCAAGGACTACCTAATTTTATAACTGGAGACTTCTTCCTATTTGTCCTGATTTACCTATTTTTATCCAGGTATCATATGTATGTGTTACAGTGGAGAATCAGTAACAAATTCAGGTCATCTCCGTTATTCTACCATGACTTTTATGGGCCATGAGAATAAGTTGGGAAAACAGTCCTCTTTAATTCCACCAAAGAAAGAGAGAAGGACATTTGAGAGGAAACACCCTGAGTAGACTCCACAAGCAGTCCCCGTTATTATCTCTCCTAAAATTTCACCTCAAGGTCTCTTCTCTTTTCAATCCTTAGAATATTTTATGCATTTCTTGTGTTCAATTTGGGTTTCCCTTGCATAACTGCTTTTAGCCTTCTTCTTTTCAGCCTGAAACAAGGGACATACACTAAAGGTATGTCAGACTCTGTAAATGTTTTTCGATGTATTCTTTCTATGAGCAGTCACTGAGGCAAATGAAAGGAGAAAGCTGCTTAAAGTAATTTGAGACAGGTATTAAAAAGTGATCCTTACTTATAACAGAATTCCAGAGATTAGCCTTAAAAAATGCAAGTCTTCATAGTTAACAAAAAGAGACTCAGAAAGATATGGCAACACTCCCTCTCTCCTGTGGACATGGAGGGAGAGACAGTGTTCTGCCTTATAAAACTAAGCCCTGGGGCTTCCCTGGTGGCGCAGTGGTTGAGAATCTGCCTGCTAATGCAGGGGACACGAGTTCGAGCCCTGGTCTGGGAAGATCCCACATGCCGCGGAGCAGCTGGGCCCGTGAGCCACAATTACTGAGCCTGCGTGTCTGGAGCCTGTGCTCCGCAACAAGAGAGGCCGCGATAGTGAGAGGCCCGCGCACAGCGATGAAGAGTGGCTCCCACTTGCCACAACTAGAGAAAGCCCTCGCACAGAAACGAAGACCCAACATAGCCATAAATTAAAAATAAATAAATAAATAAATAAATAAAAATTTAAAAAAAAAGGAAAGCATTAAAACTAAGCCAAGGGGAATTCCCTGGTGGTCCAGTGGTTAGGACTCTGCCACAAAACAAAACAAAAACCTAAGCCAAATAATCTAGTTGGACAAGGCATTAAATTAAGATCTTTCTCAAGAATTGACATTGGAGATTTGTATGAATGTTTGTAACTGGCACTCATTTCTTCTGTTTTAGGTTAAAACAAATCTGCCCTTGTTAAGTGTTATCTGAACGGGTTTCCATTTCCCCCTCCCCCCAGCCCCTGACAACCTCCATTCTATCTCTGATTCTATGTGTTTGACTATTTTAAGTACTTCATGTGAGTAGGAGTGGAATCACACAGTTGACTGGCTTATTTGATTTAGCATAGTGTCCTCAAGGTTCATCCATGTTGTCACGTATAGCAGGATTTGTTTTTTCTAAGGCTGAATAAAATAAAAATCCATCATATGTATATGTATACCACATTTTTTTATCCATTCATCTGTCAATAAATATTTTGACTGTTTCCACAAAAAAAAGTGATCCTTACTTTATTTGGTTCAACAGTATTAACATTAAATTGATAGGAAAAATATCTCTGAGATTGGTGTTTTGAAATTAATTTCATTCTGCATTCTATTTGGTGGGAAATAGAAATATTGAACCAATCTTTTCCATATCCACCCATCTATCTTTTCATCCACTAGCCAATGATTTACTGAACACCTACTATGTGCAAGGTAGGAAGAAATATTAAGAGCTGAAAAATACTTATTTTACTCAGCCTATTCCATGTTTCAAGGCAGTGGTTGAAAATTACCTGTTTCCAAGTACTCATAGAATAGCCCGAGAGAACCAAAAGTTTCAAGGTCATGGTCCTGCTCCCATCGACTGTATAGCTTTTCAGAGTTGGTTCGAGCTTTTCGGCGTCTCCACCAATTCAGAACAAAGCTGTTGGAAGTGATAAAAGTAAATACATGAAATAGGGTTTAAAAGAAAGGGGTCAGAGAATCAGTGTTAGATCTAAAAAATGGCGGTAAGGGAGGGTAAGTAAGTTTAGATCACAGAACATGTACAGGTAAGACTACAGCTAAAGTCCAAGTCAGAGCCTTGTGTTCTGTTCACAGTACTTGATGAGGGCAAAAGATCTTTACTTGGGTGATTGAGAAAGTGAGACAACCCTGACTCTCTGCAGGGAAATGTATTTACTCAGAGACAGTTCTGTTAAAGAGCACGTGGAGGAGAGGATCACTACAGGATGGTTTTTTATCTATTTAATTCACTAACCTTTATGTTGTCATGATACTCAGAAGGCCACTTGGGGAAATGAGAAGTGGGTTACAATAGAAAATGTATGACTAGGGAAGGAAGAGGTTATCTAACACATGAAAATAAACGCAATAATCCTAAACAAAATATTACCTAACTAAATTCTATACTATATAAAATATATCATGATAATACTGGATTACTTAAGGAACAAAAAGATTATTTTTATCAGAAACACAATCAATGTAAGAGACCATATTAACAAATTTAAGGAGAAAAATATAAAATCATGTTGATTGATGAAGAAAAATGCATTTGATGTATTTCAATCACCTACTAAAACCTATTTATGACTGAAAAGTAGGAAAAGAAGAAAATTACCTCAATCTGACCAAAAGCATCTACCAAAATCCTGGGGTTAACATCATTCTTAATAGGGAAAAGTTAGAAGCATTCCCTTTAGAATCAAGAACAAAATAAGGGTGTGAATGATCACATTCAAGACTTTACTGGAGATCTTAGCCAGCACAATAAGATGAAAAAGAAAAAGGCAAAAGAATTGGAAATAGAGGAGACATCTATGATTACTAACAGTAATGTGAATGGATTATCTGCATAGAAAACCCAAATGAAGTTAGACAAAAATTATTAGAAATAATAATAGAGTTTATCAATATATTGCATTCCTATATACCCACAAAACACAGGTAGAAAATATAATTTTTAGAAAGATACCATTTACAATAGCAATTAAAATGAAAAGTACCTAGAAATGGATTTGACCAAAGATTTATAAGACCTGTATGCCGAAGTTTAAATATTTATTTGAAGTCATTAAAGTCCAAACTAAATGTTCATGAATAAAAAGACCTGGCATAATAAAATGTCAGTTGTTTTATTGAAACAACTGGAATGTAATTTCAGTCAAAAAACCAAAATACTTTCCCATGTGAAATCTGACAAGATGTTTCTAAAATTTACACAGAAAGACAAAAGATAAAGGATAGTCAAGATATTCTATAGATGAGGAATAAGTTAGTAAAACCTGTCCCACCAGATATGAAGAGTTATTATAAAGCTGTATTAAGAGAGTGTAGTATTGGTGTAGGGATAAACAAATCCTGGAACAGAATGGAGGCCTAGTAATAGCCTTGTACTTGCCATTTGGCATAAATGGTATTGCAGATCATGGAGAGTGAGGAAGAGGGACTTCTCAATAAATGGTAACATGATATATATTATATATATATAATATATATGTATATATATTATGTGTGTGTGTGTGTGTGTAAGAAATTAAATTTGACCTTCATATCAAACACAAAAATCTTTTCCATGTATATTAAGAATTTAAAAGAGAAAGGCAACAATAATGTTAAAATGCTAAAAATATTTAGATGTAATTATATGAGAATAGGTTTTTGATCTTAAGGTAGGAAAGGGTGTATTAAACGAGACTTTAAAAATGCTAAACCATAAAAGAAAAGACTGATAAAAATTTTGCTCTAAGTATCTACTTTTGTCCATCTACAGCAGTGGATCCCAACTGGAAGTGATTTGGCCCACAAAGGGACCTTGTGGGCTGTCACAACTGGGGGGAAGGTGGGCTACTGGCATACAGTGGGTAGAGTTCAAGGATGCTGCAAAACATCTTACAATGCAAAGGACAGCACCTCACACCAAACGATTATCTGGTCCAAAATGTCAATAGTATTAAAGATGAGAAACTGTGATTAAAGATACTATTAAGAAATAAAAAAACAAAACTTGTGCTGAGATAAAATATTTGCAACACATATAACCAAAAAGCAAACAAACAAAAACGCAGTAACCAGAGTTATACAGTATTTCTACAAATCAATTAGAAAAAGATAAACATACAAGTAGAAGAATGGTTAAACAACACAAATAAGCATTTCACTGAAGAGAAAACACATATGGTCAAAAAAGGCTCATTCATGTTCTTAATCAGGGAAATGCAAAATAAGACCAAAATGAGATATCATTTACACCCTCCAAATTGGCAAAAATTAACAAATAAGACAATATGAAATACTGTAGCAAATGTGTGAATTAAAAGGAACACATTTTCTGCTTATATCAAAACCGAAATACAAAGAAAAAAGGAATGCTAAAAAGGGAAAAGAACACCTGAGATTTTTGAGACAATATCAAAAAGATGGGCATGCATGTAACTGGACTCACAAAGGAAAAGAGACCACCCAGTTCAAGAAAGAGAACTTTGCTAGGAATCACAGAAGCGCTTTTATGTGTTCCATTCCAATTACAAACCCCTTGATCCCCACATAGTAACCCTCATGTTGAATTTTGTAATCACTTCCTTGCTTTCTCAAAAAAAATGGTTTTATCATCTATGATCCATTTTGAGTTAATTTTTGAATTAACTCGTGGAGTTTTGTTATTTTGCATATGGATGTCCAGTTGTTCCAGCACCAGCTATTGAAAAGACTGTTCTTTCTTCAATGAATTATTTCTGCACCTCTGTCAAAAATAAAATGACCATATTTGTGTGGATTTATTTCTTCAATCTCTGTTCCATTTGACCTATATGTCTATCCCTTCAACAATCCCACGTTGATTTAAATGGTTTTATAGTAAGTCGTAAAATTGAAGTGTAATTCCTCCAAATTTATTCTTCTTCATCAAATTTGTTTTGACTATTCTAGTTCATTTGTCTTCAATATAAGTTTTAGCATCTACTTGTCTATATCTACTAAAATCCTACTGATATTTTGATTGGAATAACAAATCTATTTATCAATTTGGGGGATAACTGGCATATTTAATAAGTTGAGTCTACCAATCTATCAACATGTTTCTCTCCACTCGCATAGATGTAATTTTTTTTTCAACAGGACTTGTAGTTTTCAGCATACAAATCTCATATATATTAAAGATTTATACCAAAGTACTACATTTTTTTTGAGCTACCAATTGCTGTACTAACCAATGTTTCTTGCATTCCACACTTTCATTTCTTTTTTCAGTAGTTCTTCCAATGAGGGTCTATGAATGTAAACTCTTAGTTTTTTCATGTCTAAAAATGCCTTTATTTCACCTGTACTTTATGTAATAGTTAAAATGCTTCTAGAAATCTAAGGTGAACATTTTATTTCACTAAGAATCTTGAAAATACTTTTGCATCTAATGTTATTAGTGAGAAATCTATTGAATGTAGATGGCATTCCTTTTTCTTCTGAAAGATTTTAAGATGATTTATCTCTGACGTTATGTAGATTGACCATAACATATCTGAGTGTGAATTTAATTTTATTTATTTTGCTTCATACTCAGGATTCATTTTCATTTCTGGAACTCATGTTTTTCTTCATTTCTGGAAAATTTTCAGCAATTACCTATTCAAAGGATTTTTTCCTCCACTATTTACTCAATTTTCTTTTTCCGAAACTACTAGCAGATTAATGTAGATGCCACTATATAGCCTCCTGTCACTTTAATATTTTTAACCTCATTGTCTCTCTGTTGCACTGTACAATGTGGAAATTTCTCAGTACTATTTTCCAATTAACTAATTCATTCTTCAATTGTGTCTTATCTGTAATTGATCCCATCTATTGTTCTCTTTATTTAAAGTATGATTTTACATTTACACATAATTAATTCTTTTTCACATTCATTTGTTCTCTTTCTAAAATGTATTTATTTTATTATTTTATTCTATTTTTTTTTTTTTGGCTGCATTGGGTCTTCGTTGCTGCACATGGGCTTCTTCTCTGGTTGCGGTGAGCAGGGGTCACTCTTCATTGCGGTGCGCGGGCTTCCCATTGTGGTGGCTTCTCTTGTTGCGGAGCATGGGCTCTAGGCATGCTGACTTCAGTAGTTGTGGCACGTGGGCTCAGTAGCTGTGGCTCGTGGGCTCTAGAGCGCAGGCTCAGTAGTTGTGGTGAATGGGCTAAGTTGCTCCGCAGCATGTGGGATCTTCCCAGACCAGGGTTCAAACCCGCGTCCCCTGCATTGGCAGGCGGATTCTTAACAACTGAGCCACTAGGGAAGTCCCAATATATTCTTGACTGTTGATTAAAAGTGAAGTTTTTTTGTTGCTGTTGACTTAAACATTAGCTAACAAAGGCACAATGATAATCAAAGAATTCCATCTTCTTCCAGAGGAAATCTCTCATGGTTACTTAAAAAAAAGCAAAAACCTGTAAGTCATACATACGGATAAATGGCTTCTTTAATGTTTCCGAAGACCTGTTTCCCAGTCATTATGATGGTCAACTGGGTTGTCAATTCTACTAGACAGCCTCCAGGATCACACTAGTAAGAAGGAAAAGGAGAAAAATAAAGGATGAAAGATGGACTTCTGCAACAAAAGAAATCCCAAACCAGAGGGTGAGAATCTGAAGATTTGCATTGGAACAGATATTAAAGAAATATAAATGGATATTTAGTTCCAAGTTCCAAGCATGATCACCAGTCTAGCTACATTAGATTCAGCTGTGAAATATGTTAAAAACAGATTTCTGGGCCTTATTCTTAGAAAATTCCGAATCTTTATATCTGGATTAGGGCTGGAAGTTGTTATTTTCTCCATGTGATCTGGATGCACAGCCAGGTTTGGAAACCACTGAACTGTTCTAACTCTGTACCCATGGTAGAGCCCGTTTTGCTGTACCTCTAGAAAGTTATTCATCCTTTGATGGAAGTCTTCAGGAATACAGAACTTACTTATTCCAGTTCATAGTTCATATTTTATACCAAACAATAGGTACAATATAACTTCTTGCCCAAAACGAACTGGAAAGTCTATCAGATAGCAGGATTCTAAGACCAATATGCTCTGTGGACAGAGTCAGTGTCTTAGACTTTTCCTGCAACTTGATAAAATTTGAGTTAGTGCAGGGCACACCTAAAGGTATTTAGTTAACACTGAGTTACTGAAGCCACAAACCTCACCTCTCTAGAGAATTCTTACCTCTTCACTTCTCCACACATTAAACAAATATGTGTATTTTCCAGGATAGCCCACGAACTTCCCTTTAAAGAAAGCCACATAGAAGCAGGACGAGTAAAAATTTACAAACTGAAACAGGAACATTTTCAAGGTAAGACTGCTCTCATACTCCTGGTGAGTCCGAGGAATTTCTGGTAAATAAAAAACACCAAGGTTTAATAATGCACCTTCCTGCTTCTCCTTATTTTTTTTACTCCCTGGGATAAGTGGATATCTAGTCATATTATTCTGAGAGTCTGTTGAAATCTTCCCCACTCTGGTCATAACTGATCAATATTAAGTAGCTATGGATGTGCACTAGGCTTTCTATTAGAGATTGTGTATTAATCTAATCACCAGAGAAGCCTGGGAAGCCATCATTAGTACATTTAGAGGGGTGAAGTACTTGCCTGGGGTCACACAGTCAAAATATGGAATTCAAGTGCCTATTAGACTGAAGAGCCTTATGCTCATCCCCGTAACACTCTCTGATACCCTGTAAACACATCAGATCTCTCTCCTCTGTTTTCAATCAGGTTTAAACAAAGTAAATCTTATAAAGGGCAGAGGATGATTTCAAACTGAATTGTGCTTTCCTCTCATGAATTAAACGGCTTTATCAGTTTTGAAAACAATGTCATGCAAACGGTGGCAGTAATAGTACATATTTTCCCTCTCCTTCACTTAAATGCATGATCATGCATGATCATGATCATGATCTATCTTAAAATGCATGATCACGGTCTATCATTTTATGAATTCCAAAGATAAGAAGATGTTAGAGTCTCTTCACACCACAGTGAAACAACATGAGGCATGAAAGAGTAAGGGGCCATGCTTTTCTGAACTGATGATCTCCCAAGAGCACAAGCTGATCCAGCCAAATCCATGACATTTTCAGCAACACTGAAATAGTAACACATATTCTAAAGACACAGATAACGCTTCCATTTTACTGAAATTCAGCTGCATTCCTACAAAATCTCTAATGTGAATACAAGAGATTTTTCTCATTGACAAAAGCTGAGATATTTTTTAGGTGCTTTGTTTGTAGGTGCTAATTGCTAAAATTTTTTATATTTTGGCTGTTGCTAGCAGAAAAAATAAGTAAAACTGAGAGAGAAGAACTCCAAATTTGAAAATAGTATTTAATGACAGTTGCTTCCCAGTGCTTACTCTAGTGATGAGGAAATACTGTGCTGCCTTTCTGGTTACCACCGGGCACACTGTCAGTGTACAGATTTAGAGGAGGGGGGCAAGAGCTCCTGGAGAGAGCAGTCCCAGAAGAAGCTGAGGCCTGGACTTGAGGCTCTGATCTCATCCCCAACTTGCTGGAGGCAAGGCCAGGAGCAACTGTGCTCTGTGCTAGTCTTCCTGACTGAACCTAACACTCTGCCTGTGACCCCTTCACCTTCCCTCATGGCTTTAGGAGAGATTTTTAAAAGAACATAATAATCCAGGTTCTAACACATGGCAACTGAGAAGAGAAGCACTAACTTTTAGATTTATTCAGGAGGACCTGATTGTTCCGTTTTCCTCACAATGGTTTTCAAAATCCAATACCTTCTAAACACCATACACATGAAATAAAATTTATCTGTGTCTTCAGAAACGTGTGAGGATTTTATTTAGGCTTCAACTAACCCCATCAAGGAAGGATTAAGGTAAGAATACTCAAAAAGATCTACAGAGTCCTAATTCTTTTTAGTTATTTTTCCTGCTTCCACTATAATTGGCCTGAATGTAGCTGTTAGGGGATTCTGAAGTACCAGGCTATGGGTCTACCTGAAGAGCAAAACTGCCTTAAAATGTGCCTTTAAAAAATGAACTCCCTTGGGGATTATCCAGAATGGAGGTATAGCATTGGTAGGAACCCTTTTTCAGAGTCATACTAATGACTTGGCCAGCTTACCCATTTTTGTAATCCAGGCAGATATTCTTTCATAAAAGAAATTCAAGATCAAGATGACAATAAAGTTCAAGCACGATCCAGTGAGAGATGTGGTTATCTGGGGAGTGAGGAAACTTCTGACATGCTTTAAGGATGCTTCACTTTCCATGAAGCTAGCAAATGTAGCAAAGACTGACAGGCGGTATACAATCACAGCTACCATACACGCGATGACCAGAGACATCTGGGGAAGGGAAACAAACACTGGTCACTCTGGTCTCTGAATCCCTGTGATGCATATATATATGAAACATACTCTTCTCTTCAACTCATATTAAGTTTAGCAGATCTGACATGGAAAGCAAGCCAAGTCAGTCCTTCTCACCATAGATGGCAGGAAATGAAAACTAGGAACGTAAAAGGGTTAGAGATAAAGTGTATGGTAGCAGCTGAGGAAATCGAAAATAGAAAAGTATTCATTGACCATCCTCTAGGTCTATCCTTTAGAACAAGTTGGAAAACTACCAGCAAGCCAGAGTCTGCTTGTGGCCTTACCTGTTCTTGCGTGGCCCTTAAGGTGAGAATATTGTTTTTTTGTTTGTTTGCATTTTTAAAGGTTGTAAAGAAAAATAAAGACAATTATGTGTCAGAGATGATTTGTGGCCCACAAAGCCTATAATATATCCTTTACAGCAAATGTTTGGCAACCTCTGCTCTAGGTTGTAGTTACATGTGTAGTGTGAAGATCACTTACTTTCTCAAGAAAAATACGTTTAAAGATTCGATTTCATTTCCCCTCAGAATACTGCCATTAGTAGTCTGATATTCCTGGTAGTTTAGATATTTGTATAAATTTTATACCTTCACATATTACAAAATCACAAAGATCTTTATATCTATGATTGGAGAATTTTATTGTGAAAGTTGAGGAGCTGAATCAAATTGAATGAGTACTAGAAATAAATGACAGTGATCTTTCTGGAACCACACACCAGAATATTTTTCAAGGAGAGTACCAAATTGATTATCACCCCCTTTTATTCTATCATCTCTCCTAAAATGATTGTTATATCATCTAGGAAAACACACAATTAAAATAGAAAAACCAATACCTTTATCAAAAAAGGTTAAAGATAAAAAATTATAGGACAATATGGAATGCTGAGGTTAAAATACAGTCTACAACTGCTAATTATTTATACTTCAACAGGCTAACTTCTCAGAGGGTAACCTTGCCTGTTTTCCTAAAACTAAAGGTCAACTGTAAGAGGACATAAATTTTGAAAGGGGAGGCCAGGAAATAGATTATGATGATGGAGAAATCTATCAGGTAAAAGGCATGGAAAAAATCTGACTCCCTAACAATGGAATATGCTAATTAAATTCTTCATGTAGAAGATGTAACATTTTCTTCCATTTATCTTGGCAAGAGAATGAACCTTAATGGTATAAAGTTTTTCATTTTGTATAAGTATTTTAAATGGATAAAAGATAAATTAATAATGTTTTTAAAAAACTAAACAAATAGTCTGAAATCGAATTATTTATTATACCGTTCTGGTTTCAAGTTATCACCAAATTAACAAAGAGCTGGGGGAGGGGGAGGGACGGGCTTTAAGATAAAGCACCTCTCTCTCCCCCCAACTCTTTATCCAAGGTTTAATCATGGCACATCCATGTAAATTACAGTTTATTTTATATAAGAGCTCCATTCAAGATAAAAAAGAATACTGTGGAGTGGGAGGGAAGAGAGGGACTCGAGCCATTGCAGACAAAACTACTGAGGTAGTCCCAGTATGATCTTACATCAATAGATGATAATGGTTTTTAAACAATGCTCACCCATAAAGTCACCGTGGCTCCCGATAAAAAGTACCATGGAATACGACTACACAGAGGCAAGTAAGGTTCCATCTCCTGTAATTTTGAAGAAATCACAGCAAAATTCAAAATCTACCCTCAAAGTTGGGAATCCAAGCAGTAGTCAAAATCACAAAGCCACGTTAAAGTAGAAACCTCCCCAATGGGTTCACCACAGCTCATGGAATGCTACATTCTAGTAGTGGTTCCTTACGTTTAGGTAGAAACCTTTAGGGCTCTCAGATGAAATATTTTACAAATGATATGAGATATAAAGGATACACATTATTTCCTGAGTATTGAATTAGAGTTGTATTTAGGGAGAAGGAGACAGGAAAAACAAAGTCAAAACCTGAGGGCTGCTGCTTAAGTGGACATGCCTTAATGATGTTAAAATTTTCTAATTGAATTAAATTGAATTGAGTTGAGTGCACTGCTCTGTAATTGCTCTGTATGATATTAAGTAGGGTGCCTTCTTTATATTTATAGGATTAATTGCCTTCTTCCACACAGTTCAGGGGCCCAGACTTTTCTACAATTATGTTTTTTTAAGTCATTAATGGAAGATATTAATTATACCAGCTGATATTTTTAGCTATATCGAGAGGCAGTTAGATCTTACGGCCAAAATACTGTCATACAGTAAAAAATAGTTGTCAGCAGAAATCTAAATCATGTAATTCTATTTAACATATAAGATTTTACATCTGTACAGTCTCAAGGATTTTTCAGAAAGGACTGAATGCAAACAGAACGTAGCAGTCAGGGTAGGCTGCCCAAGAGCTCTATTGAACCCCAGGATGTGTGTGGATACGTCTGATTATGTACATGTGTATGCATGTGTGTATCCAATGTGTCTGTGTGTTCGTGTGTGTGTGCATATTTGTGTGTGCATGTGTGTCCATTCCTGCATGTATGTGTTCCCAACAGACTCAAATGTAAGAATTCTGGTTGTGCTTAACCACTGAAGAAGCACTGCAATGAAGTAAAAAAAAAACAAAAAACCTCTCATTTCCAAAGCCATTAAAGCTAAGTGAAGTAGATGATTCACAGTGAATCAATACATATTGTTTTTCAACTGGTTTCAAATGTAAACATTCAGTACATCTTGTTTTTGGTCAACAGTGTTTGGCAAAGCCAATAGGCCTGCTTTTATTTTCTTTTTTATCCCATTAAGTATGAACAAATACATATCATGTCATTATTATGACGATATCTCTTTTAATATATTTTTATTAATTTCAAATAGCCACCCAAATTGTTAATGTATTTTCTGAGGTGATTTTTCTCTTCATTCATTTGCTGAATTTTTTGTAATGTTTCAAGGCAATTTAATAAACGTTTAGTGAATGCCTGCACTATGAGAAGAATGTTGAGTATTATACACAAGAATAGTGTCCTGAACAGAGTAAGGAATTCTACTGAAGAGATTTTTAGAGACATATTCTATTCTCTCTTTAATAGCATCAGGTAACATGGCGATTATAGATTATGGAAAGGTGGGGACTCTAAGAATATGCAGCCAAGAGTCTGCAAAGTCTCTTCCATTTTCAAATGAAACAAAAATGAGGTACCAAGAAGTCAAATAACTCAGTCAACAATATACAGCCAGTTTGCCAGTTATCCCAAAATCTAGACTTTCCTTTCCAGACACCAGTGCAATGATCTTCCCATTATTATTAATTAGAACGGACTAGGTGAATAAACTTCGGTCGAATAAAGCAATCACTCGTAAGCCCACTACCTTAATACAATACTACTTTAATTTTCACACGTTAACTTAGTATCATTTCCATGTCTATATATTTATATACAAAGCCCACAGCATGCACACTATTTTCCATTTCATTTTATTTCACTTAGTATTAAAACTATGTATTTCATGATATGATGACTTGGATTTGCTTCAAAATAATCTAGTGGCAGGGAGGGGTAGGTGTATAAATGAAAAAAGATTGCCCATGAAATAATAATAATTGAAGCTGGGTGATGATTCCATCCTGGGGCTCACTATACTTTTCTACCTACCTTTGCATGCGTTCAAAATGTATATTAGAAGCAAGTAAACAAGTTTATGTGATTTATATGTTGTAGAATATTTTAAAGGCAAATTAAAATACACATCATTATTTGAGAGGCCATCCACAGCAGTGTGTCCACTGAAATATGCTGCTTATTTCAGTTTCCTAATATACCTTAGTCACTGCGTTAATTTTCCTGTGTGTGCACATCGCTTCAAATTCAGGTCTCAGCTGGAGCTGCTGCTGTTCCTCCTCAAAGTCCACCAGGTCCCACTCATACTCCAGTCTGGCTTGTCGCTGCTTCCAAAACTCCAAAAACAATGTGACTATGGGCAAAGAAATGTATAAAAACAAATATAATAAAGAGATGGAGGAATAAGTGAATAAGGAGATAATAACTAGATTTTTCTTTACTTTAAAAAATCATTTTGGTTGTATGACGGTTCTTCTGTCGCTGTTTGATGATAAAATTATAAAATTATTAATTTTGGCATAATACTATGTAATAGTATTGAAATAACTCATATATAGAAATACAAATTAGTTTCTTAGACAGCAGTCCATGCAAGAAAAATTTTTTTCAGGCACACTATTCTCTCTCTCTTCATTCAGATAATTTGAAATAATATTTAAACTTGACTTTTTACTAACACCTAGATTTTGTTTGCATGTCTTTTACTGAAATCATTCAAGCAATTGTACCACATTCTCAGGCTTAGAGAAATTTCAGGAAAACATAGGAGCCATTTCATAGCACAGTATGTCTCTCTCTCCCTCTCTGTCTCTCTTTGTCTCTCTCCCTGTCTTTGTCTCTCTCTCTATATATATATGTATAATATATAATATTATATAGTATAATATACAATATATATAATTTTTAAACAAACTTTCACTTAAAGAATAACATATTTACAGAAAAGTATATAAAACATTACCAACACCCCCAGAAAAACCTTCCCTTATAACCCTTCTAAGGCATAGATGTAACTAGTTTACATATATATATATATATATATATATATATATATATATATATATATGACACACACACACACACACACACCAGTTTCTTTACCCATTCATCTGTCAATGGACATTTAGATGGTTTCCACATCTTGGTTAATGTGGAGAGAGTTGCAATGAACATAGGAGTGCTAACATCTTTTCGAGATCCTGATTTCAATTATTTTGGGTAAATACCCAAAAGTGGGATTGCTGGATTATATGACAGTTCTATTTTAATTTTTTGAGGCACTTCCACACCGTGTTCCAGTTGTACCATTTAGCATTCCCACCAGTAGTATGCAAGAGTTCATTATAATTCTCCACATCCTCATTATTTTGGTAATAGCCATCCTGACAGGTGTGAGATAACATCTCATTGTGGTCTGATTTGCATTTCTCTGATAACTAATGACATTAAGTATTTTTTCATATATCTGTTGGCCATTTGTATAACTTCTTTGGGGAAATGTCTATTCAAGTCCTCTGTCCATTTTTAATCAGGTTAGGTTTTTTTTTTTTTTTAAACTATTGAGCTACAGGTGTTCCTTATATATATTTCCGAGATTAACCCTTTATCAGATAGATGGTTTGCAAATATTTTCCGCCTTTCAATGGGTTGCCTTTGCACTCTGTTCATTGTTGTCTCTGCTGTGCAGAGCATTTTAGTTTGATGTAGTCTAGCTTATTCTGTTTGTTTTTGTTGCCTGGGCTTTGGTGTCATCTGCATGAAATCATTGCCAAGACCAATGTCATAAAGATTTTCCTTATACTCTCTTCTAGGATTTTTACAGTTTCAGGTCTTATGTTTAAGTCTTTAATCCATTTTGAATTGACTTTTGTGATGGTGTAAGATGTGAATGAAAAATGTTGCCTGCCATATCAGTAAACAAAGGATGTTGCAGCCATCAAGCCACTACAGCCCAGATGGTGAGCCCTGAGGGAACTCAAGATGGGAAAGAACAGGATACTGGCGCTAGATAGCTAAGGTGCATATCAAAGGAATGATTTCAGTTAGCCCAGATTCTTGCATCTTTCCATACAAAGAAAAGTGCTAATTCATTAACTTGAGGTACCTGGTTTTCTTTAATTAACAGTAATCTTTTGATGTTTGGACTACCTGGTCTTTGTTGCAAAACTCCTATGTATCCTGGCTCCTCCCTTACCTCTTCAGAGCAGTTCCTCAGAGCTATCTGAGAAGCTGCCACCTGGGCTTGAAGTCCTCAGAAAGTCTGCCAAATAAAACAATTCTCAACTTTCAGGTTGTGGATTTTTTTTCAGTTGACAAAGATAAGGATCCAATTTCATTCTTTTGCATGTCGCTATCCAGATTTCCCCAGCACCATTTGTTGAAGAGACTATCCTTTCCCCATTTTGTTTTCTTGGAAATCCTGTTGAAGATTAGTTTACCATATACATGTGGATTTATTTCTAGGCTCCATTCTGTTTCATTGGTCTCCATGTCTATCTTTATGCCAGTACCATACTGTTTTGATTGCTGCAGCAAACAAACAGTTCCTAACTGGCTTTCTCCCCAGGGCTAAAAGCAGAGGCAGCAGACACAAATGCCCATCTTCCAATCTTTCTTTGAAAGAGATTTACTTGCAGACTTTAAAAGCTGCTGCCTGAAGGTCCAGCTTCCAAACAGCCTGCATCTAGGTGCTGACTGAGATCTTCCCATTTGGGACACTGATGGGTTTTGGCACATCCCCCAAATACTAGGAGCCACTAAGAACAAAGAAGGCAGCTTGGACAATCACAGGCCACACTTTCAAGGCTGGGAGAGGTAGCTGTTTTACCTAATGCACAGAAATCAACACAGAGAGTCAAGGTAAATGAAGAAACAAAGGAAAATATGTTCCAAATAAAAGAACAAGATAAACTGCAGAAAAAGACCTTAATGAAATGAAAACAAGCAATTTACCTGATAAAGAGTTCGAAATAATGGTCATAAAGATGCTTACTGAGGTCTGGAGAACAATGCATGAATAAAGTGAGAATCTGAACAAAGAGACAGAAAATATAAGAAAGTAATAAACAGAGATCATAGAGCTGAAGAATACAATAATTTTATTGTAAAATTCAATAGAAGGGTTCAGCAGCATACTACATCAAATGAAGAAAGGATCAGTAAACCCCAAGAAAGGGAAGTGGAATTCATTCAGTCAGAGGAGAAAAAATGAATGAAATGAAAATGAAAAATGAGTGAAAAAAAGTGAAGTCAGCTTAAGAGAGTTATGGGACAATATCAAGCAGACCAACACTTGCATTATAGGGGGTCCTAGAAGGAGAAGAGAGAGAGAGAGAGACAGCATATTCAAATAATGGGTAAAAACTTCTCTAACATGGGGAAAAAAACAAATATCATATCTAGGAAACCTGCTGAGTTCCAAAAAAGATGAAAGCAAAGAGAACCACACTGAGACACATTATATTTAAAAGGTCAAGAGTTAAAGACAAAGAGAGAATCTTATAAGCAAGAAGAGAAAAACAACTTATGTATAAGGGAAACCTCATAAGACTATCACAGATGTTTCAGCAGAAACTGCAGGCCAGAAGGGAGTAGCATATAGTCAAAGTACTGAAAAAAATTTGAGGACCAAGAATACTCTACCTGGAAAGTTTTCCAGACAAGTAAAAGTGGAAAGAGTTTATCACAACTAGAATGGCTTTTCAAGAAATGTTAAAGGGACCTCTTTAAACTGAAATGGAAACATATAAAAGTACAAATCTCACTAGTATAGGTAAATGTATAGTTAAATTTAAAATACTCATGTTATAATGGTGGTAGGTAATTCACTTGTAAATTTACTATGAATGTTAAAAGACAAAAGTAGTAAAAATAACTGTAACTGCAATAAAATTGTATAACTATAATAATTGGTTAAAGGATACACAAGCTAAGAAGATATAAACTGTGACATCAAAAACATAAAACATGGGAAGGAAAGTAAAAATATAGAGCGTTAGTATGCATTTGGAATTAATTTGCTTTGCTTGCAATAGAATGTTATAACTATAAGATGTTTTATAAAAGCCTCACTGTAATCACAGAGCAAAAACCTATAAAAGACATGCAAAAGATAAAGATAAAGGAATCTAAGCATACCATTACAGAAAATTATCATACCCCAAAAGAAGAAGGCAAGAGTGGAAGAAAGGAACAAATGAATTACAAAACAATTAACGAAATGGCAATAGTAAGTCCATATCCATCAATAATTACTTTAATGTAATTAACTAAATTCTCCAACCAAAAGTCACAGAGCGGTTGAATGGAAAAAAAACAAAACTCAGCTATGTGCTGCCTACAAGAAACTCACTTCAGCTGTAAGGACACATATATATTAAAAGTGAAAGGATGGAAAAAGATATTCCATACAAGCTGAAACCAAAAGAAAGCAAGATTAACTATACTTATATAAGACAAAATAGACTTTAAGACAAAGATCACAATAAGGGAAAAAGAAGATCTTTGTATAATGATAGAGAGATCCATCAAACAAGAAGGTATAACACTTATAAATACTTATGCACCCAATAGAGGAGCACCTAAAATATATACAGCAAATGTTAACAGACCTGAAGACAGAAATTGTCAGCAATATAATAATAGTAGGGAAATTCAACACCCAATTTTCAACAATGGATAGATCATCCTGACAGAAAATCAATAAGGAATCATTGGACTTAAACTACACGTTAGACCAGAGGGACTTAACAGGCATTGACAGCACTTTCCATCTAACAGCAGCAGAATACACATTCTTCTAAGTGCACATGGAATGTTTTCCAGGAAAGGTCATATATTAGCACCACAAAACAAGTCAATAAATTTCAAAAGTTTGAAATCATGTCAAGCATCTTTTCTGACCACAGTGGTATGAAACTAGAATTACAGGAAAAGTTAAAACTGGAAAATTCATAAATATGTGGAGAATAAAGGACATGCTACTGAACAAACTTAGAAAAATCAACAGAGAAATCAAACAATATCTTGAGACAAATGAAACTGGAAATACACTATACCAAAACTTACAGGATGCAACAGAAGCAGTTCTAGGAAGGAAGTTCATAGTGATAAATGCCCACATTAAGAACCAAGACAAAGTTAAAATAAACAACCTAACTTTAGACATTAAGGAACCAGAAAAAGAAGAGCAAAGTAAGCCAAAGGTAGTAGAAGGAAGGAAATAACAAAGATCAGAGGGTAAATAAATAAGAGACAAAAAGACAAGAGAAAAGATCAATGAAACTGTTTTATTTTGAAAAGATAAACAATAGAAAACCTTTAGCCATAATTACCAAGAAAAAAAAGATAAGGCTCAAATAAATAAAATTAGAAACTAAATAAGAGACATGACAACTGATACCACAGAAATACAAAGGATCATGAGACTACTATGAACAATTATGTGCCAACACAGTGGATAACCTAGAAGAAATGGATAAAGTCTTAGAAACATACAACCTACCGAAACTGAATCATGAAGAAATAGAAAATCTTAACAGACCAATTACCAGTAAGGATATTGAATCAGTAATCAAAAACGCCCCCACCAACAAAAGTCCAGATCAGATAGCTTTACTGGTGAATTCTATCATACATGTAAAGAAGAATTAATCCTTCTCAAACTCTTCAAAAGACTAGAAGAGGAAAGAAAACTTCCAAACTCATTTTATGAGGCCATCATTATCCTGACACCAAAGTCAGACAAAGACACTACAAGTAAAGAAATTATACTTGATGAACATAGATGCAACGAACCCAAACAAAAGAGTACCAAATCAAATTCAGCAATATATTAAAAGAATTATACACAATGATCAAGTGGGATTTACTCCAGGGATACAAGGATAGTTCAACATCCACAAATCAATCAACATGGTATATGACATTAACAAAATAAATGATAAAAAAAAATCATCTCAACAGATGCAGAAAAAGCATTTAACAGAATTGAACATCCATCAGGATAAAAACTCTCAAAAATATAGGTATAAATGGAATGTACCTCAATATAATAAGGGCTATACATGACAAGCCCACAGCTACCATCATAGTCAATGGTGAAAAGCTGAAAGCTTTTTCTCTATGATCAGGGACAAGACAAGAATGCCTATTCTTGCCTCTTATATTCAATAGAGTACTGGACGTCCTAGCCAGAGCAATTAGTCAAAAATAAATAAATAAATAAAAGACATATAAATTAGAAAGAAAGAAGGAAAGAAGTAAAACTGTCTCTGTTTGCAAATAACATTAAATTATAAAAAACATCCTGAAGACTCCACCAAAAAACTGTTAGAACTAATAAATAAATTTAGTCAAGTTCCAGAATAAAAATAAATATATAAAAACTCATTGTGTTTCTATATACTACCCACGTACTAACAGAAAGAGAAATTAAGAAAATAATCCCATTTACAATAACATCAAAAAGAACAAAATACCCAGGAAAAAATTTAACCAAGGAAATGAAAGATATGTACACTGTATACTACTAGACACTGATGAAAGAAATTGAAGAAGACACAAATAAATGGAAAGATAGCCCATGTTCATGGATTGGAGAAATTAATATAAAAATGTCCATACTACCCAAGCAATCTCCAGATTTAATGCAATCCCTATCAAAATTCCAATGCTATTTTTCACAGAAATAGAGAAAACAATCCTAAAATTTGTATGGGGCCACAAAAGACTCCAAATAGCCAAAGCAATCTTGAGAAAGAAGAACAAAGCAGTAGGCATCATATTTCTGATCTCAAACTATATTACAAAGTTATAGTAATCAAAATAGCATGGTACTTTTGGCATGGCATAAAGAGAAACACACGGACCTATGGAACACAATCAAGAGCTCAGAAAATAATCCCACGTATTATGGTCAGTTAATATTTGACAAAGGAGCCAAGAATACTCAATGGAGAAAGAATAGTTTCTTCTATAAATGGTTTTGGGAAAATTGGATATTCGTTTGCAAAAGAACAAAACTGAAAAAAAAGGGAACCCTCATGCACTTTTGGTGGGAATGTAAATTGATGTAGCTGTTATGGAAAGCAATATGAAGGTTCCTTGAGAAATTACAAATATAAATATAATAGGATGAAGCAATTCCACTTTTAGGTATATATCCAAAGGAAACAAAATCATTATCTTGAAGTAATATCTTTACCCCCATGTTCACTGCAGCTGCTGGGTGTTCCATGCATAATTGCTCCTCTATTTGTTACGACATATAAGGTTAGTGTTGGTGTACAATCTCTGTCAATGGAAAGAATTGAAAACTACTACATTTGTTGTAATTTGTGTACCTATCATCCATTTCTAATTCCAAAAAATGACAGAGGCAGGATTTGGTAGCCACATGATGAAGAGATGTCCATATACTAACTTAACCAGAGGAGGTTGCTGGAGAATTGTGGGTAAGACTTCTCTGTCCCCCGTTCTCTCTTTGAATCTGGCCTTTTCTCTTCAGACCATAGCAGTCAAGCAGAAGTAACAGAAACCCATAAGAACCTCTGCTTCAGGTACACATCCCTACAAATGTTGGTGTCCTATCGCCTGAATCAAGCTACCTTGCTCCCCGGCCAGTTGTTTTCTTTTTTTTAATTAACTAATTAATTAATTATTGGTTGTGTTGGGTCTTTTTTGTTGCGCGCGGGCTTTCTCTAGTTGCGGTGAGCGGGGGCTACTCTTCATTGTGGTGCGTGGGCTTCTCATTGTGGTGGCTTCTCTTGCTGCGGAGCATGGGCTCTAGGCGCACAGGCTTCAGTAGTTGTGGCACACGGGCTCACGGGCTCTAGAGCGCAGGCTCAGTAGCTGTGGCGCACAGGCTTAGTTGCTCCGCGGCATGTGGGATCTTCCTGAACCAGGGCTCAAACCCGTGACCCCTGCATTGGCAGCTGGATTCTTAACCACTGTGCCACCAGGGAAGTCCCTCCTTGGCCAGTTTTTAAATGCACACACTTGCGCTTGTTAGACTTTTTTTGTTAAATTGGAGAGAAAAAAGTCTATCTTTTCCCAGAGTCCCCCAAATTTTTAGACATGTTTTAGAAGTCTTTAGGCCTCTTCTTGCCAAGTTACTCTTACAGAAAATACTTTCCTCACTGATGGCGGGAATAACTTCATGGCACTTCTACTTCCCACGTGATACAAAAGAGAAGAGATACTGGGACATTTCCAAAATTAAGGGAAATTCCACCTTACATGGGAGATTTTTACCAAATGGAACTGGAAGCTGGAACTAGAATTTGACACAGGAAATTTAAATTCAAATGTTGATGTATTAGCCCTCAACAATTTTTGAGTCTTGTTCCAGTTTGTATCCATGACTCAATATCTTCCAGCCACCAAATACTTATGTTTATTTCTCCTGAATTAAGCACTTATTGAGCCTGTTTTTACTACAGTGTTGAGAGAGTATAATCTGAATACATATGAAGTTTCAAAAATTATAGTGTTTTTCAGAGAAGTGAGCAGATGATTAATGGAGACCTTTCTGGACCAAGGATCAAGACAAATGACCATTGGTGTGGACTCCATTAGTGTACTGATGCTAGCAAAGACATAAAGATGTAAAATCACCTTTGGTTTATAAGGTATGCCAACTGTATATGTTATATGAATGGCCATAAAACAGATAACATGGAGAAAGCTGTTTTTATGTAACTATTTACTCACCCCAAATTCCCATGAATATTGCAAAGAACACTGTTGACTCATTGTCAAATAAATGGGAGAACTGTAAAACAATAACAACATCACAAAGACTACTTAGTATCAAATGAGGGAGGGAAATTGCAAGTCTTTTCAACATACCACAATACATACGTACCTTTGAAGCCAAACACGTAGAATTTAGTCTCCAATAGTCACACATTACATCACAGAGTGGGCACATGATAATCTGACCCCCAATCTCAGGGTCACAGATCTCAGTGCTGCAGAGGGAAAAGGAAAGTTTTTGTTTTGTTTTGTTTTGTCCACACGGCATGGCATGTGGGATCTTAGTTCCCCGACCAGGGATTGAACCCATGCCACCAGAAGTGGAAGTGGGGAGTCCTAACCACTGGACTGCCAGAGAATTCCCAAGAGCAAAGTTATTTTAAAAGTGACATGTTTGGGTGAAAGTCCAAAGCTGTTCTTATTGGAACAACTTTATACAGCTTCTTATATATGGCACAAGGGGAAATGAACTAGCCATTTTTGTAGATCAAATCACGCTTTGAGGAACAGAATCTTTAGAGCCCATCATTAAAAACAAATTTTCCATAAAGCACCAGGTGAGGGCTAGCTGCTATGTTTGGGTCTTTTTCAGAAATATCAATTATCTGCTGCCATAGGAAACATTCTGACACAAATTCCAGAAAAATAATAGCAACAGTTTCAGTTAGCATAAGATTCTCTATTTGGGCAACTCAGTTGCACTCACCTGCTTGAGTTATCATGCATCGATAATAAGCCGTAAATAAAACAAGCTAAGCCAACTATAGCTGCAAAAAACAGCATTTCTGTGTAAAATCCGAGAAAGACAAAATAGATGCCAACTTTTTCTCCGTAATAATCCCTATGAAAGAGGGTAAAAAGAGAATCAGAGGTTGTAAGAATGATACAGTTCTGAGAGTCTTGGTTTTGTATTCAGACAAACTTGAATTCTAATTTTGGCTCCATTGCTTTCCAGCTGTGTAATTTTGATAAAGTTACTAAACTTTCTAAACTTTAGTTTCCACATCATAAAATGCCCGATAATGCTTATCCATAGAATTAGTGTAAGGATTAAAAGAGACAACACATGTAAGTAAGAAGCCAACTGAGTGGAAGTTAAGATTTACTTTTGAAATAATCAGGTAATTTGAAAAGCTTTTAAATTTTAAAGAGAGTTTAAATGTTTTGAAATAAAGTGCAGAACATTCATCTAGCAATTAACAAATCAAAATCACATCCACAATCTGTGCATGGACTTTTGCTTTATCTCTCTCTAAAATTGAAGAATGTACTCAGACCACAACAGATGAGAGTGGTTGGTTGTATGTATGAACTTCCATCTTCCTCTGAATTTGGACCGCTGATGGATGCTTATAGAATTGTAAGACAGGGTGCAAACCAAGGAATCAAAAATGAGTGTTTAATAAAGTTCCATAAAATATACAGTTCAGCACTTGCTTTACAAAGAGTTAAAAAGTGACAGCATTAGTTGGCATAAATGTTCAAGTCTTATAACCACTTTTTAGGGGTTTTTTTCTGTTGTTTTTTAAACCGACTCTCTCCTTAAGGAATCTCTCAAAGAACCAGAGAACAAGGTTTTCTCTGCCTCATAAAACCAGGTTTTTTAAAAAACAATACAAAATAGGTTAATCTTCTCCCTTATTCACGTAGAGCTCAGCTCACTAAATCCATGAAGTCTTTCCACAGTTTCCTAGACAGAGAGATGTATCCCTTTTGGGCTCTAATAGCATGATATATATAAATCTATTATAGCACCTTTTATTAAATTGTAATTTCCACACATGCTCAAAAAACAGGCAAATCTAAACATAAAGGGTTTAAATTTTACATAACATAAACTTACTTAACATAATTTCCCAATGAGTAGGTTTTTAAGTTTTTTTTCACTCAATATTAATTTTATTGAATCTCCCATTCTTCAGTTTTCAAAGTTTCTAATCTTTTCTAATGAAACAGGCATCTTTCTGCTTGTACCATCTTTCATTCTTTCATTTTTTCATTATTTTCAGTGATAATAAACATTTTTACATTGTTGTTTTCCCTTGTTCTGCTTTTCAAATTACTATAAACTTGAAATTAAATTATAATTCCATTGTATTCCCTTGTTAATTTACCATTTACAACTTCCTTAGGTTCACTCACACAGGATGAGCAAACTTGCTTTTTCTCTTTTTTTCGTTTTTGCTGAAAAACATAGCAATTATTATAATACTGCATAACATCAAAATCTAAAAAAACGAATAAAAATATTTGATTTGGGAACATTTACTATTCACC
Organism: Balaenoptera ricei; assembly: GCF_028023285.1. Classification (NCBI taxonomy): domain Eukaryota; kingdom Metazoa; phylum Chordata; class Mammalia; order Artiodactyla; family Balaenopteridae; genus Balaenoptera; species Balaenoptera ricei. The sequence goes on along the minus strand of NC_082646.1, from coordinate 78,791,271 downwards.
GTGTGTATTTCCATTTGATGTTTTAAAAATTATAGAATCAATAATTTTTAAGGTAAAACATCAATATTACTGCTATACACTTAACCAAAAAATTATTTGGGAATTCATAAAGAAACTGGATATTTCAAAGAACTACATTTTTCTTCCTTTCAAATTTCAAGAATCTTATTCCTTGAGAATTAAAAAAAAGTCCTCAAGAACTCCAGACCTTTAATTAGTATTTAAAAGATTCTCAAAAAGAGAAATGCTCAAATGAACATTTGTTATATATGGAATTATAGAAATAATTTTACTAAATTTTGGATTTGGGGAGCTTAATAATAGATTAACAACTAAACCATCTCTTAAGAATCCAAAAAGCAAGAGACATGTCTTAGATTTGTATTATGGTAAATATGTATATATTATTTACATATTATTGAAATAACGTTTAAGATGTTAAATTCTTATTATTCAAAACAAAGAAAATGAGAAAAAGCCAATAATATGAGATACTATGTAAAGTATCAAACATAAAGAGAATAAATACTTCGAGTATTAATTTTTTAGAAAAATTTGCCTTTTATTTACACTTATGGTATTTCTTAACCTGTCCATTTTACTTGCTAGATTTTGCACTCATCTATGGCCCCATAACATTTAACAGGGCATCTCATAGGTAGAAGACATTCAATAGTCTTGGTTGTGAGATCTTGTGAGAAGGCCTTGGTCTAATTTTGTATTCCCAGGACTTAGTACTTAGTCTGAGACATAGCAAATAATCAAAACAATGATGATGGAATTGAAATAAATACAGGCTTGAGGAATGAATGAACAAAACGCAAAAACATTTCGTCTAAAGAGATTCATTTTTATCATGAATTCATGGACATCTGAGAAACTTAGCTTAGCGATTACACTATCTAGGTTTTTAATAGCACCATTATAGTCACTGTAAACATATTTGTTCTAACCTATTTGCTATATAGCAGTATATCAATTTTATTTATAAGCATTAAGCCATCCCAATAGATGATATCAAAAGAAAAATTATTTGGAGCTCTTAAGTTGGAAAGAAAAAATGGGATCAGAAGGCATATAAAATTGAAGACTAATAAACCAATGATGGTAACCTTGGTATTCCCGGTTCTCCCTGAAAAAATATAATCTAATATGACAAAATGATCAGTACCCAAAAGGCAGTAAAAATATTTACAAATATTTGGACATGGAACTTAAGTTTGGTGTAGAGATAACATGAAATATGTGAAATCTAGGAATTCAAATCCTATATTCTAAATCTCTTTCTAGGCACCCCTAGTCATCCTTTTTTTTTTTTAACTCTCTATATCCAATCCACTAGGTCCAATAAATTCTGTCATAAAAGTCTTTTTCCTTTCTTTCTTTCTTTCTTTCTTTCTTTTCTTTTTTTTTTTTTTTTTTTGGCTGTGTCACAAGGCATGTGGGATCTTAGTTCCTCGACCAGGGATTGAACCTGCACCCCCTGCACTGGAAGCGCAGAGTCTTAACCATTGGGACCACCAGGGAAGTCCCGTAAAAGCCTTTTTCTAATTCATAGTCTCCTCTTTCCTTTTACCAGTGCCTTGGATATGACCTTCAATATCTATTACTGGAAAATTTTAACAGCCTCCTTACTTCCCTGACTTCGGTCTTGCATCCTTCTACTATCTGTCCTGTTGCCAAGAGAGTAATGTTTCTAAAGCACAAGATTAAACAATGACCGTTTCCTCCTTCAAAGGTTTTGTCCTTTCATCTTAGCAGTGTTCTTCATGATTTTTTACTGATAAACATTCAAATCTTACCAGCCACACTTCCTAAATGAAGAACTAAATGCACAATGCTCTTCTTTAGCCCAGTGCTCTGTACTTGTTCTCTCTATCTGGGATATTCTTACCTAACTTGTTTACCTAGCAACCTGCTACTTCTCTCAAGACACACTCAAGAATAAGCACTGTGAAACTTTCCCTGAGGTTGTCATAAAGGTAGGTGCTCTTTCCTCTGTGCTCTGTTCTTTCATGAGTATCACTCTGCTGTAATTATTATGCATTTGTGTGTCTTCCTGCAAATATCTTTGTGTTAGGAAACCACGTTCTGACTACCTTTATAGCTCTAGCCTCTTGCTGATATCTAGTGATGCTAAATAAATGCTCATTAAAGGAATGTGGGCATTGTAATTATGCATCTATAGACAATTCCTTTCTACTTTTAAGGATATTTTTATTTTTATCAAGTCTTCCCATAAAAATCTTTCGTAAAACCATAAAATCAACAAGGAGAGGAAATAAAAGCACACCTGATACAGGCCTTCAAGCATCATGACAGAGAACACCATGATCTTCAAATTACCTGTAAGTAAATAAATAAACCCAGTTCCAACTGAGTACCTATTACCAGCTGCCATACCTGAGGTACAGAGAGCAGTGAAGAAGATGCTTAAGAAATTCTAGGGAAAACATGTAAAGTAGGGTGGGGACATTAGACAAACACAGACAAAATAATCCCTGGGAAAAAGTCTAACTAAATGCCATAATACTGAACACATGTTGGGACTTGGTAATTCGTAGTACTAACTAAAAGAAAGGGATCTGAAAATGAGTAAGCCTAGAAGTGGCAGCCTCAGAAAAGCAATGTTTCTGGGGAAGAATCAGATATAAAGGGTGGTACTTCTTAAAAGTGGCAGAAAAGAGAGAGAGTTAGGATTCTATAGAAATGAAAGAAAAAGCGTATGACAAGCACAGGATATCATCCATGAAAGAAACTGCATGGAATAGGGAAAAAAACTAACAGAAGAGTGTACTCTAATGCTAGAAACTCCATGAATTAAACACAAACAGAAAAAAGCAGAGCATACTATACAAAATTATGTTTAAAAAAAACTGAAAATGTGAAACAAAGAGCTTCAGCTAATGAAAATTCTCCCCAAAGAACATGAGGAATACTGTAAAAAAGCAGTACAAACTGAATTAAATGTTCTCAAATAAATAACTGCAAATGCAAGAAAATATCAGAAATATAAAAATAAGAAGAGAAGTGGGAAAAAACAGGAATAAATAAAACAAGAGATGAAAGAAACCAAAAAACAGAGGAAAGAGAAGAACGCTATAAGATCATGTCAGAACTGACGATGAAATTATGAGGTATTCAAGAGAGAATAAATGGACACCAAGTGAAAATCTAATAAAAGATGATACAAAAAACAGGATACCTATCAAAAGAATGAAAATGACATAGAGAAGTAAAAAGGGTCTCAGGAAAATTGTTTGATATGAAGACAGGCAAAAAAGACCTAACATACAGATAACTGGAGTCCAAAGAAAATAATCAAAGCACTGGAAAATAATTATATTTTAAAACTATAACCCAAGAACACTTTCCAGAAAAACAAACAAACAAACAAAATAAACAAAATAAAAGATACATATTTAAAGAATCCACCAGGAACAGGGAAAACTGACTTAGAACAACCAATTCCAAGACATAATGTGTTGAAACAATCAGACTTTAAAACAAACAAGCAAACAAAACTCTCCAAGGCCCCAGTCAAGATGATAAAGTAATGTACAAAGGCAAAAGAATTTCCTACTAAATGAGGACACACCAGAGGCATTTCCACTAAGATCAGGAACAAGGCAAAGACACCAACTATTATTCAACATTGTTCTGTAATTATCAGCCAATGAATTGAATAAAAGAAAATAATTATAGACATAAGAATTGGTAAAGAAAAGTAAAATATTTCTATTTAAAGATTACATGATAATATACCTGGATAGCCTTAATGAATCAATAAAACTAATTCAATAAAGAATTCATCAAGGCATTAGAATATAAAACTAACACTCAGAAGACAATAACATATAACATGTAAGTAAATACATAATTTATAATAGCAACAAAAATATAAAATACTTAGGATTAAACTTAAGAAAGTTTTATAACTCTATAACACTCCTGAAAATCCCCAAAGTACGCTTAAACTAAGACATACCTTTCCCTTGACAACTTTTCCTTGATTAGAATGTCTCATCATCAAAATACCAGCCTACCTAAGTTAATTTATAAACTTAATTTGACCCCATAAAAATACCAACCATCTTTTTTAGTAACAAGCTAGACAAGTTGATACTAAAGTTTATATGGAAAAATAAACATGTAGAATGTAAAAGGAAACACTGAGAGTAAGAGCTATGGTGAGGTATTAGCCCAACTAGATATTAAAACATACTAGAGGTAAGCCACTACAATTAAAAGAGCCTTCTGAATCACTTTGCTGCATGCCTGAAACTAACACAACATTGCAAATCAACTATACTCTAATATAAAATAAAAATTAAATTAAATAAACAGCCTGCATGGATAGTTAGCTAGATCAACAGAATAGACAGAACATCCAGAAAGCAACTCAACTGCATATAGAAATCGAGTATATGATAAAGATGGTACCTCAAATCACTGAGGCAGTGATAAACATTTTAATAATAGTTTTGGGACAAGTAGAATAGAAAGTGCATATTTAACTTTATAAGAAACTGTCAAAGTTGTTTCTTTAAAGTTGCTATACCATTTCGCCTTTCCACCACCAGCGTTTGAGATTTCAAGTTGTTCCACATCCCTGATAGCACTTATTGCTGCCAATCTTTTAGATTTTAGCTATACTAGTGTGTGTGTGGTGGTATCTTAATGACATTTTAATTTTTATCCCCTTAGTGAATAAAGATGTTGTACATCTTTTGATGTACTTATTGGCAATCCATAAATATATTCCTTTGGTGATGAATCTTTTATCTTTTGTCTCTTTTAAATTTTGTCTTATTATTGAGTTGCAAAAGTTCCTTAAATATTCTGGATAAAAGTCCTTTACTGATATGTGTGTTGCAAGTATTTTCTCCAGTCTGTGTTTTGCCTTTTTATTTTTGTAACTGTCTTTTAAAGAGCATACATTTTTAATTTTAATGAAGTTAAATTTATACATTTTTTTAAATTGTGCTTTTTGCGTTTGATCTGAAAAGTCCATGCCTAACTCCAAACCACATACAATTTTCTCCTATATGTTCTCCTAGAAGTTTTATAGTTGTAATGCTTACAATTAGTTCTCTCATCCATTTCAAGTTAGTTTAAATTTTTGTACAGGAAAGAAGTAAGATTCACATTTTTCATGTAGATAGCCACTTGTTCTAGCATCATATGTTGAAAGGACTATCCTTTCCCCAATGAATGACCAGGCACCTTTGTTGAAAATCAATTGACTATATATATGTGGATCTATTTCTGGACTCTCCTTTTATTAAAGATTTTTCTTTGGAATAATTTCAAATATATAATAAAGTTACAAGAATAATTCAAATAATACCCATATATCCTTTAATTCTTTTATTGTAAAAATATTGTTCCATTTGCATTTTATCTCACTTCATATATTATATTTCCCCATATATATATGCCTTTTTCTGAACCACTTGCAAGTAAGTTGGTTGAATATGTACATCATGGTCCTTTACCCTTAAATACTTTATTGTCTATTACTAAGAATAAGGATATTATCCTACATAATCACTGAGAAGAAACCTTAGGAATAAGAGCTGTTTTCTGCAGTTTCTCCCTCTGCGATAATATAGTGTTTCCTTTCTTGTCTTTTCGATTACCTAGTTAAAAACTTTACACCTAGCTATCAATTCTTTATATTAAATTGTGTCAAAATTTTTAATTTATTTAAAAAATTATTTCATTACTAAAATGGAAAAGCAGTATCATTTGCTATAAATGAAAAGTTATAATAATAGGATGAAAAGCTTTAAAATGTTATTAAATTTAAGCTAGATACTGCGATCTGATGAAAAAATCTGAGCTTCCACTTTGTTGTAAAAGAAAATCAGCAAGTGTTAACACGGTACTGACCTGAGATGTAATGCATTTGTCTATATCAAGGGTTATAAGTACAAACCTTTGGGGAATATTTACAGCAGAAACATCTGTAGACAGCTAAATACTCTCAATATATTTTGAACAATGTAAAATATGTAAACCTCATTCTGACAACTTTGCTTTTTTGAAAACATACCATGAAAATATTCTCCAAGGGCACTAATTGTAATAGTGAAAAATTTGAAACAGCCTAATCTTTTTCAGTAGAAGAATAGACAAATAAGTTATGCAAAATTTATAATATGGTACCCTGTGTTCTGTTAAAAAGCACAAGATAGATCTGTGTGTACTCAAAGGGAAGTATGCCAATAATATACTATTTAGTGATAAAAGAAGATCTTAGCAAAAAAGTAAACAAAGATTCCATTGCTCCAGGAAAAAAGAAAAAGTGTATGTATTTTACTACGCATGCACATACAAATAAGACTGAATGGCTATTACCGAATAGCCATAGTTACTTCTGTGGAATTCAATGGAGGTGTAATTTTACTTAAAACTTTGCCCATCTCTTTATTGCTTGCAATTTTTTAGATACATGTCCTACTTTTATAATTAAAAAAATTAAATGGCCATTAATCAGAACAATTAAAATATCCATCCAATCAAGAGTTCATATAAAGATTTACGGAAACCACAGTTTATATGCTAGTTGCCTTCTATTTATTCTTAAAAATTTCCCCTCTTATTTGCCTTAAATGAAACTGTTGGAATAACATTTCACTTGGTTTGGATGTAGACATCAAAGTCAGCCTCACAAAAAGGAGGCTGTGACGCTGTGCAAGCAGAGCAGTGAAAGCATACCCCACTGAGCAAAACTACTGCTTCTAGCAACCAGGGCTCTGTAATCTGATGCTTTCTTTATTGAAATCATAGCAGGAGTCTCCTAACATCCTGTATGCATGTAATATTGTCATGGTTCAAAGCAAGAACCTGCAACCATAGTCTTCTTGCATAGCTAATGAAACTGTCTAAAGAATTGAGATAATAGAACAATTGCCTTCACAGCTTTCTGAGATCAATACACACACAAACATCCATACATAACCTTTCTGCTATCTTCTAAATTCCTAGACTCAGAGGAAAACAAACAAACAAAAAATAATTGTGTTAAACACTAAGTGCTAACCCCATGCTAAGAAAATATACATATATCATTTAACTATCAAATAACCCCATAAGGAAAGTACTGTTGCTGTTCCTATTTTACAGATATGAGTCTCATAGAGGTTAAATAACCTGACCATATTTATATGCTTCTAAGAGAAAGGGCTTGGATTTGAACCCCATCTACCTAAATGCTAAGGCCCAACTTCTGAACCATCAAGCTATCTCTGCACTGTGGTTAAGACCATTCTGGCAACAGCATTTTGCTCACAGATGAATGACTAAATGGTAGCGTAGATACAAAACTGGGAAGATGGGAAATGTAGTGGGTGAGAATAGTAGTAAAAAGAAAGGAATACGATGCCATTGTGAATAAAAACCACATAATCAAGTTTTAATCAGTTTTATTCTGTGTAAGAAACTTACCTAATCAAATTAAAAGGCTGTTCCTTGTAAAAATAGGAAAACCGAGCCCAGTTCTGGCAAAGTGTGTACCTTTCATTGACAGGATTAGGAGGTTCTGATGGCTTCCAGTATTGACCCTACAGACACGCAAGAAGAAATTACTGAATGACAAAGCAAAAGACAAGGGTGGATAAAGGAACACTGCTTTTATAAAAAGGCTAGTGAATGAGGCAAATGTTCTCTTTCACTTTTCGATTTGGATTTTCATATTCTATTGATGTAAGTTACTAAATCACTTAGTGTATTGTAGAGTGTAGTACATTTGCTACACTCTACAATAAATGAAAATAATAGTGCTTTATTTATTAAATTTTCACACCCAGCTATCTAAAAACACAAGTTGAAGTCTGAGACTTTGGCTTTACTCAAGCTGCTCCTTTGACCTGGAGTCCTCCTTTCATCTCTACTCAAATTCCAACAGTCACAGCTCAGGGATTCCCACAACTGTATCACTGGCTGGGACTTTGGAAATAGGCTGACATTTTTATTTTATATATGGAAAAACTGAACCCCAAGCAAAGTTAAGTGAATGATCCAAAGTCACACAGCTATGACTGGAATCTCCTCTAGGCAACCTGTCTTGTCTTCACTGGCCATCACTGATATCTGTTTCCCAAAGAATTTAAAATATACAACAGACTTTAGCACTTAAAAGCCTCAATATTGTTTCACGTGTAAGTTCCTTCCCCATTTTTAGGTACTGAGTAGGCGTATTAATATAAAGTTAATTAGGGCCTAGCAGGGCACTGTCTACACATAGCTGTTCAATATTTTCTCTTTAACTGTTTGCCTAGACAAGTAAACTACTGAAGACAACACTGAGCAAACACCCAATCTAAAATTAAGCACATATGAAAATCTCTGTATGACAAGGTATAAGATTTTATATCATCCAGATTCCAAATTTTGTCTTCTTCTATAGCTTGTCCTACTGAATCTTGAGAAATGAAATAGAAAAAAAGAAAAAAGCTGCCTATTTGCATATCTTTAAAAAAAATAAAAAGGTTCTTTAAAGCACATAAGAGAAAAATCGAGTACCTAAACCTGTATTCAGGAGAGAAGAAAGGAAAAAAGGTAAAATTAATAGTAAATGATAGCTCTCTGTAGCAAGAGCTCAGTAACACTGATTTTCTAGTGACCGTGGAGGGCTCTGCTGGAAGGCTAGATATATGGAGTAAAATTGCTGGTGACTGAGGACAGTTTGGCTTTATGACCTGGTGAGAGTAAGAAAAGAATCAATGCCCTAAAAACAAACAAACAAACAAAAAAATCCTCAAAATCTTCAAAAAAAGAATGAGCCCTTTTGCGAAGAATGATTAACAAAGAATGTGTAGCAAAGTGTTTATTAACCCGCCATAGATCTCTCTACTTGATCAAACGCTGTGGCATTATTTAGAATCCATAATCCCCTAGAAGTTCTTTTGCCCCAGGGAAAAATGTGTGTATGTGTGAATGCGGGGTGGGGTAGTTTCTCTAACACAAGTTAAATTCTCCTGAATTGATACTAGTGTTGAGAATTGCCACTCATTTTGGAAAATTCCACTAACATACCAAAGATAATCAACTAACCAATGTTGAACAGACCTAGAGTCAACAGTTAACATACTGTTGAATAAATATTGACAGAGGAAAGCTGGAAAAGAGAGAGACTGGCTTTGGGCTTTTGGAAACGATGACAGCAACATCATTTTCAAAAACATGGGCAGGACTTCCCTGGTGGCACAGTGGTTAAGAATCCACCTGCCAATGCAGGGGACACGGGTTCGATCCGTGGTCTGGGAAGATCCCACATGCCGAGGAGCAACTCAGCCTGTGTGCCAGAACTACTGAGCCTGCACTCTAGAGCCCGGGAGCCACAACTACTGAGCCTGTGTACTGCAACTACTGAAGCCTGCGTGCCTAGAAACCCGTGCTCCACAAGAAGAAGCCACCACAATGAGAAACCTACACACTGCAACGAAGAGTAGCCCCTGCTTGCTGTAACTAGAGAAAGCCCACGCGCAGCAACGAAGACCCAATGCAGCCAATAAATAAATAATAAAATAAAAATTTAAAAATTAAAAATAAAATTTAAAAAAAGGGCAATGATTTAGATGCCACTTGTTTAAATAGAAATACCTCGTTCTTTTATATTCCAAAGGAATGTGTTTCTCGAAAAGAGGTCATCATCAAAAAGTCTTTATGAGTATAGCAGAGTTAAACAGGAAAAAAGGACACCAAGGTTCCAGGAGATGATCCAAACTAGTTTATATGTGTTCAGCCAAATAATATCTACTGACAACAGGTGATGAAATTTAAACACTGAATATCCAAAAGGAAAGGTTTCTCTCAGAAACCCCCAGAAACTAGGCTATCTCGGTTGACAAGCCAAATTTTAGGTTTGGTTAAATGGGTGCACCTTATAAAATGTCACTTCTTTGTTGAACTCAATGTTTTTGTACATGATCCGCCAGCCTCAATCCTACTCCAGAATCTCGGTTGTTTGTCTGAAACTTTCTTATGGACTGAAGTCTTTAGCTTGTTTTGAAGTTGTACTTCTGCTTTATTTCCCAGAAATTCCTAGTCTGTGAGCTTGGATTCATGGTTGTGTTCCAGTAATACCTAATAGAATGCTTTACATATAATTAAAACCAATTATACATTTGATGAATGAATACATGAATGCATGCAATTTAAGTCCTTCACAACTTAAAAACTTTATAAATAAGAAAAGATTTGATGGATAGAAATTTCCAAAAGTTATGTTCTAAAATGTTGTTTTAATATAACTGCTATTTTCAATATGGGTTCTAAAGAAAATTCATGTGCAAATGTAATAATTTTTAAATGAATTTCCACTGAAATCTCAACGTAGAGAGGTATTAACTATGTGTTTCAGCATAGTTCTCAGCTTGGACCTAGGGAGTCTGTGGGGATTTTCCCAACATGAACGAGATTAAGCAACCTGTCATAAAACAGGAAGCAAATGGAAGATTCCTTCTCCCAACAAGGCAGCCTCTGAATGTGGGAAAGGGAAAACGGGCTCAGTATTTCAAGACCAAGCACATACTTACATCATGGAGTGGAAAGGCAGATGAATAAGTGTGAGAATTTAGCAGTCTTTCAATCCCAAACCTTTTCTTCCCATCCTCTATGCCAAAAGGACACCGTGAGAGAATATAATAAACCTATAAGGTAAGCATAAAGAAACACACATTTCAGAACTTTATGCTTTCTATATTTTTTTCAAGTCACAATTTAACAGAGTCTGCTTTGCCTCAATACAGGCTCTGATTATGGAAGGAACCTTCCCCTTTTTGTTTGGGGGAAGATGTAGAGGATGGGGTTGTATGGAGTCACAGGTATTTCACCTCCTGGGTATGAGAGCTCGTTATTCCCTTGGGGAGAGGAGGAATGGGTCATATAAGTTATTTTTCTTCTCCTGTCCCAAGCTCCTCTGGGAGTCCTTTGTACCAGAATTCATACTATAATCAGGGTTTCAAGTTAGAGTCTAATACCACTGCTACTAACAGTTCAGGAAGGATAAAATGGAGTAGAATTGACACTTGGCCAAGCTGTCTTGAATACTTTTCATTAATTACTCTGATGTTTTGAATAGGGCCTTTTCTTGATATCAGGATTTATTAACTCAAGATTATCACACCTCTGCAACTACTTTGCAATCATTTACATATTTTTATCAGTTTTTTCTGCTATATAGTTTGGGCATTGTGTCGTCTGCTTTTGTGTATTTGTCAATTCAATCTCATCTGTTTTTTGTCTTGCAGGAACTTTCCAGTATTTCTGCTTTGAATTTGGCCATTTTAGCACTGTTCATTTTTTTTTTTTTCTATTTTTTTTAATCTCAAAAAAAAAAAGTTTATTTGTATGGCAGGAGAGAATAGAGGTTAAAAGAATCTTCCCAAGCTGACCATAACTTTTTTTTTTTTTTTTTACTTTTTTGGTTCCATAAACTTTATTTCTCTTTTTTTTTTAACATCTTTATTGGAGTATAATTGCCCCACAATGTTGTATTAGTTTCTGCTGTATAACAAAGTGAGTCAGCCATACGTACACATATATCCCCATATCCATTCCCTCTTGCATCTCCCTCACACCCTCCCCATCCCACCCCTCTAGCTGGTCACAAAGCACTGAGCTGATCTCCCTGTGTCATACAGCTGCTTCCCACTAGCTATCTAGTCTACATTTGTATATATGTAAATGCCACTCTCTCACTTCTTCTCAGCTTACCCTTCCCCCACGCCGTGTCCTCAAGTCCACTCTCTATGTCCGTGTCTTTATTCCTGTCCTGCCCCTAGGTTCCTCAGAACCATTTTTTTTTTTTTTTAGATTCCATATATATGGTATGTGTTTTTCTTTCTGACTTACTTCACTCTGTAGGACAGACTCTAGGTCCACCCACCTCACTACAAATAACTCAATTTCGTTTCTCTTTATGGCTGAGTAATATTCCATTGTATATATGTGCCACATTTCTTTATCCATTCATCTGTCGATGGGCACATAGGTTGCTTCCATGTCCTGGCTATTGTAAATAGTGCTGCAATGAACATTGTGGTACATGTCTCTTTTTGAACTATGGTTTGCTCAGGGTATAGGCCCAGTAGTGGGATTGCTGGGTCGTATGGTAGTTCTATTTTTAGTTTTTTAAGAAACCTCCATACTCTTCTCCACAGTGGCTGTATCAATTTACATTCCCACCCACAGTGCAAGAGGGTTCCTTTTTCTCCACACCCTCTCCAGTATTTGTTGCTTCTAGATTTTTTGACGATGGCCATTCTGACCTGTGTTAGGTAATACCTCATTGTGGTTTTAATTTGCACTCCTCTAATGATTAGTGATGTTGAGCATCCTTTCATGTGTTTGTTGGCAATCTGTATATCTTCTTTGGAGAAATGTCTATTTAGGTCTTCTGCTCATTTTTTTTTTTTTTTTTTTTTTTAAATAATCATTCCTAAATTCACCTCTGAAGAGAATTACAACATCCTTTTTTTTTTTTTAATGCTATTCTTGTCTGCTTACATTCTTTTTATGTATGTATGTATGTATGGCTTTTTTGGGTCTTCGTTTCTGTGCGAGGGCTTTCTCTAGTTGTGGCAAGCAGGGGCCACTCTTCATCGCGGTGCGGGGGCCACTCTTCATCGTGGTGCACAGGCCTCTCACTATCGCGGCCTCTCGTTGCCGAGCACAGGCTCCAGACGCGCAGGCTCAGTAATTGTGGCTCACGGGCCGAGTTGCTCCGCGGCATGTGGGATCTTCCCAGACCAGGGCTCGAACCCGCGTCCCCTGCATTGGCAGGCAGATTCTCAACCACTGCGCCACCAGGGAAGCCCCTTCTGCTCATTTTTGGATTGCGTTGTTTATTTTTTTGATATTGAGCTGCATGAGCCGTTTGTATATTTTGGAGATTAATCCTTTGTCAGTTGCTTCGTTAGCAATTATTTTCTCCCATTCTGAGGGTTGTCTTTTCGTCTTGTTTACGGTTTGCTTTACTGTGCAAAAGCTTTTAAGTTTCATTAGGTCCCATTCGTTTATTTTTGTTTTTATTTCCATTTCTCTAGAAGATGGGTCCAAAAGAATCTTGCTGTGATTTATGTCATAGACTGTTCTGCCTATGTTTTCCTGTGAGAGTTTTATAGTGTCTGGCCTTACATTTAGGTCTTTAATCCATTTTGAGTTTATTTTTGTGTATGGTGTTAGGGAGTGTTCTAATTTCATTCTTTTACATGTAGCTGTCCAGTTTTCCCAGCACCACTTATTGAAGAGGTTCTCTTTTCTCCATTGTATATTCTTGCCTCCTTTATCAAAGATAAGGTGACCATATGTGTGTGAGTTCATCTCTGGGCTTTCTATCCTGTTCCATTGATCTATATTTCTGTTTTTGTGCCAGTACCATAATGTCTTGATTACTGTAGCTTTGTAGTATAGTCTGAAGTCCAGGAGCCTGATTCATCCAGCTCCGTTTTTCTTTCTCAACATTGCTTTAGCTATTCGGGGTGTTTTGTGTTTCCATACAAATTGTGAAATTTTTTGTTATTGTCCTGTGAAAAATGAAATTGGTAGTTTGATAGGGATTGCACTGAATCTGCAGATTGCTTTGGGTAGTAGAGTCATTTTCACAATGTTGATTCTTCCAATCAAAGAACATGGTATATCTCTCCATCTGTTTGTATCATCTTTAATTTCTTTCATCAGTGTCTTATACTTTTCTGCATACAGGTCTTTTGTCTCCTTAGGTAAGTTTAGTCCTAGGTATTTTATTCTTTTAGTTGCAATGGTAAATGGCAGCATTTCCTTAATTCCTCTTTCAGATTTTTCATCATTAGTGTATAGGAATGCAAGAGATTTCTGTGCATTAATTTTGTATCCTGCTACTTTACAAAATTCACTGATTAGCTCTAGTGGTTTTCTGGTAGCATCTTTAGGATTCAGTATATATAGTATCATGTCATCTGCAAACAGTGACATTTTAACTACTTCTTTTCCGACTTGGACTCCTTTTACTTCTTTTTCTTCTCTGACTGCTGTGGCTAAAACTTCCAAAACTATGTTGAATAATAGTGGTGAGAGTGGGCAACCTTGTCTTGTTCCTGCTCTTAGTGGAAATGGTTTCAATTTTTCACCATTGAGAACGATGTTGGCTGTGGGTTTGTCATATATGGCCTTTATTATGTTGAGGTAAGTTCCCTCTATGCCTACTGTCTGGAGAGTTTTTATCATAAATGGGTGTTGAATCTTGTTGAAAACTTTTCTGCATCTATTGAGATTATCATATGGCTTTTATCCTTCAGTTGGTTAATATGGTGTATCACTTTGATTGATTTGTGTATATTGAAGAATCTTTGCATACCTGGGATAAACCCCACTTGATCATGGTGTATAATCCTTTTAATGTGCTGTTGCATTCTGTTTGCTAGTATTTTGTTGAGGATTTTTGCACTTATGTTCATCAGGGATATTGGCCTGTAGTTTTCTTTTTTTGTGACATCTTTGTCTGGTTTTGGTATCAGGGTGATGGTGGCCTCACAGAATGAGTTTGGGAGTGTTCCTCCCTCTGCTATATTTTGGAAGAGTTTGAGAAGGATAGGTGTTGGCTCTTCTCTAAATGTTTGATAGAATTCGCCTGTGAAGCCATCTGGTCCTGGGCTTTTGTTTGTTGGAAGATTTTTAATCACAGTTTCAATTTCATTCCTTGTGATTGGTCTGTTTATATTTTCTATTTCTTCCTGGTTCAGCCTCAGAAGGTTGTGCTTTTCTAAGAATTTGTCCATTTCTTCCAGGTTGTCCATTTTATTGGCATATAGTTGCTTGTAGTAATCTCTCAGGATCCTTTGTATTTCTGCAGTGTCAGTTGTTACGTCTCCTTTTCCATTTCTAATTCTATTGATTTGAGTCTTCTCCCTTTTTTTCTTGATGAGTCTGGCTAATGGTTTATCAATTTTGTTTATCTCCTCAAAGAATCAGCTTTTAGTTTTATTGATCTTTGCTATTGTTTCCTTCATTCCTTTTTCATTTATTTCTGATCTGATCTTTATGATTTCTTTCCATCTGCTAACTTTGGAGGTTTTTTTTGTTCTTCTTTCTCTAATTGCTTTAGGTGTAAGGTTAGGTTGTTTATTTGAGATGTTTCTTGTCTCTTGAGGTAAGATTGTATTGCTATAAACTTCCCTCTTAGAACTGCTTTTGCTGCATCCCATAGGTTTTGGGTTGTCGTGTCATCTTTTCATTGTCATTTGTTTCTAAGTATTGTTTGATTTCTTCAGTGATCTCTTGGTTATTTGGTAGCGTATTCTTTAGCCTCTATGTGTTTGTATTTTTTACAGTTTTTTTCCTGTAATTGATATCTAGTCTCATAGCATTGTGGTCGGAAAAGATACTTGATACAATTTCAATTTTCTTAAATTTACCAAGGCTTGATTTGTGACCCAAGATATGATCTCTCCTGGAGAATGTTCCATGAGCACTTGAGAAGTAAGTGTATTCTGTTGTTTTTGGATGGAATGTCCTATAAATATCAATTAAGTCCATCTTGTTTAATGTGTCATTTAAAGTTTGTGTTTCCTTATTTATTTTCATTTTGGATGATCTGTCCATTGGTGAAAGTGGGGTGTTGAAGTCCCCTACTATGATTGTGTTACTGTTGATTTCCCCTTTTATGGCTGTTAGTACTTGCCTTATGTATTGAGGTGCTCCTATGTTGGGTGCATAAATATTTACAATTGTTATATTGTCTTCTTGGATTGATCCTTTGATCATTATGTAGTGTCCTTCTTTGTCTCTTGTAATAGTCTTTATTTTAAAGTCAATTTTGTCTGATATGAGAATTGCTACTGCAGCTTTCTTATGATTTCCATTTGCATGGAATACCTTTTTCCACCCCCTGACTTTCAGTCTATATGTGTCGCTAGGTCTGAAGTGAGTCTCTTGTAGACAGCATATATATGGGTCTTGTTTTTATATCCATTCAGCCAGTCTATGTCTTTTGGCTGGAGCATTTAATCCGTTTACCTTTAAGATAATTAACAATATGCATGTTCCTATTCCCATTTTCTTAATTGTTTTGGGTTTGTTATTGTAGGTCTTTTCCTTGTCCTGTGTTTCCTGCCTAGAGAATTTCCTTTAGCATTTGTTGTAAAGCTGGTTTGGTGTTGTTGAATTCTCTTAGCTTTTGCTTGTCTGTAAAGGTTTTAATTTCTCCTTCGAATCTGAACGAGATCCTTGCTGGGTAGAGTAATCTTGGTTATAGGTTTTTCCCTTTCATCACTTTAAATATGTCCTGCCACTCTCTTCTGGCTTGCAGAGTTTCTGCTGAAAGATAAGCTGTTAACCTTATGGGGATTCCCCTGTATGTTATTTGTTGCTTTTCCCTTGCTGCTTTTAATAGTTTTCCTTTGTATTTAATTTTTGATAGTTTGATTAATATGTGTCTTGGTGTGTTTCTCCTTGGCTTTATCCTGTATGGGACTCTCTGCATTTCCTGGACTTGATTGACTATTTCCTTTCCCATATTAGGGAAGTTTTCAACTATAATCTCTTCAAATATTTTCTCAGTCCCTTTCTTTTTCTCTTCTTCTTCTGGGACCCCTATAATTCGAATGTTGTTGTGATTAATGTTGTCCCAGAGGTTTCTGAGACTGTCCTCAACTCTTTTCATTCTTTTTTGTTTTTTCTGCTCTGCAGTAGTTATTTCCACTATTTTATGTTCCAGGTCACTTATCCATTCTTCTGCCTCAGTTATTCTGCTATTGATTCCTTCTAGAGAATTTTTAATTTCATTTATTGTGTTGTTCATCATTGTTTGTTTGCTCTCTAGTTCTTCTAGGTCCTTGTCAAACGCCTCTGTATTTTCTCCATTCTATTTCCAAGATTTTGGATCATCTTTACTATCACTACTCTGAATTCTTTTTCAGGTAGACTGCCTATTTCCTCTTCATTTGTTTGGTTTGATAGGTTTTTATCTTGCTCCTTCATATGCTGTGTGTTTCTCTGTCTTCTCATTTTACTTAACTTACTGTGTTTGGGGTCTCCTTTTTGCAGGCTGCAGGTTTGTAGTTCCCGTTATTTTTGGTGTCTGCCCAGAGGGGACTGGTGCATGTGCTCTGGTGGATGAGGCTGGATCTTGTCTTTCTGATGGGCAGAACTGCATCCAGTGGTGTGTTTTGGGGTGTCTGTGAACTTATTATGATTTTAGGCAGCCTCTCTGCGTATGGGTGGGGTTGTGTTCCTGTCTTGCTAGTTGTTTGGCATGGAGTGTCCAGCACTGGAGCTTGCTGGTCATTGAGTGGAGCTAGGTCTTAGCATTGAAATGGAGATCTCTGGGAGATCTCTTGCCAATTGATATTATGAGGTCTCTGGTGGTCCAATGTCCTGCACTTGGCTCTCCCACCTCAGAGTCTCAGGCCTGTCACCCGGCCAGAGTACCAAGACCCTGTCAGCCACACGGCCAGGTACATGGAGAGTTTCTTGCCTTTTGGGAAGTCTGAGGTCTTCTGCCAGTGTTCAGTAGGTGTTCTGTAGGAGCTGTTCCACATGTAGATGTGTTTGATGTATTTGTGGGGAGGAAGGTGATCTCCACATCTTACTCCTCCATCTTGAAGGTCCTTCTTCTTAGCACTGTTTTAGATATACTTCTCTTCACCTCCCCTTTTAAATATTTTATTGTTTAAGGAATTGTTGATTGCAATGTTTGTCACCCTTGACAAACATTAGATAATCATCATTATCTAATCTGGTTATTCATTTTAAGGGCAGTTTAATATTACGTCTTTGTAAATAAATGATAATTTATGCAAAGTTGTTTTAATTTTATAAATAATGTGATAAATATTAACTATTTTACATACTTTGGATTATTTCCCTAGGAAAGATTCACCAAAAAGATTCTCCAAAAAGAACTCTGTACTGGGGAGCTAACAAAGTGGAAAATTTTACTCTTCCAGATATTAAGACTTATTATAAAGCTATGGTAATAAATACAGCATGGTGTTGTCAAACAAAAACAAATCCAAACTTAGGAAAGATTTTAACGATTACTGCAAGAGGATGAGGGGGACTGTTGCAATAGAGAGATCTGGGAACATCTGAAAAGCCAAGCATAAAATGACTTCTTTTATAGGGAGAAGTAAGCCAAGTTCAGGAAGTGTCTTTCTTTGTGTTAAGGAAGGGCTAGTCTACATGCCAACATTGGCTAAGGTTGAGGGTGCATCAAAGTTTAGGGTCTTTTGGAGAAGTAAGTTCAACTGAATTTTGGTTAATTTACCTAACAGTCCTTTGTTTCAAGGGATCAATGAGGATACATAGTTCAGCTAACCATTTATGAAACAAAGAATGGGAATGTGTCTAACCTGTGTCTAACCTTTATTACCGTAAAGTAATAACAAAAGGAAGAAACTGTAAGGGTAAGTATAGATCTAAAATACTACTCAGCCACAAAAAAAGAAGTCAATTTTGCCATTCACAACAACATGGATGGACATGGGGGGTATTATTCTTAGTGAAATAAGTCAGAGAAAGACAATTACTGTAAGTTATCACTTACAGTAGAATGCAATATGTAGAAACTAAAAAATAAAATAAATGAATGAATATAACAAAACAGAAACAGATTCACAAAGATAGAGAACAAACTAGTGGTTACCAGTGTGGAGAGGGATGGAGGGAGGGGTGACATAGGGATAGGGAATAAGAGGTACAAACTACTATGAATAAAATAAATAGGATACATGGATGTATTGTACAGCACAGGGAATATAGCCAGTATTTTATAAGTTTAAATGGAGTATAATCTGCAAAATTATTGAATCACTATGTTGTACAAAGAAAAAAAACAATGCCTAGTACATAGTAAGTGCTATTTAAGTGTTTGCTATTATTAACAGTAAGAGTATTTTAAGGAATCTCAAAATTATTTTGCATATTTGCAGGGTCACTGGATTAAGTATATACTTGCAAATATGATTACTTTAAGAAGAATACAAATTTGGATACATGAGTTTGGTATATGTTAAAATATATCAATAAGAAAGAAAGAGAGAGAGGTGGGGAGCAAGGGAGGGAGGGAGGGAGGAAGGAAGGAAGGAAGGAAAGGAGAAAGAGAGAGAAAGAAGAAAGAGAGTAAAGAAAGATGGAGGGACAGAGGAAGGAAGGAAAGAACTGAAATTTCCCTGGTGCCAAATCTTAGAGCATTTCCTTTAGAGAACTTGTAATTATAAATTCTTTTTCTCTTCTCTTTGAGATGTAATGTAAATATTTTTAAAAGCTAAATAAGCCTCTTGCCAGTTTCATAACTCAAGAGTGTTTTTCTTAAGTTTTCCAGGAACCATCTCTTTTAAATGTAAACATCAAGAAAGATAACATCCCTGTTTCCTTGGCTCTATGGGAGTGTAGTCTAGGTACCTGGTTCCAAGCTGTAACTACCTGCTCCACATAGATATATGAGAAGTTTTTATTTTTATTATTATTATTATTATTATTATTATTTGGGATAGAGACAACTAATACTGATGAACACTTCAATTAGCAGATGAATTTAGAATAAATTACTTGGCAAACAGTGCTGTCAAGTCAAACAGGGGGGTTATCTATGAATACTCTTTAAGTCATATAGGGAAGGGTGGTTCTTTGCAGTAAGCGGTTTTACAGAACAGGAAGAGTGGGAGATTTCTTTAAATTGTCCCGATTTTCCAGGAACAGAACTCAGGCAAAGTTCAACATTGTCAGTATGGATACAAAAATGGACACAGATCAAAGCAGCAGAATCAAACCCAGAAGTAGATCTATGAATATCTAGACACATGAGTTACGACAAAGAGGGAACTGTAAAACAATATGAAAAGTTGAATGTTTTCAATAATTGGTGTAAGTCAAATGACTATACATATGGGGCAGAAAAGGCCCCTATTTTGCACCATGAACAAAAATTAATTCCAAGTGGACAGTAGTTCTCAATGTAAAAAGTAAAATAATGCAACTTCTAGAATACAGGAAATAACTTAATGATCTTGGTGGCAGTTAAAGGTTAAAAGCTTTATTCATAAAGTAAAGGCTTGAGAAAGTAGACTACAGTTGACCCTTGAACAACGTTGGGGTAGGGGCACTGACCCTTTGGGCAGCCAAAAATGTGAGTATAATATATAGTTTGCCTTCTGTACACAAGGTCCCTCCATATCTGTGGTTCCACATCTAAGAATTCAACCAACCATGGATCATGTAGTAGTGTAGTATTTACTATTGAAAAAAATCCATGTATAAGTGGACCCTTGCATTTCAAACCCATGTTGTTCAAGAGTCAAGTGTGCATTAAAATTAAAAACATCTGTTTATGAAAAGAAACCATAAAAAGGATGAAAAAGGAAGCACAAAGTAAGAAAATATCAGTAAAATATATAATGAATAAAGGGTTCAAATAAAGAATATATAAACTGTTCCTACAAATCAACAAGGGAAGACCTAACTGAAAAACAAAATCAAGAGACATTAGCAGGGACTTAACAAAAGTGCATATCTAAATGCCCAATAAACATAAACAAGGAGATCAATCTCATTTGAGATTGCAAATTAAACCATAATGATACATACACAAATAAGTTTCCATAGAAAGTAATGAAAATTAATGAATAAAAGTTCATACAATTAACCAACCATAGCTAATTTAACCAACCAAATAAATATTGAGCCAAAGAAGCCAGACTCAAAAGAATACATACCGTATGATTCCATTTTTTATAAAGTTTAAAAACAGACTATGCTAATCTCTGCTGTTACAAGTGAGATTGTACCTCTGCTGAGAAGGACAGGAATAGTGACTGGAAGGAGGCACTAGGGCTTCTGGAGGGCTAGGAAAGTTTTCTCTTTTGATCTGGGTGGTGGTTACATAGCTGTGTTCATTTTGTGGTTGAATTCAAAGAGCGGTGCACACTTGTGGGCCTATCTCTATGTATGTTATGCTACAGTTTAAAAAGAAAGAAAAAGAAAGATTGGTACTCTTTAGTGTTGAGAAAGATATGTGGAAAACAGCATTCTCCTATGTTGTTAATAGGACTCTAAATTAGTACATAATTTTGTAAAGGGTGATAGTGTAACACATATACATTTTTAAATGTGCATGCTCTTAGATCCAGAAACTTTCTATGTGGTATCTATTTTGCAGAAAAATTTACATATATGCCGAAATATGTAGTAAACAGCAGAAATGTTCGCAACATCAGAAAAATTGGAAACAAACTCAAAAACTGTCAGAAGTGAAAATGTTTTATAAAATTATGTTACATCTATAAATTAGATATTAGAAATATATATCATGAGACTAAGATGTCATGATGATTGTGAAGATGCTTTAAAAAGTATGAAATTCTGTACCAATGTAAGATGCTCTTGTAATACTGTACATTTGTACATACGTGAACTACAGTATTCTGGATGAAGATAGAAAGGAAGGGTAGGGCTTCCCTGGTGGCGCAGTGGTTGAGAATCTGCCTGCCAATGCGGGGGACACGGGTTCGAGCCCTGGTCTGGGAAGATCCCACATGCCGTGGAGCAACTAGGCCTGTGAGCCACAACTACTGAGTCTGCGCGTCTGGAGCCTGTGCTCTGCAACAAGAGAGGCCGCGATAGTGATAGGCCCACGCATTGCGATGAAGAGTGGCCCCCGCTTGCCGCAACTAGAGAAAGCCCTCGCACAGAAACAAATACCCAACACAGCCAAAAAATAAATAAATAATAAATAAATAATAAATTTTAAAAATGCTTTGCTGAAACCCTTCAGGGAGTTGGGGGTTTAAAAAAAAAAAAAAGAAAGAAAAGAAAGGAAGGGTATTTTCTACATCAATCTTCCAAATAATTTCCTGAACAGAGCAAGAACAGTACTGCTCCACTATGAAGGAGAGGAAATTGTTGTGGTTTTTTTTTTTAATTTTTAAATTTTATTTTATTTATTTTTTATATAGCAGGTTCTTATTAGTTATCTATTTTATACATATTAGTGTATATATGTCATTCCCAATCTCCCAATTCATCCCAACTGTTGAGTTTTAATGCTGAATTAACCTAAGACATTGGCACTCTTTACAAAGAACAAGCAAAGATAAATGAGTACTGACATTTCTATATTTGAGCAAGTTGCTAAGTTGTTCCTACAGGTTCACTGGTCTTTTGTTAGCAACTTTTTAATGCAACAAGTATATCTGAAGGATTCACGATTTGCAGAGTGCTTCATGTACATTCTTTCATTTGATCTTCCGAAAAATGCCAGTCTACCATTCTCTCTGTTTTAAGAGGTTATCTTGTTTAGACAGTAGAGCTATTAACTGAAACCAGGCCTTCTGATTCCATGCCGTGTGCTCAACATTCCCTTAAAGTTGCCTCTTATATTTGTTGTTGCTGCTGCTACTTTTTAATCCAGGTAGGAAAAGGAAGGAAATTTTTAGTCTGTGGATTTACAATTTTTATGTAAATTCTAGGCACTACATTTTGTTTAATATTCCTGTCAGTGAATTTTTTAAAAAAAATATAACTAGGGATTAGAAAAATGATTATTTCAAAATGCTTCTTAGACACTTAAGAGTGCTGAACCTAAAGGGAATGAAGTCTCTCATTCTTCAGGGAAAGAGAGTAAGTAGTCTCAAGGGGAAGGGTCTTGTGATTGTTAGGACCCTGGTAACTTCAGAAATAGGTAACAGATACATGCGGTAAGAGCAACAAAGAACCTGAATTTTTTTTCCTATGAAGTCAGATCAATAATAATATCTCACACTTATTGAACGCTTAGTATGTTCCAGAAACTATTCAAAGTCATGCATACCTTAACTCATTGAATTCTCAGGGTAACTTATGAGGTGGCTATTACTCCTATCTTAACAGGAAGAGACAGTGGCACAGAAACTGTGATTAGGAGAGAGGTTATTAATGGGAAATTTCAAGACCCTAGGACTACAAATGGAGAGGAAATATTATTATTCAAAAGACTGAAAACAAAAATTAAAACAAAAATTTAAAAAAAGGAAAGATTGAAAACAGTTTTAAATGAAAGGAAAAAGTTCAGATGTTTCTCAAATGCTATCTATTGTGAACAAAGTAATATGGCACCTGCCATTTCAGTAAACAAGGAATGTTGCCTGCCACCAAGCCATCAGCCACTGTAGCCTCCCCACAACAGGGGATTCAGGATGGAGAAAAACAGGATACACCTCCTACGTAGTTAAGAGGCATATCAAAGGAATAATTTCAATGAGCCCAGACGCTTGCATCTTCCCATGCGTAGAAAAGCACTAAAATCATTAACTTGAGATATCTGGTTTTTGTGATTAGCAGTAATCTTTCAATGTCCCACTATATGTATTTTTTCCAGCAACAAGTCCTATATATCCTGGCTCCTCCCTTACCTGTTATAACAGTTCCTCAGAGTTCGCAGTAATGTCCTTGAATAAAACATAATTCTCAACTTTTAGGTTGTGCATTTTTTTCAGTCAACACCATATACAAAGAAATTAAAACATTCCATTTCCAGTTGGAATGACCAATATTCCTTCTGCTAGGCACTGAATTTATAAAACCAAACTATAAGTTTATAAAACCATTTTACAAAAATCTTACAAAACCAAAGTCCTCTGGCTCTCAATTAAGTCATTTCCCCAATATTGCATGAGGCCTCTCTTTGCTGTGTCCACACTGTCAACCACTCATTTTTAAACGACAGCTGGAGAAGTAGGGAGGTTAACAGGGTTAAGCGGTCCAAGTAGCCTTTCAAACCTGCCCAATACCACCGAACACTTATCGAAATTTACACAGAAACACCTTATAGACACAGTATCGCACACACACACATATAAAAGCACACACAGGCACACATCCCTTACTCCAAGGGATGTGCCCAAAGGTCTTCTCTACCTACAATTCTGTTTCTTGATGAGGATGGAAAGAAGCTTGACTCATCTTCAATGAGGAAGAGCTCCTGCCGATGTCTGGTGAATTGGGCAGTGAAATATTCAGCATGAGGATGCTTCACATTCCTTGGGAGCTTCAGAGGCCCAAGCATACAGCTAAAAGGGATTTTGTCAGCTCGAGGAATATCACTCTCCTTAATAGGCATTTTGATTCCCAACACTTCAGCGTAAGTAACTAATACCTCCCAAGGGGCATGGATCTTGACAAAATAAGTTTTCCCATCTTCCGAGTTCTGTATAAAATGGAGGCAAAATAACAGAAAGATTACTGAGTTGATTAAAGAAAGAAAATTTTACAAAATCTCAAATTAAAGACATCAAGTATTTTCAATTTATTGAAAAATTTCAGCAAAACTTTGCAAATGCTCAAAACAGTTATACATATTATACTTACATATATATGTATATATGTGTACACTATATGTGTGTGTGTGTGTGTGAGAGAGAGAGAGAGAGAGAGAGAGACATAGAGGCAGACAGAGACAAAGAATATTTTAAAAAATATATTTCAGGGTCAATGTACACTAGTCTGAAGTCCATAGAAACACATGTGGTTCTGGGAAATCTCTCAAGTATTTAGCAACTAGCTATAAGCTTAGAACTGTGTTTAGGGTATATGAGAAATACATACAAAGTATAAGATATACTCCCTCTTCTTACCCAGTTTTGATGTATCACCTACACTTAAAGGAGGAACTTTAGGTAATAAGGGTTCATTACACAGAAGAATAATTAAGTTACAGATAGAATATGTGGTATAATTCATATTTACTAGTTCAGTAAAAAACAGGGATAAATAAGAAGTAGAGACTATTAATTTAGAAGTAGAGAGTATTAGAGTTTCATGGACAGGGTGGGATCTGAAATAGGTCTTTAAAAGTAATTTTGAAGGAAATTCTAGAAAACCAGTAAATGGTAGGAGGTTAAAAAACAAAAAACAAAAACTTGGCATATTCACGAGCACAAAGTGTCTTGGCTTAACTAGAAGGTTGTGTTGCAAGATAGCCAGGTTAACTAGTTAGGGTGCTAGATTATAGGCTGCCTTCAAAATGACACAGATATGAAACAAAAACCATGTCTTTACTTTCTCTGGATCCTGACTAGAACTATTTATGCCTATTTTTAAAGTGTTCCACTCATCCCTTATCATCTCAAATTCAGAGCACCGACCTACTTATTTACCTGGAAGACCACAGGCCTTACCATCCCCAGTTACATGTCAGTAGCCAAAAAAGCTATTGTTTTACTCCCAAACACAAAGTCTAGCCAGTCAAAGGTCAGAGGAGAAGAAAACAAAACTTAAAAAACCAAGACTCTGATATAGATTAACAATTACATTTACCATTTTATCTTCAATTTCCAACTCAAGACCTATTTTTCTGAGATTTTGTTCAAACTCTTTTCTTCTTTCCTATGGAAAAACAAATTAGTAGAATTATGTAAAACCCTTTTATTTGCCCAGCGATAAACAGACTTGTTACACAATGACTGTGCCTCCAGATGGTCCCTTGGTTGTATGTAAAAGTACTCTATGTATTACCCCCATCTGAGCGCCATGGCATGCTTTTCACCTATATTATAAATCACAGTATAACTATAAAAATCCAATATATCTAGGAATAATCTCCAGGAAATATGCAGGACCTCTATCTGAAAAAAATGCAGAAAACTTTATTAATTAACATAAAAAATTTGATAAACAGAGAGACATATTATACTCCTAGTCAGGAAGATTCAGTACTACAAAGATATCAGTATTCTTCAAATAAAGGACATATTTAATGCAATTTTAAGCCAAAATATCATCATGACTTTTTAATCATGAAGAATAATTTCACTTAGAAAAAGTAAAATTAAATTTAATTCAATTAAATGCAAATAATCATTACTGTGGGCTTTAAAACAATGATTAATTGTCGAAAAATCTTTTGGCTTTATGATTTAAGAGTGAAAAAATTGTAACAGTGATTTAACTATAATTCAAGTATGATTTAACTCATGTAAGTGTGAAAAACTGTAAATGTGACTTAAATGTAAAAAAATATGACTTAAGTGTGAAAAATAGTAACTGAAATTTTAAAAGGTTTCACTAGGATATTACAGGACACATCTTCAAATGGATATGTCCACCTTGAGAGATCTTCAAACTTTACAAGGAATAAAATATAATTTTAATGGGTTCTTTTTCTCCATTTCCAAAGTTTACTACATGTGAGAATATGTCTATGAATAATTTTCACTCTCTGATACCCTTTCACAATTGCCCTTCTCCTAGGTTACCAAAGAAAAGGCAGGCTGTGAACATCCAGGAAAGCAAAAACAAAACAAAACAACAAGGGGCAGAGAGGGACATTCAAAATATTGTTATCAGTATTAAAAAAAGTAAATCTTCTCACTGTAGTAACAAATGCTTTTGCAAGTCATGTGGACACCAATTCTCTGAGTTCAGTAAAACTGAAGGCTGAGCTAAGAGGATTATTAGGTGACAGACCATTAAACATTACTTTTATGATAAATCACTTTGTAATTTGGGGCTATAATTCAGGAGCTCAAAAAAGATTCAAACTGCTAAAACAGTACCTTTTCTATTCCAATCTACTTATTTATCTGAACAAGCTTAATTTATACAAACATATATAAAAATAGAATATACTTGAAGCTGAACCATCTCATTATAGGAATAATTCTCATTCATCTACAAATAAGGAAAATATTGTTTTTTGGGTTTTTTTAACATATTTATTGGACTATAATTGCTTTACAATGGTGTGTTACTTTCTGCTTTATAACAAAGTGAATCAGCTATACATATACATCTATCCCCATATCTCCTCCCTCTTGCGTCTCCCTCCCACCCTCCCTATCCCACCCCTCTAGGTGGTCACAAAGCACCGAGCTGATCTCCCTGTGCTATGTGTCTGCTTCCCACTAGATGGCGGAGGAGTAAGATGTGGAAAATATTGTTTAAAGCCCCTGTGTTCATTTCATTAATTGATGCATTTAGGATGACTTTACTTTTGATGTTTGATAACTACCTGTCAAATATTGTAGTATATTCATGATGTTTTATCAATTATACACTTGTACAATTGTAAAAAAAAAAACAAAACCCTCAAAACAAAAGAAAAAGTTTAAGGCTTAGACTGTTCTGGTGAAAATAAAAACATTTCAAGGTATATACACATTTGTTGTAGCAAACTTAAGACTGAACAAACAACAAAAGACTCCCAAAGACAAAACACTTAAATGAGGAAAAAATTATGTGGAGAGAGTGGAAGGAAAATTCTAGGTGGAGAAAAATAAATGATGTAAAATTCGAAGTGCTAAAAAAGAGTTTCTTCATATAATTCATTTTTTAAAATAAATGATGGTGAGTGTCAAATTTCCATGGTATTTACCTTCTAGGGATATAGGCTAAAAACTGGACCATTTACAAAATATTATAAATTATATCCTTTGCAACTACTGAAATGTATGATAAATAATTGTAGTTGGGGAAGACTTGTAGATGAATCAGGCTTTCAGGGGAAGTCCAGGAGTTCATTTTAGACCTGCTGAGTCTGAGATTCTGTAAGACTTCCAAGTAGAGATGCAGAATAGTCACATGGGAAAGAAGTACAAACTGGAAAGGTAAATGTTGGAATTAGCACAAACATGGTTTTAAATTTTAAAACTGTGAGACAGGATGCATCACCAAAGAAATCAATGTAGGCTGAGAAAAGTAGAGGATTAAGGACTGAACCTGAGGCACTACAATAACAAGAAATCAGGGAGAAGAAAAGATTGAGAAGGCGTGGCTAGTGAAATAAGAAGAAAACTAAGAGAATGTGGAGACCTGGAAGCTGAGTGAAGAACATAAACTGTAGAGAAGGGAATGGTAAGCAGTGGCAAATGCTGCTAACAGGTCAAGCAAGATGAGGGTTGAAACTTGATCATTAGATTCATTTATCTGAAGATAAGCAGAGTGGGTGACGTTAAGGCCTGATAGGAATGGGTTTAAGAGAAAACTGGGCAAAAAGGAAATTGAGAAATCGACATTAGCTGGCAGGGAAATTGAGATTAAAAGGAGGTTTTCGTGCTTGCTTTTTAATTCATTTTTAATACGGAAGAATTAACAGCACATTTATTTGTTGAAAGAAATGATCCGGTAAAGAACAACACAAAATGCAATTTTAAGAGAGAGGAAAGAATTGTAAAAGCAATACCCCTAGGTAGGTATGCAGAAAAGAGTTAATATAACAGGCTTGAAACTGCTATCTTTAGAAAGGCCCGCCTGCAAGGTTGGTTCTGGTGTCTGGGAACTTGGTTTTTGTGAGGGTTCCCACCATTCCCAGAACTACTAAGAGTGGCTCACTTTACCTCAACTGTCTGTACAAACTATGTAGTTCATACTGAACATCTGCTTTCTTCCGGGACTACGAAATGTTGGTATGAGATAGGCAGAAGGTTACAGGACCAGCCCCCAATAAGATCCTGCAGTACTGAGTCTTTAATGAGCTTCCTTAGTAGACAGTACTTCCAATGTGATGTCATACATTGTTACTGGAGGAATTAACTGCATCCTGTGTGACTCCACTGGGAGAGAACTCTTATAAGCTTGCTCCTGGTTTTCTCTGGACTTTGCCCCATGCATCTTTTCCTTTTGCTGATTTTGCTTTTATTATTTCATTGCAATAAAACATAGCCATTGAGTACGGCTACATGCTGTGTCCTGTGAGTCCTTTTAAGTGAGTCAGCAAACCTGGGGGTAGTCTTGTTGACTCCTAAATGTTAGGCAAGAAGAAAGGGATCCAGAACACAAGCAAATGTGTTGGCTTTAGATAGAAGGATAAATAGTTCATCTATGGTAAAAGGAAGAAAGGTAGATTATACAGGTGGAAGATGCTGGTAGATGGACAAATGTGGTAATGAAAATTAAGAATTTCTCTTCTACTTGCTTCAGTTTTCTCAGTGACTTAGAAAAGTGGTCAGCTAAGCTGGAAAATGGGGAGGATACATAGAAGGTGTGAGAGGGAAAAAGTTATAAAACAGTCACCCAGGAGAGTGGGAAACTGAATAAATTAAGGAAGTAAAGTATGACTGCCAGATAGCATTAAGGACCGAGTTGAGGTCTATCAGCACAAATACGAGATAAAACCAGTAAGTGAATTGTATGTCTGTCTTTCTGCATGGTTCTAGCATTAGCAGGTGGAGAGTTGGGTTTAACTAAAATTGTTTTTCAAAGTTAAGTACAATTGAGAGATGGGCAAGGGATTTGATGGCACATGCAATAGAGTATAATTTGATATGAGATTTAAACTGAATAAGCATAAATAAGAGCATAAAGATAAGGAGAAGCAGTAAAAAGGTAGTTAAGATAATTGTATCTTATCTGGTCCTGGTGCAGTTGAAGGAAGAAGAGTATTTGTCAGACATATTCGAGGGATTGGTCAGACAGTTGGATACTTTGAATGAGATTATAAAGAGTTGTAGTTGTTAGTAATGACAAGCTCTAGGGGAGTGAATGGCTGAGTTAGAGACTAAGATACTTGCAAAAGGGAGTTCAAGGAACAGAGAGGCTAGGATGCCAAAATAATCATCTAGATAACCATTGAGACAATACTTAAAAAGGGAGTATTTGTGGAGAGAGTGATAGTGATCCAGGAGCTAAAATTGTTGAGAAATAGAACAGAAGACCAGGGACAGATTAATGACAGCAACAATGCAGGGTAGCGATAACTCCAATGAGATTTAAAACTCAGGAGCTTCAAGGCTGAGCGAGGGAGGATAGGCTGTAATCAACAAAAAGATAAAAGGAGAGCAGGCATTCATCCATCTCCAGAAAAAGTGTAAGGGAAAAACCACCACCGCTTGAGAGGTCTGCTGTGGAAGGCACCAGACCCACCCGAGGAGCTAGGCTTGAAGGGGACATTCAGAGAAGAGCTGAATATGGTGATGATAGTGAATGAATTTTAGAGGCCTGGTGGAAGAGTTTCCAGGCAAAGGGTGGAAGAAATGGACAGAAATGGCTATGTACAGGGCCTTATGGGGATAATAGCTACAGTTTTTTACTTTATGTGACATTTATTTCCTATGTAAGTATGTTAGCAAATGTGTGTTTATATGCTTACCCATCTGAATTAATATATTAATTCATTATTTCCAATATCTAATATTTATTAAGTATCCATTATGCTCTAACTGCTGTTCTAAGCATTTGAGTATACAGTAATGAACAAGACAAAGTCCTTGGTTTTGTGAACTTAATTTATGGTGTTGGAGACAGTAAACAAGTAAAAAAAATGAATAAATAATGTAAGTTCAGAAAGTGATAAGGTCAGAAAGAACATAATATCAAGGCTATTCAGATAAAATGGATTAATGAAAGTTGAAATGAAAAGTAAACACAAAAGATAAATATTATATTCAGACATACACCTCAAATTCTGGAGGTCACATTTAATATCAAAGGTGAGCTATATAAAAAATATATCAGTCACTTGGGAGAAGAAAAAGAAGTCACTGTCCAAAATACCCAAAAAATAAAATTGACTTTACACATCCATTCTTAGGCTGCGTATTTTGTAGTCTTTTCACTCAGTTTCAGCTTTCAGTAACACTCTGGGGCTGCTAACTTTTACAACATAATTCAGAGGAAACACCCCTGTCAAAGTATAGAACGTGCTTCTTTTTATTATTCCCATCTCTCTTACATAAGTACTTACTGCCTTCAGTTCAGCTTCTTTCTTTATGTCATCAACATAGGAAAGCACAAAATCAATTTGCCTAATCCCATCTCGGAAGAAGATAGAATCTTTGCTTTGTTCATCTTTTTTAAACTGCAGGAGACATGAATGACACAACTTTAAATTATAGTTTTATTTTCAGACGGCAAAAACATGAAAGGGATTAGCTAAAATTTGGTCACTGAATTTGATTAAAATTAGCTAAAATTTGGTCACTGGTCATCTAATTTTTTTCAGTCCTGAAATGACAGATGAAGACAACCAGAGTTTTCATCAACAGAAGATCATGCTTATTTTAGAAAGTGAAATGCCATAAAGAAGTTACATATTAAACAATAAAGACTCAAGATGAAGCTAAGCATATTTACTGCATGCACACACAATAAAAATGCTACAATTATACCAAAACACAAAATAAATACATGTATACATTGATCCAAAATACGTATTCAGAGAGGCTTGTTATCTTCATTAAACAACGTACCAATTACTCCAACAAATAATTCATGGTCACACACTACTTTGGGGGTATGATTAATTATAGACCAATTAATGAATCTCACTGCAAGAACATAAACTTATGATAAATGCTTATGTTTTCATAAAATTGCTACTTTCTAATTCAACTTTTGAAGGGTTAAAATGAAATCAAGATGCAGTTAAAAATTAGAAAGCAAGTTAGCTTGCCAGCTGACTTCACTACAAGTAAACTCTCATGCAAATTTCCTTTCAACATCAACTTCCTAAGTGAGCTAAAAGCAATCCGCTGTTTAAATCTGTGTTATCAATTCTCTCAGTATAATCGTCAAACTTACAAATTCAGCTTTCACATGTGTAGTTCATTAATTCCTCCCCTTTCAAAACTGCAAAAACACTAGAGAGCTTCAGAAAGAAGAGATTTCATGTTTGACTGATTTGGCCTTCTTTATAGTTTATATATAATATGTAATAGTTAATATTTGGAATAGGCCACATATAATACCTAGAGTGATGTAAATAGATGATGCAGTGCATGTCAGTGATCTCTCTAACCCTGTGATGCAAATTTATAACATAGGCAACTTTCCAACTGCTTTAGCTAACCTGTGAATGGGGAACTGGGTTTTTAATTTTCATAACTGGTATTTATATTAGTTTATGAGTTTCTTTTATGGTACTCTATGCTGTTTTTCATTCAAGTCATGCCAGGCAGATCACCCATAAAAAGGATTGGTTGTAGATCAGTCAAGTAAGAATAAGACAAAAATCTCATGTTTGATCTGTGGTCTATGAACAGAATCACTGTATTTTATCTATATGAATGCATAACTGATGTGTCTCAGAAAGAACTAGCTCCCAGTGCACAGGAGGAAATGAGTGGAAAAAAGAATGAAGAAACAAAAAATATTCAGGGAGTCTAGAGATTACACATCAAAATACAGTAATTCAAATGATATGTTTGAGTTCTCTACACCCCAGTCAAAGGATACATAATCATCTCTCTTTTGCTAAAAGAAAGTAAAACAAAACAAACAAAAAAAATTCCTGAAAAAATTCAAACTGTTATCATGTTATATCTTGATTATAAATCACTAAAAAAAGGTGAACAAAACAAAAAAAATTATTTGAGCTCTTGTAAATCATCACAGTATTAGCATATCTTATGAAATTCACCAAAATTTGTGGAGCCAACTGGGGAAGGAAAAAAACTACTAATTAGATTAAATACAATCAAAGCAAAAAATTAGAGGGAAAAAACAATAATGTTTTTGCTCTAAATCTGGGACAGTCATATTCTGTCTGGTAGAGGGTTTTTTTAAAAAGTATATATTTATAAGCGGTCATATTGTTTGAACAAGCTAAATTTAGGTCCACAGAGAGAAGTTCTGGTGATAGAAGATGTGCACATAGAAATCAACAAAAATCACACTCAAGAGTTTTTGTCTATTAGGGAACAAACAAAGTAACTAGAATATTGAATCTAATTATTTTCTGAATGTTCAGTCAAAATGGGTATATGTAATTCCCTTCTCCTGAAAGGTAGCCAAGGTAGCCTTTGGCTACCTAGAAAAACCCAAATTTCTATCATTATGTCATGCCCTAACTATAAACTGTAAAAAATTTTTAAATACAGAGAAATCACTGGTAGCCTTGTAAATCACCATGAGGTACATGTCTTAGGACTGTTAACAAAAACTTGTTGAAGCCAACTGGGGCAGAAAAACCTGATAATTTTGTTCCATATAATTGAACACTATTAAAACACATCATTCTTTTGTTTTGCTCAAGACATGACATTAAGATCATTTTTTGCAGTGTGTGTAAGGTTTGTATTTATATTTGTATTTGTGTTTGATTTGTTCTTGGAAATGCCTGTTTATAGTGAGGCAAATATCTGGGTGGCTATTGAATGAGGTCGTTTTTCTGAGGTTTATAAACTTGGATTCTTGATGGGGATTCGTAAACTTCTGAAACTGTATGTAAACTGCATGTGTGTATATGTGTATGTGCGTGTGAGTGTATTTATGTGTGTATGTAATTACATTTTTTTAGGAAAAGTTTCCAAAGCTTGAATCAGACCCAAAAAAGATTAAGAATCACCATTCTAAAACCCCAGTTGCCTGGGGAATAGGAATCAGTGACAAAGGCCCCCAAATCAATAGTATTCATTGCAACAAAAATGCCTCGGGCTAGCACTGCAGCACTAGCAATGCATCCAAAGCATAAGCAGCAGCATTCAGCACTGGTTACCATAAGACGCCGCCTCAGGAACAAATTGTATCGCTTTGCAGACTGTAAAGCAATCAATAGAGAGTTAGCAAATCCTGCCCAGGATTAAAGAAAAGATCCCCTGCAAAAACAGACACGCAAACAAACAAGACCCTCAATATGATCACTCATGTGAATATGCATGTGTATGTGTAATAATTAAATTGGAGGGTGGGAGAAGACAGAAGAAAAGAACAAAAAAAATAGGAAGAAAACAATAAAAAATAAAGGAAAGAAAAAAAAAAAGGAGACTTCAAAGTAAATTTCCCTAAATCCCTTTACAATAACTTTAAATAATACACATTTGTGGACCTGGATTAAGAAGAAAAAAAAAAGAATAATGAAGGAAAACATGAGAATGGAAATGTAAAGTAAAATAGGTATAATAGGTATTCTGTTAAGTATGCCTATACATATCAGACAAAGAAAGCAAAATTACTACAGTTATTCTGGGACCATGTATGGTATGCAAAGTTTACCCAATAGTGTAAAATACTTCATTACTGAAAAAACACTGAAATTACCATTATCATGTACATGTGTGTGTAATTACTTTTTTCTTAGGAAGAGGTTCCAAAGCTTCAATCAGATCCAAAAAAGATTAAGAATCTTTCATTACCATTAAAATATTTCACTACCAAAATACTGAAGAAAAAAAGGAAAAGTCATTTGATTATTTAAATGCTGAGTTGTCTTCAGTCTTCAGTTACCATGACCATTATTTTTAAAATACCAAGGCAATTAATTAAAAACATCTGGGATAATCAATAATACTTGAAAGAAAACCTATGGCACAAAAAAGGCAAGTATTGTATTTTATAGTATAATGAAATGATAAATTATCTAATGAAATTATCAATAAAGAGCTTCAGTTCTTGTCATGCAAAGTTTTGTTTAAACTGTTGTTTTCCTGGAATAGGCTAAAGAGACCCAAGCAACTGGTGACTAAGGTGGGAAAGTCCCTGCTCTGTAAACTGATGAGCTTACTATGTATAGATGAGTTAATATTGCTGTTATTTAAAAACAACAGATGGATTAAAAACAAGATGGATGTTGGTCATTGTATAAAGCATACTTTAAACTGTTATATTCTGTTGGGCTGAAACATTTCACTTTAGCACTTTGATTTTCTTGGGATCCTTCATGAGATTCACAAGTTACTGTTTTTCTCAGATGTTTTACCTAAAGTCATCACAGAATTGTTATTGTTAGTGTGAAAGAGTCACACACTAAGAGGCCACATAGGACCCTATTATGACTTTCATGGGCCCCTACCTCTATTAAAAAATTTTAATTAAAAAAATAATATGATTTTTTTTTGTTTTTTTAAATTCTGATTTTAAAAGAAATTAAAATTAAAGCATTTCCATGGGCTCCAAAAAGTATCCTGTGCCTACTGTGCCTAAAGAATAAGTTGGCCCTGGAGTCACAGGTTAACTAGTGCCACCACATTAAGAGTACTGAGAATGCAGGGTATAAAAAGTTACCTAAATGACTGATAAAAAGCCCTTTGTGATCAACACATCTAATGGCAAGTTACTTTGAAGCTCTTTCAATACCGGATACCCTCATGGTACAAAAACCAATGGGCTCAATATCAACAATTGGTCCTGAAAAAGTACTGACTTAATAGTTAATATTTTTTAAACTTGATTTTAAATATATTAAACGAAGATCACCAAAGGACTTGATACAAAATGATAAAATTAACATTCTATAGACTAAAATTTTAGAATTAATAACTTCATAATATATTTCCAACATGTGCTGAATATGTGCATGTTTTATTACAAATGGATAACACTAAAACTTATTAGTGTTTTATTAAAAGGTATTTTTATTAAAAGGTATTTTAAAAATCATTCCTATTTCCTTGTTACTTCAATAACTAATTGGTGTATTTACTTCTGGTTTTGTCTAAGCACTGAATTTTTTAATATAATAAGTGGTTATATTTAATGTACACATTTTTCTTGACTTTTTAATATTACCATAATATTAAAATAAATTCTCATATATTATAAACTTGCCATAAACATAATTTGTCTATATCTTTTCAATTCATTAAATTTAATCTAATTTTAATCTTTTTGTAAAAAGATTCTTTAGAGTCTCTTCTCTAGGAATAGAGTTGAAAACCTATATTATTGGTGCTACATAGAAGTTGTCAATAGCATCTTTCTCTCATTATGCTAATGTGAACACCTTTACTCCTAAATTTTGAATTATTATTCTGCCATGTGTTTTAAATCTGCATATTTTTTAAACCCAAGATAAAAATTATATATATGTATGGCAATGTCCAATTGGAAATTTAAAAAACCCAATACTTACATGAGTATCAAAAATATGAAGTATATATGGACAGATTTAACATATATGTGCAATACTTGTATATTGACAATGAAAATATTGCTGAGATATACTAAAGAAGATCAAAATAGAGATATATTTTATGGTCATGTATTGAAAGATCAATATTGTTAAGATGTAAATTCTCCTCAAATTGATCTATAGATTCTACACAATACCAATCAAAATACCAATAAGATTTTTTTTTTTAGAAATTGGCAAGCTGATTCTAAAATTTATTTGGAAATGTGAAGAATCTAGAGTAGCCAAGCAATTTTGATAAAGAAGAATGAATTAGAAATAATTACTCTACCTGATTTTAATATTTCCTATAAAGTGAGAATAATCAAGACAGTGTAATATTGGCATAAGAATAGACATATGATGGGACAGAATAGAGAGTTTAGAAATAAACTCACACATAAACGGTCAGTTTCCACAAAGGTTCTAAAGTAATTTATGAGGAAAAGAGTCATTTCAACAGGTAGTGCTAAATATGCATATTTAAAAAGTAAATAAATTTAATTCTCACCACAAGTCATCTACAAAAGTTAACTCAAAATGAATCCTAGACCAAAAGTAAAAGTTAAAACTATAAAACTGAAGAAAATCTGAGAAAATCTCCCCTACTTTGGTGCAAATATTTCTTAGATAGAGCACAAGAAACATGGATCATAAAAGAAAAAGGATGAGAAAGTGAACTTTGAAACTTTGAAAATTTGTATTTTTAAAAATAGTGTTAAGTAAAAGAAAAGGAAAGTCACAGATTGGGAGAAAATGTTTGCAATAAATACAACTGACAAAGGTTTTGCATTCAGAATACATAAAAGCTTCTTACAAGTCAATAAAAAGATAATCCAATTTCTAAAAGTACAGAAAAGATTTGAACATATAGTTAACAGAAGAAGATGTATGAATGGCCAATAAGTCCATGAAAAGATATGTAACATTATCATTCATCAGGAAAATGAGCACTGAAACCATGAGATAACCTCCATTCAATCACTAAAATTAAAAAGTTGACAATATCAAGTGCTGGTGAGGATGTAGAGTAACTAGAATTCTCATGCATTACTGGTAGGAATGAAAAATATACAACCATGTTTTAAAATAGTTTAGCAGTTTCATATAAAGTTACACATACATTTTTCATATGATCCAGAAATTTTACACCTAGGAAATTAATGAAAAGAAATGAAAATATATGTCTATACAAACACTTCTTACATGAATGTTCCTAACAGCTTTATTTATAGTGGTCCCCAAACTGAAAACAATTCAAATACCCTTCAACAGGTGAATGGATAAACAAATTTTGGTATATCCACACAATGGAATACTACTTAGCAATAAAACAAAATAAAAGAAACCAAAAAACTACAGATATATTCAACAAGATTCAATTTATCAGTATCATTTGACGTTTTGGATGAGTCTCAGCAACATTGTGCTGAACAGAAAAAGCCAGTAGCCAGACACAAAATAGTATATACTATTACATACATCATATAGTATGATTCCATTAACATACGACTTTAGAAAAAAAATTAAAAAAACAAATGAGCGGTTGCCTAGGGCAGGGGTGAAACAGCAAAAGGAAGCTTTATTTGAGGTAATGGAAATCTATATCTTGATTGTTGTGATTTGTTAAAATTTGTCAAACCGTACACTTAAAATGGGTGCATTTCATTGTATGTAATGTATAAACAATAAAGATGATAATTTTTAACTTGAACAACTACAAGAATAGATTGTATGTAGCTAAGATATGAAAGACTTCAAAAGAGCAGTTTTTTGTCTGGGAAAAATTACATTTTAAACATGTAAATCTTGAGATGTCTTTAGATATTTAAATGCATATGATGGGGAAACGGCTTGGATATTTAAGTCTGAAGGTCTTAATATTTAAGTCTGATGTCTATACTAGAAACTTAAATTTAAGTGTTACAACATATCATTGGTATTTAAAGCCATGAGACTGAGTAAGATCTCTAGGAGACAAATGTCTGAGTCCTAGGGCAATCATATCTAAATAGAAATGTAGATCAATTATAAATACTGTATTCATACTTATTGCTTCTGGCTCATTTATTCAAAGGTACATTCTGGCTGGCTTGTGCCTAGGCCAAGCATGTCATTAAATATTTGGAATACCATCCCTGAGGTGAACAAGATCCACACCCCTTCAAAACCTGTTAACAGCATGTTGATTGTTATTAAGGCATGCCTCTAGTGTGCCTTTCCAATTCCCATTCCTCCTTCTTTAAACACTAAGTACTTTTCAAATTATTCCTCCCAACACAAATGGCACTCACTGTGAGACAGGTTCCTTTAGGTATAATTTTCTCCATTTTTCTGTGTTTCATTTAATGGTTTTAGCATCCTTCTAGCAATTTAGCTAGCCATTTAGGTACTCAGTCAAATCCACTGTTGACTACTTTATTTAAAATAAAAGGTTAAATTATGTGAATTCCTCTGTATTTATAGAATCATTAGTAGTGAAGTTCTATCATAATAATGGTAGGATTACATTTTTTTCCAAAAGGAAAATATATCCAATGATATCCTGCTGGATATCTTTGGCTTGTCTCAGTAGAACCCTTCTCTATCCATCTCTACGCTGCTTTTTTTCTTGGGAGGGCGACTGGTTATACTGATAGGTATCAAAGACCTCCTCTGACTTCTGGCTTCCCACAAATGATTGGAAGGAGGCAAAAGAGTGTAAATGTCCTCCTTTCTGAGGCTGGATTCAGGAAGGTTGTATCCTTCCACTGAAGGTCATTAAGCCTCTCAAGAATGTCTCAAGTACATGACTCTCTCCTGGGATCTAATAATTGTTCCCTCCCAATTCCCTTCAGTTCTATGGGTGATAATAGATTCATGGTTACTAGATCTATACACACTGGGCTTTTATGGCACCCCATATTTGTAACAGTTTTTTATTAAGCCCTCCTCAAATTATCCTATTTTGAGTATGCCTAATAGGACCCTGATTGATACAGATTTTTCTTTTGTGATATTTCTATAACATTAAAAGAAAATTTCCCTGGAAAAATGGTTGATTCTGGGACTGACACAGGAAAAGTACAAGAAGAGATGAGCTTAGAGCATCTTGTAATGCCAGAAAGTAAGAAAAGCTAAAAACAAAGCAAAATCAATAGGGTTATATCAAAGGGATACAGGGATCAATCAAAAAAGCTCTTAATAATCAAAGCAAGGCCAATTTGAGCAACAAAGTAAATGAAGTAGTACTGAGTCTATAATGCAAAATATAAAGTAAATATCTCTGAGCCCAAACTGATATAAATATACAAATAATGTATAAATAAATTGATGAATAAATAAATGAGACCTATTTCTCATACAGAAGAATTCCAAATAATTCATTTACCCTTAAGGAAGTGGAGCAAAATCCCCCAATTCTTGAGTGGGCTGCACATAGTGCCTTTCTTCTAAAGAGTACAGTATAAAAAGGGAGAATAGAAAGAAAAACTTCACAGTAGAGCAAGTTGACAAATATGACTTCAAGCCAGGCAATCAAGGTTAACATCAAGAATGATAAGTCATGTGGGTAGGCAATGTACCCTTCATATAATGTGATGAAAAAAGCATTTTACTCCTACTGTCTTCCTCCCAAAAATGCACTACCCCAGTCTAATTATGAGAAAAACATCAGGAAAGCCATAATTGAGGGACATTCTACAGAATATTTGACGAGTACACCTCAAAACTGTGAAGGTCATTGAAAACGAGAAAAGTCTGAGACACTGTCACAGCCAAAAGGAGCCTGAAGAGACATGACAACTAAATGCAATGTGGTGTCCTGGATGGGATCCTGGAACAGAAAAAGAACACCAGGGAAAAACTAAGGGAATGTGAACAAAGTATGGACTTTAGTTAATAATGATGTACCAATATTGGTTCATTATTGGCAACAAATGTATCATATTAATGCAAGATGCAAATAGGGAAAAATGTACATGACGTATAAGGAACTTTATGTACTATGTTCATATATCTGTAAATCTAAAACTATACTAAATTACAAAGTTGATTAAAAAAGGAAAACCTACTGTTTAATTTTAATAACTTACTGTTTGACCAAAGACAATGTCATCATAAAGAATGAAATACCATAAACCACTTTAAAATCATTTGGAATTTAAAACTTCAATTGTTAGTATGTGACTTAATTGGGGAAATTATTTGCAACATATCACGGACAAGGGGATAATAATAAATATATGACCAGCTCCAAAACAATCAAGAAAAAAAAAGAAAACCTAACAGCTTGGCAGGAAAATAGACAAAGAAATATAGACAGAATGACCCAGCAAAATAAATTAAAATGACCATCAATGTAGAAAAAGATAAAATATCTCACTCATATTGAGAGAAATGAAAGTTTAAACTATCCTAGGATACAGAGCTAACTGAAAAAGCTCTCACTTGAAAAAGGTCCACTATCTATCTCTTTAACAGACAGGCAAACATCTAAACTTATTAATACACTGTTAATGAAGCTATGGAGAAATAGGACTCTCATATATTTCTTATAAATGCAAAACAGAGGGGAATTTGGCAATATATGGTAAAATTACATATGCCTTTATTTTTTGATACTTAAATCCTACTTAGAAAGATACATTTGGCCAAAATATTATAAAACTGATTCCCAAGGGTTAAAGACTAAAAAGAGAAAAGATTTCCAAGATTAAAAACAACCCAAACATCCATCAGTAAAGGGACTGGATGAATACACTATCCTAAACCTGCACAATAGAATACTATGCCACATACTAACAAATGAGAGTGAAATTGATACACAGTATAGAGTGAACTCCAGGATATGTTTTTAAGTGAAAACCAAAGAACAGTTCAGTATATACAGTATGCTGCCTTTAAAGAAGCAGGAAGGGGGCTTCCCTGGTGGCGCAGTGGTTGAGAAACTGCCTGCCAATGCAGGGAACATGGGTTCGAGCCCTGGTCTGGGAAGATCCCACATGCCGTGGAGCGACTAGGCCCGCGAGCCACAATTGCTGAGCCTGCGCGTCTGGAGCCTGTGCTCCGCAACAGCAGAGGCCGCGATAGTGAGAGGCCTGTGCACCGCGATGAAGAGTGGCCCCCACTTGCCGCAACTAGAGAAAGCCCTGACACAGAAACAAAGACCCAACACAGCCATAAATAAATAAATAAAATTAAAAAAAAAAAAAAAGTAAACGAGTTTATTTAAAAAAAAAAAAACAGGAAGAATATAAATATACATATGTATGTAGACACACATACACATACACACACAGAAAAGTAAAGGATACATTGGAAAGATAAACTAAATAAAAATGTTTACTGCAGAAGGTTTAAGGGGAAAAAGAAGGAAGAAATTTTTCTCTGAAATGCTTTGTTTCATAGTTTCAAACTGAGATAGATTTACCTTCAAGCTCATAAAGTCTAAGCTTCAGGGCCTCTTACTTGCACCAGTCCCTTCAAGGATTTAGGAAGGATTCTAGCAATGTGTTCTCACAGTCAAACATTTTTGTAAAAATTTTAAAGTAAATTATTGTCCCATTCTTCTTAAAAAGTGACACCAAAATGGCATAAGCTTTAGACTCCACTAAACTTTATTCGATCTACGGTTTTCAACTTTGGAATCGTGAATGTTTTACATGGTCAAAAAATAAACATAAATTAAAAAGAAAAATAAAAACAATAAAATTTCAAGTATTATAATGTGATCAATCCCACAACCTTCATTCTGGAACATAAAGATCAGTACTCTAGTGAAAAGGGAAACATCTGTACCAAAACTGTCAGTATAAGAATGTAACTCTATTTCCCCATCTTCCCAAACAGCATCTTTTATTTACTATGCAACTAAAAAAAA
The DNA here is from genome assembly GCF_028023285.1 of Balaenoptera ricei. Classification (NCBI taxonomy): domain Eukaryota; kingdom Metazoa; phylum Chordata; class Mammalia; order Artiodactyla; family Balaenopteridae; genus Balaenoptera; species Balaenoptera ricei. The sequence goes on along the minus strand of NC_082646.1, from coordinate 78,749,632 downwards.
ATTCTGAATCCCTTTATTAACCTCTTAATTGATATTCAAATTTGATTTTTAAATAAACTGTACTTCTTCATGATTATTCTTAGGTATGTACTTACAGGTAAGAAGAAAGATGTATGGAGAGAGAATACTAAATTAGGCCTCGGAAACCTGAGTTCTAATCTAGTCCAGGATCTGCCCCCCTAAACATATGGATAATTTTGGTCAAGTCATTAAACTTCTCAGATCCTTCATTTTCTCATCTGTAAAAGTGAGAAAGTAAAATGCTAGCAAAGTGCTATGCTTTATGTGTCATTCTCATTAATGTATCTGATGACATTTTTTTTCCCATAAGAAACTGATTTTTTTCCAAAGTAATAAATTCTCTAATATCATGTATAAGAACCTGAAAAACAACTGTGAACTGAGAAATAGTCACGATTGCTGACTACAAAAAAAACACCCCATCATGTCCATGCAAGAAAGTGTAGTACAGATGGCTGCTTACCCTTGGTTCTTCACTGATGAGAAAACTGGACTCTCTGCTGCTCAGGTCCTGCTAATAGCACCATGGAGAAGATAGAACGCTGTTAATAATAATAATGCAAGTGGGGAGTATATAACTTTTAACAATAAAAACTCTAGGTTCTCTGTGCAGAAGTACTAAACCTACAACTCAGGGGAGCTATGAAGCACCTGAAATTGGATGCAAAACTGCGTGTATATATGTGTATACATGTGCATGTGTGGGTGTATAATGTGTGTATATGTTTATGCGGAGAGAGAGAGAGAGAGAGAGGGCGCTTGAGAAAGAATGAGAATTTTGGAGGTAGCTTTAACAAATCATAAAAAAAAAATCTGAGATACAAGAAATGATTAAGAAGTACTACATTGCAGAGGAATAACAAGGAGCTCCAATCTTTTAATGATGCTGAATCCTGAATGGGACCAAAAGGAACGACAGAATTAATTGGCTATTTTAGGCCTTTCACCATTTGTTTGAAATTATTAAAGTGAATACCCTGGGAAATGCATCACCAGAATTCTTAAGGATTTATACTTATAACCCAAGAGAAAAGCCATACATAGATATAAATACACACAAACCACTTGTAGTTAAAGTAATAGTGATGCCTCCCTTGATGTATGGTGGATTTAAATCTTCACGTTCCATGATAGCCCGCACACCACAGCATATACTCCTGAGATCACTCAAATATTTCGCTTTCTCTCCTTCCCTCTCTCTCTTTCCTCTTTTTGTCAGTCTAGCTAGAGGTTTGCCAATTTTATTATCTATCAAAAAGCTAAATTTTTGTTTTAATGCTTTTCTCTAATATTTTTCTGTTTTCAACTTACTGATTACTGCTCTTATCTTTATTATTGCCTTCCTTCTGTTTTGTCTGGGTTTATTTTGCTCTTATTTCTTGAAACGGAAGTTTATTATTGATTTAAGACTTTTCCTCTCTACTAACATAAATGTTTAGTGCTACAAATATCCGTTTCAGCATTACTCTCGCTACATCTGTCAAATGTTAATATGTTGCATTTTCACTTTTATTCAGGTCACTTTTTTTTTGTCTGTTTGTTTTCATTTTGTTTTTTCCTTTAGGCTTTCTTTGACCCTTGGATTGTTTAGAAGTATGCTGTTTAGTTTCCAATAGTTGGAGATGTTCCTGTTAACAATAGTTACTGATTTCTAGTTTGATTACATTGTGGTTCGAGAACACATTCCATTATTTCAATTATTTTAAATTTGTTGAGGTTTGTTTTATTGCCCAGAATATAGTCTGTCTTGGCATGTGTTCCATCAGCACTTGAAATGGATGTGTATTTTGCTGCTGTCAGGTGGAATATTATATAAATGTTGGTTACATCCTGTTAGTTCATGTGAGTTCATCTATAGCTTACTGATTTTCTATTCAGCTGTTCCATCTATTATTGACAAAAGAGTGAAGTCTCCAGTTATAATTATAGATTTGTGTATTACTCCTTCCCATTTATTAGTTTTTGTTTCGCATATTATGATGCTATTATTTTGTGCATGCAAATTTAGCATTGCTATGTTTCATTGTTGGATGGACTCCTTTTATCATTATGTCATGTCCTGCTCTGTCCATGGTAATTTTCTTTACTCCAAAGTGTAATCGATATTAATAATGTGATATTAATATAACACTCATGCTTTCTTTTTGTTAGTGTTTGCATTTATTTTCATCCACAATGTATATTTTTAATCCTTTTACTTGCATTTTTTAATCCACTTTGCCAAACTTTTTTCTTTTCAATTTGTGTGGTTAGACTATTTACACTTCATGTAATTATTGGTGTATTAGGAATTAAAAGTTCTGCCATTTTATTTTTGTGTTTTCTGTTTGTTTCTTCTGTATTATGTTTCTCTGTTTTATTTTTCATGATTTCCCGTGGGTTATTGGAAATATATTTATAATTCCATTTTGATTTATCTAAACAGTTTTTGAGTATATCTCCTTGTATAGTTTTTTTAAATGGATGCTTTGATATTAATTACATTATATATACATTATTTATCACAGTTTACAGTATACATGTTTTACTTGTCAAATGAAGTATAAACCCCTCACTTCCCTTTACAATCCCAAACCTTCTTTGTTTATAATATAATTGTGTTAACTATTTCTCTGAATATATTGAGAACCACATCAGACATTGTAAAGTTTTTACTTCAACTGTCAAAACATAATTTTGAAAACTCGAGACAGAAAGTCTATTGCATTTACTCATGCTTTTACTCTTTCTGTTGATTTTTCCCTTCTTCTCCATGCTACAAAATTCCTTATTTTATCATTTTCTTTCTGTTAGAGAACTTCCTTTGGCCAATCTTTTAGAATAGATGTGCTGGTGAAAACTTTTTTTAGCCTTCCTTCCTTTGTGAATGTCTTGATTTCTCTGTTCATTCCTGAAGGGTATTTTCACTGGCTATAGAATTCTGATTTGGCACTGAGCTCTTGAAAAAATCTGTATTGCTTCCTTTAGCCTCCATGGTTTCTAATGTGAAATCTACTGTCATTTTAATGACTTTCCCCCTAGAGTTAAGGTGTTGTTTCTCTCTCACTGCTTTCAAGATTTTTTTTTGTCTTTAGTTTTCTGAACAAGTTTCAGTTTGATTGGTATGAATTTCTTTGGGTTTATCCTATTTGTGGTTCCCCCAGCTTCTTGAATCTGTAAGGTTTATGTCTTTTAACAAACTGAGATATTTCCAGCTGTTATTTCTTCGAAATTTTTTTCAGCCCACTCTCTTCTCCTAGGACTACCAATAACACAAATGTTTGACCTCTGATATAGTTCCACAGGTCCTGGAGGCTCTATTCATTTTTTTTTCTTCAGTTTCTTTCTCTCTGCTGTTTAGGTTGGGTAATTTCTATTCTATCTCCAAATTCAGTGATTCATTCCTCTATCCCTTCCCCTCTGCTGTTGAGTTTTTTTGTCAGTTATCCTATTCTTCAGTTCTAAAATTTCCACTATGTTCTTCTTTAAAACATCTTTTTTTTTGCTGAGAATTTTTAGTTTTTATTTGTTTCAAGAATGTTCATAATTGCTCATTGAAGCATTTTTATGAATGTCACTTTAAAATCCTAATCAGCTCATTCTAACATCTGTGTCACTTCAACATCAGTATCTCGAGATTGTCTTTTCTCATTCAAGTTGATATCCTTCTGGTTCTTGGCATTGTATGTGATTTTCTACAGAAATCTGGGCTTTGGGGCTATTATAAGACTCTAGATTCTATTCAAATCTTCTGTTTTACCAAGTCTCCTCTGACACCACTCTGGTCGGGTCAGTGGGATGATGCCTCACTACCTGGTGGGAGTAGAAGTCCAGGTTCCCCACTCAGCCTCTGTGGGCACCAGCGGGTGGTGAGGTGGTGGGATGGTCTCCCATTACTGCTGTGTGGGGGTGGGAGTTCAAGTTTATCATTAGGTCTTTCCTGAACCCAACCTAACTGAAAAGGGCAAGGGTGCCACCTGCTGCTCCCCACATGGCCTCGTTGTCACCATGGCAGGGAGTGGTATGGAAATGGATTTTCTGCTTCTAGACAGTGGTAAAACTCCTGGCTCTCCACCAGGCCACCGCTGACACCAACACAGCAAAAAAGGGTTGATACCTTGTTACCACTGATAAAAGTGGAAGTCCAGGCCATCCACCTTGTCTCCACTGACACCATGCAGGGCAGTGTGTGAGAGGGACACATTATCACCCAGTGCGGGATGAAAGTCTTGGCTCCCCACTCAGCCTTCTCTGACACCAACTCTGTGGGAAGTTGGGACGCCTTGTTACACCAGGTAGGGGTGAAAGTCTAGTCTCCCCACGTGAGCTCTTTTAGAGGGGATGGTGGCAGGACTACAATTTTTTCCTGTGGTGGTTGGCTACAAAGAGCAGTTACTGACCAAAAATTGTCTGTCTTCCTGCATCACCCTGTTCCCGGACCATTGGCTAGGGAGTACAGGTTTTTCTTGATGCTTTATTTGTCTGTGCCAGTTAGCATTTCTGTATTACTGGCTTCTCAAGCACCCAGTCTGCAACATAGGAAGCAAAGAGAAAATCCATGGAACTAACTTCACTGCTGTTCCTTGGGTCCCGAAGTCCCTAGCCAGTTTGTCTTCTTCTCTAACATTCACAGTCTTATTATGTTTGTTTTACATATAATGTCCAGGGTTTTTAGCTATACTTAGCAAAAGAAATAGAGAAAATTTTGTCTACTCCATCTTTCTGGAAGTAAGAGCAACAGACACTTTGGAGCTAATTCAATAATATACCCATTTAATAACTCTAAACCTTATCAGCCATTCTTCATCTTTGTTTCAGAGAAGTGCTGTTTTTATTCCAACGTACTTAATACTAAAAAAATATATATGCTAGACCTAACTATAGGTTAAGTCTAAAGGGAGTTTGGTATGATAGTGCTATTCTCATAGGGTTGAACATTCCCCTGTCACTTACTGCCTTCCTATAAAAGTAAAACTAAAAAAAAAAAACAAAACTAAAAATTATGACACATGCTATCTCTAAAATACTATGGTTGCTCTTGAAATGTGCAGAGGTAAGGAACAGTATAAATATGACTTGAGAATGTTTTTTGTTACAGAAGTTTAAGTTTGGAATATACATATAAATATGAAAGATACACAAAGAAGCAAAGAATAAGAAGTAATTCATAATTACTTGAACTTAACTTGAGCAATACATATAAAGATCTGCAAGAAGTATATTATTGCTATGTCAATATGAACAAAATGAAAATGACAATATTATTACTATCATTCAAGTTGCATCAGTCAATCTCATAAGATAAATCTTTCCTCATTCTGCTCCAAAGACGTAAACTTTAATTTTTGATGTTCTTTATTTTCTAGATAATTGTCTTAATTCACTAACTCACTCAATAAGTATGTTCTCTGTGCCATATTACATCATTTTAGTTGTGGAGCCTATGCTTTATGACAGTGGTTCCAAACTTTAATGGCAATATGAATAACCTGGGGTACTCTTTTTAAATCATGACTCCCCAACCTTATCGATTAGTAGTCTGAGGTTGGTCCCAGGAGTCTGCATTTTTAAGAAATTCTTTATATAATCCTTATTCAGGTGGCCTACAAATTACACTGTAAAAATAACTGGACCAAATGATTTTTATAGTTTATTCAATTCTCATATTCTATTTTTCTCAGCATTTTAGTCACTGAGCTTCTAAAGGATCCCAGAACGTCTAGAAATCTTAAGTCAACCAGCTAAATGAGCCAGTTTATCCAGCTAAGTAGCACACAGCCAACCTATTCTGGTAAGTTGTGTTTCCCACGGTGGGAATTTCAGTCACTCCTAAAAAGCTATTTTTAAAGAGACTTTTTCTATTTGGCTGTTCATCCCTAACCCAATTCAAGGACATCCAACTCTATGAGTATGGCACTGAGGCAACTAGAGCCTACCAGAAAGATTATTTTATCTGAAATACTTTTAGAATGCTTACACTCTGTATACAAAAAAAAAAAAAAAAAATTTAAGTTGTTAGTATCTATTTGCAAGTTTATATCAATAAAATAAGGACTTTGCTTAAGAGAATCCTATATTTTTATAAATTGTATTTAACTTTATTATTTATAATTTTATTTAATATATTTACTTAATTCAGGTTGAGTAACTTAAACCCTGGCATAGTCATCAGTAAGCACTTATCAGGTTCAAAATGGCAGTAGAAGGAGATCCTGAACTCACCTCCTCCCATGGACACACCAAATCTCCAGCTACAAATGGAACAATTCCCTCTAAAAAATGAAAACTATCTGACTAGCACCTCCAAAACAAAGGATAAAAGGGCCATAATGACGAGGGTGGGAAAAACAGAGATGCAATCCCACCAAAAATCCCACGCTTGGGTGCGGCTCACCCATAATCAGGAAGGATCTCACAAATATGGAGCTTCTTCCTGAGAAGTGAGGGGTTTGTGCCCCACATCAGGCACCCCAACCCTTGGGACCAGCACTGGAGGGACAAGCCCCCAAAATGAATGGTTTGAAAACCAACAGGGTTTATGTTCAGGAGACCCAAAGGGCTATAGGGAACTAAGATTCTACTCTTAAAGGGCTCATCTATAGACTCACTCACCCTGGGACCCACCACAAAAGAAGCAGTTTGAAAAGCACCTAAACTATATGTGAAAAAGATTCATTTGCCAATCTTAAAGCATCCATCAGAGGGGCAGGGACTGTTAGGACTCTCTCTAGGGATAGAGGTGTTGGTGGGGGCCATTTTTGCCCTCTCCCTCTACCTTGCTAGCACCAGTGGGTGCACACAGTAGCACTCTCCCACTGTCCAGCTAAAGCCAGCGGGAGTGCCTCGTCCCTGCACTCTCCTGCTCCATCACTAAAAGCAGTGGGTGTGCCCCAGCCCTGTGCTCTCCTGCTGCCTCTAAAGCCTTACCACTAAACCAGACTTACACAAAATGTTAAAGGGACTTCTTTAAGCTGAAAAAATATGAGCACTAATTAATAACAAGAAAACATATGTAAGTAAAAATCTCACTGGTGAAGATAAATATATAGTAAAAGTAGTGGATTAATCACTTATAAAGCTAGTATGAAGGATAAAAGACAAAGTAGTAAAAATAACTATAACTACAATATTTAGTTAAGGGATACACAAAATAAAAAGATGTAAAATGTGACCTCAAAAACATAAAACATGTGAGGGAGTAAAAATGTGGAGTTTTAAAATGCATTCAAACAACTAGCTATCAATTTAATATGAACTGTATGTGTGTACACACACACACACAGACTAATATATGTGAGTTTCATGGTAACCACAAAGCAAACAACTATAGTAGACACAAAAAAGATAATGAGAAAGGAATCCAACCATACCACTACAGAAACTCATCAAACCACAAGGGGAGAGAGCAAGAGATGAAGAAAGGAACAGAGAGGAAAACAACCAGAAAACAATGAACAAAATGGCTATAAGTACAATTAATGTAAATGTAAGCAGACTCAGTGATTATTATGAACAATTATATGTCAACAAATTGGACAACATAGAAGAGATGGACAAATTCCTAGAAACATACAATCTTTCAAGACTGAATCAGAAAGAAATAGAAAGTCTGAACAGACTGATTACTAATAAGGAAATTGAATAAGTGATCAAAAACTTCTCAACAAACAAAATTCCAGGACCAGATAGCTTCATTGAAGAATTCTATCAAACATTCAAAGAAAATTTAATATCTATCATTCTCAAACTCTTCCAAAAAATTGAAGAAGAGGAAACACTTCCAAACTCATTTTAGGAGGCCAGCATTATCCTGATAACAAAACCAGACAAGGACACCACAAAAAAAAAACACAGATGAAAATATCTCAACAAAATATCTCAACAAAGATATCTTGAACACAGATGAAAATATCCTCAACAAAATATTAGCAAGTAAAATTCAAAAATACATTAAAAGGATCATATACCATGATCAAGTGGAAATTTATTCCAGGGATGCAAGGATGGTTCAACATCAGCAAATCAATCAACATAATACAGCACATTGACAAAACAAAAGATAAAAGTCATATGATCATATCAAAGGTAAAAATAATAAGATACAGAAAAACCATCTGACAAAATTCAATGTCCATTTATGATTAAAAACTCTCAACAAAGTGGGTATAGAGGGAACATATATCACCATAATAAAGGCTATATATGACAAGCCCCCAGCTAACATCATACTAAACAGCTTTCAGCTTTTCCTGTAAGATCAGGAAAAAGAAAAGGATGCCCACTCTTGCCACTTTCAGTCAACACAGTATTGGAAGTCCTAGCCAGATCAATTAGGCAAGAAAAATAAATAGAAGGCCTACAAATTGGAAAGGAAAAGTAAAACTGTCACTATTCACAGATCACATGAGTTTATATAACCGAAACCCTGAAGACTCCACCAAAAAACTGTTAGAACTAATTATTAAATTTAGTAAAGTTGCAGGGTATAAAATCAATACACATGACTCATGTACCACAATGTTCATTGCAGCTCTATTTACAATAGCCAGGACATGGAAGCAACCTAAATGTCCATCGACAGATGAATGGATAAAGAAGATGTGGCACATATATACAATGGAATATTACTCAGCCATAAAAAGAAATGAAATTGAGTTATTTGTGGTGAGGCGGATGGACCTAGAGTCTGTCATACAGAGTGAAGTAAGTCAGAAAGAGAAAAACAAATACCATATGCTAACATATATATGGAACATAAAAAAAAAATGGTTATGAAGAACCTAGGGGCAGGACGGGAATAAAGACACAGACCTACTAGAGAATGGACTTGAGGACATGGGGAGGGGGAAGGGTAAGCTGGGACAAAGTGAGAGAGTGGCATGGACATACATACACTACCAAATGTAAAATCGATAGCTAGTGGGAAGCAGCTGCATAACACAGGGAGATCAGCTCGGTGCTTTGTGACCACCTAGAGGGGTGGGATAGGGAGGGTGGGAGGGAGGGAGATGCAAAAGGGAAGAGATATGGGAACATATGTATATGTATAGCTGATTCACTTTGTTATAAAGCAGAAACTAACACACCATTGTAAAGCCATTATACTCCAATAAAGATGTTAAAAAAAATCAATATACAAATATTAGTTGCATTTCTATACACTAACAATGAGATCATAAAGAGAAATTAAGAAAGCAATCCCATTTACAATTGCATCAAAAAGAATAAAATACTTAGGAATAAATTTAACCAAGGAGGTGAAAGGCCTGTAACACACTGATGAAAGAAACTGAAGAGAATACAAAACAATAGAAAGATATCCATGTTCATGGACTGGAAGATTAATATTGTTAAAATGTCCATATTACCCAAAGCAATCTACAGATTAATTCAATCCATCATAATTCCAATGGCATTTTTCACAGAACTGAACAAACAATCCTAAAATTTGTCTGGAACCACAAAAGACCCTGAATAACCAAACCAATCTTGAGAAAGAAGATCAAATCTGGAGGCATCATGCTTCCTGATTTCAAACTATATTATAAAGATATAGTAATCAAAACATAATGGTATTGGTATAAACACAGAAACATAGATGAATAGAACAGAATAGAGAGCCCAAAAATAAACCCACGTATATATGGTCAATTAATTTATGACAAAGGAGCTAAGAAAATACAATGTGGAAAGGATAGTGTCTCCTTCAATAAGGGCTATTGGGGACACTGGACAGTCACATGCAAAATAATGTAACTAGATCACTATCTTACACCATACACAAAAATTAATGCAAAATGGATTAAAGAATTAAATGTAAGACCTTAAACCATAAAACCCTAGAAAAAAAAATATAGGTAGTAATCTCCTTGACATCAGTCTTAGAGATAATTTTTGGATCTGACTCCAAAAGCAAATGCAATTAAAACAAAAATAAACAAGTAGGATTACAACAAACTAAAAAGTTTCTGCATATCAAAGGAAATCATTAACAAAATGAAAAGGCAACCTACTGAATGTGAGAAAATATTTGCAAATCATATAACTAATAAGAGGTTAATATCCAAAATATATAAAGAACTCATACAACTCAACAGCAAAAAAATAAATAATCCAATTTTTAAAAAATGAGCAGAGGATCTGAATAAACATTTTTCCAAAGAAATACAGATGGCCAACAGGCACATCAAAAAACGTTCGGCATCGTTAATCATCAGAGAAATGCAAATCAAAACCACAATGAGATATGACCTCACACCTGTCAGAATGGCTATCATCAGAAAGACAAGAAATAACAAGTATTGGCAAGGATGTGGAGAAAAGGGAACCCCTGTCCACTGCTGGTGGGAATATAAATTAGTACAGATACTATGGGAAAGAGTATGGGGATTCTTCAAAAAATTAAAAACAGAACTACCACAGGATCTGGCAATTCCACTTCTGGTTATTTATCCAAAGAATATGAAAACACTAATTTGAAAAGATACATGCACCCATACGTTCACTGCAGCATTATTTACAATAGCCAAAATATGGAAACAACCTTAAGTATACATGAATGGATGATTAATAAATAAGATGTATATATATATATATATATATATATATATATATATATATATGCAATGGAATACTTCTTAGTCATAAAAAAAGAATAAAATCTTGCCAATTTCTACATCAATGGACCTTGAGGGTATTACACTAAGTGAAATAAGTCAGACAGAGAAAGACAAAAGACTGTATGATTTCACTTATATGTGGAGTCTAAAAAACAAAACAAATGAACAAATAGAACAAAACTTACAGATGCAGAGAACAGACTGGCGGTTGCCAGAGGAGAGGTGGCTGGAGGTAGGCAAAATGGGTGAAAGGTGTCAAGAGGTACAAACTTTCAGTTACAAATAAGTCATGGGGATGTAATTTATAGCACAGTGACTATAGTCAGTAGTACTGTATTGTATATTTGAAAGTTGCTAAGAGAATAAATCTTAAAAGCTATCATCACAAGGGACTTCCCTGGCGGTCCAGTGGTTAAGACTTCACCTTCCAATGCAGGGGGTGCGGGTTCGATCCCTGGGGGGAAGCTAAGATCCCACATGCCTCAGGGCCAAAAAACCAAAACATAAAACAGAAGCAATATTGCAACAAATTCAATAAAGACTTTATAAAAAAAATAGGAGCCTTCACTGAAGCTGTTTAAAAAAAAAAAAGCTGTCATCACAAGAAAAAAAAATCTGTGACTCTGTATGATGATGGATGGTAATTAGACTTACTGTGGTGATATTTCACAGTGTATACAGGTATGAATCATTATGTTGTATACTTGAAATTAATATATTATATGTCAATTATACCTCAGTAAAAATGCACTAATCACATACTAATAACTTTAACAAAAGAAGCTATCAAATATTATACCTGCATTATAGTCAAGCAAAGTATTAAGCCAAATACTATTATCTTGCATATCAAGTCTCAGCATTTCTGAGTTTATATCACAGAAAGCCTCAAAACATATCCAAACTTATGGTTGCTCCCTTATAACATCCAGAAAGATTCAATATTAAATCTGCATGAAACATGGAACTTGCTTTACTTACTTAAAAATGAATAGGTTGGAGGACAAAACATTAAGAATGTAGTATGAGTAAATAACTGGAGTACAAAGACCTAAGTATTCATATGAAGTACATTTCTAACCTTGGCTCAATTTTTTGTTCTGACTTATAGGAGGCTAACACATATATTTAACTTACCTCACTTACTTCAAAAAAACGTTCTTCACTCCCGGCTCTTCTCTCTAAATTAAACAACAACAACAAAATCATGTTAAAACGGCCAAACAATCACAGTATGTTAAAAGTCTGCAGAAGGAGAAAATAGGAATTCAAAATTTAAACAAAAGAAGTCCAAAGAAAATAATGTTGGAAGAAAACACCCAAGATCTTCCTGGAGCTAAGTTGTTCAAAACAAACTCAAAATAATTCAGCACCAAAAACTGTCTATAATATAGAGGAAAATCATCAAATACTAATGTGTAGATTATAATCTCACCCACTAAGAAATAAACTTAACTCTGATGAATACAGTTGTAATTCCATAGCCACACAACTGCTGAGAGGAAAACATTCAGTAGGGATGTCCATCCTTATCTCTTAGCTCTCACCATGTGAGATTTATTATTCTATCAGTGTGTTTTCCTGGAACAGAACCACACTAGTTACAAGTAAAGTACTAACAGAGGACTACCAGTTTTAAATAGGCCAAATTACTTTCCTGACACAGATGTCTTCATGATAGTTATGTGCTGAGTCATTTGGACTGAAATACATCTTCAAATAAGTTTCTGACGCTAAAAACTGTTAAATATAGAATTCTGATTCTTATTCTCTTGGGACTCCAATTTGCAAAACACTGAGAAATATTTTACAAGTCAAAAACTTGGGGGAAAAAATCACAATGGAATGGAATAAAATATTGCTACCACTTAAGAGTCATCCACAGTAACTGTAATTTTAGGAAGTGTTAGTATATATTCTGAAAATACAGAAAATATAAACCTACCATTTGTATAGTTTTTTTTTCTTTCCCAATTTTGTTTATTGTGATAAAATACACACAATATAAAATTTACCACATTAACCATTAACAATCAAACAGTTCAAGAGTATTAAATTCATTCATAATATTGAGCAACCATCACCAACATCCATCTCAGAACTCTTTTCATCTTGTAAAACTGAAACACTATACCCATTACCAACTCCTCCTTCTCCCCTTTCCCAGCCCCAGGCAACCACCATTCTACTTTCTGTCTCTATGATTTTGACTACTCTAAGTACCACATATAAGTGGAATCATGTAGTATTTTTCATTGTGTGAGTGGTTTATTTCACATAGCATGTCCTCAAGTTTCATCAATGCTGTAGCATATGTCAGAATTTCCTGCCTTTTAAGGCTGAATAATATTCCATTGTATATGTATGCCACATTTTGCTTACCCATTCATCCACTGATGGACACTTCTGTTGCTTCCACATTTTAGCTGCTGTGAATAATGCTGCTATCTACATGGGTGTACAAATATCTCCAAGATCCTGCTTTCAATTCTTTTGGGTATATACACAAGGTGGAATTGCTAGATCATATGGTAATTCTTTTTTTAATTTTTTAAGGAACCACCACACTGTACCATTTTACATTTCCCTAGAGTGCACCAGGTTTCCAATTACTCCACATCCTCTCCAACTTTTGTATTTTTTTTTTTATAGTAGGCATCCTAATGGATTTGAGGTGGTACCTCTTTGTAGTTTTGATTTGCATTCCCCTAATGATTACGATGTCGAGTATCTTTTCATATTCTTCTTGGCCATTTTTATATCTTCTTTATAGAAATGCCTATTCAAGTCCTTTGCCCATTTTTAAATCAGGTTGTTTGGTTTTTTATCGTTGAGTTTTAGGAGTTCTCTAACTGGATCAGATATATGATTTGCTCATATTTTATCCCATTCTGTGGTTTGCCTTTTTACTTTACTTGCAGTGTCTTTTGAGGCACAATTTTTTTTCATACTTGTGAGGTCAATTTGTCTATTTTTCTTTTCTTGCCTGTGCCTTTGGTGTCATAGCCAAGAAACCACTGTCAAATCCAATGTCATGAAACTTTTGTACTATGTTTTCTTTTAAGAGTTTTATAGTTTTATGTCTTACATTTAGGTCTTTGATCCATTCTGAGTTAATTTTTGTATATGGTGTTAGGTAAGGACCCAACTTCACTTTTTTGCACATGGATATCCAAATTTCCCAGCACCATTTATTGAAAAGATTGACCTTTCCCCATTGAATGGCCTTGGCATCCTTGTAAAAAATAATTTGACCATATACATGCAAGAGTTTATTTCTCGGCTCTCTATTCTAGTCTATTGGTCTATATATCTGTCTTTATGCCAGTACCATACTATTTTGATAACTTTAGCTTTGTAGTTAATTTTGAAATCAGTGAGTCATCCAGCTTTGTTCTTCTTTTTCAAGACTGATTGGCTATTTGGGGTCCCTTAAGAGTCCATATGAATTTTAGGATGGATTTTCCTATTTCTACAAAAAACATAATTAAAATTGATAGGGATAGCACTGAATCTATAAATATCACTTTGGTGGTATTGACATCTCAACAATATTAAGTCTTCTAATCCATGAACAAGAGATGTATTTGCATGTATTTATGACTTCTAAAATTTCTCTCAGCAATGTTTTATAGTCTTATTTGTACAAGTCATCACATTCTTAGTTAATTTATTCTTAAGTATCTAATTCTTTTTGATACTAATGTAAAAAAATTTTCTTAATTTCCTTTTGAGATTGTTCATTGTTTATATACAAAAATGCAACTGATTTTTGTGTGTTGACTTCATATTATGATACTTTATAAATGTTGACTGCATTTATAGTTCTAACAGGTTTTTTATGGAATTTTTAGGGTTTGCTACATAAAAGATCATATCATCTATGAACAGAGGCAATTTTAATTCTTCCTTTCCAATTTGGATGTCTTTTATTACTTTTTCTTGCTTAACTGTTTTGGGTAGAACTTCCAGTACTATGTTGACTAGAAGTGGAAAAGTGGATATCCTTGGTAAATACCAATAAACTTAACTCACATACACAAAAGCTCTTTGAAGTTCCTAATGCTTGTTAAGAGTATAAAGGGGTTCTGAGATCAAAAAGTTTAAAAATGCTATCTTAGGTATAAACTCAGTAGAAATACATGCACTATGGGAACGTACAAGAATGTTCATAACAGTATTGTTGGGGTTAACTAGAAAACCAACATCACCTCAAATATCCAGAAATAGTAAAATGGATCAATACAATGTGGTATAATCATACCACATTTTATAGTTACCAACAAAAGTGAATTAATTTTAATTACATGCAAAAACATAGATAAATCTCCCAAAAATAGTTCAGCAAAAAAGGCAGAAATATTTAGTAATATTTCAGTTATATAAAGTTAGCTATGTAAAACCAAAGTATGTTACTTAGGGATGACGAGGTAAGGGTAGATGTTGTTGGGATACAATTCTCCTTGGGTCTTTAAAGTTTCTGCACATCTTGCAAATGAGACATGGACTGCCCTTTGTTCTGGATTATCTTTTCAAGGATCTTTGTTGAGATAGAGATAGAGACTCCTTCAGGAGCAAAGGACACGTTTGCTTACAGTCTTGGAAGACTGGATCAGTGTCTCCCTCCAGAGCAAAGGGAAGGCAAATTACTGACCAATAAAAAAGACTCAAATTCCCTAAGCTCAGATTGCTCTCCTGTACTGCAAACCACCCACCGAATGGGCAGGCCGTCTCTGCATTGATCTGCGGCAACTTGGGCTCAGGAAACTGGAACACGCTGCTACTCACCCTATTGTTAATGCTGTGAATAGTAAACTGTCCTTTGTCTCTGATCCAGGTGTCTCATATCTTCTACCAGTAACCATGAAATTGTAACAGGCTACTTGGTTAACTTCCATGTGTGGTAAAATCTCAGACTTTTCACAGCTCTTGACATTGATCGTCAGTATAATATTGATAATGACAGTGGTGATAATGGCTAACATGTATTGATTCTCTGTTGTTAAGAGATTTACAGTACAGTAGAGGAGACAGACCAAAAATTGTGATAAATGCTATAAAAGAGACAAAAAGAGCAAAGAGAGAGGGAGAGAGAAACAGGGAGGGGTGCAAATTAGACATGAGAAACTCAGAAAATCTCTCTGAGGGAGTAATGTTTATACTGAGATGTGAAAGTTGAGAGGATACAAGTCACATAAGAACACATAAAGGCTGTAAGACAGGAACAGTTTTAGGTGTTGAAAGAAACGAAGGTCAAGCTAGAGATAAACAGGTAAATGGCAGAGAGGCCTGAGAAGATGTTGGACAGGCATGGAGTGGGAGACAGTT
This sequence comes from Balaenoptera ricei, assembly GCF_028023285.1. NCBI lineage: Eukaryota > Metazoa > Chordata > Mammalia > Artiodactyla > Balaenopteridae > Balaenoptera > Balaenoptera ricei. The sequence goes on along the minus strand of NC_082646.1, from coordinate 78,733,685 downwards.
TGTGGAGGACCTTGTATGCCTGTATTTTCTCCTAAGAGAAATAGTAAGCCACAAAAAAGCTTTTAAATAGAATTTACATTTAAATTTTATGAAAAGCACTAGTTGCTGACTGGAGAATGGGATAAAAGAAAGTAAGAATGGAGAAAGGAAACAAATTATGAGGCTGCTGCAATGAATCACAAGAGATGATGGCGGTCTGGCCTGGAGTTGGAACAGTGCAAATGAAGGCACATAAATGGATTTTAGATATTTGAGTAAAAATTGGAAACAAACTGCTATCAAATTTCAGATGTGCAGGTGGAGAGACAAAGAAGATTAAAGACTCCTAGGCTTGAGCAATTCGAGATTTCATTTAATGAAACGGGGAAGATTATTAATGGTGGGCAATTAACACAGCAGATGCTGTTGGCTCCCCACAAATATCCTTTCTCTTCCTTGTTCTTTACTAACAAAATACTAATTATATGGTACAGCAAAGAGCTCTAGCAAAAAAAGAACAAAAAATGAAAAAACACATTTCCTAGCCTCCTTGTAACTTAAGAATATGACATAAATTCAGTTACCAGATATCACATAAATGGCATTAATGTCTATCTCCTAAGATATGTGCAAGCATTAAATGAAAAAAATGCGTGTAAATTGCTTCATGCAGTCATTGGCACAGAAGTGATCAATGAATATTAGTTATTCTTGTTGATATTGCTACTATTATTAGGATATATTCTAGTCTTTTATTAATTTTCAGAACTGTTTTAAATTCTTTGGGATGAGTTTTAGAGTGTCAGAATAAAGATGAAAGAATATCTTTTGTATTCAGGTCTTTTTGTTGCAAGACCTATTAAAAAGTTAATAGCTAGCATAAGCAAAGCTTGAAAACTAACAAACTATAGCTATAGCCACATCACAACTTTTCTAAGTGCAGGTTTTCTCATCTAAAAGATTAAAAATATAAGTAAAAATTATTTGAAAAATATAAAATATTATGCAGTACCATCATCAAAGGGTTTTACCCATGAATACTGTCTAGATGTACAGCTCAAAATTCCATAATGTCTTGACCACCTCTCATTGGACTTTCCAATAAAAAGGAAACCAATCTAGCAAACTCTTTTTTTTTTCTTAATTTTTAATTTATTTATTTATTTATTTATGGCTGTGTTGGGTCTTCGTTTCTGTGCGAGGGTTTTCTCTACTTGCGGCAAGTGGGGGCTACTCTTCATCACGGTGCGCGGGCCTCTCACTATCGCGGCCTCTCGTTGTGGAGCACAGGCTCCAGACGTGCAGGCTCAGTAGTTGTGGCTCACGGACCCAGCTGCTCCGCGCCATGTGGGATCTTCCCACACCAGGGCTCGAACCCGTGTCCCCTGCATTGGCAGGCAGATTCTCAACCACCGCGCCACCAGGGAAGCCCCTAGCAAACTCTTATAATAAGTTGATAAAGAACAGGATTCTAAGAAATACATGCTTTGTCTCTCAACGTATTGTACTTGCACACTGACGTAAGGAGGCTTTTATTTTCTTGAGGGCAAAAACAGTCACTATTGTGCATAGAACTAAATATAGTTCCAAGCACAGAGCAAACAAATGCACACCTTAAGCTAGAGTTATAGAGCATTTTATAATTCTGTATTTTAGAAAAGAAAGTAGAAAAACTGGAAGCATTAACCCCTCCTTCCTCTAATTATTTTTGCTGCATTTAACATAAAACACCTAGTTAAAAAATATTTTCAAACTGCTATCAGAACTTGATGCAATGCGTTTATTTGAGAATGTGGAAAGGGGTCAATACAGTTCCTCCAGATTATCTCCTGTCCCTACTAGTCCTCTCTTATGCTTTCGCCTTTCATCTTGCTGCTTCCTCGCCCTGGATCTAACAAGATTATCTTTTTTGGCTAATTCTTGCTTATTTTTCACTTTATATCGGTTTTGACATCCTCCTTTCAAGCCTTGCCTGAAACCTCCTCATCTGCCCCACAGTTAGCCTCTTCCCTGCCCCCATACCACCCTGAACTTAAGCCTTTTGTGGGTACCCAGCCCAATTATACCTCCCTCCGCAAGACTGCAAGCTCCCTGAGAGCCAGGTAGAGCGCACTTTCTAAACCGTATCCCTTTCTGAAAAGCAGAAAGATGAAAGGAGATAGATGTATTTCCTCACACACCATGCTCCCTCTCACACATAGTGCTAACTCACTCTCACTCACTCTCTCTCACACACACAATCAGATGTTCACACATGCCATAGACCCAGATACACTTTCACACTCACTCAGAGAGTATAAAGTTGAAGAAACTGTGCATAATCTCCAAACCTGTCAAAACAGAGGCCTATCTGAAGAGGCAAGATTTGAAGCCAACAACTCTAGATCGGCTTCTCATTATTCCTGCAACTTCCTCTAAAGTCAATAGAATTGACTGTACTTTTCCTGTGGGCTAGAAACCAGAACTACGAAGGGTTTAATATCAATCACTTTGGAGAATCATAAAATATGAGCTAAAATTTAAGCCAGCCCAAAGACAGCTTGGAGTTTTCACTGAAAGCACCTTACTAAGAATACACACTGCAGCAAACCCAGAACCCAAAAATAGCCCTTGCACTTACCAAATGGTCTTCTCAGTTTACACTTCTTCCAGCGGCATAAAATAACATATATGCAATCAAATATTCATATTACTAAAGGATAGGTGGTTTGGTTAAATACAATGCTTGATGTAGTTGTAAAGACGCAAGCAACTTTACATTCAATTTTAAAACTGCCCTTTCCAATGTTAAACCCTTAAACTTTCTTTTCCAATGCTGAATGTGTCATAAATCAGCCAAAGAAAGAATATTTCAAATCAGAACTTCCTTACAATGTCAACCAGTCAATAGTTCAATTTCAGCAACATTGATATTTTACTAGCAGTGTTTCTTTACATAAATATTTAAATGGTCTATTACACATTGCCCTTATAATTTCATTTTAAAAATTATTAGATTGTGGGAAAACAGCTAATTGGAGATCACTGATTGCTTAAATGTTCAACTGTTAAGAAAATAAACTGAGAAAATATAACAAGTCCTAGAAACATCCATTATGTCTGAAAGACACAATGTTAACATTCTCTCTCCGGGAAGAAATTTTATCACATGTAAATCAATTGTTTAACTTTCTCATATTTACTCTTCAAAGGTGATTTAGGAAATACATAATACACAGATCCAGACTTACCTATATTGGGGAATTTACTCTAAGAAATCCATTTGTATTTTAAAACACAGGAATAAAAGTAGCTCTTAAAAATTCATGCTGTGGAACCCAGTATTGTTCAGCCTTCTGAAACCAACACTTTTGTTTTCATAACTGTGTCATTAAACTCCAAAAAGAAACATATATTTAGAACTGGGTTTCCAAAATTCCACATGACTGTCAATGTTAAAAAATACATCCTCATTGCAATGCACTTTTCATATAACCCTAGAAGTAACAGAAATCCTAATAATGGGCAATAAAACCAACTCAGCAAATTAATCAACATATTGAAAGACATTTAGAAAAATAAGAGTCATCTGAGTGGCCTGGACCACCCTGCTCCTTAGGCTCTGCTCTTACCAATGCCACTGTCTTCTGCTATTTGGATTCTGGATCTATGAACAAAACAGGTTATAGGAATTTGGGCAGGGTGCATTCGTGAGACCCAGCCATCAAATACATGTATTCCACATTAATATCCTTTTCTCCTACCTCCATCCAAATCAGAGGCAAAGCTTTTATCACAACAAGAGGAAATATAAATCAATTACAAAAGTCTTTGCCAAGGAAAGGGGAACTGAAATTACTTCAGGAAAAGTTCTAAAACCTTCCTGGGATGGACTGAAGCTTCAGTATGACCTCAAGCTGAAGTAACACTGATTTACGTATAAATTCTAGTAAGCAAAATTATCCTGAGGCTAAATTAGATCTTCTAACATCTGAGAGAGAGTAATGGTCAATCTCTGTAATGCCATATTGATATATTTTTTCCTTCATTATATGTATAAAGTTACATACTCCACATTTTTTCCCTCCACTCTTCCTTCAATGAAGAATATATTTCTCATAGCTTTACTTCAGAAGGACTGATTATAAGTAAATACTGAATGCTTCAAATGAAAAAAAAAATCTATTAAGAGCTTCAGATTACTGAAATTACAATAGGAAACAATTCTCTGCAAAGGAGGAAACCACTGAATAAGTACAGAATAGGACTTCTAATTTTATTTGTCTAAAAGACATTTGACTTCTTTTGCACACTGAACATCAATCATTTTCCCTAACAAGTTTACTGCATTATTTAGCAGAGCCGTTAGTCTAAAGTTTTCAATAGTTGTATTTCACTCTATCTTTAAATTATTTTTTGTTTAAAAAAAGGGGAGTTGCTTCAAGTGACACCATCAAGAACATGGAAAGAGAACCCACCAAATGGAAGAAAATATTTGCAAGCCATATACACTGAATATATAAAGAACACTTACAACACAATAATTAAAAGGCAAATAACTCAATTTTTTAAATGGGCAAAGAATCTGAAGACATTTCTCCAGTGAAGATATATGAATGGTCAATAAGCATTGAAAAAGGTACTTAACACATTTAGTCACTGAAAAAGAGTAAGTCAAAACCACGTTGAGATAGCATTTCACAACCACTAGGGTTGCTATAAATAAAAAAGACAGACGATAACAAATGTTAGTGAAGATGTGGAGAAATTGGAACTGTTTTATATTACTGGTGAAAATATGAAAAATGACGCAGACGCTTGGAAAACAGTTTGGCAGTTTCTCAAAATGTTTTATATAGAGCTACCATATGATTCAGCAATTCCACTCCTAGGTGTATACCCAAGAAAGATAGAAACATATTTTCATAGAAAAATCTTGCAATAAATCTTCATAGCATTATTCACAGTAGCCAAGAAAGTGGAAATAATCCAAATGTGCACCAATGGAAAATTATTTGGCAATAAAAAGGAATAATGAACTGATACAAGTTACAACATGGATGAACTTCAAAAACACTATGCTAAGAGAAAGAAGCCAGTTACAAAGACCACATATTGTATGAGTCTGTTTACATGAAGTGTCCAGAATAGCGAAATCAAGAGAGACAGTAAATAGACTAGATGCTGCCTAGAGCTGAGGGTAGGGGAGGTGGGGTGGGGAGGAGGAATGACTACTAAGAGGTTTCTATTTGGGGTGATGAGAATGTTCTAAAATTAGATTATGGTGACCACAAAATTGTAAATATACCAAAATTTGAATTGTACGTTTTAAATGGCTGACTTTTATTGTATGTAAATGAAGTATATCTCAAGCTGTTAAGAAAGGGGAGGAGGAGGATGCAATAATGCACTTTATTTCTTGGTGTCTTTGAAGACTAAATAGTATGACTTCTTAGATCATTTATCACTTAAAAAAAACTGTTTCCATGTTTAGATCTAACACTAAACAAGACATGAAAGTAGAGTGTCATTGAGAGAACTGAGTATCATTGAGGGCCATGGAGATAGACCCAGAAAAATACATGCATTTTCAGGAAAATGCGTGTACTAAAATAGACCCACAGAATACAGGTCCGGGGTGGCCACACGGGAGTTTCCAGGAGTTGGCCTTCTCTCTATTCCGTCCTGTCCCAGAGGGCTTGGTATTTCCCTGGACCCACACCTGCTTAGCTTCTGGCCGGTTCCTGGGGCCTCAGGCATGGCTCAGGAAGAAAGTCCAAGTATCATGGGTACTGGGAGACGGGAAACCCCGAAGCAAACAATGGGCAAACATTTTTCAACGGAACTAAAGATTCAATGAAAGCTTGTAAAACAGCATCCTCCCCAAGTGCATAAGAATCTCAAACTGATGGACCTTAGGGTTCGGTCTGCCCTTCCATAATTAACGATCATCTCAAAGCTTGAGCAGTAGTCGGCGAATAGAAAGGGGCAGCAAGACTCGAGAGCCAGCTCCCCACACAGGGAACTGCTGTCATGCGCCCTAAGCTTAGGCTCTCTCGGTGGGAGACTCCTTCTTTCCTCTGCCTGGGTTCAGAGGCCCGAGCACCTCAGTTCACTCGCCCGGCGTGCTCGCCTCGCCTCCCTGCACTGTGCGACCGCTCCGCGGCGTCCAGAGGAGCAAGGAGGGCGGTCTCGGAACCGCTCGGAACAGGTGCTGGCCTCGCGGGAGCAGCCCGAAAAAATCCCCGGCCCGGGCAGGGAGTGCTCGCCTGCAGTCCCCGTCTCGCGCAGGGCACGCCGCTACGCGAACATCCCCGGGATCCCGGCCGCAGGGCCGCCAACGTCCCCCGGGGTCCCCGCGCCTAGAGTGGCGCGGTCCACTCACGGAGCCCGACCCTCCCCCCCGCGCCACCCCGCCGGCTCCTACCTTCCTCCTGCACCATTTCCAGGACATCCGGGTCGCCCATCTTCGCCAGCTCGTTGATGACACTGCTGGAGGGGCAGCAGACTGCCGACCGCCGCGACTGGAGGCGAGATCTGGCCTGGAGACTGAATCTGATCGTGGGCCGCCGCACTTGCGCCGGGATCAAGAGATCCTCTTTATAAACCTCATTCTCCTCGGGTTCCACCAGCGTCGGGGGCTTCAGCCAGCTGGGCTTCTTCTCCAGCGGGTACTTCCACTCGACCTGGCCCTTGACCCTCGGCTTCACCGCCCTCTCCCTGTAGCTCTTCTGGGACCTCTCCCAGTACGTTTCCCGCAACGTGCCGGGCTGCTGGTCTCCCGGCTTCCACGAGCCCTGTCTCCTCTGGCTCTCTGGCGGCGCTTCTTTTGAGTCCGCCTGGGCGCTCTCTCCCCGCCTCTCTCTACTCCTCCCCAAGTCCTCCACGGGGGCCTCCATCTCCCCGCCCCCCGGTCCGCCGGGCTCCAGGCCACCCCGCCCCTCTTCGCTCCCGCCCTCTGATTCACTCGGCCCCGGCTCCGCCGCCTCCTGTCCCTCTTTGGGGCCCGCTGTCTCCCGGGCCCCTCGGCCGGGCAGCTCCCTTCTCAACAGGCCTTGCTGGTCCCATCCCACCGGGTTGGCCCTCGTCCCGGGCTCCTGGTTCTCCGGGTTCTCCCGGGCTGCCGCCTCCGCTCTCTCTGAACTATCCTCCGATGCCAGCCGACGGGCCAGCTGCGTCCTCAGCCAGTTGGCCTGGTCCTCTTCCATCTGCCCAGCCCTCCGCCTAGCATGGGCGGCACTCGAAGAGAACCCCTTCCCAGTTGAGGAGTTATTTTTTGTCGGGTGAGAAAAAGCCCTCCTTCCTTAAGGCGACCCCACCCCCTTAAGGCCCGCGTGTGGCCAGGTCTCCAAGGTTCTAGCAGCCCCCTCCCTCCCGAGTCCTGCGGGTGGGTATTAACTTCGCAGCTGGCAGGGTCCGCTTCCGGGACGCAAACGCGATTTCTAACACGGTTGGTGGGAAGTCAAACATGTTTGTCGTGAATTCGAATTCAGCCTCTGCCCCTTAAAAGTTGGATGGCATTGGTCAAGTTTCTGTAAGCCTAACAGTAGCCACCTAGGGGACTTTTGAGGGTCACATTATACAGTGCGGGCATAATGTGTTAAAAATTTAGCTGCTATCAAGACTAACCCATTTTCCATTGAGCCCTGCTCCGCCTCAAAGTGTGTCTTAGTGCCTTGAGAACTTCAGCCTCAAGCAGAGCGAATGGTCACACTCTTCACAGGCTCCTCTGAATTGGTTCTAGGTTTCTGAGACCTTATCAACTGCCACCTCCCCAATAATTGGGAGATAAGAAGAATTACCCTCTAACAAAGGAAAAATAGATAAGTGATGATGAACTAAGGGTGAGGTAGAGGTCTGAACTGAGGGCCTTGAGAGTGCTAAGGAGGGCATGACTTTGAGTTTGGGGCAGGCATGGGATGATTTAAGAATAAGGACATAACCAAGGAAGACTTGACCTTTCTTAATTTTCATGTTACTCTATTTTTCCCCCCCTTCTATTGACACTTTAGAACCAAGAATTACCTTTTACAGATGAGAAAATAGGCCTTGAGACAAGTGTTTTGGTGAAGGTCATGCTTAACTGTGGAAATGGAAATCACCTTTTTTTCCTATGCATTGCTATCTGTTCTCTATTTAAACCTCTAGGAGTATATCAGTTCTGGTCAAGTGATTTCAGACTATAGGCAATTCCTTACTTGATGCATTCTGGAATTGTGTTTGAAATGTGAATATACATAAGTCAAGCAATAGACTTACATGTAATTATAATGAATTGCTAGTTATGATACAAGTGTTTGGTTTTTACTTCTTGATTAATCATTGTTTGAGTCTAATAAAAGGTTTATGATGTGATTTGTTTCATGTTCTTCCCATATACCAGGTACTCTGCTAGGTGCTGTAGATATTGTGATTTAACAGATGGTACAATCTTTGCTTTATGTAGATTAAATAAAAATAAAAACAATAAAATTATTGTTCTATAATTTTATATAATTATGTTTTCTAGTCTTGATTCTGTACCATATTTGAAGTGATATATGAAAAGACATTTAATGATGATTTTGTGCAAAATTAAATGGAATATTTTGATGCCAAATTTGCTAATATTTTATCAACTTCTCTAAACTTTGTTAACAAAAAATTGGCTCCTCCTTGTGTTCTTTTGATAAAGGTGTGTATCTTATCCATAACTCTTGAGATCTTGAGAAATTTTCTCTGAATTCTTATCACTGAAATACTTTATTTTGCTTATCCATTCATCATTTTAGGATCTGTCAATTTCCTCCATTGCTACACCCTGCCTCTTGAGACACAATCTTTAACCATACATTTCCAGAATTATGTTATGAATAATGAATACATGTTCTTTTAATGTAATTGAACACACAGTTTTGTATTGAGACCAAAAAGTTATCTTTTTTAGCCCTCCAAATAATTTCAGCCTTTGTTTCCAGATTATTCAGCCTTTGTTTCAATGTTATTGCATCATCTGGTAGTGCCTTTTTTTTTTAAATTTGCCTCTTGTGTCCTACACTAAGGGTGTTATGCAAAAGTGTTTAAATGACAATAGAAACACAGCTGTAGATATAAAAATGGCGATACTTTGGTAACTAAACTGTCAAATGATTGCTTAAAATACTTGTTTGCCAACTGGTAAGCAAAAGTATGAATTCTCTGTAGGAAAGCACTTCAGGGGTGTCAGTATATAATGCATGAAAGCCTGAGCTGTATGAAAGTTAAGTGTATAAAATTGAGCAACACCTGCATGTGAACATTTTTTATTCTAGCAGCCTGATTAAATAGATGGATTTAACTCTGAAGAGGACAAGTTCATGAGCTACACTCTGGAGGCCAGAAAAGACCTTGGAAAGTCATCTAATGAATCCTTCTCCCTGCTGGTATCTAAAGCAAGGGTATGGCAGCTCCAGTCGGGTTTGGATCAGTCAGCTTTCTCGATTTCTCTGCATGCCAAGGCTTTAACTCCTACAGTAAGTGTCTCCTTTTGGACTACTTGGCAATCATTTACTTTTTAACCCCTAAAAGTTTCATTTATTCCATGTATTTTCAACATCATTACAATCCATATAAAATAGCATGCTCTAGGGTATGGATCTTTGAATCAGGAGTCAAAAGACCTGCATTTTATCTTTGTCTCTGTCCCTTAATGAGCTAAAAGGCACAATGACCTTGAACAGATGACTTTGCATCCCTCCTTCCTCATCTGTGAATATTAAGGCTCTTAACTTGTTCCACCCATCTCCCAAAGTTGTTGGGAAAGTCAGACAAATCTTATACATGAAAGGACTTTGGAAACAATAAAAATGTAACAAACATGAGACAGTTTTATTGACTAGCAGAGGTAGTTATAGAATTACCAGTTGGTAAGGATACTAATTGTGGGATATTGTTTCCCCTGCAACAAAATGCTGCTTCAACCATTTCTCTGGGATTTGCAGGCATTTTCTCACTCCACACAGATTCCTCACTCACTACATACTGGTTTCAGAGGAGGGGGCCAAGTCTCCTTATTTGCAATATTTATTTCTTTGAATCCTGACTTATTTAGGCCCTGGACTTTTACAATAAGCCCTAGTCCTGTTTACTAGGACCTTCATCGCTCCTACCATCTGACATTCTTCCCTTTCCTAAAAAAATGCTCATTTTACAGGCTGGCCTCTGGAACTATTGTGGTCATCAGAAAAGCCAGTACAATTCTGAGCACTTGGGTGGTTTGTCTCCTATGCCTTGTAACTAGAAAAATGCAGTTGGTTCCCAGACTGAAGAGATGGGGGACTGTCTCAGCAGAAGGCCAGGAACAAGAATGTTTTCATCTCTCCCATGCCTGTTTGCAACAGCCACTGAGATTACAAATGACGCCCTTCTTCCTGCAGTCTGCCAATGACTTTCTGTCACATATAAGGGAAAATCTAAACACCTTTCTTGTCAGTAGGAGTGCCACACTATATTTATGTGATCTAAGTCCACTTCCCACCTCTCCCATCATGTTCTAACCATGCTGTCTTTTTGCTGTTCATCAAACCAAATGAGCACTTTCCCATCATTTCCTGAGCACTTTGCATTGACTGTTCTCCCCATAAAGATCTTCACACGGATGCTTGGTGGTTCACTGTCTTCCATCATTTAGTTTTCTGTGCAAATGTCACTTCCTTGGGAAGAACTTTGCTGACCACCCTAAGAAAATAACCTCACATCACTATCCTCTTAGCCGGCATTTTTCTTCATAGCTGCTATCTCTTTCTGACTTTGCATATTTAATTGCTGATGCATATTTATTTTTGTATAAGATCCATGGAGCCTGAGGTTTTCTCAGTTTTCTTCTCTGTTGTACCTGCGGCACTTAGAATGGTGCCTGGCATAGAAAGGTTCTCATAAATATTTGTTTAATGAATGATACGTCAAAGGTCTATCATCACATTTCCTATTCCCTGAGTCAGTGGCTGACTCCTCCCTTGCTTTCCTGAATCTGAGAGAATAATTTGATTACATACTTGCAGTGGCTTGTGGCTCAGTGCCATTCTGAGAAATAATTTTCTAATTCTGAAAAAAAAATAAAATTTACCTAAAGAAACAACTAGAATCAGCAGAGATAGAGACAGTAAATCAGGACTTTGCCTCACCATCTGAGCACCAATCTCTTGGCTTCTCTTTGAAGACATATTCTAGACCTTTGGCAAGCAGTGGCAGCAGATGACAAGAAGAGGCAAGAAAGACCCATCTGTGCTTTAGTGCTACTATATTCTTGTAATAACAAGTGTCCTTTGGTATAAAGCAATCACATGCTCTTGTTTAAATGCCAGATGCTTAGGATTGTTATTTTTCTTTGGCATACACATAAGCAGGAGATAAAAAAACAAACGAACCCATATGGTCTACACTGGCTGCATCAAATAAGAATCTGGATCTTGGGCCTTGAGTGGAGATACCTATATTACTATATTTCCCTTTCATCTTTCACAGATAAAGTTTTCCATCAGGGAAACTACACCCACTGGGTCTAGATTTTCTTTACCATCAAATCTTTTTTGAACCTTGTCATGCAACTGAAAGAAACTGTTCCCTTAAAGGTTATCCTTCATTGCCTTGTATCAGCCATTATATCCAGTGCCTCTTTCCAGATCTTCACAATAGACCTGTGCCATTCTGAGTCTCCATCCATAATTCTGACTCTCGCACTCTTTAGGAAGTATGATATGGAAGAAAGAGCATGTATGTTAAAGTCAGAGGTTCTGGATCAGGCAGACCTGTCCAAGTTCGAAGTGGCTGCATAAACTTTAGCTAGTGGGCTAACCTCTCTAAACCTTAATTTCCTAATCTGTATAATGGAGAACAAACAGTGTGGTTATGAAAATTAAATAATAATGCTAAGTCCTTGGCACATAGCATACATTAAAAGAATGCTAGTTTTCATCTTTCTTTTGTACATTCAATGATTTCCTTGCCTCTTTCATCTTCTTTCAGCAAAATCTCCCTTGTTATTCTCATTTACTCTTTTTTTTTTATTAACTCTCTCATTCTTTGAGGCACCCAGTCAAATATCCAGCTCCACACTAACTGCTTATTGAAAATTTCTAAAGTCTTAAGTCACTTCTATGTTTTAATATTACTCTAATTTGAGCAGATACAAGGCTAAATCAATTTCCTACAAACTAGTTCAACTTCCCAACTCTCCCACTTATTTCAAAGTCACCAGGATTATCTCAAGTTGGTGATTAGTAATTATAATAGCTACTATTATTCAAATATGTATTAATTAATGTGCTTTGCATATATTACTACATTTATTCCTCATGATGATGTGAGTTAGGTACTTATTATCAGACACCTCTGTATGTACTGCACATCTTGGCTCACCCTCCTTTAAAATTAACTTTACTGAGGTATAATGTACATTAGTAATTATAATTATATTAATAATTAAAATCACTAATTTTAAGTGTGCAATCAGATATATTTTTGACATGTATATAGTTATGTAACAATCACCACATTCACAATATAGAACATTTCCCAAAACTATTCAACACATTTGTAGTCAATCCCTTTATCCAATCTACCAGCCTCTGGCAATTGCTGATATTCTTTCTATCACTAATTTTTTGGCTCACCTTTATATGCCAGTTTTTACTATAGCAATTAGTTATGCACATGTGCAATTTGAAAGAATCTTGCTTTGACTCTACTGAGTATCTCATACCTCCTGACCTAGGGTTTTTCCATCACCATGAAGTGGGTTTCCTATGCTTGTCCACTCCACACTATTCTGACACACATGCACACCTTTAAGTAGGAGAACGTTAACACAACATAAAGCTACTCTGACCAACTGGGAATGAGGGATAAATATTCCCCTTTTTTATTTCTTGGAGGGGCAATTCTGAGATGCATTTAACACAGCTCTTCAAGCGTTCATCAGAGGGATCTACCCCCTTTAGCCCTTGGATTGGCTTGTCTTCCTTTCATGTTTGTTCACGTTTGACTCTTCCCACCCCCAAACCACCCCCAAACCTTCCTTAAGATCACCTACCAAAATGATCTTCCTGTGTATAAGTCTTACCTCGGGCTCTGCTATTAGGGGAAATCCAGGCTAAGATGAAATTATTATTTTTATCCCTATTTTTAAAAATGATTTAGTAAACTAAGGCTTAAAAAGGTTAACTGCCCACAGTTGCGTAGCTATTAAAAGAGCGAGAGCTTGGACCCATCATAACCTGATTCCACAATTTGTGTTCTTAATCACCACATAGCTTTTCAAGGTGGAAACTAAAATCAGCTTTGATTTTGTGCAATATTTTTAAAATGTATGTCTAAATTACCAATTTTCTGTTATTTCTTCTTTTGAAATGTGTCACTCTTCAGTTATTGAAAATTATTTCATCCAGCTGGAAGTCATGCTGGGTAATCTCCTACTGCTTTCACTTTATAGCCCCCATCTTTGATTACTATGATAGCCTAATAGTCGATTTTCTTCCTTCCCATCAAGCAATACTGTTTACGGATAAGTATGTCAGCTTTGGGGTTTGATGAAACTGATCTTAAATCTTAGCTCTCTCAGTTCTTAAACCATGTGATATTTGGTGGGATTCAATCTCTCTGAGCCTCAGTTTCTTTATTTATAAGATAGAGAAAATAATTCCTAACTCACAGGGTTGTTTGGTGCAATGAATATAATAACTCATGTGTTTTCACTTGTTCAAATATTAAACTATGGGTTGCCATTTTCACTTTATTGTATTTGTTATTGTTGTTGAGTTGACTTTAAGTGGTAAAGTTTTTGAGAGGATGGAGCCTTTTGTTGTTAAATATATATCCATGCCTTTAATTTCTATGAAGGAATTTATTTTTATTAGTCTAAAACTTTTTGTAATCTATGAAGCAAACGAAAGATTTCTGGATTTTGAAATCAAATGCATCACGCATAAAAATATCGGTACAAATATTGCTTGAAGTAATGGAAGGAACTCTTAAGACCCAGCAGAATCACATATTGATTAAAGTGCTCCATTATGTAGCGTTCAGATGATCTTTTGTGCTGTGGCAATGAAATAAAAGCTTCTGAGAAACAGTAATTTCCCATTAAAAGATGATTTAATGCTTGGATTTAAATATGCTGTCATCCAATTCATGTTCCCTAAAATATACCCACTATTGAAATTTTAAAGGAGTCCTTAAAACTTGGGTTATATAGAAAACCAAACTTGACTGAAATACAGGAGCTTCAAGTTAGTGAAAGCATACAGTTTTGTACACTAAAATCTGTCAGGCCTTTTATAAAATATGTTTGTGCAAATTTAGTCTATTTTCAAAGTACCTTATTTGGTTACAATTTCAACCATAAGTACAAAGAAAATGCAATTAAAGGGTGTCACTGCCTCAGTGGTTACATCTGGCATTTTATCTACCTAATTAAATCCCCTTTCTAGTACTCCACCCAAAGGCTACATGGTTTTAACCAGTAGCATAAGAAACATCAAGAATATATTTGACTCTCCGCAAATCATGAGCATACTTGTAACTGAGCCTGCTGTGGCTTGTAATTTCATGTTTTAAGAAGAAAGTTCTTAATCACATTCTTTATTTAGTTCCCCCAAGCTAGATACTTATTTGTAGTTGCAAGCAGTCACTCACAGAGAAAATGAGCCCACCCTGCTTGATTACATACTTGCTTTACATTAAGGGGTTGGCTCTATCCCAGAATTGCCAGAAAAGTCATCTTCAAAGACGAAGAAATGGGAGTCTGTAAAAGAAAAACAAGCTGCTTCAAAAGTTTACTGATCAACACCCACTCTACCGAGGTCATAGAAGGTCCTGAAGATGGACCCCAGGGCAGGGTCTGAAGGACCAGGACTTGTCCAGGTAGGGTGTTCAGCCAGAAGAAAAAAGAACAGATAAGCACTCTGAGCATATTTTACATCTGTGATTATTCAATTATTTGTTCACTAATCTCTCCTCCATTACTCTATGAGGACTCGAACCATGTCTCTTACTCATCACGGCATCCACCATCGGCAAGCACAGGGCCTGACATATGAATATTCAGATGAATTGATATCCAAATGAATCTCTCCATTGTTTTGCTCTTTGATAGTTTCTTTTGTGAGTGTCTTTTCTTCCCAACTAGACTGTAGTCATCTGAGAGCAAAGACTGTATCTTATATTCTTCCAAGATCCTTTCCAATGATGTTCCATTCAAATCAGTGTCAATACCTATGGGATGTTAAGCTGTGAATTTGAGAAAGTAAAGGAAAAGTTAAGGAAGCAAGAAAGGTAGTAAAGAGTTGTGATGCTTTATGCACAGCACATCTCTAAGTATACACTGAATTATATGAACGTCCCAAATTTGATCATTTGTGATCTATAAATTCTATACTAATTTCATATGGCTTTACCTAGCTACTGGAAAGTGACAAAGGTTGAGAAATCCAGAAAAAACCCATAGCATTTGGGTGGGCAAACAAAGTCTAAATTACAGTTCCGCTACTTAATAGTTCCATAATCTTGCACAAGCTTGCAATTCTTGTTCGATCTCAGTTTCCTCAGTTGTGAAATGAGTATGTGTCTTTTTTTGGAGGGATGTTGTGGAGATTAGATGAGTGGAGAATTTGAAGCTCTAACCCATTACAGACCAATAAAATTAGCTCCACTCCCCAATCATCTTGCGCAAGTATTGTAACATCTCCTCACCTCAATCTACTTATCTGTAAAACAGGCAAAACGGATAAAGAAATTAAATATGAATCAGTTCATACTCATAAGTACTACACTATAATTTTAAATTAGCTCCTAATGGCTTTAAATTCAACTTGTTTAAAAATTAACAGTCCTGCATACAATAAGATACGGAGCTTGTATAGGACATAGAAAAAAGGATGTGTGTGTTTATCTGTGTGTGTGAGAGAGAGAGAGGCTAAAGTTTTCTGTGTCTGGGCTTGGTTCACCTATTTTTTCTTCTCAGTGCATGAATGAGTGACTAGTATGTGTCACACTTCATAAATCTTTGCATGCCTAACCTTCATTTAGTAGGAACGTGAGGTGTTTATCTCTGAGTCAGTCTGCATGTCTGCTCACACTATAGGGTTAGCTGTTTGAATAAAAGAAGGTTCATAGTACAAGAACGTGTATCATTTTCTTTGTATTTAGGGATCTTTCAATCATTTTATTCAACGGATCTTAATTCTGACTCTGGCACTGTTCTAAGGGCTTTATATATATGAACTCACTTAATCTTTCTAACAACCTCATACAATATATACTATTCTCCCTCTTCTTCTCATGAAGAAACTGAGGTGCAAAGGGTTTTCAGTAACTTGCCCACCCACAGTCACAGCAGGTAGGTGAAGCCAGGATTTCAATGGAGGTAGATAAGCTCAGGAGATCATGCTCTTCCTCTTTGCACTATTCTGCCTCCTAATGGTTTATAAACTTTACACATTACAGCTGAAAACTCTTACTGCCTAGCAGATGTGTTAAGCAAAAGTGATTACCAATTAATATTATGTAAATGACTGTGACGGCTGCCCTGACAAAGATAACTCTCGAACTGCCTATAATTGCACCATTAAAGTTTCATTTATTTGCATCACAAGTTACCCCTTTTAAGACGTATAAAGGCTGGGCAGGGGCAAGGAAGGAGAGAAATGAATCCTGGAGCATTGGAAAACTGCTTGGAGGTCATGACTGGATTTGGTGCCTCAGTAAGAGAAAGGCAGAGTGGACAGAAAGGAACTTCCCTATTAGGTAAATTGTCAAAACAGTGAGTTCATTACCATGAGTTGCTGTTTGTGAACAAGGAAACTGAACATCAGAGAGCTTAAGGACTTGCCCATGGTCACAAAGCTGGTAAGGAGCACAGCATGGATTGGAAATTGTGTCTAACTAACCCCATATTCAACTGCTATTTCCTCCATTACCCTTCTAGGGAAGAGGAGAAAAAGGGGAAGAGGTGATCTAGGGACTCGAAGGGGGAAATAGAAGAGTTTGGAGAAAAATAAACCTCTTTCTAAGTTTCTAAGGTTGGCCTATTCTTCAACTTTTTATTTCTATTCTTTTGTCATGTATTCATGTCAACTTGTTATCCCCTATATTCTGCTTTGCTTGAAAGGACTTTATTGATTGACCATGTTGTGCAAAGTACTATGCTTGCTGCTGTGTGTGTCTGCAGAGAGATAAATATTTTTTTCTCTAAACCAATGAATTTATGATCTGGATAGAGAAATAATATGCACATGTTTTCCCAGATAAAGCCCAAGTTTCTGAGCCTGGCACCAAGGCTCTTCCCAAGTGGACTACCACCTTCCTCACTGCCCTCAAAGCTCTTGCCTTCTCCTCACTTTGACCTCATTTGAGAACATCCAACTACTTACCATGCAGGCCCATGCCTTGGTAAGTACTGTTTTCTGGAATGTGTTTCTCATTCGAGGGCACTCCTCTCCCTCCTAACTCCTAACATAGAAACTGATGGAGTAGCAGCTAAAGACCAGTCTCATGATATAGACTTTGCCAATTAGATGCTCCCATTTAGTTCTTTGTAACCTAAGAAAATGGCACACACACATATACACACAAAGACCTGAATTCATTCATCATGGTGGTAAATGGAACCTAACAGACCATGTTTAGATATGTCATGATGACAGCAGCAATATCTAGGATGGCAGGTATGTGGGCTAGACCATTCCTGCCGTAAGATGGCTATTATCCCTCCTGTTCCTGGCCCTTTAAAACTGCTTTGATTCCTGTCTCTTTCCTAAACCTGGTCCTCCTGTGAAATGTTGAATCTCTGAGCCCTAATAATCTTTCATTAAGGCCCCTTCTATTGCTGCAACCAAAACAGGTAATTGTCCATTCTCTGTCCTCAGACTATGAAATCTTCTCTCAAGCATTTTCTGGTATCTATGATCTGAATTAAATATTCTCTTCTTTTTTGAAATGTGCCCATTACTATATGAGGTAGGTACATTGAAAAATATAGGTAAGTAATTTGAAAGAATATTATTCTATAAGAGTATATATAGCATAATATAGTACAGCCTAGTTCAGTATAGTGTAGTATATATTAGGTCCTTTCATAGAACAAGGATGAGATATCTTCAGGACTTAACTAATGAAAATTTATCATAAGTATCTTACAAGTGATCTTCTTGGGTGTTCTACCATTTCTCTCTCTCTTTTCCCCTTTTCTCTCATTCATTCATTCAACTAATATCACTGAGCATCTTTGGTATTGATTAGCATTGTGCAAGGCTCTGGGGACACAATAGTGGCCAAGACAAATAAGGTCCCTATTCTAATGAAACTTCTGGTGTCTGGGGAGAGAAAAATAAACAGGTAAAAAATTAAAATGATCATTTTTAAAGGGTTATAAGAACAACAATGGAGTGATATGTTAGAGAATTATTGGGTTGGGGGCGTATAGTTTATGTAGGGACAGCTAGGAAGGCTTCTTTGGAGAGATGTTGTTTTAAGCTGAGGTTTGAATGATGAGAAGAAACTAACTGCATAGAATAGAAGGAAGAGTATTCCAGGTAGAGAAAGTAGCATGCACAAAGGTCATGCGGTACGTTCAAGTCCAGGAAGGAGACCAGTGTGAATGATAGGAGAGGAGGTAGGAGGGCCAAGTAAGGGTTCTTTTATTAGGCTCTAAGTGGTCACTTTGAAATGTATGAATTTTACTCTTCCATTTTTCATGGATTATCCTCTGCATTCTGTGTGTTTGGATTTCAACCTTCCTAATTAGGAAGGGTCTAATTGAACCGATCACCTTCGTTGCTTGTATTAATTAAGATAATGTTTCCTCCTCTGACAGATAACCCTCGAAATCTCAGTGACCTAATACTGAGTGAAACAGAAGTATATTTCTTACTCCATGAAATTCCGAAATGGTGTTCCTGATCGGTGTTGGGGAGCTCTATTTTACTTAATCATTCAGGGACTCAGACTGATAGAAGATTCACCATCATCAACCCATGGCTTTCAACTTTGCCCTGAATGTAGATATGCAGACTGGGGGTGGGTTAGGGAGTTTGGGGAAAGTAGTGAACGGGTGACCTCATGAGAGGGTTTTATGGGCCAGTTGGAAGTGATGCACAGCATTTCTGCTCACATCCCGTTGGGCAGAATTCAGCTATATGACCACACCAAACTGCAAAAGAGAGTGGGAAATGCAGTCTGCACGGTGCCCAGGAATAAAGGGAAATAGTTCAATCAACCATGGTCTGTGTAGTGAATTGCCTGAGGTTGCCTTTCTTGGTAGGTATCAGTGGAGCACAGTGTAACTGGCAGACACTGTGAGGCTTCCTACCCATGGGAGGTGGGTAAAGACAAAATGTATTTTGAAAAATAAAATTCAAGTAAATATAATTTTTTCTAGAAAATGGAAAACACTAAAATTTTGATAATACAAACTACAGAAATTGTCTTGCCTAGTTGAGATGGACAGAAAATATAGTGATTCTCACCTGAAGGAACAGTTCCATAGGGCAGTGTAGTGAGATGAATAATTCCCCACCAAAAGACATGTTTAAGTCCTAACCCCTGGTACTTGTGAATGTGACCTTATTTGGAAATAGAATCTTTGTAGATGTAACTAAATTGAGTATCTTGGGATGAGCTCATTGTGCATTTAGAGGTCATTTTGCATGGAAATATGAGGCAGAAAGGAAGTAGACTTCCACCTTAATTTTATCCCCAGTGAGTACTTCCAATGCACCCCCATACCCGCTCTCGCAGCAAAATATCTTCCCTTACCATTTCCAGGGATTGGAATGTCAAACATTCTCAAAACTCAGTCTTTCCAGTCAGCCACAAGCAGCATATAGCACCTGCTACATCTCACTCAACTCTCCCTTGTCAAAATCCAGCATTTCACAACTGCTTGGGGGAACTTCAGGGGACCTGTGATAATACATGCATGTAGTTAAGCTAAAGCTGCTGAGGTCCCTGGAGGTCAAAGCAGGATATTTTTAAGGAAGGGAGGGGAATGATCCTCTGCTCAATTTTCTAACAACCGAGTCCCACAGGGGCAGTGCCAGCCAGTTCCTCAGCTCTTGCTAGGTCCCTGATGACAGGGGCTCCATCGTACCCTGATTCTAATTCCTCTCTTGCCCAGGAGCTCTCATATGACCCAAGAGGTGTGATGGGCAGCAAACATGATCCCATTGCCTCTACCTTTTCCATCTCTTCCATTGCCTTGGCTCCTCCTTCTTGAAAAAAATCCAAAAAACAGAAAACAAACAAAAAACAAACCCCTTTGTTCTTCCAGACAAAGAGACTTTTGGCAAGAGAGAGGAGAGTCACATAACCACACCCACCTCCACTCCAGGTGACATGCACATTGCATAAGGAAAAAGTAGAAGGAAAGGAGACGATTATTGGTATAGAACAAATCTGCAGCTGTCAGTGATTACACCTCCTCTCCTGAGGCTGATCCTCCTGTGCTGAGGAGCCATCAAAGATTTTGAACTTGTAGTTCAGCTTTTGTATGACTTGCTATTTATTTCCAATGCCTAGGGGAAGTTCACTTCTCCAAGTCTTGGTGGGATATTAGTTGATGAGATATTTATAAGGTATAGCTGGCAGACTTTGGCTCGGTTCAACCACAGGATTTCAGTTGAGAATGGAAAGAATAACATCTGGTGGTTGCATTAGCCCTGTGAAAGAGGCTTCAGGAAAAGTGCCAGCATCCATTTAGATCTGCTCATTTTGTACCTATAGAGGCTAAAAGAAGGCCTAATGGAAGAAAAAGGATTCCAGTTTCAGCCTAGGAAGGAAGCCAAGGACAATAACAGAGGAAAAGGAAAGTGAATTAGTTTGAGGAATGCATTCAGGGTTAGAAACAGAGAACTGGAAGGTGTTGGGTAAATAAGTGTGATATGTCAAATATATATAGGTGATGTTGTATTAGTTTGCTAGGGCTGCCACTGGGTGGCTTAACAGAAATTTATTTTCTTACAGTTCTGGAGGCTAGGAGTCTAAGATAAGGTGTTAGCAAGTTCAGTTTGGTTCAGTTTCTCTTTCTCCTTGGCTTGCGGGTGGCCATTGTTTCTCTGTGTCCCCACATCGTTGTCCCTCTGTGCACACTTGCCCCTGGCATCTCTTTGTGTATCCAGATTGCCTCTTCTTATAAGGATACCAGTCATATTGGATTAGGATCCACCTTATCAGCCTCATTTTAACTTTTTAATTCTTTAGAGGCCTTCCTTATCTCCGAATACAGTCACGTCCTGAAGTATTGGGACTTAAGCCTCCAACATATGAAATTCGGGGCAAACACAATTCAACCCATAACAGATATATATTCAGGATAATGAACAAACATGATTTTTTGCACAATTGAAACACTAATTCATGTTAGTCTTCCACTGTCCCGTAAATATTTGTTTGGTAGAAGTAAACATTTCCTAACCCTGGATGGTATTTAGAAAGAATCCAATACTTTTCTGCTTTTAAAGAGTTAAAATATCACTTAACTTTACAAAATATTATTTCAATTAAGTAATTAGAATGTGCCCATTTCCAGATATCAATTAAGTGATTCAATTGTTATTGAAAGATAAGATTTCTTACCTCCCTCCATGCTAAGGTCTGTAGATGGCAGCTGCCTGCCTTCAGGAAAGAGGTTGTATAATTGACTCCTTCATCTCTCTGCCCTTCTAATCCACTTGCTAGCTGATGTTTTTGGTTTCTAGAGGCAAAGCTGAGAAGAAAGGAAGTAGAAGTGAGGAAAAGCATTGTCTTAGTCAGCTTGTGCTGCTATAACAAATACCATAGACTGGGTGTCTTAAACAACAGATATCTATTTCTCACAGTTCTGGAGACAAGGAAGTCCAAGATCAAGGTGCTGGTCAATTCAGTTCTTGGTGAGGGCTTTCTTCCTGGCTTGTAGAAAACCACCTTCTCAATGTGTCCTTGTATGGCCTTTCTTCAATGTATGCGGGTGGAGAGAGAGATTGCTCCTCTTCTTACAAGGGCACTAATCCCATCATGACCTAATCTAAATCTAATTAACTCCTAAAGGCCTTGCCTCAAAATAGTCACACTGTGGGTTGGCCCTTCAACATATGAATTTTGGGGGACACAAATATTCAGCCCATAATAGGCACAGAGGCATCCTGACTAGGCTGGATGGCTTCATGATCTCAGTTGCTGACAAATGTAATTGGATCATTAGTGACTACCATTGGTGAGCACCTCTCTCCAGCAATTCCCTTGACCTGGGTGGCCACTTGCTTATTCCAAGTGGTTGCTTATAGCGCATTTCCTTAGCCACCAAGATTCTGTCGGCCATATCCAGCTTCTTGCAGCTAGGGCTCCTCTACCCTTCTAGGCAGCTTCCTTGCTCAAGAAACTAGGATAACCCAATACTGCCTCTTGCTCCTGCATGGTTTACAACTGGTTAATGGGAAAACTCTCTCATTTCCCTTGCTTCAACAAAGCCTGAGGGTTCAGGCCTATCCCAGTGTAACTCTCTCTACCTTGCTGCCACAGACTGTATTGGTACAAATCAGTTACCGGTTGTCATTTTCTTAATTACAGTAACAAATTTTAAGTCTTGTGAGTGATCCTGTGAGTACTTGTCTGCCTGATAAGCTTCGAGTAAGGGTTTAGCCAAGGTCTGGGGTGGGGTGGATGGAGGACTCACAGTATAGAAACAGCTTTCTCCAAGGAAATCTCTTTACCAATTCTTCTGCCTCCTCTCCAATCCTTCCATATTCTTGATTTGGTTGCTACTTTCAAGAATCAGTTAAAATATCTCATCTCTTTTATTCTGGGACCCGGTCAATTCACACATACACTTACTTACCCAAAGAGAGTCAGTGACTGTGAGAGAGATAAAGGGAAGTATGAAAAGTATTGAAAGAGATACAGATAGAAATAGAGGGACAAGGATAAATAGGGAGGTAGAAAAAAGGGAGGAAGGAAAGGGGAGAAAGAGACGAAGAATGAGAGAAATATGCTAAGAATATTAAAGGTATTTGTGTAGGAATGGTGGAAAAGATGATTTAGGTATTCCTCTTCATACATTTTGCCTTTTCCAAATATTTTACACTGATTTTTAGAATAAACTTTTCATTTTAGAATAGCTTTAGATTTTCAGAAAAATTGCAAAGATAGTAGGGAGAGTTCCCATATACCCCTCAATCAGGTTCACTTATTATTAATATCTTACATTAGTGTAGTACATTTGTTACATTTATGAACCAAAATTGATATATTATCATTAAGTAAAGTTCATATCTGTTCATATTTCCCTACTTTTCACCTAATGTCATTTCTCTTCCAAGATCCCACTCAGAATGCCACAGTACATCTAGTAGGTCACATCTCCATAGAATCCTTTTGGCTATGATATTTTCTCATTCTTTGCTTGTTCTTGATGACCTGAACAGTTCTGAGAAGTATTGGTCAGGTATTTTCTAGAATATCAGTCAGTTGGGATTTGTCTGAACTTTGTCTCATGATTAGATTGAGGTAAAGTATTTTGGGAAGACCACAGAGGTAAAGTGCCATTTTCATCCCATTATATCAAGGGTAAGTACTATCAAAATGACTTATCATTATTGATGTTAACCTTGATTACCTGGATGAGATAGTGTTTGGTAGATTTCTTTACTGCTGTTACTCTTTTTACCTCTTTTTCATACTGTCCGCTTTGACAGGAAGCCCACACTTCAGGAGTAAGGAGTTATGCTCCATCTTCTTGGGGACAAAATCAAGGCATAAATTATTTGGAATTTTTCTGCATAGGAGATTTGTCTCTGGTCCCCCATTTATTTACTCAGTCATTTACTTGTATCAGTATGGACTCATTGATAATTATTTTATACTTTGAGTAATATTGTAAAAAACTAAGTAAATGGAAATATTTCTAATTTGGCATCAAATTGAAACGTATTAATAAGTGCAGAAGAACCTTCATATTAACTTTTTCATATAAGCTAAATTTAACCAAATATAATTAGCTTTGTAAAAAATAATTTTTTCAAGTAACATAACTAAAGGAAATAAAAGAACTAACCAAATTAATTTAAAAAATATTTTTAAACCAAATAAGTTTTGAACTATATCCTTATTCTAAAGACAAAAAAATATATAAACTAGTTTTGAACTCTACTCAGTAGGTTTGTATTTCACAGTAGCATGAGTCTAGCAATTCGGAAACTACTTTTTGCATATTGCAGTACTGAGCTAATGAGGAAAGACATTGATGATGTTTGGAGCCAGGATTGTCACTCTTAGAGAAGGGAGATACAAACATAGAATAGTGAAAAGCTAGAAGGAACCCCGTAGTATTAGATTAGAATTTTCCATGGTTGAAACAGGAAAAGTACAAGATGAGCTTGGAACATTTTGTGGCGCCACAAAGTAAGGAAGTGCTCAAAAAAAAAAAAAAAATGATGGAAACATGTCAAAATGATGAAGGCCTAGCCTGAAGAGGCTTCCAGAGGCCAAATCTGGCACAATTGGAATATCAAAATAAAGAATTATGGTAATGCATTATAATCCATTGATTAAAAGAAGAATCCATGTGCCTATACTGCTGATAAGTAAATTGGGGAGAAAGGAAAAATTTTACAGTAGAAGAATGCCAACTACTAAAAGTAGAAGGAATGATGGTATTAGAAAGTCGCCATCTTGTGATTATCATAGCAATAATTGATGCAGGCATGAATCATCAAAGGATGATAAAGCTGTAATGTAAACTTTGATGAGAAATAGGATATGTACATTATCTCAAAATATCTTCCCAGAAATTACTTACTCATCACCAAAAATGGGACATCTGATGTGATGCATTACCTCATTAATATCCCAGACAAAAAAGTATACTCTGAATTGAATTATAAGAAAAAAAACCCCACAAATTCTTGTGAGACATTACGCATAATAACTAGCTTGTAGCCTTTGAAAAAATCAATGTTGCCAGAGACAAAGAAAGCCTAAAGAACTGTTCCAGACACTAAGGAAATACTGAAAGCAAATGTATTGTGTAACCCTGAATTAGTTTCTTGATTGAAGAAAAAAATTCTAAAATGGAAATTTCTGGTATATAGGTGAAATTTGAATATGGAATGTACATTATATAATAGCAGAAAATTTAACACAGTAGTAGAATTACTAGTGGCCAAAAAATCATAAGACAACATATATTCAGCTTCAATAGTAATTAAGCAATGCTATATAAAAAAAAGATTATATTATTCAGTGTTGGTAAATACATAACAAAATAAGTGCTGTGATATACTACTCATAAGTATGTGTCTTGGTGTATGATTGGATGGGTGGATGAATGGATAGATAGACAGGTAAATAGACAGATAATGATATATCTTTTAACCTGAACATTTTCAGTTTTTAAATGTATCCTAATAAGAGCTATTTTTACTATTCTTGCATCTTTTGGGAAACTTTGATTTTTTTTTCAAAATACAATTTACAAATGTTTCTTTTCTCTAATTATAAGATTGGTATATGCCCATTCTAGAAAATTCAGAAAGTATGAAAAATTTTTAAAGAAAATAAAATGCATCTGTAACCCTCCTGCATAAATCTAACCACCATTAATAAAAGAACATTAAAAAATATATTGGGAACATACTGTGTATATAATTTTATTTCCCATTAAAAAATTTAACATTATATCATAATGTTATCAAATATCATTTAATAGTTTTTGAATATCTAAATTTTAATGACAATATATTCTGTCTGTGGCTATAACAGAAGTTTATTACAGCATTTTCTTTACTGTAAGGTATTAAGTTTATTTCCACTTTGTTACTATTATATTGCTCTGGCAAATGTCTGTACATTCATATTTTACATATCTCTCATTTTCTTAAGGTAGATTTAAAGAAGTAGATTTTCAGGTTAAAAAAATCTATCTATCTAAACACACGCATCTGCACATTGTTTTCTGGAATTTGTTTTTGGTTTTTGTTTGTTTGACCAGTTTAATACCCCTGCCTATGGTGTATGAGAGTATCTATTTTGCTATATATAATATTTACTAGCATTTAACTCTTTAATTTTGTTTTTGTTTAGATTATATTGCTTTTTTACTATTATAGATAAACTTTTTTCTTATAATTATTTTGCCATGCTACTACTGTGAATTGTTTTCATGCTTTGCTCACATATTTGTTGAGATGTTAGAGTTTTTCATTGATTTATGTGACATATATATATGTATGTGTGTGTTTATATATATATAGAGAGAGAGAGAGAAAGAGAGAGAGTTAGAAAGACAGAGAGATACGTACCAATATACTATAGCTAAAGGTATAAGGCTGGACCTATAGCTGGAGATAAAAGTAGAAATAGAGGCATAATTATAGAGGGAGGGAAGAAGGAAGGAAAGGAGAGAGACACAGAGAGAGAGGATAGCAATGAAATATATGACATAGATATAGATTTTTCATTATTTTAAGATTCCTGAGGAAGAGATCATTTTTTCTGGTTGATTTTTATTATAATTCTTCTGATAGTAATATGTTTCTCTAGATTAACATAATTACCTGTTCCATTATCTTAAAGCAGCGTGTGTGTTCTATAGAGAGATACTTTTTTTAAGAGTGCATATAGTATATTATTTTAATGTAACTTTTTCTTGCTCCCTTTAGTGAGAAAATCTACTTATGTACCCTTTGTAAAATTTCTGACCGCTTTTTCAGTATTTAGTGCCCTCTGGTGTTGGCAAAGAAGGGATGGCAATATATTTTACCTCTAATTTGTTTCCTGCTTATTAGGATTCCTTGGTATGCATGAATTGTATCAATACAGATTTAGCTAATGTTGAATATTTTCACATTTACTTCAGAAACAAAAATGAGTGACAGACAACTAGTTATTTGGGGAGAGTTCTGGCATTAAAAATTATCTGGGATTTCCATCTGGCAAATGACAGAATGAAATTGCCTGGGAAACTTAGTTACCAGAGTGACCCTCCTTTACAAAGTCAGAAAATGAAATACTCACATTCAGTCTGTGAAGTCCACTGACTTCATAATGTAGCAAATATTGTGAGAATAAAAGCAGCAGGAGGGAAAGGGAACTACCAGGGGGAAGAAAAGAGGAGAGGAAAAAGAGCAATATCTCTTTGTTGTCAAAGGACTACCATATTCTTCCCAGGGGATTCGCTTCCTCTTCATGATTTTTCATTTTTCCATCTAATATAGCGATTCTACACTCACCACCTCTGCAGCTTTGGGTTATTTCATTTATTTAACGTGGGCTTCAGTTTTCTTCTCTGTACACTGAAATTTACCTAGTTCAGTAATTTTCAAAATTTTTGAGGAGTAAGAGGAAGAGTAGGCACTTATAAAACAAAATATTCCATGGAAGTCTAATGTAAAATGCAGAGAAAATCAAAGTTAACCCAGTTCAAGTGGAACAGAGAGCATGGAAGGTGTTTGGTTCCCCCCCATTTAACCTTCCCGCTAGTTTACCTCCCAGTTGATCTCTAGATCACTTCTGAGGCTTCCTAAGTGCTTGAGGGACACATTTTGACCAATAAGGGCAGCAGAAGGGAAATTCACAAACTGCCTCCTCTCCATACCTGTGTAAATGTTACCCTAAAATGCAGTAAGTCTGCTCTCTATAACCGATTTTGTATTTCAGAAACAATGTTTCCTTTGTATTTTAGTAATATTTCTCTTTTTTAAAACACCTTTATTGGAGTATAATTGCTTTACAATGGTGTGTTAGTTTCTGCTGTATAACAAAGTGAATCAGCTATACATAAATTTATGTCCCCATATCTCCTCCCTCTTAAGTCTCCCTCCCACCCTCCCTATCTCATCCTTCTAGGTGGACACAAAGCACCTAGCTGATCTCCCTGTGCTATGTGGCTGCTTCCCACTAGCTATCTATTTTACATTTGGTAGTGTATATATGTCCATGCCACTCTCTCACTTTGTCCCAGCTGACCCTTCCCCCTCCCCATGTCCTCAAGTCCAGTTATTTATGTGCTTAACAAATACTTAAATGATAACCAGACATTACGGTACGTTCTGGAGGTAGAATAAGTTGATATGTTCTCTGTTCTTGTAAGTGTATAGTCCTATAGGGGAGATAAAGATTAAAGAAAGGATAATATAAATGATATAACATTATGAAGGTGACACATTAATGAAGGAGAGGTCAGTGTTACCATGAGAGCATATGATAGGGAGATTTGATCTAGACAGTAATATCAGGAAGGCTATTTAGGAGAGATGAATAAAGTGAGAGCTAAAGACATGTTAGGAATGACCTGGGTAAAGCAAAGAAGTAGGAGTATTTCATGCAGAACACAGGGCAAGAAGGAGTGTGGCACTTCAATTAATTGAAGATGGCCATTGTGGCTAAAACAAAGAAAACAAGGGTCAGGGGAGGAATGGGATGAGTAGGTGCCAGGACAAACAGCCTTGTAAACTACTCAAGGATTTTGATCTGCATCCTAAGAGAGAAATAGACAGCTATTAAAGTGTTTTAAGCAGAAGTGACATCATTTGATCACTCTAGCTATAACATGATGAAGGTATTATTATGGTGCCTTGGACTGGAATGTGTGCATGGAGATAGAAAAAAATAGATATAAGGCAAAAAATTGACTCAACTTGGTGATGGATGGGAGAGGAAAGTATCATGGATAACCCCAGATTTCTGTCATATTCAATTGAATGGATGAGACATGTACCATCACAAGAAGGATAAGACTTTTGGAGAAGGAAGGGGAGTCATGATTGTGGTTTCGATGTACTGTGTTTGAAGAGCTTTTGAGACAATTTGCCAAGTTGACTATTGGAAATTCATACTTGAAATACAAAGAACAGATCTGAGCTGGAGATAAGATTTGGGAGTCATCTATGTTTAGGGAGGAATGGACACATGAGCATAGATGATGGTTCCAAAAGAAAACATGCAAAATGACAATATAATAGGGTCTCTGATAGAACTTTTGGGAGCTTCAACATTATATATCTAAGTAAAGGATGCAAAAGAGTTCAAAGTTAACAGCTGTAGCTATGACCAAATCAAGAGAATATTGTGTCCTGGGATCCTGAGGAAGAAAGTATTTCAAGGAGTGCACAGAAGAATCAAACAATACTGAGAAGTATTGGATTTAGCAACAGGAGGCCTTGAGTGCCCATTGGATTTAGCAACAGGAGGCCTGGAGTGCACTTCATGAGACCTGTTTTAGCAGAATGATAGAGGCAAAACTCCAGACTGCTGTATTTAGAGGACTGAGTAGGAGCTAAGTTGAAACATTTCTTTGTAGAATTTTGGCTTTAAAGGTGAGAAGAGGGACAGGCTGCTAACTGGTATAGGACGTAGCAGGGAGAGAAGGATTTCTATTTTTATTTTTTGGCTGTGCCGAGGGGCTTGTGGGAGCTTAGTTCCTGGACCAGGGATCAAACCTGTGCCCTCCGCAGTGAAAGCACAGAGTCCTAACCACTGGACCACCAGGGAATTCCCAGAATTTCTATTTTTAAATCGGAGAGACTTGAGGATGTTTAAACACCCATAGAACAATCTAGAGAGATGTTGCTATATATAAGAAAGAAAAGGTATCAAGGGAATAATCAATAATGCCATTTTCCAGAGAAGAGTGAAGATGAGATTGAAAGCATAGACAGGTACTAACCTCATATAGGCAAAGGTGCTGCACTTCTACTTCAACCAAAGAGAAACACTGTTAGCTTAGTTCCATATATATGGCAAATTTGAATATTTGGTGGCAAGTGAAGGGAGCATTTGTGTGTGTGTGTGTGTGTGTGTATGTGTGTATATACATAATTCTTGTACTTTCTGTTAAATGGTGACATCATCTGCTAAATTTTGAGGAGAAGGGTGAGTTAAGATTTGAGGTTAGAGTATAAAGTCAAAGTAAAGGAAGAAGAATGAGTTGACCAGACAAATGTAGATATGTTCTGGCATTGTTGAGCATGTATCAAGGTTGGTTACCATGAATTTATGGGTATCCAATCTGTTTTCCTTGACTAACTCACCTTTATTCTGTTTTGTCTTTTACCACATACAGTTTAGCTGGAACAAATGTAATAAGAAGGCAACGATGGAAATAAAATTTTATGTCTATTTCAAACAGTCTGCATGGTGTTCTGCCCATTCACTATATATAATAACATTTTGAAATTCCCTGGAGCTACTCCTGATGTAATTGAATACGTAGAAATGTAAAACAGGGATTTAGCAGATAAAGCCACTTAAAACAAGAGGAAAGAGGACAGAAGAGATCACATGACCACAGAATCTAATGGGGCAGTGACGTTTTGACGTACTAACCCTTCCTGAGGTTGAGGAGAGATGAAGGAGGCATAGAATGATTTCTTTGTGCTTTCAGAATGCTTATGGAAGCAAATCTACAGTGAGATGAAGC
This sequence comes from Balaenoptera ricei, assembly GCF_028023285.1. Taxonomy (NCBI): domain Eukaryota; kingdom Metazoa; phylum Chordata; class Mammalia; order Artiodactyla; family Balaenopteridae; genus Balaenoptera; species Balaenoptera ricei. The sequence goes on along the minus strand of NC_082646.1, from coordinate 78,703,327 downwards.
ACACTAGTGTATATAGATGAAAATGTTGTTATATAAAAGGAAGGAAATGGGGATTTAATGTGACTAATTTCACTTCTAAATCAACGTTTTATGCCATTGTATGAAACCTTGGGTCCCAAACCTGAAAGAGCAGGTAAAAAATGGTGAGATAGCAAATCCTATAATATTTTGCAGCTTTGTGCATGCTATCTATTATCCTTTCAATGAGACTGACTTATGTAAGCAAATACTCTTGTTTCCAATAAAATCAAACTTTAGTGTAATGACTAGTATAGCTCATGTTACTTCAGCTCTCCAATATATTAGGTGCATGTGTGGTAAGAAATTTGACCTTCCCAAAGAGAGGTCTGCCTTTGTTCCAGATTCCTGGGAAGTAACCTAAAAGCCCTTGGGTTTTCCTGAGTGATAGGAATATCTTTGTCATTCAAGGTGGACCCCTTGGACCTCACCTGGTAATTTCTGCTACCTGCTAAAAAGGTGCTCATGGTGGGTGCCTATGGCCATGTGGTGTTAGCCCAATCTCCAGGTAAGGAGTGGGCACTGGAGATTGAGTTCAACCACATGTGCAATGATTCAACCGATCATTCAACCAATTAATGAACCCCAGTAAAAGCTCTGGACATCAAAGCTCAGGTAAGCTGCCCTGGTTGGAAATACTTGTGCATACTGTCATAGTTCATGACCAGGAGGAGGTAGTACTATCTGTCTGTGACTCCACAGGGAGAGGATGACTGCAAGTTCCATGATTGGACTCCTCCGAGACCTTGCCCTATGCATTCCTTCCTTTGGCTTTTTCTAATTTGCCTCTTTTCTCTGTAATAAATGTGAACCTTAAGTATCATAGTGAGTTCTGTGAGTGTTTCTAGTGATTTATCAAAACCAATGGTGGAGCCATCAAACTTGTAGTTGGTGTCAGAAATCTTGGGCAGCCTTGGCAGTCTGAAAAGTTGTGCTCTTAACCTCAAAATTTGGCTAAGTCCTGGCCAAACAGAACCACATCAAAGCTTTTGAATACCTCCTCTTGATTATCTACATGATTTTGGAATCTAAAAGGCATATCTCTTTTGCATCCTAAATTAAGGTTTTACTGTCCTTCAAATATAGTTCTTTTCCAAAAACCTTTTTCCCTTCTACTCACCTCTCACTTCAGAAACAGTGCCCCAACGGGAGGCTTAGCAGTGAAATCAGAAGACCCCTTTCCTAAAAAATCATCTCTGAAATCAGCATTTCTGGGTCTCAAAATCTTAGAGTTGTGTATCAGTCACTGCTCAATCAGAAGACAAACACTACACAATATTGAATAGGGAGTTTAATTTAAAGAATTATCGACTGTAACAGGAATTGGACTAATGAGGCTTTGTGAGGAAGAAGTAAAAGAGAGTTCTAAGAATACAGGAATAGCAGATATGATGAGGAGTTAGCACCTCTGGGGCTGAAATAGAGCACCCAATGGGAGATCCACCTCTCAGCCCCAGGGCTGAGATCCAGATCTTGTTAGAGGAGGCTCTTGTCTGGTTCACTGGGTGGTAGAGATTGTTGTGGTGTCTCACTAGTGGAACTTGCTGGGATGGGCCCTCTGAATTTGTAGAAAATCCACCTTCTAGGGGGTGGGGAAACTTATTTACAAAAAGTCGACTGATTTGAATTGCAGAACTGCCTGGGTGCGGGGATTCTTGGGGAAGCTGTTGCCCACTGTTCACTGCAGGAGTCAGGCTCTGGGGAAACCACACTCACTACAGGAGCTGGATGCAGTAGACCCCTGCTGAGAAAGCACTGCCTAAGCAGGAGGGAAAACCCCCTCCTTCTGCAGTGTCTCTCCAGCGCCCTCTACTGACAAAGCTTAACACTGTGCCTGCTGGCAAAGAAAAAATGTTAAGAGTCCAGCTCCATTTTCGTAGCAGGAAATGAATCATGAATTTGGCCCTGAAAAGAAATAGATTGATAACTGGAAAAAGCATAAAGCTATATGATAGTTTATTTTACTATCTGGGAGGCTAAGGGACTTACCTAAGTTTACACAGTGAGGAGATGGGACCAGGTCCCAGATCTTGCAATTCCCAATCCAGTGTAAGATATATATATTGCACCATATACTTTTTACATGTAAAGAATATATATTACACCATAAATATATATATATGTAAAATTTATATATTACTCCATGAGTTCATCCAATTTAAAATTATTTTTCCCCCTTCAAATTATGTTCTTCTGAAAGGATTTTCTCTCTTTAAAGTCATAACAACAAAAACAATGGCTATATGCATTGGGCAGAAACTATGTACTCACAGAAACCTGGTGAAAAGGTAATATTATCCTTATTTTACAGATGAACAAAGTAGGCTTAGGGAGGTCAAGTGATTTACTTAATGTCAGACAGTAAGTGGCAGTGTAGTTTGTCTGATTCCAAAACCTGGCTTTTAACCATTATGCTAGTTGAATCAAATACTCTATTCATTACAGCCAAGAAATTCTTACCTAAGTAGCAGAATGGGAGTGTTCCTAGGATTAGGGGAAAGGAGATAATTATGGAGCAATTTTGGAAGGAAAAGACGTCTCTAAAGTGAAAGGTAGACCAGGCTGCTTACTTGCATATGTAGAGGTGGGAGTCTGAGGTGGGAGGGTTGTAGACAAGTGTAAGTTGAGGAAACGCTGTTTATTGGCAGCCGGGCAGACACTAGAGGGCAATGGGCAGCTGGGATTGGGCTAGGACTGCAGGAGGCAGGAAGCCTTTACAGATCATCAATGCTTCTTTCACAGCTGGTTAAAAATACAGCTTTCTGCTTACCCCCTTCACCTGTGGCTGGTCCAGTGATCTGTGGTAAGGTGTGGGAATGTGCGTGTGTGTGCATGTGTGTGGGTGTCAGTCTCCCTCCTCCCCATTCCGACACCCTGCTGGGTTCAGGAACCACTAAGCTAGCCCATCCCCTCATTTTACAGATGAGAAACTGAGGCCTCAGAGAGCAGAAGTGATTTACCCCATGCCATGGATGGAGTGTGTGAAACTTGGCATTCTCCTCCTCTGTTTCGGACCTCACACACACAGGTGCTAATCAAGAGGATGTAAATTCAGCAGAGTTGCAGAGGTTCTCTCCTTTTTTGGCTTGTTCCTTTAGCTGTATACTATAAATTATATTTTTATATTTGGAAGTGAGTAGCCACATCATTTAAATAAGGGAAGGGTATGGATCTTGAGCAATCACTGTGGTTTTATAATGCCACCACCAATCGCATTTTTGGTGCAGAGGGCCTGGAAATTTTGCCAAGTTGTTCAGAATACATGCAGTATACGTATAACCTTTTTCATAGAGCATAACTGCTCTGGTGGTTTCATTTGAGTCCTTGGTTAGAAAATAAATTTTCAGTGAGATGAATAAAATATCACTTGAGGTTGGGAAGGGAACACTTTAATATTCTTGAATCAGCTATATTAAATTATTCAGTCCAGTAAAGGCAGATCTCCAGTTCGTTGCTGGTTGGTGGGCTCAGGTTGGCTGCTTCCGCGACTCTGAAGTTATTTGTGCATGTTCGCTTAGGGAATGCAGAGAGATTTTCTTGTGAATTTACAGAAAAAATGCACAAATATTGGTATGCATATTTACAGTAGAAAGAGAAAAGAAAAACAAAAAACACTTTGTACAATTTAAAACATAGAAAATTCTACAAAACTACAGTCCTACAAAACACTTTGTAGAATAATAGAACTGGGAAATATCTTAGATATATTCTCATCCAGCCTCTTAACACTAGGGGAACTCGAGAGTTGAGTTCTTCCTTTGATAGACAACTGTGTCTTCAGAAGGCCTTTTAATAATTCAAACAGACATGAAGTACCATATAGACCTGGAATTGAAGTTGTAATTACAAAAACCACCAAAGCAAAACCACAAACTTAGAGCTAAAAGGGAGCTAAACCACGCCTTCTCTAAACTCCTCATTTCTAAATTGGGAAAGAAAGCACTGTTGAGATTGAGGCCTTTCCAAGCAAAGCCATAAATGATTGTTTCTGTTTTTCTCTTGGTAGTGCTGACATTTGCCAGGTGTAGGACTTCAGGCACTACCACCAGTGACCTTCACTAATCTCCTTTGTAAAATTGGGATAATAATTCTTTATAGGATTTTTGTGAGGATTAAATAAATGAATAGTTAGAAAAGTAGTTTTAAAATGTGAAGTACCATCTATTCATATAAGTAAAATATACTAATATACAAAAGCAATATAAGTATTATTGTTTTTTGTTATTCAAAGAAAAACACCCAGATAAATTTAAGTGCTAAGTAGAGCTTTTACTTTCATGCAAGGAAATCAGTTTTTAGAAGAGCTGACTTCCAAAGAAAACAGGCAGCATTTAACTCAAATTATAAATTGATAGGAATCAGAATTGCAGGAGTGAAAGTCTCTGTTCCTCTTTTGAAATGTGCTAAACCTTCATCTATTTTAGTGCTAAACGGCAGACTATGGATCCTTTAAATTATGTTATCAATGATCTGTTATGCTTAGCGCACCTTCTATTATCATGGCAAAAATTTGTCAGAGACAACAAATGGAATATGGGACAAGTTCATTGTGATGAAGGCAGCATGGAAAGTCCAACTTGGGAGAGCTTCTGTGGAGAAGGGGCCTCGTGGGGTTCTACCCCCTCACTATCACTTCTACCTCTGCCCTTCTCTTCTCCCTTAAACAATATTATGTTCTTTTTCAGCACTTATAACCACCTGATATATATTTATATACTTGTTTTATTGTCTGTATCCCCCAATAAATGTAAGCACCATGAGGAACTAAAAGGAAGATACCCAAGAAGAGTGTCTGGACATACTAGGCACTTGGTAATCATTTACTGAATGAATGTTAAAAGTCAGAAGATGGGAGGAATTGAGTCGTTAGATGTAAGCACCAATTATTTAAAAGGTTTTTTTTTTGAGATCCCAAACACAGTCTTTACTTTCTGTGTTTTTGCTCATTCTGAAACAGCACAACTCAGATGGGACTCGAACCCAGTCAAAACCCAGATTGGGACTCGAACCCACTGTCTTTTAATTGAGATCTCACACCTGGTCTCAGGACTTAATGAGGTTCTTTACGTCTCAGCCCAGAAGGAATTCAGGAAGAGGCAAAGTGATAAGTAACAAATGGATTTATTTAGAGAGATACACATTCCATAGACAGAATGCAGTCAGTTACAAAAGGCAAGAGCGACCATGGGAGAAACACATTCCACACGCACAGTGTGGGCCATCTCAGAAGGTGAGAGGTCCTGAAATATGGGGTGGTTAGTTTTTATGGGCTGGGTAATTTCATAGGTTAATGAGTAGGAGGATTCTTCCAACTATTTCAGGGGGAAGAGGTGGGGATTTCCAGGAATTGGGCCACTGCCCACTTTTTGGCCTTTTACGGTCGACCTCGGAACTGTCCTGACACCTGTGGATGTGTCATTTAGCATGCTAATGTATTACAATGAGCATATACTGACGCTCAATGTCTACTGGAAGTCAAATCTTCCACCATCTTGGGCCTAATAGGTTCTAACAAATTATGTTGTATCCTCAACGGCTGTGTCATTCTTTTAAAGGTTGTGCCCTGCCCCTTCCCTCCTGCTTCAATTCCATTTGAGGAATTTGAGCAATCCTAAGGTCTGATGCCACTTCAGGTGTCTCCAAATAATTCAATAGCAGTTCAGAGTAGGTTTCGCGTTATACCTCTGTTTACTTAGTGAGGGCTTAGTTATTTTAGGAAGCCAAGTTTATTTACCTGAAGTGATGCTAGGTAAAATTTCTATAGTCTTGAAAATGTGCGTTCGTGTTTTAAATCTAAGTGCAAAACTTGCCCCTGTTCCTGTTGCAACTTGTAAAAAGGTTTTCCAGTATGTTAGCTGCCCTTCTGTAATGGATGTGTATTGTTTCTGTCTAGGATTTATCCTCTTTGACACTATTCTCACAGTTTCCTGACATGAGGTTGCAAAGGTGCAAAAGAAGTGCTCCTGACTGAGAGCCTATCCACAGCTTGACTAAACTTTGGCTTCTTCCAGAGCCCAGGCCCCCAGACCTCCCTTTTCTTGGAGTATTTACTTTAGAAAATCTGTAATCCCAAATCCTTTCCCTACTCTTTTGAGATGTAAACCTTTTAAAAAGCCAATTGCTAATTTTACAACCCAAGAATGCTGTCTTTGTCAAGGACTTGAGAATCATCTCTGAAATGTAATTATCAAGGAAGACAGGGTCCCTATCTCCCAGTCTCTGTGGGAGGCTAGTAGGAGACTAACTTCAGCTTGGCCCCTTGCTTCAAATTGTAAAACTACCTCCCGCTGTGAACGTACAAGAAATTTTACTTTTCCTTTGGGTTTGGCTGGTTAGCAAACACAGATGGCCTGCTCTTTCCACCCCAGCTCTTGAAACTCTCCAGCCCTTTTGCTCAAAGGAGCTGGGCAGCGAGATTTGGTCTCTAGTCTCTGCCCTATGGTAATGGTATTGGAATAAAATAAATTTCTGTCTGCTTATCTTGTCCAGTGTGATTTTTCTTTAGCACCCCTCTTTTCTATACTTGCTTTCAAAATCAGAGCTCTTTTGAATGCTCTGTATAGACTCCAGTTCGGTTCTCTGAATAACTGATAATATTTCTTCCTCATAATATGTAACTGAATGGTAAGGATTTTATTTCTTGAATTTATTATTTTTTTCTTTTTTTTTTTTTTAATTTTTATAGCTACTTTATTTATTAATTTATTATTTTTATTTTTGGCTGTGTTGGGTCTTCGGTTCGTGCGAGGGCTTTCTCTAGTTGCGGCAAGTGGGGGCCACTCTTCATCGCGGTGCGGGGACCGCTCTTCATCGCGGTGCGCGGGCCTTTCACTATAGCGGCCCCTCCCGTTGCGGGGCACAGGCTCCAGACGCGCAGGCTCAGTAGTTGTGGCTCACGGGCCCAGCTGCTCCGTGGCATGTGGGATCCTCCCAGACCAGGGCTCGAACCCGTGTCCCCTGCATTAGCAGGCAGATTCTCAACCACTGCGCCACCAGGGAAGCCCCTATTTTTTTCTTGAATATATTACTTTTTCCTTTTGGAGCTTCATGTCAATAGCTGTTTGGAGATATGGTTCATCATTATTATTCTTATTTACATTGGCAATGACTATTTAATAAAATAGTTAAATTTCACATAGTGCTTTACATAGTATTTTATATATTACTTATATGTATAAATCTCCTGAAGGATATGCATATGCTTTATGAAATTCAAGGTTTTGCTTGAGTGCCTTTCTTAGTATATTAATATATTTTGGGGGCAGGTGTCTGATTCCAGCTTTTAGTAAAAACATTTTTTGGAAATGTCTGATGGATCAGGAATCTTATAGTTCAGGGTAATTCCATCCAGATTAGATCATTTGAGAAACAGGAACCGTATAAATCGGTATTTGGTGATTACTTAGTGAATCAGTCAAAGGCCAGTAAGCCACACTCTTGGCAAGAGACACCAGAGAATCAAGGCTTATAAATAATACTCTCCCTAGAGTTTTGCTGAGTACAAATATGACATGTAAGAAAAGGGAAAAGTAAACTTCAGTTCAGCCCCCAAAAAGCATAAGCATTATTCATTTTCTAGTGATGTTATAAATTTTTGGTGTCAAGAATTTTGCTTACCTTTTCCCTTTTTTCTCCCCCTGGGTCTTGAAAATGCTTGGTTAACAATAGGCCCTTATTAAGTGAACAGAAAAGATTCTCTGTTTTAATCTCATTTAAAATTCATAGCTGATAGAACAAAAGAATTAACTGATACATTTTTCTTCTAATGATGCCAAGTGCATAGTGTCACCAGGAGGGGAGTGTACTGTGGAGGTTAGATTCTTCACTGGAAGGGAGGGCGTTACTCTCCGAAGAAAATTTTGTTGCAAAAATATAATACTAGTAAACGTTTTTTGGACAATTTTATGTGCCAGGGTCAGGCTAAATACTTCACATGAAGTATCGCCTTTTAATCTTCATAATGACAATATACATTAGACCCTATTATTATCCCCATTTTACAGAACAGGATGTTTTATCGACCCTTTTGAGTCGGGCCGCAACAAGGGTCCTCCTGCCTGGTGTTGTTTAAGTGAATACGAGACCGAGTTCGGTTCAGAAGCAAAGGAAAGCTTTATGCTCTGATCAGAGAATGAAGAGGTGTAATCTTTTGCTTTAGAGCCCACATTCTCCCTGAAAGGCCACGAGCAGGGCTGCTTTCTAGGGTTCCTGTCTGCGGGGAGGGGCGGGGTTCTCGCGGGGCTCAGTTCTCGCGGGGCTTGCGCAGGTGTGCTGCTCAGGTCGCTCAGATGCCTGTGCCTGGGCAGCGTCTCCGCACACGGTCTGCCGCCATCTTGAACTGAGGTGTTGGGGGTCGGGCGCAGCTATTTCTCACTAGGAACTCTGGTCTGAAGTGCCTGGTGCAAGGCCTCTGCACGCGGCCCTCTACGAGCAAGTGAAATTGGACGAAGCACAAAGGAAAAAAAGTTAGACTTTATTTTATTACCCAGATTTTATATTTATTTCCCGGGAATTGTTCACGGGCTTTGCCGGTGACAGATGCTCTGGTGATTGTCTTGTCTGTGAACAACTATGTTGTCTACGCTCATGAACCATCCCCACTTACCCATTTTTCCCCTACTGTCAGCACTCAAGAGCCGGAATTGATACGTCTAAGAAGAAACAGAAGAAGGAAGAGACTAAAGGTTAAAAGAGGTGAGAGGTTTTACCGGGCAGAAACCCTGTTGAAGAGATGAGAAACGGAGAGCAGAGGCTAATTAGTTGAGGGGCAGTGAGGAATTTAGATTAGAATTTTGTGTCTCCCTCTACCTTCCTCACGTTTACAATTAGGATAGAGGATAAATATTCAGATGATGTTAAGGTGGAAACGTAAATGGGTGGCTTTTCTTGCCTTTCTTTGCTAACGTGCAAGAATTGAATGTAAGTGTTTCTCCTCACCCCCTGGATGGCTTGAAGATTAAGTCTTCTTTTCCTTCAAAGGGGAATGATTTAGAGCCTGAGTTTAATGAGCCACTAAAGTCAATTGAGAAAAGTGAAAAGGAAGCCTAGGGTTTGACGAAAGAGGCTGAGAGGGTAGGAGTAATGGACGGCAGAGAAAGACTTCCCTCAGTTCATGGCTGAGGAAAAGAGGGGGAGCTGTGTGGGTCCCGGGGCTGTTGGGATCCAATCCCTGACTCCTGGCACTGCCCTGGAGAGGCTACAGAAGCTCTGAGGAGAAGGGCTGTGTGAAGAGTATAGGGAGGGGATAGTCGCTGCCCTTTTGCTTCCCCTACCCAGGTAGGGAAAGGCGGTAAAGATTCTTCCCTTTCTCTTCATTGTGTGAAGTCTATCAAGGGATAGCTTTTGCCTTCTTAAGCCAAAGTGTTCAAGGAGGTGATGTAAGAGGCAGAGCTTAATGGCAAGGTGCCTGTGAGAATTGGATTAAGAGAATCTTGCCATCCCATCCCACCCCAGGGGGGAGGTCAACCTCAGGACCTCTTGGGCAAGTTTCCCTTTTGGATGTTTTTTTTTTTTCTCTTTCTCATGACCTGTATTGGTGGGTCTGTTGCATTTTGTTGCGTTGGTATTATTTAGTCCAGTAATCATAAGGATTCTGAATTTAATCTAAATACATTGCTAGTTTATTAATATTCTTACAACTGAATTTTCCTGCTTTTTTGGCATATGATTGCAAGAAGCACTGAGCTAAAATAGTATTCTCTGTGTTCTGAAGGAACCAAGAGAATCCAATTGCAGTTCCAGTTCTGCAGTTTACCCACTGTGAGGCCTAGACAAGTGACTGCCCCCACTAGGCCTCAGATTTCCCCTCTGTAAAAATGTGGAGGGTGGGCTGGTTGCTGGATACAGCTGCAGTCAATTCTGATGATTGTGGATCCCTTTATTCTCCCGTACAGGGTCAGTTATGCAAATATTACCCACAAGCTGCCAAATGGGCCAGCTTAGAAAGACTAAAAAATATAATGGTATTTAGCAATTACCCTGGGGATCAATTCAGATAGAAAAGGGAGTAGTAAATCTAACAGAACTGAATATTGGAGGAGTTGTTAATTTGGTGGCCTCTGCTGCTGTGCCTTCTTGACTGAAATTTTAAGTGATGAAGAAGGGAATGAGAAAAGCAAGCCTGGGGAGGTGGAGAAGAAGCCAGGCTAGTGGACTGCAGTTGCCATCTCCTTGTACCAGGATTGTCTGAGCTGTATGAAAAAGACATCTTCTTAGCTATCTCTGGAAGCAGGAGGGTTCCTTTTGAGCATGTTAGATAGCCAAATACCTGTGGACTAAGAATCAGAAGATCTACTTCATTATTATTAATAATAAAAATAACAGTTGTATTATGTATTCAGCACTTAACTATATGCCAGGACCAAGGGCTTTTGCTACCTGATCTCATTTCATTTGTACAACAACCCTCTGAAGTAGGTATTTTTAGACATTCTGTTTTAGAGACAGGGGAACTGAGACTTCAAAAATGTTAATGATTTGCCCAAGATGCACTAGGTAAAGAAGCTGTCATTTGGGGAGGAAATGTAAAGAAAATGGCCCTCACATCCCTAGTTTATCCCCCCTTCCACTCTCCTTTTTTCATTTCATTTGGAAATGAAATCACATGATGAACTGTATGCAAGCAACACTTATCTTTAAAGTAGGGAAAAAGTCCCAAAAGGGTAACAATTTGAGAAGATTTCTGTGAAAGTGGAAAGAAACAGATTTCTTGGTGCAGGAGTGGGGAAATGCCACAGACAATTGTGTAGGCACATATAAGACTCAGATTTTTTTTTTTCAACACATTTCTAATTCTGTATCTTCTCATCTTTGGTCAAAGTCCTGACACCAATCCCAGTAGGCAGACGATGGTTCTCTTCCACTTCAGCAATTTGTCCTACAATGTGGAAAGGCTTTGATTATAAACTCATCTTAACACTTGAGGAAAGAGGAGTGAGCCATAAATATCCTAAAGAGACAAAGTTGGTTTTCTGACTCCATGGATTCAAAGCAGAATTTCAATTCACAAAAAACCATCTCCCTTCCACTGCCTTCACTTCATCTTCATTAAAGGAATTGAAATAATTATAGTCTTCACTTAGTCCTAGTTAGAAAGAGAAATTCAGTATTGCATATATGAAAGTTGCTAAGAGGGTAAATCTTAAAAGTTCTCATTGCAAGAAAAACAATTGTTAACTACGTGTGGTGATAGATGTTAACCAGGCTTGTTTTGGTGATTGTTTTGCAATATATACAAACATCAAATCATTATGTTGTACACCAGAAACTAATATAATGTTATATGTCAATAATAGCTCAGTTTTAAAAAAGAGAAATTCATAAGTGTGGGAGGGAGTGCAGGTGGGATTGCAGGTTAGTGCTACGATCTAAGCCTTTATAGATTGGGATAGATTGGGAGTTTGGGATTGATATGTACACACTGCTATATTTAAAATAAAATGCCTTTCCATGAAAAAAAAAAAAAAAAGCCTTGAAGTGTAAACCTTAGGCTACCTTTCCCAAAATGATCCCAGGGAACACTAGTCTCACAAGTTACTCTCTAAATTAAAGGCTCTTTTTTTTTTTTAAATTTTATTGATTTATTTATGGCTGTGTTGGGTCTTCGTTTCCATGCCAGGGCCTTCTCTAGTTGCGGCAAGCGGGGGCCACTCTTCATCGCGGTGCGCGGGCCTCTCACTGTTGCGGGCCTCTCACTATCGCGGCCTCTTGTTGCGGAGCACAGGCTCCAGAAGCGCAGGCTCAGTAGTTGTGGCTCACGGGCCCAGTTGCTCCGCGGCATGTGGGATCCCCCCAGACCAGGGCTCGAACCCGTATCCCCTGCGTTGGCAGGCAGATTCTCAACCACTGCGCCACCTCTGTGGTCAAATTCCTTTGGGGAATTTGCATTCTCTTCCAATGTCAATGAGAGGTTACTAGCACTTAGGGTCAAACAATTCTTTGTTGTGTGGTATCGTCCCAAGTATTGCAGGGCATTCAGCATCCATGCTACCTGGCCTTTAAGTGCAAGGAGGTTCTCAGCCATCATGATAATCAAAATTTGCCCTAAAACATTTCTAAATGACCCTTGATGGAGGGTACCAAATCTCACGGAGAATAAATGTAGCTATAATGTTATGCAAATTCACAGAGCATTTTTTTTCCGGTATATTAAAGACTCTGAGAATAATTCCTTTTAAAAAACAGTTTTTATTCAATTCAGCATGCCCTAAATAAATATAGATATTCCCATCTTTTCCCGTTCACTCCCCAGCTTCCCACCCTCACCTTTTGTGGTTTTTTTTAAGAACACCAAGTGAAATCCCATGAAATACCTTTTGAAAAATACTGCTTTAGCAAAAAGGCCAGGAGGTGAATATTTGAATGTGAAGAGATACTAATGATCATCTAATACATGGCACCCACTATTCACCCCATGAGCTAGTGGCCAACTTGGCCCTGGAGACTTTTAAAATTTATCTATCTATCTATCTATCATCTATCTATCTATGTATCTATTTATCTATCATCTATCTATCTATCATCTATCATCTATCATCTATCTATCTATCTGCCACACCACGTGGCCTGTGAGATCTTAGTTCTTCCACCTGGAATTGAACCTGGGCCACCACAGTGAAAGCGCCTAGATCTAACCACTGGACCTACAGGGAATTCCCTAAAATTTTTGTTTTAAATGTGATTATCACTCATGATCACTTGAGCCATTGGGACCTAACCATCTATTTCTCTGTGAGACCAGTTCCCCAGCAGTCAGGCTAACTGGCTTAGATCAGTGAGTCATTTTATTTGATGCTGATAGTAATTCATTATGCAATTTGAGCTATTCAGGTTTCATTTCACTAATAACTTCATCACAAAACAAGAGGGATCCTTGTGAAAGATTTCCTGCTAAAAGGAAAATAGATGTGATATGGCCTTCCTATGCACTTTACTTGTATTTGGGTCATGGATAATTCTCATATACCAACTGTGGACCCTTTAACTCACCTGTTTTCAATTAAAAATATTAAACTAGGTGTGCATAGATGTCTAATTATGTAGTAGTCAAAGAAAAAAATGTATTTTCCTATATTTCAAACTCTGTGTTTTGCCAATGTAAGAAAACAGCCCAGAAAATGGTCATTGGCAAAGATGTGATTTGGACCTAGAAATCCTCACTCCCAGCCCATAATCTTTATGCTGTTCCTTTTTGTTATCTCTTAATAAAGGAACTGCTGAGATGTGGGAAGAGAAGTAATTGCAATGTGCAATGAGAGGTGGATGAAGGAAAGAAATTGAGCTTGAATTGGAGGGTCCTATAACAGAAAGTTCTCAGAAAACCATTATTTAACTGTTCCAGTGCTAAAAAAAAAAAGAAAAAAAAAAGAAAAAAACCAAACCGAACCCAAAAACTCATTTTATGCCAAATATATAAGCAAAGTAAACTTAACGACTGCTTTGGTGAACCCTTAATGCCTGAAGTCTCTGTTATCAAAGAGCTGTGAGCCCAGATAGCAGGTTCAAGTTTCTTGGGGGCATATAATAACAGATCAAATAAAGCTTTGCTTTTTTCTTTTTTTGTCCAAATGCAGTTTAAAAGGAGGTTTAAGTTTCCTAAATTCCAGCCTGTCTTGTGCAGGTCTTGATAAGATTATATGGTCTTTTCTTGAAAGACCTCAAATATTCCTTTCATCCCTTTCTCAGTCACACACAGTACATTTTTTCTTCTGCTATTTGACTGATAAGGTTTTCTGGGTACTGCTCTCTCTCTTGCTGTAGCTGTAGAAATGAGTTCAGAAATGAGACAGTGACTCTAAACTATTCTTTTTGATAGTTTTTCTTCATTAAAAAACTATATGTACTATTCTCATGCTTAAAACTCCAAATGATAGGAGCTGTCTCATAAGCAGCTAAGTCCTGAATTACAGTTTACTTAGCATACTTTCCCCAGGCATATTAGCTCTTTTTATGTCAAAATAACAAAAATAGTTAGCTTGAAAGGGTTTGAGGTGTGAGAAAGTGGAACAATCAATGGTGGTTTTTAGAGAAAGTGGCTTTTGAATTATGTATCAAAGCAGAATTCCAAGACTCAAATACCTGGTAGAATTGGAGCACAAAACAATAATGAGTGAAATTGGCCAAATATCCAAAAACTAACCACTCATGCCTGATGATAATAAGCAACTGACATTAGGTCAATGTGGATTAGGTCACAGGGAATCCTGGTAACTGGCAAACTACAGTGGGTACGCTTCATCTGGGGGAATATTAGCTCACTGTTGGCAACCTTTCAAGGGAAACTAAATCTAGGTTTTAAATATTGGCAACCACTTCATGAAAACATTAAGTGGATGAACATGTCAAAGAAAATGGACTGAGTCTCACTGGTTCTTGGCTTTAATAGACTTAGTCCTATCTTCACATCTCTGCACTTTTGAACTAGAATCTTCCAGTAGCAGGCACCATTCAGATGCCTTTCCTCTCTCTGGAGCTGGTTTTCAGTGTACAGATATCATAAGTGTTTTTAGCTTCTGATTCTAACAGTTAAAAGAACCAGCAGGGGGAACCCACAGACTTTGCAACTTAAAACTAAAGGAAGAGATTTTTTTAAAAAAAATTTATACATAGAACAACTTTAAAGCAATTTTGAGGACCAGCAACTACCTTGCAGCTTTCTGGCTACCAATTTGAATTGTATATTACATACCGACCCTTGTTTAAATATGGTTATGCCAATCATCAGTTACATAATTGGAAACATTGAATGCAAAGTCTTTTCTGGAAATTTGGTCAGCACATGAAACGCGGCTTAAATGCTGAAAGTAATTCCCTCATTTGGATTTGTCTGAGTGCTGCCTCAGTTGAGCAAGTGGGTGATGTGTCCTGTCATATTCATATTGACATAAAATGGACTGATATTAACCAATGTTATATTATCATGATCTCGCTATGAGTGGAGCATTGTATTATGCACCATGGTGTTGCAAAATTTTATACTATTGATTCTCTGCCTTCAGAGAATGTTAGGAATGTTTGGTAATTCTAAAAGCACACACACAGGTGCACACACACACAAAGAGAGAGAAATGGCTAGATTAGTATGGTCTATCCTATGGAGAAGGCTTATATAGGATTGTTGTAAGCAATTACTTAACTTTTATCTTGTAATGGCATATGTAAAAAATGATAATACTTGTGGGTCTGGTTGATAAAACCAGATGATAAACTTAATGGGTCTGGTTGTATAAAAGATGAACAGCTCTGGCTTCCCCAGGCCATACCTGGCCATGAAGAAGGCTGTGGGTATGAGTATCTGGGCAGACCCTCAGTCCACTGGTGGCATGGCAGAGTGCTATGAAATACTGGTTTGGGGTCCTCTGCTATAGGCTGGTAAAGAGAAAGGTGATAAAAATAGAGCCAACTTTGGGGATGGCTTCCCTTTTAATTTTTACTTTTTCCTAATGTTGATTTAGTTATTTCCTGTTAGCATTTATCAAAAAATTAAATCCTTTGTCATTTTTTCTTCACTTAGAAAATACAGGATAAAATTAAAGATTTGGTTTTCCAGAAATGTTCTCCTCTTTTCTAAGTTCTAAGAATGATGCCTCTTATCTTTAGAAAAGATGAAATCCTTTCCCATGTATGCATTCATCCTACTGCAAGAGCTGGTTTGGCTCATTCACTTTTGGTTGTACTATTGTCATAGAGGAAGAGAGAGATCAGCAAGCAGAGAAAAAGAGAATAAGGTCACTGTTGACATTATTATTATTTCTAAATGAAAGCCTAATGAATACCCCTCTGTGCCATCCACCTCCATATTAAGTTTTTTTTTATTTTTATGGCTGCTACTATTTTGGAATAGAATAATGTTGAGTTAAAATCAAGCATTTTGAAGTCTAATGATAGTTATTAGTGAACTGAGAGGGGAATGAAAATTTTCATCTTTATGCAGAACAGCATTAAATGATCACATTTTTGCACAGTGGCTGTCCTTTGTTTCTCTCCTTCATAGCTAATCAAGTTGGATTACACCTATTAAACAAATGTGCTTTCACACTTTGTCCCAGCCACAACTTTCTGTAAACAAAATTAGAGGTAGAAAGGTGAAGAACCTCTCTTTCCCTCAATATGGGAAGTAAAAAGGTAGAATTTTGGATTTCCTATGTTTAGCACAAGTTGCCAAGAATTCTGGTTACATATTAGTTTGAATTTAAAAGGGTGAGATAAAGCCTCTTAGGACAAGGGCAACATTACTGTAACTAGTTTTTCTTCATCATCTCCTAGCTCTTTCACTCCTCTCCCAAACTACATCTGTGAATATGCTGTGGTATTGAGAAGGGGATTATATTAGCTAGAAGGAACTTAAAAATTGTTTTAATTTTAAAAATGATAAAATCTTTAAGAATACTTTCAGTCTGAGTTAGCCAGGACCTAAGAAGATACTGCTTAACTCATAAGTGTGTGGAATGCTGTAAAACCAATATAATTTTCCAATAGCCTCCCAAGCAAATGGTGGCTGCCGGTCTTTAGAATACCTCCAGGAATCTAGAGCTTATAGGTCCCAGGGTAAGAGGTCCTCATTGTTGTAACAAAGACTCCTCAGCAGTTTTCTGTGCTCTGTTTCAAATTTTATTTGAGCAAAATCTTTCCCAATGGCCCCTAAACCACTCTCTCTATGAGGTCAGGATATTTGCATTCCAGAAGAGAGCTCTACCTCATTTACTCTCTGTTGGACTATTTATGTTAGCTCTCCTCAAACTCCTCACTTGAAGAATTATTGCTCATTTCTCTTGGGTCATCAGTCAGAACAGATTCACAGCAAGATTTTATAACTCCTGAATTAAAGGAGAAAGCAGTCATCATAGGACTGATTGAAAAAACAAGTATAAGTACCGATTGTAGATAAATAAGAAAGCAGTAAATAAAACCTTTCCTGGGTAAGTAGAGGGCCATTTGAGATATTTGAGTCTGTGGGGAGGAAGGGTGGGAGGTAAATGAATCTCAGCTTAGCCTCTCTACCAACCCATGTAATAATTCCCAACCTGTGATCCACAAGGCAGCAATGTAGGTGTTGTCTACTTTCCTCCAAATATTTTTTAAAGCCTAGTAAAAAATTGCACATGTTTTTCTGTAATGATACCCTATAGGTTAAAAACAAAAACTTAAGTTTTGGCCTGGAAGTCTACCTGCTGAGTCATTTAGGATGTCTGTTATCTGTGGCAGATTAAAAGCCCTGACTGGCTATTTTTGGTATTGATTACAATGGCTCATGAAGAAATAAAAAATTCAAGAACTTATCAGTGATAGAAAGGCTGAGGAGTCCTTCACAGTATAATAGTGTTAATGAAACAACAAGAATTTATATAGTGCACTTAAATTTTTGTGAATTATCTCATTTGTGTATTCCAACAGCTCCAATTAAGTAGGTACAGTAGAATGAACACTGAACACCAGAGAACTGAAATCATTTTCCAAAGATGAAACAGATACTGCTTCTCTGACCACTATCACCACAACTTGGTACCATCCCTCTCTGGAAGGTACTATATTATTCCCATAGCAATGTGGTTACAAGTGTAGACTTCGAACAAAGATTGCTGTGTTTCAGGTTCTGACTCTAACCCATATTAGCTGTGATTCTGGGAAAGTTACTTAATCTTATTTTCTACACCTCAGTTTTCTCAGCTTTTTTTCTTTTTTTAATGTCAGATTACGTGGGAATAAGAAAATTATCTAGCTTGGGGGTTGTTGTGATGATTATTGAGTTAATAGATATAAGTAGTTAGAAGAGGGCCTGGAATAGTAAGTATTCAATAATGTTAGCTCTTGTTACTATTTCAGATAAGAAGATTGATTTTCAGAGCCCAAGATCCACAACTCTTACATGGTAGATCCTGTACTTTGGTCCAGGTCTGTGTAACAATAAAACTCCTATTCAAACTCAAGTTTTCCTATTCAGGCTTCTATGTTCTAACATATAATGCAATTAGAGAATAATTGGATATTGTTAAGCTATTTGTTGCTGAAGATATGTGAGATAGAAATTCAGAGAAAGTCCTGTCTGTTTAGTATGTTTAGTATGAGTGAGGGTATCAAGGAAGCCTTCGTGAAAAGAATAGATGTCTGATAGGTATGGAGAGGTCAGAACCTATTCCAGGTTGGGGGACTAGCAGAGCAAAGGCATAGGGAAAACAAACTTGGCGGTTACAAGGACAGAGAGAGACTAGCCTCCTGAAACTCCATTCTTGTCTTTATAGAAAAGCAGAATAAAATTAAATAAATAAAAGATTCCCTCCAACTAGAGGGAATCTTCAACATCAGGCAGAATAATATGGAATTAATGTGATAGATAATAGTGAGTCATTATAGATGATCCAATATGGGATTAAATTGATTAAAATAGTGTTTCAGGGGGCTTCCCTGGTGGCACAGTGGTTGAGAATATGCCTGCCAATGCAGGGGACACGGGTTCGAGCCCTGGTCTGGGAAGATCCCACATGCCGCGGAGCAACTAGGCCCGTGAGCCACAATTACTGAGCCTGCGCGTCTGGAGCCTGTGCTCTGCAACGGGAGAGACCGCGACAGTGACAGGCCCGTGCACCATGATGAAGAGTGGCCCCCGCTTGCCACAACTAGAGAAAGCCCTCGCATAGAAACAAAGACCCAACACAGTCAAAACTAAATAAATAAATAAATAAATAAATAAATAATAAAAATAAAAGGAATTCCTTTAAAGAAAAAAAAAAAGTAAAATAAAAAAAAATAGTGTTTCAGAAAGATTAATCTGGCAAAGAAGTAATGAAACCAATTAGAAGATCGCTGCAATAATGTAGGCATGGGATGACAAGGGCTTAGACTTCAGTGAAGGTGGGGATATGGAGAGAAAAGGATAAACTTAAAATTATAGGACATGATTACCTACTGAGTGGAGGGGATTAGAAAAAAAAGAGTCAAAATGACTTGAGGCCTGATGTCAGAAAATGAATGTCAGGACAGATGTGATTTGCAAATCTTCTATGTTTAGTTTGCATGGCACTTTTTAAAAAATGGGTAATTTTGAATAAACAATGAATTTCCAGCTACTTTGCAAGATTTGGAAGGTCTGGTAATGCTGGTCCTGAATTTCTACAGGGTCAGCATTAGAGCAGAGTACTGGCAGCCCAATTAAAATGAGTTACGTGCTCTGAACTTTATCATATCCTCCATATGCCACACTTCTCAAACTTGTTTAGACCATGTGAGCATTTGATTTCCTGACCCCTGCTTTAGGACTTTTGGCCTTGATGGTTGGAATAATGATGGAGATAATATTGATGATGATAAGATATGAATGGTTTGTAAGAACTCACCTTTCTCAACATCCATCTTTAGATTCCTCTTTCTCTCCTGCTACCATGTCTGGAATTTATAATACTGATCTACTTTTTCAGATATCTCAAGTATGGGATTAGGCAATAGCTATTTAAACCCATACTAATTTTATATGTATTTATCAGAACAAACTTTGTTTTAATCTCACTTGATCCTAGCAAGCACTTCATGAACTATTTCCCCCCTTTTCTAGATAAGAAAATGAGAATAAAAAGTAGACTGGTTCACGGCAAAAAATTAGCAGATCACAAAGACAACAGGTCATAGACTTGTCGTAGGATGTAATAATTATTGAGAAATTGTTTTAAATTTACTTACGATGAATTTATTTACTTGACACACATTTACTGATCATCTAAAAGGTGCCAAGCACTGTGCTAATGCTTATAAACACTTACAATATTTTCTGGTACATAGTAAGAACTCAACAACTACTTGTTATCATTGTATTATATTAATCTGAGACTACTCAGAAATTAAAACAACACAATGATAATGTGTGGGAAAGAAGAGACAAAGGAATACAAAATGAGTGATTACAAGATTGAATGAGAAAATGTATGTCAAGAATCTAGCATATAGTTTTGTATTTAGAAGACAATTATTTTTAGTTCTGGCTGAGCCACCCTCATCCTTTGGCCTATATATTTAAAAGGCAAATATTATATGGGGGAAATATAGAATTCCTTAGATTTATTGAGTGGGGGGTTGTTGGGGAAGTGTGGGGAAGAGTTATAGACACATTTTTCATATGATTCTCAGACTTCTTAACTATTTCTTTGGTAAAGTCCTTTCAAAATCATAGAATGTGATGTTAGGGGGTACTTGGTTCATATTATCAAGAGTTAGTTGATGGTATCAGACTTGGAGTAATTAAGTGACTTTCTCAAGGTCACATAGCTAATTAGTGGCATAGCTAGGAATAGAATCCAAGACTCCTGAGTCACAAACCATGGTTTCTTCAGTTAATTCACATTTCTTAGCAATGTATATACCAAATCCTAAATTCCCTGTAATGCTTTTTAAAATTTTTACCAAAGGAAAGGAAATGAAGGAAAGTTAAGTCTCTATTGCACATCATCTAGAAAATTCAACTTTGATAGACTTAGTCCTCTAAGGACTTGGCATTTTTTCCCATCTGAAATGCAAGTGCAGCCTGGAATGCTAATCTGAGCACTGACTTTTGTGTTGATGGTGAAGATGACTTATTAATACCACTGTTCTTAGAACATACTCTGGGAAAATGAAATTGTGAAGGATCACAGTCTTTAGTGCTTTGTTTTCACAGCTGAAATAAAGTTGGAAAATTCCAAACAAACTTTCCTCCTTCTAGTCCCATCATAAGAAAATTTTAAAGAAACATTTAGGGGATAATAATACACTGAGTTTGCTCTTTAGTGCCTGCCAAGGAAAAAAAGAAGAAAGAATATTCTTTGAGAAGACTGTTGAACATGGCAAAAGGATTAGAATTATTCTGCAAGTTTTCAGAGGGCAGTGAATTAAAGTTACTTACCTTACCATAAGTAAGAAGTGTCTTGTGAGCTCCAAAGCTCTAAGCACAGTGCTTAGGAAACAGTAGGTATCCAGTAATATTTGCTGATTTTTGCTTCCAGTATGCCTGAGCTTATCTCTGTCTTAGCACTTTTCATCCTATATTGCCTTTAACGTTACTGTGCCTCAGTATATGCTGTAAGCTACTTGAAGTTAGGGACTTTATCTTGTTCATTATTATATCTATAGACCTAACACAGAACATGTCACATATTTTCATTGAATAAGTATTGTGGAAAGAAAGAAGGAAAGAAAAAGAGAGGAAGGAGAGAGGAAGGAAGTAATTACATCATAGTTATCCAAAATTGAATGAAGTACTTTACAACAGAGTTTTGCAATCCTGGTTCAATGACCATTTACTGGAGTTGTTGTAGAGCTAGACTGAAATGTCTTTGGGTGATAAAATCTGCCAGGTTGTATAATCATACAGTGTTTGAAAAGCTATATATGTCTTTAAAAATTTCAATTATTTAGAAATTCCGTTCAAAATGTGGTATTTACTTGCCTCCTAAATTGTAAAGCTGTTATTTAATTGTCAAAACATAGCTAATGAAAGCCTTGGCCTTGGATTTAGATGCATCTTTGACAAACATGGCACTTTAATTCTGAAACAGAAATGCTCCATTAGGCTTATAGTTTTGTAACTACAGAAAGAAGACATTAAGTTATCCTTGCTACAAAAAAGGAACACTGAATTTGCTAGAACTACTTTTAATTATGTTAAATTGAAGCAAAATTTGATCCTGACAATCTGTAATTATGTCTACATTATATCTGCCATAGAAGACTTCTAGGGAAAGAGAATATTCTCTAATTTGTAACACAGTCATTTAGTACATGTCTTAAACTCACTTCAAGCTCATTTCAAGGTAATGCTAAATTTCATTGTAATTTCTTCCTTATCAGAAACATATAAAAAAGTAGAGGTGATGGTTGTCATTATGAAAAGATTATGACACTGTGTTGTCAGTGGAAGTAGAGAAGAGTAAGGGTCTTTCATAAATGACCCTGAGCAATGTCATTGTGTGTGGTTTCTTCCTCTGATATGCTCAGTCTACTCCAGCTTTGCCTGGAGTGACTCAAGCCAGTTTGTGAGCAAAATATTTTGTTACACCTCACCAGGAAATTCAAAATCAGTGTATATGATTCATGTTTGACATTACCTCTGAGAAAAATGAGCAGACACAGTAATTCATTTGCTACCGTTCTATTCAACAATCAGTTGATAAATGACCTTGTCACTCCAACTTCTTTGATTTAATGTGTGCATCATAATAGTATGGACTTTACCAAAGCTAACTCCTACAGTTGTTTCTTCAGACAACTGTTGTTTCTTCATGATTTTTTCTGATAAGGAAGGAAGGAAGGAGGAAGGAAGGAAGGAAGGAAGGGAAAGGAAGAAAGGAAGAAAGGAAGGAAAAGAAAGAAGGAAAGAAAGGGGAGGGAGGAGAGAGAGTGAGAGAGGAGGAAGCAAATGAAGAGACAGATAAGGAGAAGAGAAAAGTAAAAGAAGAAAGGGCAAAGAGAACAGGCTAAAGCAAGAAAAGAAGAAAGCAAGAAAAAAGAAAAGAGGAAAGAAAAGATGATTATTTTAAATTTCTTCTAGAGTTATTAACTTCAGTGGCTGTATGACCTCATCAAAGATCTGATTCCTTTCCATCACTTTGTCTTCTTAGCTTGTCCTCTCAAGTTGACTAATCTCTTGGTGTCAAGATAGCCTCCACAGCTCCAGGTGTCACTTCCAGTTGACAGTATCTCAGAGGGATAACTTTCCAAACCTCCCTACTGATATTAAAGTCCATCATTATTTACCCCTTGAACTTGGAACACGTTTAGATTTCTCTAAAACATATGGCTACCTGATAATTGAATAAAATCAGTTTATTTTAACAAGGAAAAAAGGGAGCAATGGTTGTTGGATAGGAGAACAGGGTTGTTTTCCCTGAGTTCTGACACACGGATGCTTTAATATGCACCCCAGGAATAGATAAGCCTTGAAGGTGAGAGGATACTTCAATCATCTTGACAGGGCACTCTTTCTCCTGGCTAGTGCTGGAAGGACATGGGCAAATATCAGTCATATCTTCCTGACTTTTATTTTTCTATGTTTTCATCACTGCTTAATGTTATTATACCTGACATTATTTCTTTAGTTATGTTAATAACCGAAATTAAGTTACACTCTCATCTTGCTGCCATGGAATCTATATTTTTCTCTGTATATTGACATTCTTTACTGCTCTTAACCATGTAGTTATTTTATAGTTTTAACTCTCAGAAAGTAATACCATATTTCACTTACTTTAAGACCCTTCACTATTGCCTTTCCTTCCCCATGTATTACCTATAGCATGAACACTTCAGTTCTTATGAATCCTGAAAAGCAAGATAGAGCTTTTGCTAGGTAAACTTATATCAGTGTTTCTCAGTCATATAGCCGTGACACTCTCATTTTGTTTGTTTGTTTGTTTGTTTGTTTTTTGAGTGGACTGTTATATGTTTTAGAGGATAAGAATGAAATCTTAAAACAAACAAAAACTTTGTGATCCATTAGCCTATTTCTAGGTAGGTAGGATTATTTCTTTAAAACTTGTAGCATATTTAAATTAATTGAGCGCTAATTATGTTTCCATAAAGTTATGACAATTATAAGTTAAGATGGATTTATTGCAAAATGATGACATGCAAAATGCCAAGAAAGGTGTCAAAGTTGAATAGCAATATTATTGTTTCATTAGCAACCTCTCCTGACTTCCTTTTTCACCCTGGCAAGGAACCTTAACCTATCCTTTTTTTTTTTTTTTTTTTTTTAATTGAAGACACTCTTCTATTCGCTTTTTATTTATTTATTTATTTATTTATTTATTTATTTATTTATGGCTGTGTTGGGTCTTCGTTTCTGTGTGAGGGCTTTCTCTAGTTGCGGCAAGTGGGGGCCACTCTTCATCGCGGTGCGTGGGCCTCTCACTATTGCGGCCTCTCTTGTTGCGGAGCACAGGCTCCAGACGTGCAGGCTCAGCAATTGTGGCTCACGGGCCTAGTCACTCCGCGTCATGTGGGATCTTCCCAGACTAGGGCTCGAACCTGTGTCCCCTGCATTGGCAGGCAGATTCTCAACCACTGTGCTACCAGGGAAGCCCCTAACCTATCGTTTTGAATGGCCTGGAAATTCTATTACATTTTGCCATGACTGGATCAGAGTACACCAGGTAATTGGAATTCTGAGAAAAGTCACATAACAGTAAGTACTGACAAGCTTAAAACACAAGTGCTTCCTTTTCCTCTCTCATATCCAAAGCAGATACCATATTTGACTGTAACACTTGATCATTAACTTTGTAAATACCTCTGAATGCTTTGATAGTCTAGATATGCACTATCCAGTGCTGTACCCATTTGACACATCTGATTATTTAAATTTAAAATATTAACAACTTTTTGAGGTTTTTGACATACAATAAACTGCATATATTTAAAGTTTACAATTTGATAAATTTTGAGATGTGTATACACCTATAAAAGCAGCACAATCAAGAACATATCTATCATTCACCAAAGTTTCTTTGTGCCTATCATACTCCTGAATTCAGACTAAGTTACAAAGCTATAATAATCAAAACGGTATGGCATTGGCATAAAAACAAATATATAGATCAACAAAACAATAGAGAGCCCAGAAATAAACCCACCCATATATGGTCAATTAATTTTCAATAAAGGTGCCAAGAATATACATTAGGTAAAGAATAGTTTCTTCAATGAATTGTGCTGGGAAAACTGGAAAGCACATATGAAAGAATGAAACTGAACCCTTATCTTACACCATAAACAAAAACTAAATCAAAGTGGATTAAAGACTTGAACCTAAGATTTGAAACCATAAAACTCCTAGAAGAAAATGTAGGAAAGAAGTCCCTTGACATGTCTTGGCAATGATTGTTTTGGATTTGACACCAAAAATAAAGGCAACAAAAATAAACAAGTGGGACTACGTCAAACTAAAAAGCTTCTGCACAGCAAAGGAAACTATCAACAAAATGAATAGGCAACCTACAGAATGGGAGAAAATATTTGTAAGTTATTTGTCTGATAAGGGGTTAGTATCCAAAATGACAAAGTATTCATACAACTCAATAACAAAAAACCCCAAAAACAAACTGAGAAAATCCTTCAAACCCACCCCCCAATTATCCAATTAAAAATTGAGCAGAAGAACTGAATAAACCTTTTCCCAAAGAAGACCTACAAATGGCCAACAGATATATGAAAAGGTGTTCAACATCACTAATCATCAGGAAAATGAAAATCAAAACCACAATGAGATACATCTCACACCTGTGAGAACAGCTGCTATCTAAAAGACAAGAGATTACAAGTATTGACAAGAATGTGGAGAAAAGGGAACCCTTGTGCACTGTTGGTGAAAATGTAAATTGGTGCAGCTACTACAAAAAACAGTGAAGGTTCCTCAAAAAATTAAAAATAGAACTACCATATGATTCAGAAATTCCACTTCTGGATGTATATCTGAAGGAAGCCAAATCACTATCCTGAAGTGATATCTGCACCCCCATGTTTATTGCAGTGTTATTTGCAATAGCCCAATAGCCAAGATATGGAAATAATTTAAGTGTCTATCAGTGGATGAGTGGATAAAGAAAATGTGATATGTATACTTTTTATATAATAAAATATTCATGTATAAAAAAGGAGGAAATCCTGCCATCTGACACAACATGGATGGACCTTGTGGGCACTATGCAAAATGAAATAAGTCATACGGGGAAAGAGAAATACAGTAGAATCTAAAAGAACAGAACTCGGAGAACAGAGTAGGTTGGGGGTGTGGAGGATAGGGAAAATGGGTGAAGGTGGTCAAAAGTATAAAGTTGCAGGGGAAAAAATAAAGATCAGATATGCTTCCCTTATTCCTGATCTTAGTGGCAAAGCCACTGTGTTTCACTCTAAGAATGAAGTTATCCGTAGATATTTCATTGATGTGCTTTGTCACATTGAGAAAGATCCTTTCTATTCTTATTTTGCTGAGAATTTATCAGGAGTGAATTTTGAATTTTGACAAATTCTTTTCTGCATATATTGATATAATTGTGCCCTTTTGGGGGGACTTGGTATAAATCCTACTTGATCATAATGTGTTGTCCATTCTATACGTTGTTGGATTAAACTTACTGAAAATGTGTTCTGAATTTTTACATCTATGTTCATGAGGGATATCGGTCTATGATTTTGTTTTCTAATATTTTTGTCTGGTTTTGGTACCAGGGTAATTCTAGTCTCATAAAGTTAATTATAAGTATTCCCTCCTTTTTAATTTTCTGGAAAAATTTGTGTGCAACTAATATTATTTCATTTTTAAAAGTTTAATATACCAGTGAAGCAACTAGAGTTTGGAGTTTCCTGTGAGGGAAGGATTTTAACTATGAATTAAATTTATTTAGTAGATATAGGAATATTCTGGTTTTCTATTTCTTCTTAAGTGAGCTTTGATAGTTTGGGTCTTTCAAGGAATTTGTCCACTTTATTCAAGTTGTCAGATTTAGTGGTGTAAAGTTGTTCATTAAGTTTAGTGTAAAGAAAGTAAAGAACCATACAATTTAAAATTTAGTCTCTCAATCACACTAATGAACATTGAGGACGAATCGTCAATAAGTATATATAGCTAGTTGCTACTGTGTTGGTCAGCACAGGTATAGGACATATCTATTACTTCAGAAGGTTATATTGGAAACCCTGAAGGTAGCTATTACCAATTAGTATAAATTGCACTTACGATGAAACTCTTTCCTGTATGTTATTTATTAATTATGGCTCAAGACTGGGAATAGATCAGCTCTAGATAGGAAGTGAGATGTGTCCCCCAAACCAATTCAGTTCTCAGAATGTTTTTACTTTTAATTATATTTTAAATCTGGAGGATAGATATTAAATCCACATATTCCTTGGCTTAGATTTTATTCACTTTTTGGGTAAAGTTTATCAAAGAATACAGTCTTTTCAGCATTCAGAATAGCAGTTCTAGAGTAAAACTGGCCTTGCCTAATTGACTTGATAAAGCCTAGGAGAGAGAGGAAAGTAAATTAAAAATAAATAAATGAAGAAAAAAGAAAAAAAAGAAACCATCAAACTTCTAACCTGTAAATTCTATACTTTGACAAAACCTCTGACTCTGTGTTAGATCTCTGTAAAGTTCTTTTCACAGAGAATTTTTCTGACTCATTATTTAAAGAAATAATTTGGCATGTATTTATACTGAGATATGTTCTAGCTATCCTAAAATCTGCAAATCAGAATTTCCATAGTGGAACCATCACTTGTTATAGGGATTGCTATTTCAGGTGACTCTGCTCAGAGCAGAATTTCCTCATTATTTCATTGGCATTTCCAAATGATTTGTTTCAAGTGGCTTGCCCTGTTGATGACTGCGTGTTCTAATTACAGTGAAGCAGAGATAATCAATTATATTTAACATCCTGACCTAAAGAGTAGGTGTTTTTTCAGGACTGGTCATTTTGGAATGGAAAAAAAAAAATCTTTATAATTTAGAATTGGTGAGAAACTTTGCTTTTCTTACCTAGAAGAATATCAGAGGCTTCTTTTCTATTCATTTAATTAGCATTGCTTGATAGTTTTCCTTAAAAACCCTCCATATTTTCAGACCCAAGAAATTTGTTTTTAACAAGGAAGTATTTATTTATTTATTTCCCTTGAGGTTGGTTAATTTAGAGCTTTGATGCAAAATGATCTGGAATTGAAGGTCCTTGGCTATGTTTCTTAATGGATTTGACGCTAAATTTTTGAGCTCTAAAATTAGTGATTAAACATAGCTCACAAGGACATAGTAAGGAATAGTAACTAAGTGCATGTATCTTAGACAGATTTGTGTATATTAGGTTTACTTAGCAATCTGATCTTGAAAACTTTTATTTATTTATTATTTTTAAACATCTTTATTGGAGTATAATTGCTTTACAATGGTGTGTTAGTTTCTGCTTTATAACAAAGTGAATCAGTTATACATATACATATGTTCCCATATCTCTTCCCTCTTGCATCTCCCTCCCTCCCACCCACCCCATCCCACCCCTCTAGGTGGTCACAAAGCACCGAGCTGATCTCCCTGTGCTATGCGGTTGCTTCCCGCTAGCTATCTATTTTACATTTGGTAGTGTATATATGTCTATGCCACTTTCTCACCCTGTCACATCTCACCCCTCCCCCTCCCCATATCCTCAAGTCCATTCTCTAGTAGGTCTGTGTCTTTATTCCCGTCTTGCCACTAGGTTCTTCATGACTTTTATTTTCCCTTAGATTCCATATATATGTGTTAGAATACGGTATTTGTTTTTCTCTTTCTGACTTAATTCACTCTGTATGACAGACTCTAACTCCATCCACCTCATTACAAATACCTCCATTTCATTTCTTTTTATGGCTGAGTAATATTCCATTGTATATATGTGCCACATCTTCTTTATCCATTCATCCGATGATGGACACTTAGGTTGCTTCCATGTCCTGGCTATTGTAAATAGAGCTGCAATGAACATTTTGGTACATGACTCTTTTTGAACTATGGTTTTCTCAGGGTATATGCCCAGTAGTGGATTGCTGGGTCATATGGTAGTTCTATTTTTAGTTTTTTAAGGAACCTCCATACTGTTCTCCGTAGTGGCTGTATCAATTTACATTCCCACCAACAGTGCAAGAGGGTTCCCTTTTCTCCACACCCTCTCCAGCATTTATTGTTTGTAGACTTTTTGATGATGGCCATTCTGACCGGTGTGAGATGATATCTCATTGTAGTTTTGATTTGCATTTCTCTAATGATTAATGATGTTGAGCATTCTTTCATGTGTCTGTTGGCAATCTGTATATCTTCTTTGGAGAAATATCTATTTAGGTCTTCTGCCCATTTTTGGATTGGGTAGTTTGTTTTTTTGTTATTGAGCTGCATGAGCTGCTTGTAAGTCTTGGAGATTAATCCTTTGTCAGTTGCTTCATTTGCAAACATTTTCTCCCATTCTGAGGGTTGTCTTTTGGTCTTGTTTATGGTTTCCTTTGCTGTGCAAAAGGTTTTAAGTTTCATTAGGTCCCATTTGTTTATTTGTGTTTTTACTTCCATTTCTCTAGGAGCTGGGTCAAAAAGGATCTTGCTGTGATTTATGTCATAGAGTATTCTGCCTATGTTTTCCTCTAAGAGTTTGATAGTGTCTGGCCTTACACTTAGGTCTTTAATCCATTTTGAGTTTATTTTTGTGTATGGTGTCAGGGACTGTTCTAATTTCATACTTTTACATGTACCTGTCCAATTTTCCCAGCACCACTTATTGAAGAGGCTGTCTTTTCTCCACTGTATATGCTTGCCTCCTTTCTCAAAGATAAGGTGACCATATGTGCATGGGTTTATCTCTGGGCTTTCTATCCTGTTCCATTGATCTATATTTCTGTTTTTGTGCCAGTACCAAACTGTCTTGATTACTGTAGCTTTGTAATATAGTCTGAAGTCAGGGAGCCTGATTCCCCCAGCTCCATTTTTCGTTCTCAAGATTGCTTTGGCTATTCGGGGTCTTTTGTGTCTCCACACAAATTGTGAAATGTTTTGTTCTAGTTCTGTGAAAAATGCCAGTGGTAGTTTGATAGGGATTGCATTGAATCTGTAGATTGCTTTGGGTAGTAGAGACATTTTCACAATGTTGATACTTCCAATCCAAGAACATGGTATATCTCTCCATCTATTTGTATCATCTTTAATTTCTTTCATCAGTGTCTTATAGTTTTCTGCATACAGATCTTTTGTCTCCTTAGGTAGGTTTATTCCTAGATATTTTATCCTTTTTGTTGCAGTGGTAAACGGGAGTGTTTTCTTAATTTCACTTTCAGATTTTTCATCATTAGTGTATAGAAATGCAAGAGATTTCTGTGCATTAATTTTGTATCCTGTTACTTTACCTAATTCATTGATTAGCTCTAGTAGTTTTCTGGTAGCATCTTTGGGATTCTCTACGTATAGTATCATGTCATCTGCAAACAGTGACAGCTTTACTTCTTCTTTTCCGATTTGGATTCCTTTTATTTCTTTGTCTTCTCTGATTGCTGTGGCTAACACTTCCAAAACTATGTTGAATAATAATGGTGAGAGTGGGCAACCTTGTCTTGTTCCTGATCTTAGTGGAAATGGTTTCAGCTTTTCACCATTGAGGACAATGTTGGCTGTGGGTTTGTCATATATGGCCTTTATTATGTTGAGGAAAGTTCCCTCTATGTCTACTTTCTGCAGGACTTTTATCATAAATGGGTGTTGAATTTTGTTGAAAGCTTTTTCTGCATCTATTGAGATGATCATATGGTTTTTCTCCTTCAATTTGTTAATATGAGGTATCACGTTGATTGATTTGCGTATATTGAAGAATCCTTGCATTCCTGGAATAAACCCCACTTGATCATGGTGTATGATCCTTTTAATGTGCTGTTGGATTCTGTTTGCTAGTATTTTGTTGAGGATTTTTGCATCTATGTTCATCAGTGATATTGGCCTGTAGTTTTCTTTCTTTGTGACGTCTTTGTCTGGTTTTGGTCTCAGGGTGATGGTGGACTCATAGAATGAGTTTGGGAGTGTTCCTTCCTCTGCAATATTTTGGAAGAGTTTGAGAAGGATAGGTGTTAGCTCTTCTCTAAATGTTTGATAGAATTCGCCTGTGAAGCCATCTGGTCCTGGGCTTTTGTTTGTTGGAAGATTTTTAATCACAGTTTCAATTTCAGTGCTTGTGATTGGTCTGTTCATATTTTCTATTTCTTCCTGGTTCAGTCTCGGCAGCTTGTGCATTTCTAAGAATCTGTCCATTTCTTCTAGGTTGTCCATTTTATTGGCATAGAGTTGCTTGTAGTAATCTCTCATGATCGTTTGTATTTCTGCAGTGTCAGTGGTTACTTCTCCTTTTTCATTTCTAATTCTATTGATTTGAGTCTTCTCCCTTTTTCTCTTGATGAGTCTGGCTAATGGTTTATCAATTTTGTTTACCTTCTCAAAGAACCAGCTTTTAGTTTTATTGATCTTCGTTATTGTCTCCTTCATTTCTTTTTCATTTATTTCTGATCTGATCTTTATGATTTCTTCCCTTCTGCTAGCTTTGGGGTTTTTTTGTTCTTCTTTCTCTAATTGCTTCAGGTGCAATTTTAGGTTGTTTATTCGAGATGTTTCCTGTTTCTTGATGTAGGCTTGTATTGCTATAAACTTCCCTCTTAGCACTGCTTTTGCTGCATCCCATAGGTTTTGGGTCATCGTATCTCCATTGTCATTTGTTTCTAGGTATTTTTTGATTTCCCCTTTGATTTCTTCAGTAATCACTTCATTATTAAGTAGTGTATTGTGTAGCCTCCATGTGTTTGTATTTTTTACAGATCTTTTCCTGTAATTGATATCTAGTCTCATAGCGTTGTGGTCGGAAAAGATACTTGATATGATTTCAATTTTCTTAAATTTACCAAGGCTTGATTTGTGACGCAAGATATGATCTATCCTGGAGAATGTTCCATGAGCACTTGAGAAAAATGTGTATTCTGTTGTTTTTGGGTGGAATGTCCTATAAATATCAATTAAGTCCATCTTGTTTAATGTATCATTTAAAGCTTGTGTTTCCTTATTTATTTTCATTTTGGATGATCTGTCCATTGGTGAAAGTGGGGTGTTAAAGTCCCCTACTATGATTGTGTTGCTGTCGATTTCCCCTTTTATGGCTGTTAGTATTTGCCTTATGTATTGAGGTGCTCCTATGTTGGGTGCATAAATATTTACAATTGTTATACCTTCCTCTTGGATCGATCCCTTGATCATTATATAGTGCCCTTCTTTGTTTCTTGTAATAGTCTTTATTTTAAAGTCTATTTTGTCTGATATGAGAATTGGTACTCCAGCTTTCTTTTGATTTCCATTTGCATGGAATATCTTTTTCCATCCCCTCACCTTCAGTCTGTATGTGTCTCTAGGTCTGAAGTGGGTGTCTTGTAGACAGCATATATATGGGTCTTGTGTTTGTATCCATTCAGCTAGTCTGTGTCTTTTGGTGGAGCATTTAATCCATTTACATTTAAGGCAATTATCGATATGTATGTTCCTCTTCCCATTTTTTAAAAATGTTTTGGGTTTGTTATTGTAGGTGTTTTCCTTCTCTTATGTTTCTTGCCTAGAGTAGTTCCTTTAGCATTTGTTGTAAAGCTGGTTTGGTGATGCTGAACTCTCTCAGCTTTTGCTTTTCTGTAAAGATTTTAATTTCTCCATCAAATCTGAATGAGATCCTTGCTGGGTAGAGTAATCTTGGTTGTAGGTTTTTCTCCTTCATCACTTTAAGTATATCCTGCTACTCCCTTCTGGCTTTCAGAGTTTCTGCTGAAAGATCAGATGTTAACCTTATGGGGATTCCCTTGTGTGTTATTTGTTGTTTTTCCCTTGCTGCTTTTAATATGTTTTCTTTATATTTAATTTTTGACAGTTTGATTAATATGTGTCTTGACGTGTTTCTCCTTGGATTTATCCTGTATGGGACTCTCTGTGCTTCCAGGACTTGATTAACTATTTCCTTTCCCATATTAGGGAAGTTTTCAACTATAATCTCTTCAAATATTTTCTCAGTCCCTTTCTTTTTCTCTTCTTCTTCTGGGACCCCTATAATTCGAATGTTGGTGCATTTAATGTTGTCCCAGAGGTCTCTGAGACTGTCCTCAGTTCTTTTCATTCTTTTTTCTTTATTCTGCTCTGCAGTAGTTATTTCCACTATTTTATCTTCCAGGTCACTTATCCATTCTGCTGCCTCAGTTATTCTGCTATTGATCCCATCTAGAGTATTTTTAATTTCATTTATTGCGTTTTTCATCATTGCTTGGTTCTTCTTTAGTTCTTCTACCCTTGTTAAATGTTTCTTGCATTTTGTCTATTCTATCTTCCAGGTCACTTATCCATTCTGCTGCCTCAGTTATTCTGCTATTGATCCCATCTAGAGTATTTTTAATTTCATTTATTGCGTTTTTCATCATTGCTTGGTTCTTCTTTAGTTCTTCTACCCTTGTTAAATGTTTCTTGCATTTTGTCTATTCTATTTCCAAGATTTTGGATCATCCTTACTATCATTATTCTGAATTCTTTTTCAGGTAGACTACCTATTTCCTCTTCATTTGTTAGGTCTGGTGTGTTTTGACCCTGCTCCTTCATCTGCTGTGTGTTTTTCTGTTGTCTCATTTTGCTTATCTTACTGTGTTAGGGGTCTCCTTTTCACAGGCTGCAGGTTTGTAGTTCCCGTTGTTTTTGGTATCTGTCCCCAGTGGCTAAGGTTGGTTCAGTGAGTTGTGTAGGCTTCCTGGTGGAGGGAACTAGTGCCTGTGTTCTGGTGGATGAGGCTGGATCTTGTCTTTCTGGTGGGCACGTCCATGTCTGGTGGTGTGTTTTGGGGTGTCTGTGGCCTTATTATGATTTTAGGCAGCCTCTCTGCTAATGGATGGGGCTGTGTTCCTGTCTTGCTAGTTGTTTGGCATAGGGTGTCCAGCACTGTAGCTTGCTGGTCGTTGAGTGAAGCTGGGTCTTGATGTTGAGATGGAGATCTCTGAGAGATTTTTGCCGTTTGGTATTACATGGAGCTGGGAGGTCTCTTGTGGACCAGTGTCCTGAAGTTGGCTCTCCCACCTCAGAGGCACAACCCTGATGCCTGGCTGGAGCACCAAAAGCCTTTCATCCACACGGCTCAGAGTAAAAGGGAGAAAAAATAGAAAGAAAGAAGGAAAGAGGATATAATATAGTGAAGTAAAATAAAGCTATTATAAAGCAAAGCTATACAGACAAAATCTCACCCAGAAGCATATACATGTACACTCACAAAAAAAGGAAAAGGGGAAAAATTAATATATCCTGCTCCCAAAGTCCACCTCCTGAATTTGGGATGATTCGTTGTCTATTCAGGTATTCAACAGATGCAGGCACATCAAGTGTGTGTGGAGTTTTAATCCGCTGCTTCTGAGGCTGCTGGGAGAGATTTCACTTTCTCTTCTTTGTTCGCACAGCTCCCGGGGTTCAGCTTTGGATTTGGACCCACCTCTGTGTGTAGGTCACCTGAGGGCATCTGTTCTTCGCTCACACAGGACTGGGTTAAAGGAGCAGCTGCTTCGGGGGCTCTGGCTCACTCAGGCCGGGGGAAGGGAGGGGTACGGATGCGGGGCGAGCCTGCAGCGGCAGAGGCCGGCGTGACGTTGCAGCAGCCTGAGGCGCGCCGTGCGTTCTCCCGGGGAAGTTGTCCCTGGATCACGGGAGCCTGGCCGTGGCGGGCTGCACAGGCTCCCGGGAGGGGAGGTGTGGATAGTGACCTGTGCTCGCACACAGGCTTTTTGGTGGCGGCAGCAGCAGTCTTAGCGTCTCATGCCTGTCTCTGGGGTCCGCGCTGATAGCCGCGGCTTGCGCCCGTCTCTGGAGTTCATTTAGGCCGCGCTCTGAATCCCCTCTCCTCGTGCACCAGGAAACAAAGAGGGAAGAAAAAGTCTCTTGCCTCTTCGGCAGCTGCAGACTTTTTCCTGGACTCCCTTCTGGCTAGCTGTGGTGCGCTAACCCCTTCAGGCTGTGTTCACGCCGCCAACCCCAGTCCTCTCCCTGCGATGCTACCGAAGCCCGAGCTTCAGCTCCCAGCCCCCGCCCGCCCTGGTGGGTGAGCAGACAAGCCTCTCGGGCTGGTGAGTGCTGGTTGGCGCCGAGCCTCTGTGCGGGAGTCTCTCCGCTTTGCCCTCCGCACCCCTGTGGCTGCGCTCTCCTCCGTGGCTCTGAAGCTTCCCCCCTCTGCCACCCACAGTCTCTGCCCGCAAAGGGGCTTCCTAGTGCCTGGAAACCTTTCCTCCTTCACGGCTCCCTCCCACTGGCGCAGGTCCCATCCCTATTCTTTTGTCTCTGTTATTTCTTTTTTCTTTTGCCCTACCCAAGTACGTGGGGAGTTTCTTGCCTTTTGGGAGGTCTGACGTCTTCTGCCAGCGTTCAGTGGGTGTTCTGTAGGAGCAGTTCCACTTGTAGATGTATTTCTAATGTATCTGTGGGAAGGAAGGTGATCTCCGTGTCTTACTCTTCCACCATCTTGCCCTCGTTGAAAACTTTTAAATTTAAGTTTACTCATATGTAAATGGACAACCTAACATATAATAGGATTATAATCAGGGTTGCTATATGGATTAAATGTAATAGTATTTGTAAAGTACTTAGCACAATGCCCAGCTTAAAAAATTGAAGCTATCCTTATTTTCCTCACTAGCTTATAGTAGTAAGATAGATAATATACAGTGCCTAGCACTTACTAGGTGTTTGACAAATTCTACTTTTCTTCCATTCTACCTTTAATTCAGGTTTTACTTTGTGAAAGATTAAATAGATTCAGCTCTTCATATAGTTTTCTTAATTTTAAAAATCTTTTGCTTCCCACCTTTTCTCTTTCCTAGTCATATTTGAGTAATCAGTTCTGGAAATATCTACAAATACTATCTTAGGGGTATCCAAATTTTCAACTTTTGGCTTTGTCTATTTAAAATATTAAATACTGGAAATATATACCAAAATAATAATAGCAGTTTTCATGGGTTGGAGGCATTATGGGAAACTTCTATTTTTCCTTTATAAATGCTTATATTTTCTACAAGAGAAATATGCTAACTTAAAATATAAAGAAGCAAATATTCTTTGAAAAAGGGAGGGAGGGAAAGCAAGAGCAAGTCTAGTGGTCCAAATGGGCATAAAAGGTATGCAGTGTACCTTTTGCAATATAGTTTTATCTAGGTTGATTTCTTGTCTGAGTCTTCTACACCTTGCACATGTTTACCTTTGATTAAGGATAAGCAGAAATTTAGACTCTCCTTCATGCAGTGGCTTTGTCTCTTCTTCTATAATCAGAGAGCAAGGAGAGATGGAACTAAACATCTAGTCCTGGCCAGGTCCCAGGAACTTTGGCTAGTTTAGCAGCCTGACAATATCCTGGGTAAATGCATCACTTCTGCTGCTCTCAATCTGTTTTGGAAAAGTGCTATGGTAGAGTGCCTGATATTTGAGGCTTTTACTATTCCAGGTCACCTTTACAAACTTCCTGATGTGGAGTGGGAAATTCTAGCTTGAACTGCCATCCATTACTGTACTAGACATATTGTGGCTGCTGCCTGTAATGATTCCTGAGCTGTGCTATTAAAGGCAAGGTATTACTCTGCAAGGTTTATAATAGCAGTCTTGCTGAAACAAGCAAATGCCTTCTATTACATTAATGTTCATAACAAATAGCTGGCCTCTGGCTCTGCTTCATCTTCTTATGTGTGTCTGGGCAGTAGGGCT
This sequence comes from Balaenoptera ricei, assembly GCF_028023285.1. NCBI lineage: Eukaryota > Metazoa > Chordata > Mammalia > Artiodactyla > Balaenopteridae > Balaenoptera > Balaenoptera ricei. The sequence goes on along the minus strand of NC_082646.1, from coordinate 78,667,056 downwards.
TGCATGGTGGTGAATATTTTTAGGCTCCTTCAAGCAGCCAGAACACCAGTTAATGCAAGATCATCTTGACAGCCCTTTTTAGATCTTGACACCTGATGCTTTTTCTGAGGGCTTTGTAAAAGCAACATTTATAATTTTCACCTTTAATACAGTTATAAAAGTCTGATGCATCTTTTCAGAAGAAAACTCTACAATAAAAAAGGAAAATTGAAGTAAATTAAGTCAGGGAGCTTTTCGAGCCATTAAGGAAAATATTGTATACCATCATGACATTTCAACCCTTAACTTGGTGCTGAAGCATATCAGTTGAGCTGATGAGCTATGGCTGAATAAAAGTAAGGGTTTGAGCTAGTCAAATACCTTTCTAAGCAGCTTGCCTTATCACAGTCTATTTATCTAAGCACCTAATCAAGGATATTTATTCCTGTGGTTGCAGTAAAAATGGAAATATCAACGGAGAGCAATTGGTTATTTGAATTTGCTCAGTGTTGAGCAGGAAATCTTGCAGAAATCTTAAGCTTCATCCATTCACACATTCATAAGAGCTCCATCCTTTAGCTAACTCCTTCATAATTGGAAGCTTTTTGGAAAAGAAAAAAAACACTAATATGTTCTCTCTTCGTATGGTGCGGAAAGAAGGAGTAACTTAAGTGGATATGTGAAAAAGATTATAATGCATAAACTAATTGTGAATATAATTACTATGCTGTAAGAATGATTAGCAACTTTGTTTTTGTCTCTAAATGCTGTTTCCAGCTGTATTCACTAGGGGAAATATTTCCATGACCTTGGATTGAAACTTGCACATTTCCTATGACTTTACTCCTTACACGCAGATAATAGATTTATGATTCCATAAAGTTGTAAATGTGACTTTAATTTAGAGATTAGATGGTCCAGTCTAAGATATTAATTAAGCATTTCAATATTCATTCAAAGGTAAGACTCCCCCCTTACCTGTCCATGCCCCTAAAGTAAAGACTAGTAGACTTCAGGAATGGAGGTATAGTCAGATTTTGCTCCTTTATTCCACTCACTTTTTTGGTCTTTTACACAATAGCGGGAAGGTGTAGGAAGAGGTTTTAAGGGCATAAGTACATTGATACCTTTGTGTGAAATCACATTTATGGTAATAAATCCTAAATTTGTATGACTGGCTTGGATTTCTCCCTTAATTTCTAGGTTTATATTTTCAATTGCCTGTTCAGCATGCCCATTTGCATTTCTAATACTCATCTTAAATTTAAGATGCCCAGTCTGAACTACATTTTTTTCCCAAAACATTTTTCCATTTGCAGTGTACCCCATCTTAGGAAATCATCCTTCTAATTGTTAAGGCCAAAATCTGTGGTATCATTTCTGATTCTTTCTTCTTTTCATAAGTCTGATGTGTCAGAAAGTCCTGTTGGTGCTACTTTCAATATACATCCAGAATTCTCCACTCTGTTACTAGTAGAGTCCAAGCCATCATCTTTTCTCACCTGGATTATGGCCTCCTACTGGTCTCCTTGCCTCCACCCTTGCCCCTTTAGTCTTAGTGAGTAGCCAGGTGATCCTAGTTAAAACCCTGAAATGGCTCTGTTTGACTCACAGCAAAAGCCAGAGTTGTTACACTGGCCTATAAGGCCCAACATACTCCAGTACCCATTATCTCTTTGATTTCATTTATGATTAATTTTCCTTATTAGCTTGGCAACAGCCATATTAACTTTTTTTTATTCCTTAAACATGCTAGGAAAATTTCCATCTTTGGAGTCTTTGTACTGCTTCCTCTACTTGGAATGTTCTGTTTCTTTCTTGCTCATATTTCTGTGACTTACTCCATTACCTCCTTCACATCTTTGCTCAGATTGTTACCTTTTCAATGATGCCTACCTCATCTACCCTGGCATTCCTGATCCCCCTTGCTCTGACTTTTGTGTTTATTATCTGTGTCCTCACCCCTCACTAGCCTGACAGTTCTATGAGAGCAGTGATTCATGTTGGTCTTGTGTACTGGTATATCCCCAGCACCTAAAACAGAACTTACACTGTCTAGGAACTCAATAAATATTTATGGATTGAATTTGGTGATGTGCTTTCTTATGTTTGTTGGAAGTTCCCAATACCAGGGACTTTTATCCAATACTTCCTTTGATCCGGGCATTTTCTTGGTGGAAACTGTTGACTCCTTCTTACACTCGTAGATATCCATTGTCCACTCTAGCTTCTTGCTGCCGGGATGCCTCCATTTTTATGTAGCCCTATTCATTAGGACCAAGATGACCTCAAGTGACCCACATTGATCCATGGGAAGCATTCATTTCTTGTCCCAACAAATTGGAAATGCAGGTAAAACCAACGTTATCCTGCTAATCTGGCCTGCTTTATATTCCCAGGTATGAGTCAGACTGAATTAGTCAGAATTCTCCAGAGAAACAAAACAAATAGGATAGTGGCACTAATTTCTGCAATCCCTCTAGTAATGTGGTATTGCTTTTGGTTTATTGTTTTCCCAGGTAGAGACAGTTCTACCTAGGTGGAGGATTCCACTTCGCCTTTCCTACCATAACAGCATAAACTCTACAAGTCAAGAAATCTATGTGAGGATTCTGATTCTGTAAGTTACTGAATATGTGTGTTCCAATTATACATTCCAAAGCTGGGGGAATAACCACAGGATGGGTTGGGAGACTGTATTATTAGGGTCATCAGAGAAACAGAACCAATAGGAGATATATATATATACACACACACACACATACGCATGCACATACATACACACACATAATATATTTATACATTTATATTTATAAATTTATTTTAAATATATTTAAATTTAAAAAAATATATGTTTATTTTAAGAAATTGCTCACATGATGGTGCAGGCTTGGTCAGTCTAAAATATCATGAGGGAGGCTGGCAGGCTGGAGACTTAGGTAAGAGCTGTATTCGAGTCCAAAGGCAGTCTGCTGGCAGAATTCCTTCTTGCTTGGAGGAGATCAGCCTTTTGTTCTTTTCAGGTTTTCAGCTGATTTATGAGCACCACCCATATTATAGAGAGTGATCTGCTTTACTCAAAGTCCACTAATTTAAATGTAAATCTCATCCAAAAATACCCTCACAGAAACATCTGGAATAATGTTTAACCAGATATCTGGACACTGTGGTCCAGCCAAATTAACACATAAAATTAACCATCACAGTGACCCACTGGACATACTCTGAGCTGGACCTGAGTTAAAATTCCATCAATCACCTGAATTCTATAAACCCCTACTCTGACTAGTGGATCACAGCAACTTTTTGGGTCTCCTTGAATTAGTGTCAGTTCAGAGCCAAGGTCCAGTAATCTCTCTGAAACTTCTGATGATTTCCTTTTCCCCACTATGCAGTCACCTTGGTAACAGACCTTCCCTTTGGAAAAAACTAGGAGAAAGATTAATAGTATAAAATTTTAGCAGCATAGCTGTGACCTTCCTTAAGGGGACCTGGTCTCCTTTTCATTAAAGGTTGTCTTGATCTGTAAACTGACTCAAATTTGGGAATGGTTCAAATCCATTTATATGATTCAAGTCAGACTTTCGTGTACTTGACCTTGGATTCTTCCACTTACAGAGATCAAGTAAGAATTTAGTACACTGCTCATATATTTAACTTCTACGGACACCATGCTATCAACTAATGTCATAAGATCTCTGTAAGTCAGACTATTCTGATTACAGCTTTGACTCTGCTATCTATTAAAGTAACCACCTCCATTTTTCCTTTGGAATTTAAATGTCTCTACTTGGCCACTGGCACACTGGGATACAACTATCTTCATTGCATTTATTTTATTTTATTTAAAAAAAATTTTTTAAACATCTTTATTGGAGTATAATTGCTTTACAATGGTGTGTTAGTTTCTGTTTTATATCAAAGTGAATCAGTTATACATATACATATATTCCCATATCTCTTCCCTCATGCATCTCCCTCCCTCTCACCCTCCCTATCCCACCCTTCTAGCTGGTAACAAAGCACCGAGCTGATCTCCCTGTGCTATGCGGCTGCTTCCCACTAGCTATCTATTTTACATTTGGTAGTGTATATATATGTCCATGCCACTCTATCACTTTGTCGCAGCTTACCCTTCCCCCTCTCTGTATCCTCAAGTCCATTCTCTAGTAGTTCTGTGTCTTTATTCCCATCTTGCCCCTAGGTTCTTCATGACCTTTTTTTTTTTTTAGATTCCATATATATGTGTTAGCATATGGTATTTGTTTTTCTCCTTCTGACTTACTTCACTCTGTATGACAGACTCTAGGTCCATCCAACTCACTACAAATAACTCCATTTCATTTCTTTTTATGGCTGAGTAATATTCCATTGTATATATGTGCCACATCTTCTTTATCCATTCATCCGATGATGGACACTTAGGTTGCTTCCATGTCCTGGCTATTGTAAATAGAGCTGCAATGAACATTTTGGTACATGACTTTTTTTGAACTATGGTTTTCTCAGGGTATATGCCCAGTAATGGGATTGTTGGGTCGTATGGTAGTTCTATTTTTAGTTTTTTAAGGAACCTCCATACTGTTCTCCATAGTGGCTGTATCAATTTACATTCCCACCAACAGTGCAAGAGGGTTCCCTTTTCTCCACACCCTCTCCAGCATTTATTGTTTGTAGATTTTTTGATGATGGCCATTCTGACTGGTGTGAGATGATATCTCATTGTAGTTTTGATTTGCATTTCTCTAATGATTAATGATGTTGAGCATTCTTTCATGTGTTTGTTGGCCATCTGTATATCTTCTTTGGAGAAATATCTATTTAGGTCTTCTGCCCATTTTTGGATTGGGTTGTTTGTTTTTTTGATATTGAACTGCATGAGCTGCTTGTAAATCTTGGAGATTAATCCTTTGTCAGTTGCTTCATTTGCAAATATTTTCTCCCATTCTGAGGGTTTTCTTTTCATCTTGTTTATGGTTTCCTTTGCTGTGCAAAAGCTTTTAAGTTTCATTAGGTCCCATTTGTTTATTTTTGTTTTTATTTCCATATCTCTAGGAGGTGGGTCAAAAAGGATCTTGCTGTGATTTATGTCATAGAGTGTTCTGCCTATGTTCTCCTCTAAGAGTTTAATAGTGTCTGGCCTTACATTTGGGTCTTCAGTCCATTTTGAGTTTATTTTTGTGTATGGTGTTAGGGAGTGTTCTAATTTCATTCTTTTACACGTAGCTGTCCAGTTTTCACAGCACCACTTATTGAAGAGGCTGTCTTTTCTCCACTGTATATTTTTGCCTCCTTCATCAAATATAAGGTGACCATATGTGCATGTTTTATCTCTGGGCTTTCTATCCCGTTCCATTGATCTATATTTCTGTTTTTTTGCCAGTACCATACTGTCTTGATTACTGTAGCTTTGTAGTATAGTCTGAAGTCAGGGAGCCTGATTTCTCCAGCTCCATTTTTCTTTCTCAAGATTGCTTTGGCTATTCGGGGTCTTTTGTGTCTCCATACAAATTGTGAAATTTTTTGTTCTAGTTCTGTGAAAAATGCCAGTGGTAGTTTGATAGGGATTGCATTGAACCTGTAGATTGCTTTGAGTAGCATAGTCATTTTCACAATGTTGATTCTTCCAATCCAAGAACATGGTATATCTCTCCCATCTGTTTGTATCATCTTTAATTTCTTTCATCAATGTCTTATAGTTTTCTGCATACAGATCTTTTGTCTCCTTAGGTAGGTTTATTCCTAGATATTTTATTCTTTTTGTTGCAGTGGTAAATGGGAGCGTTTTCTTAATTTCACTTTCAGATTTTTCATCATTAGTGTATAAGAATGCAAGAGATTTCTGTGCATTAATTTTGTATCCTGCAACTTTACCAGATTCATTGATTAGCTCTAGTAGTTTTCTGGTAGCATCTTTAGGATTCTCTGTGTATAGTATCATGTCATCTGCAAACAGTGACAGCTTTACTTCTTCTTTTCCGATTTGGATTCCTTTTATTTCTTTTTCTTCTCTGATTGCTGTGGCTAACACTTCCAAAACTATGTTGAATAATAGTGGTGAGAGTTGGCAACCTTGTCTTGTTCCTCATCTTAGTGGAAATGGTTTCAGTTTTTCACCATTGAGAACGATGTTGGCTGTGGGTTTGTCATATGTGGCCTTTATTATGTTGAGGAACGTTCCCTCTGTGCCTACTTTCTGGAGGGTTTTTATAAATGCATGTTGAATTTTGTTGAAAGCTTTCTCTGCATCTATTGAGATGATCATATGGTTTTTCTCCTTCAATTTGTTAATATGGTGTATCACATTGTTTGCTTTGCATATATTGAAGAATCCTTGCATTCCTTGCATTTAGATTTCCCAATTCAAAAAACTCATCCTTAAGATTCTCGCTGTCCAGAACCACTCCATGTACCAAAATCTGTATTAGTCAGTGTTCTCCAGAGAAACAGAACCAATAGGATATAGATATAGGTATAGGTATAGATATATGGAAAGAGAGAAAGAGAGATTTTAAAGAATTGGTTCATGTAATTTTGGTGCCAGAAAGTCCTAAGCCCATAGGGCAAGGTGACAAGCTGGAGATTCAGGTAAGAATGGATATTTTGGTCTTGAGTCTGAAGGCTGGAAACTTAGGCAGAATATTTATGTTGTAGTCTGGAGGCAGAATTATTTCTTTGGGAATTTTCAGTCTTTGCTCTTAAGGCCTTCAACTGATTGGATGAGACCCACCCACATTATGGAGAGTAATCTGCTTTACTCAAAGTCTACTGATTTAAATATTAGTCACAACTGAAAAAAAAAATACCTTTACAGCAAAATCTAGATTGTGTTTGACCAAAAAACTAACTGAGCTCCATAACCTAGCCAAGTTGATAAATAAAATTAACCATTACACAGGCCTAATCATCTGGGGAACCTTAAGGAATACAATTCTGGTTCTCTAAGTTGTACCAAGGAAGCACCTTTAAGTAAGCTTGAGGCAAAAGAAGTACCATTTTACTTTCCTTCCTTGTTTGGAGGTTGGGAACTCACAGCATGTAAGAGCCTTTTTCAAAAATGTATTTTCACAAATCTTCTCTTTGGTTTTCTGACATGGTTTCCTTTAATCACTTTTATTGAGGTAGAACTTACATATGATATATTTCCCCAATTAAGTATACAATCTAATGAGTTTTTTTTTAACATCTTTATTGGAGTATAATTGCTTTACAATGTTATGTTAGTTTCTGCTGTATAACAAAGTGAATCAGCTATACGTATACATATATCCCCATATCCTCTCCCTCTTGTGTCTCCCTCCCACCCTCCGTATCCCACCCCTCTAGGTGGTCACAAAGCACCGAGTTGATATCCCTGTGCTATGCAGCTGCTTCCCACTAGCTATTTATTTTACATTTGGTAGTGTATATATGTTGATGCCACTCTCTCACTTCGTCCCAGCTTACCCAGATACATACAGTCATGAAACTACTTACCTCTGTGATCTTGAGTAAGTTGCTTAAATTGCATTTTTCCTTTAAAAAATTACTTCTCATTTTCAGTAAAATTTAAATTCCTTATAGAGTTATGGAAATTGAAAGATATGGCCATAAATCACCTAGTGTAAGGTGTGGCACATACTAAGATCTTGATTAATGTTGGTTCCCCATTTGTCCTCCTACTGATGGCAGAGACTAGCTTTCATATATTTTAACATGCCTTAGCAACTCATATGGGGCAAGGCACATAGAAGATGCTGAGTAAATATTTGTGGAATGAACAAGTAAGTCAAGTGCCCTAAACACACAGAAGAGAAATCAATTAATTATAAATTAATTAAGATCATCATATTTCCTTTCCTTCATCTCTGCACTTACCAAGCAACTTTCTCATATTAATTCAGTTTCCAAGAAATCTTCCCTACTAGGAAAAGAACACACTATCCACTTGACTTGAGAATTTTGGTCCATGAGGCAATAATGTTTCTCATTATAAATGAAGAAATTAGATTTCAAGTTGCTAATCAACATCTAGTGAGTTTGATTCCCATTAACTAGTCCCCTTAAATCTAATCAACCTTGAATAAATGAATAGGAGAGAACGTTCAACATTGAAAAGATAAGAATCAGGTCTTTGCCCATGGAGACTTTGAAAGGAACCATATAAGATACCAACAACCTTTCTACTGAGAAGTTGGTAAGTCTGAGTTTAGCACTGTGTGTACCAGAGATACCAGGGTTGGGCCTACCCTTTCCAATCACTTTAATATTGTTTTTATTTTTTGAGGAAAATTGCTACCAAATGAAATATAACCTCTCTAAAAAATATAGAGAGCCTCAACATAAGATGGTTCTATCAGTTGTTGACTGCATTCCACTAGGATCCCTCTGTTCTCTTCAGCTGTAACAAACTACTTTTTGCTCCTTTCTGCCTCTGTCTTCTCTCAGGCCTGAAATGCCTTCTTTTCATCTTTACCTAAACAAATAAGTAAGTTAAACAATGTTCAAGTCCTGATTCAAGTCTCCTTCCTCCCTGGAGCTTACCTTGATGAGGCTGGTTTGTTATTCTCTGTTTTCTTTAATAGGTCTTTGAACCTATGATACTTGATATTCATGTAACTTGTTCTTTCAGACAGAACTCTTTATAATGCAATGACAGAAACCTAGTGGTGGTAAACAGTCTTCTAGATGACTCCTAAATGTCTTCACCTTTGGTATTCATCTCTTTGAATGTTTTTTTTCCCCCCACTGAATTAAGGCTGACCCTGTGTGACCTATAGAATATGGCAGAAGTGATGGTATGACTTTCAAGTTTAGTTGGTTAGGTTGTAAAAGGCATTGCAGCCTTGGCCTTGGACTCTTGGGTAGCTCACTCTGAAAGAAGCTAGCTATCATGCTATGAGGACACTCAAGCAGCCCTGTGGAAATGCCCTTGTTGAAAGAAACTGAGACCCTCTAGCCTACAGCCAGCATGAATCTGTCAGCCATGTAAGTGAGTCATCTTAGAAAGGGATTCTCCATTTCAGTCAAGCCATTGGATGACTGTAGTACCAGTCAACGTCTAAGGGCAACAATATGAGAGACTCTGAACCAGAACATTCCATCTGAGCCACCCTATATTCCTGACTGTTAGAAACTGTGAGATATAATGTGATTTTTTTTTTTGCTTTAAGCCATTAAAGTTGGAATAATTCATTCTGAGCATTATGAGCAATTGTTAACTAATATGCTAATTCAAATTGGTTCAAGGAAAAACAAGTATTGTTCACAAAACAGAAAAGTCCAGGGGCATGGATTTAAGGATGGATGTACTGGAGGAGGGAAGGATTGGGAGTCTGGGATTAGCAGATGAAAACTATTATATATAGGATGGATAAGCAACAAGGTCCTACTGTATAGCACAGAGAATTATATTCAATATCATGTGATAAACCATAATGGAAAAGAATATGAAAAAGAATAGATATATATGTATAACTGAGTCACTTTGCTGTGCAACAGAAGTTAACACAACGCTGTGAACCAACTATACTTCTGTAAAATTTTTAAAGAAAGGATAGATGTATTTAGATACAAACAATTGTTGTTAGGAATATGTTTATTCCCATATCTTTTATAGAAGACAAACGACATCTTTTTCCCTCTGTGGGCTTCTTTCTTCAGACAGATTCTGCTTATGAATTTGCATAGATGAGTAGGAGTAACTCCATATATACATCCTAACATGTTAGCAACTCAGAGAAACTTTTGTCTCTTTCCCAAAAGTTTAAGCATATGACTAAGATTGAGTCTTTTTAGCCTGCTTTGTGTTGGGTACACTTGGGGCCAGAGGATAGATCTGTGGATGTTATAACTGAGTCATTTAATCATCCTTGAAGCAAGATGACAGGGTAGACTCCCACAGAAGGAGCTCTCAGGAGAGAGAGCGATGATATTTCAAAGAACAGATAAGGTGCTATATCTGAAACATAGATGCTGGACAGGCAAAATTATAGTCATCAACTGCAAACACATAAAATGGAATAATCTTCCAAAAACCCTACTTCAATCATGTTTCTCAGAATGTCAAGGCCATTTAGTGCCTTTAAATTTTCTTTATTAAATATTTCTTTGAAAGCTGGGAAAGGTAACATGTTCGCATTGCAACCAGTCTAATATTACAAAGAAATTGTCATGGTTAGATAAGTTATACTGATTAATTCATAAAACATGAATTGAGCACCTCCTACATACTTTGACACGATGTTAGGTGCTACAAATTCAGTGGTGAACAAGAGAAGCTCAGTTGGTCCCTGCCCTCCTACTGTGTGTAATGTAGTGTGAAAAAAAATCCCCCCAAACATTGAAGAAGTAATTATATGACGAATATCTTAAATACAATGTTAAGTGCTATCAAGGAAAAATACAAGACTCCGTGGGAGCATAAAATTGTCTGATGCTCAATAAATAAACATGAGGTTCAGATAACAGACTTGGTGTCTAAGCCCTCAGGTGAAATCCTTGTGTTGTTTCTGCGTAACTGAGTGACTTTGTGTTAAACACTTAACTTCTCCAAGTCCTACTTCCTTCATAAAATCACCTTTATGAAGATTAAGTAAGATATTGCAAGTAATGTGCTTAGTGCATTGCTCAGCTTATAATAAATGCTCAATAGTTGCTACTTTTATTATTTTGCACACAGGACTTGGCATAGTGCCATGGATTAGCAAATGTTCGAAGATGTATGCTAAATGAGTAGGAACCCTCCAAGCACCTGTCTGCATGACTCTCCCCCACCTTCTTTAGGTGTTTAGTCCAATGTCACCATCTCATTCTGTCTAGATTGAAACCCCCGCCTTGACCTTACATTTTCTGTTGCCTTATCTGTTTATAAGTCATTCTCCATACACTTATCACCATCTGATATACTATATATTTTTCTTATTTATGGCCTGTTTCCCCAATAGAATGTAACCTTGATGAAATTCTAGATTTTCGTTTATTTTGTTCATTGATATTCCTACAGAACCTCAAACAATTCCTGTTAAGTAGTAGGCACTGAATATATACTGAGCACAGCAATTGAATTTATTGATCACTTTTTGTATGCCAGGCACTGTTTTAGCGTTTTATATGTATTCTTGCATTAACAGTGGGTATCAAGACACTTAAAAAATGTCTGAGCACACACACAGGCTCAACATGAGCTGTGCTTTTGGACATGGGCAATGTACATGCTCAGCAGTCCTGCCAAACTTCCCATCTCCTTGGGATCTCCCTTGTTGAAGTTCCATGGGTACTCCAGTCCTACCTTTACTCTATATAAATAATATGCTTACTTATATGACATGGTGTTCGGTGTTTGCTGAGCTATTTCTTAATGTGCTTGGGAGAGGAGGATTGCCAGGAAGAATAAGATTCTGAGGTCACATATACCGTTACAAGTATTTGTCAGCTTAGCCCACCTGACCCCTAACCCTGTGGGGAAAAAACACAGTTTTCTCGTTATCTTTTTACTTCCTTTAGTTTTCTCATGGGCACAAATATGTTTAACTTTTAAATTAATACCTCATCCATATAAACTTCCTCAACTTGCACATATTATTATCCCTACTTCCCACACATTCTACTGAATCTGAAATAAATGTTTATGGAATTGTTTCCAAAGTGTCCAGAGTTTTAAGTGAAGCACAGTTCTCTGTCTGTGTCTTCTGAATTATCTTGGTCTTCAAATCTCTGTAGTTATTTTTTAAAAATTCATACCTTTATTAACTCCTTCTAGATAAAAAATAGTCAAAAGATTATATATGCATAAAATTGAACTTTTGCCTCCCAGATCTATTCTCCAGACATAAATTTTAAGGTTTTTGTGCATATTGTCGGAAATTTTCTTTTTTTAAAATTTAATTTTATTTACTTTTTATACAGCAGGTTCTTATTAGTCATCCATTTTATACACATCAGTGTATACATGTCAATCCCAATCTCCCAATTCATCGCACCACCACCTCCACCCCCCGCTGCTTTCCCCCCCTTGGTGTTCATACATTTGTTCTCTACATCTGTGTCTCTATTTCTGCCCTGCAAACCAGTTCATCTGTACCATTTTTCTAGGTTCCACATATATGGGTTAATATACAATATTTGTTTTTCTCTTTCTGACTTACTTCACTCTGTATGACAGTCTCTAGATTCATCCACTTCTCTACAAATGACCCAATTTCGTTCCTTTTTATGGCTGAGTAATATTCCATTGTATATATGTACCACATCTTCGTTATCCATTCGTCTGTTGATGGGCATTTAGGTTGCTTCCATGACCTGGCGATTGTAAATTAGCACAGCAACGGACATTGGGGTGCATGTGTCTTTTTGAATTATGGTTTTCTCTGGGTATATGCCCAGTAGTGGGATTGCTGGGTCATATAGTAATTCTACTTTTAGTTTTTAAAGGAACCTTCATACTGTTCTTCATTGTGGCTGTATCAATTTACATTCCTACCAGCAGTGCAGGAGGGTTCCCTTTTCTCCACACCTTCTCCAGCATTTGTTGTTTGTAGATTTTCTGATGATGGCCATTCTAACTGGTGTGAGGTGATACCTCATTGTAGTTTTGATTTGCATTTCTCTAATAATTAGTAATGTTGAGCAGCTTTTCATGTGCTTCTTAGCCATCTGTATGTCCTCTTTGGAGAAATGTCTATTTAGGTCTTCTGCCCATTTTCTGATTGAGTTGTTTGTTTTTTTAATATTGAGCTGCATGAGCTGTTTATATATTTTGGAGGTTAATCCTTTGTCCGTTGATTCATTAGCAAATATTTTTTCCCATTCTGAGGGTTGTCTTTTCGTCTTGTTTGTAGTTTGCTTTGTAAAAGCTTTTAAGTTTCATTAGGTCCCATTTGTTTATTTTTGTTTTTATTTCCATTACTCTAAGAGGTGCATCAAAAAAGATCTTGCTGTGACTTATGTCAAAGAGTGTTCTTCCTATGTTTTCCTCTAAGAGTTTTATGGTGTCTGGTCTTACATTTAAGTCTCTAATCCATTTTGAGTTTTTTTTTGTGTATGGTGTTAGGGAGTGTTTTAATTTCATTCTTTTACATGTAGCTGTCCAGTTTTCACAGCACCACTCATTGAAGAGGCTGTCTTTTCTCCACTGTATATTCTTGCCTCCTTCATCAAATATAAGGTGACCATATGTGCATGTTTTATCTCTGGGCTTTCTATCCCATTCCATTGATCTATATTTCTGTTTTTTTGCCAGTACCATACTGTCTTAATTACTGTAGCTTTGTAGTATAGTCTGAAGTCAGGGAGTCTGACTCCTCTAGCTCAGTTTTTTTCCCTCAAGAGCTCTTTGGCTATTTGGGGTCTTTTGTGTCTCCATACAAATTTTAAGATTTTTTGTTCTAGTTCTGTAAAAAATGCCATTGGTATTTTGATAAGGATTGCACTGAATCTGTAGATTGTCTTGGGTATTATAGTCATTTTCACAATATTGATTCTTCCAATCCAAGAACATGGAATATCTCTCCATCTGTTGGTATCATCTTTAATTTCTTTCGACAGTGTCTTATAGTTTTCTGCATACAGGTCTTTTGTCTCCCTAGGTAGGTTGATTCCTAGGTATTTTATTCATTTTGTTGCGGTGGTAAATGGGAGTGTTTCCTTAATTTCTCTTTCAGATTTTTCATCATTAGTGTATAGGAATGCAAGAGATTTCTGTGCATTAGTTTTGTATTCTGCAACTTCACCAAATTCATGGATTAGTTCTAGTAGTTTTCTGGTGGCATCTTTAGGATTCTCTATGTATAGTATCATGTCGTCTGCAAACAGTGACAATTTTACTTCTTCTTTTCCAATTTGTATTCCTTTTATTTCTTTTTCTTCTCTGATTGCCATGGCTAGGACTTCCAGAACTATGTTGAATAATAGTGGTGAGAGTGGACATCCTTGTCTGTTCCTGATCTTAGAGAAAATGCTTTCAGTTTTTCACCATTGAGAATGATGTTTGCTGTGGGTTTGTCATATATGGCCTTTATTATGTTGAGGTAGGTTCCCTCTATGCCCACTTTCTGGAAAGTTTTTATCATAAGTGGGTGTTGAATTTTGTCAAAAGCTTTTTCTGCATCTATTGAGATGATCATATGGGTTTTTTTCTTCAATTTGTTAATATGGTGTATCACATTGATTGATTTGTGTATATTGGAAAATGCTTGCATCCCTGGGATAAATTCCACTTGATCATGGTGTTTGATCCTTTTAATGTGTTGTTGGATTCTGTTTGCTAGTATTTTGTTGAGGATTTTTGCATCTATATTCATCACTGATATTGATTGGTCTGTACTTTTCTTTTTTGTAGTATCTTTGTCTGGTTTTTTTATCAGGGTGATGGTGGCCTCACAGAATGAGTTTGGGAGTTTTCCTTTGTCTGCAATTTTTTGGAAGAGTTTGAGAAGGAGGGGTGTTAGCTCTTCTCTAAATGTTTGATAGAATTCACCTGTGAAGCCATCTGGTCCTGGGCTTTTGTTTGTTGGAAGATTTTTAATCACAGTTTCAATTTCAGTGCTTGTGATTGGTCTGTTCATATTTTCTATTTCTTCCTGGTTCAGTCTCGGTAGGTTGTGCATTTCTAAGAATCTGTCCATTTCTTCCAGGTTGTCCATTTTATTGGCATAGAGTTGCTTGTAGTAATCTCTTGTAATCCTTTGTTTTTCTGCAGTGTCAGTTGTGATTTCTCTTTCATTTCTAAGTTTAGAGGATTAAAATTAAAATCCTCTAAAAAGGATTTGAGTCCTCCCCCTCTTTTTCTTGATGAGTCTGGCTAATGGTTTATCAATTTTGTTTATCTTCTCAAAGAACCAGCTTTTAGTTTTATTGATCTTTGCTATTGTTTTCTTTGTTTCTATTTCATTTATTTCTGCTCTGATCTTTATGATTTATTTCCTTCTGCTAACTGCGGGGGTTTTTTTGTTCTTCTTTCTCTAGTTCCTTTAGGTGTAACGTTAGATTGCTTATTTGAGATTTTTCTTGTTTCTTGAGGTAGGCTTGTATAGCTGTAAACTTCCCTCTTAGAACTGCTTTTGCTGCCTCCCATAGGTTTTAGATCGTCGTGTTTTCATTGTCATTTGTCTCTAGGTATTTTTTGATTTCCTCTTTGATTTCTTCAGTGATCTCTTGGTTATTTAGTAACGTATTGTTTAGCCTCCATGTGGTTGTGCTTTTTACGTTTTTTCCCCCTATAATTGATTTCTAATCTCATAGCGTTGTGGTCAGAAAAGATGCTTGATATGCTTTCAATTTTCTTAAATTTACTGAGGCTTGATTTGTGACCCAAGATGTAATCTATCCTGGAGAATGTTCCATGCGCACTTGAGAAGAAAGTGTAATCTGCGGTTTTTGGATTGAATGTCCTATAAATATCACTTAAATCTGTCTGGTCTATTGTGTCATTTAAAGCTTGTGTTTCCTTATTAATTTTCTGTTTGGATGCTCTGTCCATTGGTGTGAGGTGTTAAAGTCCCCCACTATTATTGTGTTACTGTTGAAATCCTCTTTTAGAGCTGTTAGCAGTTGCCTTATGTATTGAGGTGCTCCTATGCTGGGTGCATATATATTTATAATTGTTATATCTTCTTCTTGGATTGATCCCTTGATCATTATGTAGTGTCCTTCCTTGTCTCTTGTAACATTCTTTATTTTAAAGTCTATTTTATCTGATATGAGTATAGCTACTCCAGCTTTCTTTTGATTTCCATTTGCATGGAATATCTTCTTCCATCCCCTCACTTTCAGTCTGTATGTGTCCCTAGGTCTGAAGTGGGTCTGTTGTAGACAGGATATATATGGGTCTTGTTTTTTATTCATTCAGCAAGCCTGTGTCTTTTGGTTGGAGCATTTAATCCATCACGTTTAAGGTAATTATCGATATGTATGTTCCTATGACCATTTTCTTAATTTTTTTGGGTTTGTTTTGGTAGGTCCTTTTCTTCTCTTGTGTTTCCCACTTAGAGACGTTCCTTTAGCATTTGTTGTAGAGCTGGTTTGGTGGTGCTGAATTCTCTTAGCTTTTGCTTGTCTGTAAAGCTTTGGATTTCTCCATTGAATCTGAATGAGATCCTTGCTGGGTAGAGTAATCTTGGTTGTAGGTTCTTCCCTTTCATCACTTTAAGTATATCATGCCACTCCTTTCTGGCTTGTAGAGTTTCTGCTGAGAAATCAGCTGTTAACCTTATGGGAGTTCCTTTGTATGTTATTTGTTGTTTTTCCCTTGCTGCTTTCAATAATTTTTCTTTGTGTTTATTTTTTGCCAATTTGATTACTATGTGTCTCGGCATGTTTCTCTTTGGGTTTATCCTGTATGGAACTCTCTCTGCTTCCTGGATTTGGGTGGCTGTTTCCTTTCCTATGTTAGGGAAGTTTTTGACTATAATCTCTTCAAATATTTTCTTGGGTCCTTTCTCTCTCTCTTCTCCTTCTGGGACCCCTATAATGTGAATGTTGTTGCGTTTAATGTTGTCCCAGAGGTCTCTTAGGCTGTCTTCATTTCTTTTCATTCTTTATTCTGTTCCACAGCAGTGAATTCCACCATTCTGTCTTCCAGGTCACTTGTCTGTTCTTCTGCCTCAGTTATTCTGCTATTGATTCCTTCTAGTGTATTTTTCATTGCAATTATTTTGTTGTTCATCTCTGTTTGTTCTTTAATTCTTCTAGATCTTTGTTAAACATTTCTTGCATCTTCTCGATCTTTGCCTCCATTATTTTTCCGAGGTCCTGGATCATCTTCACTATCATTATTCTGAATTCTTTTTCTGGAAGGTTGCCTATCTCCACTTCATTTAGTTGTTTTTCTGGGGTTTTATCTTGTTCCTTCATCTGGTACATAACCCTCTGCCTTTTCATCTTGCCTGTATTTCTGTGAATGTGGTTTTTGTTCCACAGGCTGCAGGACTGTAGTTCTTCTTGCTTCTTCTGTCTGCCCTCTGGTTGATGAGGCTATCTAAGAGGCTTGTGCAAGTTTCCTGATGGGAGGGACTGGTGGTGGGTACAGCTGGCTGTTGCTTTGGTGGGCAGAGCTCAGTAAAACTTTATTCTACTTGTCTGCTGATGGGTGGGGCTGGGTTCCCTCCCTGTTGGTTGTTTGGCCTGAGGCGACCTAACACTGGAGTCTACCCCGGCTCTTTGGTGGGGCTAATGGCAGACTCTGGGAGGGCTCACGCCAAGGAGTATTTCTCAGAACTTCTGCTGCCAGTGTCCTTGTCCTCACAGTGACACACAGCCACCCTGTCTCTGCAGGGGACCCTCCAACACTAGCAGGTAGGTCTCTTTCAGTCTCCTGTGGGGTCACTGCTCCTTCCTCTGGGTCCCAGTGTGCACACTACTTTGTGTGTGCCCTCCAAGAGTGGAGTCTCTGTTTCCCCCAGTCCTGTCGAAGTCCTGCAATCAAATCCCAGTAGCCTTCAAAGTCTGATTCTCTAGGAATTCCTCCTCCTGTTGCCAGACCCCCAGATTGGGAAGCCTGACGTGGGGCTCAGAACTTTCACTCCAGTGGGTGGACTACTGTGGTATAAGTGTTCGCCAGTCTGTGAGTCATCCACCCAGCAGTTATGGGATTTGATTTTATTGTGATTGCGCCCCTCCTACCATCTCACTGTGGCTTCTCCTTTGTCTTTGGATATGGGGTATCTTTTTTGGTGAGTTCCAGTGTCTTCCTGTTGATGATTGTTCAGCAGTTAGTTGTGATTCTGTTGTTCTTGTAAGAGGGAGTGAGAGCTCGTCCTTCTGCTCTGCCATCTCTAATCAATCTCCTCAGAAATTTTCTGAACATATGGGAGCATAGGTATGTGTGCATATGCAAGTATTTATTTTACACAAATGGGATCAAACTTCTCTTCAACTACCTCTTTTAGTTTATAACTCAGACATCACTCCATGTCAGCTTATATACATCTAACTTATTAAAATATTTTAGGTTTTTTGGGATCTAAGATGTACTGAGATGAGTCAAGCATACTGTACAGTTTGTGACAGGTAATTAACATCCATCCTTTCATGTTTTACCTTGTTTTGACCTTCGTACTTGATCCACACTTCCACTCCTTACTCCCATCCCCCATCCATCTCCACATCTACTCTAATGTTTTGTATATATGCCTTCGGATATGTATGTCTCACTGAAAATCCATGCAATATTGTTATGTAGGTCCACACATAAGCATACATACAATATTTTATGTATGTATGTGTTTTAATTTACATGAATAATATGCTTTTTATTTCTTTAAATCAATCCTGTGGTTTAAAGATCTCTCTGTGTTTCTGAATGTAACTCTAATTCATTGTTTCTGACAACTGCTTAGTATTCTATAAACTACATTTCATTAGGGAAAAGTTGCCCAATATTACTTTTATTTCTCACTTAATGACATTTGTTTTATTCTATTGGGTTGAATAGTACTAAGGAAACAAGAGCAATACAGGAGAGAGGTGAAGTTATCTCAGAGGAGACAGATATCAGTTGGGGAGAAGAGCCTTTGGAGTTGTATTATTTGCTCATGTCCCATTTACAAACAGTTTTTGACTTTCAATGGTTCAGTTTAGGATTTTTCAGCTTTGTCATAGTGTGAAAGAGATAGAAACCATACTTGGAATTTTGAATTGTAATCTTTTCCTAGGCTAGTGATATACAGTACAATACCCTCTTGTGATCCTGGGCAGCATCACCAGGCCACAGGTCTCAGTCAGCCATGCAATCAACAGGGTAAGCAAACAATACACTTAAAACCATTCTGTACCCATATAACCATTTTATTTTTCACTTTCAGTACAGCATTCAATCAGTTATAAGAGATATTAAAAACTGTATTAGAAAATAAGCTTTGTGTTTGATGATTTTGCCCAACTATAGGCTAATGCAATAACTATTCTGAGCATGTTTAAGGTAGGCTAGGCCAAGATATGATGTTTGGTAGGTTAGGTGTATTCAAAGTATTTTCAACTTACGATGGGTTTATTGGGATGTATCCCCATTGTAAGTCAAGGAAAAATATGTATACTGTAGGGAAACAAAATTTCCCACTCCAAAATGTCTCTTTTGCATGTGGATTATTTCAAGCTGAAAACAATCAAGTCCCAAAAGACTTGGGAAGAATCTTTGACCTTGCCCCTAACTGCCTGAAGAATTTAGGGGGTCTGTTCCAGAAATAGAGCTATCACCATAGATAACTCTAGTATGAACTAGTGTGGTAGACAAAGGAACCTAGCAGTCTCTTTGTTAAAAATTCTTCTCTGTGTCCCACTGTCTCTGTATGCCCCAGCAAACATTTATTTACCAAACATTTGCTTTTCCTTCTTCATGTGAATTGCCTTCCTCCCTTGTGAAGTCCCAAACCCCTACGCTTACCATCCTCTTTTGTCTTTAGCTGAAGATGCTATTTAAAGTGAGGGTTTCAGCCATTTTGGAAAGTTACTCAGTTCTCCTGGGTCTTTCCCATGTATACATGTTATTAAACTTTGTTTGATTTTCTCTTGTTAATGTGTCTCATGTCAATTTAATCCTTAGACTAGGCAGAAGAACCTAAAAGGGTAGAGGAAAATTTCTTTCTCCCCACAGTATCTAAGATCATAAGGACTTCATTAGGCTTTTTAAAAGGTGAATATTAAAATTAGTCTGTGTAGGCTAAAATCATGGGGTGCTTTGTACCATGGGAGTTAGCTAAGTTAATTCAACTCTGAAAGATAGATCCTGTGGTGAACAGGGATATAAAATGAATACTTATAAAGGGAAAATTATATAAATGTAAGAGAAATGCCTTACATAGAGAAAAGAGTTTAAAAATGTGTATTCAATATTGTGCAGGAAAAGAATACAGTATATTGGATCAAGCTAGCATATCTCTTAACTATTCAGTTATAGTTAAGTTTGATATATTGCATTTGCTGAGGTTTCAGTAGCTTCCCAAAACCAATTTACTTCTCTCCTTTGAATTTTGTATTTATCAAAAAATGGTTTGATTATTCAGTTGGCTTACTTGATACCATTATACTGGTAGGAAGTAAGGTTAAATATGGAAAGGGGGAAGGATGGGACCCTGGGATGGAATACAAACATTATGCTCATCTATTACAAAGCAACACAGTGGCATTTTGGTTGCTAAAATGTCTTGTGTGATTAACTGAGTGTTCGGCTACCACTGAAAATTGAATCATACTTGGATAAATAAGAATATGCAGCTTCTGGAATTTTAAGATGGAAATCCATACTCTGAAAATGTCGTGTCCCAAGAGGTGCTGTCCCTCAGAAGCTTTGCTGGTAGCCAGTTGATAATCCTGGGTAATACTCCTATGGTGCATTCCTAACATTGAAATCTTTTTTATTTAATTAAAAAAAAACCTCATCAATTGAGTTTGCATTCTGATTTTCCATCTTTCCTTCTTTCCTTCCTTCCTTTCATTCAACAGATATTTATTGAATGCCTACAGTGCCAGGCACTGTTCTAGGTGCTTCATAAATAAGGCAGATATGTTTTTTTATATGAAGTCTATAGTCTAAACAAAGTAGAGATGAAAAAACAAGAAACAGATAAGAATTTCAGAAAGAGCTATAATGAAAACAAAACAGGATAACATAATAGAAAGTAACTAGAGGTTGGAATAGTCTACTTTGTGTAGTTGATATGAAAAAGTCTCTCAAAAACAGTGTTATTTTATTATGACTTAATGAGGTAGAATGAGCCATGAAAGTATCTGGACAAGAGTATTCCAGAGAGAGGAAACAGCTTGTGAAAATGCCCTGAGGTGGAAACAAGCTTGGTATTAAAATTTTTAAACCTATACAAATTTAAACCAATATGGAATTAAATCCAAATTTACAGCATTTTGAAAATTCTAATTGTATATTTGGGCTTCAAGTTAACACAATCAGATGTGGAGTGTTAAACAGACAATTTTATTTTGGGGATGGGGGTGTATATAACAAGATTCATCTTGTTTATATGTCAGCTTTAGAGTAGATTAAAATGTGATTTAGGAGATCTTTCCATGTCATAATAAATGCGTTATCTTTGATTGGTTTATGCTGGTATTAATAAGATAATCAGATATTATATGTCAATTAATGTTAGCTTAGTTGCAAATTAGTAAGCCCAAATCACGGTTGGGCTAAAGTAGAAATTTATTGGATCAAAGAATCAAAGGAATAGTTTAACACAAAATTGGGGAAACAGAAGGAATAGAGCTGAGTCTCAATTACTACCAGGATTTGCTCTCCTTTTTTTTTTTTTTTTTCCCTACTTGCTGCTGGGTTAACTTAATTTTTTCCTACTGTAGATGGATTTCTCCTGATTGGCAATTGGTATGGCCAGTGACAGCTTTTGAGTTTTGTATTTTTAAGCTTATACCACCAGCAGCTACACTATCTCTGAATCCTGTAAATCCCAGGTTAGGGCTCTGATTGGCTCAGCATGTGGAACAAGAAGTTGAAGCAGAAGTCAAGCAATACAGAAGCATGGTAGTTCTGCTGGCACAATTCAAAGAATGAGGGGTTGCTTTTCCTTGAAATGGGTGAGATTTCCGGTGGCCTCAGTCTGCAGTGGCTTCAAGCAGGGTTTCGGTTCCTGGCCAGTGATTGAAGTTGGGTCACAGCGGTGACAGCACCGAATCCTAGCCACTAGACCACTGGTCACTGACAAGGCCCTGGCCATACGGCTTTGCAGAAAAAGAATTCCCACAAAGACGGAAAGTAGTGAAACAAGAAAAGTATTTATTAGGAGATAAAAGAGTACAGTACGTGTGGATAGACACATGGGCAGCCTCAGAGAGAGAGTCGTGCCCTCGTGGCAGTTTGAATCACTTTAATGGGGCGTTTCTTCCTGGTTTCCTTTGGCCAATCATATTGATTTGCCTGGTTCAAAGTCCGTATTTGGTATAGCTCGGGATTTTCCCACGTGCATGCGAATCTCTTAGCCAAGATGGATTCTACCGAAGAGGCCTATGGGTAAGAGCATTAGCTGGCATCACTCCCCTTTTGACCTCCAAGGAGCTTTTCTGTACATGTGTAGTCGGGGAGGTCTCCTGACTTCAAGAATGAGGAATACGTGGTCTCTTCTCTTCTATCTGGACAGTGTCCAGCCTCCTCTCTCAACTGTCGTGTTATTCCCGTCTCAGAGTCCACAAGGAATGAGCTCAAACCGTTTGCCCTGGGGCCCATCTTTCTCCTCCGTCAGGTGGAGAGTACGTGGGTTGGGAGATGCTGTGCAGTTACTACACTTGATATTCAATGCACTGTTATTTACCAATATCTATTTGAAAGCCAACATAAAACACTATATCTACTCCCAGTATGGTTCTATTCCTGTCTACAACAACAATAACAACAACCAGAAGACAACAAAAAGGACCAGTAAGTTCTTCTCATTGTTCACCTTTAATCACAAAATTCAATTTGTTTAGAAACAAAGTTAACAAGGACAGAGGAAAAAGTCTTAACACCCTAAAACTACCCAAGTCGAATTTTTAAGATTGAAAGCAATTGTTCCAGATCTGAAAAATAATAGAATTAAGGAGGCATGGCTGTTTTGAATGTCTACATGAGTCACTGTACCAGAATAATAGCAAAACTCCACTCTAGGCTGATTACCTGTGAATGAGAGAATTAGTTTCATCTATTCAAAATATTTAAACCTATACCTCTGATTATTTTAAGGTAAAATGTGTGTGTGTCTCTTTCAAATTTAAATTATCTAGAGAATTGCCTCAATTCTATGCTTTACACTGCTTGTGATGGTTAATTTTATATGTCAACTTGACTGGGCTAAAGGATGCCCAGATGGCTGGTAAAATATCATTTCTGGGTTTGTCTGTGAGAGTGTTTCCAGAAGAGATTAGCATTTGAATAAGTAGACTGAGTAAAGAAGATTACCCTCATCAATGTTAGTGGGCATCATCCAATTCATTGAGGGCCTGATTAGAACAAAAAAGCAGAAGCAGGGTGAATTTGCTTGAGATGAGACATTCATCTTCTCCTGTCCTCAGACATCAGTGCTGCGGGATCTCAGACCTTCAGACTCACATTAAATTGCACCACTGGCTTTCCTGGTTTCTCCAGGTTGCAGATGGCAGATTATGGGACTTCTTCGCCTCCGTAATTGCATAAGAGAATTCCTATAACAAATATCATCATATAAATAAATATCTCTTGTTTCTTCTGTTTCTCTGGAGAACCCTGGCTGATACTCTGCTTCACAGTAAAGATTTAGAGATTATGTATTTGATTTGAGCATTTTAGACAAACATTGACAATTCAGTTCCTAGAATGGAATTCTTCTATTTGCCATTCTATACTGACTATACCAACAGGTTAATCACCATCTGTACTCTTTGTGTGTGCAGTGTGCTTTTATTTAGGATGTCTGTACTGTGTGCACATTCAGTTTAACTGAAATTCTACAATAAAGATGATTTTTAATATAACCCCTACCTTCAAACCTCAAAATTTTTTTTACTGATTATCAAAACATCTAAAGATGTTTAGTGCCATTAGGATAATTTAGCATTTTAGGGAATTTGTTGTTTATTTTTGGATTTGTTCAAATCTTTTCAGATTATAATGAAGTGGCAGCAATGAACAATAAGAAAATTATGCAGCACACAACTTCCTACTAAGGAATAATCACATACCAATTACCTTAAGGGAGCAATCACATTCTCCTGTTGCTTGCCCTTAGCTCCTCTACTTACATCATTTTGGAAGCAGATAAACTTTATGAAGATTTAAGATGCTTCAAAATACCATTCTATTTATTTATTTTTTCCTATTAAACTCCACTAATACAGTCTAGGAAACTGGGAGAACAAATAGATAATGTTCCTTCTACAGAAACTTTTAACCAAAAATGTACTTCTTTGAGATTACCTATTTAAATAACTGAGGATTGGTTTGTGCTCTTTCTAACAGATGTTTTAAAGGGTTATTTTTTTGTACACTCATTTCTTACAGCACCAATCATGAGGCATTTACAATAGGTTTTCTTGTATGATAATTGAGATATGTCTAATCTAGATTGTGTTACTTCCATTGTACCCCAGACTCTGTTCAAGGAAGATGACCCCTCAGAATTGCCTCAGGTGATTGGGGCATTGTGAATCATTTATTCCTCTATGTGGGTTTAAAATGATTTCCAAAACTATGAAACATTTTGTAAATGAGGAGGGCTTGTTTGTTGTAGCTCCACGCCCCAGACTTATGATTCAAAGTAGATTAAAGAAAGACAGTGGTCCCTGGTGAAGGCCTATTATGTAAACTGATCTAAGTGGGTAGGGCGGTATGCAGCAGAAGCCTCTGAGGTGAGAGGCAATAGACTTTGTATAGTTCCCTCGCTCACACCTCACTGTTAATGAGATGTTACAGGGTCTCCTACCAAATTCTTATATCACTTTACTACTGAGCAGGCACGAACTGTTGTTTCTGTAATGTGACACCCCATTCTATGACTGGAAACACTCCAAATGTACCATGTTTGAACGGTTCTTTCTAAAATGGACTCTAGGTTAGCCACCTTCTTATTGGATAAGGTGATAGGAGCATTTGTTAGACCAGGGGGACCCAGGTCCCAAATAAGTTCTAGAGCTAAAGTGATGCTTTGAAGGTGTTGAGCACTTGGCAGATTTTGATATGTGGTTCAGGAAAAGGCCCTGGAGCTTATAAAATATTTCTAGTTAACAAGAGGTCTTGAACGCCACTTATTTTTACCAATGGGGAAAATCAACATTCCTTTTGTAAATTAACAGCTGTGTTATTAGAATATATTTAGAATAAATATTTGAAATGCTGGCATATTCACTTTGGAATGTGGATTCTTGATTGCAGCACTGTAAATTCTAAGTAGCTGTCCCTAGGGTGCAAATTAAAGTTAATTCACACACATAAACATGCACAGTGCACACACCCACAAACACAGATCTACATAATATACTA
Organism: Balaenoptera ricei; assembly: GCF_028023285.1. Taxonomy (NCBI): domain Eukaryota; kingdom Metazoa; phylum Chordata; class Mammalia; order Artiodactyla; family Balaenopteridae; genus Balaenoptera; species Balaenoptera ricei. The sequence continues at coordinate 78,642,149 of NC_082646.1, read as the reverse complement.
TTATTTATATGGAAGTATCTTAATATAAATTGCCACACAAATTATAACAAGGCAATGAAATCATATTTCAGAACCTCCATAATCTAGAATTCTTTACAATTAATACCTTCTCTACCCCAGTAGAATCAAATGCCACATCCTCTATGTATCCATAACCCTGTGCACTCAGGAATAAACTGAGTTCCTACATGCACTTTGCTTGTAGTCCTCTTCCACCAACATGCAAGTTTTTGGTCACAAATAAATTATAACTGAAAGAAAAATATGTTTCAGTGATTCCTGCGCTTCATACTTTATTCTTTCTTCTACTGTCTCTTCATTCTTCCTACTCAAGAGGAATTGTTGGGGTGGGTGGAAGCCAGGACCAGGAACCAGCAGAAGAGAGATACCACTTAGCTACATAGTATCATAAATAAATAAGTACCAAATTTGGCCTTGCCTTCTCCTACTCTTTCCCTTGGATTTCATCAAAGGTATCAACTATGTGACAGGTTGGGCAAGCACCAAACAATGGATTTAGAAAAGTATGGAGCCATAATCAAATCTCTATAACTGAGATACTTACAAATATAAAAAGGAACATACTATTTTGTATGAACATTAAATGTCATCATTGTAGCATGTCTCTTATTACACTAGCCCTCTAAAAATGAGATTCCAGAATGCTCTTTTTGCTTTTGTAATTCTCAGTTTCTGGAATAGTTAAATGGAGAACTCCCCCATGGAAACAGCAGATGGCACGTTTCATGGTGTCCCTTCTAATAGTTTCTAGGAGTGTCTCTCCCTTGATTTTGTGAGGTCTTTGAGGACAAGAACTGGGTGTTGTTCATTTTTGTATCTCTACCACTGACTCCTTAGTAGATATTCAAAACTGTACATTGAATAAAAGAGTGAATGAATAAAAATATGAACCAATGAAGGAAATATATACATGCTCGTTTATAGAAATGAAAGAAAAGTAGAATGGTAAAAAAGCCAAATGAGGTCATTTAAATCTTTGGCCAGTAGGGGGTAGATTAAATCTATTTTTTTTTTTCTGTAAATAGCAAGATGAGCAAATTTTTACTTCCTCCTTTAGAAACTTGCATACTTAAAGTTCAGTAGAAACAAACAATTAGCCTTGTGAGGGTGCCTGTAAAGTAACTGTTTATAAAAGTGAAAATATATTGTTACTCTTTAATATTTTAAGCAACCAGGTATAATGATTTGCTGTGACTTGAGAGAAGTGAAAAAGTGGGGAGTGAGGATATCAAGGCAACTACTATTCCAGGCAGATGAGTTGCGAGGGCACAGCCCTGAGGCCTGTTCAAGAAGTGGTGATTGGAGCAGAGAGAGTTGGGGAGAGTAGAGGGAGAGACTGTTGGAGACTGAACTGGGTAAGGACTTGGTATTTCACTCTGAATGAGGTAGGAGGACTTTAAGAAGTTTGAGTAGAAGAATGTAATAATTGACATATTTTAAAAGTATCATTCTGGCTACTGTGATATCAGGATAGAGACACAGAATGGAAGTCAGAAACCTGCTAAAGGGCACATGGGGGTTTTTCTGTTGGAGGAGATGGAAAATAGATGAAAGAGATCATCTCAGGAAGTGAGAAATACAGAGAACAACTCTGCTGATGTGTGTTGGGGACTGTGTGGCTAATCTTCCACTTTCGATAAGGTCATTAGGGTCAGTCTTTCTTAGGAAGTAACATTTTAGCTTAGATGAGAAGATGAGAAAACCCAGCTTTATGAATATAAAGGAGCAGAGGATGCTTGGCCAAAGAATAGCAAGGATGAGCATTGCTCAAACATCACACAGTGATTAATGAATTTTCAGTTAACACTAAGCCATCAAGTCAAAATTTGAACCCTTTAATGTAGTTCAGATTTGGGAGGTGTGTGGTGGAGTTGAAGTGCACAGGCTTCAAAGCCAGGCTAATTTTACTTCAATTCAAAATTTCCCCCTTATGAGTTATATGACCTAAGATGAGTCACTAAACCTCTCTGAGCTTCACTGGCCTCATTTGAAAATGGGAATAAAACTGACCAGACAGTGCTGTTGTGAGGATTAAATGAGACAACACGCATAAAGTATCTAGCATAACTCCTGATGTGTATTTTGTGTTCAACACTTATTATTCCCTTCTTAAAATGAAGAAAAGGATAATGCGTCATCACAGCTGAATAAGATAAAGATGTTGTTTCTTTGTAGTAGACAATTCTAACATGGAGTATGGGGAATTGCTTTCCCCTACTTCTCAGTGCTTTGCTTCACGTACAGATGGGTTCTGTTGACCCTCTATTAGAGGAAAGGATGGGTTTGGAGTTGACAGTTGTACAGCAGGGGTGCTGAGTGGGCCACCTTCTTGAGCTTAGCCTTACTTAGGGTTAATAGTTCATCGTTATGCTATGCTGGCCTAGGGTAGAAGATTCTTTGATAACCGGAAGAGGAAATATCCCCAGACACAAGTCCAAGAGATGCAGAGTCTTGGAGGCCACGGCTCAGAGTTATGTACTGTCTGCAACAAAAGTGACTTTTTAAATTTAACACAGAACTTAGTGATCCATAATTTCAAATGCAAATATTGAATAAAAGACTTAAAATTTTTGTTGGTTATTTTATTCTGAAAAATTATTTTTAACATTTCACTAGTAAGTATGATTCTCTGTCTAGTGCTTCAGAACTGTAACCTTTGTTTTTCTGTGACTCAGTATAATTCTATTTCAAGAGCTCATTCCCCTGATGATAGGAGCTAAAATCTCAATCAGTTCAAGGTCCTTGCCCCTCTCCCCCAGGTTGGTGGCTGAATTTCGTAGCTCATGTTGCAGGGCACATTGATGTCTGGCTCCTGACTGTCATCTATACATGCAGACATCTTCTGTGATGTCAGTCATCTGGCCTAGTCCTGAGCCATTGATTCCTACAAATTGCTGTTGTGCTGTCCTTTGCCCTAGGTCTGGCTCTTTCTGCTGCCTCAGAGTGCCTCCTGGGAGCATGGAAAACCATTGACTGCTCTCCCTGTCTACTCTGAAGCTATGGGAAACTGGGGGATGGGGTGGGGCCAGGGGCTGTACAGGCATGTACCCTGTAGCCATTTCTACTTTAGTGTTTCTGGGAGTAGCTTCTCAGGAATATCACCCCCTTTCTCAGCTTTCTTCATTTCCTTCTGACTTTTTTCTGTTTAGGTTTTTACAGTTTGAAAGCTGCAAACTGAATTAAGCATTCTGCTGGGTCATCCCATCCCTGGAATAGTAAGACCAGAAGCCTAGTTGCTCTAATTAGGAGAAGGGGTTGGGTAATGAGAAACATCTTGGTTAAAAACATTGATTAATATTTCAAAATAATTTTGGTATTTCCATCACTTATGTAGAAAAATGCAGTTGATGAAATAATCTTTTATCAACTTTAATCAAAGCTAGTTTTAGGTGTGGAGAAAGGATAGTTACCCCCTAAACAGGGAGGGGGGTCAATATTCATTGTTACATCTATGGTGCATCTCCTGAATTTTGTTCCTCAGTGTTCTTTTATTTTTTTATTTTTTATAAATTTATTTTTATTTATTATTTATTTATTTGGGCTATTCTGGGTCTTTGTTGTGGCATGCAGGCTTCTCTAGTTGTGGCGTGTGAGCTCTCTGGTTGCGGCGTGCAGGCTCTAGAGAGCATGGGCTTAGTACTTGCTACGCATGGGCTTAGTTGCAATATGTGAGATCTTAGTTCCCGGACCAGGGATCGAACCCAGGCCCCCTGCATTGGGAGTGCAGCGTCTTAAACACTGGACCACCAGGGAAGTCCCTCTCAGTGTTCTTTTAAAGACAAACTTTTTTGAGTGACTCAGATCAGCAATATTTAAAGATTGCCCCTATCTCATATTCTTAGTTTTGTATAAATCATGTCCCCTAGTCAAAAGGAGTATCACAAGCAAGTTGGTTTATATTTATTTTGTACTGCTAAAACATGGTCCTAGAGATTATGATCATGAAAGACTTCAATATATTACTGTATTACAGTATACAGTATATACTGTATTAGCACTATTTTAGCCAAAAGCCACAGAAATCTAATTTAAACTCCTGAAGCTAAAAGGAGAATATATTGGCTTATATATTTGGAACCACTTGATTCTGCATATCAGAATTAAGTGACATAAATTGTATTATTGAAGTTTTCTTTGTTGTTGTCTGTCTCTTCTGTCTCCATCGTTTAGCTCTTCTTCCTTCTACATGTAGGTTCAGTTCTCAGACTTTCTGTGGTAGGAGAGATAACCAAGCTTATATCCTTATAGCTTGTGAGTCAAAAAAAGAACTCTTTTTTTTTCCGCACCCCCCTCAGTCTCCAAATATCTATTATCTGGAAGACTTATACTTCTTTAGGCCATGTGTCCATTCTTAATCCAATCACAGTACTAGAGAGATAGAGTCTCTGATTGGCTGGCCTTAATTACATGTTCACAGCTGTAATTGACAGCTTCACCAGGACCACATGGAAGGTGGAAGCATTGATTCCTGATAGAAAAAGCAGAGAATGGAGAAGGGCTACAACAACAAAACAGATCTCCACTACAAATTAGCAGAGGGGGTAGGCTGAGGCTCTCTTTGTGTTTCTCTTTAAATTTATTTTGGGGGCTAAGTACACATTCATGATTGGTTCATGCATCATGAATGGAGACTCATAATACCCAAAGCACCTTACGAGAAAAGATAATGGCTATTTCCATATCTCTCAACTAGGTTTTTACCTTGGTTTTAGAGATACTCTATGGAATTTCTCATTAAGATATATTTTGTTATTTTTCCCCTCCTAACACTTCCTCCATCCTGTGTCACCATGTACAAAGGTGCTTTTGTGACTAAATTTGCACAGTTGGTTGAACAGGCTATTAGTAAGCCAGAATAGGTGGTGATAAAAATTTGTTTGTGTGGGATTTGATCCAGTGTGCTAAAAAAAAATTATTTCGAAGTTTCTTTGGAAGTAACCTCCTTCTAGATTAAAAAAAAAACAAAAACAAAACTGCAGAATCCTTCATCATATATCACACTTGTATCTCAGAATCTAGTTCCTCTTCTTCACTTTGTTTCTATGGCATGATACATGTTCCTGCCAAAGTCAGAATTATCAGTGATATGGAGAATGAGACTAAATCAGATTTACTGTAGCTTGTGGACAAAGCACCTCCAAATCAGGCAGAAAATGTCAATATCATTGACCTCGAGGGAGATATGTGGTTTTTGTACAGTGTAGCTTTGGACTCTTCAGCCAGCAGCAAAGCATCAAAACAGCAGCATAGAGGGATTTTCTCATGACCAGAATATAAAGTGTCATTGATCCAGACTTAGGAAGGGCTATAACAGTTCCAAGTCTGTACTGGGAGAACTGAACATGTGGCCAAAAAATCTGAAATTCTAATCCTGGCTCTTTCTCTGCATCTCTGGGATTTCTTGCTTAATCACTGAACCTCTTTCTGCATCACTTTCCACTTTGATATAAATATGATGATAATAGTTCTCATGGAATCTGGACTAGATATTGCTGCTCTTTTTATTTATGGCTATACTATTTTCATTAATAATATTGTAATGGTTAGTTTTATATGTTAACTTGATTGGACTAAAGAATGCCCGGATAGCTGTAAAACATTTCTGAATGTGTCTGTGAACGTATCTCCAGAAAAGGTTAGCACTTGAATCAGTAGATTGAGTACTGATGCATTGGTGAATCATCCTCACCAATGCAGATGAGAGTCATCCAATCCACTAAGGACCTAAATAGCACAAAAAGTGGAGAAAGAGCCAATCTTTTCTCTCTGCTTGAGCCGAGACATCCATTGTCTCCTGCACTCTGACATTGGGCCTTTGGACTCAGTCCAGGACTTAGACTGATATTCTGATTCTCAGACCTTCAGCCTTGGACTGAATTACACCACCAGTTTTCCTGGTTCTTCAGCTTGAAGACAGCAGATCATGGGACTTCTTGGCCTCCATAACCATGAGTCAATTCCTGTAATTTATTATATATCCTAAGGATTCCATTTTTCTGGAGAACCTGGACTAATACAAATATCCTCATTTAATATTTCGTACATGATGTGTGTGCCTTTACAGAGACTTCACATTTGTGATGTCATTTAATCTTTTCAACAACCCAGCCAAGAGAGTATTTTTATTCCAACTTTTAGAAAAAGAAACTGAGAAATACAGAGGTGAGGTGACTTCTCTATAAGCCCTAGAATAACATGGAAAGTTCCAGGACTTAAACTTCTGTCTCTATATTTTGACACATTGCTTGTTCTTATCTTTCTTTTTGATTTTGTGATTATATATCCCTCTCTTTGCTAGTAAAAACGTCTTCACTCTAAAGCCATGCATTTCTTTCTTCTGTGTCTTCCATGCTTCTTTGTAAAAAAAATAAATAGAAACTTATATTTAATGAGTATTCACTATAGGACAAAATCTATGCAAATTGTTTTACAGTCATTGTTTCATTTATTTCTGGCTGAAACACTATAATTTAGGTACTATTCTTATCCTTATTTTACAGATGCGTATATTGGGCCTTAAAGAGTTTAAGAAACCTGCTTACCGTCACACACTGACAATCTGAGCTCTTAAGTACTTTCAGATACTGTCTCCCTGATTTACAGCAGCTGCTTTCTGGTATCTCTTTCCAGCTACTTCAAAAAAGATGGATTAGGTAGCTGTGCCCCTACAAGAGTAATTTTCTTCATTATACGAAGTTTTTTCCTGTATTTCCACATTGCTATCCTTACCTTCCTTTAGTTAGGGCATGCCAATTGAACATGCCTTTCCCCCTTTATTCATTTTCAGTTTAACAGAACAAACATGTAGGGAAATCTGTCTTGCCACGTCACTTGTCATAGTCTCCCTGGGGAATATTGCCCATGTCCATGCTTTACCTTTTACCTAAAGCTGATGACTCCCAAATATGGTATTCTGAGGGATGCAAAGAGGACTGCTGATTTAAAAATTATGTGTACTACTAAGTTTGGAAGACAATGGATTTTTAACAATCAATCTTTTCATGGCATTTGGCATGCTGATAAATATTGTGACTCACTAAGAAGATCCAGTATTAGGCCTTACTCAAACTTATTTTTTGTGGAACCCGTCTTGGAATAACATCTTGCATAACTAATGTTCCTTGGAACCTAACTAAGGATATTGTGTCCAAATTTCTGATTCCTCATTAGACCTGTACTGGGCTCCAGGTATACATTTCTAAGTTCATTCTTGATATCTAGATTTGAATAACACATAGCTGTCTCAAAATCAGCATCAGATTTTTCTTTTCATTCTATTTTTCTGATTAACCACATACATTTATTTGGAGTACATGAAAAAAGAGGTGAGGGGAGAAAAAATATTTGAATAAATAATGCCTGAAAAATTCCCAAATATGATGATCAGAACTACAAACACGCATATTCAAGAAGCCCAACGATTTCTTAGCTGACTGTATGTTAATAAAATTACGTTAATACGCCCCATAATCAACTTGCTGAAAAGCAATGATAAAAAGAAGATCTTAAGAGCAGCCTGAGAAAAATAATATATTACATACAGAGGAAGAAAATAAGATTCACAACCAGACGACAATATAGAATGACATTTTTAATAAACTGAAAGAAAAGAACTGTCAACCTGGAATTCTATAATCTGCAAAATAACCTTTGAAAAATATAAGAGATATAATGATTTTTGTTTCAGACAAATAAAGCTGAGAGAATTCCTTACCAGCAGATCTGCACTCAAGAAATTTTAAAAGTAGTTCTTTAGTCCAGGGAAAATACTACCAGATGGAAATTTGGATCTACATAAAGGAATGAAGAGCACAGCAAATGGTAAATATGTGGGAAATGGTAAAATGCAATTTTTCTAATTTTTAATTTCTCTAAAAATAGTTGACTGTTTAAAGCAAAAATAATAACAAATGAAATTTATAACTATGTAGATGTGAAATGTATGATAATAACACCACAAAGGAGATGAGGGAGAAAATGGAGGTCTATTGTTGTAATGTTCTTATACTATATGTGAAGTGCTATAATATTAAATGAAGATAAACCATAATAAAGATGTGTATTGTAAACCCTAGAGCAATGATTGAAAAAAAATACAAAGAGGTAGGACTAATAAGCCAATAAAGGAGAAAAAAATGGAAACATAAAAACATTAAGTTAATTTTTAAAAAAGTAGGAGAAGAAGGGAAAAAAGCCTATTCTAATAATCCAGGAGGGAGATGATAGTTTCTTGGATTGTGGTAGTTGTACTGGATATTGTTATTTGTAGTAGTGTTCTGTACAGGTCTCAGCCTATCAATAACTAGTGTTGTAGCTAGACTGGCCCTTGTGATTCTTTTATGATTAAAAGTCACCCACAGCAATAACCATCAGGGAACTTTGAAAGAGATAAGGTTTATTATTTATGAATCTTGGAAATTACCCAGTACACCTGGGGTCACACAGCGAGGTCACCTGTACATGGAGAGAACTGGGGTTCTGCTTTTATTGGGGTCAAAGTGGGGGCCTGAGGTTTTGAGGGCTCACTCTTTGTTGGTGAATTGAAAGCGTAATAGTGGGAATTTAAAGCCCCAGGAAGAGAAAAAGCAAGTGGCCCAGATGGTTAGTTGTAAAAATCAACCAAGATCTCTAAAACAAACGGTGGAGAGCAGCTCAGAGAGTTTAGCAATTTGACCATAGTTACAAAGCTAATAAGTGGGGTGCTGGTGTTGGAATTAGATGATCTGACTTCTGAGTCCAAGCCTCATGATCCTCTAGAGTAATCCTGCTGGTTCTTTAACTTACTGATTCAGAGTCCAATTTTCTCTCATTTATTTTTCTATTCTTTCTAGCCCTGACTCAGGCCACCCCAATCTGGACTGTCATTACAGGACGGATTTATTCTTGACCATTTTGTGCCTCCCCTGATTCTTCTGCTCACTCAGAGTGAAAGCAGGGGAAAAGAACACAAACATACAATGATCCATCTTTATTCCTTACCTCTTAGCTCTGACAAACAGACTGCATTTGCTGACCTAGCTCCAGGGGAGGCAATTCTCATCCCAAGTGAAGATCTCATTGCTGGCTCTGTTGGTTTCAAAGATCCAGCTGGCCTTGTGCTGCCCAACACTTATCCACGGCAGTTCACAGATACTGGTTCTTAGGATGGGAATGTCCCAGCTCAAGTCACAATTAGAAAGGACGTTGCTCATGAACCCAAGGTTCCTAGGCAACAGATAAAGAGTCAATTGAATGTTATTGGCTGCACATCCCGTCCTGCTGCTGTGTCCATGGTGCTTGTTATAGAGGCTCTTGGTTACTTTTCTACATGCTCATCTGCTAAGATGGCAGCATGCCCTCTTGTTCTGTATTTGGATTCCTGCCCGTGGCCATGGCTACCAGGCCATGACAGATGCCTGCAGGTCAACGCAAGTGTTAGATCTTTTCTACGTATGTCTCCTCTGGCAGCAACAGACCTTGTAAGACATATGCACACCTGTTGAATGTCATATGCCAAACAACATGGCTATTTGGGAATGGGATTAGGAAAAGGCAGCTGCCATAAAGTCAGCCCTCATCACATGTGAAACTTGGAGTGTCAAAATCCCTCATACCTTGCTGGGAGGACAGGACTGTCAGAGGGCATGAGGAAAGTTCAGGACAGCAAGGGGTGCCAAGTGATTATGAAATCTCAGACAAACACAGACCATGGAATAGCAGGTATTACTGTGAACCTTCTCCAAAATGGGCAACTTGATGGAAGCAGAATCTGACAAGGTTGAGAGAAGTCTGTGTAATGAACTCACTGGCCTTTATAATAGAAAAGTGAAGGATCTAAATCTCACCCTTGTGTTTGAAACCTATAAGAAATGTTTTCCAGAAGCCTTAATTCTAGGCATTTGAAACTCAGACAAGTGCACTCATGTATATTGCTTGTGAGCTTCCTTATTTTATTATAAGCTGTAGCAGTGATCTCAGTGGGGTGCTGAGGATACAGCATCCTCAGATACTCTTTACTCTTACAGATCAAGAATAGAATGGGGTGAAAAAATTATTTGATTTTTAAATCAAAGCTTGATAATTCTGCGATAATTTTAATATCAAAAGCTTTAAATATTGATCAAGAAAACTATGTGTAGATATATTTAAAGAGTATAATTTGATGAAACACTGTGGCATTACATTGATTTATGATATTTAATCCTTTTCTTGATGAGTCTTAACAAGAAGAAAAAAATGCATCAACATTTTTTGTGTCAACATTTTTGACTTCTACATGCTGGATATTATACATACATATACAAACTTACTCCTCACACCAACAACTCTATGAGATAGATACCTTCACCCCCATTAATAATAATAATGTATAATAATAATTATTATCACATAGTATGTTATTATTAAATAATGTATTAGTATTGTTAGTTCCAATAACCTAAAGTAATTTTGTGAGGTTATTTAACACTTTTGACCCCTAGGTACTAATAATCTAAGCCTAGGAATAATCAAGGGATTTATGAAGAATAGGAGGAGTATCAGGCAGATTTAGAGCAAATTTGTTTTACAGTTCTCCTCTAGTAAAGACAAATATTTTGTAGGTTTCTGAGTGAAAGGAGAGTTTTAGATTTTATATATTTAAATATATAGGTTAGACTCTAAGCTATATATTGGCAAGGATCACACAATATTATGAGTGACCATTATTATGGCAAGGATTGCTCATTATTATGGCCCTAGTGCAAAGCACAGGAACTGGACATCGAATTTGTTGAATGAATAAATGAATGGTGGGTTCAGAGATAATTGGCAATGCCCTCCAAATTTATTTGTGTAAAATTGATATGCTCTCAAAACACACCCCCCCACACACACACCCACACACCCACACACACACACATTTTCCCCCAGGAGAAGGTGCTGAGAATAAATCCATTAGGAGGATAAGATCATAGCAGACCAGGTCAGAGAGAACAAAAGCATGAGCCCAGGCTGTGGCAGTGAGGACAGAGAGCAAGAACTGATGGAATCGTGTCTTCTGAAGAAGTCTTTAACAGATCTATTTACCTGTAAGGGCAGACATGAGAGAGGAAGAGCAGTTTAGGGCCACTCCAAGATACACAGTAGATGACCTGGGAAACAGGATAATGCCTCGACAATGCATGAAATACCTTAAAATGTTTTTGAAAAGGAATGCTAAGCTTAAAATTCAGTCTGAGGTCTTGAGGGCTCTCAGACAACAGTCAAGAGTGTGGACAGCTGAGTCTCAGTTGACTTATTGTTGCCATTTTCCTCCGCCCCTGCAGAGATCTGCAATGCTCAGAACATAGTAAGTGCTCAGTAAATGCAAACTGATAAAGGAAATGAATGTATTACCAAAGTTTCTCCGGAGGTTATGACTTCTCAGAAATGCTAACATCACCTGCTGTGTAATAGGAAATTAATGAAGACAGTGGCTTCCTCCGTAAGCTTAGAGATTGTGACTAGGGGCTTTTCATTTTTTAAAGGCTAGGATTGAAGCAAAACCAAATTAAATGATAGATGCCAGAAGAGATGTTATTTTCTGCATTCTGGTGACATTTATTTCCCTGACTCTTTGTTATTGCATTAAAGTTCCTATTAGTTTTTGTTTTCATTACTGACTTGTAAATGATAACGTTCCAGATGACATTTTCCTACTGGAAAGTTTCTTGCCATTAGAAAGTATAACTAATTACTCAGTGTCTCCAAGTTATCCAGGTAATGCTTTCCCAAGTTATTTACATTTTCTTAATAATAAATGAAACTGTTTTAATGAAATAGCTTTATTTCCTAATAAGTAAGACTTTTAATTGAACTGTGATATATGTGCACTTCCAGGTTGTTCTTTTATTTATTCACATTGCTTTGTAACCTCCATATAATTGGCAGTAACCAAGAGCTGAAAGGACCAGAGTCATTCACTAGAAGTATTGGGGTGGGAAAATAAAGTAGGAAAGACTGTACAAATTCTAAAGAAGAAGGATACTAAAGCCATCTTACTTCTGTACCTGGACTAATCTACTGTCTGTAGGGTAAACCATGACTTTTTTTTTTCTTTTTTATATGCAAGTGCCTGACAAAAGCTTTGATTGCTGAAGTATCCACTTCAGAGAGGCATCTACTTCAAAGATGGCTATCCTGAATAAACAGATTGCCAGCCACAGGTCTAGGTAAAGAGTCAGTTGCCCCCACCCCTGCTTTGCCCCTGGCTTTATTGTTTAGAGACCTTGGTTGATTTTGATAACTGACCATTTGGGTCCCTTGTCTTTTCTATTCTCTTGCTTTAAATTCCCAGTTTTATGTTTTAAATTCACCAATAAAGAGCAAGCCCCTGAAACCCTAGGCCCCCTACCCTTGAACCCAATAAAAGTAGAACCCCAGGCTCCTTCTTTCCTTAGAAAGAAAAAAACAAACAAACAGAAAACACCCAGGCTCTCTCTACTCTCCATCCACAACCTCTCCATATGCCCCCAGGTGTGCCTTTTATGCTCAAGTACTTGTAGGCAAGAAACCTTTTTTTTTTTTTTCCCCCAAAGTTTCCTGATAGTTATTGCTGAGGGCATCTTGCCATGAAAATAAGAACCACAAAGGCATGTCCAGCTACAACATTGGTTATAGATAGGCTGAGACCAGCACACAATACTGACCCATTAGTGAGTCACATTCATTCCCTCTTCTCTATCTTTATTCATGTCACTTTCTACCTCTGGATTATCCAGTTCTTAGTAATTCTTCAGCACTGAATTCAGTTGCTTATGGTACTGTGAAACTTTCCAGGCTCAGTACAATCCATGTTATATCATTTGTTCATTCATCATTTGTCAAACACTGGTGGGCAAGCCATTGCATTACATTTACAATTCAATATGGTAAGTGTTAGAATAGAGGGTTGGAAAAAGTGCTATGAAAATAAAACAGAGGTCCATCTTCTTTCCTCCTATTTATCATTTTTGACACTTCATCTGGCTTGTCATATCTCTTCCATTGAATTTAACTTTGGTAAAATCAAGGCTTTGTTTTCATGACAAAAAAATGTAGGGGGGATAGTAAGAGTGGGAGGGATGGAAGGTAGAGATACAAGGTTAATTATTGGTTAAGAAATGCAGTTAAGTTCCAAGGTTTTATCAGGTTCGGGTGGTGTTGCGGCTGCTGGTCCTGGTTGCCAAAGCAACGGAGATCTTCCCAACTCGCGAGAGCGCCCCCTTCTCCCACGGCTTCGGGGACCCAGCAACAGCTATGGCTCCGGTGTCTGGCTCCCGCAGCCCGGAGTGGGAGGCCTCGGGCTCCGGGGGGAAGCGTCGCAGTTCGTCAAAGAGACCTAAGACCAGCAAATCCTCTCGCTCCCCGCAGGGCCGCCGCTCTCGCTCGCACTCTTGCTCTCGGTCCGGGGACCGGAATGGCCTTAGCCATCAACTGAGTGGCCCCAGCCAAGGCTCCCGAAACCAGTCCTACCGCTCCCGCTCGCGGTCACGCTCTCGAGAGCGGCCCTCCGCGCCACGGGGCACCCCTTTCGCTTCTGCCTCCTCATCCGCCTATTATGGCGGCTACTCACGCTCCTATGGGAGCGACAAGCCATGGCCTAGCCTCCTGGACAAGGAGAGGGAAGAGAGCCTGCGGCAGAAGAGATTAAGTGAGAGAGAGAGGATTGGAGAATTGGGAGCTCCTGAAGTATGGGGACTTTCTCCAAAGAATCCAGAACCAGACTCTGATGAACATACACCAGTAGAGGACGAAGAGCCAAAGAAAAGCACCACTTCAGCTTATACTTCAGAAGAAGAAAAGAAGAAGAAGAAGAAGAAGTCTAGTCATTTAAAAGAAAGATCCAAGAAAAGGAGGAAGAAAAAATCATCTAAAAGAAAACACAAGAAGTATTCTGATGATAGTGACAGTGACTCTGATTCTGAAACAGACTCCAGTGATGAAGATACAAAAAGGAGAGCAAAGAAAGCCAAGAAAAAGGAAAAGAAGAAGAAATGCAGATTGAAGAAATATAAGAAAAAGAAGTCTAAGAAGAGCAGAAAAAATTCCAGTGATTCAAGTTCTAAAGAGTCCCAAGAAGAGTTTCTGGAGAATCCCTGGAGGGATCGATCAAAGCCTGAAGAACCCTCAGATTTGATTGGCCCAGAGGCTCCCAAAACACTTGCCTCTCAAGATGATAAACCTTTGAACTATGGCCATGCTCTGTTACCTGGTGAAGGTGCAGCTATGGCTGAATATGTAAAAGCTGGAAAACGTATCCCACGAAGAGGTGAAATTGGCTTGACAAGTGAAGAAATTGCATCATTTGAATGCTCGGGTTACGTAATGAGTGGTAGCAGGCATCGCCGAATGGAGGCTGTGCGACTGCGAAAAGAGAACCAGATCTATAGTGCTGACGAGAAGAGAGCCCTTGCATCCTTTAACCTAGAAGAGAGAAGAAAGAGAGAAAACAAGATTCTGGCCAGTTTTCGAGAGATGGTATACAGAAAAACTAAAGGGAAAGAGGACAAATAAGGATTTTCTGATTGTTCATCAGACATTTTTAACAACAAAAAAGGAAGTTTGGGTTCCATATATACACACAAAAAGATTATCATGATCTGAAAAACCTTTACAGTGCTACTGTGCCTTCTACTTAATTCTTTCAGTCCTTCTATAAAAAGCTGCTTATTGATGTAACTTTAGCAAGCTCTTTGGGTTATTTTGGATTGACCAAAACAACCTTCTGGTTTAAAAATCCAAATTATGAATGAAACTCTACTGTGTTGGGGGAGGTGGCATTGAGAGAAGGTGCTGGTGAGGTGAGAAACTGAACTCTCACACCAGGGGACAGTGCTCCCATTAGCTCTACATGGTGCCCACTCCCCAACCCATCCCAACTGAACTTGTGAGAAATTATCATTCCTCTATGTTGAATGTGTTATAAATGGACTTGATAGAAACACACAGGAGGCCACTTTTGTTAACAAAATGAAGGCATGGCTGAAAAAAGCAAATCTGGAATTTGAAGGTTGACTTGTGTATTACAATATTATTGTCAGCTCTGGAAGTAATGTATTTTGATTTTAGTCCCTACCTCCACCCCAAAACCAACAAACAAACCAAAAAGCAAACTAACCCACAGACTTGTTGAATTGAAAATGTGAACATTAGTTTTAAAATTCTTAATAGGTTAATTAAAAATGGTTATTTCAAATAAAAAAAAAAAAAGAAATGCAGTTAATCTGTTAGTCTGGCTGGGATTTAGGGACTAAGATACTGGATGGCTTCTGTGTGTTTTTTTCTTTTTTTCCATTCTCTTAAGGAAAAAGATGAAATCTAGTTCTTGTTAAGTACACTTGAATGCTAAACACAAGTGTGTGCATGCCTACCCACCTACTACCTTCCCCGCCCCTCATAAACACACACATTTTGACTGACAAAATGTCACCATGTGGCTTTGGGTCTTATAAAGTGAAAAAAAATTCCCTATGGATCCCCAGACATCGTGAATTTATCACATTAACTGAATCTTGATGTTTCACTTCTTCATTTCCTTAAAGAAAAAGGGTGGCAAAGTGGTCCATCATGATATATGGAAAGGACATACAAGAGAGGATCAGGGTGACTGCCCTTAAGACTTCCAGAAAACTAGGTGACTTTCTGTGCTTCCTTTCTTCAACATCTTCTTTCCACAAAGCAGATTCAGCAGATGATAAAATAATGCTAGCATAAATGGGAACATTTATGATAACAGTGCAGCTATCGAAGTTTGCTGGAATGGAAAATCAAGAACTCCCTGTTCTGAGATCACTTTTGGTTATGTTATTACAATTTTTATTTGAGGAAGGGGTGAGTTCCTGAGTTCAAAAGAACCATGGTGAAATGATTTTCATTGGTGGTCAGAGATGTGCAGGTGGGAAAAGTCCTCTTAGGAATGTGGTTTTCAACAGATTGGCTGTGGTATGCAAGAATCAGGCAAACTCTTCATTATTGGGCCAGCTGTCAAATTTTAAATGATGTGTAAAATTTGCTTTGGAAGCAACTAAGTATACATATTATTACCTTGACTTACAGCAGATGCAATATCGAACTGAGGGCTTTGTGCAAGCTTTTATATAGGTGAGTCCTTGTTGCTGGATGGCAAAAAGTGTAGTATAACATGGAAATGGCTTATTTACAGGAACACAGGGGATCTCTGTAAAGTGAAGGAAGCAATATAGTCAAATGTTCAACTCGATAATGCTGAATGCTGAAAGGAGACTGAGGAAATGGTGGAATACCTGTGAATAAAATGCAATCTTCAAGGATGAAAATTCTATTTTTTTTTTTTTTTACTTTTAAGTTAATTTAATTTTATTTTTTTCATATCTTTATTGGAGTATAAATGCTTTACAAAGTTGTGTTAGTTTCTGCTGTACAACAAAGTGAATCACCTATACCTATACATATATCTCCATATCCTCTCCCTCTTGCATCTCCCTCCCACCCTCCCCATCCAATCCCTCTAAGTGATCACAAAGCACCGAGCTGATCTCCCTGTGCCATGTGGCTGCTTCCCACTAGCTAGCTATTTTACATTTGGTAGTGTATATATGTCAATGCCACTCTCTCACTTCATCCCAGCTTACCTTTCCCCCTCCCTGTGTCCTCAAGTCCACTTGCTACATCGGCGTCTTTATTCCTATCCTGCCCCTAGGTTCCTCAGAACCATTTTTTCTTTTTTCTTTTTTAGATTCCATATATATGTGTTAGCATATGGTATTTGTTTTTCTCTGACTTACTTCATTCTGTATGACAGACTCTAGGTCCATCCACCTCACGACAAATAACTCAATTTTGTTTCTTTTTATGGCTGAGTAATATTCCATTGTATATAGGTGCCACATCTTCTTTATCCATTCATCTGTTGATGGGAACTTAGGTTGCTTCCATGTCCTGGCTATTGTAAATAGTGCTGCAATGAACATTGTGGTACATGTCTCTTTTTGAATTATGGTTTTCTCAGGGTATATGCCCAGTAGTGGGATTGCTGGGTCATATGGTAGTTCTATTTTTAGTTTTTTAAGGACCCTCCATACTGTTCTCCACAGTGGCTGTATCAATTTACATTCCCACCAACAGTGCAAGAGGGTTCCCTTTTCTCCACACCCTCCTTAGCATTTATTGTTTGTAGATTTTTTGATGATGGCCATTCTGACCAGTGTGAAGTGATAACTCCTTGTGGTTTTGATTTGCATTTCTCTGATGGTTAGTGATGTTGAGCATCTTTTCATGTATTTGTTGGCCATCCATATGTCTTCTTTGGAGAAATGTCTATTTAGGTCTTCCGCCCATTTTTGGATTAGGTTGTTTTTTGATATTGAGTTACATGAGCTGCTTGTATATTTTGAAGATTAATTCTTTGCCAGTTGCTTTGTTTGCAAATATTTTCTTCCATTCTGAGGGTTGTCTTTTCATCCTGTTTATGGTTTCCTTTGCTGTGCAAAAGCTTTTAAGTTTCATTAGATCCCATTTATTTTTGTTTTTATTTCCATTTCTCTAGGAGGTGGGTCAAAAAGGATCTAGCTGTCATTTATGTCATAGAATGTTCTGCCTATGTTTTTCTCTAAGAGTTCTATAGTGTCTGGACTTACATTTAGGTTTTTAATCCATTTTGCGTTTATTTTTGTGTGTGGTGTTAGGGTGTGTTCTAATTTCATTTTTTACATGTGTCTATCCATTTTTCCCAGCACCACTTATTGAAAAAGCTGTCTTTTCTCCATTGTATATTCTTGCCTCCTTTGTCAAGGATAAAGTGACCATATATGTGAGGATTTATCTCTGGGCTTTCTATCCTGTTCCATCAATCTATATTTCTGTTTTTGTACCACTACCGTACTGTCTTGATTACTGTAGCTTTGTAGTATAGTCTGAAGTCAGGGACCCTGATTCCTCCAGCTCTGTTTTTCTTTCTTAAGATTGCTTTGGCTATTTGGGGTCTTTTGTGTTACCATACAAATTGTAAAATATCTTGTTCTAGTTCTGTGAAAAGTGCCATTGGTAATTTGATAGGGATTGCATTGAACCTGTAGATTGCTTTGGGTAGTATAGTCATTTTCACAATATTGATTGTTCCTGTCCAGGAGCATGGTATATCTCTCCATCTGTTTATGTTATCTTTGATTTCTTTCATCAGTGTTTTATAGTGTTCTTAGTACAGGTCTTTTGCCTCCTTAAGTAGGTTTATTCCTAGGTATTTTATTCTTTTTGTTTCAATGGTAAGTGGGATTGTTTCATTAATTTCTCTTTCTGATATTTCATTGTTACTGTATAGGAATGCCAGAAATTTCTGTTCATTAATTTTGTATCCTGCAACCTTACCAAATTCATTGATTAGTTCTAGTAGTTTTCTGGCAGCATCTTTAGGATTCTCTATGTATAGTATCATGTCATTGACAAACAGTGACAGTTTTAATTCTTTTCTGACTTGGATTCCTTTTATTTCTTTTTCTTCTCTGATTGCTGTGGCTAGGGCTTCCAATACTATGTTGAATAATAGTGGTGAGAGTGGACATCCTTGTCTGTTCCTGATCTTAGAGGAAATGGTTTCAGTTTTTCACCATTGAGAATGATGTTTGCTATGGGTTTGTCATATATGGCTTTTATTACGTTGAGGTAGTTTCCCTCTATGCCATGCCCACTTTCTGGAGACTTTTTATCATAAATGGGTGTTGAATTTTGTCAAAAGCTTTTTCTGCATCTATTGAGATGATCATATGGTTTTTATTCTTTAATTTTTTAATATGATGTATCACATTGATTGATTTGTGTATAGTGAAGAATCCTTGCATCCCTGGGATAAATTCCACTTGATCATGGTGTATGATCCTTTTAATATGCTGTTGGATTCTCTTTGCTAGTATTTTGTTGAGGATTTTTACATCTATGTTCATCAGTGATATTGGTCTATAATTTTCTTTTTTTGTGATATCTTTATCTGGTTTTGTTATCAGGGTGATGGTGGCTTTATGGAACGAATTTGGGAGTGTTCCTCCTTCCATAATTTTTTGGAAGAGTTTGAGAAGGATAGGTGTTAACTCTTCTCTAAATGTTTGATAGAATCCGCCTGTGAAGCCTTCTGGTCCTGGACTTCTGTTTGTTGGAAGATTTTTAATTACCGTTTCAATTTCATTACCTGTGTGATTGGTCTGTTTATATTTTCTAATTCTTCCTGGTTCAGTATTGGAAGGTTGTACTTTTCTAAGAATTTGTCCATTTCTTCCAGGTTGTCCATTTTATTGGCATATAGTTGCTTATAGTAGTCCCTTATGATCTTTTGTATTTCTGTGGTGTCACGTGTACTCTCTCCTTTTTCATTTCTAATTTTATTGATTTGAATCCTCTCCCTTTTTTTCTTGATGAGTCTCGCTAAAGGTTTATCAATTTTATCGTCTCAAAGAACCAACTTTTAATTTTATTAATCTTTGCTATTATTTTCTTTGTTTCTATTTCATTTATCTCTGCTCTGATCTTTATGATTTCTTTCCTTCTACTGACTTTGGGTTTTCTTTGTTCTTTTTCTAGTTGCTTTAAGTGTAAAGATAGATTGTTTATTTGAGATTTTCTTGTTTCTTGAGGTGAGCTTGAATTGCTATGAACTTCCCCCTTAGTACTGTTTTTGCTGTGTCCCAAAGTTTTTGGGTCGTTGTGTTTTTGTTACCATTTGATTCTAGGTATTTTAAAATTTCTTCCTTGATTTCTTCAGTGATCTCTTGGTATTTGGCAGTGCACTATTTAGCCTCCATGTGTTTGTATTTTTTACAGTTTTTTTCCTGTAATTGGTATCTAGTCTTATAGTGTTATGGTTGGAAAAGATGCTTGATACAATTTCAAGTTTCTTGAATTTTACCGAGACTTGATTTGTGACCCAAAATATGATCTATTCTGGAGAACATTCCATGTACTCTTGAGAAGGAACTGTATTCTTTCCCTTTCAGGTGGAATGTCCTGAAAATATCAGTTAAGTCTATGTGGTCTATTGTGTCATTTGAGACTTGTGTTTCCTTATTTATTTTCTGTCTGGATGATCTGTCTATTGGTATAAGTGGGGTGTTAAAGTCCCCCACTATTATTGTGTTACTGTCGATTTCTCCTTTTATGGCTGTTAACATTTGCCTTATGTATTGAGGTGCTCGTATGTTGGGTGCATAAATATTTATAATTGTTATGTTTTCTTCTTGGATTGATCCCTTGATCATTATGTAATGTCCTTCCTTATCTCTTGTAACAGTCTTTATTTTAAAGTCTAGTTTATCTGATATGAGTATTGCTACTCCAGTTTTCTTTTGATTTCCATTTGCATGGAATATCTTTTTCCATTCCCTCACTTTCAGTCTGTATGTGTCCCTAGGTCTGAAGTGGGTTTCTTGTAGACAGCATATATATGGGTCTTGTTTTTGTATACATTCAGCCAGTCTCTGTCTTTTGGTTGCGGCATTGAATCCATTTACATTCAAGGTGATTATCAATATGTATGTTCCTATTACCATTTTCTTAATTGATTTGGGTTTGTTTTTGTGGGTCTTTTTCTTCTCGTGTGTTTCCCACTTAGAGAAGTTCCCTTAGCATTTGTTGTAAAGCTAGTTTGGTGGTGCTGCATTCTCTTAGCTTTTACTTGTGTATAAAGCTTTAGATTTCTCCGTTGAATCTGAATGAGATCCTTGCCAGGTGGAGTAACCTTGGTTGTAGGTTTTTCCCTTTCATCACTTTAAATATGTCCTGCTAATCCCTTCTGGCTTGCAGATTTTCTGCTGAAAGATTAGCTGTTAACCTTATGGGGATTCCCTTGTATGTTATTTGTTGCTTTTTCCTTGCTGCTTTTAATATTTTTTCTTTGTATTTAATTTTTGATAGTTTGATTAATACGTGTCTTGGCCCATTTCTCTTTGGGTTTATCCTGTATGGGACTCTGCGCTTCCTGGACTTGATTGACTATTTCCTTTCCCATATTAGGGAAGTTTTCCACTTATATAATAGATTATAATCTCTTCAAATATTTTCTCAGACCCTTTCTTTTTCTCTTCTTCTTCTGGAACCCCTATAATTCGATTGTTGGTGCGTTTAAGGTTGTCCCTGAGGTGTCTGAGACTGTCCTCAATTCTTTTCATTCTTTTTTCTTTATTCTGCTTTTCAGCAGTTATTTCCACCATTTTATCTTCCAGCTCACTTATCTGTTCTTCTGCCTCAGTTTTTCTGCTATTGGTTCCTTCTAGAGTATTTTTTATTTCAGTTATTGTGTTGTTCATCATTGTTTGTTTGCTCTTTAGTTCTTCTAGATCCTTGTTAAACATTTCTTGTATTTTCTCCATTCTGTTTCTGAGATTTTGTATGATCTTTACTATCATTACTCAATTATTTTTCAGGTAGGCTGCCTATTTCATCTTCGTTTATTTGGTCTTGTAGGTTTTAACCTTGCTCCTTTGTCTGTAACATATTTTTTTGTCGTTTCATTTTTTTTTTTTTTTTTTTTTTTTTGATCGGGGCTGCTGTATTCCTGTCTTTCTGGTTGTTTGGCCTGAGACATCCAGCACTGGAGTTTGCAGGCAGTTGGGTAGAGCTGGGTCTTGGTGCCGAGATGAGGACCTCCGGGAGGCCTCACTCCTATTAGTATTCCCTGGGGTCTGAGGTTCTCTGTTAGTCCAGTGGTTTTGAATCAGTGTCCCACTACAGGAGCTTGGGCCCAGCTTCCGGCCTGGGACCCAGTATCCCACAAACCACATGGCATGGCAAAAAGAAAAAGAAAAGAAAGAAAAAGAGGAGCAGTACAATAACAAAGAATAAAAAGTAAAATAAAATTAGAAAGATAAAAAATATATTAGGAAAAATAAAAATATAATTGAAACAACTGCAACAAGGTAAAACAAACCACAACAAAAAAAAGAAAAAACACAAAAAAGGAGGCAAACCAAAAGGAGCAGAACAATGACAAAGTATAAAGAATAAAATAAAAGTAGAAAAATAAAAGATTTATTAGAAAAAATAAAAATATAAATGAATCAACGACAACAAGGTAAAACAGAACCCCACCTGGTTGCTGGGGGTTCCTCCCATCCCCTTAGGTGTCCGTGGTCCCCCACCGGTGCCTGGTAGGTGCCCTAGTTGTGTGGAGATGTGAATTCCACGTCCTCCTAGTCCACCATGTTGACTCTACCCCTAGGATACAAATTCTAGAATTTAAAGTGTGGCCAAGAATATAAAAGATTGGAGTCACTATTTTAGTGTTCATGGAGAGTTTTTTTGGGGTGGAGAAGTAAGCTTTGGGAAGGAGTGTGGACATACAAGTCTATGATGATGGTCATGTTCGTTTATAATGTATAATAATATATTAAATATATAATAAGATGAGGCCTCTTATTCTTGCTCCATTCCATGGTCACCAGAGCTCTTGCCAATAAGTAATGCTGGTCATCAGGGAGCCAGGCTGGGCAGGGTATGACTTGGTGCAAACTCATGATGCTCATTCATTTATTCATTCAAGAAATACATTGTGATCTAAGTATGTGGACATAGGACACAGTGTAACTTGAAATATGTTAGTGTCCTGGGGAGAACACAGACAGTTAATCACTGGGTACTCTGTTATAAATACTGTATCAGGAGGTAAGTCCATGATTCTATGGCATTACACATATGGTGGGTGTCAGAGAAGGTATCCCAAAGGAGAAGATTTTAAAAGGAAACAAAGGAGAAGAAATTAGCAGGGAAGATTGAAGGTTTGGGTGCAGTGTGGAAGAAGTCTTGCTGAGGAATGGAATATTCCAGGTAGAGAGGAATTTAAAATATATACCCTATTAATGGGCAACAGTTTCATTATCCTCTCCAGGGAACAGCAATTTTTAAAAATGTTTACTGTATGACTAGGTACATAGTTTGCCTTATGACATGTATAAGACTGATTGGCTTATAATTTATTTTCTCTCCTTGATTGACTATAAAAATTGTTATTTTTGTAATTATCCTAGGATGATTTTTTTTTTAAGCTTGGCACTGTAGAAGTATAAAGGAGAGAAGGGAACTGACAGGTCAGGGAGTTTTGCCTTGATGAAATGGTCCAGTGGTCGAAAACACCTGAGAATCATGCTAAAGCAAAATCAAGGATACATTGTCTTAAAAGGTTGGGTATATTTGATTTTGTGTGATGGTGTAAAATTAGCACTGGAGTCAGGAAATCTCTGTTCAAATCCCGGATAATCTCCATGATTTGGGACAAATATGTGATCTCTCTATGAATCATTTTATTTTATTTTAACCTATTTTATTTGGAAGAGAAAGGAAGCTAGATTTGATAATTGATAATACACCTGTCAGTTTTAGTATCAAATGTGATATTTAATTCAACCATCTTGTGATGACATCATCTACCAACATTTAAAAAAAATCTGCTTCCCTTTAATCAATAAATGTGGGCTAAATATAGAAAAGTAGCTATAGTGTGATGAATAATTTCCTAGGCTTTGAAAATGGATTGTCTGAGCTCAGACCTTAATAGCTTTGGGAACCTATCCTTTAATATCCTTATTAGTAAAGTGGTGATAAAGGAAGTACCTTATATCATAGGGCTGTTGTGAGGAATAAATGTGTTAATACATGTAAAGCTTTTACACAAGTACCTATCATATAGTAAACATTCAATAAATGTCCGTTACAAGTATTAGCCATATTATTGGGGATATTTACTAAATATTTGAGATTGAGATTAAAAGGATATTTTAATAAAATTGGCAAAAGTTCTAAAAATGGGAACTGATGAGTTGGACATATTTTATAGCTACTCTGAGTTTTAATCCAACATTTATCTAGTGGATACAAGAAAAGACTCAGTCCCTGTCTTCCAACATGGGGGAAATAGTTTAGGAAAAAGTGTATAACAAAACTATAATGAATGAGGAAAGAAGTCTGGAAACATATTTTTATACTCAAAAAGTCAGTGATTAGAACATCCTAAAAGGAGGGGAGAAACCCCTTGAAATTTGAGATAAACACAATATGACTAGTGACAGAAGGTTGCTCATGTAGCATATAAAATTGAAGGATCAACTCTTCTTTCTCTACTATTACTTACTATTACTTAATATTAATAGGAATATCCTTAAGGCCTGGTTTGGTTTTCCCAGGGAAGTATAAAGAAATCTGGATTATTTCACACTAGAAAGTGGGAGGATGTGTACTTTGTTTGTTTTGGGGAGTGGCCTAGACTTGATCAAGATCTCTGCTCTTGAGCAGGTCCTTGGACCACTTGGAATCAAGTGTGTTGCTAGAGTGGAAAACCAAAATTATAATCACAAGATGATTGAGATCATGGTTGGAAACATGGTGCCAAGAAAGGCAAAGATATAAAAAGGAGGAGAAATAGCAAAGTTGGATCCAGGAAGGTAAGGAGTAGGACAGACACATGTATGATTGAGTATGGTGATTAAGAAAAGGCTCTGTTGTCCCACTGATCAGGATTCAAATTAGTAATGTCACAATGTGAGGTATTTGTAGGAACTCAGTCCTCTTTAAGCCAAGTTTCTAATTAAAAGAGTGATAGTGCCAGCTGACTCATAGTCCTTGCCACTCAATAGACATTGGCACTGAGACAATGCCAGCTCTTCCCCTCCCCACCATCCCCTTGCCTCTCCTGAGCCTGTCGCTGGCGAGAATGTTTTGTGGCTCTTCCTTTGGGTAAAATCTGAGTGTATGTAGGGATTGGAAGGAGTACTACAAGACAAGACACAGAACATGGTAATGTGGATTATTACTCATTTACTAACTTGGAAGAATACATAATGGAACCTGAAGCATGTGGATGGTAGGCATAGGCTGTGTAGAGGATTTGGAAAAAGTACTGGGGCATTGCATTTTTTATGATAATACAGGAAGAGGAAATGACTTGAACCTTGCCTTTTATGAAAGGGAGAGGAGTTTGTGGGTGGTTCCCTGGGAAGTAGGGAGCTTTTGGGGGAATTGTGGGTAGTTAATAGAGCTGAACTATGTTTCAGGGACCTGTGGCATTTGCTTGGAATGAGTTAGGAAGACACTTGAGAGGCTGTTGTAAAGGTCTGTTTGATAGGAAGGAAGAGGTGGAACAAAGTAATAGCAGAGTGGATAGAAAGGGTGGAGGAGGAAAAAGATACAGGGCTTGGAAGGGTGAGCAAATGATATTTACATATAAGCTTCTGCTCAGTTTAGTTCTTCATAATAAAGGACTTCTTGATTATGTCTCTCAGGAAAATTAAGACAGACTATTTCATTTTTCTAACCTTTCTATCTGGGGCCTCTTTCTTACCACCCCATTTTTCTCATTGCTTTCAAAGCTTTCTCCGTGATAAAGAACTGACAAACACACTAATAAGGGCTGATAAGGTATAATTTGTTAATAAAAGCATATTTTGCCACATAAGGTACTGCATCTAAAGTACTTAGCACAATGCCTGGCTCATGTATATTGGCTATCACTACTAGCAATAGTAAGAACAATAATAATATCTTATAGTATAATCATTATTGCTTTTTAGGTGAGAATGATTTTAGCCTTATAGGAGAAGGGATTACTCCCCAAGGTAGTGTCATTATATGGGCTTCTGATAGGCAACTAATTAATGGCATATGTGACTATTAATGGCATAGCTATAAAGACAAGTTATCACCAGGTGTAAAAGTTAGAACATAATTTCTAAAAATATATATTCTGATGCCATAATATGAAACCAAAGATTCATGAGAAGGACAGTTAGGCAGAATTATGATACAGTTCTCACAGTAGTTATGTTAGGGTGGTAGAACTGCTTTTCTATTTTCTTGATGTCTAAATTTTTCTGATTTTTTTTTAATAATTGAGTTATAATTCTGATTCTACTACTTACTAACTCTAATACCTTCAGTAAGTTACTTATTTTTTCTAAACCTGAATTTAGTAATTAAAAAAATAAAAAAAACAAAAAAAAAACAAAAAAAAAACAAAAAAAAATAAAAATAGTAATAGTAACTCCCTCACAAAATTGTTTTGAACAGTAGATGAAGGAATGCCTATTAAAACCTTGAGCATAGTAGCTTGCACACAGTAAGTACTCAAGGTATGTTGTTATCAATGAATCTTTAGTAGTAGAGGACAAGAGTCTTGAGGTAAAATAACAAATTACACAGTACAATTAAATTACTTTGTTCATTTGCTTTAAATTTATAAATTAATTCATTCAACAAGTATTTATCAGGCATCTATTATTTTCTAGTATTGTTCTAGGTGTTAGGAATATGAATGTTAAAAAGCAGACAAAAACTTTTGCCCTGATGAAACTTAGATTCCTTGTAAATTATTTTGATGTACATAAGTTCAATAAAATGGAAATAAACAAAAATAAAATTTACAAAACCAAGCATCAGTGAACATCTCCCACTATGGGAAATATATTTGGATGTGAGGGGTTTCCTTGGCACTTCTCAGAACACGTAATTGATGATCAGCCTCAGCAGGTCACAAGAGGAGTCATCTCTCGTGATACACAGATTTACGATATACAGTGTGGAAAGTGTTTAAAGCCTGTGTCCGAGATACTGACATATTTCAACTGGGCTCGAGGTCCTGTAACAATGCTAAATTCTCCTGTGAATGAAATAGTTTCTAGGTAATTTAAAATCTTTTTGACTCTTCTTCTAAATTCTGTTTAAGCAACGTGTTATCACTATAAGGAGAAAAGGGGGAAAAAAGACAATCAATAAACAAGAACAAAGAATAATGAATCAGAAGTGGCACAAATGGGTGAGAGGAGCTCAAATTAAAAGGAGCAAGACAGCTCCCAAGCCTGAAAAAGGGAGACCAAAGATTTACATTTATAAGGTTTTTAAAAAACCTATCAGACAAACTAATTACAAACTACAAATTTTAATTGGAGTTAATTGGATTGGGTAGTTGGATGAAAGAAGTGTGGGAGAAAAAAACCCTTCACTTTTTGCTCTGCTGTCAAGCACGCTAATGGATGATGAAGCACAGGCAGTTAATCAAGTCAAAACACCTAGTTCCCTCACTGAATCCTAGAATGTTAGAGCCAAAGGGTTTTTAGATCAGCCGTGTAACACTATCATTTGTTAAATGGGGACATTAAGAACAAGGATTGATCAGTGACATGCCCAAGATCATTCACAGTATCAATGAAGAGAAGGACTTGTGTCTGGTTTCCCAAGTTAGAACTTTTCCAAGCACTAAAGGACGTGTCACCCCAGGAACAAGCAAAAGAGATTTTCAAGTAAAGGCCATTCAGAAGCCATGTATATCTGGTAATAACTGTTTTGATCAGGAATCACATAATTAAAATAGAAATTGGAAAAAAATAGCAGTTGGGCATTCATTCCTTGTAACTGGTGTGAATGAGAAATGGTTATAAAGAAATGAGGGAGAGAGCAATGAGGCTGGCTTTTGATTATAAAAGCTAATGAGAGGTCCAGCTTGCTTATATCCCCAAGGTGACCTCGAATTTCTCTTCTCTTCTCTGTGAAGGACATTTTGTGCTGAACTGCATAATGACTGTTTAGCAAAGTGATCTACCCTCTCTGTTTTGGTGTAAAGAAAAAATAATTTTGACAAAAGGTGCTAATGAAATTCAATGGAAGAATGGAAGGTTTTTTAATAAGTAGCATTTGAATAATTAGATGTCCAGTGGAAAAAGAAACAAGCTTTGACACCTATTTCATACCATATATGAAAATTAATTTGAGATAGATGATAGATATAAGTGTGAGGGCTAGAGAAAACATAGGAGGACGTCTTTGTGACCTTAGCGTAGGTGAAGATATTAAGCACTAAGCAAAAAAAGAAAAAAATGATAAATTTGACTTCATCAAAGTTAAAAACTAGTGCTCATCAAAAAGCACTGGTAAAAAAAAGAAAAGTCAAACTATAGACTGGGGAAAATATTCCTAATACAATACACAATACTGACAAAGGACTCATATTCAGAAAATATATAAATTCCTATGAATCAATAAGAAAAAGACACGATCCCTACACTCCATAGCAGAAGACTTGAACAGGCACTTCAAAAAGAATATATTTAAATGAATCATAGACTTATGAAGAAATTGTTTGATACTATTACGAGGGAATTGCCAATTAAAACCACAATATCACTATACTTCCATCAGAGTGGCTAAAAATTAAAACCCAAAAAACCCCAAACACTAATGTTACCAAATGTTGGAGCAACTGAAACTCTTATACATTCCTTTTGAAACACATTTCTCTTAAATAGTTCTAATATTTTGGAAAATTTTCTCATGGTTTCTAATAAAGTTAAATATATACCCACCATCCTATGACCCGGCTGTTTCCCACCTAGATATATATCTAAGAGAACAAAGCTGATATATCCACAAAAAGATTTGTACAAAATGTTCATAGTAGCTTTAATTGTAATAACCCTAAGACGAAAACAAACTAAGTGTTTATTAACAAGAGAATGAATTAATAGTGACAATGGGATACTACACAGTAACAAAAAAGTAACAAACCACAACATGGATGGATATCAAAAGCACTATTTTGAACAAAGTAAGTCAGACACAAAAGAATGCATACTCTATGGTTATGTTTATTTGAATTTGAAGGACAAAGGCAAAATTAATCTATGGTGAGATGGAAATTAGAATAGCGACTTCCTCTCTCTGATTTTGTAGTGATCACGTTGCCTGGGACGGGCAGGAGAGACCTTTCTGGGAGATGAACATGGTATAAATCTTGATCTGGGTAGTGGCCATATGCTGCCTACAAAGATAAAAATTTGCAGAGAAGTACGTTGAACAGTACATAGAACAGCTTTTTGCATTAGACTTATTAGTGAATTATACCTCAATTTAAAAAAAATTAAAATAGAAAGATAATCAGAAGGAAATTTTTAAATGGTATAACAGAGATCATGGTAGCCTTTTGGCCCCTTTTTCCCCCGGGTGTTGGAGACATTTCCCTCTTCTTCACTCCTTCCTTCTTCCCCTTTCACTCCCCCTCCCTTTCCTCTTCCCCTCTCTTCCCTCTCCTCCACTTTCCCCTCTGCCTTTCTTTATAAGGTGCTTATACAGGTGAGTTTTTTGTCCATTGGCTGAACCCAATTTATGAGAAGAAGGTGATCTAAAAGAGAATAAGCAAGGCAGGTTTACCACATGATTTATTGTCCAAACGACACTTCTGAGAATGTAAAGATACCCTAAAATTAACTCTCACTCTCTCTCTCTATATATAATATATATAAAATATATATATTTTAAATTTTTATTGATGTATGATTGATTTACAATGTTGTGTTAGTTTCAGGTGTATAGCATAGTGATTCAGTTTTATATGCGTGTGTGTGTGTGTGTGTGTGTGTGTGTGTGTATACTTTTTCAGATTCTTTTCCCTTATAGGTTATTACAAAATATTGAGTATAGTTTCCTGTGCTATACAGTAGGTCCTTGCTGGTTATCTTTTTTACATATAGTAGTGTGTATCTATCTATCTACCTATTTATCATCTATATATATATACATGTATATTTCAAAA
Source organism: Balaenoptera ricei (assembly GCF_028023285.1). Lineage (NCBI taxonomy): Eukaryota > Metazoa > Chordata > Mammalia > Artiodactyla > Balaenopteridae > Balaenoptera > Balaenoptera ricei. The sequence goes on along the minus strand of NC_082646.1, from coordinate 78,612,622 downwards.
AAAAAAATTGTTCATTACTCCCCAGATTGCTTTTATTATGCTTCAGGCTATTTTCAAAATTAGTTAAAAAATATTCTTGAATGTTAAAACAAGTAAGTAAATATCACCCACCCCTTCATTATGTTGACTGAGCATTAAAAATAAGATAAGCATACTAATTATTCTTAGTACATTTTCACATGCTTTAATTAGTTTCTTGGCTATATCTTAAATATTGTATGAACAATGTACTTTAATATGGTCTTATTAAAGTTTTGATAAAATTGTCTACAGTCCTCTGGTTAGCACATTTGGAAGAGTGGGCACCTTGAAGTGACTCTTCTTTGCTGGATCGTATTTTTGATAGAGAAAATAATCTCTTGACTGTGTACAGAGGTACTTGGTAGGCTCAGAACAATTTGCTCTAAATGAAATATATTCTCAATTCAAATTTTTGTTTTGTATTGAAATGTATAAATCAGCCCAAATATTTTCACTGTACTTTCTTCATGTCTTTATTCATAGTTTTTCTCCTCCTCACATATTTTTACAAGACAAAGTCATCCAGTTAATTGTCTCTATGATTGTTTTTCCAAGTTTTATCAAAATTAGATGTTTAACATGATAGAGCGTCTCAGTTTCATTCCAACTTGGTACAGAATATAATATATATAATTGAAAATAAGAGCACTGTCAAAAGACTTTCTCCAAAAGTGAGATATATTAAAGTGTGATTATAGAATTTCAAAATTATGTTTGCATACCATTTTTGAGTTCTTATTGTTTACTTTGTTCAGTTGATTTTTTGTTATGAAGCATTATTGTTTTGCTGGCTTATGTTTATTTGGAAAATGGTTCTTAAAAGGTTTATACTTTTCTAAAATCCAACTGATGAAAGTATAGAGAGCAAGCATGATCTGCCATCCTGCAGCATTGTTTTTTATATTTAAAAAACATTTTAAAAATATTTATTTATTTATTTTATTTTTGGCTGCATTAGGTCTTAGCTGTGGTACTCAGGATCTTGGTTGCGGCGTGCAGGCTTCTCTCTAGTTGTGTCTCACGTGCTCAGTAGTTGCACACAGGCTTAGTTGCCCCGGGTCATGTGTGATCTTAGTTCCCCGACCAGGGATCGAACTCACATCCCCTGCATTGGAAGGCAGATTCCTAACCACTGGACCACCAGGGAAGTCCCTGTTTTTTATATTTAATATCAAATTTTTCTTAAAAATGTTGTAGTTTAACCACTGCATGTGTTACTGTTTCTCTTTCTATTGTGTGAATGCATATATACAAACACACACACTCATATATATGTGTATGTATATGAATTTGTAAATCTTGACAATTGCAACTTGTATTTGAATCAGTAGAATAACACAGTTTAATACAAACGTGAATATTATTTTTATTTATTTTTAAAATTTTTATTGTAATATAGTTGATTTACAGTGTTGTGTTAGTTTCAGGTGTACAGCAAAGTAAATCAGTTATACATATACATATATCCACTCTTTTTTTTTAGATTCTTTTCCCATATAGGCCATTACAGAGTATTGAGTAGAGTTCCCTGTGCTATACAGCAGGTTATTATTGGTTATCTATTTTATATATAATAGTGTGTATATGTCAATCCCAGTCTCCCAATTTATCCCTCCCCCCCTTATCCCCTGGTAACCGTAAGTTTGTTTTCTACATCCATGACTCCACTTCTGTTTTGTAAATAAGTTCATTTGCACCATTCTTTATAGATTCAACATATAAGCAATATCATATGATATTCGTCTTTCTGTCTGAGTTATTTCACTCAGTATGACAATCTCTAGGTCCATCCATGTTGCTGCAAAGGGCGGCATTGTTCCATTGCTTGTTGCATTACTGAGCTCCCTTATCTTGGGTTCTGCACCAAAGAAAACCAAATCTCTTTCTTCAGCTCTGGCATTTAAATTTTTTGCTAGAACTAAAATTGAATCCTAATTATTGGGCTCTGTACAGTCCCTTTAAGAAAATTATTTTTTTTTCTTTTTCCAAATAACATAGAAAAAGCATCACAAAAAGAGAACAAAAAATTCTTAACCTATTCATGGTTTTTGACCTGACCTTAACTTTGTCCTGCTCTTGAAATGTCAGATATCTCACTTCATTGTTAAATCTCCTATTTCTTGCTTTACCTTTGTGGGAACTTGGTATTATTTTTCTGAATATTACTTAGGCTTCCCCTTGATCATATTAGTTTATTTTCTCCTTGAAACCCCTATAAATTGGTACCTCCCTATGGGTAGCATATTCACACAATTTGCTCCAGCCTCACAGACCAAATGTCCCCTGACTAAATGCAACATGATTCAAAATTGATAGTTCTAATTGAGAGACTATGCATAATCCTTGACTTTAACACCAAGAAAGTTAAAATTCAAATACTACCCTTGCCCATAATAGCTTCAACTTGGTTATCTCTGCCTGTATCTAATGGTCTGAGGAAGATATGCTTATAAAGAACAAGTAGGGGGTTGAGGCTTTGGCCTTGTCTATGTCCACATAAAGAAAATTAATGAAGCTATAAACTTTTAGGGCCAGTGACCTGGCAGATGGCAGATAGAATTTATTCTCCTCAAAGACTGAGTGATGATATTGTTAAACAGTGTCTGGCAGAGACTTAAAAAATCTGCACCCTTTTTTAGATCCTCATTAACTATGGAGGAAGAGCAATCTTCCTGTTTATAAATTTAAGCAGGAATAACCACCTTGATGGACTTCAGGAGCCTATGTGGTGGGCTAGGTGAGAGATGGACAGCACGAAAAGCCAGCATCTGCCCAGTTGGGGGACTGCATGGGCCCTTGCCCAAAGAAGAGTTGCAAATTGTCCATGTGAACAATTTGGAGCCTCACCTTGGCCATTTCTCTACTTCTAGGGTAGAAACAACTACACTCATATAATCACTTGTAATTTTCTCCTTTCACCATGTACTATCACTTGTTGCCTACTCTCTTTGTCACAGAATAGTTGTTCAACTTTGGGCAAAAGTTGCAATTTCTTTGAGCTTGTGTTTAAATATATATAAAATCAGAGGATTGAATTTAATCAGGGATAATTCTTTGTTGTGGAGGGCAGGCCTGTGTGTTATAGGATGTTTAGTAGTATCTCCAGCATCTACCCACTAGATGCCAGTAGCCCACTCTCTCCCCAGGTGTGACAACCAAAAATGTCTCCAGGCATTGTCATTATGTCCCTGGGGGCAAAATCACTCCTAGTTTTGAAACACTGTACTAAAACATACCTAAATTCCCTTCCTCTTTATATATTCCATCATCTTCTGTTGCCTGGAGAGATATTCTTGCTTTTTCAAGAGATAAAAACAATTCCTAGAAATATAATTCAGGAGGATAAGATGAAGATGAGCGGAATGGTTGACCTGAGCTTATAATTAATAACTTATGCTTCTCTGGAAAATCTAGATTTGGGCATTCGGTTCTTTTTCATATGAAGTTTATTTTCTTATTTACAAAGTAAATTGTTTACTACTATATTAAACTACAGAGAAGAATCATGAATAAAGAAATCAATCTTATCCAGATAACCAAGGAAAGTCACATCAACATTCTGGCATATTTCTTTGTAAGATGTTTTTCAAGAATGACTTAAGTTCGTCAGTAAAAAAGGTTGCAATCATATTTATTAGACTTTTAAATTTTTTGATAAACTTGCATGAGAAAATTATTTTGGAGGGGGAATTATTTGTTCAGTATTATGGTATTATTCTCAGTGAACAAGATAATAATTTAAAATGAGATTGTTTATTTTAAAGCTTCATTTTGGTGTCATTGTGAAATGAATTCTAAATACTTCCACTTTCTTGCAGGTTCAATGCTGTGCTGCGCTTAATCTATATAGTACTCACTGGCATCAGCACTATTCTGATGATTTGGATGTTACCTTTCTGTATATCCCCATAGGAACATTTTCCAGGCTTTTTTTACTCTATGAATTTTTCACTTGTGTTTTCCTGTTTGGCTTCCTGGTTACCCAAGTTAAGTGAGTGGCATATTCTTAGCTCTTGTGTATTTGAGAATGTCTTTTTTATGCTATCAATGTGTAAGAGATAAGTTGGCTGACTGTAGTCTTTAAAGATCGCATCATTTCCCTTCTCAAATTCTCTATAAATTACTTCATTGTTTCCTGACATTAAGCATCTTAAGATGGGATCTGAGGTAAGCATGGTTCTTGTTTTTTTGTAGATTAACTGTTTTTTTCTGCATAGATACTTAGAGGATTTTTCTTTATTCATCTAATTCAGAGATTTTTCCAGGACATGTCGAGATATGCATTGTGCCTTATTAATTTTTCTTGCAAAATATTGAGTTTGCTATATACAGGTTTTCCTTTCTTTTTTAAGGTGAAGAAAATTCTCTTCAGTTGTGAGCAGAATTTTAGACTTTTCCTTTCGTTCCATCTCTTTGGATTTCTCCCTCAAAAACACTGTTCTATTTACCTAGCCTACAGGATGGAGGTGGAAGGTGAGGGGAGAATTAGGATGACTCTATGTGCCAATTTCTTCAGGTCAGTCCTGGTTTATGTCAGTTGTCCTGGTGTAAATATCAACTAAAATATTAATATTCTCTCTCAAAAATGTCCAGTTTGGACTGTGTCCATCGCTATTGGCTGCTCACCCTAGGCTGAGTATTACTCTACAATGCATGGGTGGTAAAACTCTGTCCTTCCTGTCCTATTGCAGCCACAGGGTAGGAAATTATCCACCAAGGGTTAAGTGAGTACATGATGCTGACATACCTGGAGGAGAGAAAATAGATAGAATCCCTGGCTCTCCTCTACTCTGAGCCATTCTTTCCCCTCATAGTAGAGCAAACCCTGTTGAGCATGTCTGCAATTTATTAATCATCTCACACACATAGAGCTACAATACACAGAATGATTAAAAATGAAAAGATAGAAAGTAAGGTGAAGCAGGCAAATAGCAGCTAAGTAAAAGTTTGGTACAGTTGTAATATCAAATAAACCAACCAAAAGAACCTAAAGGCAAAAAGTGGCAAGCATCAGTGAAAATCACTACATACTGATAATGATCAAGAATATATAAAGTTCTTGACTACATATGTGGTTAACAATATAGTCTCAAAATACACAAAGTTATAATCTAGATAATATTGGGGAGATATAGATAAAATACTAAGTGTAGTTGAAAGATTTTAAGAACTCCTTTCAAAAAATTAGATCAAGATGACAAAAAATAAACATGAATCAGCTCCATATAAAATGTGCCTATTGAATTTTACACCAACAAACACAGAATACCCATTCTCCTTAATACACATGCCACAGTCACAGCATTAAATTTGTACTAATGTCTTAGATTGGGTCCCCTGGAAACAGAATCTGAGGTAGAGAGTTTTATGCAGAATTTTTACAGGGATATACTCTTAAGAGAGATGCCGGTACATTAATGAGAAAGGCAGATGAGGAAACTGACCCACAGTGAGGTTACAAGTGAAGCTCAACATCCCTAATGGGAGCTCTGGGGTTGGGAAGGACTTTCAGAGTTTTTTCCAAACTGACATAAGGGGACTTCTCACTAGCTACAAATTGCACCAGAGAAGGAGCATAACCTTGTCAGAGGCATTTCCCTGCACCTGAGGGTGATTTCCAGTGAAGGATATGCTGGGAGCTGTGAGTAGCTGATATTCCCAGCAGCTGGGGCATAGGTGAGTCAGCCCTGAAGAAATCTGGGCAGAGTATCCAACACAACTAGATCACAAAGGAAGACTCATACATTCAAAAGAATTGGTATTGTACAGCTTATGTTCTCTGTTAACAAGATAGAAATGCATTAAAATTAGAAATCAGTAACCAAAGAATAGTTTAAAATCCCATATGCTTTGAAACTTAAAACAAAATAAACTATAAAATTATTACTTGGTTAAAGAGGAAATCATGAAGATAAAATGATGAAATACTTAGAACTGAATGACAATAAAAGCACTGCATGTGGAAATTTGTGAGATGAATGTGAAGCAGTATTTGGTAAAAGAAGTTAAAGCTGTGACTATGTTTATGAGGAAATGGCAATAACTTCAATAAAAGAAGCTAGAACATTGGATAAGAATAGACACACGGAATCAGGAAAGAAAGAAATAGTAAAGTTAAGGGTAAAAGTCAAGGAAATAGGGAATACAAATAGGTAAAATTAAAACCAAAGCATGTAGAAGAGGCAACATTTGAGGAGATAATAGTTGAAAGATTAAATAAAGAAGATATATATCCTCAATTTGAAAACCATACTGAATTTTCAGAAGGATGAGAAAAATGTAATTTAGGCATTTCATAGTAAAACTTCAGAAACGAAAGGCAAGAAGAAAATAATAATTGGTAAAAACAGGAAAGGAAAGGCCAATTACCTACTAAGGAATAAAATGTTATTTTCTTCAGTAAAAATTGATGCCAGAAGATAGTGGAACAATATCCTTATATATCAATGGGAAATTACTCAACTAGAGTACTCAGCTAAACTTCCTATTTAAGAGTAATGGTGATAAAGATATATTTAGTGAAGACAATATTTCTCTCATTCTCAGACCACAGCTGACAAAGACCAAGCATTTCTCAGGACTCTGTTATTAGTTGTTTCACTGATAGTATTTAAGTATTGGTTTTAATGTCTTATCTTCTCCAAATTTCCTACAGAATCATTTAATATTATATTACTTTATTATCCACATTCATTAAAAAAAACTGTATTGACTTTAGCAAATTCCTCTCCAAGCAAGTAATTTTAGCAGCTATCTTTTAAGATCAATAAAATAGAAAAAGGGAAACTTCAGTGGTCTTCATCATGAACATATATTTCAGTCCTCACCATTTCTCCCTTCTTATTACTAACTCTGTCAATTACTTGCCTACCGCACTGATCTTACCTCTTTCCCTTTTGCTCATTATGCTCAGTTAGGCCTCCCTGCTGTTTCATCACAGATCCTTTCTCTCTGACTGGAATACTCTCTCTCCTATCTTGCAAGGCCAATCTGAATTGGCCAATCTGAAGGCCAAGATCAATTTCTGATCTTGTCATTGAGCTTTCAGCTTACCTCCTTAAAAATGTAGTCCTTGTTCACCCTAACTGGAGTAGCCACCTGGTATTTTTTTTTTTTTTAACATCTTTATTGGAGTACGGGAATAAAGAATCCGTATTTTTTTTTCAATTATGCAAATTCTCTATCTTTTCGTTGAAACTCCATGACACTAGGCACTCTGTTTACTACTATAGCTGTGAAATATAGAATAATATTAGAGACATAGTAAGTACTCCATAGTTATTTGCTAAATACATGAATTAATAAATAACCTAGCAAACTGCTATACAAATGCAGGACTAATGATAACTTGATTTCTAATATGCAAAGAACTTCACATTTATTACCGTATTTAGCCTTATGACAATTCTTAGGAAAAGGGACAAAGAATAAAGGGAAAAAAGACCACTCTCTGGTTGGCAGAGAGATTAATTATCCTCATTTTGCTGAAGAGGAAACCAAGAGTTAAAGTGATTAATGATTTACTAATGACAAGGCTTCTGGTAGATAAAATAATGTCCCCCCTGCCCCGCAAAGATGTCCATGTCTAATTCCTGGAACCTGTGAATATGTTGCCTTACATGAAAAAAAGGGGCTTTCAAATATGGTTAAAGACCTTGAAATGAGGTCCTTATCCTGGATGGTCTGTATGGGCTTCATCTAATTTCACAAGTCTTTAGAAGAACTCTTCCTGACTGCGATCAGGGTCAGAGGGAATGTTAATGGCAAAGAATGGTTGGAGAGATACAAAATTGCTGGCTTTGAGGATGGAGGAAGGGGGCCACAAGACAAGAAAATGGGGGCAACCTCTAGAAGCTGGTAGTCAATGAAATGGATTCTCCTCTAGAGCCTCCAAAAGGAGCATAGCCTTGCTGACATCTTGAGTTTAGCCCAGTGAGACCTGTATCAGGCTTGTATCCTACAGAATTATATGATAATAAATTCATGTTATCTTAAGCCAGTAAGTTTGTGTTAATCTATTATAGCAGAAATAGGAAACTGATACAGGGCTGAAACTAGAACTCAGATCAGCTGACTCCTAGTTTGGAATTCTTTCCACTACACTATACATCATCTTTAGTAATTCAAAATTCCCCTAAACTCAATGGCAAACAGATGAATTATGGACTGAACAGTGCTGTGACAGGGAAATGTCTCCTAAATTGGAGAGATTGTAGTATACATATATAAAGTGTGTGTCACAGATTCTTTAAACTGTTAGCTATTTTTTCTTCAATTTCCAAAAAAATAATAGCATCATGAAACAGGGCTATGTACAGCATCTAAGGAAGAGATAGGAAACTTAGCAGTGTGTTTTGAAAATCTCATTATATTCATCATAATGAGAAAAGAGCTCCATTCTTATTATAATCTATGTCATTGTAATATAATATACAGCATTGTTCTGGAGAGCAATTCAATGCAGCCAAATAACACTTAAAAAAATTTGCAGGTGTTTTCTCGCATTTTCATGCAGCTTATAGAAGACAGGCTTAGCCAGTAAGGAAAAGAGGAAAGGGAATAAAATGAAAGAAGAAACGGTCAAAAAGGTAAAAAAAAAAAAAAAAAAAAAAAGTTGAACCCAAAGCCTCTACTGATATGGAGTAATGCATGAGTGTTTTGGGTAAGGTTGAATGTGAAGAGGCTGGTTTGTAGCTTACCATATTTCTGAAACAAAGCAGTTAACGTGGGCTTCAGAAGATTTTACTTTAAAAAGTAAATTTATCAATATGAGAACTCCTAAAGAGATATGTAAATTGAATCACTTTTAACTGTGTGAATTGTTTCATTGAAACATATTAGTCAACTAAAAAAATGTTTAACTCCTTAAAATAGGGTATATTACAAAAAAACCCTGAAATGTAGTCACATTAAAATGACAGGTGACTTTTGTGGACGGAGGTCAAGGAAACAAGTTTCTTCAGTATTATTTAAATACTTGAATACATGTGGATACCACCATCCCTGAACAGGAGATATGGTGGTAGTGTTGGTGTTAGAAATTATTTTAAAAATTATTAATTAAAAACACTTCAGGATAAACAATTCAGTTTGTGTATATACAAGTTAAGTCAAATCTGTACCTTAATGATTTTTAGTTAAGGTGTGAAAAACTCCCTGGAGGTGTGTTTAATTGGTGCCTAGGGCTCCTTAATCATGAATATACACTGTCGAGTGTGATGTTTTTAGTACATAGCAATAGTGTTATCAAAATCTATACAAGAAGTTTTATTAACTAGCATAATGAATGTTAAAAATATCTTTTTATTGGAGAACTAAGTGGTGTTGAAAATGAGTGATGATATCAATGGCATGTTTCTGCAACTGGGATGAATTTGTATATTCATACTAAAACCAGATTAAGTAGTTTCCATTTTTGACAGAGCAAATGATACACCGTATTTCATTTAGTCACTAACAAATACTTGTATTCTTTTATGAATTACTTATCCTGAGTCTGGCACTATGCTGGGCTCTGAGATTACAGAGATGAATAAACCATAGTCATTGTACTTACGGAAGTCACTGTCCAATGAAGCAAATATTTTGGGGAAAAATAACACAGAATACCCTGCCTTAACTTGAGAAGTGGTTTCCTCAAATATAAACTCTTGGAAAAAATAATGTAGCATTATTGGAAGGTTACTGAATGCAAGTCTGCACAGAACGAGCCTTGCTCATATTCCAGGATTCAGCCTATATTATCCTATAAGAGTTGCAATTTAATGTCAACTAGTGGTGCTTGTCTGTTCCAGCTGAAATGAGGATGGAGACAGTTATGGTGTTGTGGCTTTCCTGGACACTGTTAATGATTCAGGAAGCTTTTGGATAGCCCGTGCTATTTACAAATCAGTGGAAGTTGGACCCAGGGAACACTGGAGACAAGTATCCACTGTTTACCCCCTGCAATGCTTCCCAAGATGGGCTTGCCTATAGTATCTGTTCCCAATCTCCTGTTTCTTTCCCCATACCAAGATGAAATGTTAGCTTGCCTTTTTTCCCATTTTAAGAGTGGAGAGTATGTTGAGAAACTCATTACTAACAGCATTACCCAGTTTCTTGTTATTGCGGGGCAATGCATATTGAATTGTAATTCAAATATAAAGTAAGTACTGCAATAGGGATAGATGTACAGTTAAGTGAGAGCACAGTTCCATAGAGAAGAAACTCCCTAGCTCTGTCTGCAGTAGGGGAAGCCTACAGAAGGGGCTGCATTTGAGTTTGAACTTGATACATGAATAGGTGTACAGTAGGCAGAAGATGGGAGGATGCAGAAAAGAAAGCTTGTTACAGGCAGAAGGAGCATCGTACAAAAACTATGATGTGGATGGGGCACAGACTGTTAGGGGAAGAAATGTGTTTATTTGTGTGTTTTGGAGGAGAAGGGGGTAATTAACAGTAAAGGCAGGTTGAAGGTACATTGTTTTGAAAGGTGCTATGTATGGACATGATCCTCTGTCCATGGCGAGCAACACATCATTCTGTGCTCTTTGGAGTAGGGAGATTGAATGAGAACAGAGACTGGGAACATTTATTCCAGGGCAAAGATGATAAGAACCTAGATTAAGCTTAATACATATTGAGTAGGTTTGCCAGTATTAGAAAAATCAAACAAAGAAACAAAAGCAAAAACAAGATGCCCAGTGTAGAACAATAATCAATATCAAGGCTGCAAAGAATAAAGAGCTTTATTTCAGGTCTTAAGAATTGCAATTTGTGAGACACAAATTGGGGTAAAATGAAAAGGGTATTGCAAAGAGAAAGAGTCAGGGGTTTATGAAGACAAAAACCACAAGGCTGTTCAAGAATTATGATTGACTCTGATGCAAGAAAGGAGATACTTGTCCTTAAGTGTTAGGTTGTCACAAATTATTTTAGGGTAAGCATTCTATAAGTATTTTGAGTTTCTGGAATATTGGGCACATGTTCTGGATGCCTGCATTAAGACAAGTGTTCAAAAGACCAGATTCCATGTGGGCTGAGGAGTGCATAAGTCACACTTTTTCAATGGCCTCCCAGCTCCTTTTTAGAGAGCTCTCTTAGCAATACTGACTCCATTTGGATTTTTCTTTTACACAAGTTAAATTCGAATTTCAAATAAACACAAATAATCTTTTAGTATGTGTATGTCCCATGTGACATTTGGGACATACTTATACTAAAAATTTATGTGTTGTTTATGTGATAGTCAAATTTAACTGGGTGTTCTGTATGTTATCTAGTAAGACTAATATTAAAGGAAAGAAAAGAGTTTGTAAAATTGGTCTTTGGTCTAACTTTATCTCTGAATGCAGCAAGTCATTTTTTAAACTGTAGCAATGTATACAATGCAATACACATTGAAATATTCTGTGTCATTTGAATTTAATTAACTCTGGTAATGTTTTAGCAATGTCCTTTTCTTCGAAAACTTTGGGGGCTTTTTTAAATTACGAAAATGCATTCTTCCCATTCTTCCTTAAGATACTCTCTCTCTCTCTGCCTTTGTTTAATTGCAAACATAACATTTATTGAGAATGGATTGCAGGAAAGCATAGTAGTGCCAACACAATTGGCAATGCCCTTAAGGTCATAAAAGTACAATGTGTGTCTGTGGGCTGAAATCCATTTTCACTTTGAGTATTTTTAGGCGGAGTGTATTCCCACACTTCCATGGCTGCTTCAGAATGCAGGAATGATTATTCCTATTTGTAAAGTCTGTCATCATATACTGCTCAAGTTTTTTCTTTAAATTGTATGTGGTTTAATATATAGCTGTATACCAGAGTCAATCAACCAGCAAGAACTTTTTTTTTTTTAGATTGAGATTCTGTTCATACTAGTCTCTTAATTCTTTTTTTTTTTTAACATCTTTATTGGAGTATAATTGCTTTACAATGGTGTGTTAGTTTCTGCTTTATAACAAAGTGAATCAGCTATACATATATATATATCCCCATATCTCCTCCCTCTTGCGTCTCCCTCCCACCCTCCCTATCCCACCCCTCTAGGTGGTCACAAAGCACCCAGCTGATCTCCCTGTGCTATGTGGCCAGCAAGAACTTTTTTGAGGCTTTAAAAGGAACTAGCATTTATTGATCATTTGTTGCATACTAGGAAGCATATTGTGTGCTTTGCATCTGCTTTCACTGCATCTGATGCCATCTCTGTGAGGTAGATAGAATCAACCCCACTTTAAAAGTAAGGGAACTGAGTCTCAGAAAGGGAGGATAACTTGCCCAAGATCACACTGCTTGGCAGGGTGAGATTTTGAGACTAGATCATTATTAATACATAGCCTTGTTCTTTTGAATTACTCCCGGGCAGTAATTCTCAACTAGAGTGATATTGTCCCTCAGGGGACAGTTGGCAATATCTAAAAACATTTTTGATTGTCATGAATGAGGGGGATAATGTGTTACTGGCATGTAGAGGGTAGAGGCCAGGGATGCTCCTAAAAACTCTACAATGCACAGGACACCCCCCACGATAAATAATTTTCCAACCCTAAATCTTAATGATATTGAAATGGAGAAATCCTGCTCTAGGGTGCACAATCATAGCAAATGCTATAGTGAAACAGATTTAGAGTAAATTTTAAAAAGACATTTCCCACAATCTAATTTAACCCATTGTGAAGCAGCCTATGTGCAAGAGTGAATTTCCCATCACTCTAAATATCCAAATGCAGGTTGGATCAATAGAAATTAGTTCTGTTGTTGAGGAGCTTCAGCCACTGCGTGAGAGTTTGGAACTAAGCTGTCATGATTTTTTCATGTTCTACATCACCTGTAACAAAATAATTTAATATTTATTTACAAAACATATTAACTAGGTTGGGTTTTTCCCTATTTTCACTTAATCTAGTTTAGAGGACAGTTGAAGATATACAGCTCCATGTATAGAAAAATTTACAAGCTTTTCGAAGAATAAAATGGCACTGCTAAATCAAAATAAATAATCATAGAACAAGTACAGAATATTTTAATAAAATGTCATCTGAATTACATATGCCTATTAAAATTTGTGAAGATGAAAGATATGTGTCTTTCAGCAGTCACAGGGGACTGTCTCTGAATATCAATATTCTAACATCTTTATCCATTTTCCTCAATTCCTCCAACTAACTTTATCCAGATGCTATTGTGTTTTGCTTGGAATCTAGCTGCTGTCTCCTAACTGGTCTCTCTCACTTAAGGTTACATTAAGAAATGGATCATTTCCATTTTTTACATCAAAGCTTGATGGTTATTATTGTAATAACCAATTCGGTAATGCATTTTACCAAATTCACTACAACAATAGGATTTTGCTCCTCTATCTAGCTTGAGTTACAAAGTCTAGCTCATTGCCTGTTGCTAGCAAAAGTCTACATAATATTGATGATTTGATCTATGTCACCGTATATTGAGTCTCTTATAAAATGTTTTCATTAAATTTATGTTGGTTTAAGCTTTCTTCAGCATGGCTGATGATTTGGTTAGCTTCAGAACCTTGGAAATATTAATATGGATAAAACACCAAAAGAAAAGAATTATTTAATCAAACATGACTTTACTAATCAAATACTGGAGACAGATAAACTAAGTGCTAGAACAACAAATAACATAATCACAGTTTCTGATTTCAAAAGCTGGCTGTTAGAAACAAAAGATGTAATGAAGGCGCACTTAAGGAATGGAAGACTCATGACCTTTGAAAATCTACTCCTCCATAAAAGAATGAGCATGATGCTAAAAAATTCAAAATCAACATTTTCAGAACTTTGGAAATTAAGGCTTACAGCAATCTGAGGAGAACTTATTCAAGAAAAATTGCTGAATTTCTATAAGAACAGCAAGCTTTGTCACACTTAACTTTACCACATTCCCATTCCCCAATTCCCAACTCTGTGGTAGCATTGAAAATAGGCAGCCTTGCAACCATGGTAGCTGTGAAAAACCGCAGTTCAGTAGCCCCTGGAGGGGTGGAATGGATTTGAAACTCCTGAACAGCCTCATCTTCAGAGAACTGTCATTATTTGATTGGTCTTGCAGCTCCCTAGAAAAGCCCCATTCAAGTACTTGTCTTTATTTGACCTAACCCAGAGCTCAGTCAGTGATAAAAGCTTTATCTCCAGTGCTTTTGTTAGAAACAGTTATTGGCTATTGTTTAACATCACAGCTGCCTGAGATCGCAATACCTGTTGAGACAAACAAGAGGCAGAATAAAAAAAAGGAAAATTTTGGCTTTTTTTCTCAAGATGGCTTTGGCAATTTTGGGTCTTTTGAAGTTTCATATGAATTGCAGGATTATTTGTTCCTGTGTGAAAAATGTCAGGGTTATTTTGTTGGGGATTGTATTAAATTTGTAGATTGCTTTGGGTAGTACGACCATTTTAAAAATATGAATTCTTCCAGTCCAAGAGCATGGGATAGCTTTCCATTTCTTTGTATCATCTTCAGTTTCCTTCATCAGTGTTTTATAGTTTTCAGAGTATAGGTCTTTCAGCTCCTTGGTTTAGTCCCTGGTATTTTATTCTTTTTGATGTGATTTAAAATGGGATTTTTTTTAAACTTTCTCTTTCCAATAGTTCATTATTAGTGTAGAGAAAAGCAACAGATTTTTATATATTAATCATTTATCCTGCAAATTCGCTGAATTCATTTATTCTAATTTTTTGGGGTGGAAACTTTAGGGTTTTCTATATAAAGTATCACGTCATCTGCAGGTAGTGAGAGTTTTGTTTCTTCCCATCCATTTTGGATGACTTTTATTTCTTTTTCTTTCCTAATTGCTGAGTCTAGGGCTTCCAATACTATGTTAAATAGAAATGGCAAGAGTGGGCATCCTTGTCTTGTTCCTGAATTTAGAGGAAAGGCTTTCAGCTTTTCACTGCTGAGTATTGTGATGGTTGTGGGTTTGTCATAAATGACCTTCATTATATTGAGATATGATATTCCCTCTATATCTACTTTGAAGAACAAAACTGGAGGTGTCATCCGGACTATACTACAAAGCTCCAGAAATCAAAACAGTATGGTACTGACACAAAAACAGACACATAGATCAATGCAACCAATTAGAGAGCTCAGAAATAAACCCATGCACCTATGATCAATTAATCTATGACAAAAATATAAAAAGGAAGCAAAAATATACAATGGAGCAAAGACAGTCTCTTCAGTAGGTGGCACTGGGAAAACTGGAGTGCTACATGTAGAACAATGAGATTAGAACATTTCCTCACAACATATAAAAAATAAACTCAAAACGGATTATAAACCTAAATGTAAGACCTGAGACCATAAAACTCCTAGAAGAGAACATAGATAGAACACTCTTTGACATAAATCATAGCAATATTTTTTTTAGATCTGTCTCTCAAGGCAAAAGAAATAAAAGCAAAAGTAAACAAATGGCACTTAATTAAACTTAAAAGCCTTTGCACAGCAAAGGAAATCATCAACAAAATGAAAGGACATCCTACAGAATGGGACAAAATATTTGCAAATGATATGATTGACAAGAGGTTAATATCCAAAATTTATAAACATCTCATACAACTCAATATCAAAAAACCAAACAACCCAATGAAAAAATGAGCAGATGAACTGAATAGATGTTTTTTCCAAAAAGGAAATGCAGATGGCTAACAGGCACATGAAAAGATGCCAACATCGCTAATTGTTAGAGAAATGCAAATCAAGATCACAATGAGATATCACTTCACGCTTTTCAGAATAGCTATCATCAAAAAGTCTACAAATAACAAATGTTGGTGAGGATCTGGAGAAAAGGGAGCCTTTGTACACTGTTTGTGGGAATGTAAATTGGTACAGCCACTATGGAAAACAGTATGGAGATTCCTCAGAAAACTAAAAATACAACTACCATATGATTCAGCAATTCTAATCCTGAGTATATATATCCAGAAAAAATGAAAACACTAATTTGAAAAGATACATGCTCCCCAATATTCATAGCAGCACTATTATAATAGTCAAGATATGGAAGCAACCCAAATGTCCATCAACAGATAAATAAATAAGGAAGATTATATATATATAATGGAATATTACTCAGCCATTAAAATGAATAAAATATTGCCATTTGCAGCAATGAGGATGGACCTAGAAAATATTATGTCTAGCGAAATAAGACAGATAAAGACAAATACTGTATGATATCACTTATATGTGGAATCTAAAAAAAAAAAAAAAAAAAGTGAATGAATATGCAAAATAGAAACAGACTCACAGGTATAGAAAACAAAGTAGTGGTTTCCAGAGGAGAAAGGAAGTGCGGAGGGGCAAGTTAGGTGTATGGGATTAACAGGTAAAAACTACTATTTATAAAATAGATAAGCAACAAGGGTATATTGTAGAGCACATGGAATTATAGCCATTATCTTTAATAACTTTTAATGGAGTATAATCTGTAAAAATATTGAATCACTGTGCTGTACACCTGGAACTAACATAATATTGTAAATAATCTATACTTCAACAAAAAATTAGAAAAAAATTGGGGGAATGTGATTTCCATAGGGAGTTTTGAAAAGTTCCAAAATATTCCTAGGGATCTAGAGGACAACACGCACATGTAAGGCTGTAGATATACCAAGAAAAGACCTGAAAAGGCCCTACTCTTTACCTTCTAGCTAACATCGAGTCTCTGTGCCAGCAGAACATGGAGGTTAAGGTAAAGTTACAAACTGCTAGAACATTGGAGGCGTTCCCTAATATACACACAAAACATCTCAACAAAGAGTGGGAGGCTTGTTGGTTCAAGGAATTTAAAGAGATCTCTGTCCAATTATTAGCTGATTACTAAGCTGAGCAGAGACTTCAGTGGTCACATGCAACAAAGAATACAGATGTGCATAATTGGTTAAGGAAAGTTACTAAAGAAATAAACAGCAACAAGAACAAACAGCAGTAATAAAAACCCTGAGAAGGAGAGGGAATCTGATTTTCAGTTACTATATCATACCATTTAATATTTTAGTAGCAATAGACCATAGGGAAGTCCAAACATGGGACTTACTAGATAGTTTAAATCAGCTATTATAAATACATTCAAATAACTAAAAGAAACCATTTCTCCAGAAGTAAAAGGTAAATCTTAGAATAATGTCTCACCAAATAGACAATAAAGGGCTAGAAATTATAGAAAAGAACCAAAAGGAAATTATGCAGTTAGAGAGCACAGTAACTAAAATGAAAAATTCATTACAGGGGCTCAACAGAAGATTTGACCTGTCAGAAGAATCAGTAAATTTGAAGATAGATCAATTGAGACTATCCAGTCTGAGTAACAGAAAGAAAAAAGAATGAAAAAAACTGAACGTGACCTCCTAGATCTCTGAGAAAACACAGGCACTCCAACATGTATATAATGGAAGTCCCAGAAGGAGAGAAAAGGGCAGAAAAAATATTTGAAGAAATGATGGCTGAAAACTTCACAAATCTGATGCAAAACCTTAATATAAACATTCAAGAAGCTCAACAAACTCCAAATAGGATAAACTAAGAGGGCTTCTACTTATACTCAAATATCATATTATTGAAAGACAAAGACTAAAAGAATCTTGAAAGTAATAAGATAAAAACAACTCCTCAAATATAGAAGATCCTCAAAAAGTTAACTGATGTCTTTTTATCAAAAACTATGGAGGCGAAGAAGTAGTGGGAAGACGTTCAAAGTGCTGAAAGCAAAAAACTATCAACCAAGAATTCTATACATAGCAACAATGAAAGAGAAATTAAGACATTCCCACATAAACAGAATTTGAAAGCATTTATTGCTAGCAGACTTATTCTATAAAAAATATTAAAGGGAACCCTCACACTGAAATAAAAGAATACTAGACAATGATTTAAGTCTGTATAAGGAAATAAAAAGCATTATTAGTAAAGGTAAACTAATTAAGGAAACTGGAACCAGATGGGTTGAAAGGACAGGCCTTTCATTACAAAGATTTTTCAGAAAGAAAGACCATATTTCAAAGAATCCTGAACAAGGAAAAAAAGCCAAAAGAACCCTCACATTTTTTTAGGTGTGGTCCTAAGAAATATGAAGAAAAATTATTGTCATTGGATTTTATTGTTTGAAATTGTGTGTAAGCAACAATTTAAAGTTTTTCAGTTTTTTTTTAAATCGTTTACAGTAATCTATATTACTTAGAGCAGTGACTTTTTCTAACAAGAATAAACTGAATTCTCGTCTAAAAAATTATAGGGAAGGAATAACGGCTTTTCAGTAAACTAACTGCCTTAATCAAGAGCTCTCTTTTGCTCATGTTTTATCAACACAAACATTTATTTTTTGTATAAAACATTTCATCATTCAATTGAAGAATGTGAGCTTCAGATAAGTAGAAAGATTCCTGGGTATGTGATTAACCCATGTCTTTCAATTTAGAAATAACCCCAAATGTAATAAAATCTTGGCTTTCTATTGCTTATGACAATAGACTAATGAATTTGGACCATATTTCACTTTTTAATATTACTTCTACTTGATCTATTCTGCCAATTAATAATACTCTATATGATTATAAATAGAATAAACTAAATGGATTTCAACTATCTTGAATTGTGGTTATTAGCTAAGTCAGACTTTGTCTCACTTTTAATAATTTATAGTCAGGTTATCAAAATCTAAGAAGGATTTATTTCCTTTTATTTTTTTACAAAGTGAACTATACAATCTAGATAAACTATTTAGTACCAATAAATAAAACATTTTGAATAATTCATCATTTACAATTACAATTAATCAGGCAGAAGAATGTGAAAATAATCATTTTATACTTTTCTCTCTGGGATCTGGATGGGAAATTCACAATTGATTGTTATATGTGCTACCTTGTTAAACTAACCTAAATTGATAAAAATCTTCCTGAAAAATAAAAACAGAAATTGTCAAGTTATGCTTTAGGGAAGTCTGAAAACTTTTAATGAGAAGGAAATATGGCTACCCAAAGGTTATGCAGAAATTATATTTCCAGTAAATCAATCTGCTCAACCAACAAATCAATAAGCCACCATTTTGAAAATAGAAAACAAATATAATGGCAAATATCCAGGAACAATTATAAAGTGCATATGAGTGCCCTGTCCAAAAAAAATTGATCCTATTTAAAAATGTTTTTATTAATTAGATTTTGTTGCATTTGTTAAAAAATACAAACAAACAAGAACCAATTGGTACTTATAAATCAGAATAGAGTAGCTTCAACAACAGCTCAATTTATATAAAAATACCTCAAATTAAAAAATAAAAAAATTTAAAAACCACACCATAATGTGTAAGAGTCAGGTTGGATGCATAAATTGCTTGTAAGAATCCTTAATTTCCTAGAATATTGAGGTATAAAAGAACCATATAGTCCAGGAGTCACTTCCACTTCCAGCCCTACTATCTTGCCTACTTCCCTGAGCCATATTTTAATCCATAGGCCTCAACATTTGCTTTCCCTCAACGTTTTTTATCACAGAGAATCTGTTGTATTCTGCTAAACTGGCTTCTCTTCCTAATTCTTCCCTTCTGACTTGAAACCACTGTTTCCTCCTCATCAGCTAGAAAACATTAGTGGTTCTTTATTTTTTATTTCCATTTAAAAATTTTTTTAAACATCTTTATTGGAGTATAATTGCGTTACAATGGTGTATTAGTTTCTGCTTTCTAACAAAGTGAATCAGCTATACATATATCCCCATATCTCCCTCTCTCTTGCATCTCTCTCCCACCCTCCCTAACCCACCTCTCTAGATGGTCACAAAGAACCGAGATGATCTCCCCATGCTATGCTGCTGTTTTCCACTAGCTATCTATTTTACATTTGATAGAGTATATATGTCTGTGACAATCTCTCACTTCGTCCCACCTTACCCTTCCCCCTCCCTATGTCCTCAAGTCCATTCTCTACATCTGCGTCTTTATTCCTGTCCTGCCCCTAGGTTCTTCAGAACCTTTATTTTTTTTAAAATTCCATATATATGTGTTAGCATATGGTATTTGTTTTTCTCTTTCTGATTTACTTCACTCTGTATGACAGACTCTAGGTCCATCCACCTCGCTACAAATAACTCTATTTCATTTCTTTTTATATAAATAAAAAGAGTATAAATATATATATATTTTATATATATGTACCACATCTTCTTTATCCATCCATCTGTCGATGGATACTTAGGTTGTTTCCATGTCCTGACTATTGTAAATAGTGCTGCAATGAACATTGTGGTACATGACTCTTTTTGAATTATGGTTTTCTCTGAGTATATGCCCAGTAGTGGGATTGCTGGGTCGTATGGTAGTTCTATTTTTAGTTTTTTAAGGAACCTCCATACTGTTCCCCATAGTGGCTATATCAATTTACATTCCCACCAACAGTGCAAGAGAGTTCCGTTTTCTCCACATCCTCACCAGCATTTATTGTTTGTAGATTTTTTGATGATGGCCATGCTGACTGGTGTGAGGTGATACATCATTGTGGTTTTGATTTGCATTTCTCTAATGATTGGTGATGTTGAGCATCCTTTCATGAGGTTCTGGCAATCTCTGTATCTTCTTCGGAGAAATGTCTGTTTAGGTCTTCTGCCCATTTTTGGATTTGGTTGTTTCTTTTTTTGATATTGAACTGCATGTGCTGCTTGTAAATTTTGGAGATTAATCCTTTCTCTGTTGCTTCATTTGCAAATATTTTCTCCCATTCTGAGAGTTGTCTTTTCGTCTTGTTTGTAGTTTCCTTTGCTGTGCAAAAGCTTTTAAGTTTCATTAGGTCCCATTTATTTTTGTTTTTATTTCCATTTCTCTAGGAGGTGGGTCCAAAAGGATCTTGCTGTGATTTATGTCATAGAGTGTTCTGCCTATGTTTTCCTCTAAGAGTTTGATAGTGTCTGGCCTTACATTTAGGTCTTTAATTCATTTTGAGTTTATTTTTGTGTATGGTGTTAGGGAGTGTTCTAATTTCATTCTTTTACATGTAGCTGTCCAGTTTTCCCAGCACCACTTATTGAAGAGGCTGTCTTTTCTCCATTGTATATTCTTGCCTCCCTTATCAAAAATAAGGTGACCATATGTGCGTGGGTGTATCTCTGGGCTTTCTATCCTGTTCCATTGATCTGTATTTCTGTTTTTGTGCCAGTACCAAATTGTCTTGTTTACTATAGCTTTGTAGTATAGTCTGAAGTCTGGGACCCTGATTCCTACAGCTCTGATTTTGTTTTTCAAGATTGCTTTGGCTATTTGAGTCTTTTGTTATTCCATACAAATTGTGAAACTTTTTGTTATAGTTCTGTGAAAAATGCCATTGGTAGTTTGATAGGGATTGCGTTCAATCTGTAGATTGCTTTAGGTAGTATAGTCATTTTCACAATGTTGATTCTTCCAATCCAAGAACATGGTATATCTCTCCATCTGTTTGTATCATCTTTAATTTCTTTCATCTGTGTCTTATAGTTTTCTGCATACAAGTCTTTTGTCTCCTTAGGTAGGTTTATTCCTAGGTATTTTATTCTTTTTCTTGCAATGGTAAATGGGTGAGTTTCCTTAATTCCTCTTTCAGATTGTTCATCATTTGTGTATAGGAATGCAAGAGATTTCAGTGCATTAATTTTTTATCCTGCTACTTTACCAAATTCATTGATTAGCTCTAGTAGTTTTCTGGCAGCATCTTTAGGATTCTCTATGTATAGTATCATGTCATCTGCAAACAGTGACAGCTTTACTTCTTCTTTTCCGATTTGGATTCCTTTTATTTCTTTTTCTTCCCTCACTGCTGTGGCTAAAACTTCCAAAACTGTGTTGAATAATAGTGGTGAGAGTGGAAAACCTTGTCTTGTTCCTGATCTTAGAGGAAATGTTTTCAGTTTTTCACCATTGAGAACGATGTTGGCCTGCGTTTGTCATATATGGCCTTTGTTATGTTGAGTTCAGTTCCCTCTATGCCTACATTCTGGAGGGTTTTTATCATAAATGGGTGTTGAGTTTTGTCAAAAGCTTTTTCTGCATCTAATGAGATGATCATATGGTTTTTCTACTTCAGTTTGTTAATATGGTGTATCACATTGATTGATTTGTGTATATTGACGAATCCTTGCATTCCTGGGATAAACCCCACTTGATCATGGTGTATGATCCTTTTAATGTGCTGTTGGATTCTGTTTGCTAGTATTTTTTTGAGGATTTTTGCATCTATGTTCATCAGTGATATTGGTCTGTGGTTTTCTTTCTTTGTGACGTCTTTGTCTGGTTTTGGTATCAGGGTGATGGTGGCCTCGTAGAATGAGTTTGGGAGTGTTCCTCCCACTGCTATATTGTGGAAGAGTTTGAGAAGGATGGGTGTTAGCTCTTTTCTCAATGTTTGATAGAATTCGCCTGTGAAGCCATCTGGTCCTGGGATTTTGTTTGTTGGAAGATTTTTAATCACTGTTTAAATTTCAGTGCCTGTGATTGGTCTGTTTATATTTTCTATTTCTTCCAGGTTCAGTCTCAGAAAGTTGTGCTTTTCTAAGAATTTGCCCATTTCTTCCAGATTGTTCATTTTGTTGGCATAGAGTTGCTTATAGTAATCTCTCATGATCCTTTGTATTTCTGCAGTGTCAGTTATTATTGCTCCTTTTTCATTTCTAATTCTATTAATTTGAGTCTTCTCCCTTGTTTTCTTGATGAGTCTGGCAAATGGTATATCAATTTTGTTTATCTTCTCCAAGAACCAGCTTTGAGTTTTATTGATCTTTGCTATCATTTCCTTCATTTCTTTTTCATTTATTTCTGGTATGATCTTTATGATTTCTTTCCTTCTGCTAACTTTGGGTGTTTTTTGTTCTTTTTTCTCTAATTGCTTTAGGTGTAAGTTTAGGTTGTTTATTTGAGATGTTTCTTGTTTCTTGAGGTAGGATTGTATTGCTATAAACTTACCTCTTAGAACTGCTTTTGCTGCATCCCATAGGTTTTGGATCATCATGTTTTCATTGTCATTTGTTTCTAGGTATTGTTTGATTTCCTCTTTGATTTCTTCAGTGATCTCTTGGTTATTAAATAGTGTATTGTTTAGCCTCCGTGTGTTTGTATTTTTTACAGATTTTTTCCTGTAATTGATATCTAGTGTCATAGCGTTGTGGTCAGAAAAGATACTTGGTACGATTTCAATTTTCTTAAATTTTCCGAGACTTGATTTGTGAGCCAAGATATGATCTATCCTGGAGAATGTTCCATGAGGACTTGAGAAGAAAGTGCATTCTGTTGTTTTTGGATGGAATGTCCTATAAATAACAACTAAGTCCATCTTGTTTAATGTATCATTTAAAGCTTGTGTTTCCTTATTTATTTTCATTTTGGATGATCTGTCCATTGGTGAAAGTGGGGTGTTAATGTCCCCTACCATGGTGTTGTTACTGTCGATTTCCCCTTTTATGGCTGTTAGTATTTGCCTTATGTATTGAGGTGCTGCTATGTTGGGTGCATAAATATTTACAATTGTTATATCTTCTTCTTGGATTGATCCCTTGATCATTATGTAGTGTCCTTCTTTGTCTCTTGTAATAGTCTTTATTTTAAAGTCTATTTTGTCTGATATGAGAATTGGTACTCCAGCTTTCTTTTGATTTCCATTTGCATGGAATATCTTTTTCCATCCCCTCACTTTCAGTCTGTATGTGTCCCTAGGTCTGAAGTGGGTCTCTTTTAGATAGCATATATATGGGTCTTGTTTTTGTATCCATTCAGCCAGTCTGTGTCTTTTAGTTGGAGAATTTACTCCATTCACATTTAAGGTAGTTATCAATATTTATGTTCCTATTACCATTTTCTTAATTGTTTGGGGTTTGTTATTGTAGGTCTTTTCTTTCTCATGTGTTTTCTGCCTAGAGAAGTACCTTTAGCAATTGTTGTACAGCTGGTTTGGTGATACTGAATTCTGTTAGTTTTTGCTTGTCTGTAAAGGTTTTAATTTCTCCGTTGAATCTGAATGAGATCCTTGCTGGGTAGAGTAATCTTGGTTGTAGGTTTTTCCCTTTCATCACTTTAAATATGTCCTGCCACTCCCTCCTGGCCTGCAGAGTTTCTGCTGAAAGATTAGCTGTTAACCTTATTGGGATTCCCTTGTATGTTATTTGTTGTTTTTCCCTTGCTGCTTTTAATATTTTTCCTTTGTATTTAATTTTTGATAGTTTGATTAATATGTGTCTTGGCGTGTTTCTCCTTGGATTTATCCTGTATGGGACTCTCTGTGCTTCCTGGACTTGATTGACTGTTTCCTTTCCCGTAATAAGGAAGTTTTCAACTATAATCTTTTCTAATATTTTCTCAGTCCCTTTCTTTTTCTCCTTCTCTTCTGGGACCCCTAAAATTCGAATATTGGTGCATTTAATGTTGTCCCAGGTGTCTCTGAGACTGTCCTCAAGTCTTTTCATTCTTTTTTCTTTATTCTGCTCTGTGGTAGTTATTTCCACTATTTTATGTTCCAGGTCACTTATCTGTTGTTCTGCCTCAGTTATTCTGCTACTAATTCATTCTAGAGAATTTTTTATTTCATTTAATTTGTTGTTCATCATTGTTTGTTTGCTCTTTATTTCTTCTAGTTCCTTGTTAAATATTTCTTGTATTTTTGCCATTCTATTTTCAAGATTTTGTATCATCTTTACTATCATTACTCTGAATTCTTTTTCAGGTAGACTGCCTATTTCCTCTTCATTTATTTGGTCTGGTGGGTTTTCACTTTGCTCCTTCATCTGCTGTGTGTTTCTGTGTCTTCTCGTTTTGCTTAAATTATTGTGTTTGTGGTCTCCTTTTCCCAGGCTGCATGTTCATAGTTCCTTTTGTTTTTGGTATCTGTCCCCAGTGGCTAAGGTTGGTTCAGTGGGTTGTGTAGGGTCCTGGTGGAGGGTTCTGGTGCCTGTGTTCTGGGGGAGGAGACTGGATCTTGTCTTTCTGGTGGGCAGGCCTGTGTCTGGTGGTGTGTTTTGGGGTGTCTGTGACCTTATTATGATTTTAGGCAGCCTCTCTGCTAATGGATGGGGTTGTTTTCCTGTCTTGGTAGTTGTTTGGCATAGGGTGTTCAGCAGTGTAACTTGCTGGTTGTTGAGTGGAGCTGGGTTTTAGCGTTGAGATGGAGATCTCTGGGAGACCTTTCACCATTTGATATTACTTGGAGCTGGGAGGTCTCTGGTAGACTGATATCCTGAACTCGGCTCTCTCCCCTCAGAGACACAGGCCTGACACCCAACCAGAGCACCAAGACCCTGTCTGCCAAACTGGTCAGAAGAAAAGGGAGAAAGAAAGAAGGAAAGAGAAAAATAAAATAAAAAAGTTACTAAAATAAAAAGATAAAATAAATTATAAAAAATTAAAGAAATTTAAAAGTAATAAAAAAAAAGAAAGAAAGAAGAGAGCAACCAAACCAGAAAACAAATCCACCAATGATAACAAGCACTAAAAACTATACTAAAACAAAAACAAAAACAAAAGAACGGAAACTCAGAACCCTAGGTCAAATGGTAAAAGCAAAACCCCACAGACAAGATCACACAAAGAAGCATACACATACACACTCACAAAAAAAAAAAGAAGAGAAAAATATATCTATCTATCTATCTATATATATATATATATATATATATAAAGGAAGAAAACAACCAAATCAGTAAACAAATCTAACAATGATAATAAAATCTGAATGCTAAAGTAACGTAAACATAAGACCAGAAACAAATTAGATGCAGAAAGCTAACCCCAAGTCTACATTTGCTCCCAAAGTCCACCGCCTCAATTTTGGGATGATTTGTTGTCTATTCAGGTATTCCAGAGATGTAGCGTACATAAAGTTGATTGTGGAGATTTAATCTGCTGCTCCTGAGGCTGCTGGGAGAAATGTCCCTTTATCTTCTTTGTTCACACAGCTCCTGGGGTTCAGCTCTGGATTTGGCCCCGCCTCTGCATTTAGGTCGCCTGAGGGGGTCTGTTCCTGCCCAGACAGGGCAGAGTTAAGTAGCAGCTCATTAGGGGGCTGTGGCTCACTCAGACCGGATGGGGGGGGGGGAGGAGGGAGGGGTACGGAATGCAGGGTGAGCCTGCGGCCACAGAGGCTGGTGTGACATTGCAACCGCCTGAGGTACGCTGTGTGTTCTGGGGAATTTGTCTCTGGATCATGGGACCCTGGCAGTGGCAGGCTGCACAGGTTCCTGGGAGGGGAGGTGTGGATAGAGACCTGTGCTTGCAGACAAGCTTCTTGGTGGCTGCAGGAGCTGCCTTAGCATTTCATGCCCGTCTCTGGTGTCTGCACTGATAGCCACGGCTCGCGCCCATCTCTGGAACTTGTTTAGGCAATGCTCTGATTCCCCTCTCTTGGCACACCCTGAAACAATGGTCTCTTGCCTTGTAGGCAGTTCCAGACTCTTTCCTGGCCTCCCTCCCGACTAGCTGTGGCACACTAGCCCCCTTCAGGCTGTGTTCACGCAGCCAACTCCAGTCTTCTCCCTGGGATCGGACCTCCAAAGCAGGAGCCTCAGCTCCCAGCCCCCACCCGCCCCAGCGGGTGAGCAGACAAGCCTCTCAGGCTGGTGAGTGCTGGTCAGCACCGATCCTCTGTGCGGGAATCTCTCCACATTGCCCTCTGCACCCCTGTTGCTGCACTCACCTTCGTGGCTCCGAAGCTTCCCCTCACCACACTCCTGTCCACCAATGAAGGGGCTTCCTAGTGTGTGGAAATTTTTCCTCCTTCACAGCTCCCTTTCAGAGGGGCAGGTCCCTTCCCTATTCTTTTGTCTCTTTTTTCTTTTTTCTTTTGCCTTACTCAGGTATGTGGGGAGTTTCTTGCCTTTTGGGAAGTCTGAGGTCTTCTGCCAGTGTTCAGTAGTTGTTCTGTAGGAGTTGATCCACATGTAGATGTATTTCTGATGTATTTGTGGGGAGGAAGGTGATCTCCACATCTTTATCCTCCGCTATCTTGAAGGTCTCTCCCCATTAGTGGTTCTTAAACCTTCATTTTCTATCAGTAGTCTATTATTTTATCATTTGAAATTGATTTCGTTTACTACTGTTTGAACTCTTTTACTAAAATTATTAACAGTAGAAGCTATGAATATAGTTTCTGGGAAAAATTTTGGCCTTCCTACTGTGTCAATCAGGATTCAGAATCATTCTTATTTCAGGTGTATTAATAGTGTCTACTAATTTCAAAAGTGTATTTTGTTTTTGGATCTGCTCTATTTGATTCAATCTCAGGATCTAAAACTTTACCATTTCCTGCTAGGATTCCTATAATTAGTCTTCCCATCCCACTTCATCCCTCTGCCTTTGATTATCATTCACAAAGATGATTTTCCTCTATTGTGCGTCATTGCAAACCCCATTATTCATTTAGACTAGCTTTCAAGGACACTACACTCTGCTTTTGTTTTGCCCAATCAAATTTATATCCCATCTTTCCTTTCCTTATTCTTATTCAATTCCTTAGGAAAGTAGCTTCTACAAATATTTGTTTAAAGCTGAGGCTGGCTTGGTTCTTATTTTTCAATTGCTGCTATCTATCCCTCTCTCTAACCCATCAAAGCTCAGCTCACTTCTAACTTAAGCAAATTTATAAATATGATAAATATACCAAACACTCAGTTTAGTTCTGAGATAAAGAAGTACAAAACACAGGTAATATCCTTAAAGGACTCAAATTCTATTGCAGGAAAAAAAAAACAACAAGTTATTGTAAGGCAGTATGATTAGAGCTATGATAGTGGTATGTCCAGGATGCCATAGAAGTAAAAACAAAGGTATCTAAGCTAGCCTAATGAGTCAGAAATTTTCCTGGAAAGGATGACTCCTGAAATGACTACATTCCTGAAGGGCAAAGAAAGTAGTCAAAGGTAGAGTTTGAGGAAGTTTGGGAGAATAGAATGTGGGAAGGTCTAGAGATGGGGGCATGGTAAATTAGAGCTATCACCAGTAATACAGCATAAAGAAGCATAGAAGGAAGAGGCAGTAACAGATGGTGCCCAAGAATGTGAAAGAGATAAATAAAAAAGGAAGATATGTTCCACACTAAGGAGTTTGAACTTGAACCTGAAGATTATAAGAAGCCTTTGGTGATATTTATATAATGAGTAGGTTTATAAATATTACTGTGATAGTTGTAGGAAGGGTAACTCCAAATATCCTGATTTGCCTAAGACGGTCTTGATCTGCATTTGTTATTCAAAAAGTAATCGTTGTTAACACCCTCTTCACTTTCAAAACTATCCTGGGGGGAGGAGAGAAGATGGCGGAAGAGTAAGACGCGGAGATCACCTTCCTTCCCTGAGATACAGTAGAAATACATCTACACGTGGAACTGCTCCTACAGAACACCCACTGAACGCTGGCAGAAAACGTCAGACGTCCCAAAAGGCAAGAAACTCCCCCCGTACTTGGGTAGGGCAAAAGAAAAAAGAAATAACAGAGACAAAAGAATAGGGACGGCACCTGCACCAGTGGGAGGGAGCTGTGAAGGAGGAAAGATTTCCACGCACTAGGAGCCCCTTCGCGGGCAGAGACTGCGGGTGGCAGAGGGGGGAAGCTTCGGAGCCACGGAGGAGAGTGCAGCCACAGAGGTGCGGAGGGCAAAGCGGAGAGATTCCCGCACTTCCCGCACGGAGGCTCGGCGCTGACCAGCACTCACCAGCCCGAGAGGCTTGTCTGCTCAGCCGCCGGGGCGGGCGGGGCTGGGAGCTGAGGCTCGGGCTTCGGTCGCAGGGAGAGGACTGGGGTTGGCGGCGTGAACACAGCCTGAAGGAGTTAGTGCACCACAGCTAGCCGGGAGGGAGTGCGGGAAAAAGTCTGCAGCTGCCGAAGAGGCAAGAGACTTTTTCTTCCCTGTTTCCTGGTGCGCGAGGAGAGGGGATTCAGAGCGCCGCCTAAACGAACTTCAGAGACGGGCGCGAGCCGCAGCTAACAGCGCGGATCCCATAGCAACAGGGGCGCAGAGGGAAAAACGGAGAGATTCCCGCACAGAGGCTCGGCGCCGAGCAGCGCTCACCAGCCCGAGAGGCTTGTCTGCTCCCCCGCCAGGGCGGGCGGGGCTGGGAGCTGAGGCTCGGGCTTCAGTCGGATCGCAGGGAGAGGACTGGGGTTGGCGGCGTGAACACAGCCTGAAGGGGTCAGCGCACCACAGCTGGCTGGGAGGGAGACCGGGAAAAAGTCTGCAGCTGCCGAAGAGGCAAGAGACTTTTTCTTGCCTCTTTGTTTCACGGCGCGCAAGGAGAGGGGATTCAGAGCGCCGCCTAAACGAACTCCAGAAACTGGCGCGAGCCGCGGCTATCAGCGCGGACCCCAGAGACGGGCGTGAGACGCTGGGGCTGCTGCTGCCGCCTCCAAGAAGCCTGTGTGCGAGCACAGGTCACTCTCCACACCGCCCCTCCCGGGAGCCCGTGCAGCCCGCCACTGCCAGGGTCCCGTGATCCGGGGACAACATCCCTGGGAGAACGCACTGCGCGCCTCAGGCTGCTGCAACGTCACGCCGGCCTCTGACGCCGCAGGCTCGCCCCGCCTCCTCTGTACCCCTCCCTCCCCGCGGCTTGGGCGAGCCAGAGTCCCCGAAGCAGCTGCTCCTTTAACCCCGTCCTGTCTGGGCGGGGAACAGACGCCCTCAGGCGACCTACACGCAGAGGCGGGTCCAAATCCAAAGCTGATCCCCAGGAGCTGTGCGAACAGAGAAGAGGAGGGGAAATCTGTCCCAGCAGCCTCAGAAGAAGCGGATTAAAACTCCACAAACAACTTGATGTGCCTGCATCTGTTGAATACCTGAATAGACAACGAATCATCCCAAATTCAGGAGGTGGACTTTGGGAGCAGGATATATTAATTTTTCCCCTTTTCCTTTTTTTTTTGTGAGTGTATATGTATATGCTTCTCGGTGAGATTTTGTCTGTATAGCTTTGCTTTACAATAGCTTTATTTTACTTCACTATATTATAGCTTCTTTCTTTCTTTCCTTTCTTCCTTTCTTTCTTTCTTTCCTTCCTTCCTTCCTTCCTTCCTCCTTCCTTCCTTCCTTCCTTCCTTTCTTTCTTTCTTTCTTTCTTTCTTTCTATTTTTTCTCCCTTTTACTCTGAGCCGTATGGACGAAAGGCTCTTGGTGCTTCAGCCAGGCATCAGGGCCGTACCTCGGAGGTGGGAGAGCCAACTTCAGGACACTGGTCCACAAGAGACCTCCCAGCTCCACGTAATACCAAACGGCAAAAATCTCTCAGAGATCTCCATCTCAACATCAAGACCCAGCTTCACTCAATGACCAGCAAGCTACAGTGCTGAACACCCTATGCCAAACAACTAGCAAGACAGGAACAGAGCCTCATCCATTAGCAGAGAGGCTGCCTAAAATCATAATAAGGCCACAGACACCCCAAAATACACCACCAGACGTGGACGTGCCCACCAGAAAGACAAGATCCAGCCTCATCCACCAGAGCTCAGGCACTAGTTCCCTCCACCAGGAAGCCTACACAACCCACTGAACCAACCTTAGCCACTGGGGACAGATACCAAAAACAACGGGAACTACAAACCTGCAACCTGTGATAGGGAGACCCCAAACACAGTAAGATAAGCAAAATGAGACGACAGAAAAACACACAGCAGATGAAGGAGCAGGGTCAAAACACACTAGACTTAACAAATGAAGAGGAAATAGGTAGTCTACCTGAAAAAGAATTCAGAATAATGATAGTAAGGATGATCCAAAATCTTGGAAATAGAATAGACAAAATGCAAGAAGCATTTAACAAGGACGTAGAAGAACTAAAGAGGAATCAAGCAATGATGAAAAACACAATAAATGAAATTAAAAATACTCTAGATGGGATCAATAGCAGAATAACTGAGGCAGAAGAAAGGATAAGTGACCTGGAAGATAAAATGGTGGAAATAACTACTGCAGAGCAGGATAAAGAAAAAAGAATGAAAAGAACTGAGGACAGTCTCAGAGACCTCTGGGACAGCATTAAACGCACCAACATTCGAATTATAGGGGTCCCAGAAGAAGAAGAGAAAAAGAAAGGGACTGAGAAAATATTTGAAGAGATTATAGTTGAAAACTTCCCTAATATGGGAAAGGAAATAGTTAATCAAGTCCTGGAAGCACAGAGAGTCCCATACAGGATAAACCCAAGGAGAAACACACCAAGACACATATTAATCAAACTGTCAAAAATTAAATATAAGGAAAACATATTAAAGGCAGCAAGGGAAAAAAAACAAATAACACACAAGGGAATCCCCATAAGGTTAACATCTGATCTTTCAGCAGAAACTCTGCAAGCCAGAAGGGAGTGGCAGGATATACTTAAAGTCATGAAGGAGAAGAACCTACAACCAAGATTACTCTACCCAGCAAGGATCTCATTCAAATGTGATGGAGAAATTAAAACCTTTACAGACAAGCAAAAGCTGAGAGAGTTCAGCACTACCAAACCAGCTTTACAACAAATGCTAAAGGAACTTCTCTAGGCAAGAAACACAAGAGAAGGAAAACACCTACAATAACAAACCCAAAACATTTAAGAAAATGGGAATAGGAACATACATATCGATAATTACCTTGAATGTAAATGGATTAAATGCTCCCACCAAAAGACACAGGCTGGCTGAATGGATACAAAAACAAGACCCATATATATGCTGTCTACAAGAGACCCACTTCAGACCTAGAGGCACATACAGACTGAAAGTGAGGGGATGGAAAAAGATATTCCATGCAAATGGAAATCAAAAGAAAGCTGGAGTAGCAATTCTCATATCAGACAAAATAGACTTGAAAATAAAGACTATTACAAGAGACAAAGAAGGACACTATATAATGATCAAGGGATTGATCCAAGAGGAAGGTATAACAATTGTAAATATTTATGCACCCAACATAGGAGCACCTCAATACATAAGGCAAGTACTAACAGCCATAAAAGGGGAAATCGACAGCAACACAATCATAGTAGGGGACTTTAACACCCCACTTTCACCAATGGACAGATCATCCAAAATGAAAATAAATAAGGAAACACAAGCTTTAAATGATACATTAAACAAGATGGACTTAATTGATATTTATAGGACATTCCACCCAAAAACAACAGAATACACATTTTTCTCAAGTGCTCATGGAACATTCTCCAGGATAGATCATATCTTGGGTCACAAATCAAACCTTGGTAAATTTAAGAAAATTAAAATCGTATCAAGTATCTTTTCCGACCACAACGCTATGAGACTAGATATCAATGACAGGAAAAGATCTGTAAAAAATACAAACACATGGAGGCTACACAATACATTACTTAATAATGAAGTGATTACTGAAGAAATCAAAGGGGAAATCAAAAAATACCTAGAAATAAATGACAATGGAGATACGACGACCCAAAACCTATGGGACGCAGCAAAAGCAGTGCTAAGAGGGAAGTTTATAGCAATACAAGCCTACCTCAAGAAACAGGAAACATCTCGAGTAAACAACCTAACCTTGCACCTAAAGCAATTAGAGAAAGAAGAACAAAAAACCCCCAAAGCCAGCAGAAGGAAAGAAATTATAAAGATCAGGTCAGAAATAAATGAAAAAGAAATGAAGGAAACAATAGCAAAAATCAATGAAACTAAAAGCTGGTTCTTTGAGAAGATAAACAAAATTGATAAACCATTAGCCAGACTCATCAAGAGAAAAAGGGAGAAGACTCAGATCAATAGAATTAGAAATGAAAAAGGAGAAATAACCACTGACACTGCAGAAATACAAACGATCATGAGAGATTACTACAAGCAACTCTATGCCAATAAAATGGACAACCTGGAAGAAATGGACAGATTCTTAGAAATGCACAAACTGCCGAGACTGAACCAGGAAGAAATAGAAAATATGAACAGACCAATCACAAGCACTGAAATTGAAACTGTGATTAAAAACCTTCCAACAAACAAAAGCCCAGGACCAGATGGCTTCACAGGTGAATTCTATCAAACATTTAGAGAAGAGCTAACACCTATCCTTCTCAAACTCTTCCAAAATATTGCAGAGGGAGGAACACTCCCAAACTCATTCTACGAGGCCACCATCACCCTGATACCAAAACCAGACAAAGATGTCACAAAAAAAGAAAACTACAGGCCAATATCACTGATGAACATAGATGCAAAAATCCTCAACAAAATACTCGCAAACAGAATCCAACAGCACATTAAAAGGATCATACACCATGATCAAGTGGGGTTTATCCCAGGAATGCAAGGATTCTTCAATATACGCAAATCAATCAATGTGATACACCATATTAACAAATTGAAGGAGAAAAACCATATGATCATCTCAATAGATGCAGAGAAAGCTTTCGACAAAATTCAACACCCATTTATGATAAAAGCCCTGCAGAAAGTAGGCATAGAGGGAACTTTCCTCAACATAATAAAGGCCGTATATGACAAACCCACAGCCAACATTGTCCTCAATGGTGAAAAACTGAAACCATTTCCACTAAGATCAGGAACAAGACAAGGTTGCCCACTCTCACCACTATTATTCAACATAGTTTTGGAAGTGTTAGCCACAGCAATCAGAGAAGAGAAAGAAATAAAAGGAATCCAAATCGGAAAAGAAGAAGTAAAGCTGTCACTATTTGCAGATGACATGATACTATACATAGAGAATCCTAAAGAGGCTACCAGAAAACTCCTAGAGCTAATCAATGAATTTGGTAAAGTAGCAGGATACAAAATTAATGCACAGAAATCGCTTGCATTTCTATACACTAATGACGAAAAATCTGAAAGTGAAATTAAGAAAACACTCCCGTTTACCATTGCAACAAAAAGAATAAGATATCTAGGAATAAACCTACCTAAGGAGACAAAAGACCTGTATGCAGAAAATTATAAGACACTGATGAAAGAAATTAAAGATGATACAAATAGATGGAGAGATATACCATGTTCCTGGATTGGAAGAATCAACATTGTGAAAATGACTCTACTACCCAAAGCAATCTACAGATTCAATGCAATCCCTATCAAACTACCACTGGCATTTTTCACAGAACTAGAACAAAAAATTTCACAATTTGTATGGAAACACAAAAGACCCCGAATAGCCAAAGCAATCTTGAGAACGAAAAATGGAGCTGGGGGAATCAGGCTCCCTGACTTCAGACTATACTACAAAGCTTCAGTAATCAAGACAGTTTGGTACTGGCACAAAAACAGAAATATAGATCAATGGAACAGGATAGAAAGCCCAGAGATAAACCCACACACATATGGTCACCTTATCTTTGATAAAGGAGGCAAGCATATACAGTGGAGAAAAGACAGCCTCTTCAATAAGTGGTGCTGGGAAAATTGGACAGGTACATGTAAAAGTATGAAATTAGAACACTCCCTGACACCATGCACAAAAATAAACTCCAAATGGATTAAAGACCTAAGTGTAAGGGCAGACACTATCAAACTCTTAGAGGAAAACATAGGCAGAACACTCTATGACATACATCACAGCAAGATTCTTTTTGACCCAGCTCCCAGAGAAATGGAAATAAGAACACAAATAAACAAATGGGACCTAATGAAACTTAAAAGCTTTTGCACAGCAAAGGAAACCATAAACAAGTCCAAAAGACAACCCTTAGAATGGGAGAAAATATTTGCAAATGAAGCAACTGACAAAGGATTAATCTCCAAGATTTACAAGCAGCTCATGCAGCTCAATAACAAAAAAACGAACAACCCAATCCAAAAATGGGCAGAAGACCTAAATAGACATTTCTCCAAAGAAGATATACAGATGGCCTACAGACACATGAAAGAATGCTCAACATCATTAATCATTAGAGAAATGCAAATCAAAACTACAATGAGATATCATCTCACACCGGTCAGAATGGCCATCATCAAAAAATCTAGAAACAATAAATGCTGGAGGGGGTGTGGAGGAAAGGGAACACTCTTGCACTGTTGGTGGGAATGTAAATTGATACAGCCACTATGGAGAACAGTATGGAGGTTCCTTAAAAAACTACAAATAGAACTACCATACGACCCAGCAATCCCACTACTGGGCATATACCCTGAGAAAACCATAGGTCAAAAAGTGTCATGTACCACAATGTTCATTGCAGCTCTATTTACAATAGCCAGGACCTGGAAGCAACCTAAATGTCCATCGACAGACGAATGGATAAAGAAGATGTGGCACATATATACAATGGAATATTACTCAGCCATAAAAAGAAATGAAATGGAGGTATTTGTAATGAGGTGGATGGAGTTAGAGTCTGTCATACAGAGTGAAGTAAGTCAGAAAGAGAAAAACAAATACAGTATGCTAACACATATATACGGAATCTAAGGAAAAAAAAAAAAGGCCATGAAGAACCTAGTGGCAAGACGGGAATAAAGACACAGACCTACTAGAGAATGGACTTGAGGATATGGGGAGGGGGTGGGGTGAGATGTGACAGGGTAAGAGAGTGTCATGGACATATATACACTACCAAATGTAAAATAGATAGCTAGTGGGAAGCAGCCGCATAGCACAGGGAGATCAGCTCGGTGCTTTGTGACCACCTAGAGGGGTGGGATGGGGAGGGTGGGAGGGAGGGAGATGCAAGAGGGAAGAGAAATGGGAACATATTGTATATGTATAACTGATTCACTTTGTTATAAAGCAGAAGCTAACACACTATTGTAAGGCAATTATACTTCAATAAAGATGTTTAAAAAACAAAAAAAAAACAAAAAACTATCCTGGCTTGAATGAAATATAATAATTTCCATAGTTAAAGAAGAACAGGTGGAAGGCAGAGAGGTCAGATATGGGTCTATAGGAGAACTAAGAGTATCAGTGGAGATGGAGAGAAAGCAGACTTAAGAGGTATAAGGAGACTTATAAGGTATCATTGACAGGGCTTAGAGATTGATAGGCTCTGTGGAAAGAAGGAGTTAAGGAAGAGGTCTAGGCCTGGACAACTGGATGGATGGTTGGGCCATTTATCAAGATAAAGAAGCCAGGAGATAGAACATTTCATTGGGAAGAAGATTCATTTATCTGGTACCTCATTTGTAAATCCTTGCCCTTCTACTTTCATCCTCTCTGATATCTTCCTTTCCTCAGAGAAAGTGGCACATTACTTAGCTACTTCTCCTTTTTCAAACTGATGGTAATCTCCTTGGGTGTTTGGACAGTGTCTTACTCTTCAGTGCCTTTCACAGTTTTATGATTCAGATTCATTTTCCTTTATCTCTCTTCATACAAAGCAAGACAAAACAAAAATCTTGTTTTATTCCCAATCTTGATTAGTGACTTTAGCAGTTCACCAAGTAATCCAAGTGAGAAGACTTAAAAATAAGCCACAACTTTTCCTCTCCTACCCAAGGTGTTGCCATATCTTGTAGTTTCATTACCTTCAGAGTCTGTCAGGTTCAGCCCCTCTTTCTGAGCCACTGCTTTAGTTTAGGCAGTTCCCTATTTTCTCTCACCTAGTGTATTGCAAACTCCTAACAGCCTTTCCTCTGCCCTGCCTCTTCCACCCTTACCTCCATTCTATCTCCGCTCTGCCTCCAGAGTAACATTTCTAAAATATATATGTGATAATAATCACAGTAATAATAACTGATGTTTATAGAGCATTTATACTGTGTGAGAGCTGAGATGTTGAGCTAAAATCATTAAAATCATTATCATTTCTGTCTCCAAGCAACCCTATAAATTTGCTAAGAGAATGGAGAGTGATAGTATTGTTCCAATTTTGTGGATGAGAGCTAAATGGCTAAATTGATTGCTCATGTCACTTTGCTGAAATTTTAAATATTTTCTAAACCACATGTCACACTTGCCACTTCCCTACTTTAAAAATTCTGTATATTACATAAATTGAATCCAAATATTTCTTAAGCAAGACATACAGAAATCATCTTGGTGTACCCCAAGTCTGCTCTACCAGTCTCATCTATCACATTCCTTTGTTTTTATTTGAGGTTTCTTCCTATTATTCCTATATACTATGCTATTTCTCACCTGCACATATTTGTGGTGTTCTGTCTGCCTCAGGTACCATCACTCTTCTCCAACAAGTGAGTTCCTTTAAGTAGAAGATGCTTTATAATTTCCTCCTATGCCCTAGTAGCAGTTTATGAATGATGATATTACTGTAGTTATCTCATTGTGATTACTTATTTAACTTGCTTTATACAATAGAGTAGTGATTCTCAAAGTGTGGCCCCAGGGGCTACACAAGGTAAAAATTATTTTCATAACAACAGTATGACATTATTTACCTTTTTAACTCTCATGTTCTCATAAGTGTACAGTGGAGTTTTTCAGAGGCTGCATCACAGGTGATGTCATAAAAAATTGAATGCAAGAGTGGGTAGGAAAATCTAGCTGTCCAATCCCACTACTGGGCATATACCCAGAGAAAACCATAATTCAGAAAGACATATGCACCCCTATGTTCATTGCAGCGCTATTTACAATAGCCAGGTCATGGAAGCAACCTAAATGCCCATCGACAGATGAATGGATAAAGAAGATGTGGTACATTATATACAATGGACTATTACTCAGCCATAAAAAGGAACGAAATTGGGTCATTTGTTGAGACATGGGTGGGTCTAGAGACTGTCATACAGAGTGAAGTAAGTTAGAAAGAGAAAAACAAATATCGTATATTAACGCATGTATGTGGAACCTAGAAAAATGGTACAGATAAACCGGTTTGCAGGGCAGAAATTGAGACACAGGTGTAGAGAACAAATGTATGGACACCAAGGGGGGAAAGCGGCGGGGGGTGGGGGTGATGGTGTGATGAATTGGGCGATTGGGCTTGACATGTATACACTGATGTGGATAAAATTGATGACTAATAAGAACCTGCTGTATAAAAAAATAAATTAAATTTAAAAATTTAAAAAAAAAAAGAAAAAGAAAATCTAGCTGTCCTCCATTAGGCCAGACATTAAGTGGATTTTCAAAACTATAAAGCAATGTCAACCTTGTCAATATTTTTTTGAAAATAAAGTTATTTTTCACAAAAATGTTATTTTTGTTCATATGTAAAGTTTAGTATCATTATTTAAAATATTTTAAAAAGCTCAGTTGAAATTTCTATGATAAATATCAATAAATGTGAGCCACATATATAAGCATTTTCTAGGGTCCTTAATGATTTTTAACAGTGTGAAGCAGTCTCGAGATCAGAAAGCTTGGATTTTCAGTAAGATAGCATATACACTTATGGGCATGAAGTGTATGTATTGTACATCCTTATAAGGCCTGAGTTAAGCTCAGAGCCACCCCAAGCCAGTAGCTTTTGTATGTTGTTTGTTTGTTTGTTTGCGAAGAAAAAAAGTGAAGTTGAAATAGTTTAACATAAGTTAAGAACCTGCCTTAATCAGCCACGTGATTAAATTTGAATCACTGTATAAAAAGTGATGTGGAGCTTAGCAGTGATCCTTGGTTTCTTTATTGTATTTGAATGCACTTGTCAACAAGGGTCAAGTTTTAGAAGCTAAAATAGCATAGAAGGTACCACTATATGATACCCATGATGATCATTTTGTTAACTAACGTGTTAGCTAAGATACTGTGTAGACCAAACTCTAACAGAAATGTCACACAGAAGTGCCACACAATTCCAGTTGAAATGATGATGGCAAACATTTAAGGTAAGTACATACTGTTTGCCTTCCATTTTGGTCCATATAAGAGGTAATATACCATATTTGATGCCAATTCCCCTTTGTTTCCCTAGGATCTTGTTGTTTATCTATTTTATATATAGTAGCTTGTATCTGCTAATCCCAAACTCCTAATTTATCCCTCCTCCACTTCCCTTCCCCTTTGATAACCATAAGTTTGTTTTCTATGTCTGTGAGTCTGTTTCTGTTTTATAAATAAGTTCGTTTGTGTCATATTTTAGATTCCACATATAAGTGATATCACATGGTATTTGTATTCCTCTTTCGGACTTACTTCACTTTGTATGATAATCTCTAGGTCAATCTGTGTTGCTGCAAATGGCATTATTTCATTCCTTTTTTATGGCTGTGTAGTATTCCATTGTATATACGTACCACATCTTTATCCATTCATCTGTCAATGGGCATAGGTTGCTTCCATGTCTTGGCTATTGTAAATAGTGCTGCTTTGAACATTGGGGTGCATGTATCTTTTCAAATTAGAGTTTTCTCCAGATATATGCCCAGGAGTGGGATTGCTGGATCATATGGTAACTCTATTTTTAGTTTTTTAAGGAACCTCCATACTGTTCTCCATAGTGGCGGTACCAACTTACATTCCCACCAACAGTGTAGGAGGGCTCTTTTTTCTCCACACCGTCTCAGCATTTGTTATTTGTAGACTTTTTGCTGATGGTGATTCTGACAGATGTGAGGTGATAACTCATTGTAGTTTTGATTTGCATTTCTCTAATAATTAGTGATGTTGAGAATCTTTTCACGTGTGTATTGGCCATCTGTATGTCTTCTTGGAAGAAATGTCTATTTAGGTGTTCTGCCCATTTTTTGATTGGGTTGTTTGGTTTTTTGTTATTAAGTTGTATGAGCCACTTGTATTATTTTGCTGTGCAAAAGCTTATGATTTGATTAGGTCTCATTTGTTTATTTTTGCTTTTATTTCTATTGCCTTGGGAGATTGATGTAAGAAAACATCGGTACTATTTATGTCAGAGAATGTTTTGCCTATGTTCTCTCCTAGGAGTTTTATGGTGTCATGTCTTATATTTAAGTCTTTAACC
Organism: Balaenoptera ricei; assembly: GCF_028023285.1. NCBI lineage: Eukaryota > Metazoa > Chordata > Mammalia > Artiodactyla > Balaenopteridae > Balaenoptera > Balaenoptera ricei. The sequence continues at coordinate 78,572,834 of NC_082646.1, read as the reverse complement.
CATTTTAAGTTTATTTTTGTGTATGGTGTGGTGGTGTGTTCTAACTTTATTGATTTACATGTGGCTGTCCAGCTTTCCCAACACCATGTGCTGAAGAGACTGTCTTTTCTCTGTTGTATATTATTGCCTACTTCATCAAAAATTAATTGACCATAGGTGTGTGGATTTATTTCTGGGCTCTCTATTCTGTTCCATTGATCCATATGTCTGTTTTTGTGCCAATACCATGCTGTTTTGATTACTGTAGCATTATAGTATTGTCTGAAGTTTGGGAGAGTTATACCTCCAGCTTTGTTCTTTCTCCTCAGGATTGCTTTGGCAATTCTGAGTCTTTTATGGCTCCATATAAATTTTAGGATAATTTGTTCTAGTTCTGTGAAAAATGTCATGGGTAATTTGATAGGGATCACATTAAATTTGTAGATTTCTTTGGGTAGTATGGCCATTTTAACAATATCAATTCTTCTAATCCAAGAGCATGGAATATCTTTCCATTTCTTTGAATCATCTTTAATTTCATCACTGTTTTATAGTTCTCAGCATATAAGTCTTTCACCTCCTTCATCAGGTTTATGCCTAAGTATTTTTTTAATGTGATTTTAAAAGGGATTTTTTTTTACTTCACTTTTTGATATTTCATTATTAGTGTAAAGTGATTGTCTCTTTACTAGACATGTGGGAATACCTGGAACAACATAATGAAAACTATTTGTTCTTTGTAAATATTCATCATTATAATCTGTTTTATTTGAAAGCAAAACAGAAAAACACACATAGCTGTCCAGCCTAAACAAATGTCTTACAGAGCCTAAAGAATAGGTACGTTGCAAGAGAGGCCGCGACAGTGAGAGGCCCGCGCACAGCGATGAAGAGTGGCCCCCGCTCGCCGCAACTGGAGAAAGCCCTCGCACAGAAACGAAGACCCAACGCAGCCATAAATAAATAAATAAATAAAATTAAAAAAAAAAAAAAAAAAGAATAGGTACGTTGCCATTGATGACTACAAGCTAAACAGGATTGTCCAGAAATTTAAACTCTAATGTTCAAGACACATTGAATAGTATGTTAAAGGGGTTAGTTCATTTTGGACTTCTTGAGTATTAGACCATAAGTGGTTCTAGAAAATTTAGTCTTTAAGTTAACTATTCAAAATCTCCCAATAAAGATTAGAAATAAATGACATGGTAATGGAATGTAATACTGACAAGTTTCTCTCTAGCTTGGTGCATGGGCTTAGGTTTTCATATATGATTGCAAAATTTTGCAAAACTTGAACTGACCAATGTCCAGGGAGATCTCAAGTTTGTTTTTGTCTCAGATTAAGATGGCTTCGTTTCCATATTGCAATTCCACATATATTGGTTAAGTCCCAGGAGGCATAGGTTACAAATTAATTTTGCTGATGTTGGTGCCAAATGAATGAAGTGTCTGCACAAGTGGGTATAACTTTCAGGCTTGAGCTTTCTCTGCCAGTGAGAGTCAGCCATTCATCACTCCTCTCCAGAACCACCCCTGCTCACCTCCCCTGTGCTCTTGTATGTCCTAGGTACTTTTGGGTAGTCCTGCTATATGGAATGCCCCCAGTTACTTTTGACTCAATTAATTGATTAAAAGTTTTTTCAACTGCTGGGTTTGAGATTTCCTAATTTAATCATTCTTCAACTGAATGGTAGAAATTAGGAATATAGACCATTTGTGGGCAAAGTCTCTAGGAAACTTGAAATGTGTTGCTGAATATTCTGGAAAAAAAATCTGAGAATCATTCAACAGTAAACAAGTTAAAGTTATTCCTTGGCAACAGTTTTCCTACTACAATAGTGTGCTGTGTACGAGGTGTGGAGCTGACATGGTTTAGGCAACACCCATCGGTGCAAATCTTGTTAAGTGGCTACTGGGATTGTGACACCAGAGCTTGTGCTCTTTAACTTGAGGAAATGTATATTGTCTTCTGAACGAAAGTAAATTTTAGGATTAGGTCTAACTTGAAAGAAGTTCCTACAATAACACTATCCAAATCAATTCACAGGTCCTCTTTGAACATAGCAAGAGTGATTTTATTGCATGTTGGGCATTTGGAAGAAGCATCTATTCAGGTTTTTAAGCATCTGTTCAGGTTTTTTGGTTTATTTTGTTTGTTTGTTTGTTTGGCTAGTCTTTGACTGTACCCAAAGATGGTGCCAGTTACCATTGAAATTTTTCGGTTCCAATCAGCAGAGTGGCTCCCACACAGGAGACGGTCTCCCATGATTGTGTGAATAGGCAGATACAGTTGTGTCTCGCAGGTTCGATGGACTAGGCTGCCACTACTGCCAGCACCACCACCACCACCTCAGCCCTGCAGCAGCAGATTTCAAATGGATAAGAGAACATAGAAAGGGAGTAAAGTTATGTGGGATTAATATAGTAAGTTGATATCCTTCACATGCTTTTTTCCAAGTGTTTACAACAGTCTGTGCCAACATGTGTAGAAGTTGGTTTGCAAATCTTGCTTTAGAAGAGGAACATTTTGTTCTGAAGGTTTAACTTGTTTTTTTCTAGCCTGAATAATTTAGCAGTTTCAATCCTTATATAGCAATTCTTTCATAAATAAGCCCTAATAAATTCTGTGAAAGACCTGCAGAGTTATGAGATGTATCAGGTCTATGTAGTTAATCTTTAATTCTTTAAATGTGGGATATTTAGATATTTAGAAAAAACCATATCATTTTTTTCATGTTATTTTAAATCTAGATTCTTCAGTGGTCAAGCACAGAGGTCAAGCTTACTTTACTCTCAATAATATCATTTAAAAGATAGCATATAGGAAAAAGTAAAATGAAGTCATTAACCTTGAAGGAAATGTGTGAATCATGGATTAAAGATTTTCCAGGGATTATTCAGATCACTAAATTTCATAATTTATAGGCGAAATGGTGACCATTCAGAAGCCCCATAATATTTTTAACCTATCACATTCCCAGTAGTAGATTGAAAACCATGACCATGATATTTTGAAACTCTTTCCATTAAAGGGTTATGTCTACTTCCCCATTCCTTGAATCTGGGCTGGCCCTGTGACTTTTTTTGACCAGTAGAATGTAATCTGAGTGATATGACTTTACAGCTGTTATTTTTCTTTTTAAAGAACTTAAGTTTTTGAGAGCAGTTTTGTATTTACCAAAAACCAAGAGGAAGGTACAGAGATTTCCCCTATACTCCCTGCCTCCACACTTGTATCCCCTTCTTCATGACCAACAACACTCACCAGAGTGGTACATTTTTTTACCAGGGATGAACCTACACTGACAGACCATAATATCCCAAAGTCCATATTTATATTACATTTCATTCTTGGTGTTGCATTTCCTGTGAGTTTGGACAAATGTATAATGACGTGTATTCATCCTCATAATATACAGAGTATTTTCAATGCCCAGAATATCCTCTGTGCTCCACCTATTCATCCATCTCATGCAACCACTACCAACCACTGATCTTTTTACCATCTCCTTGGTTTTGTGTTTTCCAGGATGTCATTTGGTTGGAATCATGCAGTATATAGCCTTTTCAGATTGGCTACTTTCACTTAGTAATATGCATTTAAGATTCCTCCATATCTTTTCATGGCTTGATAGCTCATTTATTTTTAAGCCCTGAATAATATTCCACTGTCTAGATGTCCCACAGTTTATGTAACCATTCATGCACTGAAGGCATCTTGGTTGCTTCCAGGTTTTGGCAATAATAAAGTTGTTATAAACATCATGTGTAGGTTTTTGTGTGGCTACAAGTTTTCAACTCCTTTGGGTAAATACCAAGGAGCACAACTGTTGAATTGTATAGCTAAGAGTATGTTTAATTTTGTAAAAAAAACCCCACAAAACTGTCTTCCAAAGTGGAAGTACCATTTTGCATTCCTATCAGCAATGTATGAGAGTTCCTGTTGTTCCACATCCTTGCCAGCATTTACTGTTGTTAGTGTTCCACACCTTGGCCATTCTAATAGATGTGTACTGCTATTTTATTATGGTTTAAATTTGCATTTCCTGATGACATATGATGTGAAACATCTTTTCATATGCTTATTTGACATTTGTATATCTTCTTGGTAAGGTGTCAGTTAACATCTTTGGCCCGTTTTTTCAATGATTTGTTTATTTTCTTATGGTTGAGTTTTAAGTGTTCTAAATATATTTTGGATAACAGTCCTTTATTGGATGCATCTTTTGCAAATATTTTCTCCCAGTCTGTGGCTTGTCTTCTCATTCTCTTGACATTGTCTTTCACAGAGCAGAAGTTTTTAATTTTAATTAAATCCAGCTTATCAATTCTTTTATTTATCATGCCTCTTGTGTTGTATCTAAAAAAGATATTGCCATACCCAAAGTCATGTATGTTTTCTCCTATGTTATCTTCTTGGGGTTTTATAGTTTTGCATCTTACATTTAAGTCCGTGATCCATTTTGAGTTAATTTTTTTTTTTCTTAAACAAGTTTAAATTGATGGTTTAGTTAATACAGACATGTCTTTAGAGTCATCAACATTAAGTATAATACTTTTTTTTTTTTAATTAAGTTATCGATTTTTGGCTTTGTTGGGTCTTCGTTTCTGAGCAAGGGCTTTCTCCAGTCGCGGCGAGCGGGGGCCACTCTTCATCGCGGTGCGCAGGCCTCTCACTATCGCGGCCTCTCTTGTTGCGGAGCACAGGCTCCAGACGTGCAGGCCCAGTAGTTGTGGCTCACGGGCCCAGTTGCTTCGCGGCATGTGGGATCTTCCCAGACCAGGGCTCGAACCCGTGTCCCCTGCATTGGCAGGCAGATTCTCAACCACTGCACCACCAGGGAAGCCCATTTTGAGTTAATTTTTGTGAAGGCTGTAAAGCTTAGGTCTAGATTTATTTTTTACATGTGGATGTCCAGTTATTCCAGCACCATTCGTTGGAGATGCTATCTTTGTTCCACTATATTGCCTATTCTCCTTTATCAAAAATCAGTGGCCTATATTTATGTATCTTTACTTCTGTATTTTCCATTTTGTTTCATTGATCTCTTTGTTCTTTTACTGACACCACACTGTCCTGATTACTGTAGCTTTTTAGTAAGTCTTGAGATTGGATAGCATCAGTCTTCCAACTTTGTTCTTTTCCTTCAATATTGTGTTGGCTATTCTGGGTCTTTTGTCACTTTGTATAAACATTAGAATTAGTTTGTTGATATCCACAAAGTAACTTATTGGTATTGTATTAAATCTATAAATCTAGTTGGGAAGAACTGACATGAGACAGTTGAGTTTCCATATCTATGAACATGAAACATCTCTGCATTTACTTAGTTCTTCATTGATTTCATTCATCAGAGTTTTATAATTTTCCTCATGTAGATCTTGTACATATTTTATGAGATTTATACCTAAGTATTTCATTTTTGGGGGTGCTAATATAAATGATACTATCCATTTATTATCAAATTCCACTTGCTAATTGCTAGTATATAGGAGAAAAATTGACTCTTGTATATTAACCTTGTATCCTTTAACATTGCTATCATCCAGGAGTTTTTATTTTTAATTATTAATTCTTTTGAATTTTTTACATAGGTGATCATGTCATCTGTGAATAAAATTTTGTTTCTTCCTTCCCAATATATATAAATTTCATCTTCTTTTTTTGTATTATTGAATTAGCTAAGACTTCCAGTGCAAAGTTGAAAAGGAGTGGTGAGAGGGGACATCCTTGCCTTATACCTGGTCTTAGTGAGAAAGCTTTGAGTTTCTTATTAAGTATGACATTAGCTGTAGGGTGTTTTCATTTGTCTGTGTTTTGAAGCTATTTTTTATCAAGTTGAGAAAAATTCCCCTCTATTCCTGGTTTACTGAGTGTTTTTGTTATGAATAGATGTTGGATTTTGTCAAAGGCTTTTTCTCAATTTAATGATATGATCATGTGATTTTTCTTTTTTAGTCTCTTGATGTGATGGATTACATTAATTGATTTTCAGATGTTTAACCAGTCTTGTATACCTGGGATAAATTCCACTTGGTTCTGGTGTATAGTTCTTTTTACACATTTTTGCATTCAATTTTCTAATTTTGTTGATTTTCTAATTTCCTTGATTTCATTAATTTTCTAATATTGTTGAGGATTTTTGCAACTATGTTCATGAGAATACTTGTCCGTAGTTTTCTTTTCTTATAATGTCTTTATCTGGTTTTGATATTAGGCCAATGCTTGCCTCATAGAATGAGTTAGGAAGTATTCTTTCTGCTTCTGTTCTCTGAAAGAGATTGTAGAGAATTGTTATGATTTCTTTCTTAATGTTTTGTAGAATTCACCAGTAAACCCATCTGGGCCTGGTGCTTTCTGTCTTGGAAGGTTATTAATCATTGGCTTATTTCTTTAATAGATATAGGCCTATTCAGATTGTCTATTTCTTTTTTGTGTGAGTTTTGTCGGATTGTGTCTTTCAAGGAGTTTGTCCATTTAATCTAGGCTACAAAGTTTGTGATGATAAAGTTATTCATAGTATTATATGTACTATTTTCTTTTTAATTTTCATTCATGATACCTATAGTGAGTTCTCTGCTTTTATTTTTTATATAGTGATTGGTTTATTCTGTCTTCTTCTCTTAGCCTGGGTGGAAGCTTATCAATTTTAACATTCTTTTTAAAAAACCATCTTTGGTTTCATTGATTTTCTCTATTAATTTTCAGTTTACACATTCATTGATTTCTGCTCTAATTCTTATTATGTCTTCTGCTTACTTTGGGTTTAATTTCTTCTTCTGTAAGTAGGAAACTTAGATTATTGATTTTAGCTCTTTCTTCTTTTCTAATATATGCATTCAATGTTATATTTTTCCCTCTAAGCATTGTTTTCACTGCAGTGGGCTGGAATTGAGTATTTCTCTTCTTCCAAGTGGAAGGCTAGAGCTGACTGGAGTTCAATATTTCCCTTCTCCCAGGTCAACTAGACTCTGATAATGCTCTAGAGTTTAGTTCTGCTTAACTAGTTTCTCCTGAGGGCAGACTTTGTTAAGAAGAACAGTGTACAATGGCATATTTTAAAATGGTTCCTTCCACCACCACCACCCCCCCACCAGAAGCATAAAGGGATTTTCCTCTGATATTTAATGTGGAAACCTGGTTGAGCTCCTGGAAGTAAATCTCACAAAATTGCAGGCCCCCCTCCATTACAGGGTCCACTTGGAATTTTTAACTCTCAGATTTGTCTACACTGAGCCTCCAGCAATCATCAATTACCTGTGACAGTTTCTGCTCATGAGTCTGTGCTCTGGTAAGTTGTTATTCTCTGTATTTGTGTGTCAGTCTCTCCAAAGTTGGGGACAGCAGTTGGCCCTGTGTCCTCACTTCTCCTATGGATCCTAGAAGATTTGTGGTTTTTCTAGTCTGTTCAGCTTTTTAGTTGGTGTTAGGTTAGAGTGGTGGCTTCCAAACTCTTTGCATGCAGAACCAGAAACCAGAAGTGCAGCTTATAACTTTGACCTTTTGAAAGACCTGATGAAAAAAAAAAAATCCAAGGATAAAAGGCCACATGGAAATAGAGAGGTGCAGACATTCTAGTTGTACCAGCTAAGTCAATCCCTAATCCGACCCTCGTTCCCACTGAATGCAACATAAGTAAACTCAGGCAAACCAGCATAAAAATTGCTCAATCAAACTATAGAAATGTGAGAAATGATAAATCATTGTTGCTTTAATATCATTAGGTTTCTGGTCATAATACGGACATCTGAAAGAGATATTGGTATCTATAAGTGGGACATAATAGGTAATGGATACACTCCGATAGATCTTCCTTTTGACTGAATAATCACATTATTTGAAAAAGGGTATTAAAAATAGTCATTGCCAAGGGATACTGAAACTTCCTATATTTCTAAGCATTGTGGGAGTCATTAGGGCATTCTGTTATATTTTTTTCTTTTTATTTCAATTTACTGAGGTATAACTGACATATAAAATTTTAACATATTTAAAGTGTACAGTGTGATGATTTGACATACATATACATTGTGAAAGGATTCCCATCACTAAGCTAATTAACACACCCATCACTTCACATACTTGCCTTTTGTTTTTTGTGTGTGAGGGCATTTAAATTCTACTCTTTTAACAAATTTCAATTACACAGTACAGTGTTACCAACTACAGTCGTTGTGTTACACATTGGATCCTCAGACCTTATTCATCTTTTAACTGAAAGTCTGTACCTTTTTACCAATCTCTCCCTGTTGCCCTCATCCCCAGCCCTGGAAAACACTTTTCTATTTTCTGTTTCTATGAGTTTAACTTTTTAAAAACATTCCACATATAAGTGACACCATGCAGGATTTTTCTTTCTCTGTCTGGCTTATTCTCTTGGCATGATGCCTTTCAGGGTCACCCATGTTGTTGCAAAAGAAGGATTTCCTTATTTTATATGGCTGAATAATATTTCATTGTGTGTGTGTTTGCATAATATTTTTAATCCATTAATCTGTCGATAGGTCATTTGGGTACCTTGCCTCCTGTGAATAATTCTTCAGTGAACAAGGGAGTGTAGACATCATTTCAAGATAATGATTTTGTTTCCTTTGGGTATATATCCAGAAGTGGAATTGCTGGATAATATGGTAGTTCCATTTTTAATTTTTTGAGAAACATCTATATTGTTTTCCATAGTGGATGCACCAATTTACATTCCCAGCAACAGTGCCTAAGTTTCCCTTTTCTCCACATCCTCACTAGCAATTGTTATCTCTTGTCTTTTTGGTAATTGCATCCTAACAGGTGTGAGGTGATATCTTATTGTGGTACTGATTTGTATTTCCTTGATGAATAGTGATGTTGAGCACCTTTTTATGGCCTGTTTTCCATTTGTATGTCTTCTTTGGAAACAAGTCTATTCAGGTTCTTTGTCCATTTTTAGTAGGGCTATTTGAATTTTTGCTATTGAGTTATATGAGTTCCTTGTATATTTTGGATATTAACCCCTTATTGGATATGTGGTTTGCAAATATTTTCTCCCATTCCATAGATTGCTTTGTCATTCTGTTGATGGTTTCCTTTGTTGGGCAGAATTTATGTTATGCTTTTTACACATTTTTTTCTGACCACTAATCTGTAAGACCATTTTCATTTTTTCCATTTCTTGTATATTTGGGAGTTTCCTTTCAGCTTTTATGTAAAAGAAATCCATTGTAAATTTCTTTTCCCTTTCTGTGTCATCTTATTATATCTGCTCGTATTGCCTTTTAAAGTTCTCTCTGATTTTTTAGAGGCACAGAAGGTTTTGATGTGTGTTAGTCCCCAGTATTCTCTCCATTCTTCACTGGTTTAATGTTTAGAAGCAAATGAGCCATTAAAATAATAACCCCTGTTCTTAGTTTTTGCCCTGAGGCTCGTTAGCTTATATTTCTCTTCACTGAATCTAGTCATTGCTTTCATCAAGTCAAGTTATTGCAAAGGTTTTTACAGTTTTTGTCTTCCCTTTCTGATGCTCACCATTCTAACTATTTTTATTGACCTTCTGCTTCAGTCTCATTGCCAGACATAATTACATTTCTGCTTCAGGATGGATGAATGGCTAAAATTTCTAGCTCTGGAATCAGAGCCAGCCAATACTGCTTACCACCTGTGTGATCTTGGTTAAGTAATTAACTTTCTCATATGTATAATAGAATATTAATAGTAAAAATAGTAACAAAAAATAACATTTATTAAGCACCTAACTTGTGTTAGGTATTTTTGTACAAAAACATACCTAGTGTTCTAGTAACCCTATGCATTGTGTACTATTAACCTTTCTGTTTTACAGATGATAGAAGTGAGGATCAGATATATGGATTTACCTATGTTGGAGTTGTTGGAGTTACTGTGGAAACTCCAGTGTCCTATGTAGCACAGGAGCACATAAATTGTATTTGCTTAAACCAGTCAAAAGCAATGTTAATTACTTTGAAATTAAGTGATATTATTTCAGTGGCTAGAAAACAAGCTGCTCCTGGGACAGAGCAACTCGAATAATAGAGTGTCTAAAGCATACAGCTGACCACAATATCCAGCCATCTTCTGGCATGTTGTTCAGGACCTGAAACTATTAGTTGGGGTGGCCTAAATCTACCTCTACTAATATGATATATTTGCTTTAGAGGTACAAAGAGTAGGAAAAAGCCCTGGAAACACAACCCACTCCCTTCCTATCCCAGGGAGATGTTTGTGAACTCTTGGCCCTACTAGTTGTTATTTCCAAGAAGGCATAGTTTGTAGTGAAGAGATCCTTCATTATAGACCCAGCATGGAGTAAGACACTTGGTTGGTCTTCAATACAAACTTGTTGAATGAAAGAACAAATGAACTCCAGACCAGTGATCAGACAACTTGAGTTTGCAGACCAGTTTTTTCTTCTGCTACAGATGTAATTTTTAAAGGTTGTTGAGCCTGCTTCAAAGAAATGGAGATAGTCTTTGCCCTATCTCAATAATAGGCTTAGCATAACGATTAAATGAGATAATAGATGTGACCATGTGTGTGAAATTTTTAAATGTCTATTATTAACTGAGATGAGTTTTAATCTACACTCAGCTTTTTAACTTGCCTCATTACCATGATTAGTCCCATTAATGTTTCCCTGCATTGCTGCCCCTTATTTTCATTTCTGTAGAATATTCTCAGTCTCTAATCTTGATCCTATATTATACCATATCTTTGCTAAATGTCTTATGCAAAAAAGCTTATATGTCCTGTTGGCTATAGTCCTGCAATTTAAAAAATTCAGTAATAAAATAAAATAATATTTTGATGTTTATTCAACTTCAAAACATCATTGAAGCTTTTGAAATTAAGGCAGAAGTTAGTGCCATTAACTATGATCCCAACCAGTTCCATGCCCTTGAATGTCTGAAGATTTCTTCACAATTTTTACTAATACATGGGGACCTCTGCTCTCATAACCTCCTGGTCTCTGGTTCCTTCCTCTGTAAATTTTTATTGCTTGTTTTTGTTTTCCTGGCATCCACCTGAACTCAGAGATAGACACCTCTTTGAATTTCCCCAAAGAATATCCTCACCCAAAAGCATTAGTGAGCAATGTAGGATTTATTTTAGATTTTGTAGGGGACCTTAAAAAAGTCCCTCCTTAAGCAATTTTGTTCTCTCAAACTGTCTTTGCTCCTGCTCCCCAAAAGTTCTCTTTCCCTCACCCCTTCCCCAACACCCTTCTACCTTTCTGAATCCTCTCTCTTCCCTGCTACATATGCACAGCCCCTTACCCCTGGAATTTCACATTCTTCTTCTATTATGCAGAACAGTTTTACCTCTTTTCTGAATCAACCTTGTGGCAGCCAATACCTAGACCCTATATATTGGGAGTCTGGAGGGCCTAAATTTCACACCAAACACATAACAACCCATTCTTATTGTTAAAGATAGAGTTTTTTGAGAGAAATTCTTATGAATAAAACTTTCTCCATATCAATACTGGTATAGTTCATTTTGAGTTTAATGATCTGTCTCTGTTTTCCCATAGAGACTGAAGAATAGATTGGATATAAACAATCACAGACTAGAAAAAAGATTTATTGATCATGATGTTGAAGATTTATTGACACTATTTCCTAGGCAGCACATTCTAAGGGCTTTAGTTTAATTACTTATTTAGTTGTTTCAATAACCCAGTGATGCAGGTAGTATTGTTTTTATTTAAGATGAAGAAATTGAGGCATATGGGGTTAAGTAGCTTGCATATTCACAGATTTATCAAATGGCAGAGACATCATCAAACCCAAGCTGTCTGGCTCCAGAGACCATGCTCATAATTACCGTCCTATATAGACTCTCACATGCCAACAAACTATACTTCTCCCTCGATTGTGTTGACATTTCACCCATCAATCCATGGTGGTCAGACCACCCTGGTGATAACCCACTGTTTTGAATAGTAACAAGTCCATCATCAGTCCTCTGAAACAATGGGGATTTCTCTTAGGTCCCTGGGTATCATTAAGATCTTATTTGATCCATTCACAGCCCTTGGCACTTAGGTTAACTGTTACTGCTCCTTGGTCTAACATACAAACACCCACAGAAGTAGAAAGATATATTACCATGTAAAAGGTAGGTAATATTGCTATGGAATCATGTCTTAAGATAACTGTTACTTACAAGGAGTTTTTATTAATTTATTTTTTTGGACAATATGAGTACAGGTTACAAAATAGATTTTAGTTTCAGACACATGAGTCATAATTATGGTTTCCCCATTTACCAGTGGAACTGAGTCTCAATTCCTCCCATGTAAAGTGAGGAAAATAATTATTCTGTTGAAGGCATTAGTGAAGATAAAGCAAGATAATAAATGTGAGGTAATTAACAGTGTTGGCTACCAAATAACTACCATTTATTGGATTCTCATTATGTGACAGGCACTGTGCTTGGCATTTCACATGCATTATCATATTGCATCCTGTACATCATAAGCCCTCATTACGTTGAAGTGCTTACTATTATTGATGTGGATTTTTAATAGCTGGACTTTGAGCTGTGGATTCTTTTTTTCTTTTTTCTTTTAAAATGCATTACTTTTTATATAATTATTTGTTGTTAATAGGCAAGCCCTGCTTTGGCCTGCTTGTGAGGCTTGGAATTCTTTTTTTTTTTTTTTTTTTTTTAAAGAGAGCGGTTGCTTGAGGATAAACAGCTAGTTTTTTTAAAAAATTAATTAATTAATTAATTAATTTATGGCTGTGTTGGGTCTTCGTTTCTGTGCAAGGGCTTTCTCTAGTTGTGGCAAGCGGGGGCCACTCTTCATTGCGGTGCGCGGGCCTCTCACCATCGCGGCCTCTCTTGTTGCGGAGCACAGGCTCCAGACGCGCAGGCTCAGTAATTGTGGCTCACGGGCCCAGCTGTCCCGCGGCACATGGGATCTTCCCAGACCAGGGCTTGAACCCGTGTCCCCCGCATTGGCAGGCAGAGTCTCAACCACTGCGCCACCAGGGAAGCCCTTTTTTACTTTTAAGAGACTTTGAAGTCCGCAGGCACACTGAATTTGGATGTAACTGACTTTATAGGGCCATACTCTTCAGAATAAGATTTTATATACAGCACTGATCTGATGAAATGCAATCTAAAAGATGAATACAGAAAAAATAATAGGACAGTCATATCAAAGCATATCGGACTCAGAATACATTTGGGAGAATGTTACTTGTGGACATCCAACTTCTGACAAGACTTCTCTCTAGAACATTCATTGTATTTCTGATATTCTATGCTAAAGGCACAGACAAAACCTTCTCCTTTTCTGCTTTGGGTTGCATACACTTCCGTCCTCTCTTGGAAAACGAGAAATGGGGAAGAAGCATCAAAACTGAGTTTCCCACTAGGTGGCAAAGAAGCACTACATTAATTTATAGCTTTTCTCTGTGCAACATAAAAATAGGAGAGAAAAACCATGTCAGCTGTAGACTGCCTTGGAATGAATATATATAAGCGTCTATGTATATATGTACATATTTCTGCAGATTTTGCCTTTGGGAGAGAAATTGACTTATAATGATTACAAATCAGAAAGTGTGAGAAAGACAGAATTACTGAGGTAAGTCAGATTAGGGAATTTTAAAACATGTAAATGTTTAAACTTATCTTCATGGAAGACAGAGTAGGCAATTCCAAATTGGTACTTTTAGTTAGTGCATTTGCTGGCTGTCTTTTAGCTTGCTAGAGCATCTCTAGAGCCTTCTGTTCTTATTTAATTCAGCAGCCAGATATGCTTCTGAAAGCAAGGAGGCATGGTGATAGCTTTGGATCCCTGAACTTGATTTGTCTTTGTTTTAAAATGTTTTAACATTTTCAAAATTTCTGGATTTTCTTTTTAAAAAAATCATTTATATCATGTAAGTAAGCTCTGGGCCATGATTAGAGTTAGTACCCCATGTACAAAGCATTTCTAAACCATTCTGATTCTCTACCTAAGGTGAGGTGACAGTGAACTGGGATGGGGAAGTCCTTGCAGTCTTTACAAAGAAGTCCAGGGCAGGCGGATTTGTTTGTTTCCTCCTGTTGAAAATATGAATGGAGACTAGAGGAGATGGAGCAGAAAGTACAGTGTCTTCTTCAAGCTCTCATTCTCTCAAGAGGCAACTAAATCGGTTAGTATAATTTAATTGAATATAATTTTAATGGAATATTTGGATTCACTTGAGAGGTTAGCTTAATCCACTCTCTCTACCCTCAGTTTTCTCATCTGTTAAACAGAAGTAATAATAGGACCTCCTTCAAATATTTCTGTGAGGATTAAATGAGATGATAAGGATAACAATAATAAAAAATCTCGATAAATAATAACTTCTAAGTGCTTGCTTTGCATCAGCTGATGTGTGCAGGGACAGTTTAAATTCATTCTTTTTTTTCCCACTTTTTAAAAAATTGGACTATAGTTGCTTTACAATGTTGTGTTAGTTTCTGCTGTACTACGAAGTGAATCAGCTATATGTATATATATATATATATATCCCCTCCCTAATGGACCTCCCTCCCAGCCTCCCCCATCCCACCCATCTAGGTCACCACAGAGCACCAAGCTGAGCTCCTGCACTATACAGTGGGTTCCTGCTAGCTATCTCTTTTACACATGGCAGTGCACATACGTCAATTGCAATCTCCCAATTCATCCCACCCCCCTACCCTGTATCCACATGCCCACTCTCTATGTCTGCATCTCTATTCCTGCCCTGAAAATAGGTTCATTTGTACTTTTTTTCTAGATTCCACATATATGCGTTAATATATGATATTTGTTTTTCTCTTTCTGACTTACTTCACTCTGTATGACTCTGTATTGGGTCACGTCTCTACAAATGACCCAATTTCATTCCTTTTTATGGCTGAGTAATATTTCATTGTATATATGTACCACATCTTCTTTATCCATTCATTCTTGAGACCAAGACACATGTTTATGGGTTTGGGTCAGGAAGTTAATCTTCCTTTCCTCTAGTGTCCATTTATTACTCTCACACACAAAATAAAACATAATGAAATGAAGAAAAACATACATCAAGCAAACTGACAAACCAAAACAAAGAGTGCAGGTGAATTGAGTTCAGACATATTCAGGTTCACCCCAATATTCTCAGTTGTATTTGAATCCCTTGGGAAAGTTGTAGCTTAGTTTCCAGTTGGGAGCCTCCACTACACAGAGATCTCTAAGACCTCTTCTTGGTCCATCATGCTATGACTAGGATCCCAGCACACTACCAATTTTAGTGAAACCTATCATGACAAATTGCATTTGCAACTTATATCCTTTGGCTCTATGCTCGGGTGTCCCCTATGTTGATGGCCCTATTTAAATTTACCACCCTTCCCTTGATACTTCTATTCTCTTATGCTGATTTATTTTTTTCCATGATACATTTAACTTACTATATACAGTTGACCCTTGAACAAGGCAGGATTTGAAGAGCCTACCCTCCACACAGTAGAAAATCTGGGGTTCTTCATCCATGTATTCAAGCAACCTCGGATTGGATCATGTAGTAATGTAGTATTTACTATTGAAAACAATCCACATATAAGTGGACCTGTGCTGTTCAAACCCGTGTCATTCAAGGATCAACTGTAGTATACTTATTTGTTGTATTTATTTGCCTGTCTCCTCCAGCTAAAATATAAAATCCTTGAGGGCAGTGTTTTTTGTTTTGTTCACTTCTGTATGCTCCACCCTAGAAATGTAATCCCTCATTAAATATTTGTTGCATAAATGAATCAAGAAATGAAGAAATAGCTGAAGGGTGAGGGGACAAAAGGCAATGGAAGGATCCGGACTTCATATTCTATTGATATTATAGTTCTGGTTGTACCTGTAGAGTTGATTGATTTATTTATTAAACTGATATTTATTGAGTCATGTGCTATTATGTGTTGGGAACCCCAGGAAGCTTACATTCTACTCTGCCAGAAGACAATAAACAAATAAACAAATGAGTTAAAGAATAAAATTTGAGGATAATCATAAACTTCTCTAGAATTTTACATAAATACTAAGGACTGCAACCTATTTGGAATATGGTTATCCTGAAATTGTGTTTATACAGCAGTCATATTGTTTATAATGTATATTTTATGTCATTTGACTTGGCTTTGAACATGTGATGGAGCTCATAGGGGACAATGAATCCTCTTCCCTAAGCCATCACATTTGATACATTGATGATAAATTCTGTAAATAAGATAATCAAGATGATGTGATCAGTTAATGGGGTGGGGCTTGTAGGGGATACTATTTTAGAAAATCTTCCCTGAGATGGAAACTTTTAAGCTGAAGCAAGGAGTATAGGAAGATGGGAATGGGTCAATCAAGCAACATGATGAGAGAAGAGAATCCCAGGCAGAGGGACCAGGACATGCAAAAACTCAGAGGTAAAGAAGTGAATCAGGAACAGATATGTGACTAGTGTGGAATGAGGGGAGAGGGTTATATGGAGTAAGGTTTTAGGGGTACAGGAGCAAATCACAGGAGTTCTTAAAGGTTGTGGTGATAAGTTTTCTGTTTATTCTAAGAGCAAACGGGAAGACATCAACTAGTTTTAAGCTGGGGAGTAGCATAGTTAGATCTATATTATGTGACAATCTCTCTTGCTACTGTGAGAAAAGATAGTTAGGTGAGGAGGAAGAGAGGAAATGATCATTTAGTAGGCCTTTGTGGTGGTTTAGGTGAGTGATGATGGAGGCTTAGACTAAGGCAGTGGTAGTGGAAAGGGAAGAAGTAGGGATTGCAGATATATGTTGGGGGTAGAAGTGAGATGACTTGCTAATGGATTCATTGTGAGGGTGAGAGGGAAAAAGACTCAAGACTGACTCCAGAGTTTTTGGCCTGATCAACTAGGTGGATATTGGAACCACCAAGTAATATGCAAAAGACCGGGCAAAAAGCATGCAAAGGAAAAAGCACCTAGAAGAATGTCTGGCACCTGCATCAGTCATTTAGGAAATGGCAGCTACTCATCCTTTTATGTTAGATATAGGGTATAGAATATGTCATATAGCTTTGGTATTCTTGACAAGGAGAGTATTAATAAAGTGGTGGAAATGGAAGCCAGATTAGAGTGTTCCTGTCTCTGGGAAACCTTACGCTTCTCCCCATATCAGAAAGAGAGGAATACTCCCACTAAGCATTTGGATCATGTCCCTGTTATGGCACGTTCCACATTGAATTTAATTTATTTAGTCACTTTGCTACTTGTCTGCCTAGACTGTGAGCCTTTTTAGAGGGATAGAGATCGCTTAGCGTTCAATCATAAATCCACAGTACCTGACAAATAGTGCTCAAAAGTAAATGACTGAATAATTGTGTGGCTAATGTGAATAAAATGTCAGAGTCATATGCTTCTCAGAGGTTTCCCGTGAGACAATGTTTGGTCTTGATCCTCTGGTTATTAAACATTTGAAAGGAAATGCGTGTAAGGAAAGCACTAGAAAACCTTTTTGAAAATCCAGATGGGTATGGTGCTGAAGTGGTCTCAAGATTAACTTTCATTATAAATGGCTTTGTGTTTCAGAATACTGTGTAGTTACAAGATCCATCAACTTTAAGCTCAAGCTTATCCCCAGAAATCTTTTATACCTGACAAGGGTTCGGAGCTGGTTCTCTTTGTTGTTGTCTACAATGTTATACTGTGGCTAGAGGAATTGTATATGACTTCCTGTGGTGCCTCAAATACCTTCTAAAGTGGGGTTAGAGAGACGGTTGAAGCCCGAGATTCTGCAGACAGATTCTGAGATTCAGATGACAGATATATGCTTTCACTCATATTTTTTACCCAGTGGGTGAATTCTTGTCTGACCCCCAGAAGGATTCTACCAACCAACAACAACAACAACAACAAATGGCTTTGCATTATCTCAGTCAAATCATCATTGTAAAAAGATGGTTGAAGGCAGCCCCACCTCAGGTTCTGTCTCACGCTGAATATCTTTGTGCCTCAGTGCCATTATATTTAAAGCAGAGGTATGTGACACTCATATATCTTCTAGGGCATCATTTCTCAAACTTTAATATGCACAGAAATCACCTGGGAAGCTTGGTAACATGCAGATCCTAATTCAGTAGCTCTGAGGTAGGACCTGAGATTCTCCATTTCCAATAAGCTGATGCTGATACAAGTGGTCCATAGATCATACTTTGAGTAACAAAACTCCAGAGCTATATAGGGTGAAGGAACATCTAGATTAAAGATGAGTGTTTGTGCAGACCTTTGATTTTTAATAATGGCTTAGTATTTTAGCCTATGAATATACCATAATTTACTTAATAAGTTCCATATTGTTGGAAATGCTCCCTTTGGCTTTTGTAAATATCATTCTAATGAACTTCCTTGTACATAAATCTTTGTCCCGCTGGTAATTTATTTATTAATTTTTGGCTATATTATTAGAAGCATAATTGAGTTTTCAAAAGTACACATTTTAGCATATATTCTCAAATTGGCAAGAATTTTCAAATGAACTCTTTGCTGAAGTTATTATGTATAATTCTATCTTTGCAGCTTTTCCTGCCTACAGACTCATGTGACATTCTGACACTATGACATTTTTAATAATGCCTTAAATAACATTTTATTCCCACTGTCTGATCATGCCCCATCTTTTCTATGCTAGTTAAATATTTTAAGTGTTGAGTTTGTGAAGAATCATAGCTGTTGCAGAGGAAAGAATTTATAAGCATATTCCTGGCACAGAATACAAATACAGTATATGACACATAGATAATATATGGAACCTCAAATCAGACAAAACGACTTTATATCTTAAGATATGCACCCAACTCAATCAGTTGATTAAACATTATCCAGAACAGCTGGCAGCTGACAGGAATGACTTCTTTTAGAATAACGTGGATTCTCTAGATTCAAATAAGTAGAAAAAAAACATGAAGGAAAAATTCCTTCATTACAGCTTAACACATACAGTAATAATAATTTTGAGGTTTATTGTGTTTTCAACTGAGTAAAAAGAATTTATTTGAATAGCGCAGTGTTGATCTGGTCCTCCATTCCAACATTGTTCGGTTTGTCCTGGTTTCTTTCCTTCCTGATATCTAACATCCGATCTCTTCTGCTCTGAATTATCTAAGAGCAAAAAGTGGGAGAGCATGTGCTCTTTTGAAAGTCATAATGCTAGGGCAAAGCCATACAGTGACAAGAATTTTTGGGGGGAATTAGTACACCTACATTGCAGGATCTATGTAATATAGGTTATTAGGAGGTTAACACTATGATCAAATGAGAGAATGTGAATGAAAATATTTTATACACTGAACTATTACTCGTTGTAGTGAGTACCATTATTATCCTGAGGTGCAGTAGGGGCAGAGTACTTTGTTTTGCGAACTCTACCAAACTAATATGTTCCTTTAGAATTAGGTTGGAATTTCCTTGAAGGGAACGCCAACCTTTTTACTTCTTTACATTTTTGGTGCTCAGCTAATAGTACATCTTATATAACTTTTTTCATTATGGTTAAATCTTATGACTGGATGGAGAATGAAGTACTCAATTCTGATAAATAGGTTTATCAGAATAGCTGATAAATACATTCTACACTGGTGGCTTTCTTGATCCAGGTACTTTGGGAAAAAAAGTTCTACTTTTCAGTCATCTAGAGAATTTAAGTGATAAGAATAGTCTTGGATAGTTCCATATGAATTATCTAGTTGACTATGTGAACAACCTTCTGAAATGGGCCAAGCAGGTATTAAATACATCATTTTACAGAATCTAAGGCTCAGGTTGAGTGACCTGTTCGAGTCAGATAGCTAGGAAATACCTTAGCACCTGGTCCTGTTCTTCCTATTCCAACTTTAGTCTTCCTTTTCCTCCTGGTCGCCCGCCTGCCTGGGACAACTGTGTTTTAAGAAAAAGATCCCAGAACTATGACTTAGGAGACTTAGATTTTAGAAATAATTCTGCTCCATGTACTTAGACTCATTCATTCATTCATTCACTCAACTCAATTTTGTTAATATCCTATTATGTAAAATGTACCAGGCAAATACTACTTAACTTTGAGGCAGCTTTCTAGTCTGTTAAATGGAAAATAATATCTTATTTGCATACCTCACAGGGAGGTTTTGAAGATAAAAATAAGAAATGAACATATTCATTTCAGAAGAAGGGGTGATTCATTTTCACGGTCAAGGTCCTTTGTGATTGCATAAGCAATGATTGTCCTAGCACACCCAGAACACATGTGGAAACTTCATAATTTATAAAGCCACTTCTCCAGAGGCAATGATATAGGAATGCGGTGAATTATTTCCTTTTGGGTGCATTAATCAAGGGAGAAGGAGATCATTGTGTTGAATCCTAGAACACTGAGCAAAAATAAGTACTAAATTCTGAGATAGTATGAGTAGAGGAGATAGGGCCAAGAAGAGAGAATCCACTTTTCTCTAGGTTCTTCATATCTCCCTTGATCTTTGGGTCCCCAATCTGGTCATATGCTCAAATGAAAGGTCCTAGATAAGAGCTAATACAAATTATAAGCAGCAAATTAAGGTCGGGTACATTCTTCTGAGGGTGTATAGGATGGTCCATATGGGGTGGGAAGAAAAGAGTACAACTCCTATCAATTTATATTTTTATATCTCATCATTTTAAATTGTTTTTTCTTTTTATAACATATGTGATGTATGATTCCTACGTAAGTGAATAATATTTACATATTGTGGATACATATTCAAAATGTTAGAGTTTGTAGTTCTCAAATTATAGAGTCAAATGACAGAGTGGAGAAACAGTTGGCTGAGAGCATGGATTCTGGATATACTACTTTCTAGATTCACTATTTATTACCTGTGTAATCTTTTAAGTCACTTAACCTTTTTGACTCTTAGTTTTCGTCTCATTAAAATGGGTATATTTGCCATGCCTGTCTCATTGTATTGAGATTAAATTTTAAAAAATTTATTTTCTACCCAAATGGAAAAACTTCATATTTGTACCCTCTAAGTGATATATTTATGATAACTGAAGGGAAGCACTTTTTAAGTTCTAAAACATCAAATCCATGGTATCCCTGAGTCCTATTTCAAGTGCTTAGCACATGTGCACACACATGCACACACACAAAAACACACACACACAAACTTAGTATCTCCTTCGAAAACCCATTCACTATACTCCTACATTATAAGGGAGTAATTTTGGCTTATCTGATGTCTGAGTTACCAACGTAAGAATTTTAGATAGATCAGAGTAACTGAACTTTTCATGAGAAAACAAAACAAAATCTTCTTTAAAAATAAATTATATACTTGTATTATACTCCATACTGATAAACTTAAGGAAAAGCATATAGCTATTTATTACTTACTTTAAAAAAAATTCCAAATTATTAAACCAGTTTAATATGTCCGAAGATTCACCTTAATTATGTGAACTTGGATTACTGCATTTAAAAATGTGTCTGAGTTAGCAGTTTCTGGTGGATTTTTTTTAATCTATAATTTAGACTATTAGAAGTTCAGTTTACTTATTTTCCCTGAATTTGGGGAATATTAGATTTTTATAAACATTTATATCTATAAACCATAGAGAACTTATTTAAGAGCTATTGTAATCTAATTTATTACTATTCTCTTGGGGTAGGAAAACATTTTATACTTATACAATGAGAAATAAAAGATTTTTATCAATTACAGGTACATAGACACATAAAGCTCTTATAGTTTCAGTATGAAGGTTAAAAATAAACAGAGAAATACATAAACTTACCAGTCCAGATCATAAAGCCTTGTTTATTTCCCTAGTGGGCATACAATTCTGAATTGATTTGAGCTCACAATTGATAAAGAGACAAATAAAAAGAATATCAAATCAGATTTTCTACTTTTGTCATACAGAAAATAAATTTCCATCGTCTATTCGACAAAGATCCCAACTGGTCACATCATTAAACCAAATATTCCATGTTGTTGCCACCAGTAGAGAATGACTTGAAGGCCATGTGCAAACGAGAAACAAAAACAGATACTCGAAGTCAGAAAAGAGTAAAAAAAAAAGCAAGAGAAAAAAGAGAGTCAGCAAGGATAAAGTTCTAGTGCTGCTTGAGATTCAGTCTGGGAGCCAAGAGTTTGAACAGCCCATGAGGTGTACTTCTCAGGTCAATCCATTTAATTGGCTTGTCAGATTAGTCCACTTAGGTATCTTGGTAGAACAACCTCCAAAACTGCTAGAGTATAATTTTCGAAAAATTGAAAACATGACCCTCCTTCAAATATCAAATGAACACCTGTCAAAATTTTTATTCAGCTCATTAGAGAACCGGTAGGATGTTAAGACCAGTTCAAAGTGCATTTATATAGACAATTTAACAAAGAATTGTTAGGGTAAGATTGTTGGATTAGATACAGAACTGATGTCCTGCAGAGCAAAAAATGTAACCTCTGGATTCACCTTTTGCACAGAAAGTTGCATCTTTGCTAGACAAAATTCTATAAGCTAACGTGTCAGATCACTACATCTAGAACCTTAGTTTAATATAGTAAAATAAAGTTATATTTTTAAGGGACTGAGATCTATAGTTACTACAACAGCAATTTGATGAAGAGGTCATATCTCCTACTTAGATAACCAAGGAATAACTGGAAAGATAGAGGTTATAGTGAGTGACAGTCTTTCAGTTCTGATGAAACTGTCCCAAACAAAATAACTAAATTGCCAAGGTGGGGTCAAGAACTATAGCTATGTTTTCGCACCATGGAGCACTAGCCTGAATTCTCTGTCTTGGCTACTTTTCAGGGAACAGATAACGGACCATTGAAGAATGGGTAGCAGAGGGCAAACATGGTGGAGCAAAGGGAGATGTTGACAATTGCCTGAAACCACATTGAACTGGGACCCATCTTTGTCCTTGCATACAGTGTGGTATTTTTAATTAGTGTACCTGTGTTTTTTCTTTGTAACAATAATGACTGTCCTCTGGCATATCTGACAAGTGGTTGGGACCAAAAAATTGGCTCATAGCAAACCCACAGGCAAAAAACAAATCTACATGGCCTGAAGGGGAAGATGTTGGTCATATTCTAAAATGTGATCCTGATAGATGCTGCTCAGGACCATAGATTAGTAGTTCTTATAGAGGGATTATTCTGCCCTATTTGCATATGTAGGTCACAGTTCTCAGTCCCAATAAAGACAGCAATTTTTCCCTGGTTTTAAGTGTGATTGTATACATATTTTGTAAATTCTTTGTCATCACTGATTGTTCAGTCACTTTTCCTCAAACATATAACATTTGTAAACTGCTTTTGCATCTCAATTGTTTATTTGTGATAAAAAATGGTGCATTTTTAAGCTTTTGTTTTAGACTTTAATTCTTCCATAAATTGCCATCTCAAAACTCAGTTTATTGTCTGTGTTATTGGCATTATCAATACTTGAATCAGCATTGTCAAACCAGAGTGTATGTGAGAGATGGATGAAAATAATCAAATAAAGCTGGTACTGGCTCCAGGAATTTCGGCAGGGAAAAGGCGTGTTAGGTAGATGCCTAATTTCTGAAAGTCAGGAGTTCAAAGGTTAGAAAATACTGAAAAGATATGGCGTTTTATGATCTCCCTATTTAGGTCAGATAACAGGGGGGTTGCCACTTGTGTACTGTGCAAATACTGTGGTGTTTGGAGTAGGGGAGCTGGCAGTAGGGGTGGTGTGTAGGGAGAGACAGAGGCTGATTTCACAAGAGCTTGTGAAAAGGCTTATAAAACATTTTAAACATAGTTTTAATATCCTCCACTTCAATGAAGAAATCAACTATGATAATTAGGTTGCAGCAGTTAAGCCTTAAGCAGAGGCAGAACAAATGTGATTTCAGGAATTCTAGAATATCCCTTCATTTCCCTAAAACCCTCTGGTGGTGCTAGAAATCCTACTGTTAAGGGTATTGGTCCATGTCTGATAGCCATTTGCTGATAGTGGGACTAGCCTGGCTGAGGGACAGGGACATATAAGCTGGAGAAGAATATCCAAACAGTTGACAAAAATAGAAGGGTCCTGAATCACAGAGCAGGATTCAGATTATGATGCCACAGGATGGATGCACTATAAGAGCATGTCAAGGAGACAAGTAGAAGAGCAATACAGGCCAGTACCTTTCCTAGGGATATTGACCACAGCTGCCTGGCTCTTATGAGCTTCTTGCATTTGACATTTGACAAATAAACTGCATTTTAAGGGCCAGAAAGATGATGAACAGTCTGAGACTGTGTAGTATACTCTGGTAAAAACAAAACCTCCCAAAAGGGGTCACTATTAAGCTATGATTTTGTATGCCAGCATTTCTCAGATCCTTTCTGAGAGCAGGTTTGTAGGAAAGGATAGGTGAAGGACAGGCGGATTCTGAGAGCTTCACACAGGCTCTACTGTGTACCCCGGAGGTAAAGAAGGGTGTGAGAATGGGAGGGTGAAGTGGGTAAAGAGGAGTATATATATTTCACAATTTTTCTTAAAGTCTTATTCTATCTTGGTTGGTGCAGTGGAGGGGCTATGGAAAGACCTATACTCAAGTTCCCTTTCATTCATCATCAAATGCAGTATCTTCTCTGATGGGTAATGAAAACAAATCCTGCTTACCCTATAGAGTATTTAAAATGTTTAAGTGAGGTTAAAAATTATATTACCCCATTCGATTAATAGTTCATTAAGCAGAATAGAAATATAAAAGGGTTATTATCGCTCCTACTAAAAACGCAGTCATTCACTTGTTCAACTAACACCCACTGAGTATTTCCTGCCTGTGAATAGTGAATAAGATAATTCGTACCCCAAAGAAGATAATTATATGAATATCATTATTATGTAAACATCCTAAAAATTCTTTCTCATCTGTACACATACAAGCCCTATTCATAATAAATTCTTTTAAATTCAAAATTTAAAATCCATGGCAAAATTTCAGCAACCATTAATGAATTATGTTGTACGTTTTAATTTAGGTAAGAGCCAAAACAAATCTTATCAAGATCATGCCAAAAAAATGCACATTTAGTAGTTATTTTAAGATGTAATAAATAACCAAACACTGGAAGCTGCCAACATTATTATCTTGGGTCCTAGGTCAGAACCAGAGAAAGTGTAAAGGCAATTGCAGAAATTGAAAACAAACACTTTGATTCAAAGGCAGCTTCTGAGAACAACTGGAGTCTTGAGTGAAGGACAGTCTTGGACTATGTGTTTGAACAAATGACACACCCATGAACAACAATTTTGAAAATCACTCTTAGACAAGATTGCTATGTGATATATGGAAATTGCCCCTGGTTCTATCTTATCCTTGGATTGTGGAACGAGTGGAGTCATGGAAGTGAGCTGTCCCCTTTGCTGCCTTGTCAGATCAAAGTACATTTATTTAATCCAGCCTTTTACTATTTTGAGCCATTAGAGGCAAGAGCAACACAGACTGGTCTTTAGTTCCTAGAATGGCCAGACACTTATGACAAAGAGAAAAATCTCCCTGTTCACTGGAAGCAGTGCTCATTACAACTTCATTATCTCTTTACAGCTTCTCTCACAAAGAGCATTATTATCCTTACCCTGTGACCTGCAGAAACCAAGGAGGCAATGAGAGATGGTCACCTCAACCCCTTCAAATACGCGTCACCCATGGTGAATGAGGTGAGCTATCAAGTTTAAACACTTCCGTGCTAACTTTCTCTGAGAATTAAAACCATGCCTTTGTTTAAGAGGGTACGTTGGAGCAGTGAAGGGAGAGGGTGGGCTGTGTTGTATGCTCCTATAAAGGGAGACTCTCTCCTCTGAGAGGAAGGGAGGAGCCCAGAGTCCCGGGGTGGGTGGAGCCAGGATGCACCCCAGGCCTTGAGGAATTCAAACACCCAGAGCAGCTCCCCCAGCACAGAGCCAAGACTGAGAAGTGTGGGCAGCCATGTGACTGACAGGGTTTTGGTGCTCTGGCTGGGTGTCAGGCCTGAGGCTCTGAGGTGAGAGAGCCGAGTTCAGGACATTGGACCACCAGAGACCTCCTGGCCCCATGTATTATCAGTCGGCGAGAGCTCTCCCAGAGATCTCCATCTCAACGCTAAGACCCAGCTCCACTCAACGACTAGCAAGTTCCAGTGCTGGACACCCCATGCCAAACAACTAACAAGACAGGAATACAAGCCCCTGCATTAGCAGAGAGGCTGCCTAAAATCATAATAAATTCACAGACACCCCAAAACACACCACCGGACACGGTCCTGCCCGCCAGAAAGACAAGAACCAGCCTCATCCACCAGAACACAGGCACTAGTACCTTCCACCAGGAAGCCTACACAACCCACTGAACAGATCTTACCCACTGGGGGCACACACCAAAAGCAATGGGAACTACGAACCTGCAGCCTGATAAAAGGAGATCCAAAACACAGTAAGTTAAGCAAAATGAGAAGACAGAGAAATACGCAGCAGATGAAGGAGCAAGGTAAATACCCACCAGACCAAACAAATGAAGAGGAAATAGGCAGTCTACCTGAAAAAGAATTCAGAGTAATGATAGTAAAGATGATCCAAAATCTTGGAAATAGAATGGAGAAAATACAATAAATCTTTAACAAGGACCTAGAAGAACTAAAGAGCAAACAAACAGTGATGAACAACACAATAAATGAAACTAAAAATTCTCTAGAAGGAATCCATAGCAGAAAACTGAGGCAGAAGAATGGATAAGTGACCTGGAAGATAAAATAGTGGAAATAACTACCACAGAGCAGAATAAAGAAAAAAGAATGAAAAGAATGGAGAAGAGTATCAGAGATATCTGGGACAACATTAAGCACAACAACATTCGAATTATAGGGGCCCCAGAAGAAGAAGAGAAAAAGAAAGGGACTGAGAAAATATTGGAAGAGATTATAGTTGAAATCTTCCCTAATATGGGAAAGGAAATAGTTAATCAAGTCCAGGAAGCACAGAGAGTCCCATACAGGATAAATCCAAGGAGAAACTTGCCAAGACACATATTAATCAAACTATCAAAAATTAAATACAAAGGAAAAGTATTAAAGCAGCAAGGGAAAAACAACAAATAACATATAAGGGAATCCCCGTAAGGTTAACAGCTGATCTTTCAGCAGAAACTCTGCAAGCCAGAAGGAAGTGGCAGGACATACTGAAAGTGATGAAAGGGAAAAACCTACAACCAAGGTTACTCTACCTAGCAAGGATCTCATTCGGATTTGATGGAGAAATTAAAACCTTTAGACAAGCAAAAGGTAAGGAATTCAGCACCACCAAACCAGCTTTACAACAAATACTAAATGAACTTCTCTAGGCAGGAAACACAAGAGAAGGAAAAGACCTACAATAACAAACCCAAAACAATTAAGAAAATGGGAATAGGAACATACATATCAATAACTACCTTAAATGTAAATGGATTAAGTGCTCCAACCAAAAGACACAGACGGGCTGAATAGATACAAAAACAAGACCCATATATATGCTGTCTACAAGAGACCCACTTCAGACCTAGGGACACATACAGATGGAAAGTGAGGGGATGGAAAAAAAATATTCCATGCAAATGGAAATCAAAAGAAAGCTGGAGTAGCAATTCTCATATCAGACAAAATAGACTTTAAAATAAAGACTATTACAAGAGACAAAGAAGGACACTACATAATGATGAAGGGATCAATCCAAGAAGATATAACAATTGTAAATATTTATGCACCCAACATAGGAGCACCTCAATACATAAGGCAAATGCTAACAGCCATAAAAGGAGAAATCGACAGTAACACAGTCATAACAGAGGACTTTAACACCCCACTTTCACCAATGGACAGATCATCCAAAATGAAAATAAATAAGGAAACACAAGGTTTAAATGACACATTAAACAAGATGGACATAATTGATATTTATAGGACATTCGATCCAAAAACAAGAGAATACACTTTCTTCTCACGTGCTCATGGAACATTCTCCAGGATAGATCATATCTTGGATCACAGATCAAGCCTCAGTAAATTTAAGAAAATTGAAATTGTATCAAGTATCTTTTCCAACCACAACACTATGAGTTAGATATTAATTACAGGGAATAAAACTGTAAAAAATACAAACACCTGGAGGCTAAACAATAACCTACTAAATAACCAAGAGATCACTGAAGAAATCAAAGAGGTTAATCTTTTGTCAGTTGCTTCATTTGCAAATATTTTCTCCCATTCTGAAGGTTGTCTTTTCGTCTTGTCTATGGTCTCCTTTGCTGTGCAAAAGCTTTTAAGTTTCATTAGGTCCCATTTGTTTATTTTTGTTTTTATTTCCATTTCTCTAGGAGATGAGTCAAAGGGATCTTGCTGTGATTTATGTCATAGAGTGCGCTGCCTATGTTTTCCTCTAAGAGTTTGATAGTGTCTGGCCTTACATTTAGGTATTTAATCCATTTTGAATTTATTTTTGTGTATGGTGTTAGGGAGTGTTCTAATTTCATTCTTTTATATGTAGCTGTCCAGTTTTCCCAGCACCACTTATTGAAGAGGCTATCTTTTCTCCACTGTATATTCTTGCCTCCTTGATCAAATATAAGGTGACCATATGTGTTTGGGTTTATATTTCTGTTTTTGTGCCAGTACCATACTGTCTTCATTACTGTAGCTTTGCAATATAGTCTGAAGTCAGGGAGCCTGATTTCTCCAGCTCCATTTTTCTTTCTCAAGCTTGCTTTGGCTATTCAGGGTCTTTTGGGTTTCATACAAATTGTGAAATTTTTTGTTCTAGTTCTGTGAAAAATGCCAGTGGTAGTTTGACAGGGATTGCATTGAATCTGTAGATTGCTTTGGGTAGTATAGTCATTTTCACAGTGTTGATTCTTCCAATCCAACAACATGGTATATCTCTCCATCTATTTGTAGCATCTTTAATTTCTTTCATCAATGTCTTATAATTTTCTGCATACAGGTCTTTTGTCTCCTTAGGTAGGTTTATTCCTAGATATTTTATTCTTTTTGTTGCAGTGGTAAATGGGAGTGTTTTCTTAATTTCACTTTCAGCTCATGCAGCTCAATATCAAAAAAATAAAGAACCCAGTCCAAAAATGGGCAGAAGACCTAAATAGACATTTCTCCAAAGAAGATATACAGATGGCCAACAAACACATGAAAGAATGCTCAACATCATTAATCATTAGAGAAATACAAATCAAAACTACAATGAGATATCTTCTCACACCGGTCAGAATGGCCATCATCAAAAAATCTACAAACAATAAATGCTGGAGAGGGTGTGGAGAAAAGGGAACACTCTAGCACTTTTGGTGTGAATGTAAATTGATACAGCCACTATGGAGAACAGTATGGAGGTTCCTTAAAAAACTAAAAATAGAACTACCATAAGACCCAGCAATCCCACTACTGGGCACATACCCTGAGAAAACCATAATTCAAAAAGAGTCATGTACCAAAATGTTCATTGCAGCTCTATTTACAATAGCCAGGACATGGAAGCAACCTAAGTGTCCATCAACAGATAAATGGATAAAGAAGATGTGGCACATATATACAATGGAATATTACTCAGCCATAAAAAGAAACGAAATTGAGTTATTTGTAGTGAGGTGGATGGACCTAGAGTCTGTCATAGAGAGTGAAATAAGTCAGAAAAAGAAAAACAAATGCCGTAAGCTAACACACATATATGGAATCTAAAAAAAAAAAAAAAAAATGGTCATGAAGAACCTAGGGGCAAGACAGGAATAAAGACACAGACCTACTAGAGAATGGACTTGAGGATACAGGGAGGGGGAAGGGTAAGCTGGGACAAAGTGAGAGAGTGTCATGGACATATATACACTACCAAACGTTAAATAGATAGCTCGTGGGAAGTAGCTGCATAGCACAGGGAGATCAGCTCAGTGCTTTGCGACCACCTAGAGGGGTGGAATTCGGAGGGTGGGTTGGAGGGAGACTCAAGAGGGAAGAGATATGGGGACATATGTATATGTATAACTGGTTCACTTTGTTATAAAGCAGAAACTAACACACCATTGTAAAGCAATTATACTCCAATAAAGACGTTTTAAAAAATAAATAAATAAAAAAAATAAACTTGGGGCATTGACACATTCTTATAAAAACACAAACTTCTGCGACTAAACCAGGAAGAAATAGAAAATATAAACAGACCTATCACAAGCACTGAAATTGAGACTGTGATTAAAAATCTTCCAACAAACAAAAGCCGAGGACCACATGTCTTCACAGGCAAATTCTATCAAACATTTTGACAAGAGCTAACACCTATCCTCCTCAGACTCTTCCAAAATACAGCAGAGGGAGAAACACTCCCAAACTCATTCCATGAGGCCACCATCACCCTGAAACCAAAACCAGACAAAGATGTCACAAAAAAAGAACACTATAGGCCAATATCACAGATGAACATAGATGCAAAAGTACTCAACAAAATACTATCAAACAGAATCCAACAGCAGATTAAACAGATCATACACCATTATCTTGTGGGGTTTATCCCAGGAATCCAAGGATTCTTCAATATATGCAAATCAACCAATGTGATACACCATATTAACAAACTGAAGGAGAAAAACCATATGGTCATCTCAATATATGCAGAAAAACTTTCGACAAAATTCAACACCCATTTATGATTAAAACTCTCCAGAAAGTAGGCACAGAGGGAGCATACCTCAACGTAATAAAGGCCATATATTACAAACCCACAGCCAACATTGTTCTCAACAGTGAAAAACTGAAACCATTTCCTCTAAGATCAGGAACAAGACAAGGTTGCCCACTCTCACCACTATTATTCAACATAGCTTTGGAATTTTTAGCCACATCAATCAGAGAAGAAAAAGAAATAAAAGAAATCCAAGTCAAAAAAGAAGTTAAACCGTCACTGTTTGGAGATGACATGATACTATACATAGAGAATCCTAAAGATGCTACTAGAAAACTACCAGAGTTAATCAATGAATTTGGTAAAGTAGCTGGATACAAAATTAATGCACTGAAATCTCTTGCATTTCTATACACAAACAGTGAAAATCACAAAGAGAAATTAAAGAAACATTCCCATTCACCATTGCAACAAAAAGAATAAAATACCTAGGAATAAACCTACCTAAGGAGGTAAAAGACCTGTACTCAGAAAACTATAAGACACTGATGAAAGAAATCAAAGATGACACAGATGGAGAGATAAACCATGTCTTGGATTGGAATAATCAATATTGTGAAAATGACTATAGTACGCAAAGCAGTCTACAGATTCAGTGCAATCCCTATCAAATTACCAGTGGCATTTTTTACAGAGCTAGAACAAAAAATCTTAAAATTTGTATGAAGACATAAAAGACCCCGAACAGCCAAAGCAGTCTTGAGGAAAAAAAACGGAGCTGGAGGAATCAGACTCCCTGACTTCAGACTATACTACAAACCTACAGTAATCAAGACAATATGGTACTGGCACAAAAAGCAGAAATATAGATCAACGGAACAGGATAGAAAGCCCAGAGATAAACCCATGCACCTATGGTCAACTAACCTATGGCAAAGGAGGCAAGGATATCCAGTGGAGAAAAGACAGTCACTTCAATAAGTGGTGCTGTGAAAACTGGACGCTATATGTAGAAGAATGAAATTAAAACACTCCCTAACACCATATACAAAAATAAACTCAAAATGGATTAGAGACCTAAATGTAAGACCGGACACTGTAAAACTCTTAGAGGAAAACATAGGAAGAACACTCTTTGACATAAATCACAGTAAGATATTTTTTGACCCACCTCCTAAATTAATGGAAATAAAAACAAAAATAAACAAATGGGACCTAATGAAACTTAAAAGCTTCTGCAGAGCAAAGGAAACTACAAACAAGATGAAAAGACAACTCTCAGAATGGGAGAAAATATTTGCAAATGAATCAACGGACAAAGGATTAATCTCCAAAATATACAAACATCTCATGCAGTTCAATATTAAAAACAAACAACCCAATCAAAAAATGGGCAGAAGACCTAAATAGACATTTCTCCAAAGAAGACATACAGATGGCCAAGAAGCACGTGAAAAACTGCTCAACATCACTAATTATTAGAGAAATGCAAATCAAAACTACAATGAGGTATCACTTCACACCAGTTGGAATGGGCATCATCAGAAAATGTACAAACAACAAATGCTAGAGAGGGTGTGGAGAAAAGGGAACCCTCTTGCCCTGTTGGTGGGAATGTAAATTGATGCAGCCACTATGGAGAACAGTATGGAGGTTCCTTAAAAATACTAAAAATAGAATTACCATATGAACCAGCAATCTCACTACTGGGCATATACCCAGAGAAAACCATAATTCCAAAAGACACATGCACCCCAATGTTCATTGTAGTGCTATTTACAATAGCCAGGTCATGGAAGCAACCTAAATGCCCATCGACAGACGAATGGATAAAGAAGATGTGGTGCATATATACAATGGAATATTACTAAGCCATAAAAAGGAACGAAATTGGGTCATTTGTAGAGACATGGATGGACCTAGAGACTGTCATACAGAGTGAAGTAAGTCAGAAAGAGAAAAACAAATATCATATATTAACGCATATATGTGGAACGTAGAAAAATGGTACAGATGATGAACTGATGAACTGGTGAACTGGTCTGCAGGGCAGAAATAGAGACCCAGATGTGGAGAACAAACGTATGGACACCAAGGGGGAAAGTGGGGTGGGCGGGGGGGGAATGAACTGGGAGACTGGGATTTACATATATACACTAATATGTATAAAATAGATAACTAATAAGAACCTGCTGTATAAAAAAAATAAAATTCAAAAATTCAAAAAGAAAAAAAAGGGAAGTATTTTTGATGTATTTGTGGGAGGAAGGTGATCTCCACGTCTTACTCCTCTGCCATCTTGAAGGTCCCCCTGAAAGACATTTGCCTTTTTTTCATCCAGCATTGCCTCCAACTGTTAAGACTGCTTGAATAACTTCAAAGACTGATTTGCATTGCTTCGCTTGGTGAGTTGTTCGT
Organism: Balaenoptera ricei; assembly: GCF_028023285.1. Taxonomy (NCBI): domain Eukaryota; kingdom Metazoa; phylum Chordata; class Mammalia; order Artiodactyla; family Balaenopteridae; genus Balaenoptera; species Balaenoptera ricei. Next base: position 78,539,801 of record NC_082646.1, on the reverse strand, counting down.
TTCCTTCCCCCGGTTCTCTGTTTCTTGTCACCACCGCCTTCTGGGTTTCTCTTAGCACCGTTTGGACTATCTATGGGATAATGTCAGAGGTGCTTTCCCCCTTGGGTGCGAGTATAGTTGTGGTAGGAGTTGGGGGTGAGGTTGAGGAACCGTTTCCCTTTGCACTAAGACTTTTCTTTCACAGTCTTTGTTAGTCTCTTCCCAGCCGCCTAACTGACTTAAAGGGGAAATGGATCATGGTCAAATTAGCCCTAAAGCCTTCTAATGCGTTTTCTAGAGCTTTTCTTCAGGTTGTTTTTTTAGGGTCGTATATTATGCAGTGAATCTGAATAGGACATACTTTGTGCTGCTTCCGTATAAATCTTATGTAAAGAATAGCTCATTAGATGGTTAGTAATGACCTGTCTCAGGGGAAGAATAAGAAAAAATAAACAGAGCACCCATGAAGAAAAAGTTACTGCTCACAAAGTCTGTCTGGATGGAATGGAAATTAGGAGGAAAAATCTAAGATAGGCTTACTTTCTAGAAAACATGTTTTCAAAGACATTGCCAGCTTTGCAGCATGCCCAACTTAATTACTGGATTTGCATTCCAGAGTACATTTACTACTGTGGTACATTTGAAAATCATATACAGTAAAATCTCAAGCAGGATATATAACTCTGCACTGCATTTCAGAGAGGGGGAGTGAGCATCAAACCGTAAGACACAAGCATGTATCAGGAATTGAATTTTTAAAAGCAATGAACAAAGTATGCATTAGGGTCAGTCCTCATTCATACCTTCTACAGATATTAAGACTCGGTGCATGTGAAACAATCAGTAAACAGTTAGTGAGAGCCCACTCTATGCTACTCACCACGCTAAGCACCAAACATATCTGATAAATAAAACACCGTCACTTCCACAAGCAGTTCATTCTGGTAGGGGAGACAGCCAGCAATCAAGATATGGTGTGGGAAGAACAGAAATGAAGAGTATGTGCTGAGTGCTTGTGGGAGCCAAGAGGAGGAGAGAGGAACTCTAGGGTTCTGTAAGAGCATCTCAGCTCTCTTCCTACATAGGTAAGAAACAGAGCTCCTACATTTTGGGGAGATTTTTATAATAGTTTTGTGCACTGTTTAGTTGTTTAAAAAGCCCATTTGTAACCCCGAGTCAGGGAAAATCTTATATCCCAAATGGAGAGCTTTTATCTTAGCCTTTGCAGCCTTGGGCACAAGATATTTTAAGTAATGGGGAAGATCCTTCCAGGGAACATTTCTCTGAAATATATTTCTGTCCCATTTTTAAAACCAGAGATGCTTATAAAAGCAGTCTCTCCATAGCAGACAAAATAATGAGTCCCCATAAATTTCTCACAGGGCAATAGCCCTTTTTTGGCAGTTCTTAAGTTTATAAATTTCTGCTAATAGGAACTTTGCTTACAAGCAAAGTTGTATTGTAGTCAAGAAAATGCCCACAGGCCTAGATGGCTGAACTTCGAACTACAGTTTCAGAGACTGAGTGCTCTCCAGAACCAAATCAGGCTTGATATTCAGTCTCACCAGCCAAAACTGGAACGTGAAGAGAAAGACAGCACAAAAGCAGAAGTGAAAAGAAAAGATGCTATAGATTGAGACCCAAATACTAGCCACATCAATTTCACAATTCCTGGCTATACCCTATAATAATTAGATTGATAGAACCACACCACTCTAAAATAATTTTTAACAAAATACACATTATTTTATTAACTACCTGAGCTCAGATGTAAACAACATCTTTTTGGTTAGAACCTTTGTTCAAAGTGGACTAAATACACCACTCTTTTAACAATTTTGAGGTGACAAGTAAGAAAAATCATGATTCCCATTTTACAGATTAAGAAATCGGATTTCTGAGAAATTAAGTTACTAGTCCAATATTTAAAATCTAAGAAATCTTATTCCCTTTTAGACAGGAGGGAGCAGACTTGGAGAGACTAAGAGACTTGCCCAAGTGTAGTATTAATCCTAATAAATGGAAGAGGCAGTGCCTTACTTCAGATCCTCCAACACACTGACCAGTGCTCTTTTCTCTACTCTTCAAGCTCAAGAGTGATGATGTAGGTTAGGATTTTGTTGTTTAACTTTGGCTAAATTGCATAGTTTCTTTTACCCAAACCCCAGTCAAAGTTATAGGGAGTCTTGGTTTCAAAGTATCATCCATACACACTAGTACAGTACTCTCCTGGGGCTTGATTTGCCCAATTTCTGTCTGCAGTGAATATTCATGATTGCTTGTGAAAAGTTAGTAATCTGGAAGTTAAGAGCTGATAAAGGAATTGCTGACACATTAAGTCCTTAACTCGAGCAGCCCTGGGAGCCAAGTAAGGCAGACTACCCCACAAACAGGCTGTAGATGTCAGGTTAGCTGCATTTTACAGAGATGTAAAGTCAGCAAGAGGCTGTTTTGGCACTTTCTTAATTTACTTTTTACAAAGTACTTATGATAATATTAATCTTTTAGCATTAGGAATCTTTTTGACAGTTTTATCTACCCTCTAGGAAAGGTCTCAGAAAATTCCCTTTTGTATATTTCTGGGGAATACATATGGAGTACTTTTGTGGTAGTTAAACACTTGCAATTAAGAATAAGGAAAAATAAAAGAGGTTTAATAATCTGAGAATAACATTCTCTTTTCTCTCTCTTCCTCTCTCCCCACAATGGCAGTACCTCCACCCATCAAAGCAGTGATGTGCTGTTTTCATGGTAGTAACTTAAGACCCCCTGACAAATAGAGAAATATAGACCCAAAAAATGAAGAATCCTGGGGGTGGAAGGCATTTAGTTATTGGAAATGTATTATGGAATCTTTTTGCGTTCATGTTTGTTTATAATTCTGCTGTACTTATAGCACACTGCTGTATATTAATGATTGAACCTTGTTATCTGGTAACTGCTGAGGATGTAATAGGGAATGGGAAGAAGATTATCTGAGCATACTTTAAGGTCATGAGGCTTGATATTTAAAACAATGAAGCAGATCATGCAGGCAGGCAAGCAGGAACATTTAGTAATTCATCTGCCTTTTCCCTCTGGGTCTTTAACAGCTAAAGGTAGAATAGCTTGAATGCCCTGACATTGACATATAGACTTTCTTAAGTTCCATTTATTAAGGTGGTTTGATTTTTTGGACTATCTTTTCTTATTCTCTTTTTCCTTCTGGTATGAATTAAATATGTTGTATATTTTAAAAGATGAGATGCCAGTCAGGTTTTCAGAAATCTAAGGTGGTTAGAAATTATTCACAAGTGCTGTTTCTGTTTTCCATGGATATTGTAAATAATATAAGATTCCAGGAAAGTTAGATTCAAGAATGACCCTGTAGCTATACAATGAGGATATGGGGTTTTGAGGTGATAAATATTGAACTCCTAGAAAAGTTTGAGGTGTCACATTTCTCTCTCCCAGATAGTTGTCTGACTTCATAAAATTAATAAAATGTCCCAAGTGACTATGATCTGACTATATTTGGATGTCCTGGATAACCCAGAAGCTACAAACTGCTAAAGGAAGAGATGCAGACCATAACAGAGATTAGTCCAGTTTTCATGGAAGCTACCATTTACTGTGTGTCTATCATTTGCCAGTGAACTTGTTGAGAACTTTATTAATTACCTCTAATCTTCAAAACTGTCCTGAAGAATACGTTATGTTTTTAACTTTCCAAATGATAAAACTGAAACTCAGGGTGATTATATTATATATCCAAGGTATGTTATATACCCAAAGTAATGAGTAAGTAAATGCTGAAGCCAAAAATTGATCCCAGGTCTATCTGATTCCAAAAGTAAGTGCATCATAGTGTAATGCTTTTGTGTGATTATGTTACTGACCCTTTTGAGTCTGGCCTCAACAAGGGTCCTACTGCCCACTGTATTTCAAGCCAATAGAAAGAATGAGACTGAGTTTGGTTAAGAAGCAAAGGAAAAGTTTTATTCTGTGATCAAAGAATGGAGAGGTGCAAGCTCACGCTCTAGAGCACATTCTTTCTGGACAGGCCATGGGTGGGGATGCTTTTTAGGGTGAGGGTGGAGTTCACGTCTGGCAGGCGCAGCTGTGCTGCTCAGATCGCAAAGCCCAGCTCAGAGCTTCTGGGCACGGCCCACCAAGCTGACATATTGCGAGCAACCGTTTTGCACTAGGAATTCTGGTGTGAAGCGCTGGGTGCAAGGCCTCTGTAAGCAGTACCCTGTGAGCAATTGAAACTAGACAAAGCACAAAGCAAAAGAAAAAAAAGGTTAGACTTTATTTTATTACCCATATTTTTGTTTTTATTTCCCAGCAATTGTTAATGGGCTTTGCCGGTGACAATTTGGGCTGTTTGTTTGATTGTTTGTTTGTTTGTTTTGTTTTGTATTTTAATAGCAAGTTTCATTTTGTGTGATTAGTCCAAGGAGGAAGGCTGAAGACCAATTTATAAAATCTATGTCATCTATCTATATCTATCTATCATCTATCTATCTATCTATCCATCTATCTATCTATCTATCATCTATCCATCTTAAAGCAAAATGAGAGGTCAATTAAAGGCTTCTTCAATAAAATTACTTTATTTGGGTTATAAGCTAGTCTTTAATGGCCATGAAGAAAGAGTGACATCACCAGTCATCCATGAGTGACTCACTCCTAAATACCTTAAGGACTATCATTCCTTGAGTGGAGATGTCTGGTGATTGTTATAGAATGAGATCTGTCCTAGGCTTTTGCCACATGAGCCAGCCTGCCAGGCTACTCTTGAAAACAAAGAGAATCTCATTTATGCCTGGGAGCCAGAATCTCATCCAGAATAAATCAGCCTCACAGTCTCATTCGTCAGCCTGATGGTTTTAATAGTTAAATCAGAAGTTTAATTTGCCATGCTTGAATCACAATCCAATTCCAGAAAAGCATATGCATCAAGTGATCAATGGGGAACAGCTATAGAAAGTTAATTGTAACTAATCCTTGAATCCTGGTGTAAATCAGAACAATAGGAAATTTTCAACTTCGTTTATTTCTCTCACTATTTGATATCTTAGATAGCTATGGAAAATAACAAAGTTTATCAAGTTAGTTATTACTTTATTTTTACTTATTATAGTCCACATACACATAAACACACATATATTCTTATTCATTGTTTTAGTTTGCTGCTGATTGAATTACCAAAGGCCATTGAGTTTTGAATTTTTCTGTTTAATCTCCAGAGTAATGCTATGATGTTATCTCCATTTTACAATGAGGAAACTGACACTCAATTCTGATAAATAAATAGCTCTCAATAGGTCACAGAACTAGTCAGTGCCAGTGCTAAGACTCAAACCCAGGTGGGTCTGTCTTTGAAGCCCATATTTTTTTTAAAACCCACATTGACTTCCATGCAAATTGCAAATAATGAAGAGTGAGCAATCTATTAAGAGACTGTCATGGTAAAATGATATGAGGGAACCTTGTCACATTAGCAACAACTAAAGAAATTGTTTATATTCAACCTAGCTAAGAGAAAGCTCAGAGAAACATAAAGGTTGCCTTTGACTTTACAGAAGGTAATCACAAGGAAGAGAGACAGGACTTGTTCTCTGTGATGTCAGTAGGGAAGACTCAGAAAGCAGTACATTGTGTTTGATAGGAGTGTGGGCTTCCAAGTATGAGTGACCTAAGGTCAGCCTCCGCTTAATTACTCACTACTTAACAAAAGTAAGATAACTTTTCTCATTTCATTATTTATAAAATGTGCATCATAACAGTATTACTGTTTGGTGGAACTATTCAAAACATAGTTTAGCACTATATAACAAAGACTACCAAACATCTGGGGACATCCAAGAGTGGTGTGGAGTTACTCACGTGTGTTGACCTCCTCATCTCAGATTAGGTGACTGACAGAAGACTAAAGAGGGTTTCAGACATCAAACAGAAGAGACTGTTGATTAGATTAGATCAGCAGTTCCCAGAAATTTTGATTTCGCCAAGTGGTGAAAGTTTAAAGAATGTAATGTCCATTTTACCAAGTAAATAAAACAATAATAAACAAAACAAAAACAAAGGTTAATTTTATCTATAATTATCATTTAATAAAAGAAAAAGTCCACATTGAGTTTGAAGTATATAACCTTAGAAAAAAGGCATTCCCTTAAATTGAATAAATATAGTTTTATTAAAAATTTACTACAATATTCTTAGTCTTCTAATTTTGCCTCAGACCAATGACAACCTTGTTATGCATGACTATCTATCTGTGGACCATCACTTAGAAAACATTGGAATAGATGGCTTTGAAAATTGTTTCAACATGGACATTTTGAAATACTAAACTATGTTGAAAGCCAGTCTATCTCCTTCCTTCTGATGGTGTCACTAGTCCAAATTGTTAGAGGCAAATAGACGTTCATGAGAATATCCCAGGGACGCTTTCTGTAGCTGTTTATATTATTATTAACCAGAAATGGTTAATAAATTCAGGTCATACCTAATTCACCAGGTTACTTTAAATCATCTTGATGAAGGTGAGACCGTGTTTAGCTCTGACCCTGAAGCAATTTGTCAGAACCTCCTGCTTTATTTTAACCTAAGGTCTCACGTTAAGATGATGGAGCAATGAACTAAACAAAGGATTCTAAGAAGGCTGAGGGCACATCTAAGTATTTAATGTTAGTTGACAAATTCACAAAAATGCATACCAGAGGTCATTCTCTTTACTTTCTATGTCCAAAGAAAATAATCTTTCCATGTCTGAAATCAGCAAATTCCATTAGTTTATAGAGCCATTTTATGCTTTGAAATCTTCTCGCGTGTGAATAAACAAAGAAATTGCAAATTTCTTATGCCATAAATATAAATAACATCTTGGAAGTGACTTCTAATTCAATTGGCTTATTTTCAAGTAAAGAAAATGAAACCCAGAGCTAAGTGACTTGATCAAGATCAAATCAAACAGCAAGATTGTGGTCTAGTTCAAACCAGGAGTTTAGACTTTCAGCCCTCAGTCCAAAGATCCTTCTGTCAGATCATGCTGCCACTCAGATCTCCAAAGCTCATCTATAATGTTTTCAGAAAGGTCTTGTTTCTGAGAATGTTTGAAATTTCAGAAAATAATCAACGTGGTTCAGAGAATACAGGTTAAAAGATTGATAACTTTGGTTTGAATTCTGGCTGTGCTAGTTGTGTAATGTTGAGCAAGTGACAATCTCTCAGAGCTTCATTTTGTCATCTATAAGGTGGTGATGCCTACCTAATGGTATTTCTGTGACAAGTGAATGATGTAGCATGTATACAATTCTTGGCCCAGAGCTAGGCACATTGTCAATGCTACATAAATTTTCATTTTTATTATCAACATTTACAGTTCCTTCAGAAATTCCAGAATTTTAATCTTCAATGGTAAATCTTTCACTTTAATGAAGGAAACTAAAGACAGTGGAAAATGTCCATGGCAGAAGACTGGAACCAGCTTATCAGTATTCATAAAGCATATGAATATACTTATATATCTAAGCACACTGAAAATGTATGAAATGCCATAGAGTGCTATCCAATCTATTCTGCTAAACAACACTACCCCCACCCATGCCAAAAATCTAGGACTTATCCAAAATTATGTCCATTTCTTCTGCTCCTTCTACACATTCAGTCTCCACGTTCAGTTTTAATTCCCAGATATCTTTTTCATCTGTCCCTGTCTCCATTTTCTGGGCAGCTGCCTTGGTTTACATTCTCCTCTGCTCTCACTGGACTACCCCCAAAGCCCAGTCACCACATCCCTACTTTAGTCCTGTCCTCCTATGTTTCACCCTCCCCACTGCTACAAAAATGATCTAATGTTAAAATCTAACCTTGTCATTTCCCTGCTCAAAATCACCAGTGACTTCTCATTGCCTACAAAATGACTCAGAATCTTGGACAAGGCATGCAAAGGCTCTTGAATCATTTTCTACATGTTTCTCCTGTCTCATTGATCTGAAGTCACACTTCAGTACCTAGCTCAATGCTTAGCATGTGGTAGGAACTTAAGATATGATGATGGCTGAATTAATAGATGAATAAGTAAATGAATAATGAATGAACACATCAAAATCTAACATCTTTTCATTCCTCTGGTCTCCTTTTGAGAAAGCAGTTTCCTCATGACCTGGTGGAAATCAGTGCAACACACAATAGTTTCAGACTTCGTTCAGAACATTTCTTCATTCAGAATATTTCTTCCTTCCAGTGTATTATTATATGACTTCTAGACTCTTAAGGCTTCTCATGGAACTCTAGTGTTGTAGAATAGCCATACCTTTTATTCAATTTACTGTGACTATTTCCATATGATTAAATAATCTTCTGTAACCTATATTAATTGGTTACAGAGTATTCAATCCTGTGGATATATTACAGTTTACTTAACCAATTTTCCTATTATCAGACTTTAGGTCATTTACATTTATTCATTTTATAAAACATGCTTAGGTGGTATACATATTCCTTTAGGGAAAATAAATCTTAGAACAAATGAAATTTATTTGTTTTTAAAGCTTTTGTTATATATTGCCAAGCACCCTCCAGAATGGTTTTAATGTATTGTGCTTCTACTAGCAGTTTAGGAGAGTGCCAAATAAAAGGTTTTCAATGTTAGAAGATTAAGCACCACAAGAATTACTGGGGAGGTATTTTTTTTGTCTTATGATAAATCTAGTCATAATACTGGTTCATCTGATACTTAGTAATTCTGTGGTTGAGTTTCAATGTTTTTTCAACATCATTTTCTCTCTCCCTTCCTCTCTCTCTCTCTCTGTCTTTTCATTCTCTTCTTCTCATAATGGCCATTTTTGCTCTTCTTCTAGGATTAAAAAATCCACAGTTGTGTGCTTTTCCTGCTTAAAAATATGATTATATAGTCAATGACTGTTCTTTTCTATTTTGGGTATATTCATCTCAAGTGGTGTTCAGAGCCCTGTCATCTTTGGGTTATGTACAAAGAGAAACCTGCAGCACTAATCAATGTCACCTTTCAAATAAAGTTTTTAAAATTTTAATTATTATATGTTTAGCCCTCTCAAATAATTCTTGTTTAGAAGAGCCAGAAAACTAAATTCATTAAAGAAAGCATTTTTCCCTTCCAAAACCATGCCTCACTCTAAAAACTTTGCCAAATAGACATTTCAAAATAATAGATACAAAGGACAGTTCCCTCATTTTTTTCCTGTGAGACCAGTGCTCTGAGACCTTAGGCTTAAGGATAGAATAATATTTAATGAATCATGTAAAATATTAATTCTGCTAAGCTGTTACTCCTCTAATGGTCCTAATTTTTTTCCCATTAAAATTAACATAGTGCTTACAGTTACCTTAGCGAGTTATGAATGTAAAAAAGACCTTGTGGGTGCCCAGACTTTCAAACTGATACTCAGTCCACATCCACTACATCTTCCATGGGAGCCCAAGGGACTCAGTTTGTTTATGTTCTCATTCCCCTTTCAGTGGCCACCACCAATCTTCCCTCTGGAGATCTAATTTTCCCAAGTCTAGCTATAAGAAAATGCAGGTTACCCAAGTTCTACTCCTTTAACAAGCTTCAAGGGAAACAGCAAGGGTGGTAATAAAAATAACAAAGAGAAGGAAACTATAGAACTTTATGAAATCTTACCAAAGTCTTAAAATCATAATGATGGGGCTGCAGTTTCTTAAGTGGTGTAGGAGAGCAAAATGTGCCACCCTAAAATGTGTCACTTTGGCATAAGGATTAATTTAGGCTGATTGTTTTTAAGAAACAAAAGACTCAGAAAGAAACTTTGACCTTCCCCCTAACTGCCTAAAAGAAGTTAGATAGAGGCCTGTTCCCAAAATAGAGCTATTACCAGAGCTATCTACAAAGAACATGAGCTAGGTGTGGTGGGGTAAGCTCTTAGAGATCAGAGCCCACTCTGTGTCCCATTGTCTCTGCATGACCCAGCAAACATGTATTTACCAAACATTTGCTTTTCCATCTCCATGTGAAATGCCTTCTTCCCTTTTGAAGTTCCAAACCACTGCTCCCAACAGCCTCTTTTGTCTTTAGCTGATGATGGTATTTAAAGTGAGGGCTTTGATCATTTTGTCAAGTTACTCAGTTTTCCTCAGTCTCTCCCATGCATACTTGTTATTAAACTTCTGTTTGATTTTTTTCCTGTTACTCTGTCTCATGTCAATTTAATTCTTAGACCAGTCAGAAGAACCTAGAAGGGCAGAGGAAAATTTCTTCCTCCCTGACAGTGGCAACCTGAAACCCTAGTAACCTGTTGTATCTTTGTCAATGCCATCTTAACATATACCTTGGCTTTTCTGTTTCACCCATAGGGAATGGATGGCCCCATTAAGCTTCATTATTAAGGGACCATATAATCCCATGTTTCCTTGAAGCACACAATTGCTTATGGTCCCATGCATTTGTTCGCACGTGGGACTTTCATTAAAAAGGGTCTCTAATTTGGTCCATTCTGTCTGTCTGGTCACTCATAGGTGTTGCCTGTTTGGGTACCTGCTGGTTGCCTTTAAAATGAATTACATAGGAAAGAGATTTCCCATTAGAAAAAAACTAATATCAATAGAACCAGCAGGATCCTCACATAAGATCCTAAAAAGGGAAAATTGTGCAGTACTTAACAATGAAGGACAGATTCTTTTAATTCTGGGCTCTTTGTGGCAGGAAGTGAATGATGATAAATTCTATTACTGTGAATGTCAGTTTAAGGGTTGATGAGAAAGCTTACTGCAATGCCGCACTGAAAATGCACACTCAGAAGGAGAAAGTCTGTTTCTTTTGACCTTTACCTTTAAAAACTCTAGCTCTGACCAAAGTTAGCTGATTCTTAGAAGTTCATAAGAGCACAGCTGTCCATTATCATGAAGATGGAATATTCATGAAACCAAAGGACTTGGAATGCCTCCAAATGTAATATATTTTCTTTGTTCTAAAATAAAATGAATTCTTCCCTTTCTCATAAAACTCATTTTTTTCATGATATCTTTTGTTCTGTTACATTAGTTTATAAATGTCTATGTGCAATTAAGACTGAATGATATAAATATGTTAATAGGGAGGAACTAAGATCTCTTTTTTCCACGGAGTACAGGTAGCTAATGGGCAAATAGATAAATGGAAAAGATCAGGGCCATTTTACTAGAAAATTCACCTCCTTATTCATATTAATCAACCCCAATAAAGCAAGTAACAATTCCTATTTCTTATATCTCACCTAATTTTCTCCAATCAATGAGTCAGAACAAACTGGCCATCAAAGAAAACATTAAGGATCCAAACTATTGAGAATCTACATCATTTGCGGAACTCAGCTGAGCTTTGCGTATCTCAGCAAAGGCTAACACCTAGTGACATTTGAATTAGGTGTCTCAAAATGACCCACTAGCTGTGTGGATTCTTTCCCAAATCCATTTGGCCTGAGTGGTGTCTGAAAGATCCACCATTAGCTAACTTTGGATATAGGTATCAAAGGATTTCATTGAACTGCTGCTCTCTGGGAGAAACAGTATTCCTGTATTATCATCTATTACTATTCATAAACTTTTGAAAATCAGTTTGGGACATTAAGTAATGGATGTGACACATTTTAATGGAAAGATCACACTGCATGGCGGCATGGCACATTGAAAGGAAAGCCATGGGGGCAGAGATATAAGGAGTACTCAAGCTTGACTCTCTCACAACTGGAAAACATAGAGTGATTAACTTTGAAGAGATGAGCAAAAGAGAAATTGGGTAGCCACATGCTCAGCTAAAAATCAAAGATTTTATTAGTCTAAGGGGACTTCAGATCATTGGAAACACTATCATCCTCCATAACATAATTTTAGAAAGGGAGAAACCACAACTATAGAAAGCAGCATGTTTTACTTACTAACAATTCTACGTTTTAAGGAAAAATATTTTTTATTAAAAAGAAAGAGTGCTACTCTTCTGCTGGTTTTAATGGCATTACTGTTTTTTAATGGCAGCCCATTAAAAGGAGGAAAAATATAAGAAGAAAACCTTTGGTCAGAATTTGAGGAGTGCTAACATTGTCTAATTTTCCATAGTAAATAACACATTAGAGTCCTTTTTTGGCTTTTAGCACATAAGATGTTAAAAAGTAGCAATCAGAGATAAACGGCATAGTAGTAGCTTGCCCTGTAGAACACACGGATGCATTTCTCAGTTCTAAGACTTTTGATTTGAGCAAGAGTCGGTATTTGGCACTAACCCGGCTTAGTTCATTATTTTATCCCTTATGAGCAATAAAAATCTCTCCTATTATTTCTTCCCTAATAATTATTTCAGGAGGTGATAGGTCTTAGATCGTAGGAAACCGGACTGAGAAAGGTCACGTCTGCAAATACCTGCGATCGTACTCCTGGTGAATTTAAGGTTCTTGCCTCGTCAAGGAAAGAATTTGGAGACGAGACAGGGAGGTTAAGAAAGTCAAGTGAGGATTTATTTCAGCAAGAATACGCTCTCAGAGGGAGAGCAGGCAGACAGGTGAAGAGCTGCTGCCCTGGGTTTCTTTGGGAAGTCAGTTATGAGGGGCCTACAAATGATGGGGCAGAATATTCTCAGGGGAAGGAGCGATTTGGGGGTCGTATTCTCTGATTTTCATGCCAGCTCCATCTTCCCAACGGGAGGAGGGATTTCTTCCCTTATCTAGCTGAAATCAGAAGTGTCATGGGATCGGTGTATGATGGGTACTTCTTATCTGCAAGGCTAATTTTATTGTAATGAGAACAGGTTACATTCGGAAGCAGGAGATTCCCGCCTTTTCCCACCTTTCTTTGCCTCCAGGACACTTATCACCCAGAATGTGTGGTTTCCTATCAGTCTGGAGGTTCCTGCTTTTCTTTGTCTGCCAATGGACCCCTGCTGTTTACAAGATGAGTGATTTCCTGCCACCTGGCCCATGCCCCCCTTTCTCTGCTCATATCTAGCTACCTGCCTGCTGTAACAGTTGGTCCTTCAATGTCATCCTGAAGGATCTCTCTGCCAGGAAGGACCATGGAAATCCATCAGAAAGGACCATGGAAATCCATCAAAATCCATCTCTTGACTTTGCTTCTCCATGGAAGCAAAGTCAAGAGATGAAACTTGGCAGTCAGTAGCAGCCTGAAGTCAGTCTGCTGAGCATGTTTGGGAGTACAGTATGGATAATCAACTTAATCAAAAATAATTTGATACTTTTAGACAAGGCATGCACTTTCCATTTGACAGAGGCTCCGCTTCTTTCTATGTTCCTTATACTTCACATATTTCAGATATTTTAGGTACCTGCCAGATCTCTTAGTTATTTGAGTTTGTGACTGGTGAAACTCTTCACAAGGCAGAACAAAACAAAGTTCTATCTAATTTCTTATTCCTCTGTCAATCTTCTCTCCTTTTCTTCTTTGTTTTTCCTTTTCTTTGTGTTTATCGCAGATTACTGTCATTTTTCTTCTTTCTTCTTCTACCCTTCTTAATATCAAGACCCATTCTAAGCAGTTAATTTCCTATCCAGAATGACTGCCACCACAAGGGTGAATTGGGTTATTGAGGCGGAACTGTATAAAATACATATCACATGTTCTGTCTTTGTTGATTGTTATTTTATTCTTTGGAAAATAACTGAAAAATTCTAACATGATTTTTTGAAATAGTTAATGAACACTATGTTGCTGTGTTTTTCTTTCCTTTTTGCCTTGATCACTAGGAAGCTCAGGGTTAAACTCCACGCTCATAGCAGGACATGTTATTAGCCTAGTTTTCTAGTGTAATTACTTGTTCCCTCAGTTGTGCAGCTATCATCATCCTCAGTAGCAAATGGTGTACATTAAGCTGGCTGCATATTCTGGGCCACTCCTTCCATTGAGAAGTATTGTCTAATTCCTCTCCTCTTGAATCTTGGTATTTGTGACATGTTTCACCACTAGAATGTGATGGAGGTCATGTTCTAGGACTTGAGATCAGGTCATCCATGAGAAGTTTCCCAGTTTCCGCCTGGACCTCTTAATTACAAGGGAAAACTACTCACCATGTAAGAAGTCCAACTACTCAAAGACTTGTGAGCTGTGAGGAAGCTCCCTGGAGAGAATCCATGACGAGAGAGAGAGAGGCCCACCAGCCTCAGCTGTGCCAGTCATTCCAGCAGTGCCAGACATGTGAATGAAAGAAACACTTTGGATGTTCTGTCCCTGGCTAGTAGTCATGGAGAAGACTCAGGAAACCTCCAACAGCCTGAGACTCTATATACATATGGCCCCAGCAATTTAGGGTGTTCAGATCACCCCACTTGAAATCCCAGTCACTGAGCAGAGGAAGCCATCCTGCTGTTTCATTTCCAAGTTCTTGACACATACAATTGTGTATAGAATAAAATGGTTGTTATTTTATGCCATTAAGTCTTGGGGTAGTTTGATACAGAGCAATAGATAACTGGAACTTTGATCATATGTTGCTTTTACTGTAAACCACTTCAAGTCCTTTTTAGAAGTAGACATTTCACAAGTAATTAAATAGTGCCGTTTTTACTGATAATTAAGGAGAGGGATATCCTTCAGGTGCTGATCATTGTTGTTTAAGTTTATATTTCTCCTCTCTTTAAAATTTTATATCTTTCCCTAGATTTTAGATTGACAGGATAGTTGAACTTGCAAAAGCTTTTGGTGTTAGAGAAAGTTGACCTACAAGAACAAGTTAGTTGCTTGAATTATGCAAAAGCTTAGCAACAGTCTCTTCTCTGCCCCTTTAGTGCCATGTGGTGTCCCAGGGAATACATGGCACTGCGTTTAACGACCCCTAGTCATGGTATTTGTCATAAACCATGCCGAACTCACTGGGTAGCACCATCTACAGTTGAATGATGATATATAAGTCCCCATAAAGCAGCTTCTCCTTCTTAAAAATGTTCTGAATGTAGGAACAATTCTTTTCAGTTGGACAGTTATGATTTTGCAACAGGAATACTACAATTGGGGAGTTTATGCAAGTGGCTCTTCTAACACATACAAAAATGAACAAGATATAAGGTATATTCCATAGATAAACTGCACTCCATCTCCTGACCATTGCAGTGATGAAATATTTCAGTAAATCACAGTCTTTACATCTTCCTTGAGTCTTTTGCAATCTCAGCCACTGCAAATGTATAATGTACATTGATTTCTGCTTGGAATTCAATGGCAAGAAAAGCTGTTTAATCATTTGGCTCCTGACTAGTTAGTAAAGAATCTGTCTCACTTAATAAGTTTATTTTAGATAAGAACTCCATCATTACTATGATCCTGCATCCCTTTTGACTCCTTTTGCGGGGGGATGTGGGGTCTAAATGAGGTTTCAGAAGAGACAATGCAAGTTTAGTCTTCCTGCTGCTTTCTTTGACCATCTCTAGGATCTGCAAGGCTATTCAGCAGTCCACCAGTGAAAGCCACTTAATTATCTGCTGCATAATTGTAAATACACAGTACCTATCTATGCCTTAGAGATCACTATTAAGTAAAAGAAATCTGGTGCCCCCCATTCCAACCTAAAGCCTATGATGCAGTTATAGAAGGCAAGCACCCTAGTGCTATAATTTTCCACCTAATCACATCTCATTAGCATTCAGTTTTGCTAAAGCCACATGACATAACAGTCACTAATAAGCTGCTGTATTTTGTAGGGTATTGGCAAAAAATGAAATCAGATACAACCACATTAATGTTCTGTGATGAGAGCTTGCTAATAAGATTAGAAACAGCCAAAAAGATTAGGAGGAAACCATCTGAGAAAGTCACCCCCAATGTTAAGAGAATCAATTAACCAGGCTCATTTGAGGATAGAAGATGTGCACTGACCTGGGGCTTGTAAAGAGGGGCAGAGGGGGCAGGATTTATTTTTATTATGGAGGCAATGTGGACTTCCAAGTACAGATTCCAGAAAAGATCCTCTTAATTTCTGTTAATACAAGATAAATGACTCAACTGTCTTTAAAATTATTCTGGTTTCCCCACTGACTATGATTTCTGGGTTATCTAAAATAGGCTAAACCTGCTTCCTGTGTTTTCATCTGAGCATTAATACAAACCTGGCCTCTGGCAGTACAAAGTACAGAAAATTTAGACCCATCTCTAGAGAGCTCTTGAGTCTCAAAGTTGGAAGGGAATTTTATAGGAAGTGAGGTCCCCTAAAAATATTCTGGTTGACAACTGGCATTTACCCCCTCACTACAGTCATGTTCCTATCCAGTGAAACTTGTTTGTTCCATTTCTAATCTGGCATACCCAGGTCCCAAACTTCAATATCTTCTTTTAGCGAAGCCCCAGAATAATGGAGAAATAGTATACTAACATTCAGTATAGGGTCTTCACCTCTGGAAACCTCTGGCCAGTGAAGTGTGTGGGGTTGGAAGAATGTACTGTCATGTACCAGGAGGCTCCATACAGGGCAGGTTACACTGATGCTATAAAATTTCATGCTGAGACTTGAATTCTAAGAATAAGAGGATCAAATTTGACTCTGTGAATCTCTGGTCATATGAGATGGTTGTAATGTTAAATGTAAACAGCTTTGAGCTATCCAACTTTCAAGGGGAGTTAGTTGGTCTGAAAAGCTTGAAATACAATAATAACAAAATATATCGACAACCACTCATGGTGATTGTTCAGCCTCAATAGAGCAGTCAATATCTGTTGTAAAAAGGTATTTAGTCAGTGGGCTTTATACTCAATAAGGTCTTTTTTGGCATTCAGGCTTAGTCACATACTGTATGACCTTTGGTGAGTTTGTTTAACCCCTCTAAGCCTCAGTTCTCTCATCTGTACTATAAGAATAACAGGAGTGTCTACCTCATAGAGAGTTGTGAAGATGAAATGAGACAGAGCATGTAAACAAAACAATGCCAAAGTCCTGAACAGCCCCTTCTATCTATAAGATAAATGGTAGCTAACACTCCAGAAAGAAAGAAAGAAACAAACAAAAAAAACAGTCCCCTAGGGGTATTAGCTGGGAGCTGGACTGATACTAACAATTAGTCTGTGGTCTTCTCCTGTTGAACAGGAACAGGTGAGGAGGATAAAGAAAGTAAAGACATAGGCCCTGCCCTTGAGAGCTTACATTCCAGCAGAAGAGGCAGATACCTAAATAATTATCCTACACAATCATTCCTAGATGCCTAAAGCATCATTCCTAGAGGACACCAGTAAGTCCTGGATTGATCACAGTACCTAGTAGAGGAGGAAAAAAATAAAGATTGTATCAAGAATCTTGGGGGTGAAATAAAATCTTTCCAAATTTTGCACCAAGTCCAGATAGCTCAACCAGAATAAGACAATATTTCTGAGGGCTCAGTAACCATTTTGGCCTTAATATTTCTATCTTATAATGAATATAGAAGAGTTTTTTGTTTTCTGTCTTATTTATTGGCATCTTTACTTGAGTGTCTGATAAATGCCAACTACAAGGCTAAGTGATGTATGTACATTATCTCACTTTAGTGTCATGAATAATGCTGTTAGGTAGTTTTGTTATTTCTTGCTATTTTATTTTTATGAGGAAACTGAGGCTTAGAAAATTAACTTCCCAAGTGACACGTCATGTAGGTAGCAGAACAGATGTCTGTCTGATTTCTAAATCTGTGACCTTATCCACAATCAGCACTGCCTACATTTACTATGGCTGTGGCTGCAGCTGCAGAAAGTCTTGAACATCAGAGTCTCAGACACTACTACTTTAGCTGTTATGATGTGCAGATGCTACCAAACAAATTTCTTACAGTTTAGAAACAATCATTAAGACGTGGCCACTCAGGGTATGTGACTTATTAACGTCCCACTTTTGTTAGCACGATGCAACTGCATGCACAGACTTGATTGAAAACTGCAAAGTTGAGAATTTGGTGCTGTCTGGTGCTGGGTAAATTGTTGCCAGTTGAATCTGAGAGATGGAGTGTTTTCTGAGAAATGTGGGAAAGTATTTCATATTTATGGTTTAGATGAGGAGCCACCAGAAGTCCTATAAACACATTTTGTATTTCTCAGTCAGGTGTTTATAGCCTGGTTAAGTCGAACACAGTGGAAAACTGCCAAATCCTCAGGAAGCTGCGTAATGAAAGGGAAAAGGGTTAGGTGGGAGGAGCCCAATGTGGAGAGACAGGTGACTGAATCTTGCTCTGGAAGGCTCGTAGCTGGGTGACCTTCAATGACAAAAGCTGGTGTGTCAGCTGGAGACAACACAGTGGTCAGCTTTCATGCTTCATAATTCAGGGCTCCTGCTGATTGTTTTCCAGGGTCAGGGGAGAGTTTGTGCTCACCAAGGCAGAGCTCACAAATTGGCCAAGTGCTTTGCAGGAATGCGTTCTCTCCTTTAGGGATTGTGCTGGAGGCTGCATTTTTAACGACAGGGATTTTCATTAGAAAATTGATGATTTTCTTCTGGTGATATGACTCTAACTGCAGCCTCCTCTCCAAAAGCCATGGAGAGAGGGGCGAGGTTGGGGAGTGGGAAGAAGACAAAGAGAGGTTTCCACACTGTCCTTGTGAATGTTGACGTGTATGATACTGAACATTCTTAACAGGCTTCCAAGATTATTTGTACAGACTGATGCCAATTTAATAAAATTTACAGATAAACAAAGAGAATGTGTGCTAAGTACTGGGTAGGGGTATAGGGGTGGGGTGAGGAGGAAAATGCACAAGATGAGTGAGAGAAGAGTTTCCTGTCCTCAGATTTTACTCTCTCACAGAGAAGATAAAACAGATACACAAATGATGGGAGTAGAAAGCTAAGTAAAGTGATTGCCAGGGAGGATTCAGACACGTTCATTGAATCTCTGCTAAGCACATTCACATGTTACCTCGTTTAATCCACCCAACAGCCCTGTGCAGAAGAATTATTATCAGAACTTCTTTACCAGAGAGGAAATGAAGGCTTAGGGAAGTCTACTAGCTAATGAGTGGTTGAACCAGACTTCAAAATCAGTGCCACCACTGCCCCCCCCCAAAATAGAATATATCTCAGGTGCCTGCAGACTTTGATGTTACACAGGCAAATCAGGAAGTAGAACTGGAATTTAAAGGACAGTGTGATCCTCTCTTCTTTGAGGGAAGAAGGCCTTTGGATGGATGTGGTATTTAAGGCTTGGGCTTTAAATCATGAATAGAATATTGGAAAGTGGAAATGAAGTAGGTGGCATAGGAGCAGGGGTCTAAAGGGTGTTCTGATAATGGAAAGAGGCAAGTAACCCAATTTATCCTTTCAAAGATAAATATTATTGAATATTATATATAATAATATTTCAGTGTTTCCTAGTGATATTTTTCCTAGTAATTTTTGCTGTCAATGCCAGCTTTTTAAGATATCCTCTAATTTCTTGAGGGCAGGGATTATGATCTATGTTACCTTCTTTTTCCTCTGTCTTGTACGTAATGAGCTCATTATGATTTATTTGACAATTCTGAAAATTTAGTGTTGAGAAACATCAGGAATACCAATCCAACTCTCTTGTTTTATATATGGGGACACTGCCGAAAGAAAGGCTAACTGACTTGTTCAAGGACAGAGGGGGTTTTCTAGCTTTCATATGATGACGATGATGGAGAAGAAGGAGGAGACAAGGAAAAAGAGGAAGAAGAGGAGGAGAAGGAAGAAGGAAGGAAAACGTGCTTGGTGTAACATATCCTCTTTCCACCACACAAATTCTTTGGGATGGTTTTTCTGAGAATGGTCACAAATTCATTCTGATCCATCCATCTGATCTTCTTACAAGGCCCCTATTATAATAAAGAAGATGAGCTCTGTAGGTAGATGAACATAGATTCTCACTGTGAAAGACAGAAGCAAATTTGCTTACTAAGAGAATGAACAGATAGCCTCAGCTGCCTTGAAATATGAATTCTATATCAATATAACTCTCATAGAAATTGTGTTTTAAAAGGTCTCAAGTCACCTCTTCAGGCCCCAAACATCAAATTCTTCCCTCCTTGAAAGCGTCTCATCCATATCTATCATGATAATGGAATCTTCCAGTCATCCTCCTATATCTCTGATACATGATATTCCCTGGATCACAGGGAACTGTGAGAAGTGCCCAACACAATGCCTGGTACATTGTATACTGTCAGTAAATGTTTCTCCCCAGACATATAATATACTGTTTACCCATCTACAGGCAATTCCTTTTATTGCTCAGATCATTTAACCTCATTCATGCATAGCTCAGATTTTTGCTTTTTAATTTCTTTCACACCCACTTTCTCACATGATCCTCACATTAAGCCCTCAAAGCAAGCAGGGCAGGTAAATGTTTTCCAGGTGGTCAAATAATCCTAGAGAGATTAAATGGCTTGCATAAGAGACCATCTCAAATCAATCCTAAAGCAGAAATCGGAATCCAAGCTCCCTGATTGCTAGCTTTGGGCATTTCCTCCCATACTATATTCAGATACTTCTAGGAAACAGCATTTCCCTCATTCAGGTACCCGAACCAGTTTACGCTAACAGAATTATGATTCTTATTTGGCTACATAGGAGACCCTGCCTGGAGTGGTTCAAGCCTACTGATTCTATTTCCAACAAACATTTGCAATTGTATGACTTTGAGTGACTTAGGTTTGGTTAGTGTTCATTTAATATATTCATTGCACACCATTCTGCCTCTTGTTTGTGCTGTTGTAAATCCTGATTTGCTCTAGTGTCAACCCCTTGATTTCATGAACATGACTTCTCATTTAGGACATAAATGGTAAGATTAATCCAAGTTTGGGCCCACATTTGCCATTGATAGTATTTGTTTTCCTTGATTCTCAACAATCCGTTCCAGTTGTGAGTTGCACTTCTCTACACCACAGTGCTGTCCCTCAGTCATCTACTTAAGCAAACCAGAGGCCCTGAAAAGCTGAGAGGAATGATTTAGAATGGCTGTTAGGAGGTACTTCTATTCTCATTTTACTTATGTAATAAAAATATGCTTTATAGTAGGAAAAGGAGTTCCTGTTAGAACTAATAATGAGTCAGTTGATCTAGAGTGTGGTCCTGGCTCTCCAGACCTTAGCTAAGTCATCCCCACTGAGAGCCATTTATTTCTCTGAAATGTAGATCTGAATACTTGTCTGGATAACCGCAGATAGTTTATATCAGTTCCAGATAAGATAAATAATGATAATGCTTTGTAAACACAAAATCACAAAGTGTGAAGTATCCTCAGCATAAGGAAACTGAAGACTGGAATTGTTGTAACTTCATCCTGGAGAGACAATGTGTACAGTGGTTTAGCTTGAAGTTGGTGGAATTAGACTATTTAGTTTTGAATTCTGACCCTGTAGTTTACTAGCTGTACAGTTTTGGGCAAGTTACCTAGTCCTTCTAAACCCCAGTTGTTCTCTTCATTTCTTATGCATATAATAGGAAGTTAACAAAAGCAATTATAGAGTTATTATAAAAATCAAATGGGTTGATATGTAAAATACTTAGAAAGATGAACAGCCTATAGTAACTGCTCAATAAACATTAGTACCCAAGTCCAAAAATTTGTATAATAAATTTAAACAAATCTGTGACTATGGTAGAAACCCGGATTTAAAAACTTCTTCAGTTGAGCAATGATTTAAGTAAGATTCATGTAAAGTTTACCCAGACCAGCTGATGTCTGTTGAGAGTCTAGAAGATTTGCATGCAGGTTTTTGAGCACCCTCTATTTAGACACAGAGTACCCACAGGTGAATACTGAGGTGAAAGCAAATGGAAACTAAACATGGGAAACAGGGAGAAGCTCCCCTGTAGAGGCTAATAGACATTTGTCTAGAAACATCAATACACTTTCAGTACTATGGAACAATTCAAAATCTTAAAGTTCAGGTAGAAAGATCTCAGGCTGACTATACACCAAGTTGGCCTAATTTCAATTAAACAAAGTAAGATTATTCTACCACTCATAGTTTTCTAAAACTAGTGGGAAATAAGTAAAGTTATTCATATTTGGAAGTATAGTATTTAAAAATTCAAGAAGATTAGAAATAAAAGTGATCTTAATCCTCGTGTAAAGAATGGGTAGTCATTCACCTAAATATCATCAGTCAAATTAGAGCAAGAAACTAGCTCTTTCTGAGTGCATTGCAAGTAACCATTATGCCATATAATTTGTTGTCTAGACATGCTTATCTTGTGTGAATAAATCTTAATTCTGGTTTTACCATATATACTAAGATAGAAACTAATGTAGTTGATATTTATCTTTTAATTTCTTCATCTGTGAAATGGAAATATTATTGCTCAGTTGCTTAAGGAAATGTTATTTGTCATACTTCATTTTCAACACAGCATAATAGGAATTGAAGTTTGTATTTCAGTGAACATGTTTTGCCTTAATTCTCTGTTGTGCAACTGACATTCAGTAAAATGTATAACTATCTTTTTAGCTGACTCAAACTTAACATTTTCTACATGGTCCTAAAGAATTGAGGCCATGTAGAGAATGGAGTGAGGAGGGACCAAAATGGCAACGTTGGAGGCTCCCGACTTCCCTCATCCCATGGACACACCAAAGGTATAGGTACACACGGAGCAATTTCCTCTGAGAGAAAAAACAAAGAAACAAACAAACAAATAAAAACAAATACCTGAGTGACTTCTACACATTAGGAGATTGAAGCAGTAACCAAAAACCTCCCAACAAACAAAAGCTGAGGACCAGATGGCTTCACTGGTGATTTCTACCAAACATTTCAAGAAAAAGAAATACCAATTCTTCTCAAACTCTTCCAAACTGTAAAAGAGTAGGAAACACTTCCAAACTCACTTTACAAAGCCAGCATTACCCTGATACCAAATCCAGACAAGGACACCACAAGGAAAGAAGATTACAAACCAGTATCCCTGATGAACATAGAAGCAAAAATTCTCAACAAAATATTACCAAATGAAAGTATATTAAAATGATCATAAATCATGATTAATTAGAATTTATTCCTATGATGCAAGGATATTTCAACTATGCCAATTGACAAATGTGATATATTCCATCAATAAAATGAAAGAAAATTATATGATCAACTCAATGGATGCAAATAGTTTTTGACAGAACTCAACATTTGTTTATGATAAAAATTCTCAACAAACTGGGTATAGAAGGATGTACCTCAACATAATAAAGGCCATATATTAAAATAATAAACCCAAAACTAAGAATGTATTCAATGATGAAAAGCTGGAAGTGCTTCCTAGAAGATCAGGAGTAAGACAAATATGCCCACTCACTCTCACCAGTTTTTTGTTTTGTTTTTTTTTTTGTTTGTGATAATTTATTACAGTAGCAATGGTAACCAAATACAGTAGTTTAAAATTTTTTGATGCTAAAATCAAATAAAAATAAAATGTTTTAATTGACTTCAGTTACACTGAAAAATGCAGTACAGGCACACCTCAGAGATATTGCAGGCTCAGTTCCAGACCACCACAGTAAAGCAAATATTGCAACAAAGTGAGTCATAAGAATCTTATGGTTTCCCAATGCATATAAAAGTTATGTTTACACTATACTGTAGTCTATTAATTGTGTAAAAACATTATGTCTAAAAAATAATATACATAACTTAATTAAAAATTACTTTATTGCTCACAAATGCTAACCATCATCTGAGTCTTCAGAGAGTTGTAGTAGTAACATCAAAGATCACTAATCACAGATCACCATAACAAATATAATAATAATGAAGAAGTTTGAAATATGGGGAGAATTACTCAAATGTGACACAGATACATGAATTAAGCAAATTTTGTTAGAAAAATGGTGCCAACAGACGTGCTCCACGCAGCACTGCCACAAAACTTCAATCAGTAAAAAAAAATGCATTATCTGTGAAGTGCAATAAGGTAAAGCCCAATAAAACGAGGTAAGCCTTTAATTGCTAACTTTGGACTTTATCACTGGTTAATAATTAGTTATTTTAAATACACTGGTAATTGGATTTAAGTAAATTTTATTCTTTCAGTATTCTTTTTTCTTTTTTTTGGAATAATGATATTTATTTATTTTTTAACATCTCTATTAGAGTATAATTGCTTTAGAATAGTGTGTTAGTTTCTGCTATATAACATAGTGAGTCAGCTATACATATACATATATCCCCATATCTCCTCCCTCTTGCATCTCCCACCCTCTCACCCTCCCTATCCCACCCCTCTAGGTGGTCACAAAGCACCGAGCTGATCTCCCTGTGCTATGTGGCTGCTTGCCACTAGCTATCTATTTTACATTTGGTAGCATATATATGTCCATGCCACTCACTCACTTCATCCCAGCTTCCCCTTCCCCCTCCCCGTGTCCTCACGTCCATTCTCTACATCTGCGTCTTTATTCCTGTCCTGCCCCTAGGTTCATCAGAACCTTTTTTTTTTTTTTTTTAGATTCTATATATATGTGTTAGCATATGGTATTTGTTTTTCTCTTTCTGACTTACTTCACTCTGTATGATAGACTCTAGGTCCATCCATCTCACTACAAATAACTCAATTTCATTTCTTTTTATGGATGAGTAATATGCCATTGTATATATGTGCCACATCTTCTTTATGCATTCATCTGTCGATGGACATTAGGTTGCTTCCATGACCTGGCCATTTTAAATAGTGCTGACATGAACATTGGGGCGCATGTATCTTTTTGAATTCTGGTTTTCTAAGGGTATATGCCCAACAGTGGGATTGCTGGGTCATATGTTAGTTCTATTTTTAGTTTTTTATGGAACCTCCATACTGTTCTCCATAGTGGCTGTATAAATTTACATTTCCACCAACAGTGCGAGAGGGTTCCCTTTTCTCCACACCCTTTCCAGCATTTATTGTTTGTAGATTTTTTGATGATGGCCATTCTGACTGGATTGAGGTGATACCTCATTGTAGTTTTGATTTGCATTTCTCTAATGATTAGTGATATTGAGCATCCTTTCATGTGTTTGTTGGCAATCTGTATATCTTCTTTAGAGAAATGTCTATTTAGGTATTCTGCCATTTTTAGATTGGGTTGTTTCTTTCTTTGATATTGAGCTGCATGAGCTGCTTGTAAATATTGGAGATTAATCCTTTGTCAGTTGCTTCATTTGCAAATATTTTCTCCCATTCTGAGGGTTGTCTTTTCATCTTGTTTAAGTTTTACTTTGCTGTGCAAAAGCTTTTAAGTTTCATTAGGTCCCATTTCTTTATTTTTGTTTTTATTTCCATTTATCAAAGAGGTGGGTAAAAAGAATCTTGCTGTGATTTATGTCATAGAGTGTTCTGCCTTGTTTTCCTCTAAGAGTTTTATAGTGCCTGGCCTTACATTTAGGTCTTTAATCCATTTTGAGTTTATTTTTGTGTATGGTGTTAGGGAGTGTTCTAATTTCATTCTTTTACATGTAGCTGTCCAGTTTTCCCAGCACCACTTATTGAAGAGGCTGTCTTTTCTCAATTGTATATTCTTGCCTCCTTTATTAAAGATAAGGTGACCATATGTGCGTGGGTTCATCTCAGGGCTTTCTATCCTGTTCCATTGATCTATATTTCTGTTTTTGTGCCAGTACCATACTGTCTTGATTACTGTAGCTTTGTAGTATAGTCTGAAGTCAGGGACCCTGCTTCATCCAGCCCTGTTTTTCTTTCTCAAGATTGCTTTGGCTATTCGGGGTCTTTTGGGTTTCCATAGAAATTGTGAAATTTTTTGTTCTAGTTCTGTGAAAAATGCCATTGGTAGTTTGTTAGGGATTACATTGAAACTGTAGATTGCTTTGGGTAGTATAGTCATTTTCACAATGTTGATTCTTCCAATCAAAGAACATCATATATCTCTCCATCTGCTTTTATCATCTTTAATTTCTTTCATGCGTGTCTTATAGTTTTCTCCATACAGGTCTTTTGTCTCCTTAGGTAGGTATATTCCTAGGTATTTTATTCTTTTTGTTGCAATGGTAAATGGGAGTGTTTCATTAATTTCTCTTTCAGATTTTTCATCATTAGTGTATAGGAATGCAAGAGATTTCTGTGCATTACTTTTATATCCTGCTACTTTACCATATTCATTGATTAGCTCTAGTAGTTTTCCGGTAGCATCTTTAGGATTCTCTATGTATAGTATCATGTCATCTGCAAACAGTGACAGCTTTACTTCTTCTTTTTTGATTTGGATTCCTTTTATTTCTTTTTCTTCTCTGAATGCTGTGGCTAAAACTTCCAAAACTATGTTGAATAATAGTGGTGAGAGTGAGCAACCTTGTCTTGTTCCTGATCTTAGAAGAAATGATTTCAGTTTTTCACCATTGAGAACGATGTTGGCTGTGGGTTTGTCATATATGGCCTTTATTATGTTGAGGTAAGTTGCCTCTATGCTTACTTTCTGGAGAGTTTTTACCATAAATGGGTGTTGAATTTTGTCAAAAGTTTTTTCTGTATCTATTGAGATGATCATATGGTTTTTATCCTTTAATTTGTTAATATGGAGTATCACATTGATTGATTTGTGTATATTGAAGAATTCTTGTATTCCTGGGATAAACCCCACTTGATCATGGTGTATGATCTTTTTAATATGTTGTTGGATCCTGTTTGCTAGTATTTTGTTGAGGATTTTTGCATCTATGTTCATCAGTGATATTGGCCTGTAGTTTTCTTTCTTTGTGACATCTTTTTCTGGCTTTGGTATCAGGGTGATGGTGACCTCGTAGAATGAGTTTGGGTGTGTTCCTCCATCTGCTATATTTTAGAGGAGTTTGAGAAGGATAGGTGTTAGCTCTTCTCTAAACATTTGATAGAATTCGCCTGTGAAGCCATCTGGTCCTGGGATTTTGATTGTTGGAAGATTTTTAATCACAGTCTCAATTTCAGTGCTTGTGATTGGTCTGTTTATATTTTCGATTTCTTCCTGGTTCAGTCTTGGAAGGTTGTGCTTTTCTAAGAGTTTGTCCATTTCATCCAGGCTGTCCTTTTTATTGGCATATAGTTGCTTGTAGTAATCTCTCATGATCCTTTGTATTTCTTCAGTGTCAGTTTTTACTTCTTTTCATTTCTAATTCTACTAATTTGAGTCTTCTCCCTGTTTTGCTTGATGAGTCTGGCTAATGGTTTATCAATTATGTTTATCTTCTCAAAGAACCAGCTTTTAGTTTTACTGATCTTTGCTATTGTTTCCTTCATTTTTTTTCATTTATTTCTGATCTGATCTTTCCTCTGCTAACTTTGGTGTTTTTCTTATGTTCTTTCTCTAATTGCTTTAGGTGTAAGGTTAGGTTGTTTATTTGAGATGTTTCTTGTTTCTTGAGGTAGGATTGTATTACTATAAACTTCCCTGTTAGAACTGCTTTGGTTGCATCCCACAGGGTTTGGGTTGTCGTGTTTTCATTGTCATTTGATTTCCTCTTTGATTTCTTCAGTGATCTCTTGATTACTTAGTAGTGTATTGTTTAGCCTCCATGTGTTTGTATTTTTTACAGATATTTTCCTGTAATTGATATCTAGTCTCATAGCATTGTGGTCGGAAAAGATACTTGGTACTATTTCAATTTTCTTAAATTTATCAAGGCTTGATTTGTGAGCCAAGATATGATCTATCCTGGAGAATGTTCCATGAGCACTTGAGAAGAAAGTGTATTCTGTTGTTTTTGGATGGAATGTCCTATAAATATCAATTACGTCCATCTTGTTTAATGTATCATTTAAAGCTTGTGTTTCCTTATTTATTTTCATTTTGGATGATCTGTCCATTGGTGAAAGTGGGGTGTTGAAGTCCCCTACTATGATTGTGTTACTGTCAATTTCCCCTTTTATGGCTGTTAGCACTTGCCTTATGTATTGAGGTGCTCCTATGTTGGGTGCATAAATATTTACAATTGTTGTATCTTCTTGGATTGATCCTTCGTCATTATGTAGTGTCCTTCTTTGTCTCTTGTAATAGTCTTTATTTTAAAGTCTATTTTATCTGATATGAGAATTGGTACTCCAGCTTTCTTTTGATTTCCATTTGCATGGAATATCTTTTTCCATCCCATCACTTTCAATCTTTATGTGTCCCTAGGTCTGAAGTGGGTCTCTTGTACAGAGCATATATATGGGTCTTTTTTTTTGTATCTATTCAGCCAGTCTATGTCTTTTGGTTGGAGCATTTAATCCATTTACATTTAAGGTAGTTATTGATATGTATGTTCCTATTCCCATTTTCTTAATTGTTTTGGGTTTGTTATTGCAGGTCTTTTCCTTCTCTTGTTTTTCCTGCCTAGAGAAGTTTATTTAGCATTTGTTGTAAAGCTGGTTTGGTGGTGCTGAATTCTCTTAGCTTTGGCTTGTCTGTAAAGGTTTTAATTTCTCTGTTGAATTTGAATGATATCCTTGCTGGGTAGAGTAATCTTGGTTGTAGATTTTTCCCTTTCATCACTTTGAATATGTCCTTCCACTCCCTTCTAGCTTGCAGAGTCTCTGCTGAAAGGTCAGCTGTTAACCTTATGGGGATTTCCTTGTATGTTGTTTGTTGTTTTTCCCTTGCTGCTTTCAGTATTTTTTCTTTGTATTTAAATTTTGATACTTTGATTAATATGTGTGTTGGAGTGGTTCTCCTTGGGTTTATCCTGTATGGGACTCTCTCCACTTCCTGGACTTGATTGACTATTTCCTTTCCCATATTAGGGAAGTTTTCAAGTATAATCTCTCCAATATTTTCTGAGTCCCTTTCTTTTTCTCTTCTTCTTCTGGGACCCCTGTAATTTGAATGTTGGTGCATTTAATATTGTCCTAGAGGTGTCTTAGAATGTCCTCAATTCTTTTCATTCTTTTTTCTTTATTCTGCTCTATGATAGTTATTTCCACTATTTAATCTTCCAGGTCACTTATCCATTCTTCTACCTCAGTTATTCTGCTTGATTCCTTCTAGAGAATTTTAAATTTCATTTATTGTGTTGTTCATCATTGTTTGTTTGCTCTTTAGTTCTTCTAGGTCCTTGTTAAATGTTTCTTGTATTTTCTCCATTTTATTTCCAAGATTTTGGATCATCTTTACCATTATTACTCTGAATTCTTTGTCAGGTATACAGCCTATTTCCTCTTCATTTGTTTGGTTTGGTGGGTTTTTGCCTTGCTACTTCATCTGCTGTGTGTTTCTCTGTCTTCTCATTTTGCTTAACTTACTGTGTTTGGGGTCTCCTTTTCGCAGGCTGCGTGTTCATAGTTCCCATTGTTTTTGGTGTCTTCCCCCAGTGAGTAAGTTTGGTTCAGTGGCTTGTGTCGGCTTCCTGGTAGATGGGACTGGTGCCTGTGTTCTGGTGGATGAGGCTGGATCTTGTCTTTCTGATGGGCAGGACCGCGTCCAGTGTTGTGTTTTGCGGTGTCTGTGAACTTATTATCATTTTAGGCAGCCTCTGTGCTATGGGTGGGGTTGTGTTCCTGTCTTGCTAGTTGTTTGGCATTGGGTATCCAGCACTGTAGCTTGCTGGTTGTTGAGTGGAGCTGGGTGGTCTTAGCATTGAGATGGAGATCTCTGGGAGAGCTTTAACTGTTTGATATTACGTGGAGCCGTGGGGTCTCTGGTAGACCAATATCCTGAACTCGGCTCTCACACCTCAGAGGCACAGCCCTGACACCCAGCTGGAGCACCAAGACCCTGTCAGCCACATGGCTGAGAAAAAAATGGAGAAAAAAAGAAAGAAAGAAAGAATAAAATAAAATAAATTTATTAAAATAAAAACTAAAAAAAAATATTAAAAATTAAAAAAAAATTTTAAGTAAAAAAAAAAAAAATGAAAAAAAGAAAGAAGAGAGCAACCAAACCAAAAAACAAATCCACCAGTGATAGTAAGCACTAAAATCTATATTAAAAAAAAAAAAAAAAAGGACAGTCAGAACCCTAGGACTAATGGTAAAAGCAAAGCTATACTGACAAAATCACACAAAGAAGCATACACATACACACTCACAAAAAGAGAAAAAGAAAAAAAATATCTATATCTTTTGGGAAGTTTGTGGTCTTCTTCCAGTGTTCAGTTGGTGTTCTGTTGGAGTTGTTCCACATGTAGATGTATTTCTGATGTATTTGTGGGGAGGAATGTGATCTCCATATCTTACTCCTCCACCATCTTTAAGGTTTCTCCACTGGTTTTATTTAACATTGTAATAGAAGTCCTAGCCAGAGTAATTAGGTAAGAAAAATAATTAAAAGACATCCAGATTGGAAAGGAAGAAGTAAAATTTTCTGTTTGCAGATTACATGATTTTATACATAGAAACCCTTAAAGACTCCATCAAAAAATTGCTTGTGCTAATAAAAGGAATTCAATAAAGTTTCTGGGTACAAAATCAATATACAAAAATCAGTTGCATTTCTTTTTTTTAAATCATCTGTCACCATACAAAGATATTAGATTAGTATTGACACTATCTCCCACTCTGCACATTTAATACCCATGACATTTATTTTGTAACTGGAAGTTTGTACCTCTTAATCTCCCTCACCTATTTCTCTCATCCCCCCCACATCCCACCCTTCTGGCACCCACCTGTTTGTTCTCTGTATCTAAAACCCTGTTTCTGTTTTGTTGTTTGTTCATTTGCTTTGTTTTTTAGATTCCACATATAAGTAAGTCATACAGTATTTTTCTTTCTCTGTTGGACTTATTTCAGTTAGCATAATATCCTCTAGGTTCATCCATGTTGTAGCAAATGCCAAGATTTAATTCTTTTTTATGGCTGAATAATATTCTATTGTATGTATATACCACATCTTATTTATCCATTCATTTATCTATGGGTACTTAAGTTGCTTACATATCTTAGCTATTATAAATAATGCTGCAATGAATATAGGGGTGCATATATCTTTTCTAATTAGAGTTTTCATTTTCTTCAGCTAAATACCTAGGAGTGGAATTTCTGGATCATATGGTAGTTCTAGTTTTAATTTTTTGAGGGACCTTCATACTATTTTCCATAGTGACTACACCAATTTACATCCCACCAACAGTGTACGAGAGTTCCCTTTTCTCCACATCCATGCCAACACTTGTTATTTCTTGTCTTTTTAATAAAATCCATTCTGACAAGTGTGAGGGATATCTCATTGTATTTCTATACACTAACAACAAACTGCTGGAAAGAGAAATTAAGAAAACAATCCCATTTCAATAGCATCAAAAAGAATAGAATACTTAGGATTAATTTAACCAAGGTGAAAAAGCTCTACACTGAAAAGATAAAACATTAATGAAAGACATTAAAAGCACAAATAAATGTAAAGATATCCTGTGTTTATAAATTCGAAGAATTTATATTATTAAAATGTCCCTACTACTCAAAGTGATCTACATATTCAATGTGATCTCTATCAACATTCAATCAACATTCAATTTCACAGAAATAGAAAAACACTCTTAAAAGTTGTACAGAACTACAAAAGATCCAGAATAGCCAAAGAAATCTTGAGAAAGAACAAAACTGGAGGTATCACTTTTCCTGACTTCAAATTATATTTCAAAGCTATAGTAAATAAAACAGTATGCTATTGGCATAAAAACAGAAACATAGATCAATGGAACACAATAGAGAGCCAAGAAATAAACTCATGCATATATGGTTAATTATTTTTTGACAAAGGAGCCAAGAATATAAAATGGGGAAAAATAGTCTCTTCAATAAATGGTGCAGGGAGAACTGGAATTCCACATGCAAAAGAATGAAACCAGACCCCGATCTTAAACCTTACACAAAAATCAAGTCAAAATGGATTAAAGACTTGAGTGGAAGATCTGAAGACATATAACTACTGGAAGAAAACATAGTAGGTAAACTCCTTGGGATTGGTCTTTGCAATGTTTCTTTGGATTTGATACCAAAAGCAAAGGCAACAAAAGTAAAAATAAACACACATGACTACATCTGACTGAAAGCCTTCTGCATATCAGAGGAAACCATCAACAGAATGAAAAGGCAACTGTGGAATGGAAGAAGACATTTGCAAACCATATATCTGATAAAGGATTAATATCCAAAATATAAAAGGAACTCATACAACTCAGTAAAAAAACAACAACAACAACAAAAAAACAACCAGGTAACCCAATTAAAAAACAGGCAGAGGACCTGAATAGACATTTTTCCAAAGAAGACATACAGAAAGCCAACAGACACATGAAAAGATGCTTAGTGTTACTAATCACAAGGGAAATGCAAATCAACACCACAATGAAATACCACAATTGTTAGGATATTTATCATCAAAAAGACAAGAAGTAACAAGTGTGGGCAATGATGTGGAGAAAAGGGAACCCTCATGCAGTGTAGGTGGGAATGTAAACTGGTGCAGCCACTATGGAAAACAGTATGGAGTTTCCTCAAAAAATTAAAATAGAACTACTATATGATCCAGTAATTCCACTTCTGGGTATTCACCAAAGAAATAAAACCAGTAATTTAATTTAAAAGTATATAAGCACATTGAAGCATTATTTACAATGGCCAAGACATGACCTAAGTGTCCGTTGACAAATGAATGGATAAAGAAGATGTGGTATATATATATGCAGTGGAACATAATTATGCCATAAAAAGAAGGAAATCTTGCCATTTGCAACATGGATGGACTTTGAGGGCATTATGCTAAGTGAAATGTCATACAAAGAAAGACAAATACCATATAATCTCACTTATATGTGGAATCCAAAAATAAAAAAGAACAACAAAGAAAAAAACCTCGAGCTCATAAATACATATAGTTAATATAGTGACTATAGTTAATAATCCTGTACTATATATTTGAAAGTTGCTAGGAGAGTAGATCTTAAAAGTTCTCAACACGGGAGAAAAAATTACAACTATGCGTGGTTCTGAATGTTAACTAGACTTATGTGGTGATCACTTCACAATATATACAGACATCAAATCATTATATTACACCTCTGAAACTAATATATTGTTGTATGTATCTTTATTTTTTTT
This sequence comes from Balaenoptera ricei, assembly GCF_028023285.1. Lineage (NCBI taxonomy): Eukaryota > Metazoa > Chordata > Mammalia > Artiodactyla > Balaenopteridae > Balaenoptera > Balaenoptera ricei. The sequence continues at coordinate 78,506,908 of NC_082646.1, read as the reverse complement.
AAATGACAAGAGTTAACAATTGCTTACAAGGATGTAGAGAAAAAGGAACCCATGTGCACTGTTGGTTGGAATGTAAACTGGTTCAGCCACTATGGAAGACAACATGGAAGTTCCTCAAGAAATTAAAAATAGAGCTACCATATGGTTAAGCAATCCCACTTCTGGGTGTATATCCAAAGGAAACAAAATCACTATCTCAAAAAGATATCTGCAACCCATGTTCATTGCAGCACGATATACAAGACATGGAAACAACCTAAGTGTCCATCAATAGATAAATGGATAAAGAAAATGTGATATAATGAAATATTATTCAGCCTTAAAAAAAGAGGGAAATTCTGTCATTTATGATAACATGAATAAACCTGGAAGCTATTGTGCTTAGTGAAATAAACCATACAGAGAAAGAAAAATACTGCATGGTGTCACTGATATGCGGAATTTTTTTTAAAAAAGTCAAACTCATAGAAACAGAGAGTAGAATGGTGGTTGCCAGGGACTGAATTGTGGGGGAAATAGGGAAAGGCTTGCATAAGGATACAAATTTTCAGTTATATGATGGATAAGTTCTGAAGAGCTCATGTATAATGTGGTGACTATAGTTGATAATACTGTATTGTATAATTGAAATTTGCTGAGAGAGTAGAAATTAAGCATTCTCACCAAAAAAAAACAAAAAAGGTAAATATATGAGGTGACAGGTGTGTTAATTAACTTGGTGGAAATCATTTTATAATGTATACATATATCAAATCATCACATAGAACACTTTAAATAGGTTACAATTTTATTTGTCAATTATACCTCAATAAAGCTGAAAGAAAAATTGAGGTCTTGTCTTTTTCTTCATCATACAGACTTTGAGAGCTTTGTGCTATGCCTTGAGTAGATCCCAGTGCTCTTTTGAAAGATATATCCTGTGTACCTCTGTCTCATCATTCTCTAGTCTTCATCTCATGCTACAGATAAATTGAACTACTTTTGGAACTCCAGCAACATTCTTTACCTTCATTTTTAGATGATGACTACTTACCCTTCAAGACAACTTAGAAGGATTTTCCAGAAGGCCTTTCTTGACCTCTTTCCTACCCCAGCCCCGTGTCTTTGACCTGACATAACACTTATTACACTGAATTTGCAATTGACATATGTACTCATCATTTTGCCAAACTGGATGATGAACTCCCTAAATGAAGGAACTGTCTTTCCCAATGTTATACCACTAAAGCCTAACATGGTGTCTAACACAAAGTAGGTTCTTAACAAACATTTATTGTGTGAAAGAGTGAAGGAACATAAGCATATGAAGAAGGAGTAAGGTTAGCTGTCCCCCAGTGGAGTTTTAGGGAGTTCAGTCCAATTCAATGATTTTCTGGAAAGAATGAATACTCTCCCTAGTCTTGTTGTTTCCCTATTTATTAAACCATCCATTATTTGTCAAGGGGACCTTGAGCTACACCTAGGCTTGGGATGCAATGACAGAAGTGATCTTAATGGCTCAAGTTCTAGAATAGAGAGGTAGATTAATCTAAGCCAGGCACATTTCATCCATATCTGGAGAGGCTGAGTAGGGTTTATTCCTAGATATATTTTCCAGTGTAAATGATTGTGATCTGCGTGAGCATAGGGCTATTATCCTAAATTGGGATGTTTGGACGAATGAGGTGTGGTACTTTAGAAGTGTACCCTCCATTTGGAAGGACTGAGGAAACAAATATTTGCTCTGGTCCAACAGGTCTGGGTTTAGGCAACTCAATTACTATAATATTATAACTCTGTAGTCTCCATTTTTTTCAACTGTATGATATAGGTAGAAATACTACAAGTAGGAATTACTAGAAAACAACATTACTTTTGATTACTACCCAGAAAGTTTGTAAGGTGGATACATCTCTTGAAATGGTGTGATTTTATGGAAGATTTGGAGTTGCTGCTTATCTTTTCCTGCTTTTAAATTCTTACTTTTTCTTCTGGAATTGGTGCCCTACTGATTGTGAATTTTTAGACCAGAGTATAGATAGAGCTTGCCTAAACAACAGTAAAACCAAACTGCACTTAGTCACATCACCTAAGAACATGAGATATACTTCATTTCCATCTTCCTGACAGGAAGGAATATTTTAAGCCTCTAAAAAGGTGATTGTAAAAATTCTTGAGTTCTTCAGGTTAGAATGCATTATCCTACAGTTACTTTTAAAATAAAGGCATAGTTTACATTTTTGATACACCTTTAAAATATCTACTTATTCAATATATGTCTTCTGTGAAGATAGAAGGGAACTAATTCTCTTAATAACCAAACTTTGGAAATGGGGGCTGAAATGTTTCAACTTGTAGGAAAGAACTTAACAGGTGCAATTGGAACAAAGGCTTCTGCTTGCCTCGTTCTGTTTTTTATCCATTAGACCATGCTACAGTTATCAGCACTATAACTGATGATGATAGCTTGTTAGCCTAATAGCACAAAGCTTTAAAAGTGCCTCCTCCGTATTTAAATCATTATGATGTCATTTTTCTTTCTGATATGTACGAGCGGAAAGTTTCCTTATAGAGTGGGTTAGGCCTTCATTTAAAAAGTTGCACATAGTGGAGATAAAATGATGGGGAGGAAACCTAGAGTTAAATTTGGGCTTAATTGTGAGCACGGGGCTCCCTACTGCCAGATGTGAATTAAAACTCCACTCAAACCCCTGCATTTTAGAACACTGTCTATGCTTGATTCATTCTACAGCATAGCTGTTGGAATCACTCTCCATTAAGAACAGTTGGGATTCAACTATTAAACCGTGTTTGGAAGTTACAAGCAATTTGGAAAACCAAGGAAGGTAGTGCACAAGTTACTTCTCAGAGATTCCACCAGAGCTCAGAATTTCTGCTTTTAGGGAGCCACCATAGTTAAATGGGTCTTTAAAGGGGGAAAAATATCTCAATTTCTGGATTTTTCCACTTTGACCCATTGACCAGCCTCCTGAGAAAGTAACTCTTGAATCCAAGTGAGTTTTGTCAAGGCTGGAGAGACATTATGATTAAGTTCTTAAGACTTAAGATGTCAGTGATCTCAGGAATTATACTTCATTAACAGAGAATGTTAGAAACTCAAAGCTGAGTGTGGGTGGGGAAGAGGGAAAAATGAGGCTTTGAAGTCCATTTTTTGATAAATGCAGAAACACCCTCTTCTATAACATACGCTTTTGCATATTTGGTCCCTCTGTCCAAGGTCCTCAGATCACCATCTCTAAACCTTATATACTTTGACTATTTCCCTCTACAGTGTCATTTGTCCCAGAGTGCTACCTACGCTGCATTCGGAATCCTGTTGCTTAGTTTTAACAGCCATTGCCATCCCTCTGCTGCATATCACTTCACGTGTTATCTTGCTCTATTCCCAGAGTGAATAAATTGCCTCTCTCTCCTTTGATATCATTTTGTAGTGTCCTATGTACAGTTTTATTATTTTTCTTATGTCGGAAAGAATCTTTCAATCTACTTCTTTTTGCCTTTGGAAATTGTCCAGAAGACTAACTTGTTACGTTAATAAGCCAATGGAGAAGAAGAAGAATTTTAGCATGTCTGAACTGAATTTAGAATTCCCAAATTCCCTCCCTTTTATGGATGAGGAAACAATGTTCTGGAAAGAATGAATGACTTGGTGAATGGCAACTAATTCATTAGCCGCAAAACAAGTGCTTGAATTCAGATTTTCCAACTGCTGTATTTTTCTGGGTTTCCTCCTTAATACACACATTCTCATAAAGCTCATTTCCTGTATTGTCATAATAATTAAGAGTCAGGCATTTTATCTCTTTTACCAGCAGTAAACAATATGTAATTATAAGGCAATATGACTTTTTAACAAACAAACATAACAGAGTTTCTATTGGGTTAGCCAAAAAGTTCGTTCAGGTTTTTCCGTAACAGCTTATGGAAAAATCTGAACAAACTTTTTGGCCAACACAATACATTGAAATGAATCACAGATCTTTAGGTAGTCCCCTAGGAAGTATATAAAATTATCCAATTATTGCAAAATTTGCTTAGAACATTGTTTTAAATGGAGATAATTCAAATACTAGAAATACTTTGAACATAAAAAGTTACAGTTTTTAATGCCCCTGAGGTCCCACCATGAACAGGTGAGTTGTATTAGGATAAGGAGAGATTTCTCACTCTTCTCATGTGAAAAACACACAGCTGGACCAGAGAAGGGATAGGGGAGAAACTATGTTTTCTCCTGCACTTTATCACTAGTGTCTTCTTATAGAGCAAAAAGGAAACTCAAATCCCACATATCATAGTTGTATTATTGAAGAGGTCATGGAGGTCCCTTCATTGGGCCTTAAATAGGAGTGTTATAAATATAAAAACAAAATTAACTGAACACTTACAGGGTGCCTATAAAATGTATATGTAAAATTACATATAAAGAAACAACAGCAAAGACATATATTTTTTTCAAGTACACACTTCAGATTGGAATTTACTGTGTATTCTTTTTCCCGAATCAAGTCTGACACCTGTAGTGCTACACTCCCTGGGAGATGCTCTTTAAGAACAGATATATGACCCAGCAATCCCACTACTGGGCATATACCCAGAGAAAATCATAATTCCAAAAGACACATGCACCCCAATGTTCATTGCAGCACTATTTACAATAGCCAGGTCATGAAGCAACCTAAATGCCCATCGACAGACGAATGGATAAAGAAGATGTGGTACATATATACAATGGAATATTACTCAGCCATTAAAAAGAACGAAACTGGGTCATTTGTAGAGATGTGGATGGATCTAGAGACTGTCATACAGAGTGAAGTTAAGTCAGAAAGAGAAAAACAAATATCATATATTAACACGTATATGTGGAACCTAGAAAAATGGTACAGATGAACCAGTTTGCAGGGCAGAAATAGAGACACATATGTAGAGAACAAACACATGGACACCAAAGGGTGAAAGTGGCGTGGAGGGTGGTGGTGGTGATGGGATGAATTGCGAGATTGGGATTGACATATATACACTTATATGTATAAAATAGGTAACTAATAAGAACCTGCTGTACAAAAAAATAAATAAAATTCAAAAATTAAAAAAAAAACAGATATAAATATAGAAGCCTAAGAGTTCAAGCCTTGGGTACCTAGAATTGGACCTTCTATGTAAAGAAGTGTTCTTGAGGCTTGAGTATCTACTTTGTTCAATCTTCAAATCCTATGACCTGGGAAACCTGCAGAGAATAAATCTCTGAGGTTAAGTTACATTATATACCTTCAGTTAACTTAAGAATCTCATGGATAATTAAAACACATACACAATCCCAAATTTATATATTTTATACAACTCTTCTTTCTCTTAATAAGTAACAAAGATCATTTGCTTAGTACTGGAGAAAAAAGCAACTGCTGATTTTCACTTGGAAATAATGTCGGGTTGAGTAACAAAGAGTAAGTTATTTTTAGACTTGAGCTGCTACCAATTACTTCAGAAATAATTTATTTCAATATCTTCACTTTATAGATAGGGAACTTGATACTGGGAAAAATGATATGATTTGCCTAACATCAGAGAAGGCTAGTCATAGAACTGGAATGAGTCTGGATGTTTGAATGTTGTACATCAACATAGGGTGTGCATGTATAAGTGTGTGCTTGTGTGTGTGTGTGTGTGTGTGTGTGTGTGGAATGACTTCTCAACCTAAATCAAGTTATTTGGTAGAGGGGGGCTTTCTAGGTTTTGGTATACCATGGAGATATATACTTACATGCATACTTAATCTTCTGCTTGTAGCAAATCTTTTGTGAAGATTTTTCTCAGTTTTTGTAATTTCTAGGCATTTATCCAATGACCTTGGATTAAAAGGTAAATATGATATTTAAAATCTATATCTCATTACATCTCTGGGTTTCTCAGGTATTACAACAGAGAGCCAAATACTTAGTCTTCCCTTAGGGAATTGGTGATGAAGAAGGAGGTCACAAAAAGGGAGCAAGATTCAGAAAAATCCATTCAACTCTAGTGTTATTGTTTACTAGGAGTACACTGATAAAACCAGATATCATTAAGAAAGTTTGTATCTGAAACTCACTTAGGTAAATAATTTATTATTTTGCAAACCTCCTAGATGTTCCAGTCTCTGAGGTCTTCTCAGCAATTGTCATCGTGGGTTGAGGTGTACAACTATAATCCATGATTGAGATTAACAAGAATGAGGAACAGGATGGACACTTAGAATAAAGAGGAAAAAGAATACGATATGGGAAGAAATAGGCTCCAGGAGGAAAGGTGGGAGAGATTCAGAGATTTCACATTCTTGTCAGTTCTCGTGCCCACCCACACTTCTCAGTTACTAGGCCTCCTAACTGTCTCAACCCCTCCTATACTTCAGACTGCAAATTAGTGAGTTAATCTGAAGATTTTGTAGACATGGAGATTACATCTAGAAAGACTAAGTGACTTGCCAATGATCACTAAGCAGGGGCATTTATAAATACGGTTCTGGAGTCTTCTCTCACTTTGGGTGTCTTAGCAAAAGCCCACATGGCCTGACTAGCTTTGTCCTTACCTCACCCTGTTTAATGGAAGTTCCAGTACCCTCCATGTAATGCCTACCCTTCTATTATCATTATCACTCAGACTGTCTCTTTATTTTCTCAGTCCACTGCTTGTCCTATTGATGATACAGAAACTGGTTCCCATGAATATCCACTCAAAGACAAAGTCATTCTTCAAATGGCAGTATAGAAAAAGATAGAGATTCGTATCTTTACTCTTTAGCACAAGACTTTATTTTTCTTTTACGTCGATTAAGAAGTGCCACAACAGTTTGAGCAAAGTTTCATAGACTTGGTTGTCAGGTGACCCAAAAGCTATATCCAGACCTTACTGACCTAGAACAAACACTTAACCTCTTTTGTTCTTCATATATAAATATAAATTAAAGGTATTAAATCAAAAGGTTGGAGTGAGGGTGAAATGACATAAAATATATGTTACTTAGTATACAGTAGTCACTCAGTAAATACATTATCTTCTTTTTCCGTTCCCTAGCTACCTCTCATGTTATTTTGAGGCTGTAATGATGTAATCAATGCAAAGACATGTTAAAGAGTTAAAATGCATTTTACACGAATTGGGAATCATTTTTATTTCTCTGAAACATGAAGGGAATGTTAAAAATTGCCTTCTCTGAAATGGCATTTAAGATAAGTCTTCTATTTGTGAAGCAGCTTTAATCCAAAGAACATTTGCCTACCAGATAAATATAGCAAATCATAGTGAGAGATGAGGTTGAGTTTTTCTATATTGGCCTAATTTTTCCAGACAAATATGGTGACGGTTCTGATGAGTTGTCCATATCTACAACATGCAACCCCAACTATCTCGCCTGTTTTTGAACTTGGGAAACATTTCCTAGGCAATTTCCTAGGCCTGATTCCTAGGCAATCAGGCCTAGGCTTTTTGCTGAAAGGAATTTACCTGTAAAGGAGCCACTTGGTTTCTGGCTGTGCTATGGGATTCTGTTGTATGTTCTGAACTCATCGTATGTCCTGGGCTCCCAGTAATATTTACTTATTTACTTGTCATACTTGGGGGTTTGGTTTAGAGCACATAGGCAGTCTTGATGTTCAGCTAGAGTGTTGAATTGGTACCCTCTCTTGAGTATTCTAAAGTCATTTAGGAGTTACTACTACAGGTAAGTGGCTTGCAAAAATCACCATGACAATATTTCCTTGCGCATATGCTTTTTTGTAAATTTTGAGCAGGAAAAAGTTATTCTTAAATCATTTCCTGTTTTGAAATAGTAGTTGATGGTACCAAGAGAGACTTCTCTGAGCAGAATATATATATTATTTGCACTAGAAGACAACAAAAGTTAAATTAAAGGGGTTGTCAAGGGCTGGAAGTGTTCCTTGTCTCTTCCATCTCAGCTCTCTCTTTTTCTTTAATCTCTCAGCATCTTTTATTTCTAAACAAGGAGTACAGTTCTCTCTGGCTGTAATACACTTTTACTGTTTAGTTCTTCTTGCATCAATAGTATTACAACCTCAAACTAGAATTTTGAAAGGAAATTAACCCAATTTGTAGCCATTGCAAATTTTTCTTCTAAGGACATTTGCACTCCCTGTTGTACACATCTTGAATCTTGGTGGCAAACAACAGAAACTGTCTTCGATTAACTGAACCAGAGAGGGAATTAATAGGAAAATATGATGGAGATCACAAAATCTAAGAGCAAGATAAAAGATGAGCCTCAGTAAAATGGTCAAAGACCAGGTAGATAACCAGAACACCGACTAAAGTATCATCATTGCAACAGTCTACTTACAGTCCCACTGCAGCTTCCATTGGACACTGAGTGCCAGAGTTGGCACTTCTACCACAGGACCTATGATACCACTAGCAGTGAAATAAATTCTCAGTTGTCTTTTCTTTTGTGTGCCATTTACCCCAGAGTCAAAGTCTCCATGGCACCCAGTTGGACAAGACTAAGTCACATATCCAGGCCCTAACTTTCAGCTACTGTAAGTGAGAAGTGGGGCTTTGCATTCCACCAAGATTCCAGAAATGAAAGACTACATTATCCAAGGAATTTTCTTCAGATGTTGAGCAGCCAATGGAATGTCCATTACGTTCTACTTAAAACAGCATTTTCAGGAACTTCCACTTCTAGGATGATTGAATAGACTTAGTTTTTTCTTATTCTTCCTCCTGAGTACAACTACAACCCTGGAAATTATATATAAAATACACATAAGATTCTGAAAGTGAAGAGAAGAAGGCAGATGGCTAGGGAACTTGGAACTGGAGGAACAAGAGAGAACTGAGTTCCCTAAGTGTTCTTCACGTCTCATATATCTCAAACCTGGAGCTGAAGAAAGCCAGAAACCCAGAAACATCAAAGGGTGCAGAAAAGCTCCCCAAAAGCCTGCTCTCTTAGCCAAAGGATCAGAAACAGGTGTCAGGGCAGATCATGTGGGCAGCTTTGACATCCACCACTGTGCAGCAAAACTGAGGTGTTCCCCCCTCCCCATGGGGTGGTGTCAAAGGAAGCCTAGTGGAGAGTAAGGATCTTTACCATCATTCAGTGGTAACAAGGTGACCCTACTATGGTGTCAGTGGAACCGGGATGTCCACTCTAGCTTAGCACATGCCAGGAACCAAGAACAACCATATATATTCTTTGCTATACCACATATCTATAGGCAACAAAATGATTCTCAACCCAAGTCTCACACCATACACAAATATTAACCTAAAATGGATCCTAGACTTAAATGTAAAACATAAAACTAAAAAACTTTAAAAAAATAGGAGAAAGTCTTTAGGATTTAGGAGTAAGCAAAGAGTTCTTAAATTTGACACAAAAAGCTCGGTCCATGAAAGGACATCTTGGTAAGTTAGAGCTTCGTCAAAATTTAAAACTTTTCTCTGTGACAGACGCTATTAAGAGGATGAATATACAAGCTACAGAATAAGAGAAAGTATTTGTAAACCACATATTCAGCATATCTAAAATGTATGAAGAGCTTTCAAAACTCAAACATTATGAAAGACAATCCAATCATAGAAAGAACGAAAGATATGAAGAGATATTTCAGCAAAGAAGATATACAGAATGAAAATAAGTATATGGAAAGGTGCTCAACATCATTAATCATTAGGGAAATGCAAATTAAAAACACAATGTAATATCAATACAAACTCATCAGAGTGGCTAAAATAAAAAATAGTGAAAATACTATGGAGAAGTGGTATATTATTTGGCTAGGGCTTCCATAAAATACCACAGGCCAGGTGGCTTAAACAAAAGAAATGTATTTTCTCACAGTCTGGAGTCTAGAAGCCCAAGATCAAAGTGATGTCAGAGTTGGTTTATGGTGAGACCTCTCTGGCTAACAGATGGCCACCTTCTCACCATGTCCTCAGAAGGTATTCCCTCAGTGTATTACAGAGGATATTGTCCTAAGGACAAATGGAGAAATATTTAAGAAAATTTACTAAAACTTGATAAGAACAGTGAGAGTCTATGGCATTTGGACCCATTCCTCCTTACTAGCTCAGCATGACAGAAACTCCATTCCAGGTGGTTATATCCAAGAAACCAGGGATTCCTCTCCCCTAGCTTCCACTCAAGAGCTACAGTATCTTGTCAGGAGGGACAGGCCACCAACATTTCTCATACCCCACATCTATATAGTACAGTGAAAAAATTCAGGCAAGTTAGACCAAGAGGTCATGGGCTCCCTTCTTCCACCCAGCCAATATTTACAAGGTGGAGGCTGGATGTCAGGTGAGGCAGGCTGAAAATACAAAGGCCAATATGACCCTTGCCCCAGCTTGTTCCTAGCATAGAGTTCCCACCTAGGAAAGGCAAGCTAAGAAGACCAAACACTATGGCTCCTGCCCAGAAACCTGCCCCTAAAACATTGCCATTTTAGAGAAAAGCAGACCAATGTCCCTACCACAATCTCCTGAGTCATGGCTCAGAAATTTTGCCTAGAAGTACAGGCAAGCCCTAAGAACAGAGAGCTCCAAAGCTCTTCTCAAAGGAAATCCAAGCCTTAGAGAAATTTCGGAAAAAATGAAGATTTGGGTGATAAGCAATTAAGAGGAGGCCTACAGTTCCATGAGAACTATAAGCTAAACCATGGGCCAACTAGTTTACCAGAGAAACCAGGGAAACCAGGGAAAGAGACAGCTAAAACAAGCCCTCAAATGTCAAAGTAAACCTCAAACAGTGGCCTCAAAAGTTAACCTTCCAGAAGAGCCCAAATTTAATTAAATCAGACTGTGCAGAAATTGATGACCCAGAGAAATCAGCCAACAATTCGTGGAGTCTATCAGCTGCCTGTGATCAGGGAAAGTGGCAGTGAAAGATAGCCCTGAGGAAACATGCCTGAGACTGCACCCTCTGAGGAACAACAGGACAGGCCTCACATTGTGAAGGAAATAACTTCACTAAAATAGTCTATCACTATCACCAGTCTATCACTAAAACCGGCAAATACCTCCAACAGCAAACTTCAGAGATGGGTGATGGAGTTGGTGTTGGATGGGAATCAGTATCCAGAGTTGCTACAATATATTATCTAAAATGTCCAGTTTACAACAAAAAATTACAAGACATACAAAGAAACAAGTAAGTGACTCATATACAGAGTCAAAAAGCAGGCAACATAAACTGCCTTTGAGAAGGCACTGAAGTTGGATTTAAGAGACCTCAAAGCAGCCATTATAATTTTCAAATAATTAAAATGTTCAAATAATTAAAGGAAACATACTTAAGTAACTCAAGGCACAAAGGAGGTGGGTGGGTGCAAAGTTGTACTGGATTAAGGAAATCACACCAGATAGCAACTCAAATCTGCAGAAATAAATGAAGAGGACCAGAAATAATAAGAAGGGTAGTATAACAAATGCTACAAATATATGCTTGCTCTCCTTTCTTCTCTCAGCTTTTCTGAAAGACAGCATACTTATACTAAGTGATAATTATAGCATTGTATTGTTGAATTTGCAACATAGATAAATGTAATATGTATAATAATAATAGAATGGAAAAAAGAGGGAATACATCTATAAAAATATAATGTTTCTGTATCCCACTGGAATTAATTTAGCATAAGTCTAGAGTCTGATAAGATATAAGCCCTAGAGCAATCACTAAGAAAATAACTATAAAATATATAGTAAAACAATTATTAAAGGGATTTAAACATTACACTAGAAGATATTCCCTTAATTCACTTAGTCCAAGATCATATTATTGCTTAGTAGCTAGATTTATCCTTCAATTCCAGGTTTCCCAGGTCTTAGTCTCACAGTTTTTTCATCCATAATAAATGGAAAAGTTGCAAGAAAGAATTTCCATTGCAATTATCAGTTCAGCAAAAGAATGATCCTGACAGATTTTCTGTAGTGGATCAAATCTCACTTTATTTTAGCTGTCTGTCCTGGGGATCAAGAGTAAATAAGGAAGAATTGTGCAAAAAGGAGAGAGCCATAGATAATGTTGCAGAAAGATCAGGGCAAATGAAGACTGAGAGGATGCATTTGAGTTTTCTGGGAGAATTTCATTGGGGATATTTATAAGCTCTCTGGGAAGAAATCAGACGAAAATTTCAGAAATAAAGCTTGGTGGTGGAAGTTTGGGAGGTGATTAGATATGGAAACTAGACTTCCCTTCTGATATATGGGCATATAAACCAGAACGATCATGAATAATGTGTAGATGAGGATAGCAAGGTTTATATCCAAGTACTGTTCCCTGCATATGTGCTGGAATTCAGGCCTTAAATACTATTAATAGGTTGGCTCTCACATGGTGTCAGTAGGAAAGTGTAGCTGGAGGTACCTCTCTTCACATCCTTACCTTTATTTTTCCAGAATCTTGTTCCACTGAGCTATTCTATAGTCACCAAAAAGAGGCACTACAATTTTATTGAAAATTTAAAATTGGAGTGAATTCTAGTCCTCTTTTTACCAGCAAGGGTAATTTTGGGAAAGTCACTATCTCTTAGGGTTTAAGTGATTTAAGTAAGTTTTATCACTTCCAGACTTTCCAGTATTTTTAATATTGTGATGTGCATAATAAATTTTTTAAAATACCTATAGTATGCACTTTACCAAACTTATTTGATCAGGGAACTCTTTTAGGAAAGACCAACTTGTTGAGCATTTTGTTGTCAGCACATACTTTGGAAAACTCTCCCAGAAACATTTACTTCATTTTAAAAATTTTGTTATACTTCTATGTTCTCTCTGGACTTGGATTTTCCATACATTACATGGTCATCTTTCCAACACGTTGATAGATATGAGCATTATTCCTACCTTCTCACATTTCTAGTTCAAGATGCTGAACTAGAGATGATCAGCCACAGATATTTATAATCCAGTGATGTCTCATAGTGGAAAAACGTCTCCTTCCTCAGTCATGTTCTGTGCAAGGCCTTATACCAAGGACCATGTGAAAAGCCCACAGTGGTCCTTCTGCTCCCAGGGCACAAAGGAGCTGATTCAGGAAGCCAAGACTTTTCCTTTGTGGATCCAATGCAAAAGCAACACCAGACTGGCTCTTGGATTGTGACAAGGAATGTTCCCTGTTTTGACAAAGCTTGAGAGATTACCCAACAGAGGGAAACACGGACTTTTCAGTTTTGCTGACTTTTGATGTGTAGCGGTCTTCTTTCTTCAGTCTTCATCCAAATCTCTTAGTCTAATATCCGAATTTCTAGTCCTCCTTTTAGTCCCAACCTCCCTTCCCAACCTGTCTTCAAGGACTTCCTTTGATTTTCAATTCACTGATTTATCTATTGAGTCATTAATTCATTCAGCAGTTGTTTTCTATGCTAAGTGAGTAAAGAGACAAATATGGAGGTTGCCATCTAGAAGCTTTGGTTTAATAGGAGAAAACAGACACACAGAATACATTAATTAGATTTAATGTAGTAGATAAGAAATGTTATTTAACAGGAAGAGATGAGGGTTTGAAAGAAGACCCTTCCAAATGACGTATCTGGGAAGGCTTCACAGAATAGGTGAAATTTTCCCTGATCCGTGGTCTACAAAGGATTGTGAGATTCTTCTATGTGCCAGCATTAATACAGTCATGAATAAGCCTAATAAAAATAAGTAACACTTATTGGTTGCCATGCACTTTCTTATGTGCTTTGCTTTACCTGTGTTCTTTCTCACAACAATTATAGAAAGTATGCAGTATTTAAGTCTCATTTTTTGTAAATGAACAAACTGAAGCATTTAAGTAACTTGTCTGAAGTCACTGAGTCAGTAAGTGGTAGAGCCAGGCTTTAAATACAGGAAGCACAGGCCCAAGGTCTATGTCCTTACTCTACTCTACTCTACTAGATTATACTCTCTTGCTCTCCTTTACATAGTGCTGGATCTCATGTTGGTGAGAATCTAAGAGTGGAGACAGAGGAGTGCACAGGTGATTAGGATACAAATATAGGTGATATATCTCAGATATGCAAAGTATTTTGGAGAAAACAGGGAGCATGCTTAGCCTAGACATGAAGGATCAAGGAATTAGGTATATCTAATCTGGAACCTGAATGATAAACTGGAGTTTGCCAGGCAAAAGAGAATGAACAGAAGAGGGTATAGGGAGGCTCAGCGTAGGTGTTTCAGCAAAGGGAATGGTACATGCAGAGCACAGTGATAAAAGAGCATGGCCAAATGAGGGACTATTCTGTGTGATGCCAGGGGAGAGCTGTGGCTGTAATAACAGTTATTATACAGGTTTGTTGTGGGAATTAACACACAAATGTTTAAAAAGAAGAATCTAAACATGGGATGGCATAAATTAGGTGTTCTTTGACTTGTTTCCTCCTTTTTTTTTTTTTCGCTTTTAGTTAGTGGTTACAGCAAATTTATGCTCATTTTTTTTCATGTGTTGAGATCTTTCTTGATCATGAGTCAATGAAAGTCATCCCAAAGCAGTGCTGTCACTTTTTTTGGAGTCTAAAAGCAAACCTCAAAAATGTAGAAAATCAAGATGAAATTTACTGAGTCATTTTTTTTCCTGGAAAATACAAGGCAGGGATAATGAACACATGCAATATTTGGGGCCATACTCTCTGAAGAGGTAAACTAACATTAGGAGAAAGGAAAAAAGGAAGAGGTACAGGAAAAGCAAGACAAGAAACTATTTCTCCAGCTTGGGTGATGTAATAGGCCAAGATAGGGCTCTGACACTGCACAACTTCATAGGGTGCCAAGCATATTGTAATCTATGCAGCTGTGCAGTGTACAACCTGTACTTCCATATGTGACAGCACTAAACCATGGCTAAATATGACATGCAGTCATGTTATAATTCATTTTGGGGAGAATTTTCTATTAGTGATGTTCAACACTAGAATGAGTTAGATTGAGTTGTACTGTGAAGGAACAAGATCTCTGTCACCAGAAGTTGCCAAGTAGAAGTAGAGGTAGATTATGCTTCTATCAAAGATTTTAAAGAAATGAGGGAAGCTGAGCTACATTACCTAAGGTTTGTCCTGATTTACTTCTAAATTTTCATGTTTCTGTGATATTTATATGCCCTTTGACTTTTTCTTTTACATGTGTGCACATGTATCTCTGTGTTTGTATATTTTTATAAATAATTTTAAAAATGTAGATAAAAAGTATAAGAATAAAAATGTCTTTAGTTAATTGTGCAGTGAATTACCTATATGGCACAAAAATTAATGAAAATATATACATACCACTGATAACTCTTGGGTGTATTTTTCTTCCAGTTCTTTTTTGGTGCCCATCTGCTGTTTTTTCCTCTCCATGTGACAGTCAGATAATGTAAATCCTGCTTCAATCCCATTCATACTATGTAAATGTATTAATAATAATTGTAAATATTTTAATGGCTTCAAGTAACTCTCTACAAAATTTACCTATATGTCTGTAGAGTGAGGGCTTCTATGCTGCTTTAAGAGCCTACAAATTATCTAAAAAAGAATCTCAAGATTAAATACAGTTACATGTTGTGGTTATTGATCAACATGCCTTTGTTATTGAGTAGTACAGCATTTTAGTAATAAAAGACAATAGTTGTGACATCCTATAGTGAATTGAATGGTGATACTCCCAAAAAGATAAGTCCATGTCATAACCTCCAGAACACATGAATGTGGCTTTATTTGGAAAAAGGGTTTTTGCAGATATGATTAAGTGAAGAATTTTGAGATGAGATCCTCCTAGTTTAACCAGGTGGGCCCTAAATCCAATTACTTGTGTCCTTATAAGAGACAGCTGAGATGACACAGACACAGAGGAGGAAGTTTTGTAAAGGCAAACCAGAGATTGGAGTTTTGCAGCCACAGCCAAGGGATACCTGAAGCCACCACAAACTGGAATAAGAAAGGAAAGATTTTCCCCTAGAGCCTCCAGAGGGAGTATGGCCCTACAGATACCTTGATTTTGGACTCCTGGCCTCCAGAACCATGAGACAAGATATTTCCATTGTTTAAGCCACCAGTTTGTGGCAGTTTGTTATAGCAGCCTCAGGAAACTATACATTCTTACATGTATTTTATCATCATCAGAAATGACAGCTGGTCATTATCATCTGAGGCACACCAAGGGGACCTGAGGAGCCTAGATTGCAGCTATCTGACACTAGGTTTTGTTTATCATGAAACTTAGTTTTAAGAAATCACTTCTGAAATGTGATGTGCTGCCAACAAAGGAAGTTTGTCTTTGTTCCAGAGAGTGAAGCTGCTCATACTCATACATAGGGCTTATGAAAATGTTAAAATCTATTCCCAGCACCAGGAAAAATGGAAGGAGCCAGAGCTCACAAAAAAACAACATTTAAATAATCCAATGTCCGGATTATCTAATAAAATGTAGGGCTCTTCCTCCCTCACCCATTTCAAAATTATTACATACAAATAACAACCCAACTTGATTATCAACAGCACATCCTTATCATTTTCACTCACGCAGGGCAGAGTTTCCCATAAATATTCATGGAAAAAGTTTCCTTTTTATGCATTCACAATCCTTGCTTGATGGTCTGGTGTTAGATTTCTGGCACTGTTCAATGTCAAGGGCACTGCAGCTTCCTCTGAACAAAACATCCTGACTATCTGCAGAAATGCAGTTGTAGATGCAGACTTCACAGTCTTAAATCAAGAAGGCCCGCATTTGACAGACGACTCCTGCGAGTTGACAGACAAGCACACAGACACACACACAGATACCACACACACACACACACACACACACACACACACACACACACACACAGTATTCTCCATCCCAGTTTTTGTAGCTCTGTCAATGGTGCAGTGTCTTTAAGTATGTAGAGACAGCCACAGTATATGCACCCACAGTGTTCTTGACTGCAGAGAAATATGTTTCTCCAAATAACGTGCATTTCTTTCAAACACAGACGAGTATTATTAAGTAAGTGACACTTCTGTTACACTGATTGACATTTCATTATCTAAATGCCTAGCCTTCTTTTAGCTTTGGGATAATTAGTTGTCAGTTCCCTGAAGCAATTACATTTTCGGTGTTACTCCGGTTCTTCAAAGGGCAATGGGAACATTAAAAAATCTTACATTTCTGACCAAGCAAAAGTCCTGAGAAAAATGTCCTGATCTCAGACGGTTCTGAAAAAAAAAAATAGACCACTGAAAAAATAAATAAATAAATAAATAAAGGAATGAATAGCCCAACGCCTCTTACATTACTTATAGGAAGGACAGAAAAGCAAATTATTTGAATCAGTGTCTCATCAGTGAAGTACAGAGGTTCGGCAAGATCACTGAAATTTTTTCCAGAAGTGAGAGTTGCAATTCTGAGTTGGTGTCATCTGTCACTATGCCGAACATGATGTTTTTATCAAAAGGTGGTTACTTCATCTAACCTATTACCTTAGGAAGAAATTGCTATTTAATTTTGTATATCCATGTGTTCAGCGTCTCCTTCAAATTTCTGGAAATATTTTTTTTGCTGATAATTTCTTCTCAGTAGCTTCATACCACATATAGAAGCAATACCATTTTTCTTTGGTGCCAGGCTTATTATTGAATTTTTAAGTAAGTTCAAATTCACTCTGTAGTGATCTATATAAAGAGAAAGAACCAGGAGAATAGAAATGAAGATATAGATGATATGCAAATGTGAAAAATGCGTGAGAGTGTACAGGGTCCGTCTTGAATGGAAGTGGGTTGATATTGGAATTAATTTAAGTTGGTGATGGCCCTACAGGTATAGTAATGAGAAATCAAGAGGGGAAAGAAGGACTGACCCTAAAGGTAAGCTCTTCCCTGAGCTGTCAATATAGAGCATAAATGGAATGGCCTGGAGCAAGGACTTAGGTGGAAGTTGAGTGTGTGCCAGAGAGGATACAGCCATAGGATGCTGGAGCTAGTTGGGCCCCAGAGACTATCAAGTCTAGTCCCTTTCATTAAGTCAGCAAACACAAATTTACTTTTTACTATGGGTTAGACGCTGAGGATTCAATGGTAAACAGGAATAACATGGACCCTGCCCTCAATAGTTGTAGTTAGCTAGTGGGGAAACAGAGACTGTGTATCAGTCATGATACATATCAGTCATTGCTCCGGATCACATAGCTGGTTTGTGTCAGAGTGAATTCTAAAATCTGGGGCTCTGGAATTTCTGAAATGGCTGCCAGTAGCTGTGAGGCAATAGCACTTATGTATCTATGCGAACAACAAAATGCTTCGTCTTGTCATCTGAATAAATGTGTGACCTGGGCCATCCTTCCCCAAAGCTCACTCAGCTACCTGCAGAATTTCATGTTCATGGAGCACACAGTCATTAAAGCCTTAGCTAAAGAGGACAGATTCAGCAACTTACCATGCAAGCACAGCTTTCTGAAAACTATCCCAGAGTTTAGCTTGACCGCTCCCCAGTTGTCTGCCATCAGAGAGTCCAATGGCTGATTTTTTAAATATTCATTTCTTCCAAAGTGCCTGCACCCTGCAGGGTGCTCTCAGGTTGCTGAAATGCAGTCGCTTCTGGAGTAACAGCATAAGGTCACTGAATACCCTATCTATAAAAGATGCCAGATCAAGTGTTGGAAGACATTTAGAAATGAGGTATCAGGGCAGGTGACTTTCCTTTTCTTGAGTGTGAGTGTGTGTCTATGGTTTTTTTTTTTTTTTAGGGAAATAGTGTAGGTATGGAGTGGTACGAATATTTTCTAGGACATGCTCTTCGTAGATTATTAGAATTAGAACATTTGCCAAATTTCCTTGTGTTACATGTGAAGAATATCATATAGAGTTTAAGGGACATCCAGTTAGTTGCAGAACCAGGGCTCTAAGTAGATATTCTCATTCTGAGGCCAGTGTTTATCCCATGTTTCTTTCTTATTTGGTCATTAATACAGAATTTCACATTGCCTAAGATAGATAAGCCAATTGTTAAAGCCAAATTGAACACAAGAGAATGATATGTCATTAAGGAGATGTTTTGGTGTTAAGTGCCTCTCAGCTGTCATTGGTGAGTAGCAGCTGTCTTTGCTAAAGCACAGGTCTAGTTCTTTACTGGGAGACTTATTAAGTTAAAATGTAAATGGGTAACTGCCTTTTTGTTTTTATTCAAGCAGAAGAGCTCTCAAAGAGTCCACACATATAACTAAGTTACAATGCCCAGCCCTTACTAGGTGCCTATGAATATTAGTTAAATAAATAGGCCAAGAGTAGACCTCAGAGAGACATGTAGCAATGAGGTGACAGCACAATTTGGTGTAAAGAGGAGAGGACTTAAAATTTTCAGTTTGGGATATCAGGCCATTTACTTAACCTCTTTGAAGCTCAGTTCCTTCATTAAGAAAATTCAGATAACAATACCAATCTCTCGGGACCATTCTGGGAAATTAAATAAAATAATATTTGGAAGTCCTCACTCGTACATTAAATACTATAAAATATGCTTAATAACTACTAATTGTAATTTCTTGCTGCAATGTATTTGACTCTCAGGAGAAGTAGAATATTATTTTATGTAGTGGTTCCAGAAAGTGGATATGTGGGCTGCCTGCATGTGAGTCACCAAAGGAACTTGGAAAAATACAGATTCAGATTTCACCCTAAACCTACAGAGTTAGGATATCTGACAAGGAGCCTGAAAAATCTCAGTTTTTGTTTGTAGTCCCCTAGGGCACTCTAATACGCAGCCCCATTTAAGAACACTGATTTTTGTGTGTGTGTGTGTGTATGGATTGAGCTCCCTTAAATAATGATACCCATATTCTTCTTCTGGAGGCTCTGTAATTATTGTTATTATTCTTTTTTTCCTGATTATAAGTTGTCCTATCACGAATCTAGTGCAATTTTACATATTATAATAGGTGTTTGATAGATATTCTTAGCCAAGTAATAAACACATGATTGGGTAAACAACATCTTTAGCCGAAAACAAATTGATATTTGCTATTTTATTTCTAAGGAAATTTAGAAGGAACACATATACATTTCCCTGGGAGACTATTATATGTTCATAACTTAAGGTGGCTATGCTACAGGCAGACATAAGTAGATTTATGATTCATCTTTGGAAGTGAAAGATTCAGCTATTTTCCTACCTTATAAATAACTTCTATAATTGCTCTAAAAACAACAGTGCCTACCATTTGTTGGTCAATTACCAGCTATATTGCATATGCCTGCTTGATTAGAAAACTGATTTTTCTTTTCTTCTCATAGGGCTTGATATTCATATGTTTGTTTTAATTTTGTCACAATTTCCACTACATGCCAAACTGACACCAAATGAAACTCCCAGCCATAATAAACACATATTTTTTTGCTAGTTAACTTAAAACATCATTTTCCATTAGGGGGATAGTTAGACATTTTAGTCAAAGAGGTTATAAGGTTACCTGAAGTCCAGTTCATGAAGCGTAACAAACTATTTCTGTAGCTTTGGCCTAGTCATTTGACATCTTTAGAGACGAATTTTCACATGAAATGAAATGAGAGATCATAGTAGATGATTTTTAAGTTCCTTCCTGTTTTGACCTGGTAGGATTCTATGAGTCCCCTTAACACTGGGGGTGAGAGGAATCTAGAATAAAAAGAACCTATGAAATGAAACCATACATGTCTCATCAATGGAGTAGATTTAAAAAAGAAAAAAGTAAGACTTACAGTTTTACAAAAATGAGAGGAGAATCCTGTGAGGAGCTTTAGCACATGTCCCAAGCTGAGGTGTTCGCTCAGCTGTTTCACAAGGAACTCTGGTCTGAAGGGCCGAGGGCAATTCCCCTGCACAGGGCCCACTATGAGCAAGTGAAACAGACTAAGCACAAAAGGAAATAAAGGTGAATGGGCTAGGCCTGAAGTGAGATTGCCAGACTTATGTCCTTTCCAGATGAAATGTGGATCCTCTAGCAACAGGAGGTGTGAAGAGAGAGGACCTTCAAGATGGTGGAGGAGTAAGATGTGGAGATCACCTTCCTCCCCACAAATACATCAAAAATACATCTACGTGTGGAACAACTCCTACAGAACACCTACTAAACGCTGGCAGAAGAACTCAGACTTCCCAAAAGCCATGTGGCTGACAGGGTCTTGGTGCTCTGGCCGGCTGTCAGGCCTGAGCCTCTGAGGTGGGAGAGCCAAGTTCAGGACATCGGTCCACCAGAGACCTCCTGGCCCCACATAATATCAATCGGTGAGAGTTCTCCCAGAGATCTCCCTCTCAACGCTAAGACGCAGCTCCACACAATGACCAGCAAGCTCCAGTGCTGGGCACACCATGCGAATCAACTACCAAGAAAGGAACACAACACCACCCATTAGCAGAGAGGCTGCCTAAAATCATAATAAGGTCACAGACATCCCAAAACATACCACCAGATGAGGTCCTGCCCACCAGAAAGACAAGATCCAACCTCATCCACCAGAATACAGGCACCAGTCCCCTCCACCAGGAAGCCTACACAAGCCACTGAACCAACCTTACCCAATGGGGGCAGACACCAAAAGCAATGGGGACTACGAACCTGCAGACTGTGAAAAGGAGACCCCAAACACAGTAAGTTAAGCAAAATGAGAAGACAGAGAAACACACAGCAGATGAAGGAGCAAGGCAAAAACCCACCAGACCAAACAAATGAAGAGGAAATAGGCAGTCTACCTGAAAAAGAATTCAGAGTAATGATAGTAAAGTTGATCCAAAATCTTGGAAAAAGAATGAAGAAAATACAAGAAACGTTTAATAAGGATCTAGAAGAACCAAAGAGCAAACAAACAATGATGAACAACACAATAAATGAAATTAAAACTTCTCTAGAAAGAATCAATAGCAGAATAACTGAGGCAGAAGAATGGATAAGTGACATGGAAGATAAAATAGTGGAAATAACTACCACAGAGCAGAATAAAGAAAAAGAATGAAAAGAGTTGAGGACAGTTTCAGAGACCTCTGGGACAACATTAAATGCACCAACATTCGAATTATAGGGGTCCCAGAAGAAGAAGAGGAAAAGAAAGGGAATGAGAAAATTTTGGAAGAGATTATAGTTGAAAACTTCCCTAATATGGGAAAGGAAATAGTCAATCAACTCTGCGAAGCACAGAGAGTCCCATACAGGATAAATCCAAGGAGAAACATGCCAAGACACATATTAATCAAACTATCAAAAATTAAATACATAGGAAAAATATTAAAAGCAGCAAGGGAAAAGCAACAAATAACATACAAGGGAATCCCCATAAGGTTAACAGCTGATCTTTCAGCAGAAACTCTGCAAGCCAGAAGGGAGTGGCAGGACATATTTAAAGTGATGAAAGGGAAAACCTACAACCAAGATTGCTCTACCCAGCAAGGATCTCCTTCAGATTCAATGGCGAAATTCAAACCTTTAGAAAAGCAAAAGCTAAGAGAATTCAGCACCACCAAACCAGCTTTACAACAAACGCTAAAGGAACTTCTCTAGGAAGGAAAAAAAGAGAGGGAAAAGACCTACAATAACAAACCCAAAACAATTAAGAAAATGGGAATAGGAACATACATATCAATAACTACCTTAAATGTAAATGGATTAAGTGCTACAACCAAAAGACATAGAGTGGCTGAATGGATACAAAAATGAGACCTGTGTATATGCTGTCTACAAGAGACCCACTTCAGACCTAGGGACACATACAGACTGGAAGTGAGGGGATGGAAAAAGATATTCCATGCAAATGGAAATCAAAAGAAAGCTGAAGTAGCAATTCTCATATCAGACAAAATAGACTTTAAAATAAAGACTATTACAAGAGACAAAGAAGGACACTACATAATGATCAAGGGATCAATCCAAGAAGAAGATATAACAACTGTAAATACTTATGCACCCAACACAGGAGCACCTCAATACATAAGGCAAATGCTAACACCCATAAAAGGGGAAATTGACAGTAACACAGTCATAATAGGGGACTTTAACACCCCACTTTCAGCAATGGAGAGATTGACCAAAATAAAAATAAATAAGGAAACACAACCTTTAAATGATACATTAAATAAGATGGACTTAATTGATATTTATAGGACATTCCATCCAAAAATAACAGAATACACTTCCTTCTCAAGTGCTCATGGAACATTCTCCAGGATAGATCATATCTTGGCTCACAAATCAAGCCTTGATAAATTTAAGAAAATTGAAATTGTATCAAGTATTTCTTCTGAATACCATGCTATGAGACCAGATATCAATTACAGGAAAAAAACTGTAAAAAATACAAACACATGGAGGCTAAACAATACACTACTAAATAACCAAGAGATCACTGAAGAAACCAAAGAGGAAATCAAAAAATACCTAGAAACAAACAACAATGAAAACACGACGACCCAAAACCTATGGGATGCAGCAAAAGCAGTTCTAAGAGGGAAGTTTATAGCAATACAATCCTACCTCAAGAAACAAGAAAAATGTCAAGTAAACAACATAACCTTACACCTAAAGCAATTAGAGAAAGAAGAACAAAAAACCCCTCAAAGTTAGCAGAAGGAAAGAAATCATAAAGATCAGATCAGAAATAAGTGAAAAAGAAATGAAGGAAACAATAGCAAAGATCAATAAAACTAAAAGCTGGTTCTTGAGAAGATGAACAAAATTGATAAACCATTAGCCAGACTCATCAAGAAAAAAAAGGAGAAGACTCAAATCAACAGAATTAGAAATGAAAAAGGAGAAGTAACAACTGACACTGCAGAAATACAAAGGATCATGAGAGATTACTACAAGAAACTATGTGCCAATAAAATGGACCACCTGGAAGAAATGGACAAATTCTTAGAAAGCACAACCTTCTGAGACTGAACCAAGAAGAAATAGAAAATATAAACAGAACAATCACAAGCACTGAAATTGAAACTGTGATTAAAAATCTTCCAACAAACAAAAGCCCAGGACCAGATGGCTTCACAGGCGAATTCTATCAAACATTTAGAGAAGAGCTAACACCTGTCCTTCTCAAACTCCTCCAAAATATAGCAGATGGAGGAACACCCCAAACTCATTCTACAAGGCCACCATCACCCTGATACCAAAACCAGACAAAGATGTCACAAAAGAAGAAAACTACAGGCCAATATCACTGATGAACTTAGATACAAAAATCCTCAACAAAATACTAGCAAGCAGAATCCAATAGCACAGTAAATCGATCATACACCATGATCAAGTGGGGTTTATCCCAGGAATTCAAGGATTCTTCAATATACACAGATCAATCAATGTGATACACCATATTAACAAACTGAAGGAGAAAAACCATATGATCATCTCAGTAGATACAGAAAAAGCTTTTGACAAAACTCAACACCCGTTTATGATAAAAACCCTCCAGAATGTAGGCATAGAGGGAACGTAACTCAACATAATAAAGGCCATATATGACAAACCCACAGCCAACATCATTCTCAATGGTGAAATTCTGAAATCATTTCCTCTAAGATCAGGAACAAGACAAGGTTGCCCACTCTCACTGCTATTAGTCAACATAGCTTTGGAATATTTAGCCACAGCAGTAAGAGAAGAAAAAGAAATAAAAGGAACCCAAATCGGAAAAGAAGAAGTAAAACTGTCACTGTTTGCAGATGACATGATACTATACATAGAGAATCCTAAAGATGCTGCCAGAAAACTACTAGAGCTAATCAATGAATATGGTAAAGTAGCAGGATTCAAAATTAATGCACAGAAATCTCTTGCATTCCTATACACTAATGATGAAAAATCTGAAAGAGAAATTAAGGAAACACTCCCATTTACCACTGCAACAAAAAGAATAAAATGCCTAGGGATAAACCTACCTAAGGAGACAAAAGACCTGTATGCAGAAAACTATAAGACACTGATGAAAGAAATTAAAGATGATACCAACAGATGGAGAGATATACCATGTTCTTGGATTGGAAGAATCAATGTTGTGAAAATGACTATACTACTTAAAGCAATCTACATATTGAATGCAATCCCTTTCAAACTACCAAGGGCTTTTTTCACAGAACTAGAACAAAAAATTTCACAATTTGTATGGAAACACAAAAGACCCCGAATAGCTAAAGCAGTCTTGAGAAAGAGAAATAGAGCTGCAGGAATCAGGCTTCCTGACTTCAGATTATACTACAAAGCTACAGTAATCAAGACAGTATGGTACTAGCACAAACACAGAAATATAGATCAATGGAACAAGATAGAAAGCCCAGAGATGAACCCATGCACGTATGGTCACCTTATCTTTGATAAAGGAGGCAAGAATATACAGTGGAGAAAAGACAGCCTCTTCAATAAGTGGTGCTGGGGAAACTGGACAGCTACATGTAAAAGAATGAAATTAGAACACTCCCTAACACCATACACAAAAGTAAACTCAAAATGGATTAAAGATCTAAACGTAAGACCAGACACTATAAAACTCTTAGAGGAAAACATAGGTAGAACACTCTGTGACATAAATCACAGCAAGATCCTTTTTGACCCACCTCCTAGAGAAATGGAAATAAAAACACAAATAAACAAATGGGGCCTAATGAAACTTAAAAGTTTTTGCATAGCAAAGGAAACCATAAACAGGACGAAAAGACAACCCTCCAAATGGGAAAAAAATATTTGCAAACGAAGCAACTGATAAAGGATTAATCTCCCATATATACAATCAGCTCATGCAGGTCAGTATCAATAAAACAATCAGCCCAATCCAAACATGGGCAGAAGAGCTAAATAGACATCTCTCCAAAGAAGATATACAGATTGCCAACAAACACATATAAGGATGCAGAACATCTCTAATCATTAGAGAAATGCAAATCAAAACTACAATGAGGTATCGCCTCACACCAGTCAGAATGGCCATCAACAAAATATCTACAAACAATAAATGCTAAGGAGGGTGTGGAGAAAAGGGAACCCTCCTACACTGTTGGTGAGAATGTAAATTGATACAGCCACTATGGAGAACATTATGGAGGTTCCTTAAAAAACTAAAAATAGAACTACCGTATGACCCAGCAATCCCAGTACTGGGCGTATACCCTGAGAAAACCATAACTCAAATGATTCAGGTACCACAATGTTCATTGCAGCACTATTTCCAATAGCCAGGACATGGAAGCAACCTAAGTGTCCATCGACAGATGAATGGATAAAGAAGATGTGGCACCTATATACAATGGAATATTACTCAGCCATAAAAAGAAACGAAATTAAGTTATTTGTAGTGAGGTGGATGGACCTAGAATCTGTCATATAGAGTGAAGTAAGTCAGGAAGAGAAAAACAAATACCGTATACTAACACATATATATGGAGTCTTAAAAAAAAAAAGTTCTGATGAACCTATGGGCAGGACAGGAATAAAGATGCCAGTGTAGAGAATGGACTTAAGGACACGGGGATGGGGAAGGGTAAGCTGGGACAAAGTGAGAGAGTGGCATGGACATATATACAGTACCAAATGTAAAATAGATAGCTAGTGGGAAGCAGCCGCATAGCACCGGGAGATCAGCTAGGTGCTTTGTGACCACCTAGAGGGGTGGGATAAGGAGGGTGGGTGGGAGACGCTAGAGGGAGAGGATGTGGCAATATAAGTATACGTATAGCTGATTCACTTTGTTATTCAGTAGAAACTAACACAACAATGTAAAGCAATTATACTTCAATAAAGATGTTTAAAAAAATAAAAGGTGTGAAGAATGAAAAAAAATGAGAATGGAAAAAAATCTATAAATGTTGCTGAAAGGATGTCTGTGATTTACTGCTATCCAGAGGCTCAATTATAGGCTACTTTTTGAGAGTTATTAACTACAAATCATCCCAACAATATTGGGTAATTGCCTTAGAAAACCCAGCCTGTCATAGCTTGAATGTGTCTGCTTCCCATTCATAACCCATCATTTAAAAAAAGTTACAGTATTTAAAGGATAAACATAAAATATGAACTCTATAGTCCAATGAAATGATTCTCTGATCAAAATTGTAATTGTGTTTTAAATCTACAAAAAGTGGCACAGAGGGAGGCAGAAGTGTATCCCGGCAAGAGAAGATTTTGCTTTGACTTGCATTTTCCTCAGTTTCCCACCTGATTCCTTCTTCCCTCCAGAGAAATATGGATGGTGATAAGGAGCATAATGGCCAGCATAATGTGGTTGCCTAGTCATATCCCTTTAATCCAATTAGAAATCCATTCAGAGCCCCTGCTCAAGGTATCTATTGCAACCACTTTTCCTCAGTCAATTTATGCTCAAATCCATCAACACCATTTAATGTGCCCTGCTGTTCAGGCCCATTCAGCGTCTTCTCTTCTCTGTTATAGTCTCTCAAGCATACACATCAGCATACCCTCCATCACTTCTTGATAAGCTTTCCCGACAGCATTTTCTCTCTCTTCCCATTGTCTTTTATTTCTTCTCTTTCCTTCTCTCTTTTAATTATAGAAAAGGGAAGTGCTTATTATTTTTGAATTAAATAGAAGGAAATAGGTGATCTCTACAAACCCACTCTAATATTGTTTTTTAAATTGGACGGAAAATGGATGGGTATATGTTCTTTATTTTCGAAAATGTCACCCTTTTGTTCCTTTATCTTTCCATCTGATTTCAAGGCTTTGCAGAGAGTTTATGAATCCCTGCAGCCCAGATAACTTGGCAGGAAATACAGCTTTCTTGGCATTAGAAAGCACTGATATGTTGTGTACAAGAGATTATCATTGATGGGGAATTGGAAGATAAGAAGGGTTCTGACTACTAATTGGCTCTTTGACTCTGGGCAAGTTACTTCTCTCTGAGTCTCACTTTTCTCAGATGAATAATGAGGAAATTAGTCTAGATGAGTTGTTTTTGAATGGGCATCTTAAGGCATGAATTAAAGGAAGGGACAGGTGGTTTGGGCTTTGCAACGCCTATTATGGTTTCATTTGAAGAAAAAATCAAGACTGGGAAATTTTAAAAGTTCTTTCTAGTTCTGTAATCTACAATTTGAGAAGTCAGAACCGAAGTGATAACCATAATAACATTTGTTAATTTTGCCTCTTAGTTTATAAAGAATTTCGAATTCATGATGTAGCAATAAATGAAGACCACCTAAATGAGACCAAGCAAGGGTTATTTATTCAGAACTCACTATAGCTAGGAAGTCAGCCACCATCACTTATGCTTGGCAGAGACTCCAAGGCAGGTAGAGGAGTGTGGAAGCTTTATAGTAGAAAAAAGAGAAGGCTTCAAGTGGGCCCTGAAGGAGGCTGTTGGCCTGGGGAAGCTGTAGGTAGACTAAGTAGAAGTAGGGCATCATATGTGATGGGTTAGGGGCATATATTTGGCTTAAATTGATCCTAAGTTGGAAGTGGGGGCAAAATTTGGGGAAACTGTCAGTTATTAATCAATTCCTGATCATTTCAGGCTGATTTTTACATAGATTATTGTCTGGGTTCTTAAACTAGTTGTTAGAGATGTAGTCTGACTTCTTGAACTAGTTACTATGAATAGTAAGTTGGCTTTCTGGGCTGATTGCTGCAGGTTGTGGGTCAGAGTTCTATTTTTATGCAGTCTGGTTATTGTCCTTTTATATATTTAGTCTCTTAATGATTTCATTTGAGCTCCAAAACATCTCCAAAATGGAGATGACTGGCTTTTATTTTTCCTTCCCTCTGTTAATACTCTCCATTTGAGAGCTAGTTTTCAATCCAAGGCCTTTCTATGTAAAGCCCCTATCTATTTTATCTGTAAATCCCCTACCTCTGCTGGAATGTTATTTTTCTTTTTCTTCATAGTAAAGAAAATATAAGATGATTAAAAATGTCAACCTTGGGCTTCCCTGGTGGCACAGTGGTTAAGAATCTGCTTGCCAGTGCAGGGGACACGGGTTCAAGCCCTGGTCCGGGAAGATCCCACGTGCCGCGGAGCAACTAAGCCCGCGAGCCACAACTACTGAGCCTGCTTACCACAACTACTGAAGCCCACGTCCCTACAGCCCGTGCTCCACAACAAGAGAAGCCACCGTGATGGGAAGCCCACGTACCGCAACGAAGAGTAGACCCCACTCACTGCAACTAGAGGAAGCCTGCGTGCAGCAATGAAGACCCAAAGCAGCCACAAATTAATTAATTAATTAAAAAAAAAAAAGTCAACTTTTCACACTTCCAACTTAGGTTGGAGGGAAACCTCTAACCAATATTAGCTGGTAGACTGCCTTCTGCCACCAATAGCGGCTCCCACAGAATCTGTGCAGCTCTGATTTTGGCTACTAGGGTGCTCCAGATTATGCTGGCTCAATACTACTACCTGGGGTCCTTTGAAGCCAGCCTGCTACTGTCAGCTATAGAGCAGTGGAGACTTCTTTATAGGACGTGTGCAAAATCTGCCAGAGCTTCTCTAGGGGAGTCACCCTGCCTCTCCCTCCAGTGCCAGGCTTCTGGCTCTCCCCTTAAATTTTCTTTTGTCATGCCATATAACAGGACCAAGGTTTACTGTATCTTTTGGTTTCAGTGGAGCAACCAAAGGGCACCGTAATATCAAACAAGCAAGCAAGCAAACAAACCCAGAAACCTCATTTTGGTATCTCATTTTTCTTCAAGGCAGGATACAAACAAACCCTATTAGTGACCCTAGGTTGCATGATTATCGTCTGTTTGCACATGAAGATATTGAAAGACTTAAAGTCTCAAAAAAAAGTAGGTGGTCTTCAGAATTTGGGCCTCCTGGCTTTGGCTTGAATACATACACACCATGATACCACATTCCATCTTGAAATATGGTACCGTGATTGAAAGTGTCAGTCATACCTATTAGATAGATGGCAGGATAAATTCCAATTTATCTTCAGGCAGGAGAGAAAAATCTCACAGATTTTTTGTACTTCCTTCTCTGGATTATCAAGGGAATCTTGTTTTGGGTTGAGCTAACTCAGTCTGCAGAACTCTTTGGATAAATTTATGTTCAGTAGCACCAGTAGAGATTTTTTAAAGACTGGTGACCTTTATCCTTTCATCATCTTTGAACTCAACTTGCAGATCTTCCTGTCCTGAGGGAACACCAGGGAAAGCCAGAGTCTTTCAGAATTTGCAAAAGAACCTCAAAAATATTGGCAAACTTATTCTCTGAATCTAGCTGTGTAAGAATTTCTCTACTAGTCAAGTAAACCTGTTTTTACTGATAAATGGAGTCATTAGGCAGGCTGCATGCTATAGTCTAACAATATAGCTTTTTGGCAATTTATTCCCTATGAATGGATATCGTGAACCTCCAGCAAGTATTTAATGATGTGAACCTACTTCTTTGATGAAACACCTTGTGTTCTTGCCCATTGGTATTTACTGTTCTTGCTCAACATAATGTCTACATCCATGACTCCAAGCACATCTAAAAAAATATTTCGGGCACCTTCTTGTACTGGGCTATGTGCTATATATTATGGCTAAATTAACCCTATCTTTGAAGAGAAAATAATTCATGCCTTTTTTTCCCTGCAAGGAATACCCATATTCTTCACCTAGCATTCTCCTACTCATCCTTCAAGACTAGCTCAAATTACCTGTAACTTATCTGGGCCTTGTGCATAGATGTCCTAAGGTCAAGGTTTGGCATGACTCTTGACCTTCGGGCTTCCACCAAGGTCTTCACTACCTGAGTTAACTGTATATGTTAAATTTCTTCCCTATAAGACATAGTATAACCACCATCATTTTCAATTTCCACAGCTCTGACTAAGGGGACTGACTTTGTTTGGGACAAAGCATGCAGGAGTTCATGTCTAAAGACCCTGTTGAAACAAGGGAGTTTTTTTGCTAAGCAATTAAGAAGCAGATGGTAGTTCCATGATACTAGTACAACATGCAAAAACAGAAGACCAGCCAAAAATTTAACTGAGTGAAAGAGACAGCCAAGAAGAGCCCTCCTAGGGTTACACTCAACCCTGGGGATCTGAAAGGGTATGCACATACACCAGGCTGTATCACTCCAGACAATCAGAGTGGGATGAAGGCAGATTTGTAAGAATTCCCTAAGAAACACACAGAACCATTAGCAAAGAGAGGAAGGCTTTCCAGCTCAAGGGGCTTTAACACAATATATTAACTAAAATTGTCTGGACATTATGATACTCTGAACCAGGGGCAAT
The DNA here is from genome assembly GCF_028023285.1 of Balaenoptera ricei. Taxonomy (NCBI): domain Eukaryota; kingdom Metazoa; phylum Chordata; class Mammalia; order Artiodactyla; family Balaenopteridae; genus Balaenoptera; species Balaenoptera ricei. The sequence continues at coordinate 78,475,792 of NC_082646.1, read as the reverse complement.
GCCTAGGAAGACAGGTTTAAAACTAGTCACCCTCATCCCTGGTGGTCTGGAGGACTGTGCATGTCCAAGGCTGAGCCCTCTTAGAAGTGACCGGAGAGGAAACTTCTAAGCTTCTAGTCTCTGGTTGAATGTGAGGCAAAATTGTAAGCTTTCTGAATTACAAAGTGATCTCCAAGCTACACACACATCCAAAAGTAATGAGTAAAAATTTAACTGACTAATTGTACTTCAGCACAACTTTCTACCAATAGGTGGCTTATGCTGACCTAGGGGCAAACCCCAGGAAGCCAGGCTAAAAGACATAAAGAAGGAAAACAATTCTGGGCAGGAACATCACAGGCCTCACATTGCAGGGGAAATCGGCTTCACAAAATTCATTCAGCCAAGTTACTAAATAAATAAACAAATGGACAAATGAACAGACAAACAAACAAGTTGCAGAGGCAAAGGGAATCTGTATATAACACAAAGTGCCTAGCACATTGCCTGGCTTATGTCAATCACTAGTTTTGAGTCAGACTGACTGAGATCTGACAGTGCTCTGTCACTGACCTGCTGTGTGATCTGTGCAAGTTGCTTCACTCCTCTGTGCCTCAATTTCCTGTAATTCAGTGATAATAGTAGCACCCATTTCATAAGATTTTTGTGAGGATTAAATTAATTGTGCATGTAAAGAACCAGCACATAGTCTATACTCAGTATTAACCATTGCCATCATTGAGTGTAGTTGCCTTGTTCTCCTCTGTTCTACTTACAATACGTGCTAGTTGCTGAGATTTCCCTAATAGATTGCTGTCCCTTTTGGATCGAGTGTTGGTGCTTTAAAAATGTCAATAGTTCTGGGAAGGTTTGTCTGTGAAGTCATGGGCTCATTGCAGTAAACATGTCCATCATTTTATCATTGTCATAGATCACAAGGACCCAAAAGGAAGAGGATAACACGAAGGTAGAAAGATGGGAGCCAAGGACGTTAGTGGATGCCAAAATATAAATTACACTGGTTTTGCAATTTCACTTAGGGACAAGCCCTTTATGCTCATCCTAGTGGGATATAATAGAATTGTAGAAATGATTGACATTCAATTGCAAAGGTCAGTTCTCTGATTTCTTTGACACCCTATACCCTATTGTTTGTTGCTCGGTAAACTAATCCTGTGATTTATTTTTGATTGTGAATAGACATAAAGACATACTATACCAACAGACCTCTTTAGAATGCTGCAGGATTATTTAGTTCAGCATTTCTTACAAGCCAAACGTTAGATCAGCTTCACCATCCATGATTCCATTTGCTGGTATTAAATGCCCAAATCTACCAAGAGCTTTCCTGACCACAGAACAGGCCTTGCTAACAAATAAACTTAAATGCTTTATTGCAAAAGGAAAAATGCAGAGAAAAGGAAAGCTACCAATTTCCCTTATGCGCAGCTCAGGTAGAAAGGAAATGCAATTTTTTTCACTAGAATTTGGTTTCCTTGGTTTTAGCCAGAAATATGATAATAAATATAAATTGCCTCAGGACACATTTTTAAAAATCCCATTTACAAAGGTTAGCATTTGCATTACAATTTGAATAAGGTTCATAAAAAATAGCTTGATGTGCCGTATTTGTTTTCTTTTTGAAAACAAATTAGCCACTGTTTTCTGCTGTTAATTGGAGATTTATGTTTCCATAGAAGCCTTATTTCTTTTCTTATTCTCATATTTTATTAAACAAACAAGTAATTTTTCCTTTTCTTTTCATTTAGTAAGAAATATTCTAAAATTTTAAACATTCACAAAATAAAGTTAACAGAATGAGAGGCCCACAAATACATCTCCAAAACTCAAAAATTTATCTAGATTTTGTCACACTTGCTTCACCTGTCTCTTTCTATTCTTCTCATTTTTTTTTTCCTTGAAGCATTTAAAAACAAATCCCAGACATCATGTTATTTCAACCTACAGACTTCAATATGTATCTCTAAAACCTATGGGCATTTTCTTATATAACCATAGTAATGTTATCACACATAACAAAATTCATGCTCGTTTTTTGTACCATCTAAAACCTGATCTATAATCAAAATTTCTCCATTTTTTTTTTTTTAAACTGATGGGTTGTTTAAATTAGGATCCAACTCAGGTCCGGTATTACATATGGTTCTGGTGAATCTGATCCTCTTTAATGCTGGAATAGTATGTCTCCTTTTTATTTTATTTTATTTTTTTATACTACTGATTTATTTAAAAAGAAAACCAATCCTGTATCAGTTGATCTGAAAAACATTCCACATTATAGATGTGTCTCTTTGTGTCTTCTGTCCTTACTATTTCCTGTAAACTGGAAGTAAGCTCTGGAGACTGACACTCCATTAGAATTAGGTTCAAACATTTTGCTAAGGATATTGCATAGATGACACTGTATTCTTATATCCATCACACCAAGAGACACAAAATACTTGGCCATCTCCCCTCTGGTGATACTGATTTACCAGCCCTTTCAAGTTGTGACTGCTTCATCCTTCTATTGTTCTTTTCCCCATCAGCGTTTCATGGTTCCTGGCCCTAATAATCATTGCCAGAATCAATAATTGCATAGGAGGTTGCAAATAATTTTTTATACAGAAAAAATGTTTTCATATAATAGGGTGACTTAGGTAACCCGAAATATAATTCCTAGAGGAAAAGCATTTCATTGTTAAATTTTTAGAGAAAGGATTTGGTGTCTGTTACTTCTGTTATCACCAGTTAATTGGGAGAGGTGTGGTACTCTTTCTCTCTCCCCCTCTATCTCCTTCTTTCACATATCATCATGAATTTACAGATTTTTATATATGCAATGAGTTTGGTCAATTTCCATTATTCTTACTGATGCTTAAGTTGTATCTCTTTGTATCTTTGACCAGTAGAAGTCCCTCTATGTTGGATGCTGTGTCCTTTTGACCTGGCAAATAAGTCTGATCATCTCCTTGCTTTCTGGCACAAAGGATATCCCAGACTTATCAAGTATCTATGATTTCTCAAATCTGGAGCCAGCCCTTACCACTGGAGCTCTCAGCTCTACCATCTGGGCACTAGATGAGCTCATTGTTCCTGAACTTTCTTTACTTTTAAACCTTTCCTGTTGTGGGAGCTAGTAAATATTTATTTGGGAGGAAACAATAATGAATTTATTCTAGTGTATCTAATTCAAATTTGCTGCTGTTTTTTTTAGCACATAATTAACTGTTTTACCTTTATTTTTAGTTGTAGCCTTTAGATTATAAAGTGTCATTGTTGGGTTAAATTCTGCCTTGTCTGATATTAAAATTGCTACCTCTTCTTTCTTTACCTTTGCATTTGGCTGGCATATCTTTGCCTAGCCCTTTATTTGTAACTGTTCAGAACCACTTTCTATTAGGTGTGTCTCTTGTATCCAGTAAACAGTTGAATATGGATCTTTTCAATCTTCTTTCTTTTAATAAAGTTAAGACATATTTATTGATAAACTACTAGAAATTCTAATTTCTGCCTTATGGTCTTACATTATATTTATTAATACATGTACACACAATAAACATTTCATTACATTGTCACTTTCAAAAACTTTTATTGGGATTTATTTTGGTTTTTAGGATAACTTATCTTTTTGTTCTAGTCATTTCTATTAGACCAATATCTTTCTTTATATACTATCTTTAGTGCTGTCTTTTAAAGATAATATCTATTAGCTACCTACAATAAACAAAAAGGAATATCTTCTCCTTTCTACCCTTCTTTCTCTTCCATTACTCAATTTTAATGACAAATATCATGTTCAAGTTATCTTCACCCTCTTACAAATGCTTACAATTTTGCTACTTCGTCTTGTAAGTTAATACCAATGAGATCATCAACAGGCATGTTCTACTTTATACTTTCTCTCATCTTCCACTTTTGTTAATTATATTACATTTAAATTATCAGAGCATGTGACATTTACAAACTATTTTGCTGCTCTTATCTTTTCTATTTCTTCTTGTTTGAAAGCTCACTCCTGTACTTTACACCACAGCTTGGGTGCCTGAAGTTTGTTCTCTACTGTATTCCTTTAGGGAATACCCATGGGACCCATATCCCCTAAGTGATCATGAGAAGTTCTGTGAAGATTAAGAAACTATACTGTTCTAGGAGGTCCTAGAATAGGCACATATTAGGTGCCATGTGTCTGGCCTATGTGCCAGGCAATTCAGAGATAATTAAACTGAGGTTCTTGCCTTCAAGAAGTTTGCAGCCTTATAATACAGTTATATAAGATATAACAGATCATATATATAACTGTATATATATATATATATATATAAAATACAGTTATATAAGATATAACAAATTATATAACATATAATTTGTATCTGGCACTACAAATCTCAGAGTTCTGCTAAGATATTACCTTGTTCAGATAACTTTTTACCTATATTTTTAAACACCAGATTTCAGAACCTTTAAGGTCAATCTGTCCCTTTTCACCTGGCCTAGCCTATAGGCTACCATATAGGTAAGAGCTGTACTAACATACATGGGGATTGATGTCAAGACTGGAGAAAATTCATTGTTTTTATAAGAAACTACTAGACCATACTAAACCATTAGGAAAAAAAAAAACAAAAAACACCCAAATTCATTCTTTGTCTCTCTCCCATTATCTAACTAAGCGACTTCCTTTTGGCACTACTTAGTGCCATGACACTACCTGTTCTTTTCCTAGAGCAACACCAGCTTCAAACTTCCTTAGCATGTTCATCTCCCTCCATCATCAAAGCTGACTCCAGCTTTGTTTCATTTATCCAGGGCATTACTCTCATCCAACCCATTGTACTAATTCATAGATAGATAATAAAATTTCATTTCTTATGCTGACTCTGATACTGAGTGCCTGAAAATACTATGTTGTGAAAGCTTCTAAAGTTACATCCAGTCTCAGTAGGACTACTGTGGTTCATTAAGGATATTTGCAAAAGATGAAGCACGGCAGGTAGAAACCCTAGTATTTGCAGTCTCTAATTCTTGATGATGCTGTGCTATTTTACATATGCTTGCCCACTTATATTGCAAACTCTTTTAAGATTGGGAGCCCATTAAGTGTCTGAATTTATAATCATATAGCAACAAGAAAATCAAGGAGGATTTCAATATAGACACTATCATTTGCTGAAGATGTTTAGGGAGTAAATGTTTTTGGTTGATTAATAAACATGGCCATCATCAGGGTACCATAGATACCATATATTCACTTAATGGCACTAATTAAATGTCTTGAGCTAGGTTCTGGGTATTCAGAGACAAAAAGCATATTTATTTTATAGCTTAATTTAAATGATGGAAATAAGTTCATAAGCAAATTCTATATAATATGATAATTATTTTGTAGGAGGTTTGCACAGTTTCCTTGGGAGCACTGAGGGGCTCTAGTTCAGAAGAGGATCACACACATCTTCCTAAATGGAACAGTACTTGAGCTAAGTCTTAAAGAATAAATAGGAATTAGCAAAACACAGAGTGTTGATGAGGGGAAGTTTTTGCAAGAACAGAGAACACATGTGGTGAAGGTACTGAGTCGAGAAACATGATGTAGGATTAATTGTTCACTGCAGTGTGGTTATAGGATGCAAGTAGGTATATAAAGAACTGAGACTAGAGAGGTAGGCAGAGATGGGCCATTATGTGCCCTTGTGCCAACTTCAGGAATTTTTTTAGCTTATTATGCAGACTATAGGGATCCCCAAAATAGGGAATGTAATGACCTTATGTAAAGATTTTTGTGATAAAATATGCTGACTAAGACTATTGAATATAACATTTATTCATTCATTTACTTAATCGTTAAGCATCCACTGTGTCTTGAGTGCTGTACCAGGCACGGAGGGTTCAGTGGTTAGTGACAGACGTGATCCCTCGTGGGTATCAGACCATGAGATTTGTACTTTAGATCCTGTGCTTTCTAACACCTTCCAGCCTGCCTTCACCTGCATCATTGGACGGGACTACTCCAGTTGGCCTACAGATTTTTAATATATCTATCTTAAAAAATACAAAAAATTTAAAAGAGAACAAAAGACAATTCTTCCTCTGTAACACCTCTCTCTATTTATACTGCTGAATTTCCCTGCTCCTCTTCACCCCTCCACTTCAAGAAGATTTTTGTCCCCACCATTTCATTGGAACAGTGCCAAACCCATAATGAACTCCTCTTTTTTCTTCCTATTTGACCTGAGCAGCATCTGACACCCTCTCTTGTAGCACTTCCTTCCCTAGCTCTGTGATCCACGCCCTCCTGTTTTCCCTCCTATACCTCATAGATTTCTCCTTCTCAGCCTTCTTAGCTGGCTTCCCTTGCTCTGCTCGGACTCTACTTGCTGTTGCACATGGTCTATAATCCCCTGCCCTTCTCGATCTGTATCCTTTTTTTAGATTGATTTCATCTAACCTCATAGCCTAAATACTACCCATACATTAAATAACTCCCTGATTTATATCTCCAGTCCCATTTTTACCCCCAGGGCTCCAGATTCCTATGTTCAAATGTCTTCTCAATATCCTCATTTGGATGTCTAATAGACATTGCCAGGCTTAATATTCACATCTAAAATAGATATTTGGTCCTTCGCTCCTCACTTTCCCTCAGACCTGCTTCTTCCTCAGTCTATCACTTCAGTAAATGGTACTACAATTCACCCAGCTGGCCTGGCCAACAATTTAGGTGTTATCCTTGATGTATCTTTTTCTCATTTGCTACACTCCACATTCAGCTAACAGCAAGTCCTGTTGGCTTCTCTTCCAAAATATGTTCAAAGTATGACCACTTTCTCTGCAGCTGCCCTAATTATTGTCATGTGGCTCTTGAATGATTGCAATAGCCTCCTATCCAGTTACCCTGCTTCCAAATTGCTCCCCATAGCCCCTTCTCCGGGAGAATGTTCAGCCAGTGTTCATTCTCAAATGCAAATCTTGACAAATTCCACAGACTTTTCCCCTTACCCCACCAGCATCTTTTCATTGCAGTTACAGCAAAATCTAGGCAGTAGGATGGAGGAAGCAGAAAAGAATGTTTCACCCCCTCCCTTTTAAGAAGACCTTCCAGTACTAACACAAGGCACTCCTTAGATCTTGCTGGCTGCAACTTGGTCATATAGTGACACCTAGCTGTGAGAGAGCACAGAAAATGTGGTACTTTTTCTTGATGGCCATGTACCCCCTACAAATTGGAGCTCTGCTGTTTTGAAGGGAGTAGTGATACTGGGATAAGTAACCAGTACCCTCTGCCTCATTGCTCAAGTGACTCCTCCTTAGGGCTTTTATTGATCACTGTATTTATTTGTCCTTGTTACTATCTTATTACCTTGTTTTGTTGCCTTCATAACACATCACTACCTGAATTTCTCATACTAATCAATCTGTGTCTATCCTTATATTACTTAATCTAACCATCCATATATTTATCTCTTTGAAATATGCTCATATATTTATTGTCTTTCTTTTCCTTTAGATCTAAAGAGTATGAAGCCAGGGATATTATATGGCTATCGAATCACTATATTCCCAGCACCTAGAGAAATGTCTGGTATTTAATAGGCATTCAATGCACTTATGCTGAAAAAAGCTTGCTCTTGGAAGTAAAAGATGAAGTTGTCTGCTGGGTACAGGCATACATGTATTTATGGTTGGATGGTTTCAGCAGGGATATTAGAGTTTTAGGAGAATTGGTAATGTTTTAAAATGGTTGGGAAGAATGTGAAAAAATGGTAAGTTTTGGGGGTGACATTAAAGACACATTTGAGAGTGGTGATTACACATTTTATGACTCAAGTCTATTTTGTTACATGAGTTTTACCAGCAATGCTTGGTTACTAGAATTCTGCTCTGAGACATGACTAACAGAGTTTATCTAGGGTTCAGAGTTTAGAATATTGGTAAAAGTATTTTAACTTTTTGGTCAATTTATAGAAGAGAATGAAAGTGATTTTGATAAGTGTTTCGGATGAAAATAATATAAAGGAAAAAATGAGTTAGAAGAGAATCATAACAATACTGAGCATTTATAGTGTCTTTTTTGGTATAAAGTGGTGGTAGTGGTGTTTGTTTTAATTTATGGAATCTCATTTAATTTTCATAAGTTTATATAAAATAAACTTAAAATACGAGTGTAAAAATAAACTGTAAAGCTTACAAAGGAGATGTTACTATCCCTAGGTTACAAATGAGGATATTACAACTAAGAGTTTAATGGCTTTCCCAAATGTGTTAAGGAAACTAGAAGAAAAAGCAGAAGGGATTGATTCCAAATCTCCTGCCTACTTGTTTAATGTTTCCTTTTAGAAAAATAGAAGACATTCTGATGTACTACACACCATTAATTAGCATGGTTTTAATTAATCTGAGATATTTTAAAGTATTTAATTATTAATCTATTTTAAAACAAAATGAAAAACCCATATATTAACATAAATGTTTTAATAAAAATAACTGTTGTTTCCAAAAGAAAAAGTGAAAATAGTGGCATTGTTTTAAATATTTACTTAAGTATGTAAATTTCTGGATTCATAGAAGATAGCTGGATTCTAGTAACTGCTTCTGCATTCATTGTGTTATGATAGCACACATGAAGTAACCTCTGGGAGGATTTCACTGTACACATAAAAAGGACAAATAATACATTAATATAATTAAGAAAATAGTTTTGATTTTGTAGCCCTCTGAAAGGGTCTCAGGGCCCTTCAAATGGTCTCCAGACTCTACTATGGCTTCCATTCCTTCAGAAAGTTTTCTATGGTCTCCCCAGAAAGCATTCAGTCATCTTCAGTGTTGTTCCCACAGTTCACTTCTTGAACCTCAAGTTAGTCCTAATTTTATTATTTGTATAATAGTTGTTGACAAATTCTTTTCCTCTACTTAGCTGTAAACTTATCTGTGTTCTAGTCCCCACCCAGGGCCTAATACATTGGTATATACCAATTAAATACCCAGTTTTTAAAAAGTAGCATGGTTTGAGCTATGTTAATAATATTGGGAAATATTCGATTTCATCATATTTATATTAACTCAAAGGAAGAAATGCATAGATACCTGTTTTTGGTTGGGAAATAAGTAATGTTGGCTTTAACTCAAACCATTTACACTAATGAAACTGAACTTTAGGTGGAGTAGTGTTCTGAATTTCACATGAATAACGGATGCAAAAATAAATTCATGAAAGGAATAACATTTCATTTGGAAGATGAGAGGTGCATTTTAGTGTGTTATGAATATCAACCTCAGGCAGCAAGTTGTGGTAGAAAAAGCATGAGATTTAAAGTACACAAATTAATGAATTGGGAGATTGGGATTGACATATATACACTAATATGTATGAAATAGATAACTAATAAGAACCTGCTGTATAAATAAAATAAAATAAAATGCAAAAAAAGTATGTAACCAAAAAAAAAAAAAAAAACTACACAAATTAGAATCCTGTTCTAGCCTTCTCTGAAAATTAGTTTTGTCATTCACAATATAGGAATAATGACTTCTTCATAGTGTTGTGGTTGGGAGCACTCTGGCTAGACTCACATCAGGAATTAAGTGCTTCTACCTGAAAATGACACACTTCTGATCATATATCACTGATTTTAGCAGTCATATGGCCACGCCTAACTTACAGGGGAAGGAGAGATTAAATCCCCACATGGACATAAAAGGAGGAGAATGAGAAGTATTGGTGAGCAGCCCTCATATATACCATAGCGTCTTAAAAATTAGACAGATTAAAAAGACAACAATAATAGACAATATAACAAAACTTTTCAAAGCATATTTTCCAGAATCCTAGATTTAAAAGGATGTTGGTAGGTATTCTCAGAATAAGAGATACCTTAGTCAAATGAATTTTGCAAATATCGGGGTGTTTAAAGTTCAAGGTTTTTCTATAGGATTTTACATTACTCCACTATGCTAAAATGCATAAAGGATTTACAAAGTGGAAGGTGGGAACCGTAGTATGTAGCATTTTTAAATCTTATTGATCCTAGAATCCTTTTTTGTTTGTTTGTTCACTTTCTAAGGATCACTGTTTGAGATCATGTTGTGTGCACATAATCTCACATTTTGAGAAATGATGACTAAAATTAACTGTAGTCTGATGATAAAGGGAGTTTTTTGAGCCTGGGTGAAAATACAAGGATTCTAAGTTCTTAGGGTGATTGACTATAAAGGCAGAATAAGTGGAAGCCTCAATTTTGGGATTTTCCATCACTGAGAACAGAGTCCTGGTGAGTAGAAGGGTTAGAAATAAAGTCACTTATTAGATAACCAATGAGATACTTGCTAAGAAGAAACTGAGGGCATTGAATGTAGATTGATGTATGGTATATACATGCTGTATGGGATGGTTTAATCCCAGAGCCATGGTATGACTGTAGCCAGGTTAGGGGGTTTATCTTTCTCTTGGTACGATTGCTCTCTTTTATTCTGCTAATAATACACTGTTAGTGGCCTTGGTAAAGATTTCACTCTAAATTCTGTGTCTCAGGACTAATATCATAAAAGTGTGAATGGATATAAGAAAGCAGTGACTCAGAAGTGGTGTCTTTTTATGGATCTGTTCTTGGTAGGAAGGTGACATGGGGGTCAGTGTGATACCCCACAACAAGTTGCTAGCTTTCTGATTACCATCAAGAGGACTGCAAATATCTTCTATTCATGGTTTCTAAGCAAAGAACAATAACTGGAGAGTTTAAAGCCTGACCCTACTTGCATCAACGGATGAATGACAAAACAAAGTCTTGGCCTATAGTATAGACATGTCTGAATCTGAAAATAAGAGGTCATATGGAATCAGATCAGACTATACTTATACTTGGATTATATCTATAATTTTTAAGCATAGCTTTGGAAAGTATATATCTTAAAAATATGTTACAAGTAAAGGTCAAACTACTTCAGTAATAACTATTTGCATTTTAATGAGCTATTCCCAAATTACTTGGATTCACCACTTATAAAGTCTATGCTTTTAAAATCAGAAGTTTCATACTTATTTAGATAATTAGAAAAATAATGCCTGGTTAATATGTTGTAGGAGGGTATTCTGAATGATTCTTCCCACAGTATTGATTAATATTTATTTTGGCCATATAGCTTGATATTATTCAGAGCAACATGGTCTATTTCTTTTAATATTAGTTTTCTCATTCCAAATCCTGGGCACATCGTATCTCAAAATCAATTCCTAAAATTGTGATAAACTTTTCTCTGATCAACTTTTCACTCAGATTTAAAAACACTTGCTCTAGAACTCAAAACATGATTTCATATGCTATTTTGTTAGAAATTAGTTTTTCAACTTTACATTTCATAGTCACTTATTAAATTTTATTGTGTTGTTGTACTATGGTTGAATCATACTTATCAATATTGCTTTATTTATATCACATTTTAAAATTAGGAATGCTCCGTATTTCTGAACTATGTCTTCTCTTTTGGGACTCTGAGGAAGATATTTGTTTACTCTTTTATTAGACTTCTCTTAGGTTGGCATTTGAGTTATATATTTTATTTGAGACCTTAGATATGAAAAATATGTAAATCTAAGAGACATTCACAAGTTTATGAGGCACGGTTGTTTAAAACCATTTGAGATTTTCAAACTCCAATGTTTGAATTTCAAAAACTAATTACCACAATAATTTCTGAATGTTTGGATCTCACTGTTTTAATATCAGTATTAAGTCTTCAACACTGACCAACTTATGTAAGCTGCAATTATTGTCTGGGCATGATCTTCCACAGTCATTTTACAGATGTGCCTCTGTTTTCACGGTTGCTTTCAGGGTTTCTATTAATAGCTACATGAGATACTTCTAATTCTTAACTAGTACAGGGCTCAGCTCCTCTTCATTTTCTCATGTCCCCAGCTTTTAATGGCTATCATTGGGTATTCTGATATTTTTAACAAAGGCATGAAAATCACTTGACTATACTAACTCCTCTAGACTAACTCATGACAAAAGCTATGTCTCTATAGCAAATTCATTTTAAGAATTAATATAACTATTTAGATATTTTGGCACAAATTCCTCTCAAAATAAGATTTAAGCTTTAAGTAACTTCATTGGAATTTGTTTTATAAGTGTCCTTTTCCCATAATTAGTAGAATAAATGCATTCATACTATTTTTCACATAATATACATAATCACAAATCTAAAACCATATGAAGTTTTGGCCAACTATATGCAGAAATAAAAATAATGGGATTTTCTAGATATCTCATAGTACTCTACTTTTTGTTCTTACTCATATAATTCAGACAAAAGTATTTAATTAATTGAAATTACATAGCTTTGAGATAAGATGACAAATGGATCTCATTATATATACTTCGGGAAATATTTTTTGCACTGTATAAATGTAGTTAAAAAGAGTAAGATGGTATTTTTGTACTCAAAAGGCTTAGAATTTAGTGAGGAGTCATTGATTAGGTCTGACCTGACCAAAATAAAATATTCTCAAAGATGATTTCCCCTCCTGTGCTATAGGCTTTGGCTCATTGACCAAATTTGTCTTCTATTTACCTTCGTATCAGAAAAGGAGGTGCCATGAATGGGATCATGAGCTTTTCTATTTGTGCAGTAAATCCCTCCCTTCCCAGTATGCCTTATTATAGATAAGTAGTGTTTTGGTTTGGTTTTTATTTGAATCATATTTACTTATTTTTAAATTTACATACAGTAAAAGTCACTTTTTGGATGTACACTACCATGAAATATGGCAAATATAGAGTCATATAATCACCACCACAATGTAGAAACAGAAAAATTTCATCACCTCCACCCCTGCCCCCAAATAAAACCCCTTATAGTAGATGAAACTTTACCTCACCCTTAACTCCTGGCAACAATTGATCTGTTCTATATCCCTATAGTACTGCCTTTTCCAGAGTGTCATATGCATATAATTATATAGTATGCAGCCTTTTGAGTCTGGCTTCTTTCACTTAGCACATGCTATAATATTTGAGATTTATCCATATTGTTACATGCATCAGCAGTTTATTATATTTTATTTCTGAGTAGTGTTTCATGAATGGATAAACAGTATCTTTATCCATTCCCCAGTCAAAGGACATTTGGTTTGTTTCCTGTTTTTGATGGTTAAAAGCAGAGCTGCTATAAACATTTGTGTACAGGTTTTGTATGAACATAGGTTTTCATTTCACTTGAGTAAAAACCCAGGAGTGTCTTTATATTTTTAAAAAGTCTTAGCTTAACTGCCACATATTCAGAAAAACCTTTCTCTATTACCCTTTCTGAGGCAGATAGCATGTTTTCCCTTTTTTTGTTTCCTTAATAATGTTCATCATAATTTACAATGTTGTAGATTTAGTTGTTTCATGATTAAGTTTTTTCTACATCTCTCACTAGAATATAAGTAATAATAAGCACCATGAGGGCAACGACGATGCTCGTCTCATATATTAGTTAACCTCAGCACCTAGCTGGAATAGTGAGTTTATATCAGATGAATGAATACGGTAAAGGAGAGAAGGAAGGGAGGGAGTGAGGGAAGGAGGGAAGGAGGGAGGAAAGGAGGAAGAAAAGAAAAGGAAGAAAAAGAAGCAAATTTGTCAGAATAATGCTACTACGTGGGGAGGTTTGTGAGCTGTCAATCAACAGGCTGGCTGCATACCTTCCTCTTCGTTCACCTAACAGGTCTCCATTTAAAAATTCCATCCTCTTTTCCATCTTTATTTCATGTTATTCTACTAATGAATTTTTCAGTATAATCCTACAAAACTACCTCAAGTATTCCATCTTTATAGTTTCCAGCTTCTATACTTTTTTCATAATGAACAAAATAATTGTTTTCATTAAATGTTCTGTTCAAATGCCATGTTTTCTATGAAACCTAATCAATCCTAACTCTAACCTATCATAATATTTTACTTGAATCTCTCTGGTAAGAAATCACTTTCTGGTCAATGGTTCGTAGTCCTTCAGGTGTATATCTTACATCTTCTATACTATGGCCTTCCACAGCAGGAAGGATATATAGCTAATTTTTTTCTGAATCCCTTAAAGTATATGATGTAGTACCTTAACCATAGTATGTATTAAGTAACTTTTGTTGTAGCTTAATTATCCATCCAGGTACTAACAAATCAATAAACATTAAATAGCTCTAATTTTCACTAATATTTTTAGACCTTGGCTCTGAACAAGGCCTTTTATTTTTTTAAGGTGGAAAAATTAATTGTATGAATATTTTATAAGAGCTACTTTATACCTGATAACTATAAAATATTACAGCAGGCGATTCCAATCCTTATTTGCAGAGCATTGTGTATACAGGTATTTATCGTCCACTCCACACATCAATATTAAACATTAGGAAAATAAATTGCTTTTTTACTCCCTACTTTTCTTTTCTCCTTCTAAGTACCAGTACTGCAACAATTCTGTCAAAACAAGATTCTTAATTATGGCAGCTTTGCATTGGGAGGTTATTAATGTAGAAAAAACTGTTGACACATTATAGCTAAAATTTAGCAGAATGAAAAGTTTAATCAGCTATAAAAATACCAATGAATTAAATCCCAAATATGATATGGGCCATCACAGGAAAATGATTATTGATGTAGTTCTGAAAATAAGGTCTCGGGTGGGAAATCTTGCTGAATAAGGAAATGTGGGCTTACAGCACTCTGTCCTAAAGGAGAGAGATTGGCTATAAAAAGAAGAGCTTTATGTTCATCTGTCTAATAGAAGTAATTTGGTAACATGCTATGAATGGTGAGCTTGCAAAAAGCACAGTGTGAACTAACATATAATATTCCCTTGCCAGGAGTAGATTCATAGCCAGAACTCAAGGCTTGATGAAAACTACCCGAAGCTCATATACCCATGGAGTGTAATCATTGTCATCTTTGACGTGCTCTTTGTCAATTTATCATTATACCAATAACGTGAGCTCAACACTTTTCTTGCCTAGGGTTTTTGCACTGTATTTTCCCTCCTTCTGGATCATTATTTCCTTAAATTGTTGCATATATATATCCTCTCATCATTCAGGTCTCGGTTCAAATGTCAACTTCCCAGGAAGGGCTGCCATGATTGCTATAGCTTATTTATTCCACCCTCTCTAGTCTCACTAGGATACATTGCCTTATTTCTCTTATTCATTATCTTTGTCAATTTCTGGAATTGTTATTCTTCTGATTATTTGATTACTGTGTTTCTCTTCTACTAAAATGTAAACTCAATACATATAGCATGCTTGTTTGTTTTATTCTCTGCTCTGCTTCCAGTATTGAAATGATGTCTGGTATAAATAGTTATTCCATCAATATTGTAGAACAAATGGATGGACTTTATTTGGTACACCATCTTTTCCTAGCATTGTAGAGTCAGTCTTCAGCTTATTAAGAGAGATCAATAATGCATCAGCCATTTTCCTACTCAGGAAATGATGTGAAAAGATTCACTGTAAGTTCACTCACGGTGTTAACTGTAAAAACCTACTAGAGTTCTCAAATTTTAGAAGGAAAGGGAACACCTAAGGAGAAAAGCAGAAGGTAAGGAATTACTATTTATTACTATTTATTATTGAGGATCTATCATGTGCCAAATAAAATGTTAGATGCTTTACACATATTACACACTTATTCATCACCATAATAATAATGATAATAGTAAAATTATTGAATACCTACTATGTGCCCAGCACAATTCTAACATATTTCATTTTATTCCATTTTTCTCATTAAATCCTCACCATTAAACTTATGAGGTAGGTACTATTATTATCTTCATTTTATACAGATAGAAATGGCTTCTTTGCAGGTATTATTTTCTCATTTAAGATTGGAAAGCCAAGGTTAAAAGTAATTTTTTCAAGGCTACAAATCTAGTAAATAATAGAATTTGGATTTGAACCTAGATATTTTGTAATCTATGCTTTGTTCTCCTGACATGTATGTATGTATATATATAGTATGCATGTATTTAGGTGAGGTCTCCTCTAGTCAAGGACTGTTATTCATCCTTCAGAGATGAGTGATGGAAGATTCTTCAATCAGCGAAAAATCAATTATTTTCTGAGTGCCTGCCCATATGCTAAAATTGAATTTGTTTTTCTAAGAGTATACAAACAGCATAATGGAGAAGATAAGCCACAAAGCGTTTACTGTAAGTGGTAAGGTGTAATAAAATTGGTTAGAGAAGATTAACTTGATTATGGTGTTTATTGTTTGGTATGTATGTCAACTCAGGACAAAAGTTAGGGAGGATTGCATGATGCAGGCCATAGTCAGCAGGAGAGGCTTCAGAGATAGGTGGATCTTGTGTTGGGTCTTGAAGGATGGGCAAGAACAAGGAGAACAGAGAATATTTCAGAGAGAGAATAGTGGTAACAAAGGTTCAGAGAAAAGGAACAAGAAACTGAGCATGCAATGTGAAGGTATAAAGGAGAGGAGAGGTTTACTGGATTGGAATTGAAGATGTGGGTCAGAAGAAGTAAGTGGCTGCTCACACAGTTAGGTGGGACCAGGTTATGCTATTAAATACACTTCCCCTTTTGTTGCTCTCCTTTTCTACTGGCATCTTCTTGGCATGGGTGCTGAAGGCAGTGTGTGAAAAGAAAGAGGGTAAAGGGGGATCTGTCTCCTGCTCTTGTAAGCAGAGCAGCTTGACCATGGGAGTCTTGAGGAAATATATACTAAGAGTAGTGTGACAAAAGTGAGACCTCCTAGAGATGCACATTACAGCTAAAGACAAATTGGGTTTTTGCAGTGTGGACAGGGCAGATTGCCAATTCCATTCATTGTGCTTCTGATTATCTTTTTTATTTTTATGGTTAATTGCTTAAATATGGGCTTCTGCTTTACTTATGAGCCTAAAGATTCTTATGTGGACAATGTACTTCCATGGACTAAACAGACTAAAAAAAAAAAAATGTCTTACCCACTAAAATTAATTCTGGCAAGAAAAGTCAGTGTGTCATGTAAGCTCTTTGGGAGGCATTCTATCAACGAGAAAATTTTCTGTTGCCATTGCTTTAGCAGTACAAAGATAAATGGATGTTTGCAAGAAAATTATCTTGATACATAGAAATTCTGAGTCTTTGCCAAGTGTGTTTTATTTTGTTCAGAATTTTAAAAGGCAATTAGTCTATAATTTACTCAACCAGTATTCGATAATTAAACCTTAGAGTAACTACTACATGTCCTGTGCTTTTTGTTCTCTATATATTATTTCATTTAATGTTAATACTCTTGTAATTTTACTAAAAAAAATCTTAGGTTTAGAACTTAGCCCAAGATCACAGATAGCAAGTGAAAAAAACTGGAATTTAAGCTTGTTTTCTCTGATTCTGTGTCTCATACTCTTCCTCTCCATAATATTTTTATTTTCCAGGATTATGGAATTCCCCTACCTTGTTAGACAATGACAGGCTTTCCTTTCATCACTCCCTTACTCCATTCCTCCCTTCTTTCAAAGCAACCAATGAGATCTAAATTCTAGGAATTATTACATATTGTAGATACAAATAAAGTAAGATATTGTCCCTCACCAGGAAGGTATTACTAATCTATCAGCAGGACTAGATATTTAAATAATAAATGTGATGGAATATTAACAATGCCATGATTGTGTACATTCGTGGAGCCAAATCATTGACTCATTTTGCAGAGGGGAGTCATAAAGGGCTTCATAGCAAAAGTGACAATTGAGCTGAGTCTTAAAAGATAAGTAGGCATTTTTAAGAAAAACTAGTGACAAGCGCAAGTGACATCCTCAGCCCAGGGAAGAGCATACATGAAGGCACAGAGGTTTTAGGAAAACTGCAAGCCAAAGTCTCACCTTTGCAAAAGCATGTGAAGAACAACAATCTATGCAGGCTTTCATAAATCCTCTCTTGGGTAATTAGCTTTCTGGAATATTGCCAAGCAGCAGCAAATTTTCCTTTCTCAACACTCTTGGGAATATCTGAAAAGCATGATATATTTTCTTGCCACCAAACAGTATTAACATACTTAATTTGCATGAAACTACATGTAACAATGCCCGTATTAAATGCTAAGTGAGTTGATTGCTTTCAGACAGAGTTTCTGGGCAACTTTATTCTAAAAACCTTGTTAACCTTATCCATAAACCTAATGCTATTCCCTTTATTGAGGAATATTCAAGCTTTAGGGGTGCATGAGCAGTTTTTGCTCTGAAGCATGAACAGAACTAGGAAGTCTCTTTAATTTAAAAGTTCTTCAATGCCTCATAACACTATGTCTCCTTCTGAGTACAGCACGCTCTTGTCTTTTCCTTTCCAGAATCTCAAGTAAACTCAGACCTCCTAGTTTTTATGTTCCTTGTCTTGTCACCTGTCTCCTAGGAAAAAGTCCAGATTTAGAAACACAAGACTCATAATGACCCGACATTATTATGGAAGGAAAAGCTTTGCCTTAAATCTGTTGGTCACCATCTGTCCCATTGGCATTTTCTCCCTTGGCTAGAGTGTCACTGGATTGTCCAGGGGTCTCTCTGCTCATCCTGGTGTTACAACCTTTGTACAGACACATTACACATGAACCCTGCTGAGCTGGCACAGGTGTGTTCAGCAGGTGTCTCAGCTGTGTCACAAGCAGCCTTTTATATAACAGCAGTGTGGGCTTCACCACAGTGGGGAGGCATGAAGGGAAACTTCTGCATTGGATTAGGCACCTCTAACTGCCTCATTAGGTTTGATGCCCACATTGAACAGATTGATCTCAATTTAGACAAGATTAAGGTTTTAAAACTGTTTCTATTGAGCTGCTTTATTTGGCGCCCTCTTTGAGACAATATTACAGTGGGTTTAGCTCCTTCCTTCTCAAAACACTTTCACTGACTGAGATGGTTGGGACAAGCTTCTGACCATGACTACTGAAACTGCAGGTAACTGCAAGGGTTTTCTGCTGAACCGGGCTTGTGCGCTGTTCTGACCCTCTCTGCAAATGGCTTGTGTGCCTGCTAAACCTGGCTGCAAACAAAGAAGCTATCTCTCCTCACCAATTCACAGTTCCAACTAAATACCAAGTGCAGAGAAAAGAAATTGAAAGAGCAGAGTCCTGGGCTATGGAGGTTGAGAAATCTAGATTCAAGTTCTTGTTCCAATCTCTTACTAATTGTGTGACTTAGGACAAATTGCCATGGGTACATGGCAATAGAAAAATTGGCCTCTCGCTTATTCACTTGTGTCCCAGGCATTGTTCTACTTGCTTAGCAGATGTTAACTCATTTAATGGTCATAATGCACCTCTGAGGAAGACATTATCATTTTCCCTATTTTAGAGATGAGAAAATTGAGGCACATGGAGATTAAATGACGTAAGTTATATTTGCTGGCATAAGAGACACATTTCTTCCTTAACTGGATGCAGTATAGCACTGTGCTCTCATCCTGCTCCTCTTCCAGCTCCACCTCTGGGCAGCTGAAATTGTCTACTCCCTGCCCCTACCTCAGGGGCCCCCAACCCCCGGGCCATGGATTCGTACCAGTCCATGGCCTGTTGGGAACCGGGCTGCACAGCAGGAGGTGAGCGGCGGGCAAGCGACCAAAGCCTCATCTGTATTACAGCCACTCCCCATCGCTTGCATTACCATCTGAGCTCTGCCTCCTGTCAGATCAGCAGCGGCATTAGATCCTCATAGGAGCACAAACCCTACTGTGAACTGCGCATGCGAAGGATCTAGGTTGTGCGCTCCTTATGAGAATCTAACGCCTGATGATCTGAGGTGGAGCTGAGGCAGTGATGCTTTTTTTTTTACTTGCTGGGGAGCGGCTGCAAATACAGATTATCATTAGCAAAGAGGTCTGACTGCACAGAGACCATAATAAATCAATTGCTTGCAGACTCATATCAAAGCCCTATCAGTGAGTGGCAAGTGAAAGTAAGCTTAAGGCTCCCACTGGGTTCTGCACAATGGTGAATTGTATGATTATTTCATTATATATTACAATGTAATAATAATAGAAATAAAGTGCACCATAAATGCAACGCATTTGAATCAACCCGAAACCATCCGCCCCACCCCCCAGTCCGTGGAAAAATTGCCTTCCATGAAACCAGTCTCTGGTGCCAAAAGGTTGGGGACTGCTGCCCTACCTGTTGACTGGAGTTGCTCTTAGGGTAGTGAGGTTTATGGGCCGGTGGACTTTCAGAAGGCGAGAAAGGATACTGACCAAGTCCCACTGGCTTCCCCAAATTCCACTCTGGACAGAGCCAGGCAGAATCCAATAAGGGTATATGCTGTATGTAATGAAAATTGCTTAAAATGAGATGTGTTTTTCAAGCCAGGAATCAGGGAGTTTCATTTTAAGCCTTAGTATTGCATAGTGAGGTACATATAATGTTCCCATATTAAAGTTCACAAAGATCAAGTATGGAAGATCTCATGTGATGGGACAAGTGTGTATTCTCAGCACTCTCTAATTTTTGTAACAAATGAATTTGTTAAGGTTCGAATTCTGCTTATTGTACGCTTGAAAGCACATATGACTTCTCTGATCTCTTATGCTCCATTAAAGGCAAAACTTAACTTTAGACACAAGCACAAACACACGTGTTCTCACTGGTTTTTACAAACATGCACGTACTTAACAATCAGTGAGTGCTGTCCATCTATAAAGCCAAATTTGGGGGCTATTCAAAAGATTTTTTGTGACTCTGGTTTATCAAGACTAAAAACAAAAGCAAAATACAAAAACACTAGAGCTTCCCCAAATCTGTCCTGAATGTTTTTTCTTTTCTAAACCATAAGTTAAGTTCTCTAGGCTGAAACATTTCTGTTTTGTACTGGTCTCAGCCTATTGATAACCAGTGTTGCCTAGACCAGTCCCTATGGTTCTTATTATGATTGCAAGACATCCTCAGCAATAGCCATCGGGAAACCTTGAAAAAAATGTTGATTAGTTACAGATCTTGGAACTTACATGGCATACCTGGGACCACACAGCAAGGTTGTGAGTGGGGAGAGGGAGAAATGGGGGGGGGGGGGAGAGGGGGGAGAGAGAGGGAAAGAGAGAGAGGAAGAACCTGGGGTTCTGCTCTTATTGAGGTCCAGGGCGGGGGCCTAGGGTTCTTGGGCTCACTCTTTATTGGTGAATTTAAAGCAGTGATCTCAAAGGTCAGATATGGAAATCAACCAAGATCTGTAAAACAAAAGAGTGTGGGGGCTGGGAGGATAGGAACTGACTCTTCATAATGGTGTGGCTGGCAACGTGTTTATTAGAGGTATCCATATTTGAAGTGGATGCCTCTTTGAAGTAGATGCATGGCAATTAAAGATTAAGTCAGGCACATGCATTGCAAAAAGAAAAGCCAACTGTCAGGACTCACACTACAACATAGCATGGATTTGCTGATTTTGTTTCTTCTTTTTCTCTTTTTTAACTTGTAAGGCATGCATCACATCTGTGTTGACAGTACGTCACATCACATTTGTATTAACAATAGACCCATTCCAAAGCATGTTAACAGTTCAGGGTTATTTTGGAATGTCCTTTGAGTACACTACACATGGGCTGGGACCATTGATCTATTTACCAAAAAAAAAAAACAAAAACCCTTTCACCCAGTGGATGGAGACCATCATTTTTGTCTAGTGACAACAGAAGACAATCTATGGCCAGTGATAACGTTTACTGGAGTTTCAACTTCATCTGTGGTATATATAAATTAGCAGGTATTGTAGACGGGGGCTCAAGGCAGTAAAATAAAATGTTTGCTGGCATTGGGAGGCCTGGGCCACTGATCCATTTGCTTCACAGCCACACTGCCTCCGTCTGGGCAGTAGGTTCTGGTTACAGCTGACAGTGCTTGGGTTAACATGCTTTGAGGGTTCGAGCTTGAATCAAATTGTTTTCTTTTTGATAACACCATGGCATCTCCCTTTACACTGCTGAAGGGTCACCTCTATTATGCTGTGTTTCTTCCCAGCCACCACAGAGAAATGTTATGTCAGAGTTTGCCTGATCATTGTCACTATTTCCAAATTCTTTAGGCTGGTGACATTATGTTTCATGTCAGGCTTAACTTGGTCAGTCAAAGGGCCATAAAAGTAAGTGCCTAAAATCACAGAATTCCAGAATAGTTCCACTTCTGTAAAATTGCCAGCAGGCCTGAAGACCCTATCCAAATAGGTTTCAGCTACTAATGCCAAGTTATACTGAAAAACGTTGGCAAATATATAAATGTGTGATATATCAGAGCTAACACTTTTTAAAAATTTTTTCTCTTGGATAGTAAAGCAGAAGGTGGGTTTTTCACTGTCAATAATTCTATTCATCTGATTGATATTAGGGAGATAATAATTGAGCCTTCAGTTGATACATTTAAATGCTAATTATATTAACTTGTCTTGTTTCATAATGTATGGCTACAGGAGAGGGAAAGTGAGAGGGCAAGATAGAAATAGAAGGAAAGACTGTTTTGCATGTTACTACTATGAGGTAATCTTTTGGATTCTTTTCCAGCTCTTACATTTAAGATTCCATCATTCCATATTTCCAATTTGGAGTAAGGGCCATGAATTAAGTTCAACAGAAGAAACTGATAATTTTTCAATTCAGGTGAACCGGAAGTCAAGTTCAGCATGTTCAGACAATGCAAAGAACACGTGCAGATGCTATAGGTCCAGGAAAGTGCAAAGTGATAAATCAAAAAAGTGGTCCTCAAATGAAAACATAATAATAAAGAACCAAGGCTACTAAAATAAGGAACAGATAGGAACTTAGACAAAAGTTTTTGGCCATCAAAATTCAGGAACTAACTAGCTGCATTTTATGCACAGACTATTAACAGCCAAACCTCTTCTTCTTTCTTCCATTCTCTTCATTTCTACCAGAAGATCTTACTTGTCTTGAATCACATTCCCAGAGACTTGATTCTGTTTTCTAAGATGACAGCTGATTGGACTAATTTGGCTCAGATGCTCCTAAGAAGCTCAGCAGTTCTAGGCCATTGCTTACATTATGATCACCTGAGCTTAGAAAAGCCCAGGCCCTGCCACTTACCAATTAAATCCAAATAGCCCTGCCCTTGATACACAACACGTGGTCCCTGAGTAAGTAGCATCAGCATCACCTAGTAGCGTGTTAGAAATGCAGACTCCCAGGCCCAACCCCAGACTTGAATAAGAATGCATCGTAAAGAGATCTCTAGATGATTTACATGTACATTAAAGTTTGAGAAACGCAGCTCTAGGGCCAGAGATCAGCAAATGTTTTCTTTAAAAAAACAAATCACAGTAAATACAGTAGGCTTTGTGGGCCATATGTAATGTCACTTTTTTTTCTTTGTCTTTTATTTTCTTTTTAAGTAATGCTTTCAAAATGTAAAAGCCATTCATAGGTTGGGACATTCAAAATCAGATCATCGCTGTATTTGAATCACTCTATAATTTATGAGACTATTGACTAATGAAGAAATTAAAGGTCAGGAGTTTAAATTTCTTACCTAGGATAAGAGAGTAGTAGAGTGAGAACTACAATCCAGATTCTGCCTTTATTCTTTCCACTATTGTATTCTGCCTCTTTTTAACATTTTACATTTCTTAGGGATGTTTGCATTATGAATATGCCCTAAAGAGAACAAAGAGCTAATACTACATTAGCAAATAATACCTCCATTTATATAGTGCTGCTATGTGCCAGACCCTGGACTAAGATTTCAAAATATGTGAAATAATTTAATAATCTGCATATCAATGTTATGTGGAGTTACTGTCATATCCCTGTTTTCATTTGAGGAATCTGAGGATTAAAAAGGTTGATTAACAGGAACAGATCAAGATGTCAGAGTAGGAAGACCCTGAGCTCGCCTCCCTCAAAGAACTCATCAAAGCTACAACTATATATAAAACAACTCTCTCTGAAAATGACTTGAAAACTAGCAGAATGGCTCTTTTACAGCCAAGGTTGTAAAGAAAGAACTTTATGGAGTCTGGTAGGAGGGGAGGAATAGGATTCACACCTCTGTTGGGTGACCCAAAAGACGAGTGGGATCTCAAAGGCTCTGGCATCCTCCCTAAGGAGTGAGGGATTTAAGCTCCACATTGTGCACCCCAGCTCTGGGGTCTGGCACCAGGAAGTTGAGCCCTCTTGGTTTGTTGGAAAAGCAGTCAGCCTTGCCAGAGGGCTATAGGAAACTAAGACTCTACTCTTGAAGAACATGCACACAGACTTGCTTGCTCGCAGTCCCAACACAGAGTCAGCAGATTGAAAACTGCTTGGTGTTCTGGCTGCACTGCCGAGACACCCCCAGCATGCCACCCAGCCCACACCGGGCTCCAGCCACAGCCTTGCTCCAGCAACTGCCATTTTGCCTTAGGAGAAGCCAAGGCTCACACCACGATCCTGCTCCAGCCACTTGGGCCCTGGGCCTGCCTCCAGCCAAGGCAAAGACCACCATCAAGCAGGGAAGAAGCAAAGCTTGTTCAGGACTGCAGCTTCAGGCACTCGGCCCCTGGCCTTGCTCCTGGCCAAGCGGCAACAACCATCACACCTGGGAGAAGTATTGGCTTGCACTGAGCTCCAGCTCTAGCCCATATGGCTCCAGCTCTATCCCCCATGATGGCAGTGACTGCCAGCACACTCCAGGAGAAAATGCAGCCCACACTCGCTTGGAACCCAGCCCTCCTACAAAGCCACTGAGCACATGCAGATTGCATAGGGACACTCCCATACAAGAACATATCTTCAAGACTGGGATAGATAACTGTTTCACCTAATTTCATAGCGACAAAGTCAAAAAAATGAGAAGGCAGAGGAATATTCCCAACAAAAGAACAAGATAAAGAGTTCAAAGCAACAGTCATAAAAATGCTCACTGAACTCGGGAAGAGAATAGAGGAACATAGTGAGAAATTCAACAATGAACTAGAAAATATAAAAAATAACAAATCAGGATTAAGAATACAATAACTAAAATGAAAACATACACTAGAAGGAATTAACCTCAGATTAGTTGATGCAGAAGAACACATAAGTGACCTGATAGATAAAATAATGGTAATCACCCAAACAGAACAGCAAAAGAAAAAAACAATGACAATAGTTTAACTGACCTCTGGGACAACATCAAGTGTACTAATATTTGCATCATAGGGGCCCCCGAAGGAGAGGAGAGAGAACTGTTGAAAATGTACTTGGTGAAATTGTGGCTGAAAACTTCCCAAACAAGCAAAAACTAAGAGTTCATCACCACTAAACTGACCTCACAAGAAATGTTAAAAGAAAATGTCATAATAAGAAATAAAAGAATAGACGATGGAAAAAATCTCACTGGTAAAGGTAAATATATAGTAAAAGTAATGGATCAACCACTTAAATAAGCTAGTATAAAGGTTAAAAGACAAATAATTGTAAAATCAACAATAATTACAATAAACAGTTAAGGAATACACATAAAAATGTAACATGACAACAAAACATACAACATGTAGTGGGAGGAGTAAAATATGTAGATCTTTTAGAATGTGTTTGAACTTAAATGACTATCAGTTTAAAACAAATGGTAGATAGATAAATAGATAGAGAGATATATATGAACCTCAGGTAACCACAAATCAAAAACCTATAATAGATAAACAAAAAAGAAAGAGGAAATAACCCAAAGCTAATACTAAATAAAATCATCAAACCACAAGAGAATAAACTAAAAAAAAAAAAAAAAAAAGAAAGAAAAAAGAAAAGAACTGAGAGGAATTACAAAAACAGCCAGAAAACTGGTAACAAAATGGCAATAGGTACATAACTATCAATAATACCTTAAATGTCAATGGACTAAATGCTTCAATCAAAGATAGAGAGTAGATGTATAAATTAAAAAAACAAGACCCATCAATATGCTCCTACAAGAGACTCACTTCAGACCTAAAAACACACAGAGACTGAAAGTGAGGAGATGGACAAAGTTTATAACAAATGACAAAGAAGGGCATTATATGATAAAAGGGTCAACCCAAGAAGAGGATATAACATTTGTAAACAAATATGCACTTAATATTGGAGCACCTAAATATATAGAGCAAATATTAAAGATTTAAAGAGAGAAATGAACAGTAATACAAAAATAGTAGGGGATTTTAATCCAACTTACATCAGTGATTAGATTGTCCAGACAGAAGATCAATAAGGAATCATTGGACTTAACTGACACATTAGGCAGCTGGATGAACTTTATATATATATATATATATATATATATATATATATATATATATATATATATATATATATATATATAACATTTTACTCTGAAAACAGCAGAATATACATTTCTTTCAAATGCACATGGAACATTCTCCAAGAGAGAGCACATACTAAGCCACAAAACAAGTGTGAATAAATTTAAGAAGACTGAAATCATATCAACCATCTTTTCCAACCACAACTGTATGAAACTAGAAATCAACTACAGAAGGATAACTGAAAAAACACAAACACCTGGAGAGGAAACAACATGCTGCTAAAAAAAATGGGTGAACAAAGAAATCAAAGAGGAAATCAGAAAATACCTTGAGAAAAATGAAAATAAAAACACAACTTCCAAAATATATGGAATGCAGCCAAAGCAGTTCTAAGAGGGAAGTTTCTAGCAATACAGGACTACATCAAGAAACAAGAAAAATCTTAAATATAAACCTAACCTTACACCTAAAGGAATTAGAAAAAAAAAAAGAAGAAAGCCCAAAGTTAGCAGAAGGAAGTAAATAATAGAGTGGAAATGAATAAAATAGAGGCCAAAAAAAAAAAAAAAAAACCAATAGAAAAAATCAATTAAAGAGCTGATTTTTTTGAAAAGATAAACAAAATTGATAAACCTTTAGCCTGGCTCATTAAGGAAAAAAGAGGGCCCAAATAAATAAAACTATAAATGAAGGAGGAGAAGTTACAATTAAAATCACAAAACACAAACAAGCATAAGGGAGTACTACAAAAGTTATATGCTAACAAACTGGACAACCTAGAAGAAATGGGTAAATTCCTAGAAATGTACAATCTTCTAAGACTGAATTAGGAAAAAATAGAAAATCTGAACAGACAAATTACTAGAAGTGAAGTTGAACTAGTAATCAAAAAAATTCCAACAAACCAAAGTCCAGAGTCAGATGGCTTCACAGGAAATTCTACCAAGGATTTAAAAAGGAGTTAATACCTATCCTTATCAAACTAATCCAGAAAATTGAAGAGGAGGGAACACTTCCAAGCTCATTTTACAATGCCAGCATTACCCTGATCCAAAACCTGACAAAAGCACTACAAAAAGAAATTACAGGCCAATATCCCTCATGACCATAGGTGCAAAAGTTCTCAACAATATATTAGCAAACAAAATTCAACAATATGTAAAAAAGATCATATGTCATGATCAGGTGGGATTTATTCTAGGGATCCAAAGATGTTTCAATATCTGCACATAAGTCAATGTGATACACCACATTAACAAACGAGGGATAAAATCACAAGACCATCTCAATAGATATAGAAAAAGCATTTGACAAAATTCAACACCCATCCATGATAAAAACTCTCAAAAAGTTGACCTAGAGGAAACATACCTCAACATAATAAAGACCATTTATGACAAATGCACAGCTAACATCACAGTCAATAGTGGAAAGCTAAAAGCTTTTCCTTTAAGATCAAGACCAAGATAAGGATGCCCACTCTCAGCACGTCTATTTAACATAGTACAGGAAGTCCTAGCCACAGAAATCAGACAATGAAAAGAAATAAAAGGCATATAAATTGGAAAGGAAAAAGTAAAATTGTTACTATTTGCAGATGACATGATACTATATATAGAAAACCCTACAGAGTTCACCAAACATTATTAGGACTAATAAATGAATTCTGTAAAGTTGTAGGACACAAGATTAATATACAGAAATCTGTTACACTTCTATACACTAATAATAAACTATCAGGAAGAGAAATAAAGAAAACATTCCTATTTACAATTGAATCAAAAAGAATAAAATACCTAGGAATAAATTTAGCCAAGGAGGTAAAAGATATATAGTCTGAAAATTGTAAGACATTGATGAAGAAAATTGAAGACAATACAAATTAATGGAAAGATATTCTGTGTTTATAGCTTGGAAGAATAATATTTTTTAAGTGTCCATACTACCCAAAGCAATCTACAGATTTAATGCAATCCTGGTCAAAATACCCATGATATTTTTCACAGAACTAGAATGAGTAATCCTAAAATTTGTATGGAACCACAAAAGACTCTAAATAGCCAAAGAAATCCTGATAAAAAGAACAAAGTTGGAGGTGTCATGCCCCTAAGTTCAGACTACACTACAAAGCTATTGTAAGCAAAGTAATATGGTACTGGCACAAAAACACACACACAGATCAATGGAACAGTATAGAGAGCCCAGAAATAAACCCATGCACATGTGGTCAATTAACCTACAACAAAGAAGGCAAGAATATACAATGGAGAAAAGACAGTCTCCTCAGTAAGTGGTGCTGGGAAAGTGGACAGCTACATGTGAAAGAATATAACTAGAACGTTTCTCACACCACATAGAAAAATAAACTCAAAATGGATTAAAGACCTAAATGTAAGATCTGAAACCATAAAACTTCTAGAAGAAAACATAGGCACCATGTTCACTGTCATTGGTCTTAGTAATATTTTTGTGGATATGTCTCCTCAGGCAAGGAAAACAAAAGCAAAAATAAACAAATGTAACCTAATCAAACTTAAAAGCTTTGCACAGAGAAGGAAACCACCAACAAAACAAAATGGCAACCTACTGAATGGGGGAAGATATTTGGGAACAATATGTCTGATAAGGGGTTAATATCCAAAATATATTAAGAACTCATACAACTCAATCAAGAAAACAACCCAATTTAAAATATATATATACAGAGGACCTGAGTAGGCATTTTTTCCAAAGAAGAAATACAGAAGGCACAGGCATATGAAAAGATGCACAACATCAATCATTATCAGGGAAATGAAAATCAAAACCCCAGTGGTATCTACATAGGTATTATTGTCAGATATCACTGTCAAAATGGCTATTGTCAAAAAGACAAGAAATAATAAGTGTTGGTGAGGATGTGGAGAATAGGGAACCCTTGTGCACTATTGATGAGAATGTGAATTGGTGGAGCCACTATAGCAAACCATTGGGAGGTCCCCCCCACCAAATTAAAAATAGAACTGCTTTACATATCAGCAGTTCCACTTCTCAGATTTATTTGAGGAAAACCAAAACACTAATTTGAAAATATACATGCACCCCAATGTTCATAACAGCATTATTTACAATAGCCAAGATATGAAAACAACCTAAGAATCCATCAACAGATGAATAGATAAAGAAGTTGTGGTATTATATGTACAATGGACTATTACTCAGCCATAAAAAAAGAAATTTGTCATTTTTCACTACATGGATGCACCTGGAGGGTATTATGCTTAGTGAAATAAGTCAGACAAACACAAATACAGTATGATTTCACTTATATGTGGAATGTAAAAGATAAAGCAAAAGAACAAATGTAACAAAACCGAACAGACTCAAAGACACAGAGAACAAACTAGTGGTTCTTAGAGGGGAGAAGGGTGGGGGGAATGGCAAGATATATGAAGAGAATTAAGAGGTACAAACTACTAGGTATAAAATAAGGAATGTAGTCAATATTTTATAATAACTTTGTATGCAGTGTAATCTATAAAAATATTGAATTACTGTTTTACACCTGAAATTATTATAATATTGTAAGTCAACTATATGTCAATTTTTTAAAAAAGTTAAATAACTTGCCAAGTTTCACAACTAATGAATTTAAACCTAGGACTGTTGGAATGAAAGACTCTCATGTGAACCCACTACACTGAATTCTCTTTACATTATTGTGTAAGGAATAAAAACCTATAAACACCATGCTTCCCAACCTTGGGTTAACATCAAAATCACCTGTGGCACATTTTAAAAATATGGCCACTTGGGAGGACCTCTGCAGAAGGGGAGAGGCAGCACTGGGAAAGGAGGGCCTCTGGAGTGTGGGGTTCTGGAGTTTGGAGTTAGGGCCCTGAGTAAGGGTGTGTGGGTGGGGTTTAGGCCCAGCGTGTTGGAGGGTGTCTCCGAGTGTAGAGGTGGGGCCCTGGGTGGGGGTTTAGGGGCAGGCCTTGGGTTCTGCCCAGCAGGAAGGAGGCTCCAAGGGCAGAGGATTAGGCCCAGGAGTCCAGCAGGCTCCCTGGTGCCTAAGTGGACAGGGAAAGCACTGGCTGTGTTCCCTTCTGTTCCTTTGCACCCCTCCCCACCATCTCCTCCAGGGTTTCCCCCGTCTCCATCTCTGCTGGACCCCTAATCACAGAACAATATATCAAGCTTCATACCCCCACTACCTCTCCCTAACCCCTCCTCCACCCTGGTCATTTGGTCCGGATAGACAAAGGAGCAGTTCTGGAGGCTGGGAACTCTAAGATCAAAACGCTGGCAGATTCATTGTCTGTGTCAAGCAATATCTAGATATTACATGCACTCTGCCTGTCCCCTGCCTGAACCTGGGATTTTTCCACCGAGTGAGTGGTCCTGGGACCCACATTGGCATTGCTAATTTGGTGGATGAAGACATATTGACAGAACTGTTGTTGGTTATACCCTTTTGCATTCTCACTAGCAATGCAAAAAAGGGACTGTTTCTCCACACCCTTGCCAACAGATTATATTGTCAAGCTTTTGAACTTTTGCTAATGTGCCAAAGAAATAGCTATCTGGAGAGGGCAGACAGCAGAAGCAAGAAGAACTACAATCCTGCAGCCTGTGGAACAAAAACCACATTCACAGAAAGATAGATAAGATGAAAAGGCAAAGGGCTATGTACCGGGTGAAGGAACAAAAGATAAAACCCCAGAAAAACAACTAAATGAAGTGGAGATAGGCAAACTTCCAGAAAAAGAATTGACAGTAATGATAGTGAAGATGATCCAGGACCTCAGAAAAAGAATGGAGGCAAAGATTGAGAAGACGCAAGAAATGTTTAACAAAGATCTAGACAAATTAAAGAACAAACAAACAGAGATGAACAACAAAATAATTGCAATGAAAAATACACTAGAAGGAATCAATAGCAGAATAACTGAGGCAGAAGAACGGATAAGTGACCTGGAAGACAGAATGGTGGAATTCACTGCTGCAGAACAGAATAAAGAAAAAAAGAATGAAAAGAAATGAAGACAGCCTAAGAGACCTCTGGGACAACATTAAGCGCAGCACCATTCACATTATAGCAGTCCCAGAAGGAGAAAAGAGAGAAAAAGAACCAGAGAAAATATTTGAAGAGATTATACTTGAAAACTTCCCTAACATGGGAAAGGAAACAGCCACCCAAGTCCAGGAAGTGCAGAGAATCCCATACAGGATAAACCCAAGGAGAAACACACCGAGACATATAGAATCAAATAGGCAAAAATTAAAGACAAAGAAAAATTATTGAAAGCAGCAAGGGAAAAATGACAAATAATATACAAGGGAACTCCCATAAGGTTAACAGCTGATTTCTCAGCAGAAACTCTACAAGCCAGAAGGGAGTGGCATGATATACTTAAAGTGATGAAAAGGGAGAACGTACAACCAAGATTACTCTACCCGGCAAGGATCTCATTCAGATTTGATGGAGAAATCCAAAGCTTTACAGACAAGCAAAGGCTAAGAGAATACAGCACCACCAAACCAGCTCTACAACAAATGCTAAAGGAACTTCTCTAAGTGGGAAACACAAGAGAAGAAAAGAACCTACAAAATCAAACCCAAAACAATTAAGAAAATGGTGATAGGAACATACATATTGATAATTACCTTAAACATGAATGGATTAAATGCTCCAACCAAAAGACACAGACTTGCTGAATGGATACAAAAACAAGACCCATATATATGCTGTCTACAAGAGACCCACTTCAAACCTAGGGACACATACAGACTGAAAGTGAGGGAATGGAAAAAGATATTCCATGCAAATGGAAATCAAAAGAAAGCTGGAGTAACAATACTCATATCAGATAAAATAGACTTTAAAATATAGACTGTTACAAGAGACAAGGAAGGACACTACATAATGATCAAGGGATCAATCCAAGAAGAATATATAACAACTATAAATATATATGCACCCAACATAGGAGCACCTCAATACATAAGGCAACTGCTAACAACTATAAAAGAGGAAATCGACAGTAACACAATAATAGTGGGGGACTTTAACACCTCACTTACACCAATGGACAGATCATCCAAAATGAAAATAAATAAGGAAACAAGCTTTCAATGACACAATAGACCAGATAGATTTAATTGATATTTATAGGACATTCCATCCAAAAACAGCAGATTACACTTTCTTCTCAAGTGCGCACGGAACATTCTCCAGGATAGATCACATCTTGGGTCACAAATAAAGCCTCAGTAAATTTAAGAAAATTGAAATCATATCAAGCATCTTTTCTGACCACAACGCTATGAGAGTAGAAATGAATTACAGGGAAAAAACCGTAAAAAACACAAACACATGGAGGCTAAACAATACGTTACTAAATAACCAAGAGATCACTGAAGAAATCAAAGAGGAAATCAGAAAATACCTAGAGACAAATGACAATGAAATCAAGACGATCCAAAACCTATGGGATGCAGCAAAAGCAGTTCTAAGAGGGAAGTTTATAGCTATACAAGCCTACCTCAAGAAACAAGAACAATCTCAAATAAACAATCTAACCTTACATTTAAAAGAACTAGAGAAAGAAGAACAAACAAAACCCAAAGTTAGCAGAAGGAAAGAAATCATCAAGATCAGGGCAGAAATAAATGAAATAGAAACAAAGAAAACAATAGAAAAGATCAATAAAACTAAAAGCTGGTTCTTTGAGAAGATAAGCAAAATTGATAAGCCATTAGCCAGACTCATCAAGAAAAAGAGGGAGAGGACTCAAATCAATAAAATTAGAAATGAAAAAGGAGAAGTTACAACAGACACTGCAGAAATACAAAGCATCCTAAGAGACTACTACAAGCAGCTCTATGCCAATGAAGTGGACAACATGGAAGAAATGGACAAATTCCTAGAAAGGTATAATCTTCCAAGACTGAACAAGGAAGAAATAGAAAATATGAACAGACCAATCACAAGTAATGAAATTGAAACTGTGATAAAAATGTTCCAACAAACAAAAGTCTAGGACCAGATGGCTTCACAGGTGAATTATATGAAACATTTAGAGAAGAGCTAACACCCATCCTTCTCAAACTCTTCCAAAAAATTGCAGAGGAAGGAACACTCCCAAACTCATTCTATGAGGCCACCATCAACCTGGTACCAAAACCAGACAAAGATACTACAAAAAAAGAAAATTACAGACCAATATCACTGATGAATATAGACGCAAAAATCCTCAACAAAATACTAGCAAACAGAATCCAACAACTTATTGAAAGAATCATACACCATTATCAAGTGGGATTTATCCTAGGGATGCAAGGATTCTTCAATATACGCAAATCAATCAATGTGATACACCATATTAACAAACTGAAGAATAAAAATCATATGATCATCTCAATAGATGCAGAAAAAGCTTTTGACAAAATTCAACACCCATTTACGATAAAAACTACAGAAAGTGGGCAAAGAGGTACATACCTCAACATAATAAAGGCCATATATGACAAACCCACAGCAAACATCATTCTCAATGGTGAAAAATGGAAAGCATTTCCTCTAAGATCAGGAACAAGACAAGGATGTCCAGTCTCACCACTATTATTCAACATAATTTTGGAAGTCCTAGCCGCAGCAATCAGAGAAGAAAAAGAAATAAAAGGAATACAAGTTGGATAAGAAGAAGTAAAACTGTCACTGTTTGCAGATGACATGATACTATACATAGAGATCCTAAAGAGGCCACCAAAAACTACTAGAGCTAATCAATGAATTTGGTAAAGTTGCAGGATAGAAAATTAATGCACAGAAATCTCTTGCATTCCTATACACTAATGATGAAAAATCTGAAAGAG
This sequence comes from Balaenoptera ricei, assembly GCF_028023285.1. Taxonomy (NCBI): domain Eukaryota; kingdom Metazoa; phylum Chordata; class Mammalia; order Artiodactyla; family Balaenopteridae; genus Balaenoptera; species Balaenoptera ricei. Next base: position 78,441,739 of record NC_082646.1, on the reverse strand, counting down.
AAATGAAGGAAACACTCCCATTTACCATTGCAACAAAAAGAATAAAATACCTAGTAATAAACCTACCTAGGGATACAAAAGATCTGTATGCAGAAAACTATAAGACACTGATGAAAGAAATTAAAGATGATACCAACAGATGGAGAGATATACCATGTTCTTGGATTGGAAGAATCAGTATTGTGAAAATGACTATACTACCCAAAGCAATCTACAGATTCAATGCAATCCCTATCAAATTACCAATGGCATTTTTTATGGAACTAGAACAAAAAATCTTAAAATTTGTATGGTGACACAAAACACCCCAAATAGCCAAAGCAGTCTTGAGGGAAAAAAACGGAGCTGGAGGAATCAGACTACCTGACTTCAGAATATACTACAAAACTACAGTAATCAAAACAATATAGTACTGGCACAAAAACAGAAATATAGATCACTGGAACAAGATAGAAAGCCCAGAGGTAAACCCACGCACCTATGGTCAACTAATCTATGACAAAGAATGCAAGGACATACAATGGAGAAAAGACTGTCTCTTCAAGAAGTGGTGCTGGGAGAACTGGAGAGCTACATGTAAAAGAATGAAATTAGAACACTCCCTAACACCATACACAAAAATAAACTCAAAATGGATTAAAGACCTAAATGTAAGGCCAGACACCATCAAACTCTTAGAGGAAAACATAGGAAGAACACTCTTTGACATAAATCATAGCAAGATCTTTTTTGATCCACCTCCTAGAGTAATGGAAATAAAAACAAAAATAAACCAATGGGACCTAGTGAAACTTCAAAGCTTTTTCACAGCAAAGGAAACCATAAACAAGACAAAAGACAACCCTCAGAATGGGAGAAAATATTTGCAAATGAATCAACAGACAAAGGATTAATCTCCAAAATATATAAACAGCTCATGCAGCTCAATATTAAAAAAACAAACAACCCAATCAGAAAATGGGCAGAAGACCTAAATAGACATTTCTCCAAAGAAGCCATACAAATGGCCAAGAAGCACATGAAAAGCTGCTCAACATCACTAATTTTTAGAGAAATGCAAATCAAAACTACAATGAGGTATCACCTCACACCAGTTAGAATGGGCATCATCAGAAAATCTACAAACAACAAATGCTGGAGAGGGTGTGGATGAAAGGGAAACATCTTACACTGTTGGTGGGAATGTAAATTGATACAGCCACTATGGAGAACAGTATGGAGGTTCCTTTAAAAACTAAAAATAGAATTACCATATGACTCAGCAATCCCACTACTGGGCATATACCCAGAGAAAACCATAATTCAAAAAGACACATGTGCCCCAATGTTCATTGCAGCACTATCTACAATAGCCAGGTCATGGAAGCAACCTAAATGCCCATCAACAGATGAATGGATAAAGAAGATGTGGTATATATATACAATGGAATATTACTCAGCCACAAAAAGGAACGAAATTGGGTCATTTGTCGAGACATGGATGGATCTAGAGCCTGTCATACAGAGTGAAGTAAGTCAGAAAGAGAAAAACAAATATTGTATATTAACGCATATATGTGGAACCTAGAAAAATGGTACAGATGAACCGGTTTGCAGGGCAGAAATTGAGATACAGATGTAGAGAACAAACGTGTGGACACCAAGGGGGGAAAGCAGTGGGGGGATGAGGGGGTGTGATGAATTGGGTGATTGGGTTTGACATGTATACATGGATGAAAAAAAATTTTTTTTAATTAAAAAATTAAAGTTAAAAAGAAAATATATGGACACTTGGGCACTGCTTTTGTGGATTCTGATTCAGTAGGTTTGTATTGAGGCCTAGGCATCTGCATTTTAATTGAACTTCATAGATGCTTCTGGAGCCCAATAAGTTTTGCATTTTTTTAGTATTTTATTAGCATGAGACCTCATATGTTCAAGTGTTGAAAAAGTAGAGTTTAGATTGTAATGTCAAAACACAAACAGAAGTCCCACATGTTTCAGAGCATTCAGAAGCAACTTTAAATCCAGTCCAGCTCTGCTGAGGCCCTGACACCCTGCGTAAATGCACCCCATTTGAGGGTTCAGGAGAAAGGTACTGGATCCTGCTCTCTTGTCATCCATTTATTGGATATAGTTACTATGGACAGGTTATTTGGAACCACAAAGTTACCATCTGCTTCCAGAAGCCTCAGCATGTGCCTTACTCAGGATTGGGACTCTCACCATGGTCCACCATCTGGACCATGGTTCACTGTATGGAATGACCAGCTGCTCTGGTGTTCTCTGAAGTGTGTTGTTTTCTCCAGATCGAAAACCACAGTGTTCCATATTCCATTCTTTTTGCAGTAGCTCTCACAAGCCTGACTTCAGTAAATAAACACTTTCATTGTCAGGCAGTGCCTTCATTTCTATGTCTCTAGCAACTAGCCTCATCTAGTGAAACTTTGCAATCTACTTAGTAGTGCCCCAGTACCTTCCAAAGTTCCCTTCTTACCACAGTAAGTTATAACAGCTAAACTTTCTACATCTGACTTTGAAATAATATTCTTGATTTCTCTTTGTTGTCAAACAGTTTTCTCCTAAACCATCCTTCACTGTCCTGAGGACATTAAGCTTCATTCTCACTCTTCTCCCTGTGGCTCCTTCATATGCCAGGAATCCTGCAAACCATTGTGCTTTCAACCCCTACATAGTGTTCCACAGAACCAAGCTGTTGGCTAGGAAATTTATAGAGCACTTGGTTAAAAACTCTTAAATCAGTCTGGTTTTTTAAAACTGGAGACTGCTTTTGGCAGCAACACTCTTAAGCATCTTGCTTGGCTGGTATTTTTAATTAACACAGCTAAATGCCTTGTATTATTTGTCCAGGCCAGCAGGACGAAATTAACAGAGAGACAAAGGCAGAGATGTTGACAGGGCTGAGAACCAACTTTGGAGAGCTTGGTCTTAATCTTACTGCAAGGTTAAACAAAGTTTCCCTAAATCCTTCAAAGCATTTGCCCCTTTCCGAACTTGAGACTGAAGTTGCTAGCCTTTGGCAGCCAGGTTCACTAGGGTAATCCAGGCTCTGGGGATTTTGAAAGGGAAAGGCTAGAATTAACTTACGCCAAACACCTCACAATCAGAAATAGCTATTCAACATTCAACACCTACTGGCTTCATAACTGTAAATAACAGTATTTAAAACTGACAGAGTATCATTAATGTATGAACTTGTTTCATGCTCCAAACAACCCTGGAAGTATCATTATCCCAGCTTTTGGATAGGGAAACTGGAACTCACAAAGCTTTAAGTGAACTTTTTAGGGGATAAAGATGTAGGTAAATAGTAGAGTCAAAATTTAATTTAGCTTTTCTAATTTCAAGTTACCTATAATGACACTGTGATTACATTATATCTGATTTAGTGAAGATTCTATCCAATGAGCAAATTTCCAGTGGGGAAGTGCTTGCTAACTACAGGAAAAGGGACAACTCATCATAGCACAGATGATCAATCCATTCCATACAGAATGCAAGAGACGTGTTTTCTGTCATGGCCTAATTTAAGCTTGCACTAACAGGGACTTTGGGAATTACAGCTCTTTTTGTTCCCTCTTGGTGAGAATTAGCTTGGGTTATGATCGAACTGGCTTGAGAAGGTATACTAGTGTTTTTAAAGCAACAAAAATAGAGAAAGAAAAAGAAAAAAAAAAGAGTCAGAGCTCCAAACTGGGAATGGGGGAGCTGCTTCTTTCAGCCAGAGTTTGTGACAAATGCAATGAAGACTCAGGCTGGTTGACTAGTTCCTTCCCAGCATGTCTCCTTCTTACAGTTAATGTTTATAAAATGTTCTACTATGAAGATATAATTAGAAAGTAAAATCTTAGCTAGAGTTCAATTAACTGGATCATTCATTTAGTGGATTATTCTTTCTTTCTGAAGTATTCTCATCAAGAGAAAGAGAAAAATCTCAAGATAGCAAGGTGATAATCAAGATAGAGACAAAATAAGATGTTACCAGTGTCCAGGCTGTGTCCTGGGGTTGGCACACGCATAGCCTAACTCTGCCCCTAAATTAACTGTGTGGTCACAGACACATCCATTTATGCTGTGAAGTCTTCACTCCTATTTGTGGCTAGTTGAAGGAGGAAGCTGTGGGGTGAACTGGTATCCAGGTACCACAGCTTAGATACTGTCAAACTTGGTGATTCAGTTTGTTCATCTATAAAATGAGGATATAATCACTGATTTCAAAGAATTATTTAGAAGATTAATTATGATATTTTCAAAAATTTTGTAACCTGTAAAGTACTATGCATTTAATAATGATTGACATTATTTGAGTAATTCCTATGTATCAAGCACTATTCTAAGATACCTATATACACACATATACACATATGTTAATTTTTGGATATTAATTCATTTAATTGTCACCAAACCAACATGGGTTAGAGAATATTATTCATTTGAAATATGAGGAAACTGAAGTGCAAAAAGTTTATATGCATATAAGAATTATTATTATTCATTCAAAAATACGTGTTAAGTGCATACTTTGAGTCAAGTACTTCTCTCCTTTTATCTTTTTCTCTGTTAACTCCTCCACCCTCTCCTGTTTCTCCTTCCCTTCCTCCTTTTTGCCCTTTTCCTCTTTCTTCTTCAGACAATAAAAAAAATAATGCTAGACTCAAAGGCAAAAGATCTGTGCCAAGTTCTGGTGTTATGTGGTCTTGAGCAAATCACTGCTTCTCCTTGTATCTATTTTCTACCAATCTCATAGGCTGGTTGAAATGATGAGTAGGATAAAATAAAGAGAAGATACTTCCTAACTTAACAAGCTTATATATAGGTAAGGAAGTGAAACTGTTACCATTGACATTACAACTACTACTAGATAATTTCTAAGATGCTGTCATTCCTGACATCCTAAGAGTCTAAGACTCTCCATCTCACACAACACAGAACTGATGCATAGGATGATGACTCAGGGAACCATCCAGTCTCCAAGAAAGCAGGCCAGCAGATAGGAATGCAATCTCTAGTTAACCAGAAAATGAAAACAGCTAATCATGCTTTAAACAATCTGGTTTATGAATGTTTTTAGTCTGTATTGAATAAGTGCTGATCTGCCTGGGAAACTGATAGGGTAGGAAAAAAGATGAACTACCAAATATGAAAAGGTATATAAGAGTTGTGATAGCAATTTGTCACATTCTACTAACTGAATTGTTATACACTTGTATCAGGAAAAGAAATTGAGACTGTCTGCTCTGAAAGGGCAGGGAATAAGTCAATTAAACTTGCCCTGTGAAGCACTCATCTGTTCATGTGTTTGCTGAATAAATGCCTATTGATGATGAGCATGAAGCAATTAGGAATTGGGAGAATAGTGATAAGCCTTGAATGCATCGGTCAGAAAATCTCTGGTCACAATTCTAGCCCACATAACAGATTTTTGAAAAGCCCTGGTGGTTTTCATTTAATTTAGTTACAATTAGTAAGTCTTGACCTTGTGACAGGCACTGGGCTAGGCTCTGGTGATAAAATAAATGACTGCTGCTCTCAAGAAGTTTGTATTTGTCACATTAGTTGCCCTGGTTATAATGATACGTGAGGTCTTTTATGGTAAGGAGAGATAAAACCCCAACATTGATAAAGTTTGGAAATTCATTTGTTAATAGAAGTTTTCTAGAACAGAATGCGAAGAGAAACCCAAAAGACCCAAGTGAGTCCAGCAAACTCTCCAGACTGGTGCTTCAGTGAAAGGATGCACAGCAGAAGGGTTAGGTGGCTGTAGTTCTCCAACCTTTTGAGCATCTGAGTCTCATCAGTTGGAAGGATGTGGGAAGCAGCATTATTTCTATTGCATCATGAAAATTCTCCACATATGTTTATGTATATGAGGGAGGGAGGGGGATTAAGACCTAGTTTCCAAATTAATATTCATTAAATGCTATTATACAGAATGTTAATTAGTAAATCAACCAGAAAGAGTTCAATACATGAATAATTTGGAAAAATGTTGTGCCCATGTATTACAGAGCTCCTTGGAGACTTTACTATGCCAATGCACCCTGTGAATCTCTAAGAAAGGTAAAATTCTATTAGGATGCATGGGACCAGGGCTAGCCTGGAGTTGACCCACGTTCGCATTGGAACTAATGACCAGTGTCACAATTCTCACTGGAAATATACAGACTGAAAGAATTTTGTGAACATTTTAGTGAGTTATTTGCATATGTCCTTAGCATCTGGAGGAGTACATTACAATTATCACTGCTGCTTTAAGCCCTCCAAATTCTCAGACTTGCTTGTATCATAATTTCTCTTTTTATATCATGAATCAGACTTTGACACTCTGCACTTATAACATTCCATTTAGTTGCCATGATGTATTTGGTAGACATCAGCAAGAGACTATTATGGTTTCAATGTGCATGTGTATGCACGTATGTGTGTATATTTCCTTTTCAGAAGACAGATCACCAGCAGTCTCCTGCTATTGTGTGAGTGGTAAATGCCACAATGAATAGTCATTTATTGTATCCCCAATTGTTACTGGCATTAATAACTCTGGAACTATGGCTGTGTTTGTTGTGTCAACCAGACATATTCCCGCTATTAACTTTTGGATAACAGCAGCAGCTTGTCTAATGAAAAATAATGACTTTAAAACAAAGAACTCTAAATAATTTGATTCCACAGAGAAGCCAATAACAGAAAATCAGGGCATCCTCTCCAAGTTCCCACACTTCCTGCAGCACTAGTTTTGAATGACTTTATTAACTCTGTCTCTGTAGCAGTGCAGGAGACATAAAAGTTAGTATGAATATCTTTTTTTCCTTCATTCCTCAGGTCTCTGAGGATCTGAACAATGCATTTGAAATGGTTGATTGTAGCATTCTATTAGATAAATTAACCTCCTCGTGTGTGATGCTTCAACTAAAAATTGGATCACAACTTATGCAAACCTAATAAGCTAAAGACACTGTGTGTGTGCGTGTGTGTGTGTGTAATAGGAGGAATATTTCCATTCCTGTTAGTAAATTATGAGAAATAGGAAACAATTGCATTCTCAGCCCAATAGGAGATTTTTTTTTTTTTTTTTTTTTGCATATTGCCATGCTGATTCTAAATGTGCACTTGCAAAATGGCATCATGGCTTAAAAGGCACACCAGTTTGATTGTGTGGATTATAAAGTCATTTATTTATGTACCCATTTGTATACAGTCTTCATTGCTACAGCATCTGGGAGTCTGACATTACTTAAAAAACGCAATTAAATTTGAATACCTCATACTGGAACCTTATTATAAACTTGTTATTTCCCTTTCCTTAATTTCATCCCATTACTCCTAATTATAGTTTTCTATCATAAACAGTTCTTCAATTATTTTTCCCCCTGGGGAATTTACAACCAGAGATGAAACCTTTCTTTCTTCCTTCCACGGCTATTTTAGTCTCCTGAACAGTAGCAATGAAGCCGATGCAGCCATACTTTCTATTCTATATATGTAGAACATTTCTGTGAGAGGGACTCCTTAAAGAACAAAGGTCCTCGTCAGGTGAATGTAATTTATCTGTAAGTTAATGCAGGTTCAAAAACAAATGAGGCTGGCGGTTAACTTGGCTTTTAATTTTTGCTAGACTCCAGGTAAATTTGGACAGGTAAAAAGGTCATTTTCTCTAAGACCCTGTTTCTTTATTTGTGAAACACGCATAAAAATTTGTTCTACCTATTTCACAAGGATATTTTGAGTTAATAAACTTGAAAAAAATGCTTTTGAACCATAGAGTCTTATTCAAATGTTGGAAGAAAGTGTTACATAGGAATTGTTGATGGAGCTCTTTCTATGTGCTGGGCACCATGCTAAGGAATGCATGTATGTTCTTTTATCCTCCCACAACTCCTTAAACCTCAATTACAGATGAGCTCAATGAGGCATAGAGAGGTAAAATAGTCTATCCAAAGTAAAAATGCACAAACAAATACAAGGAAGAAGCAGGGTTGGAATTTAAATACAGGTCTTTCGGACTCCATAATCTGACTCACAGTAGCAGAATTGGAAAGCAGATCGAAGGGGTCTACCATCTGTATTTATGAAACAGAGCCATATGGGTGCATGAAAGGTGATCAAGGTAGGGATATTATCTACACTTGAGTAATGAAAAATGTGGTACTGAACTGAACCTTCAAGAGTAGCCTAGGTTTGGAAATATGGAATTGGTATTGTGATGGTTAATTTTACGTGTCAACCCGAGCAGCCATAGTGCCCAGATTAAACATTGTTTCTGAGTATGTCTGTGAAGGTGTTTCTGGTTGAGATTAGCATTTGGATTGGTAGACTCAGCAAAGTAAATTGCCCTCCCCAATAAAATAAGGCATCATTCAATTCTTTGAAGGTCTGAATAGGACAAAAGGGGAGGGAAAGAATTCGACGCTTTTTTCCTGCCTCACTGATTAGGCTGGGATATCTCATTTCATCTTCTCCTGCCTTCCAGCTGAGATTTACATCACAGACTCCCATGGTTCTCAGGCCTTCAGAAGGGCTCAGACTGAATTACACCACTAGGTATTCTGGGTGTCCAGCTTGCAGATGGCAAATCATGGGACTTCTCAGCCTCCATAATTGCATGAGCCAATTTCTCATGAGTCTCTCTCTCTCTCTCTCTCTCTGTCTGTCTCTCTCCCTCCCTCCCTCCCCTGTCTCTCTATAGATAGAGATATAAATCTATAGATCTGTAAATCTATCTAGAGGTAGATAGATAGATATAAAAGATCTATCTCCCATTGATTCTGTTTCTCTGGAGAAACTTGACTAATACAGGTATAAAGAGAATGAGCAGATCCTCCACTGTGGGAGAGATCAGAGATCTGTAAATGATTCAATTTTGCTAAAACCCAGCCTGTGCAAAGGAATTAATTGGGAAGTAAGGCAGGCTAGCCCTTATTACAGACAGCCTTGAAGACAGGTTAGAGATTCTGGACTTTCTTTAGTAAAATAAAGCATGAATCTATTTTAGAATTAATGTTCTCAAAATTAATATAAGAAGAAGAGGAGGTATAAAAGAGGAATAGAAGGAAGAGGAGGAAGAAGAAAAGGAGGAAGGAAAGGAAGACCAGAGAAGGGTGAAGGAAAGGAAGGGGAAGAGGAAGGAGAGGAGGAGGAGAATGAAAGCAACAGCAACAAAAACAAAACAAAATGTGGCGTATGTGGGGTCTGTTCTGACAAAGAGAGAATGGAGTTTCTTTATCTTCCCCACTCCCACCCCCTACACACACACACACACACACACACACACAGACGTAGGTAACTTATGCTTAAACACCTAATCCTAAAGCCATGATCTAAATACCTTGCCCTGTGCTGCCAGTTGTCTTGTGCTAAGGATGGAGCCTCAGGTTAGAGGACGCTTTAGTTTGAGAGAAGTCATGAGGTAGCCACGTTCATGGCATAATGGCGGCTCCTGAAATTTTGTTTAGAGGAGTTAAATGGCTCTGTATAGTGAAGTACTAGGAATTTTAAGTTCTCCTCTTATGAACAAAGAAAACAGAAGTGATGTTTCTGGGCATTCACAAAGGAAAAGATTTGGAGACAGTTTTCCTGAGATAGGATAAGTCAGACCTCAGCAACAGGGTGAGAATCTGTGGCCTACAGAGATAGATGACAGGCAAACTTTAACCTCACGGAGGTCTGGTGTTCAGCATTAAGCTGTTTTCTGATTGGTTTTGTAATTCTGCTTTGTTTTCCCTCAATCTTCCATTAAACTCTACATAGACAACTTATATAACTATTGCTCAGAAAATGCAGTCTGGGAGAGGAGCAATAGGCTTAAGTTTTGGAGGAAAGCAGACCAGAGAGAGTTGGAGCAGCTCCGAGTCCTGGCAGGGTAGCAGGGTCAGTCTGAGAGAGCTCAAGAACTGAGCTGGAAGCAGGAACAATCCTTGGGGCAGTAAATAAACTGCACCCTCCCCGACTCCAGGAATTCTCAAACATCTGGCAGGGCATTGGACATCTCACATTTTATGAGATTAGGGTCTGGAGTTCTTTCATTTAGATATTAAAGCAAGGGGGTCTCAAAACGCTGGAGGATTCAGTAATGCTTGGACAATGCAAATAACACCTGTGAGGGTCTACAGTCTTCCCTGTTCATTGCTGTATTATTTATTTACTCTTTTAAAAATGAGGGGTTTAAATAGCTTCCTTTCATGTCACAGATGCCCTGACTGTTGACTCTCGGCTATTGATGACGGCACTTTTCTTCAAATTCTTGCCAGTTTCTCACACTGTACCAAAGTGTCGGTTAGGCCCTGGGTTACTGGCTAAAGGCAGGAAGTATTCTGTTTCCACTTATTATTGGAAAATATTTTGACCTAAATCTACTCAAAGCCTTTTATCTTTTCTGATTTCACATGCTATTTGGGCAATTTTTATTGGGGATTTTCTCCCTGATGAGGGTAATTCTTTTGCACTAATAATTGTGCCATTTTCATCAGTAGGACACACATTTATGGTTTGAATACATTACAGTGAAATCCTGGTTGAAGTTGTTCCCTTTCTCTGGCTTGTTTTAGGCAAAAGACCCTGACCAAGAAATGTGACACAGAAGATGCTTAGGATAGATAGGAATGATCTAACTGCACACAAAATGCAATATTTACATGTTGATTTACACCTTTTTCAATGTCCTGTAACTAGTCTTCACATCCTTGTAAAAGATTTAATTATTTGCTAAGTGCAACCTTAAATAGTCACTGAGATTCATAGCAATTAGAAATAATTTGCTTTTCAGGAGGACTCTCATCCTTGTAGTTTTCTGAAGATAAATCATTTGACCTCAGGCTCATAGAGAAGATAAGCCCAAGTATGACTTGGAAATAGCATGGCCTCAGCAAATGCTGAGCCAAGAAGGCTATTTAAGTTCGTCAGTGAGAACCCCAAACCACATATATTCTATACATTTTGGGGCTTTCTCAAAGTAGTAACAAGTGGCTTACGCTACCAGAGTAAGAACCTCCTAACTCACAGGCTAGTGATGTTTCCACTACAAAATTCTGCCCCTGTCACAAGCCATCAAATGACTTCATCCAGGATGCTTGAGCAATATGTGCCTCAATTTTCATATATTAATGTGCAAATCAATCTCTATCCCTCAAACTTTCCCTTAAGTGGATGGTTTGCCTGTCTTTTGTCTTTGCCATATTAATTTACCACAGAGTCTTTTTGTGTTTTTAACCTATTTTCCTCTTCAAGATCTTTTGACGTTCACCCGATGTCTAAGAGGTAAAGTTTCTTAATCTCATTCTTCTATTCAGAGTTTTCTATAATCTAGTAAACTGGCAATTCAGCTTTACCTTCCAGTCATAAAAATGACAGCTTCCATTATGAAACAATTAGTACTAGACACGCTACATCTACTACCTCATTTAACCCTACAAAATAGGCAGTAGTGTTATTCTTACTCTTATAGATAACATTGCAGTGTTAGAGAAGTTAACTAGCTGGACCAAAGTTACTCAGTAGGTAGGATTCAAACTCAGCCTGTCAGATCAGTCCAAAGGCTTCACTCCTGAGCTGTGTTCCTTCTTGTCAGCAGCCTGTCCCACCTCTTTAAATTGATCAGGATCTATACTTCCCCACCATATACTTGTCTAATTCTCATATTTAAGCATCTGCTTATCATCTACCACTCAACCAAATTGTCCCTCTCTATTTTCTATCCAACCCCTTCTTTCAAGGCCTATATTAATTTCCTATTCATTATGGTAACAAATTACCATAAATTTAATGGCTTACAACACAAATTTATTATTTTATAGTTCTGGAAGTCAGAAGTTCAAAAAATGGTTCTTACAAGGCTGAAATCATAGTGTCAGCAGGGCTGCATCTCTTCTAGAGGATCTGGGTTTGATCAGTTCCTTGCCTTTTCTAGCTTCTAGAAGCTGCCTGCATTTCTTGGCTTGTGGCAACTCTGACCCCTGCTTCCATCCTGATCTTCACTCTCCTGCCTCCCTCTCTCTTTTATAAAGATCCTTGTTAATATATTGGGCCCACCCAGATAACCTAGGATAATCTCCCCATTTTAAGATGCTTTATCATACCTGAAACATTTATTTTGCCATGTACAGTAATATATTCACAGGTTCCAGGGATTAAGACATAGACAACTTTGTGGGATCAGAAATCTGTCTACTACAAAGACCAATTCCAGTCCCATCTCCTCTCTCAGTGTTCCCCAAAAGACTCCATCAACAGGCTATTCCATTCTATATCTTATTGCTTGTATCCTCTTAGTTTTGAAAAATATCTCTTCCATCTGTTGTATGATTTTGGAAGTTGGGCTCCATCCATTAGGGGGTCAGATTGTCTCGGCTGCAACCTTAGAGATTGTCCAGTCCAGGGATAACAAATAGGTTTCATCTCAGTTGTCACATCCATGCAGCTGGTAGAAGCAGCTCAAGTTACTGTGTTGGGAAGGATTTTGAGGCTCCTTCTGGTTTCAAAACAAAGAAGTCTGTGATCAATTAGAATGTTTGCCATGAAGGCAGGCAGGGAAATAGCAGCTTGGACACCACATGTTGGCCACTTCTGCTCTTCTCCTTTCTTTCTCCCATCTTCAAAATGAGGAAAGGCAATTGGAAAAGAGGCAACTAGCTTTAGCTTTTACAGAGGGTCTACTATGTGTCTGGCACTGTTCTGGTATATTACCTAACTTAGCTCTTTTGACCCTCATATTAAATAGATGTTAGAAGTGGAAACTAGGGTTCCAAGAGTTTGAGAAACATGTTCAAATATGAGGTACAAGAAATAGGGACACAAATACAGATCTATCTAATTGCAAATCCAATACTGTTCACTGTAATAAACTTGGGATTTAAATTATTTATACAAGGTCAAATGAAACTAGAGTTGGAATTAAAATGATAGTAACTGAATTTCCCCAAAAAACATAGGCCACAGAAACACTGGGCGTGTGGCTACCATGCCAAATACTTAAAACTGGGACTTTTATAAGAAATCCAAGGCGTATAGTTACTGCAACCAACTATAGGCACATAAGGCAGAGATTTTGTTTGTTTGTTTCACCACATTAAAAAAATTATAGGACATCATTTATTTTCCCCGAGTGAAAAGATGGCTGATATTTTGGCTTTGAAATCTTCCTTTCTCTTACGTACACTAAGGTATTTGCCTTTATTTTTTCTTTAGTGTTTTCCTGTAGATCAGACTTTCCTATTTCCTCTTTCCCTGTCTTTATTAATCTGAATTGATCAACATGCTCTAGAAACTGGAGCTCTGACAGAGACGTCAGGAACCAGCTCTTCCAGCTCTCTGCCCAAGGGCCCCTGTACTAAGGAAACATTCCCCTCGAGCCAAGAACCCTTTGCTGAAGTGCCCCTCATTGATGACACTGCCTGCACTTAGGTCAAAATCAACTTCCAAGCAGTGGATCCTGTCACTGTCTTACTTAAAATCTCCAGTGCTCCCTATCTCTGTCCAGGGAAAAGTCACATTATTTTTCTTGGTCACCTGGCCTTCCTTGTCTTGCATGCTATTGCACCACTAACCTCACCTCCTACTGTTGTCCCCTCTCTCCCCAATCTCCCTCACTCCCTCCAGCCCTGCTTGCCAGCTTCTTGGCTGCTCTCTCTTTTTGTCCTACCTTGAATTCTATCCCCTAGGTTGGACCCCCTTCCTTCCATGTTCAGCACAACTGCTTGAGTGATTTTTTTTTAAAATGCAAATCTGACCATGTCATTTTTCTGCTCAAAATCTAGTGACTTCTTTTCATCCAGATTAGCGGCTCTGAAACCTGACTGATAGCAGTCCTATAGTTGTAGCTCTAACCACCAGCTCTGACTCCATCCCCCAGCCAAGATTCCAATAGACAACATACTTATTTTATGCATTAGATAATAAGCTTCTTATGTCTCAGCCAAACCTGACATTGTGCTAGAGACACAGCTACTTTTTTATGTATATAATTATGAAGTGTTTCTTACAGTACTATATATGATCCTTACAACAGCTACATGAAGTAGGTAGGTCAAATGTCATTCTTACTTTAGAGATAAGAGAAATGAGATTCACATAATCTGGCTTGCCCCATATCACACAGAAAAATTATAAGAATTCAGCATTCTCACTCCAGCGATGTACCATATGTAATATATGATAGACCATACAACATCTTATGATGCATCATACGACATCTCAAGATACACATCTTATGGTATACCATATAACATCTCAAATTAATAGAATAGTCACATAGTAAATGCAATATATAGAACATTAAGTTTCTATTAATGTAATAAACTATCACATAAGAAGACATAATTATATTTTTTATCAATAATTATATCCATTAAAAAGAAAACACCAAATTGATCTGTTAAAAACTAAAATAAGAAAGCAGGCTTATAGGCCTTTCAAACTCCAGCTATTGCCTCTTTTGCGTTTTGCTCCCAAGGATGATTAGAATGTCCTAATTTCTATTTTGGTAAGTAGGTTTTCAGCAGGGTTCCCCTGAGGCCTAGCAAGTTAAGACAGATAGAAGAGAAGCTGCATCTAGGAAAGTGTTAGACACCTAGGAATTAGAGGCTGTTTTCCACAGCCATTCTTCAGTTTATTCAACAACTTTTAGAAACCTAATTTATTAATAAAATGTTATGATTCATTTTGTTTATTCTGACTGATACTTTCAAAACCAGAAACAAGTAAGATCACCTAATTCTTTAGGGTGTGTGATAAAGGTTCCATTTGATAGAACTTCCTTAATTCAAATCTGAAGATTCAGACTTTTACTTTCAGAAGAATATAACTATAGATATCACAAGAAAAAGCTAAATGAGGTCCAGGCACATGAGGAATTAATTTTTTTAACTGATAATGGTTTATAAATGGGGAAAAAAATATCTCCTCTGCCTACTGATGCTTTTCTATTAAGCCATCTTTTAGAAACCCTAGAATTCATCATGAAAGGAATCCCTAGTGGGCAGGGTCAGTAATTGAAACCCTTAATATTAGGTATCAGTTTGGATTCTTTTGTTCCCATCAAGAACAATCCTCTTTCAAAATATGAGAAAACAATAAAGAAATATATCATCCCATATAATTGGAATACCAAAGAGTGGGCTCCAAAATGGTGTTATGAGTGGATCAGTAGAACCATTAAAGATCCTAGTTCTTTCTACATTTTTACTCTTCTGTCTTTGGGAGTTTTTTTTCTCTGTATAGATAGATGGCTATATTATTTGTACAATTACTTTCAGAGAAGACCACATCCAGTTGAAAGAATGGGGTGCTCTCTTTCTGTGACTCTCTCTTGGGAGTGAGGAGACATTCCTTAGACTAACTCCCACCCTAGTGACTTTCCTTCATGCTTCTTTGGTCATAAATGTGTCCCATGAACATCCTTCTGCATAGGTCAATTACTAGTAAGGGTGTCATGGAGGTTGGGAGTGAATTACACTGTCTATCAAATGCCATATTTCAGTTTTTCTCTGAATCAGAGTAACACTACTCTGTACTCATAGCAAGATAGAGCAGATTAAAGAAGGACTAATCCTAGCCTAGAACTGAAGGTAGATAAAGTAGCGTATCAGGGTATGACCATAAAAAATCATGGTTAGACTCACAATGTTGTGGTATCTTCAGATGTAGGTAGAGGCCAAGTGGGTGAACCTCACAAATCCACCTAGTCCATGGGCACTAACTTCCTGAAGAATGTGCCTTCATTAGCAGCAGTATGTAAGGCTGTTGTGATATCTTGGAGTGTGTGAAGCTTTTAATCTTTTTCTTTCTTTTCAGTGAGGGATTCACCTCTATCAAACCACTGGATCTATGGAGAAAGAGAAGCAGTATTAAAAGTTCCTTTTCTTTGATTTATCAGCTATTTTTTTGTGTAAAGTACTACTCATTTAGAGGAAATGGGAGTATCCTTAGTTCAACTGCAGGATAAGAGGTTTCTTTAAGCAGACTAATACAGACATAAGCTCCTTTTGATACCAATAGGCAGAGAAATTTAATAATTAATCTCCCAACCCACCCACCACAAATACACACAAAAAAAGACTGAAGTCATTATAAAAAGACTGAAGCCACCCATACTCTCTAGTCAAGCATGGATTGAATTGGAAACTGTGAGACTAAGAATGATGGTGATTATTGGGTACAGATGTGGAGGAAAATACAATCAGGGAAAATAATGTCCCAGTTAGGAGGGCTGACACTTCAGATAACAAACCAACTTTATGATGCATAATGCTGGTCACATAAAGAAAATATTTTCACAAGCCATCTGGATGTCCATATCACATCACCAAATCATGTGGAACTAATTCATCTTGTAACAAGTATTTTTAACTCCTTAACAACTTACTTAGACATAGCCTGGAATTATCATCTCTATTCTGAATTCAGCCTTAGGTTTATAAAGTTGTATTACTTTGGGGTGAACATTTTCTTTTTTCTCAGTTTAAATGGATCAAGTAATATAAAGTAGCCCTTATTTTTTTAAAAACGTTTTTATCCTAAATAAAATTTAAGAGAATTTAAAGTGAGAATATCCAACAAATGAGACCGTCTCTTCTAGAAATATAGAACGTGATGATAGATGTAAGTGGAATAGAAATGCACAAAATACTACTATGTAAATGTAATCATTTTCATTGCTATCATTAATATTTGACTATCAAGTCTGTCATCAGCATTAAGCAATAACAAATTCTTCCCTCTTATTAGTCTCCAGAATCTACTCTTTTTTTATAAATTTATTTATTTAATTTATTTATTTTTGACTGCATTGAGTCTTCATTGCTGTGTGCAAGCTTTCTCTAGTTGCAGTGAGCAGGGGCTACTCTTCATTGCAGTGTGCGGGCTTCTTATTGCGGTGGCTTCTCTTGTGGAGCATGGACTCTAGGCACGCAGGCTTCAGTAGTTGTGGTACACGGGCTCAGTAGTTGCGGCTCGTGGGCTCTAGAGTGCAGGCTCAGTAGTTATGACGCATGGGCTTAGTTGCTCTGAAGCATGTGGGATCTTCCTGGACCAGGGCTCGAACCTGTGTCCCCTGCACTGGCAGGTTGATTCTTAACCACTACACCACCAGGTAAGTCCCCAGAATCTACTCTTATACCCCTTAAATACTAAGCTCTTATTTTCAATTTATCAAGTACCCAGTAGAGTGGAAAACATAAGGCAGAAATCTACTCTTGAATTGTTCAGTTTTGTCAAGATGAATAAAATTTTTATACCATTTCAGAGTTAACATGGGAATAAGGGGCAATTAATAGTGGTGAAAACCTTGTACATAACAATGAGGAGAAGCTTGTTGTTTTTGTCTTCGTTTCTGAGATTCCAATGGATTTCCTTGAGGAAGTCAGGTTTTCCTTCTCATAACAAAACTTCATTTCAGACCTTGGGGCTTTGGTGGAAGTGGTTATAAGTTTTATTAATCTGAAAAGAATAATGCTGACTATATAATTCCTTTGAACAGCTTCTTTTTCAAAGAGGTAGTATGAACAAAATGGGACTTCTCTTACAGGGTATAAGGACTGAGGACTACATAGTGAATAGCAAAGAGCAATATGGTGGAAGATTACAGTGTGTCCTGCTTCAGGAAACTAATTCTTAGCGTAAACTTCTGAGGAGATAGTGGAGGGAGGAGATAATAAAGAACAGCTTGATGAATGAAGTGAGTTTTCACTGCTATACTGTAACATTAATTTGCAGATGACTGTCCTTTGATTCTAAGAGGCTACTTAGATTTCCACTTAGATGTCTAATAGTCATTTCAAGCTGAGCATGCCAAAATTTAACTCTTGATTTACTCTACCTTCAAAGTGGCTTCTCCCCCAAATTTCATTTGAATAAATGGCACAGTTGCTACAGCTCAGAACCCAAGAGTTGCTTTGCTTTATCTATTTTCCTCATACCTGACATCCAACTCATTAAAAAATCTTGTAGTCTTTATCTTTAAAATATGTTTTGAATCTGACCACTACTCACCACTTCCACTGCTAACACACAAATCAAATCTACGATTTTTCTAATTTAGATTATTATGATTCCCAGATCTCTTTCCTATTCCTACACTTACCTCCTGGAGTCAATTCCCCAAACAACACTTAAGGTAATTTTTTAAACTGAAATATAGTTGATGTATAATATTATGTTAGTTTCAGGTGTACAATGTAGTGATTCAACATTTAAACACATTAGGAACTGATCACCATGATAAGTCTAGTAACCATCTGTCCTCATTAAAAGTTATTAGAGTATTATTGAACATATTCCTTATGCTGTATATTACATCCTTTGTGGCTTATTTATTTTATAACTGGAAGTTTGTGCCTCTTAATTCCCTTCACCTATTTTGCCCATCCCCCATCCCCGCTCCATTCTAGGAACAACAAATTTGTTTTCTGTGTCTATGAGTCTGTTTTCATTTTGTTTTGCTTATTTGTTTTGGTTTTTTTAGATTCCATATATAAGTGAGATCATAGGTATTTGTCTTTCTCTCTGTGACTTATTTCACTAAACATAATACCCTTTAGATCCATCCATGTTGTCACAAATGGCAAGAGTTCATTCTTTTTCATGGCTGAGTAATATTCCATTATACATATATACCACATCTTTATCCATTCATCTATTGATGGACACTTATATTGTTTCCATATCTTGACTATTGTAAATAATGCTGCAGTGAACACAGTGATGCATGTATCTTTTGAAATTAGTGTTTTTTGTTTTCTTTGGGTGAATACCCAAAAGTGAAATTGCCAGATCGTATGGTAGATCTATTCTTAATTATTTGAGGAACCTCCATACTGTTTTCCATACTAGCTGCGCCAATTTACAATCCAATCAATAGTGCACAAAGTTCCTTTTTCTCCACATCCTCACCAATACTTGCTATTTCTTGTCTTTTGGATGATAGCCATTCTGACAGGTGTGAGGTCATATCTTACCATGTTTTTCATTTGCACTTCCATAATTATTAGTGATATTGAGCATCTTTTCATGTGTCTCTGTTGGGCATTGTGTGTCTTCTTTGAAAAAATGTCCATTCAGGTCCTTTTCCCATTTTTCAGTTGGATCTTTTTTTCTTTAATAATGAGTTGTATGGGTTCTTTATATATTTTGAATATTAACCTCTCATCAGATATGTCATTTGCATACCTTCTCCCATTCAGTAAATGGCCTATTCAATTTGCTGATGGTTTCCTTTGCTGTGCCAAAGCTTTTTAGTCTGATGGAGTCCCATTTGTTTATTTTTGCTTTTGTTTCCCTTTCCTGAGGACACAGATCTAAAAAA
This sequence comes from Balaenoptera ricei, assembly GCF_028023285.1. Classification (NCBI taxonomy): domain Eukaryota; kingdom Metazoa; phylum Chordata; class Mammalia; order Artiodactyla; family Balaenopteridae; genus Balaenoptera; species Balaenoptera ricei. The sequence goes on along the minus strand of NC_082646.1, from coordinate 78,422,448 downwards.
AATAATGCTAAGACAAATATTAAAGAACATGCTGTTTATGTTTTCTTATAGGATTTTTATAGTTTCAAGTCTTACATTTAAGGTTTTAATCCTCCATTTTGAGTTTTTTTTGTAAATGGTGTGAGAAAGTGGTCCAGATTTTTTTTTTTTTTTTTGCATGTAGCTACCCAGTTTTCCTAACACCATTATAGAGACTGTCTTTTCTCCATTGTCTATTCTTGCCTACTTTGTCATAGATTAATAGACTATATAAGTATAGGTTTATTTCTGGTCTCTTAATTCTGTTCCATTGATATATATGTCTGTTTTTGTGCCAGTAATATAATGTTTTGATTACTATGTAGTTTGAAATCAGGGAGCATGATGCCTCCAGCTTTGTTCTTTCTCAAGATTGTTTTGACTATTTGGGATCTTTTGTGGTTCTATACAAATTTTAGGATTATTTCTTCTATTTTTGTGAAAATGCCATTTGTTGTTTGATAAGGATTACATTGAACCTGTGGATTTCCTTGGGTGGTATGGACATTTTAATGACATTAATTCTTCCAAGTGATGAGCACAATATATCTTTCCATTTGTTTGTGTCATCTTCAATTTCTTTCATCAATATCTTACAGTTTTCAGAGTAAAGGTCTTTCATATACCTGGTTAGATTTATTTCAAAGTATTTTTTTGTTGCAATTTTAAAGAGGATTGTTTTCTTAATTTCTCTTTCTGAGAGTTGTTATTAGTATATAGAAACACAACAGATTTCTGTATTTAATTTTGTATCCTGAAACTTTACTGAATTTATTTATTAGTTCTAATAGTTTTTTGATGGAATCTTTAGTGTTTTCTATATGTAGTATTATGTCATCTGCAAACAATGATGGTTTTACTTCTTCCTTTCCAATTTGTATTTTTAAAAATTATTATGCTTGTTTGATTGCTATGGCTAGGACTTCAAATGCTATAATGAGAAAAAGTGCCAACAGTGGGCATCCTTGTCTTGGTCCTTATCTTATGGGAAATGCATTCAGCTTTTCACCATTGAGTATGATGTTGGCTGTGGGTTCAACATATGTGGCCTTTATTATGTTGAGGTATCTTTCCTCTATACGTACTTTGTTGAGGGGTTTTATCATAAATGGGTGTTGCATTTTGACAGAAGTCTTCTCTGCATGTAGTAAGATGATAATATGAATTTTATCCTTCATTTTGTTAATGTGGTGCATCACATTGATTGATTTGTGGATAGTGAACAAAACTTGCAGCCCTGGCATAACTCCCACTTGATCATGGTGTATGATCTTTTAATGTATTGTTAAATTTTGTTTGTTAATATTCTGTTGATGATTTTTGCATCTATCTTCATCAGGGATATTAGACTGAATTTTCTTTCTTTTCTGGCGTCTTTGTCTGGTTTTGAATCAGGGTGATGCTGGCCTCATAGAATGAGTTTGGAAGCGTTCCTTCCTCTTCAATTTTTTGGAATAGTTTGAGAAGAATAGATGTTAACTCTTTAAATTTTGGTAGAATTCACCTGTAAAGATTCTGGTCCTGGACTTTTGTTTGTTGCAGTTTTTTAAAATTATTATTACTGATTCAGTTTCATTACTGGTAATTTGTCTGTTCATATTTGTATTTCGTCCTGACTCAGTCTTGGGAGACTATACATTTCTAGGAATTTACCCATTTCTTCTAGTTTGTCCAATTTGTTGGTGTATAATTGTTTGTAGTAATCTCTTATGATCTTTTATTTATGTGGGGTCAGTTGTAATTTCTCCTTTTTCATTTCTGATTTTTTAGAATTGTGCCCTCTCTCTTTTTCCCTTGAAGAGTCTGGTTAAAGGCCTATTATTGTTTATCTTTTCAAAGAACTAAATCTTAGTTTCATTGATCTTTTCCACTGTGTTTTCAGTTTCTACTCATTTATTTCCACTCTGATCTTTATTATTTCCTTCGTTCTACTAATTTTGCATTTTCTTTGTTCTTCTCTTTCTAGTTCCTATAGGTGTAATGTTAAATCATTTATTTGCAATTTTGTTTGTTTCCTGAGGTAAGTCTGTATCTCTGTAAACTTTCCTCTAGGACTACTTTTGCTACATCATATGGATTTTGGAACATTGTGTTTCCACTTTAATTTGTTTCCAAGTAACTTAATTTTCTTTTTGATTTCTATATTGACCCTTGGTTGTTTAGTAACATACTGTTTTGCCTCCATGTGTTTTTTTTTTTTTTTCTTATAGTTCATTTCTAGTGTCATAGCCTTGTGGTCAGAAAAGATGCTTGATGTGATTTCAGTCTTTTTAAATTTACTGACACTTGTGGCCTAACATGTGATCTAGCCTGAAGAAAGTTTCATGTGCATTTGAAAAGAATGTGTATTCTTCTGCTTTAGGGTATAATGTTCTATACATATCTATTAAGTTCATCTTGTCTAATGTGTCATTTAAGGCCACTGTTTCCTTATTATTTTCCTTCTGGATGATATGTCCAATGATGTAAGTGGGATGTTAAAATCTCACTATTATTGTATTACTGTTAATTTCTCCCTTTATGTCTGTTAATATTTGCTTTATGTATTTAGGTGCTACTATGTTGGGTGCATATATATTTATAAGTATTATAAATTCTTGTTGGATTGATTACTCTATCATTATATAATGCCCTTCTTTGTTTCTTGAAACAGTCTTGTTTTATTTTATTTAATTAATTTATTTATTTTTTCTAATGGTGGTTTTTTTGTTGTTGTTGTTGTTTTTTTAACATCTTTATTGGAGTATAATTGCTTTACAATGGTGTGTTAGTTTCTGCTTTATAACAAAGTGAATCAGTTATACATATACATATGTCCTCATATCTCTTCCCTCTTGTATCTCCCTCCCTCCCACCCTTCCTTTCCCATGACTCTACATAGTCACAAAGCACTGAACTGATCTCCCTGTGCTATGTGGCTGCTTCCCACTAGCTATTTTAGGTTTGGTACTGTATATATGCCCTTGCCACTCTCTCACTTTGTCCCAGCTTACCCTTCCCCCTCCCCATATCCTAAAGTCCATTCTCTAGTAGGTCTGCATCTTTATTACTGTCTTGCCCCTAGGTTCTTCATGACCATTTTTTTTCTTTTGTTTTTTTTTTTTTTTAGATTCCATATATATGTGTTAGCATACGGTATTTCTTTTTCTCTTTCTGACTTACTTCACTCTGAATGACAGTCTCTAGGTCCATCCACCTCACTACAAATAACTCAGTTTTGTTCCTTTTTATGGCTGAATAATATTCCATTGTATATATGTGCCACATCTTCTTTATCCATTCATCTGTCAGTGGACACTTAGGTTGCTTCCGTGTCCTGGCTATTGTAAATAGAGCTGCAATGAACATTTTGGTACATGACTCTTTTTGAATTGTGGTTTTCTCAGGGTATATGCCCAGTAGTGGGATTGCTGTGTCACATGGTAGTTCTATTTTTAGTTTTCTAAGGAACCTCCATACTGTTCTCCATAGTGGCTGTATCAATTTACATGCCCACCAACAGTGCAAGAGGGTTCCCTTTTCTCCACACCCTCTCCAGCATTTATTGTTTGTAGATTTTTTGATGATGGCCATTCTGACTGGTGTGAGATGATACCTCATTGTAGTTTTGATTTGCATTTTTCTAATGATTAATGATGTTGAGCATTCTTTCATGTGTTTCTTGGCAATCTCTATATCTTCTTTGGAGAAATGTCTATTTAGGTCTTCTGCCCATTTTTGGACTGGGTTGTTTGTTTTTTTGATATTGAGCTGCATGAGCTGCTTGTAAATTTTGGAGATTAAACCTTTGTCAGTTGCTTCATTTTCAAATATTTTCTCCCCTTCTGAGGGTTGTCTTTTCATCTTGTTTATGGTTTCCTTTGCAGTGCAAAAGCTTTTAAGTTTCATTAGGTCCCATTTGTTTATTTTTGTTTTTATTTCCATTTCTCTAGGAGGTGGGTCAAAAAGGATCCTGCTGTGATTTATGTCATAGAGTGTTCTGCCTATGTTTTCCTCTAAGAGTTTGATGGTGTCTGGCCTTACATTTAGGTCTTTAATCCATTTTGAGTTTATTTTTGTGTATGGTGTTAGGGAGCGTTCTAATTTCATTCTTTTACAAGTAGCTTTGCAGTTTTCCCAGCACCACTTATTGAAGAGGCTATCTTTTCTCCATTGTATATTCTTGCCTCCTTTATCATAGATAAGATGACCATATGTGCGTGGGTTTATCTCTGGGCTTTCTATCCTGTTCCATTGATCTATATTTCTGTTTCTGTACTAGTACCATACTATCTTGATTACTATAGCTTTGTAGTATAGTCTGAAGGCAGGGATCCTGATTCCTCCAGCTCTGTTTTTCTTTCTCAAGATTGCTTTGGCTATTCGGGGTCTTTTGTATTTCCATACAAATTGTGAAAAATTTTGTTCTAGTTCTGTGAAAAATGCCAGTGGTAGTCTGATAGGGATTGTATTGAATCTTTAGATTGCTTTGGGTAGTACAGTCATTTCACAATGTTGATTCTTCCAATCCAAGAACTTGGTATATCTCTCCATCTATTTATATCACCTTTAATTTCTTACAACAGTGTCTTATAATTTTCTGCATGCAGGTCTTTTGTCTCCTTAGGTTGGTTTATCCCTAGATATTTTATTCTTTTTGTTGCAATGGTAAGTGGGAGTGTTTTCTTAATTTCACTTTCAGATTTTTCACCATTAGTGTATAGGAATGCAAGAGATTTCTGTGCATTAATTTTGTATCCTGCAACTTTACCAAATTCATTGATTACCTCTAGTAGTTTTCTGGTAGCATCTTCTCTATGTATAGTATCATGTCGTCTGCAAACAGTGACAGCTTTACTTCTTCTTTTCCGATTTGGATTCCTTTTATTTCTTTTTCTTCTCTGATTGCTGTGGCTAACACTTCCAAAACTATCTTGAATAGTAGTGGTGAGAGTGGGCAACCTTATCTTGTTCCTGATCTTAGTGGAAATGGTTTCAGTTTTTCACCATTGAGGATGATGTTGGCTGTGGGTTTGTCATATATGGCCTTTATTATGTTGAGGAAAGTTCCCTCTATGCCTACTTTCTGGAGGGTTTTTATCATAAATGGGTGGGGAATTTTGTCAAAAGTTTTCTCTGCATCTATTGAGATGATCATATGGTTTTTCTCCTTCAGTGTGTTAATATGGTGTATCACGTTGATTGATTTGTGTATATTGAAGAATCCTTGCCTTCCTGGGATAAACCCCACTTGATCATGGTGTATGATCCTTTTAATGTGCTGTTGGATTCTGTATGCTAATATTTTGTTGAGGATTTTTGCATCTATGTTCATCAGTGATGTTGGCCTGTAGCTTTCTTTCTTTGTGACATCTTTGTCTGGTTTGGTATCAGGGTGATGGTGGCCTTGTAGAATGAGTTTGGGAGAGTTCCTCCCTCTGCTATATTTTGGAAGAGTTTGAGAAGGATAGGTGTTAGCTCTTCTCTAAATGTTTGATAGAATTCGCCTGTGAAGCCATCTGATCCTGAGCTTTTGTTTGTTGGAAGATTTTTAATCACAGTTTCAATTTCATTACTTGTGATTGGTCTGTTCATATTTTCTATTTCTTCCTCGTTCAGTCTCGGAAGGTTGTGCATTTCTAAGAATTTGTCCATTTCTTCCAGGTTGTCCATTTTATTGGCATTGAGTTGCTTGTAGTAATCTCTTATGATCCTTTGTATTTCTGCAGTGTCACTTGTTATTTCTCCTTTTTCATTTCTAATTCTATTGATTTGAGTCTTCTCCCTTTTTTTCTTGATGAGTCTTGCTAATGGTTTATCAATTTTGTTTGTCTTCTCAAAGAACCAGCTTTTAGTTTTATTGATCTTTGCTATCGTATCCTTCATTTCTTTTTCATTTATTTCTGATCTGATCTTTATGATTTCTTTCCTTCTGCTAATTTTGGGGTATTTTTGTTCTTTTTGCTCTAATTGCTTTAGGTGCAAGGTTAGGTTGTTTATTCGAGATGTTTCCTGTTTCTTGAGGTAGGATTGTATTACTATCAACTTCCCTCTTAGAACTGCTTTTGCTGCATACCATAGGTTTTGGGTCATCGTGTTTTCATTGTCATTTGTTTCTAGGTATTTTTTGATTTCTTCTTTGATTTCTTCAGCGATCTCTTGGTTATTAAGTAGTGTGTTGTTTAGCCTCCATGTGTTTGTATTTCTTTCAGATGTTTTCCTGTAATTGATATCTAGTCTCATAGCATTGTGGTCGGAAAAGATAGTTGATACAATTTCAATTTTCTTAAATTTACCAAGGCTTAATTTGTCACCCAAGATATGATCTATCCTGGAGAATGTTCCACGAGCACTTGACATGAATGTGTATTCTGTTGTTTTTGGATGGAATGTCCTATAAATATCAATTAAGTCCATCTTGTTTAATGTATCATTTAAAGCTTGTGTTTTCTTATTTATTTTCATTTTGGATGATCTGTTCTTTGGTGAAAGTGGGGTGTTAATGTCCCCTACCATGATGTTGTTACTGTCGATTTCCCCTTTTATGGCTGTTAGTATCGGTCTTATGTATTGAGGTGCTCCTATGTTGGGTGCATAAATATTTACAATTGTTATATCTTCTTCTTGGATTGATCCCTTGATCATTATGTAGTGTCCGTCTTTGTCTCTTGTAGTAGTCTTTGTTTTAAAGTGTATTTTGTCTGATATGAGAATTGCTACTCCAGCTTTCTTTTGATTTCCATTTGCATGGAATATCTTTTTCCATCCCCTCACTTTCAGTCTGTATGTGTCCCTAAGTCTGAAGTCGGTCTCTTGTAGACAGCATATATATGGGTCTTGTTTTTGTATCCATTCAGCCAATCTATCTCTTTTGGTTGGAGCATTTAATCCATTTACATTTAAGGTAATTATCGATATGTATGTTCCTATTACCATTTTATTAATTGTTCTGGGTTTGCTATTGTAGGTCTTTTCCTTCTCTTGTGTTTCCTGCCTAGGGAAGTTCCTTTAGCATTTGTTGTAAAGCTGGTTTGGTGGTGCTGAATTCTCTTAGCTTTTGCTTGTCTTTAAGGTTTTAATTTCTCCATCAAATCTGAATGAGATCCTTGCTCGGTAGAGTAATCTTGGTTGTATGTTTTTCTCCTTCATCACTTTAAATATGTCCTGCCACTCCATTCTGGCTTGCAGAATTTCTGCTGAAAGATCAGCTGTTAACCTTATGGGGATTACCTTATATGTTATTTGTTGTTTTTCCCTTGCTGCTTTTAATATTTGTTCTTTGTATTTAATTTTTGATAGTTTGATTAATATGTCTTGGCCTGTTGTCCTTGGATTTATCCTGTATGGGACTCTGTGCTTCCTGGCCTTGATTAAGTATTTCCTTTCCCATATTAGGGAAGTTTTCAACTATAATCTCTTCAAATATTTTCTCAGTCCCTTTCTTTTTCTCTTCTTCTTCTGGGACCCCTATAATTCGAATGTTGGTCTGTTTAATGTTGTCCCAGAGGTCTCTGAGACTGTCCTCAATTCTTTTCATTCTTTTTTCTTTATTCTGCTCTGCAGTAGTTATTTCCACTATTTTATATTCCAGGTCACTTATCTGTTCTTCTGCCTCAGTTATTCTGCTATTGATCCCTTCTAGAGAATTTTAAATTTCATTTATTGTGTTGTTCATCACTGTTTGTTTGCCCTTTAGTTCTTCTAGGTCCTTGTTAAACGTTTCTTGTATTTTCTCCATTCTATTTCCAAGATTTTGGATCATCTTTACTATCATTATTCTGAATTCTTTTTCAGGTAGACTGCCTATTTCCTCTTCATTTGTTAGGTCTGGTGGGTTTTGGCCTTGCTCCTTCATCTGCTGTGTGTTTGTCTGTCTTCTCATTTTGCTTAACTTACTGTGTTTGGGGTCTCCTTTTCGCACCCTGAAGGTTCGTACTTCCCATTGTTTTTGGTGTCTGTCCCCAGTGGCTAAGGTTGGTTCAGTGTGTGGTGTATGCTTCCTGGTGGAGGGGACTGGTGTATGTGTTCTGGTGGATGAGGCTTGATCTTGGCTTTCTGTTGGGCAGGCCCACGTCTGGTGGTGTGTTTTGTGGTGTCTGTGGCCTTATTATGATTTTAGGCAGCCTCTGTGCTAATGGATAGGATTGTGTTCCTGTCTTGCTAGTTGTTTGGCATACGGTGTCTACCACTGTAGCTTGCTGGTCATTGAGTGGAGCTGGGTCTTGGCGTTAAGATGGGGATCTCTGGGAAAAAACAATTTTTTTAAGTAATAAAAAAAAAAAAAAGGAAAGACAGAACCCTAGGACAAATGGTAAAAGCAAAGCTATACAGACAAAAATCACACACAGAAGCATACACATACACACTCACAAGAAGAGAAAAAGGGGGAAAAGAATATACATCGTTGCTCCCAAAGTCCACCTCCTCATTTTGGGATGATTTGTTGTCTATTCAGGTATTCCACAGATGCAGGGTACATGAAGTTGGTTGTGAACATTTAATCCACTGCTCCTGAGGCTGCTGGGAGAAATTTCCCTTTCTCTTCTTTGTTCGCTCAGCTCCCGGGGTTCAGCTTTGGATTTGGACCCGCCTCTGCATGTAGGTCGCGTGAGGGCGTCTGTTCTTTGCTCACACAGGACGGGGTTAAAGGAGAAGCTGCTTCGGGGGCTCTGGCTCACTCAAGCCGGGGGGAGGGAGGGGTACGGATGCGGGGCGAGCCTTTGGCGGCGGCAGAGGCCAGCGTGATATTGCACCAGCTTGAGGCGTGCCATGTGTTCCCCTGGGGAAGTTGTCCCTGGTTCATGGGACCCTGGCAGTGGCGGGCTGCACAGGCTCCCGGGAGGGGAGGTGTGGAGAATGACCTGTGCTCGCACACAGGCTTCTTGGTGGCTGCCACAGCAGCCTTAGCGTCTCATGCCCATCTCTGGGGTCCACACTGATAGCCGCGGCTCACGCCTGTATCTGGAGCTCCTTTAAGCAGCGCTCTTAATCCCCTCTCCTTGTGCACCAGGAAACAAAGAGGCAAGAAAAAGTCTCTTGTCTCTTCGGCAGCTCCAGACCTTTTCCCAGATTCCCTCCAGGGTAGCTGTGGCGCACTAGCCCCCTTCAGGCTGTGTTCACGCCGCCAACCCCAGTCCTCTCCCTGCGATCCGACCGAAGCCCGAGCCTCAGCTCCCAGCCCCCGCCTGCCCCGCTGGGTGAGCAGACAAGCCTCTCGGGCTGGTGAGTGTTGGCTGGCACTGATCCTCTGTGTGGGAATCTTTCCGCTTTGCCCTCTGCACCCCTGTTGCTGCGATCTCCTCTGCGGCTCTGAAGCTCCCCCCACTCCGCCACCCGCAGTCTCTGCCCGCGAAGGGGCTTCCTAGTGTGTGGAAACCTTTCCTCCTTCACAGCTCCCTCCCACTGGTGCGGGTCCCGTCCCTATTCTTTTGTCTCTGTTTTTCTTTTTTTCTGTTGCCCTACCCAGGTACGTGAGGATTTTCTTGCCTTTTGGGAGGTCTGAGGTCTTCTGCCAGTGTTCAGTAGGTGTTCTGTAGGAGTTGTTCCACATGTAGATGTATTACTGATGTATTTGTGGGGAGGAAGGTGATCTTCGCGTCTTACTCTTCTGCCATCTTGAAGCTCCCAACAGTCTTGTTTTAAACTCTATTTTGTCTGATATAAGCATTGTTGCCCCAGCTTTATTTTTGTTTCCATATGCATAGAATACCTTTTACCATCCCCTCATTTCAGTCTGTGTCTTTAGATATGAAGTGTGTCTCATATGGGCAGCATATAAATGTTTTTTTGTTTTTTGTTTTTTGTTTTTATCCATTCAGCCACTCAATGTCCTTTGTTGGGGCATTTAGTCCACCTACATTTAAAGTCATTATTGATAGGTATGTACTTATTGCCATTTTGTTAATTGTTTTCTTGCCGCTTTTGTATTTCCTCTCAGTTCGTTTCTTCTCTTGTTCTCTTCCCTTGTGACTTGATGACTATATTTAGTGTTATGGTTGGATTCCTTTCTCTTCACTTTTTGTATATCAATGGTAGGTTTTTGTTTTGTGGTTATGATGAGGCTTTATATATAACAACATATATCTATATCTATGGAGACACATATGATTATTTTCGAGTTGATGATGTCTTAAGCTCAAACACGCTCTAACAGTCCTACATTTTTACTTCCTCCACCATGTTTTGTGTTTTTGATGTCATATTTTATATCTTTTTACTTTGTGTATCCCTTAACTACTTTCTGTAGATATAGATGATTTTGCTACTTTTGTCTTTTAACCTTCCTACTAGCTTTATAAGTGGTTGATCCACTACCTTTACTATATGTTTGCCTTTAACCAATGAGATTTTTCCTTTTGTAAATTCCTTATTTCTAGTTGTAACCTTTTCTTTTGTCTTAGAGAAATGCCTTTATTTTTGTAAGGACAGTTTAGTGGTGATGAGCTCTTTTACTTTCTGCTTGTCTGTAAATTCTTCATCTCTCCTTCAATTCTGAATGATAACCTTGCTGGGTAGAGTATTCTTGGTTATAGGGTTTGTTTGTTTGTTTGTTTGTTTTTTCTTTCAGCACTTTGACATGCCACTCCCTCTGGCCTGCAAAGTTTCTACTGAAAACTCAACTGATAATCTTATGGGAGTTCCTTTGTATGTAACTAGTTGCTTTTGTCTTGTTGCTTTTAAGATCCTTTCTTTATCTTTAATTTTTGCCATTTTAATTATGATGCGTTTTGGTGCAGACTTCTTTGAGTTCATCTTTTGGGGGACTCTCTGCTTCCTGGACCTCAATGTCTGTTTCCTGCTCTAAGTTAGGGAAATTTTTAGCTATTATTTCTTCAAATAAGTTATCTGCATATTTCTCTTTCTCTTCTCCTTCTAGGACCTCTTATAATGTGAATGCTTGTATACTTGATGTTGTCCCAGAGGTCTCTTAAACTATCCTCATTTTAAAAAATTTTTTCGTTAAATTTGGGTGATTTTTATTACTCTGTCTTCTTGATCATAGATCCATTCTTCTGAATCATTTAATCTACTGTTGATTCCCTGTAGTGTATTTTTAATTTCAGTTATTTTATTCTTCAGCTCAGGTTGATTCTTTTTCATGTTTTCTAACTCTTTCTTTTTAGGTTCTCACTGTATCCATATATTTTCCTTCTGAAATTTGTGAGCATCTTTAATATCATTACCATGAACTCTTTTTTTTTAATAAATTTATTTATTTTATTTATTTTTGGCTGTGTTGGGTCTTTGTTGCTGCACGTGGGCTCCTCTCTAGTTGTGGTGAGCGGGGGCCACTGTTCGCTGCCATGCGCGGGCCTCTCACTGCGGTGGCCTCTCTTGCTGCGGAGCATGGGCTCCAGGCACACGGGCCTCAGTAGTTGTGGCACACAGGCTTAGTTGCTGCATGCCATGTGGGATCCTCCCGGTCCAGGGCTCGAACCCATGTCCCCTGCATCAGCAGGCGGATTCTTAACCACTGCGTCACCAGGGAAACCCCCATGAACTCTTTATTGGGTAAATTGCTTATCTCTGCTTCACTGAGTTGTTTTTCTGAGATTTTGTCTTTTTCCTTTGTTTGGAACATATTTCTCTCTCTCCTTATTTTGCCTAACTCGTGTTTATTTTTATGTATTAGATAGGTTTGTTATGTCTCCTCATCTTGGAGAAGTGGCCTTATGTAGAAAATGTCCTATGGGGCCCAGCAGCATGCTCTCTTCTGACTTCCAGAGCTAGATGTTCTAGGAATGTCCCTTATGTGGGTTGTGTGTGCCCTTCTTTTGTGGTGGGGTCGACTATTGTGCACACACTGGAAGGTAGGGTTGACTGCTTTTGCCCACTGGTGGGTGACGATGGCCTCCCATATGGCTGCTACGGTGCACTGGTGGGTGGGTGGTGATGGTTCTCCATGCAGCTGGCTGTATGCATGGCTTAATGTGATCTTTTAAATATGTATATATAATCATACCATTCTCTTGATCAGAACCACAATATTGCAGGATGATTAGAAAACTATTCAAAGTTCTTAGAAGGTCCTGTATCACCTAGCTCTTTCTCACCTCTATATAGGTATTCATTACTACTATCTCTCCTCATTCACCCTATTTTGGCAACACCAGTTTTTCTGATATGCCCTAAATTCAGAAGTTCATTCGTAGCCCAGGGTTTTACCTCTGTCTGGAAAATTCTCGTCTTCCTTTCATTTATTCAAATATCTGTTTTCTGTTAATAAGAAACTATATGTTAGGCAGTCATTTAATACAGCAATAATCAATAATTTGAAAACTTTCACTTCTGGCTAAGGTGGAGTAACAGGGACTATATTTACCCTTGTTCTTGAAACAACCTAAAAAATGGACAAAATATATGAAAAATTGGCTCTCAAATTACTGGACATCAGGTAACAGAAGATAATGATCCCTGAGCTATAGGAAAAAATGCGGAAAACCCTATGATTCCCATGGGTCACTGTCTGGAGGAGGTAGTTTACAGGTTGCAGGGCAGATAGGGGGACCTTAGTCAGAGTCCATTGTACACTGTGAGCTAAGATGATAAAGCTAGGAGTCTTTTGACGCCAAGATGGCAAGAGTTCATAGGATAGAGTGCCAGAGTGGGGAGAATTTCAGAGATCTCTACAGGGTCCTCCTCAAGTAATCAGTTAAACACTGATCAAGATATGTTTAAAGAAACTACTCAAGGTCAGAGAACAAAAAATCTGAAAAGATTAGGAGGAACAATGCCCAGATCTCATGAGAGCATATTTACAACAATCAGAGTAGAAAACTTCATAATTCACAGAACATTGTAGAACATTGGACTACTAAAAAGAGTCTTACCTTAGTATTCAGAAGAATTAACCATGAACTAAATGCTGGTCTGATCCCTCCTAACAAATCTTAAAAGTAAAACTCAGAAAGATCAAAACATTTTCAAGTAACTTAACCACATATCAGAAGAAAGCTTAAGAATATTTTGGGAATATCAAAATACTTAACATCCAAACAGGTAAAACTCACAGTATTTTGCATCCAGGTTAAAAAAAAAAATTACTAGACACACCAAGAAGGAAATTATGGCCCATAGTAAGGAGAAGTATAAGTGGAAATGGATCTAGAAATGATGCAGATGATAGAATTAGTAGTCAACAATATTAAAACAGTTAGGCAACTATATCACATAAGTCCTGAACCTAGAAAAAAGATTGAACATGATATATTCAGAAATAGAGAAGAGATAATAATAAAAAAAATGAAACTTCTAGAGATGAAAATTACAGTATCTGAGATGAAAAGGTATACTGGATTGGATTAGTGGTAGGTTAGACATTGCAGAGGAAAAAAATCAGTGTATTTGAAGACTTACCAATAAAAACTTCCCAAAATAAAATTCACAGAGGAAGAAGAATGAAATTTTTTTTTTTTTAAGGAGCATCAGTAAGTAGTGGGACAACTTAAAGCAGCTTAATACACATTTAATTGGAGTCTCTGAAGGAGAAGTTGGGGGGATGTTAAAAAATATATATGAAGGCATAATGGTTGAAAAAATCCCAATTTTGAAGAAAGCTGTTAACTTGTAGATCCAAGAAGCTAAAGGGAGTCTAAACAAGAAACATGAAACTAGCTATACCAAGGTGTATTATGATCATATTTCTTAGAACTGAAGATGAAGATAAAATCTTAAAAGCAGCCATGGAAAAAAAGAAACATTATGTATAAAGGAAAAAAGATAAGAAACATGGCAGAATTTTTTTAAAATTGGAAACAATGCAAGTGAGGAGCCATTTGACCAATTTATTTAAATCAGGAACAAGAGAAGGAAATGCGCTCTCAATACTTCTATTTAGCATGTAATGTAGATTCTAGCCAGTGTAGGCAGGTAAGAAAAAAGCAAAGAAACAGACCTTTGAATATGAAGGAAAAAGTAAAACTGTCTTTATTTGGAGGTGACATGACATCTACAGAGAAAATGTGATTTAATCTGCAAAAGAGCTACTAGGAAAATAAATGACTTTTATCAAGGTTGTAGGACACAAGATTGTTATGTAAATATAAAAAATTATATTTCTATATACTAGCAAAGAACATTTAGAAATTGAAATTTTAAAATGTAATATATATTTATAACAATTTGGTGCTAATAATTTATAGTAACATCAAAATGCGGAATACTTAGGATAAATCTAACAAAGGATGTACAGGACCTGTATACTGAAAACTGCAAAAATGTGGAGAAAGAAACTAAGTTACTTAAAGAATACAGGCACACCTCAGAGATACTGTAAGTTCAATTCCAGACCACAAAAATAAAGTGAATTTTGCAATAAAGTGAGTCACATAATTTTTTTGGTCTCCCAGTGCATATAAAAGTTATGTGTACACTCTGCTATAGTCTATTAGGTATGCCATGGCATTATGTTTTAAAAAAGTGCATACCTTAATTTAAAAATAATTTATTGATAAAAAATGCTAGCTGTCATCTGACAATTCAGGGTTTCTACAAACCTAGAATTTGTAAAAAATGTAATGCTTATGAAGCACAATAAAGTGAAGTGCAATAAAACAAGGTATGCCTGTAGATATATATTGGTCATATGTGGAAAGACTCAATATTTTTAAGATACCAATTTTCTCTTAATTATCTATTGATTCAAAGCAATCCAAGTGAAAATCTGAGCAGATTCTTTTGTAGAAACCAAAAAGCTGATTCTAAAATTCAAATGGAAATGCAACAGATATAGAATAGACAAAACAACTTTGAAAGAGAAGAACAAAGTTAAGGATCTTACTCTACCAGACATTAAAACTTTCTGTAAAGTTACAGTAATCAAGGTAGTATGATATTGGCATTAAGATAATTTGATCAAAATGGAACAGAATAGAGTCCAGAAACAGACTTGTACATGTATGGTTAATTGGGTTTTGGCAGAGTTGCAAAGGTCATTCTGTGGGAAAAGATAAGGTTTTCAACAAATAGTACTGAAAATTTTGGGTACCCATATGCAAAAATATGATATTCCATTTCTTACACCATATGTAAAAATTTGCAAAGGACTGATCATGATCCTAAAACTAATATTTCCAGAAGAAAGCATGGGAGAAAATCTTTGTGATATTAGGTTAGGCAATTTGTTTCTTAGATATGACACCAAAAGCATGATATATAAAATATATAAAATAACAAATAAATAAATTTCACTACAAAAATTAATAACTTCTGCTCTTCCAAAAACAGTCTTAAGAAAATTAAAATGTAAACCACAATTTGGGAAAAAAATATTTGCAAATCATATATCTGAATATATATCAAGGATATACAAAAAAAATTCTCAAAACTCAATAATATAAAAACCCATTAAAATGGACAAAATTCTTAACAGATACTTCATCAGAAAAGCTATATGGATGAGCACATACAAAGATAGTAAACATCGTTAATTATTAAGTAAATATAAGTTAAAACCACAATATGATATTGCTATACATTTGTTAGAATGGGTAAAATTAAAGACTGACCTAACTAAGCATGGGCAAGCATGCAGAGCTCATAGAGTTATGTGAGGTACATCGTTAATGCTGAGGTAGCATTAATGATGCTGAGGTAACATCGTTAATTTCACATTCTAATATTTCATTGCTAGAATATGGAAATTCAATTGATTTTTGTATATTGTATCCTACAGCTTTGCTGTATTTACTTATTATTTCTAGCAATTTTTTCCATAAGATTATCTATATCCATCTGCAATTTTTGAACAGATTTTGAGACTTTATCTCAGCTTATCTCTACAGAGTGGTATGTTTGACTAGTGATATCTGATAGAGAAACATAAGTAACAGGGGTAGCAAACATATACATATTTTTAGTGCCAATTTACCCTAATTCCCCTTTTATATAAATAAGAAAATTAAGCGTCAGAGAAATGAAGTGATGTGCCCAAGTGTGGCAGGATTAAAACAAAGCCTGTGCATTCTTATTCCATTTAAACACAGTTTTTACTATGTTTCCCGCTACCTTCTCATCACACCTCAGCCGAAATACCATTTCCTCGGAAATAATTCAAGCCTTGTCTTCCCAAATAGAATTCCTTTCTCCTTTCCTTATGGATAAATGGCCCTAGATCATATCTGTATCATGACTGTATCTTGGTATCCTTTTTCTAATTACTACAAGACAATCCTCTTAGATGAAAAAATAATTTACAAACTACATTGTCACTGATTCCTAAACTTAAAGTGGTATTCCTCATAGAGATATCCATATGGTTTTTTAAAACAGAGATTAAAGGGTTTTAATCACATACTACCTTATAATGTATTCATTTTCATGTCTTATCTCCATGTTCTTTGTAATTTCTACTCCTTTGCACTAATTGAAATGCTTTAATACAGTAGGAGATCACTGAATGTAAAAGTATTCTTAAATCTTTAGACTTTAAATTCTTTACAAACCAAAGGATTGGAGCTCTAATGTTAGAAAACCCATACTGAAACAGGCTAGTAAGACATATTTTTAGGCAGATGACTTCCCCAAAACACTAAATGTGAGATTGTTCAGACAACCATCTGTTCCACCTATTCACAAATTTTTCTGCTTTAGATATCTTTGCATGTGTGTACTATGGGCTAGTATTCTCATGACTTAATGGAGATTATGTAATAATAATAATATTATTATAAAATAACAATAATAAAGTATTTACTTAAAGTTGAATTTAAAGTAAGGAAATCATGCACATTATACATAAAACTAGTAAAACTATTTATATCATTGGCCTACATGATCAATTCTATTGAGTTTTATGGGAGAACTTTTTAATATAAACCCAAATGCATGCCATCAGATATTTGAAATCAGCTTTGACTCAGCATTTAAAATATAAAAAGTGTGCAAAAGAGATTCTGGCTTATCATGTGAATAAAAAGAATTTCCAAAATGACTAAAAACCATATTTTGTTTTGCAAGACCACATATGCATGAGGAAATAGACTATCCATTCAGACAAATGACAAAAGTATACTCCCAGGGTATTCCTGAATAAAAGTGTATGGTGAGCTAGCTTTTGTTGCAGGGTGGATACCGTGTGTTTATTCTTACCAAAACCAAGAACTCACTTTTGTCACTGCCTACACAATATCCTCAGAGAAAAGCTAACTGAAGTGTGTCAGTGAAAGGAGTTATAAGGCATGTAGATCATCACTTTATCACTGTTAGCCACCTTCTTCCCTCTCCACTAAACTCCACTTGTGTCGTTCTCCCACATAAAACATAAAAATCAATTTCTCTGTAAGTTTCTTTGACAGAAGGAAAATGGACTTTGTTAATAAAGAATATGAGGTCAATTGTTGGGGCTCAAATACTTAAAATCTATGACCCAGGCAAATTACTTAACCTCTCTACTTTCCTTATTTGCAGAGTGTGGATGATAATATCTGTTTTGCATATATTGTGAAATTAATAATTATACAGATAAAAATCTTTAAGACTGGTGATTATAAATAATAATAGTAGCATATGTTTTTGTGTATATGGGAACTAACAGAATGTTTTAAAATATTACCTGGAGGATCAGTATTTCATTATGATTGCTACTTTGCTCCCTTTCTCTAGCCCTCAAATGCTGCAGCATTTGCTTTTATTGGCCTTTGAATGGATGTGCAATATATGGTGTTGACCTATTGCAATGTTTGTGAGTTTTCAGTTATAGACTAAATTTACTTCTTTATAATGCAGGTGCCAATGTACAAGGTCAATGACCACATTACACACTCCCTATGTGAAAGCTATTGAACTGTAAGTACAGTAGCTTACAGTTACTGTAAGTCCATCAGTAAGTACAGTGGGAAATGATTTGACCTTTCCTTGAATAGTAGTTACTGGATCAAATTATTTTTCAGCTTGAAAATAATTGCAGATCTCAGATGCCCATTTAAACCACTGACTTCTGAATTCGCACCAATGCTTCCTGCTCCCTCTGCCACTCTTGGTAATCCTAAGGAGCAACACACAGAATATGAAAAAGCAGCATGCGGTAATGACATGACAGAAGGTGTTGGGTTCAGATGATCTGAATTTAAACCGTGGTTGCTTTTTTGTCTTAACTAATTGGATGGTGTCTGTCATATTACTTCCCTATATCGTAGTAATGTAAATTTTAAATGAAATAATATATTTTAAAAATACTGTTTTCAGTTTCAGTTCCAATATGTAAAGAGCTTGGAATTCATCACCCCAAGTCTTTGCAACAAGAAAAAGTTAGACAAACCAAAAATCAGTTAACTTTCTTGAATCTGTCAGAGAACTGAGATTGTTAGATAAAACTTCACCCCCAAATCTGGAGAGATAGTCATATTCAAAGAGACACAGCTGAGCTCTCCTTACCTGGAGGAACAGGAACACTGAAATAGTACTTTTGATGCATTGCTGGAGGTTAGGTGTGGACTAGTCTGAGAGTGAGAAGCTCCTGGTGGCTACAGCCTTGGAAGCCCCTACAATTTCATTGGCTCTACCTCTATGACCCACATTAGGTTTCTGTCAGGGAGATCTAAGAAAACAAGAGAGATTCCCAAGTGGGGGTCCCCAAGTGCCAAGGGCAAAGGAAGATATAAAATATAGCTTGTAAAACATTGTGAAATAGATCCAGAACCTTTTCCATAGCAAAGACCCACTCTCTAGCAGAAAGGACTATGTCTGAGTCTTATCACAGTGGGGGAAAGAAATTCCTCTTACTCCAGCTCCCCTCCAGCCTTCTTATTTCAGCTAAGAGAAGGAAAAATATATTTTCAATGATGGTCAAGGCTTCATAAAAATAGATTTCAGCCAGGAAAAAGTGTAGGGAGAAGAGGGGAATAAAAGCTAAATCACTGGAGAAACATTTGTGAAGGTTATGGTGGCGAGATTCAGGCCCTCTAAAAGACTGAGTTTTAATTCAAAGATTGTAGAAATTTCCTTCTCTACCACACTTTAGTACCATGCCAAGAAGTCCTCAGTAAAATAACAGTGGGTTTCAGCTGAAAAGCATGTCTCTGAGGAGGAATACTTTGGGAAGCCCGAAGTTAGGATGAAAGAGAAAAAAGAAAAAAGATACTAGAAGACTTTGAAGCTTCTGGCATCTATGGCTACAGGAAACATTAAGCACAACCCAACACCTATTTAGATTAACTAAATTACACTGAAAATCTATTTAACCTCAGTTCCTATTACCCAATAAAATATGCCTGTCTTTTCACAAAAAATCACAAGGCATGTCAAAGGAAAAGGAGGAGGAGGGAGAGGGAGATGGAGAGGGAGGGGAAGAGGGGAGGGAAAGGAGGAGGAGAAACAGCAGTCTAAAGAGACAAAGCGATCATTGGAACCAAACTCATATATGATATAGATGTTGGAATTAACAGACAGGGACTTTTAAATAACTGTGGTTAATGTGGTAAGAACTCTCATGGAAAAAGTAAGCAACATGTAAGAATAGATGAGTAATGTAAGCAGAGAAATGAAAAATCAAAGAAAAAATCAATAGGAAATGTAGAAATCAAAAGCATTGTTACAGATATAAAGAATGCCTTTGGTGGACTCTTTGGTAGACTGGGCACAGTCTAGGAAAGAATCATTGAGCTTGAAGATAAGTCAGTAGCAACGTCCCAAGTTGAAATATAAAGAGAAAAAAAAAAAAAGAGCGAACATCCAAGAACTGCGGAACAATATCAAGAGGTGTAGCATACACATAATTAAAATATCAGAAGGAGAAGAGAAGATGAGCAGAAAAATATTTGAAGTAATAGTGGATGAGAACTTTCAAAAATTAATTACAGTTACCAAACTACAGATTCAGGAAGTTCAGAGACAACCAAGCAAGATAAATACCAGTACATACACACGCACTCTCTCTCACACATGTATGCACACACTCAACCGTATGCATATCCTATTCAAACTTCAGAAAACCAAAGAAAAGGAGGAAATATAGAAAAAAAAATTAAAAAGATGGGAAAAGAATCTTACCTATAAAAGAACAAGGATAAGAATTACAGAGGACTTCTGATCAAAAATGATGTGAGCAAATAGAGAATAGAGTGAAATATTTAAAGTACTGAAAGAAAAAGAAACCATATCCAAACTAGAATTCCTTATCCAGTGAACATATCTCTCATGAACATAAATGCAAAAAATCCTCCACAAAAATTGAGTCTAATAATGTATGAAGTTAATTATACACCACAACTTAGTGGGAATTCTCCCAAGTATATAATGCTGGTGCAACATTTGAAAGACAATAAATGTAATCAATTAACTCAACAGGCTAAAGAAGAAAAATCATTTGATCATATTAACAGATGTAGAAAAAGCATTTGAGAAACTTCAACACTCATTTATGATTTAAAACTCTCAGCAAACCAGAGAAAGGAACTTCCTCAACTTAATAAAGAACGTGTACAACAAACCTGTAGCTAATAATATAGTTCATTGTGACAAACTTGAAGCTTCCCCAAAGGAAGAGGAAAAGATGTCCTGTCCCATCACTTCTATTTAACATACTGGCAGTCCTAGCTAATACAATAAGACAAAAAAAGGAAGTAAAGGATACACCAGCTGTGTGTATTGCAGGTGGCATGATTATTTATGTAGAATATCCTAAAGAATCAGCAAAACACTCCTGGAACTAATAAGCAATTATAACAAGGTTGTAGAATACAAGGTTAATATACAAAAGTCAATTGCTTTCCTATACACCAGCAATGAACAATTGAAATTTAAAATTAAAGTCACAACATAATTTACATTATCCTCCCAATGAAATATTTAGGTATAAATCTAGCAAAATATAATTAAGGTGTACATGAAGAAAACTACAAAACTCTGATACAAAAATCAAAGATCTAAATACATGGAAAGATATTTCATGTACATGCATAAGAAAAGTCAATATTATTAAGATGTCAATTCTTCCCAATTTGTTCTATAGACTCAACACAACCCCAATCAAAATCCCAGCAAGTTATTTTGTAGATATTGACAAAATATTTTTAAAGTTTTATACAAAATTGCCCAAATTTGGAAGGAACCAAGATTCTTTTCAATAGGTGAATGGATAAACTGTGGTATATACATACAATGGAATATTATAAGTGAATACAACCCACAAAAAGACATAAAGGAAACAAGTGTGCATTGCTAAGCCAGTCTGAAAAGGCTGCACACTACCTGATTCCCAGTATATGATATCCTGGAAAAGGCAAAACTATAAAGAGTATAAAAAGATCAATGGTTACCAGGAGTTTGGAGGGAGGGAAGGAAGGGAGAAAAGGTAGAGCACAAGGGATTTTTAGGATGGTGAACCTATTCTGTATGATACTGTGATGATGGCATTATACATTTATCAAAACCCATAGGCTGTACAGCAGATGAACCCGACTGTAAACCATGGACTTTAGTTAATAATAATATATTAACATTGGTTTATTAACTGTTAAAAATGTCCCATACTAATGGAAGATGTTAGTAATAGAGGAAACTGGTTGTGGGGTATATCAGAGCTCTCTGTAATATCTTCACAACTTTTCTGTAAATCTAAAACTATTCTAAATTACAATGTTTATTTTTAAAAAATACCTGTGTTTTCAAATATAGTAGGTTTTGAAGAAATATTACTTCCCCTTTAGACTGTATCATACATAGCCTAAATTCAATTTAGTACACTTGCTGCTGTATGAAGTGATTATGGAAGGGAATTTCCTAGTAAATTAAATATAAAATTTAATAAAGTATAATTATATAGTATAAAAAGATAATAGATTAAAAGTTTAATAATAGGCAGGTAAATCTCTTTTGAACATAATTTAATTTTTTGATGACTCATTTGACATTTGAGAATCTTTGAAAGTCTCTAAGTCATCATTATGAACATCAGTTATTTCTGTGACAAGCAGAATTTCACCAGTAGAGACCTCTTATTATGGGAATGCCAATTTTAATTTGTTTAGGAATACGGACTCATTAAGAGCATTCCAGATATTTTAAATTATACACGTGGAAAATCAATCAGCATAAAAAAATAAAGGTTACCACTAGAATACTCTAGTTTGGGAAGCAAACTGTGTTAACATTTCCCTATATTAGTTAGTTGCTTGAACTGGAAGAGCTGAGCAAAGGATTTAAGAACTAGAGATAGTCAGAAATATACAGAAAAGCCATTCTCGTCATCTTGGATAAACAAGGACACATGGCTAGCAGATTTTGCCTGAGTCTCTGTTAAAACATACTAAGTCATGAGGGTGTTTTTTGCATTACAAATAACATAGCAGGATCCCTCTGTATAGCTCAATGGGTGGAGTGAGAATGCTCTTTGAACTCTAGTTCCCTAGGGTGTCTTGCTACTGTGTGTGATAACCTAACAAGTGTTTATCCCTGCCATAACATAGGAACTCATATTTTTCCAAAGAGGATTTTCTTTTTCTTTTTTTTTCTTTCTGAATGCTGCAAGAGTACAAAAAAGAATCTGGAGGTGGGGCATGAAATAAACTGGATAAGCAAGAAGAATTAAGCCCATGTGAGAACTAAGAGGATTACTTCTGCTGCCATTTTTGAGACCTTCAAAATCCAGAGAAGTTTTCCCGTGCTTGGAAGTAGGATTTCAGTTGAGAGGAAAATTATCATAGAATTTTGCAAGGCTGAGGGTAGGTAGGAAACTAGTAATATTTGAGATTGTGCTGATTCAATTGGACTTTTGTCAATTATAAAGAACTTTAATCCAGTTTACCAAACTCAGTGCATTTGACTAAATACACTGATCCTATTGCCTGTATAAAATGATGCTAGATTTCTCTTGTCTGTACCCCCAAATTCAGAGATTCAATTAAATGGAAACAGATTATCTCATATCTCCAAGCCAGATATTTTTAGTCCTCTAAGATGCCCAGTTAAGTATGGAGGAATCAAAGGAGGCAGCCATGAATTGAGTTTCTTCTAAAAACCCCAGTTATAGAAGGACAGATGCATTCCTTTCAATCAAAAACAAAGCAAACAAGCAAAACTAAAGATCATCTCCTCCTTTAGCTAAGCAGAAAATCTGTAATAGTTAATGTCCTCTTTGCTCTAGATCATGCTCATCCTTATCTCTGGCCATCAGGAGGAAGAAAATAACTTGCAGACATTTTGATGGGAGATCATTTCACCATAAAATGTTATTTAGACACACAATTAAAAATATAAAGTCTTTTTAGCTCCAAGGCAGATAAGCTACTAACCATAAAACTAATGTTCTATGAACCCACAGACACAAAATATAATTATATCCTAGTCACTAAGCCAACATTTAAAACTATTAATAGATCTTTCTTGGACTCCCTTGCCGTTTTGGATTAGGTCTATATCTTCATCTAATTTAATGTTGCAAAAACTAGTTAAATCAACAAATTACTAAGATCTTTTCTTTACTGCTCTAGTTAAGGGATTGACACTGTTTATATTTTAAGCCTATTTGAATTGACACCAAAAAAATAAATCTTACCGTACTTGCATGATAAGTTTTCACTTATTTTTTCCAATTCTCTTGGATTCCAGCTTAAAAATCCATTGATATTCAGCCATTAGTGGATATATTTGGCAGCCACTTTTTTCCTGAATACTATATAATAGGCCACATTTTTTCTTTTAATTTGTTTTAGGGCTTCTTCTTTATGGAATATCTGTGCTAAGACAGAGAATATGATTTAGTAAAAACATGAAAGAATTTGAAGTATGAGAAATTTGGGTTTAAATTCTAGCACTGTCACTTCTTAGTTTAAGACTTTGAGGAAGGATCTAACTAGAGTTTCCTCATCTATAAAATGGTGATAATCCCCATAATTCCACCAGAGTGTGAAGGTGAGGATAATCTGAGTTCATGTGTGTATCATATTAGTTCAATGCCTGACATAGCATATGTACAAGTTTATGGCAGTCATTAATCCACTGTTGGCTGGAATGATATTCAAAATATTTAAAATCAGTGACACAGGTACATCTCCATCAGTCTTAAACAACTGAGACATCTCTGCTAGGTTGTGCCAGCTGAATATCAGCCCCAAGTATTAGGAAGTAGAAAGGAATAAAATTGAAGAAGGTCACTGAGAGAAATTTAGTGAAAGCCTCATATTATGTCAAGGAGAGAACTTAAGAGTACCTTTCCAGACCCTTCACCACAAGTCAAAGTGCAGAAATCTGCAGCCCAGGGAGCAGCCTCTTTCCCAAGGTCACACAGATTGAGAACTAGATTTTAAAACTATGCCTATCAGACTCCAAAATTCTTGCTCCTTCTTCCACACTAGGATTGTTGACTTTATCTCTATGCAAGTTCCAGATTCTGAGGTGGTACCTTCAAGTATCCATGTCCATGGATTTAAAAACTGTGTGCCTTGAAGTACTAGGTTTCTGTGGGAATGATTAAAGTCCTGCTATAAAAGGTGTAGTGGCAGCTGAGAGGGCAAAGCTTATGTGTCTCCCCAGAACATGGCCCTCAGTTCAACCAGAAGCTTCACATTTTTGTTATACTGAGATTTCATTTAAATAGAAAGATTTTATTGCTATAAAAATGTTAAAAAATCACTGTTCTATTCCAAACTCTATCCCTTGTTCCTGCTCATATCCAGATAGAGCCTCAACCTAAATCCCTGTCCCTACACTCAGGTTTTTCAGCTCTGTATGGCCTGGATCTATGGTCACTACTTGGCTGACTCAGGCTGGAATTTGTACTTGGCAAATCTCATTTGCCACCATCTTGTGTGTGAGTCTAAGAAAATGCACTCTAATTCTGATTTTGTTCTTAGAACTTCATGTGACATAGGGTCTATTTTTCTCAATTTTCACAGGCTTTGGCTTGATTTTTAGATACTTCTCTCATTGGCTAAGACCTTGGCTGTGCACTTAGCTTTTCTTGGCTTATCAATATCAAAGACCAACACGTATTTTAGAATTTCAACTCAGGTCTGGAGGCATCAGGTTCAATACTTTCAAAGTGGCCCCTTTAGGCCAAGACACCATCTTCTGGAATTAAGGTGGATGACATCAGTTTTTCCCTCCATATCTATTTCTTTTCAATTCTTTGATTTTACTGGACTTCATTTTGGCCCCTGCCTGTAGCTCAGACTCTACTGACCACTCCATTGAAACCTTGGTATTATCCATGCTGAATGCAGTCTGATGAGAGGGAAGGGCACTGACACTGCCCCAAGAGTGTTTGTGGTATCAGCTGGGACTGTCGAGGGTGAACATGGACACTTGAGAGACCACAGACATACCATCTGTCATATAAACAGCATCAGCCACAGAGACCACCCAGCTCGTGGCCAACGCCCACGGTAGCTACCACACCAGTGGATTCCATGAAGTTCAGGAGAAGCTTTGATTGGAGAATAAATCAGCACCTGGCCACTCAAACCTTAGAATCATGAACTGAAGTCACAGAGATGGGGAAGGAGCCACTCTGGTCACAGAGGAGAGGCAGCTGTTGATGCGCTGAAGCAAGTTGGCTCCTCCCACCTCTGTGCCTGCCCATCTGTCAACTCTCAATACTTGAAGTTCATAACATGCGGTATTTACAACAGCTTAGCTATAATTTTTTTTTCAGTTTTTCTTACTTTTTGTACTATAGTCTGGATGGTTTCTACTGACAAGTATTCACATTGACTGATTTTTCTTTTGCAGCATCCAATCTTCCAAAAAGCTCATTTAGTGGATTTTTCATTTTATTTATTCTATTTTTTCAGTTCTGCAATTTCCATTTGTTTTGCCTTTACAGTTTTAATTTCTTTTTCTGATTTTTTTTCATTATAACTTTAAGTACTCAAGTATGATACTTTAAAGTCCTTATCTGCTAATTCCATCAGTTGTGTTATCACTGCATCTGTTTTCTGTTGACTGTTTATTCTCCCAGTTATGGGTGACATTGTCCTATTTCTTAGCATATCTGGTAATTTTTTATTTTATAATGGACATAATGAGTACTACATTGTTGAAGGAGGGAATTTTATTTTCTTCCTTTAGAGAATGTTGAGTTTTGTTCTGACAACCTGCTAATTTAGTGGAGGATTCGTTTTATACTATTGAGGTGTAGTTTTAATCTTTGTTAGGATTGGTCTAGAATAGCCCTTATTCTAATGCTAGTATAGCACTACTACTAAGGTGTGGCCTTGCTAGGGTATCAACTGAATAATGCCTGGGGTGTTAAATTAGGTTTCTCCAACTCTCTCCACTCTGACTGATTTCAGCCCTATTCCACAATTTCCATTCAGTTCATAGCCTCCCAGAAGCTGTTCTCTGCCATGCCACTCAGTTTCACTCTATGAATACCCAGTTTAATATTTGGCCAAAACCTCAAAATCACAGCCATGCAGATTTATCGTATTATTTTATGCACAGAATTCTCTTCTACATTACCTAATCTTGCAAATTCTGACTGCCTGATCATGTGGACGTCTAAACTATGATCTGTATTTGCACAGTTAAAATGAGACTATCGTGCTCTCTGTTTGGGCTCCACTGCCCTCTTCAGCAATTTGGAAAGTAGATCTAACTTTGTGTTTTTGCCTTCTGTCACATATCCCTATGCTGTTGTCCAATACCTTAAAACTGTTACTTCATATATTTTTTCCACTTTTTAAAGTGA
Source organism: Balaenoptera ricei (assembly GCF_028023285.1). Lineage (NCBI taxonomy): Eukaryota > Metazoa > Chordata > Mammalia > Artiodactyla > Balaenopteridae > Balaenoptera > Balaenoptera ricei. Next base: position 78,395,825 of record NC_082646.1, on the reverse strand, counting down.
TTTTTGATGGGAGGATATTGGCTTAGAAACTTTCCTTTTGCACCTCCCATTATCTAGCTAATTGTTTTAGGGAATTCTAGCTAATTTTTTATATCCTGCTTGGCTATAGACTCTATGGGCTGGATAAGGATCTATATCCCATTAAAATTTTTAAAATAACCCATTTTACGAGTATAATTTCAGTAGTCGAAAGAAACTGGGGTCTACAAAATTAGAGGTTAGTTTGGGCTCCAGAAAATCAAGATGGTGATTCAATGTGAGGGTGTTATTTTCCACAAGTATAATAAAGAATATTATAACATTATTTATAATAAATTATATTTAATATATAATTTTAAAATATAATAAAAATGATTCTGGAAAGTATACACATTAAAACCCCTCCCTCTTGCTGGACAGTGATGAGACCCAATTTCTGTGATCTATCTTAAACTTGATCAAAAAGAACAACTTTGAAAAAAGCTTGATTACAGTCTCTGTAATTTCTTTTGATTTCAGATACATAAAAACAATTTCCCAGCTTCAATGAATGGACACTGACTTGGATTTTTGTTGTTGTTGTTATTGTTGTTACCTCAGGACTCTCAGGAGTTCACAACTTTAGGTCCTATGTTATTGCATCCATCACCCTTATTTGCAGTTATTTGTTTACAGGTTGCCTCTCTGGATTGTGAGATGACCAATAAACATTACTTGAGCAAAACCAAATTTTCATGGCCTGAAGGATTTTAGTGCTGTTTAAGAACTACCATGTAGCTCTAAAACCATTGCCAAGGTACTGACCAGGAAATCAATAAAATGTTATGCTTTTAAACCAGATGTTCCTCTCTCATGTACCCTATAAAGTACTTATCAAGGACTAATGTAATTATTAAGAAAACACAGACTTCCTCTGGATGACACTATTTTTATGATGCAGATTCTGGAAAAGTCAGTCCCAGCTTTTGAAAGTAATGTGTGAAATTTGAACAATCAGCAGGTCAGACACTTCCTGAAAGTGGAGAATGGTATGGCTTATTGCAATTCTAATAGGGATTCTGCTGAGCTTAACCATAGAAAATGATTATTCCAATCATTGTGAATCTTGCTCTTCTATGTGTAAACCAGGAGTAGAGTTTGGTATGACCATGACTCACAAATGAACTATATACTTGCTGTGGCCTTTTAAGTGTTAGTAAGATTAATTAAGAAGATGGACGAATCTGGCAACTGCCTGCCTTCCTTCTTTTCTTCCCTCCTGTATCCTTCCTCTTTCTTTTCTCTATAATATAGAATGTCGAGGTATCTGTATATTTTTCCTACCCAGTTTACCTATTTGCAAGCTAGGCAAAGTAAAGATATGGGGTGGGTTTTTTTCATTTGTTTTTTATGTTGATGTTTATGAAGGCTTGAAATGATAAGAATAAAGTTCAAAACAGTGCTATGAAATCATTGAATGCTGAGGCTAACCACATCTCAATGTCAATTCATGAAGAAATGAATAAAAATAATTGTAGTATAGGAAGTCATCCTAACTTTAAATTTATTACTATTTTATTATTTTATATTTGTGTATCAGTCAGGGTTCCACCAGATAAACAGAATCAATAGGAAGTATATATTAAAAAAATTCTTTGCAAGATATTGATTTATAGAATTGTGGGGACTGTCAAACCAACTCTGAAATCTATAGGACAGGCTGTCAGGAAGGGCAGACTAGAACTCTCTGGGATGAGCTGAAGTTTCTGTCTACAGGTGGAATGTCTTCTCTCTCAGGGAAACCTCAGCTCTGCTCTCAAGCCTTATCCACTGATCAAATTCAGGACTACCCAGATTATCTAGGATAAACTCTATTACTTAAAGTTAACTGATTATGGACCTTAATTACATTTACAAAGTACGTTTATAGTAACACCTTGATTGAATAACTGGGGACTGTCGCCTAGCCAAGCTGACACACAAAACTGACCATCACCATTTGTGTTACAACATTCTTTATTTTTCATACTAGTTTAATAATAATAGTTATATACTTTCTATACCAAAATAAAAAGTTGAAAGTTCTGAATTGGTCTCAAAAATAATGTAATGAAATTTTTACTGTTCCATAAAAGCCAGAAATCTAGAAGCCACTACTGAAGCATAAGATTCTTCCTCACATTACCATTTCACAGATGGGAAGATACTGAGGCCCAAAGAGATATTCTATTAATACATGATAGATAACATATAGTCATTATTTTCATGAAATTTAATTTCCTGGTATATTGGTTTACCTTGTTACATTACCATTTCACAGATGGGAAGATACTGAGGCCCAAAGAGATATTCTATTAATACATGATAGATAACATATAGTCATTATTTTCATGAAATTTAATTTCCTGGTATATTGGTTTACCTTGTTACCTTTTAGGTTAAACCAGATTGTATTAGTTTTCTATAACTGTATAACAAATTATGACAGATCTTATTATCTCACAGTTTCTGTGGGTCAGGGGTCTCAGCACAGAAACTCTGCTCAGGGTCTCACCAGGATGAAATCAAGGTGTTGTCTCAGGCCGTGATATAATCTGGATTTGAGAATTTTCTTATAAATTCAGTGGTTGTTGACAGAATTTAGTTCCTGGTGATTGTAGGGACTGAGGTCGTTGGTTTATAGACCTTCCCACTATTCCTTGAAATGTGGCTTTCTCTAAAACACGGAAGAGTACTTCCTCATGGCTAGCAGGAGAGAGTCTTTGATGGTTCTAATCATGTTGACTTCCTCTATCTCTGACGATTAACATACCCTTTAATAAGCTCACCTGATTAGGTCAGGCTCACCAGGTATTATCTCTCTTTTGATTAAGTTAGTAGTAACAGATTAGGAGCCTTCAGTGCATCTACAAAATCACTTCACCTTTGCCACATGACATAGCCTAATAAGAGGAGTGATATCCCATCATATTTACAGGTCCTTGCCTACATTCAAGGAAGTGGATTACATATTGCATGAACACAAGAGGGCAGGAATCTTGGGAGTCATTTTTAAATGTTATTCATCACACAGAGTCAATTACTTTTTCAATACCATCTTATTCTTTAACTTGGGGCAAGGTGAAAGTAAGAGAAGAAAATTTAATTCACTTCATTCAATGCATTTGGGAAGGCACTGAAATGAATAAAATAGGTTAAAATTGGGTTTATTAAAGCAATAATCACCACGCATCATTATGTAATGGATTTTGTTCAACTAAATCAATGTGTAATGGAACCTAGATAGGATTAAACTAGAAAAAGTACAGAGGTTTTTATGAGCTCTAGAGATAATCATAAGAAAATGGGCTATAGATCACAGGGTGACATTTTTGCATCATTTCAGGCTATGAAAGTGGGCAGATGGCTTTGCTGAAGGATATGGTCTTTTCTCATTTGGCTGCCATTCAAATGCACAATTGCTTATCTTGATTTTTTTAAACCCAATGAGGCTGAATCATGATAAGATACAGCAGCATTCAATTAGAATATGGGTGAGCTGCATTTGTCTTCAGGTTCAAAGGTCAACAGTCCATGACTTTTTCATAACTGCCCCGGCTTTCATTCTTCTCTCCATAAGTAGATTTACTATGAAGCTAAATAAGCTTAAGCATCAGGGCTCCCACTTGTCCCTTCCAAGGCCCTGGAAGCCTTTATGATATGTTCACACAGGTCATCAGTTTTCATAAAAGGTGGACTCAGAAATTTGATTAGTGTCTTCAGAGGGAAGAATGGCTGAAAACAGATATGAAGTACACCTATAAAGGGAAATAGTCTGAAATTTAAGTCTATAGATAAAACATAATCAGAATTAACCTTATGTGTCAATTTGTACTTTCAAAGTTGTTTTCCCATACATGATTCCATATTATTCATCCAGAAGGATGAAATAAGTATAATTACAGAGATTCTGTGATATATTTGGTGATTGTTCGAGATCTCACAGATGGAAACTTATGCCTTCTATCATTAAATGTCTGTGTTCTTTCCACTCCTGCAATGAGTGGTCTCTCATGGTCTCAGTAAGAAATGAGAAAAGTTAAAATAGTAAGGAAGGGATTGAGTAGAGAGTAGCATCTAGTGAAGGTCAAGTAGAAAACTGGCATTTCAGACATGGTACCACTTGTTGTAGAGTGACTCTTTATGGCCATTTTCATTGAAGGTTTGGGCTGAGCTTGGTGGAAGCACTATATCTGAGAGTTATACAAAAGTTAGGAGGGTTGTATATACCACCAAATTGAAAGAATAGAGCGTTTAGAAGATGGGACCCAAAACAGTATAACTGGGGGAAAAGCAAAATAGTTGTGGAGAGAAGTCAAAGTCAGAGGTTATAGCCAGGGAAATGGTGAAGAATACAAAGTCCAAAGGTCAAGACAAGACAGAAATGAGTCATTAAATATTAAGATTGTATCAAGAAAGTCAGTAACAGTTTGGAATCACATGTTAAGAAAAGCAGGGACTTCCCTGGCAGTCCAGTGGTTAAGATTCCACACTGCCAGTGCATGGGGCGTGGGTTTGATCCCTGGTCAGGGAACTAGAACTAAGATCTCACATGCCACACAGTTCAGCCAAAAATTTTTTTTTAAAAAAAGCTAAGGAAGAGTTTCAGAAATAATGCTTTTGATGTGACTCTGTACTTGCACTGGTGGCCTGTAATAGTGAGCCCAGGAGAAGGATGTAGTAGATGTTAATGTGGCTTGAAGAGACATTGTGGTTTAGTCAGTAACTAAATATTTCTTTAGAACAACAGTTTTCTAACTTTTTTTTTTTGAGTAGCATAACCCCTTTTTGCAAATGATTCTTGTGCAAAAATCTAACATAGATAGGTAGGTAAATAGATAGATGATGATAGATAGATAGATAGATAGATAGATAAAGGGGAGCCCTTACGTCCTATGACAATAGCAGAGTCCAACAGGAAGAAGAAAGACTCCTTTTCTTTCTTGGTAAGGACTCAGCCAATGAAAAGCCATAGACTCTGTGTTTCCTGTAGCCTTCTCAACTTCCTTTTCCCCTTTACAAAAACATTTTCCTTCCCTTGCCATGCAGTGTCTGGTGGGGTGGAAGGCTTGCACATAGCTTGCCGTGGTTGCAGACTCAGAATTTCAATTCTCCACTGATCTCAAATGAACCCATCTATGCTGGAGAAATAGCTTGCAGTCCATTTGTTTTAGGTCTACAAGAATAAGACTCAGGGTCTGGCTAGGCCTTATTTTCCCATTTGTAATGAAAGGTATGATTTTTATAGTACCCCATAATTTCTTAAATTATGCTATTCTAAATAACTTGATGGTTAATTAAGATTTATCTCATTAGCAATATTTAAATATTTGGGAAATTACTTTTGATGAATTCTTCTCTTTGTCAGGCTCAGCACGAGGTCTGTAAAAACAGACATGCATTTGGTCTCACTACCATTTTCCCTGTCCCTCGCTCTGCTCTAGTCTCATTGGCTTCTTCGTGTACTCAAACTGCCAACCTTACTTCTGTATCAGACTAACTCCACTTCTTTCCTCTTGCAGATTCTCACTGGCCAACTCCTCCATCACTCTCCATCACCTCATGACTTGCTACACAGTAGACACTCAACAAATATTTCTTAAATGAACAAAAACATAAATAAACTTAGAAATGAAGATTTAACTCCTTAACACCAAGAGCTCACTATATTGGGTAGAAACAAACTTATAAACAATAATAAAATAATATTTTAAATCCTGTAATGAAGACGTGGCACCAAGTGCTATGGATACACAGAAGAAGTGATGTCTATGGCACATAATTCTGGGCAAAGACAATAACATTTGAGTTGGGTTTTGATGGATGAATAGAATGTCACCACACAGGTAAATAAGAGGATGCTATTTCAGGTGAAGGGGAAAATGTGCCCCGAAATACAGAGCTGGGAAAGATCAGAGGGAGAGTTTCAGTGGGGGTGGTAAAGTTAACTGTGAGGTTCAGGGTTTTGGAAACAACGTAAAAGGCATGGACTTTATTCTGCAACTGGTGAGGAGTATTAAAGGATTTTAAGTGAAGAAACATGATTACATCCTTGGATTAAAAAAATTTTTTTTTGCTTGTGTAACAGCTGGGAGAACAAGAAAAATGGATCTCTCAGCTTGTTCTGGGGGAAGGGTAGCAGAATTTCAATCAACAGGGAAAATACCTCCTTGAAGCAGGGTTAAGAGCCATTTGCACCATTTTGTTTTTCATGAACATGTATATAATGAGCTTAAAACTATGAGCCAAATAACAAGATCAGCTGACCTAATGATTACCAGTAAAAAGGGTAAGAAAAATGATATCTCTAATCAAAAAGGACTTTCTGACTTAAAGGCAAGCAAAAGCCATGTTTTTTTAGGTTAATCTACACCAGTTCTCAAGCCCTGTCAGTCAAACCTTTTCTCCCATATTCATTTGCATGTCAAGTTCCAGCCTTAAGCTTAAGATTTCTAATGGTAACACAGACAGGACCTGATCTGTATGCTTACTAACAAATTCTACACAATCTTTATAGCCTCATATAGCAATTATACAATTTATAATGGAGAGAATGATCCCTTTTCCATGCCTGCCACTGCTCAAGAGAATCTCTAACCTTCTAATTACTCCCTAATATTTACTCAATGGATTATCATCATCAGATTAACTTTCAGTCATGCAATATGTAATTAAAAATGTAAATCAATAAAATGTAATTGTGGCTGGCAACATTAACACTTTTAAAAACAGTTTAATAGCAATTGAAAGAAAAGAAACATTTTTTGTGTGTTTATATTTAACACAATTGTGAGAGTTCTCTTCTAGAACTATAATAATTTATACATTGAATTGAACTGTCTGATAAAAGACTCATGCAGTAATTGCTTTTATATAAAAGAAACTATGCATAAAATAATTCACATTGTTTAACTAACTTCCCCAGGATTTGTAGTGAATTTTTATGGCAACCTCTGGCCTGAAAATAGGTTAGGACCTTTTCTAAGGCCGTTTCCTGTAGGATCACATTTTCTTCTCCTCTTCTGGAATGTAGATTCTGTTATGGTTCTGGCAAGTCTTCAGGAATTTACTGAACCAGAACCAAATGATATAAATATCTGTGAAATGTAAATCAGATAACATTATTACCTTGCTTAAATATTCTCCATTGGCTTCCCATTATATTCAGAATAATATCCAAGGTCCATAAAATACAATTCTAATATGCTGGGTTTTAAAAAATTATAAATGGGAGTGTGTTTGTGAAAACATATGGACATATATAGTTTTTCTACTTAGATCTATTAATATAGTATATTATATTAATATATTTCCCAATAGTAAGCAAATATTGCATTCTTCTAATAAATCTTACTTATCATGATGTATTATTTTCTTGTGATCTTGAGTTCTCTTAAATAAATATTTGTGTAGTTTTATATGTGATATTTGTTCTGAAATTTTCTTCCTTTCAGCAATTTTTTATTAAGTTTAGTTATCAGTGTTAAAAAGGAATTTTAAAATGTCCTTCATTCTCTAGGCTCTGGAGCAATTTATGTATTATTGGGATTATCCAGTGTAGAACCTCTTTAATGCCTATTTTTATTTGTTGTTCCTTAGTAACATTCTCTGTGTCTTCAGTGGAAATTGGTGTAGTTAACCTTTACATTTCTACTATGGTCACAATGATCTATAAATAGTCTCTTAATAATTTTTAAAGTTTCTTCTGTTTCAATGGTTATATTCTCCTCGTCATTTCTTATTTTGTATATATGTGCTTTCTTTTTCCCATGATTAGCTAGTAGTTTGTCTACTTTGTTAACCAAAAAATGGGATTTTGACTTATTAATTATATCTATTGATTTTCCTATGCTTTACCTTAATAATTTTTGCTTTTAATTTATGCTTGTTTATGCTTTTTTTGAATTGCTGTGTCCTCTTTTTTACTAGCATTTTAGTTGGAACTTAATTCACTGTTTTTATTATTTTATGGTTATTGAACTTTATTTATGTTTATTTTAATTTTTCTCTGATGAGTCTTTAAATCGGTCCTAGTGATTCTGATATAAGGTGTTTTCTTAGTATTAATTTTTAGACACCTTTTAATTGTGATTTTTCTTTCTGCTTTCAGCCATGAGCTGTTTATTATATGCCTTTTTAATTTTCAATTTGAAAGGTTTTGGTTTGTATATTGCTATTAGTTTCTAGTTTTGTTACATTGTGATAACGCTTTGTTATTTCTACTTTATAAAACTTTCTAATGCTTCCTCTTTGCTCTACATATGACTAATTTTTGTGGCTGTTCCAAGGGCTCTTGAGATGAAGTTATGTTCTCTATTATCAGGATACACAGTTCAATATACAGCTGTAAGATTGTCTTTTTTGACTATATTATTCAGGTCCTCGATATTCTTATTTACTTTTTGGCCTCAGTATGTCTCATACAAAGAGTGGAGTCAAAAATCGTTCTACTATTAGTGTATTTTAATCTGTATATTCTATAGTTTTGTATATCTTATAGTTTTTGCCTTATTAATATGGTTGCTGTCACTTTTTGCATATATATTCATAATTGTTATATAATTGTTCTGAATTATAGCTTTTTTTAACAAATGAATTTATTTATTTATTTATATTTATTTTTGGCTATGTTGGGTCTTCGTTGCCTCGTGCAGGCTTTCTCTAGTTGCAGCAAGCAGGGGCTACTCTTTGTTGCAGTGCGCCGGCTTCTCATTGCGGTGGCTTCTCTTGTTGTGGAGCACGGGCTCTAGGCACGTGGGCTTCAGTAGCTGTGGCACGAGGGCTCAGTAGCTGTGGCTCGTGGGCTCTAGAGTGCAGGCTCAGTAGTTGTGGCGCACGGGCTTAGTTGCTCTGTGGCATGTGGGATCTTCCCGGACCAGGGCTCAAACCCATGTCCCCTGCATCGGCAGGCGGATTCTTAGCCACTGCGCCACCAGGGAAGTCCTGAATTACAGCTTTTATCATTCTTTGTTAAACTTCATACTTTTTAATGTAAATTCTACTTTGAAATCAGCAGAGCAATGCCTGTTTTACTGTTTCTGTTTGCCTAGTATATGTTTGTTCATCTTTTTGTTTTTTAGTCTTTCTGAATTTTTTTAAAGTGTTTCTCTTATATAAAGATTATAGTTGGGTCTTTCCTAGCCAAATTGAAAATAATTTTCCTTTTTAGAGATGACTTAAGCCTACTCACATTTTTGGATGTGACTGATTCCATTAAGTCATGTTATTTAAAAATCTTCAGGTTAGGAAAGACCTTAATGATCATATGGCTAAAATACTTACTAGAAGTTTTAATGTGTTAAATTAATGCAGAGACTGAATCTGACTCTCTTCTAGACTCCCCCAAAACTTAATTATTATAGTGGAACACGTTATACTTTAGAAAGTAAGTTTTCTGTGTGCACGTGTGTGTGTATGGTATTTTTATGTGCATCTTTTGAGCTGCTCTCCACTCCCCTCCCCCCAACACTATGTGCTACTTGAAAACAAGTGTCTTTTTTTTTTGGCTGCACATTGTGGCATGCAGGAAAACAAGTGCCTTTATGCACAGTCTCCTCCCCAAGATTTCTTGTTCTGCTGCCACACACATACAAACATCTCCAGAGTGCCAGGTACATGGTGCTCAACTGAATTAATTAATACATGAATAACTCAGAGAAAGGAGCCTCTTCAAATTTATTTTATTAAATTACGTGAATTCATTGTTCCCTTTGCCTGTGGAATAGAGTTATAGATGTAAACAAGTAATTTGTCTGCCTGGTTTGGGCATAAAATAGCCTAATTGTTTTAATGCATCCTGTTTTCATGTAATGGTTTCTGTCTGTAACAATTTTCATGATCATACAACTATGAAGTGTCCAGATATGAACCTACATTTGTTAAACTGCCCTGCCTGTGCTTTTAACCTTACCACAAAATCACATCTCACTTGAAAAAATTTATTCTGTTGCCCTGGATCCTCAATACATACATTCCCATCACACTTGGCATATGATTCAGATCCTAGCCTCAACCTTATTATTTTGACTAGCATAATTGATCTTTTCAATGAACCCTGAGAATTTGAAATTATGTTGATTTATTGGCTCTTAGAAAAGCCCTGGTACCTCTGGCTTGATAGTGAAACCTCTCTGGCATGCTTTCCCTCAGCTTTTCATGCTCTGATTTTGTTTCTAGAAAGGACTTCAGAGGTTTTAACTTTTACTTTGAATCATTAATTTCACTAAGTCATTTGGACATTAGGGTACTTAGAGCTTTAAATAGGTCCTAGTGATTCTCAGCAATTTGAATGAAAGAAGATTTTGAAAGTGCCTCAGTTGAATGCTTCTTACACTAAGTTGAAGGCTTTCATTAGAAATAGACTATACTGTTTATGGAATATTTATGAGTATATGATTGAACCAGGAATGACAGATATGATTATACATGAGGCTTTCACAAATGCATAGGTGAAAAGACAATCATTTTCTAAGTGCCATGAATGATATTAGAAATTAAATTAAAATGAAAACAAACTATTAGAATAGAATAATATATCTATAGTATTCAAGTAGAGCATTTCTACCAACCAGGTGGAAGAATTAAAAGTTATGAAAAAAAGCAATGAAATTTACCTTAGTAATTATTTTAAAAATAACTAAAATGATTTTACTATTAAAAAGTTTATTCAATTAGTTCAAATATTCACAAAATACTGATTAGTAAAGGAAGGAAAAAATGAGATTTTGGTACTACAATATTCTAAATGTTTTAATGAATATATATGTAGTGGTCTGCATAGCTTTATTTTCATGTGAGTGCCCACGTTCATATCTGTACCAGGGTGCACATTTTAAAATTTTCTGACTGTCCATTATCTGTACATTTTTTTCTGTATTTGAAGAAGAATTCCTTACCTTTCAAGTCTTGGAGAAAAGCAGAACTTGCCTCTGATTATTGGGCTGGAGATACTTTATCACTTTCCCAGATTCTCTGGCAGCAAGTTTGTAGGGAGGTAACCTAACCTCAGCTTATCAGATGCACCCACTCAGCATAGTTCATCTGGAGATACTGATAAAAGAGATCATTCTTTCTGTCAACAACAGTGGAAGCAGCAGTCCCATTTTCCAGATTACAACAGTGACAATGCAAGTTTCAGTTTCGAATGTTGATGAACTATTTCAGCAAAGGCCATTAACCCTTCTATGTGTGTGAAGTGTTCTCTCACTGTGGGATTGTTTTGCATTTTCCTAATGACTAATGATGTTGAGCATATTTCATATGCTTATAAGCATATTTCATATGCTTATTCATATTTATATTTTCTTTGGAGAAATGTCTATTCAGACCCTTTGCTCACTTTTGCTTGGGTTATCATCTTTTTATTACTGAGTGATAAGAATTTTTCATATATTCTAGGTTACAAGTGCCTTATCAGATATATGATTTGCAAATATTTTCTCTCATTCTGTAGGTATTTGAAGCACAAAATTTTTACTTTGTTGAAATCTAACTTATCTATTTTTTTTCTTTTGTTTCTTGTGCTTTTGGTATCATATGTAAGAATCCATTGCCAAATCTGCTGTCATGAAGAATTACCCATGTTTTCTTCTTAGAGTTTTTATCTTATACTCATGGCTTCAGTCCATTTCAAGTTAAATTTTGTGTATGGTGTGAGGTAGGGGTCTAAATTCATTATTTTTCATGTGGACATTCAATTGTTCCAGCTTCATTTTTTGAAAAGCCTGTTTTTTTGGGTTTTTTTTTTTCTGTTGAATTGTATTATACCCTTGTAAAAAATCAACTGCCCATAAATGTGAATGTTTATTTCTAGACATGCAATTCTATTACATTGATCTATATGTCTATTCTTATGCCAGGACCCCCTTGATTACTATAGCTTTGTAGCAAGTTTTAAAATCAGATGTATGAATCTTCCAAATTTGTTTTTTCTTTTTCAAGATTGCTTTGGCTGTTCTGGGTCCCTTACATTTCCATATAAATTTTAGGATCAGCTTTTTAATTTCTGCAAAAAAAAATCATCTGGGATTTTAAAAGTGAATATGTCCAGTCTACAGATCAGTTTGGAGAATATTGCCATCTTAACTATATTATGTCTTTTGATCCAGGAATATTAATGTTTTTCCATTTGTATAGTTCTGTTGTAATATCTTTCAACAATGTTTTATAGTTTTCAGCATATAGTCTTTCACTGGTTTTGTAAAATTTATTCATAAATATTCATGTTTTGGGATGCTATTGTATTTGGAATTGTTTCAGATTGTTGCTAGTATATACACATCAGGTTGATTTTTCTGTATCAATATTGTATCCTGCAACCTTATTTAACTCACTTATTCTAATGGTATTTTTTAGTGAATTCCTCTGAAGAGCATGTCACCTGAAAACAGAGTTGGTTTTACTTTTTTATTTTTAATCTTAGTGTCTTTTATTTCTTTTTCTTGATTAATTATCCTCCCTAGAACTTCCATTACAATATTGAAAAGAAGTGACAAGAGTGGAAATCCTTGCCTTTTTCATGATCATTCCATAATTTACCATTAAATATGATCTTAGCCCTGGGTTTTCTGTAGTTGTCCTTTGTGAGGTTGAGGAAGTTCCTTTTAATTTCTAGGTTGTTTAGTGTTTTTATCATGAAAGTATATTGAATTTATCACATGATTTTTCTGCATCTATTGAGACACTCATGTGGCTTTTGTCCTATGATATGGTGTATTACATTAATTGATTTTCAGATGTTAAAACAAACTTGCAGTCCTGGGGTAAATCCCACATGATCTTGGGTTATAATTCTATTTACATGTTGCTGAATTTGATTTGCTATTTCTTTGAGAATTTTTATATCTATATTTATAAGAGATATTAGTGTTTATTTTTCTTGTGATGTCTTTGTCTTGTTCTGGTAACAGAATAATACTGGCCTCTTAGAATGATTTGGGATGTAGTCTTTCCTTTTCTTCATTTTTGAAAGATTTTTTAAGGATTGGTATTAACTCTTCTTTAAATATTTGGTAGAAATCACCAGGTAAGCCATCTGAGCCTGTGATTTTCTTTCTGGGAAGTACTAATTTAATCTATTTTTTAAAGGTCTATACACACTTTCCATTTATTCTTGAATAAATTTCAGCTGTTTTGTCTTTTTAAGAATTTGTCCATTTCAGCTAAGTTATCTATTTTGATAGCATAAATAGTTGGTAATATTCCCTCATGATCCTTTTTATTTCTAAAAGATGGGCAGTGATATACTCTTTCTGATTCCTGTCTAAGTAATTTGGGTATTCTCTCTCTCTCTTTTTTTTTCTTGGTCAGTGTAGCTTAAGTTTTTATATTTTTTAAAAAAATGACTTTCAGTTTGTTGACTTTCTCTATGGTTTTCTATTTTCTATTTCTTTAATTTGTACTCAAATCTTTATTATTTCTTTCCATCTGTTTGCTCTAATTTTAACTGCTCTTTTCTTCAGTGTCTTAATATGAAAGATAAGGTTTTGATTTAAGATTTAATATTTTATTCAATATAGCCTATTATAGCTATACATTGCCTTTGAAGCATGGTTGCTTTCACTGCGCACTATAAGTTTTGATATGCTGTGTCTTATCTTTATTCATCTTGAGGTATTTTCTAATTTATCTTATGATTTCTTATTTGACCCATTGGTTATTTAGGAGTATGTTGCTTAATTTCCACATATTTGTGAACTTCTTAGACTTATTTCTATTATTTGTAATTCCTATCCATTGTGGTTGGAGAAAATACTTTGTATGATTTCAACCTTTTTAATTTTACTGAAGTTTGTTTTATGGCCTAACAAATGGTATATCGTAGTGGATATTCCATATGTTATTGAAAAGAATGTGTATTCTGCTCTTCTTGTTTGGAATGTACCAAATATATCTGTTAGGTCTAGTAGGTTTATAATCTTGTTCAAGTCATCTATTTCCTTGTTGATCTTTTGCATAGTTGTTCTATCCACTATTAAAACTAGAGTATTGAATTCCTCAACAATTATTGTCACATTGTCCATTTTTCCCTTCAATTTTGTCAGATTTTGTTTCATGTATTTTGGGGCTCTGTTGTTAGATGTATATATGTTTATAATTGTTATATCTTCCTAATAGATTGACACTTTTTTTTTTTTTTTTTTTTTTTTACTATAAAATGCCCTTCCTAGTCACTAGTAATAATTGTTTCTTAAAATCTATAAGTTTGCTGTTATCACACCAACTCTCTTCTGGTTACTGCATGCACTGTATATCTTTTCCTGCCATTGTAGATTCAACCTATTTGTGTCTTTGAATCTAAGTTGTGTCTTTTATAGACAGTATACAGTTAACACATTTTTTATGCATTCTGCTAGTCTCTGTCTTTTAATTGAAGCGTTTAACTGATTTACATTTAATATAATTTCTGATAAATTAGAATTTACCCTTTTAATTTTGTTTTTATATTGTTCAGTCATTTTTTTGCCTGCTATTCCTTCTTTATTGTTTCTTTTGTGATAAGTGAATATTTTCTAGTGTAATTTTTTCCTTTAATAATTTTTTCACTGTTTAAAAAAATTATATTCTTAGTGTTTGCTTTAAGGCTTACCATATACATTTTATCTTATCCTAATCTTCTTTGAATTTATACTAATTTAAGAGATATACAGATATAGAAATATAGCTACTATATAGTTCTATTCTCTACCTCCATTTTGTGCTATTAATGATATACATTACATCTGTATGTGTTACAGACCCAACATTACATTGTTATGATTTATTATTTTATATAATTTTAATTATTTTAAAAAGGTCGAGAGAAGAAATAAAAGCAAACATATATTTACATAGTTTGTAACAATAACCTTTTTTACTGTTGCTGGTTCTCTTCACTTGTTCCTATGAATTCTAGTTACCACAAGTTGTCATTTCCTTTTTTCAGTACAGCTTTTCTCTCACCTTTGATTTTTTTTTTTTTTTTTTTTGCTCCTTCTCTCTTTTTTCTCCTCTGGTATTACCATTATGCATAATGCTCTTAATAGTAGCCCATATTTTTGTGAAGCTATGTTCATTTTTATTAATTGCTTGCCACCAAATTCTGTTGTTTCTGAGAGTGCCTTTAGGTTTGAACTTCCTCATTCCCTGTTTCAAATATAGTCATTGGGAACACTTTAGAGCCCTGTGTGACACTCCTGCTTTATGATCAGGGGACTGGGCAGGGTGGTAGACTTCAGTCTCCTTATCTTGCCTTTCCCTGCATGAAACCTGCATCCTACAAGTGAGATGGGGTAAGTGAAACTGGGGACCTAGTATTGTTAACCTGTCACACTTGGCATAAAAGCTTCTGCCGTATGAATGAGGGCTGTGTGGAAGAGGGAAGTCTCTGACTTTTCAGCTGCATAAACCTTGAATTTTGCCTTTGCAACATGGACCTTGGAGAAATGATGGCAATTTGGCTTTCCCAGGGAGGTACCATAGTTCTTGAATGAAAACTGGGGGGAGTGGGAGACCTATTATCTTGGTCTCACTTACCTGGAGAGGAACTTCCATCAGGCTGAATTGGGGTGGAGGCAGTGAGTCATGGCTCAAGAGCCACAGACTCTTACTAGTTTTTAATGAGACTTAGTAGATTTTTTTGAATAAATGTTTATTCATTTGCTATATATCCTTAGAAAAATTTCTGAAGATTAAATAGTTGTTATTGTTATCGTTGTTTCTATAATTTTTACCAGTTAAAGTTTTTTTGTTTTGTTTGTTTGTTGTTTGTTGGGTTTTTGTTTTGTTTTGGTTTGGTTTTTGGCTGCAGAGAGGTTTCATAGAGTTCTTTACACTGCCATTCTGGAAGCTATTAATTAGCTCATTTCTATTTAATAAATGCCCCTTCTGCTTAAATTAGCTAGAGTTGGTTTCTATTGATCACAGCTAACAAATTCCAATCACACACACACATGTACACACACACACACAGAAATGCAGAAAACTGACAAACTGAGACTCATCATTACTTTATGTATAAGGTGTTTTTGTTGATATATATGCCCTTTGGTTAAAAGTAATGAAGTTTTTTTTGTGTGTATTTGCAGGTAGTTGAATATTTATTATTTGTTTTAACAAACAAGAAAAAGGAAAAATAAACTTCTGAGAAAATAAGTCAAATATTAAGATGTAATTTCTGTCTGTTAATGGTAGGCAGGAGACCTATGCTATTGAATACATTACTTTAGGGGTTGTAAAATATAATATTCATGTATAAATGCATATATTTAAGTTAAAAAGGCATAATTCTCTTTCTATATATGTTACATATTCTCATTTTTAAAATTTAATACACTGTGAACATTTTATAATTTAGTGGTAATTAATGCTGAATTTTTAACTTAGTAACCCTAAACGCACTTTGGGAGATCCATGAAATTTTTGGCATTTTGTGCCAAACTTCAGGTATGAATTTAGGTAAGCTCATGTATATTTTAGCATAGGAGAGTGTCCACGGTGTTAATCTGACTCTAAGAATGATCTGTAACCCTCAAATATCTAAGAATCATAATGTACAGGGATCATCAAAATCACTGAACGGTATTTCCTTTTATTGACATATGGTAATTTATTTAACCAATTCTTTTTTTTTTTCCTTGGGGTACAGTTGTTTTACAATGTGTTACTTTCTGCTGTACAACGAAGTGAATCAGCTATATGTATACACATATCCCCATAGCCCCTCCCTCTCTGATCTCCCTCCCACCCCTCCCCATCCCACCCATCTAGGTCACCACAGAACACCGAGCTGAACTCCCTGTGCTATACAGCAGGTTCCTACTAGCTATCTATTTTACACATGGTAGTGTATATATGTCAATCCCAATCTCCTAATTCATCCCAACCCCCCTCCCCTACATGTCTATACATCCGTTCTCTACATCTGCATCTCTATTCCTGCCCTGCAAACAGGTTCATCTGTACCATTTTTCTAGATCCCACATATATGCATTAATATACGATATTTGTTTTTCTCTTTCTGACTTATTGCACTCTGTATGACAGACTCCAGGTCCATCCAAGTCTCTACAAATGACCCAATTATGTTCCTTTTTAAGGCTGAGTAATATTCCATTGTATATATGTACCATATATTCTTTATCCATTCATCTGTCAATGGACATTAGGTTGCTTCCATGACCTGGCTATTTTAAATAGTGCTGAAATGAACATTGAAGCACATGTGTCTTTTTGAGTTCTGGTTTTCTAAGAGTATATGCCCAATAATGGGATTGCTGGGTCATATGTTAGTTCTATTTTTAGTTTTTTATGCAAACTCCATACTGTTCTCCATAGTGGCTATATCAATTTACATTCCCACCAACAGTGCAAGAGGGTTCACTTTTCTCCACACTCTCTCCAGCATTTATTGTTTGTTGATTTTTTGATGATGGCCATTCTGACCGGTATGAGGTGATACCTCATTGTGGTTTTAATTTGCATTTCTCTAATGATTAGTGATGTTAAGCATCCTTTCATGTCTTTGTTGGCAATCTGTATATATTCTATACATTTGATCTGCATTTCTCTAATAATTAGTTATATTGAGCATCTTTTCATGTGCCTCTTGGCCATCTGTATATCTTCTTTAGAGAAATGTCTATTTAGGTTTTCTGCCCATTTTTGGATTGGGTTGTTTGTTTTTTTGATATTGAGCTGCATGAGCTGCTTATAAATTTTGGAGATTAATCCTTTGTCAGTTGCTTCATTTGCAAATATTTTCTCCCATTCTGAGAGTTGTCTTTTCATCTTGTTTATGGTTTCCTTTGCTGTGCAAAAGCTTTTCAGTTTCATAAGGTCCCATTTGTTTATTTTTGTTTTTATTTCCATTTCTCTAGGAGGTGGGTCAAAAAGGATCTTGCTGTGATTTATGTCATAGAGTGTTCTGCCTATATTTTCCTCTACAAGTTTTATAGTGTCTGGCCTTACATTTAGGTCTTTAGTCCATTTTGAGTTTATTTTTTGTGTATGGTGCTAGGGAGTGTTCTAAGTTCATTATTTTACATGTAGCTGTCCAGTTTTCCCAGCACCATTGTTGAAAAGACTGTCTTTTCTCCATTGTATATCCTAGCCTCCTTTGTCATAGATTAAGTGACCATAGGTGCATGGATTTATCTCTGGGCTTTCTATCCTTTTCCATTGCTCTATATTTTTGTTTTCGTGCCAGTACCATACTGTTTTGATTATTGTAGTTGTAGTATAGTCTGAAGTCAGGGAGTCTGATTTCCTCCACCTCCGTTTTTTCCCCTCAAGATTGCTTTGGGTATTTGGGGTCTTTTGTGTTTCCATACAAATTGTAAAATTTTTTGTTCCAATTCTGTGAAAAATGTCATTGGTAATTTGATAGGGATTGCATTGAATCTGTAGATTGCTTTGGGTAGTATAGTCATTTTCACAATATTGATCCTTCCCATCCAAGAACATGGTATATCTCTCCATCTGTTTGTGTCATTTTTGATTTCTTTCATGAGGGTCTTATAGTTTTCTGAGTACAGGTCCTTTGCCTCCTTAGGTAGGTTTATTCCCAGGTATTTTATTCTTTTTGTTGCAGTGGTAAATGTGATTGTTTCCTTAATTTCTCTTTCTGATCTTTCGTTGTTAGTGTATAGGAATATAAGAGATTTCTGTGCATTAATTTTGCATCCTGCAACTTTACCAAAGTCATTGATTAGCTCTAGGAGTTTTCTGGTGGCATCTTTAGGATTTTCTATGTATAGTGTCATGTCATCTGCAAACAGTGACAGTTTTACTTCTTCTTTTCCAATTTGTATTCATTTTATTTCTTTTTCTTCTCTGATTGCCGTGGCTAGGACTTACAAAACTATGTTGAATCATAGTGGTGAGACTGGACATCCTTGTCTTACTCCTGTTCTTAGAGGAAATGCTTTCAGTTTTTCACCATTGAATATGATGTTTGCTATAGGCTTGTCATATATGACCCTTATTATGTTGAGGTAGGTTCCCTCTATGCCCACTTTCTGGAGAGTTTTTATCATAAATGGTGTTGAATTTTGTCAAAAGCCTTTTCTGGATCTATTGAGGTGATCATATGGTTTTTATTCTTTAATGTGTTAAAGTGGTATATCACCTTGATTGATTTGCATATATTGAAGAATCCTTGCATCCCTGGGATAAATCCCACTTGATCATGTGTATGAGCCTTTTAAAGTGTTGTTGTGTTCTATTTGCTAGAATTTTGTTGCAGATTTTTGCGTCTATGTTCATCAGTGACATTGGTCTTTAATATTCTTTTTTTGTGATATCTGTGTCTGGTTTTGGCATTAGGATGATGGTGGCCTCATAGAATGAGCTTGGGAGTGTTCCTTCGTCTGCAATTTTATGGAAGAGTTTGAGAAGGATGGGTGTTAGCTCTTCTCTAAATGTTTAATAGAGTTTGCCTGTGAAGCCATCTGGTCCAGGACTTTGTTTGTTGGAAGATTTTTAATTACAGTTTCAATTTCATTACTTGTGATTGGTCTGTTTATACTTTCTGTTTCTTCCTGCCTCAGTCTTGGAAGGTTATAGGAACAGGGTTGATTCAAATTTTTACTCTAATAAATGATTTTGTTATGAACAACCATTTTTCAGGTCAATTTTTGAACACATTCTCCTTAAAATTAGTTTTTGGGATTGAAATTTCCTGAGGAAACCATTTGGACATTTTAAACCTTTTAATATATTTTGCTAAATTATCTTCTAGAATGGTTGCATCACCTTTTTTGCCTGACAGTCTTATAGCCTAGCTAATCTGATGGATTAAAATTGTTTTTAGTGTTCGTAGTCACAAACTAGTGAAAACTAACCATCCCAATTAGACTTGTTGATGTATGGTCCTCTCCTGCTATGGATATGATGCAAAAACTCCTTCAGTTGTACTCCTTCACCTGCAATACTATTAAAAGCTCAGCTTTAAATGCAAAGGATCTCCTACATCTCATGACAGCCAACCACATTTATTCCAGTGCTTACCTGCTGTGGATCCATGCAGAGTAGAATCTGGCCTCATCATCCTTAGAATTCCCCATGACATACTCCTTGAGGCAGCTATCTGCACCACAGAATCCATGCATTACAACTTTGGCAGACAACCCCTGGCTTTTGCCTGCTGCTAGGATACAAACACTTCTGTACCATCTCAGATCCTCTGTTGTGACAAAAATGTTTTCAGATAAATGGAAAGCCAAATTGTGCTATGGCTACCTGCCTGTGTGATATGTTATCAATGGGAAACACTTGTAGGCCTCCAAAACTATCTCTGAACTAAGTTACAAAATATTTTCCATTGTAATACTCATTTTGAAAAAGAATTTTAAGGAACCAAGTTTAAAATTTATAGTTATTCACATTTTGAAAATTTATAGTTATTCATATTTTGAAAGAAAGATTTTCTTTCTATGTGTGTCTGGACACACAATAAAACCTTTTGATGACGTTACATTCTAGACTTGAATATTTTTAGTTTATTGGTTTTCTATTTCAAATCTGAGTACATTGGTATTATTGATGAGAGAGTTTTGAACAGAAGCCTATTCTCTCTCACTTACTTGCCTAGAATTCCTTTGATGTCTCTGACACTTCCCCCCATAAAGACAAATCCTACTCATCTTTATGAGAACTAAGACCACCTGTATGACATTGCTTAGGTATCAGGATTAAGAACTGAGAACACCTATGTCAACAAGACTTAACTGTTTATTACAGGAAGATTTTAAAGTAATAAATAGCTTCATTGTTTGCTTCAGGATATTCCTGCATATCAGTTTATCTGAACAAACAGTTTGCTTATCTGGGCAAATAGTTTTCATAGGACAGTGGATTGCTCTACTGAGCAAATAGTTAGATTGTCAAACAAATAGTTTACTTATCAAGACTTGCTTCAAGATGCTCACCATGCTGTGTCCACAAATCTTAAGCAATTTTTTCATATTTTTGTCTCAATCCCAATTAGGTACCTACCTTGAAAGACTTGATTTAAACCACTGAAGCTTATATCCTAAACCTAATAAATATCTTTGATCTCTCCTTGTGAGAGACAGCTAAGGCTCTGTCAAGGTGCTTTTACTTCCATTGGTTTCAAAACATTAGCTTTGCTTATCTAAGGCTATTATTTTTTTAAGTCTGCAGTCAACAATATCATATTATATTATTTAGAATTCTTTCAGAGGCAAAAACTCGAACAACCAACTTTCAAAAAGGGACTATTTTGGCTCATATAACTGAAGGTGAACAGAAACAGTCAGGATTTAATAGAAAGGCTTAAACATGGTCTCCAGAACTCAGCTCTACTCTCTCAGATTATGCCCCCAGGTGGCTTCTTTCCAGATTAGCACTTTTATTGTAGAATATGTTGTTTGCAGTTGGCTCCAGACTTTCCTTCTCTCTAAGTCAGGTTTTCCCAGAAACAGACCTTGAGAAAAAGATTCAAGTCCAAGGATTTTATCTGTGCAGGTTTGTCAGTAGGAAAGTGGGAGACAGGACAGGGAAGGTAAAGAAGCTGATAGGGAGTACATTATAAATCAAATGCAACTTTGGGCAACTAAAGCTTAACCCTGAAGGGATACTTTGGGCAATAACGTGAAACATACCTCTCAAAGTTATACCACCTAAAGGACCAGGAAGACTGGACATTGTACACCAACTATGACTACTCATTGTTTGTAGGAAGCATGTCTAGGCTGATGTACCTGAGGTTAGAGCAGATGTAAATGGCTTTAGAAAGTTCTGAGGCAGCACCATATGCAAATATCCACAACTGGAAGTTGACAAGCATGCAGTGACGTCAGAGGCTCCAGGGATATGGGCAGTGCACCTAAAATAACTACTACACTCAGACCCCAAACCCTAAACCCTCAGCATGTACAAAAGTACAATGATTTTTCTTAGGACCAGGTTATATCACATGCTTTGACCAAAAATATCATTGCAGAAACTAGAGGTATAGTGATGTCAGCTATAAATGGCAGAGTAAGGATTTCCAAAATCCTATCATTATAAAAGCCATGAGAACACTGGCAGAAATCTTCACAATCAATTTTTTTTTCACA
This sequence comes from Balaenoptera ricei, assembly GCF_028023285.1. NCBI lineage: Eukaryota > Metazoa > Chordata > Mammalia > Artiodactyla > Balaenopteridae > Balaenoptera > Balaenoptera ricei. Next base: position 78,373,767 of record NC_082646.1, on the reverse strand, counting down.
ACTCTAGATATTAACCAGAAGTTTTCAGCCACCGGGGGAGTATTTACTCAAGAAAACCGTTTCAATATTGGTAAGAACAGTGAGATGTATAGTGGTTTGACTTCTCCTCTTCCCATTCTTCTCTTCCGAGCTCCACAGCAACTTAGCAAATGAGCACTCCACAATCATGCAGGAAAGCATCAGTTTGGAACCACTGGAAGGAAAAGAATGAGATCAGAGTTCCTTTGAAGCCTGCCCAGAGAGCTGTTGATATTTTCCCTATTACATGTAAACTTAGGGTTACTCTATGATCCAGTGATTCTGCTCATAGTATATAACCAAGAAAATTGATATCATATTCCCACAAAAATTTGACATGACTCTTCATAGTAGCATCAGTCATAATAGATAAAAAATAGAATGTCCATCAACTGATAGATGGATGAACAAAATGGGGTATACCTATTTAGTGAAAAATTGTTCAGCCACAGAAAGAAGGAAATACTGACACATAATACAACATGGGTAAACCTTGAAAACAATATGCTAAGTGAAAGGATACAGAAAATAAAGGGCTACATGTTGTATGATTCCATTAATATAAAATGTACACACAGCAAAATCCATGGAGACAGAAAATAGATTAGTGGTTGCCAAAGGCTGATGGTGGGTGGGAATGAGGAACAACTGCTAATGGGTACAAGGTTTCTTTGGGGGATGATAAAATTGATCTGGAATTATATATTGGTGATGGTTGCCTATTTCTGTAAACATGTTGAAGATCAATGAACTGCACACTTGAAAAGAGTAAACTTTATGGTATGTGTATTATTTCTCAACCTTTAAAAAAATTGTAAAAAAATTTTATAGTGCTCTATATTGTCAGGCCTGGGTTAAACCCCCACTCCTGAGGGATAAGGTAAGTCCCAGTATGAGTTGACAGTGGGGTTGTTACAAAGTAAATTCAAGGTGCTGTTGCTAGAAGAAGGGGGAATGGGTGCTGAGCTAGCCAAAGCAAGAAATACTTTTCTACTCTGGCAATCTCATCAAAGGCTGGTCCCACAAACCCTTTGATCAGAACCCTTTGTCAGTGCTGCCAAATTTGTGGCGCTTTTATGAAAACTATTGCTTTCCTATTACAAAGGTGCCACATGCTCTAATGTTTCTTTTCAGTCTTGCCTTTGTCAGAACCATACTGGTTTCTTATTTCTCCCAGCTGTCTATACACCAAATCACCTCTTTCTTTGTCTGCAGCCAAAATAATAGCAATAATAATGTAGCAGTCAGAGTTCTCACACTAAATACCTTTCAAGCAACAAAGGTTGCTCCCCAAATTCATATGCATTCAATTACTGTAAATTTGGCCTGAGGGGTGGAAGGGAGTTGCAGTAGACCACCAAGCTGATTTTCTCCTAAATGCTCAGTTTAGTCCACCATGACTACACTAGTGCAGATGAGGAAAGTGGTCACTCTTCCTGACAGTCTCTATCACACATCTTTCAAGAGTACATCCTATAACTGAGCATGTGACTATGGATGTTAAAAGAGAAAAAATTAGCTAGCAAAAAAATTGAACATTTCTTCAAAATGTGAACATAAAATTGCTGTCAATGCACTGTTATTGAATTTTGGGTACCCCTATATATTCTTTCTTTCTCTTTCTCAAAAATCTTTTTGTTCCAAGACTACCTGACTTTCAGAATTAAATTTCGTCCTGTTTTTTTTCATTATGTTGTTCATGCAAATATTAAATATTTCAACAACTAGCTTGAAGATCACTTCCAAAGAGATACTGACTTTTATTTTTGTATTAGCTTAGAAAGATGGCTTTATCGTAGGGTTATATAACCGAGTGTCTCCTTACTAGTAATAAGGATCAAGCAATCAGACATACGTTGATTAAATTTGTGAATTATTTTGCTGACTCCTGACTCCTCTGAAGCAACAAGTTCTTAGGTTTTGGTTGTCCTTGTCTGACTGACTCAGTTTAGTAAAGCTGTTGGACAACCCATGTGTATCTGAGGATTGTTTCTAAAAGATTTTCCCCAACCTGCTGGGTTTTATGGGTTTAGTTTTACCTCAATTCATTGTTTGCCAGAGGTTCACAGGATATAAAAAACACCATGATCTAGTTCTGTCAGCCATGGTCTACCACAAGTTTGAGACTCTTCTAATTCATCAGGGAAGGAATGAAGTTCCTGTTCAAGGAAACTTCTCTCCAGTTTTCATTGTTGTTGTTAATTTCTTCCAAGACTGAATCATAAAATACATCTATTAAACTCTGCTTTTCAGGTCTCCTCTTTGTAACACCAATTTCCTCCTTCATAATTATTTACCCAAAGTTTTAAAGTGAGGAGTTACTTAAATTCTGAAAGAAAACAACAAAGCTCAAAATTCCATTAACACTTCGGAAAAATACCTTTATGAAAACTGAGTGAAATAGATTTGGAACAAGAGTAAGCATCAGATTTAGTTTTTTAAAAGCAGTTTAAGGTTAAATATATGAAAATAGATTTTCTTACTAAAAAAAGGCATCAGATAATATATGAAGGATCATTTTTCAAATATAATGCAGTATACTAAGATAACCAGTTATCTTCAAATGTTCATTTTATATGTTCCTGGTACAGTTAAAAAAGAACACAAGCATGACTGGTAATAGGAACTTAGAAATTATATAGTTAAGTAATTAAAACTATCATCTGTTAGAATATTCTCTTCTAATATTCAGGTAGAATATTCTGAAATTTCTCTGTTAATTGATATTGTCCTTGTTCAGAGAGTGAAGGTTTTATCTCAAAAGAATTAAAAAAAAAAAAAAAGCCTATTGTCTCTAAATTTGAACTTCTGCTCTCCTGCTTAAAAGACAAAAGTGAAAAAGCAAATCTACACATTCTAAATGGCTCTTAAGTGACATTTTTCTTTTCTCTTTAGCAAATATGCCTTAAACTGTAATAATTTAACAAAGGGTAGGCCAAATTTGCTTCCAGAGACCAATTTTCATTGTGTTTTTGAAAACCTGAGATAGTGAGATTTTATCTTTTGAGGAGATATTGGGAAATCAGGTTACACATGGAAAAAGATGAAGGCAAGGGTACTGCTGTCAGAACACAAATAAAACTTGCACTTGGATAATCTATTTTCTCCTTGGTTTGCACTCACTTGCAATATCTTGGAAGCACAAAAGGTGCTTAGTCCCAATCATAAACAGCCAAAGATTGATTATGGAAACACGGCTTGACATAGAGCAAAAAATTGATGGATGGTGGAGAAGGAGGCTGATACTGAATCATTGACATAATGTTTCTGAGCATGAATGCTTGTTTATTATTTTAGTCTGGGACAATGAATTGGAAAGTGAACTTTTGAGAGCATTAGGAAAGAGGATGAGACTGTTCATATTTTTCTGTTGGTTCTTTATTCTACAATGGCTCTGCCCACAAGCTGAATGGCAATCGAAATGATTTGATTTATGCTTCAAAACCAAATCAAATACATTGTAGGAAAAGTACTACCTGAAGACCTGCCTGATTTTTTGTTGTTGTTCTTGTTGTCAAATAAAGCACTTTATTGTTTGGGTTGTCAATACAAGCTCTTAGCATTTTTTTTTTTTTTGCACTTTTAAATTTAATTTTTAAGGATACATTTAGAAAGGTAGTGATAAGGTGATAATAAAAGTTACAGACAAAAAATAAATGTGAATCACCCGTTCTAATTTCAAATACATATATAATTTTTCCAAGTCCCCAAATATTTTTTTTGTTAGTTTCTGCTTTATAACAAAGTGAATCAGCTATACATATACATATATCCCCATATCTCCTCCCTCTTGCATCTCCCTCCCACCCTCCCTATCCCACCCCTCTAGGTGGTCACAAAGCACCGAGCTGATCTCCCTGTGCTATGCGGCTGCTTCCCACTAGCTATCTATTTTACACTTGGTAGTGTGTATATGTCCATGCCACTATCTTACTTCTTCCCAGCTTACCCTTTCCCCTCCCCGTGTCCTCAAGTCCATTCTTTACGTCTGCGTCTTTATTCCTGTCATGCCCCTAGGTTCTTCAGAGCCTTTTTTTTTTTTTTTTAAGATTCCATATGTATGTGTTAGCATACGGTATTTGTTTTTCTCTTTCTGACTTACTTCACTCTGTATGACAGACTCTGGGTCCATCCACCTCACTACAAATAACTCAATTTCATTTCTTTTTATGGCTGAGTAACATTCCATTGTATATATATGCCACATCTTCTTTATCCATTCATCTGTCAATGGACACTTAGGTTGTTTCCGTGTCCTGGCTATTGTAAATAGAGCTGCAATGAACATTGTGGTACATGACTCTTTTTGAATTATGGTTTTCTCAGGGTATATGCCCAGTAGTGGGATTGCTGGGTTGTATGGTAGTTCTACTTTTAGTTCTTTAAGGAACCTCCATACTGTTCTCCATAGTGACCTCCCTGATTTTTAAACTAAGCAACTTGACTGTGAATGCTATTTTACTTAAAAAGAAAAAATGGCTATTGAAACTCAATATTTGCATATTTTGAGAATAAATGTGTTCTACTCTAAAAAATACAATCAGACCAAGATGCTGTAAATGCATGCAAATCACCGTGATCCTATCATGAAATCTATGTGGATTTGAATTTACAGACCCTATAGAGTGTAGAAGGATTAAGTTAATTAAATTTAGAGAAGCCAAGTGTAAACATCTCATGTACTTTACCTTCTAAAATAGGCTCATTTTTTTTTCAGTCAGTTTGATCCTTCATTATGTCCTGCTCTTAAATCTTGCCTCCTTGCCCAAGAATGCTACCTACTGTGAGTGTCCCTCTGACTGTTTCCACTTATCCAGATGCTACTCACTCTTCAAGATACAGCTAAAGAGCTATCTTCCCCATTAAACCTTTTCTGATCTCATATTCATTTATCATTTTTTATGAATTTCTAAAGCCTTCATTCTCTGTACTCATCAAACACTTATATATTTTTACTGTATGCAAACAAATTTTCTCAGTGTAACTTTGCCCAAAACTCAGCACATTGATTCTAATTGGTATTGAAATACACTGAAAGTTTAAAATGTTTTTTGAAAGGAATCAGAAATTTTAGACCATGGGAATTGCTTTGTCAAACTTTAGATTCTGCCTCAGTTTCACAGGGTTGATCAGACTGAAAGAGAACAAAGACCGCCCTATTTGAAGAAATAGTGTGATGCGAAATTTCTGCAATGACTTCCCTTTGCCCACAAAATATGTCCAGACCCCTCGGCAGGTAGCATGGCATTCAAGGACCAGAAAGAAGTCCATTGTTGCTGGAGCTGAGTGAATGAAGGAAAGAGTAGCAGATGATAAGGCCAGAGACCAACGCTGGACCAGGTTGTGCAGGACTTTATAGGCTAATGAAATGATGTTGACATTAAGTCAATGAAATGATTTTGAGAAGTGGAAAAATATTATTTACGTTTGGAATCATCCAAGAGTTTATTTGGCTAGATCAACTTGAAGGATTGTTACTTACAAAGTCAGGGAAAACTGTGGAGAAATCAGAAACAGGAATCGTGAGTTCAGTTTTAAGGTTTGAAAGGCATATTTGATATCTAATTGGAGATATAATGTAGGCCATAATTGTGTGGAGTTCAGTGAAAAGGTCCAAGCTGGAGATGTAAATTTGGGAGTAGATGTAAATTTGGATGGTGTTTGAGTTAATGAGCCTGAATAAGATTATATAAGGAGGGAATCATAGAGAAGACATTCAAGTCTGTGTTCTGAATCGTTTCCATACTCGTGGTTAGGGAGATGAGAAGGAATCAACAAAGAAGACTGAGAAGGATTTCTGGTGTGGCAGGCAGAAATATGAGAATGTGACCCAGAAGCTAAGTGAAGAAAGTTAAGAATGAGGTTTTGATCAAATGTGTCAAATGCAGTTTAGTTGAATAAGGTGAGAACTAAGAAATGTCCATTGGATTTAACAACATGGAGGCCACTGGAGATCTTCACAAGAGCTATTTTATAAGATATTTGGGGAGAGAAGTTGAAAAACATTGCACTCAAGAGAGAATGGGAATACGGGAACTTGAGATAGAGAGTATAGGCAGAAAATCAGGAGTTTTGCTGTCAAAAAGGAAAAGAAAGATGTGGCCAAAGCTGGAGGGGAAGTGGAATTAAGAATTTGGGGTTTTTATGTTGGAATCTTCTGAAACAAGTTAGAATGTTTTTGGAAATTATGCAATAGTGAAGGAAAAAATGATGCAGAAGCTGAAACAATATCTTTGAGGAGGTAAAAAGGGAGAAATATTGAGAACAAGCAAGGAGTTGGCCTTGGCATGGCCACTACCTCCTTTAGAGACAAAGTAGGGTACTGAGGTTGGGTAGAGTATACAGATATAGAAGAATGTAGGTCAATATATAAGTAGTGAGAATGTATGGAAATTCTCTTTTGATTGCTTCTACTTTTCAAGGAAATATGTTGCAATTTTGTTGATTATGAGCTAAGAGAGAAAAGTAGGTGTTGAAAGTTTGAGAAAAAAAAATACAGCAGAAAATTATTTAGCAAGCTGAGTGAGGAAATGAATGGGTTATGAAAGCAGCTTTAAAATTGTGACTGAAGGGTTCCTGGAGGCCCCCAAGAGTCTTTAAGTAGATCTGTGAAGTTAAAACTATTTTTATCATAATACTAATGTTATTTGCCTTTTCACTCTCATTCTCTGAGTATACACTGGGATTTTTCAAAGACTACATGACATGTGGTGTTGCAACAAATTCAGTGCAGAAGCTGATAGGAGAATCCAACTATCTTTTATTAAGCCATACACTTCAGAAATTTGCAAGATATAAAAGTATTCATTTCTTATCAACTTTTGTTTTGCAAAATAAAGTTATTCATAAAATATTAAATTATCATATGATGGATTTATTTGGTTTTTAAATGGATTAGTAAGTCTTTTAAACTTTCTCTACTTTAACTTCTAATGTGGCAAATATTGGTAGATATAACCCATATAAACAGAATTACTTAATTCTATAATTTTTGGGAGTAGAAAAGGGTCTTGAGACAGAAAATTTTGAAAACCATTGAACACAGGAAATCTAGTTTGATTCCTGTGCAGCACTAAGGGTACTCTCAAGATGAGTGATTATGTATCTAAGATAAAGCCAGAAAAAAAATCCTAAGATTTGCATGGGACTGCAAAAGACCCAAATAGAAAAAACAATCTTGAGAAAGAAAAACAAGCGGATGGGACTTCCCTGGTGGTGCAGTGGATAAGACTCTGTGCTCCCAATGCAGGGGCCCCAGGTTCGATCCCTGGTGAGGGAACTGGATCCCACATGCATGCCACAACTAAGAGTCTGCATGCCACAACTAAGGAACCCACATGCCGCAACTAAGACCCTGCGCAACCAAATAAATAAATAAATATTTAAAAAAACAAAAACAAAGCTGAAAGCATGACACTTTTTCATTTCAAACTATGTTACAAAACTATAGTAATCAAAACAGTGTGGTATTGGCACAAAAACAGACATGTAGATCAATGGGAAAGATTATAGAGCCCAGCAATAAACCCATGCATATATGGTCAATTAATTTACAACAAAAGGACCATGAATGTGAAAGGACAGTCTTTTCAATAAATTGTGTCAGGAAAGCTGCACAGCCATATGCAAAAGAATGAAACAGGACCCCTGTCTTACACCATACACAAAAATTAAGTCAAAATGGATTAAATTAAAACTTGAATGTAAGACCTGAAACCATCAAACACATAGAAAAAACAGGCAGTAAACTCCCTTGACATTAGTCTTGGCAATTATTTTTTGTATTTGACACCAAAGGCAAAAATAAACAAGTGTGACTACTAGACACTTAAAAGATTCTGCAGAGCAAAGGAAACACTCAATGAAATGAAAAGGTAACCTAAAGAATGAGAGAAAATATTTGCAAATATGTATCTGATAAGGAGCTAATATCCAAAATATATAAAGAATACATACAACTCAGTATCAAAAACCCCCTCAAAAATTCAATTTCAAAATGGGCAGAGGAACTGAATACATGTTTTTCCAAAGATGACATACAAATGGCCAACAGGTACAAAGTTGCTCAACATCACTAATCATCAGGGAAATGCAAATAAATACCATAATGAGATATAATTTCACACCTGTTAGAATGGCTGTCCTCAAAAAAGCAAAGGATAGCAAGTGTTGGCTAAGATGTGGAGAAAAGGGAACTATTGAACATTGTTGGTGGGAATGTAAATTGGTGCAGCCATTATGGAAAACAATATGGATTCCTCAAAAAATTAAAAATCAAACTACCATGTGATCCAGCAATTACACTTCTGGGTATACAGTTGACCGTTGAACAACATAAGTTTGAACTGCACAGATCCGCTTCTACTCACATTTTTTTTCAGTAAATAAGTACTACAATACCATACGATCCATGGTTGGTTGAATCCACAGATGTGGAACTGCAGGTAGAGAAGGTCAAATGTAAAGTTATACACAGATTTTCAACTGTGCAAGTAGGTTGGCCCTTCTAACCCCCACGTTCTTCAAGAGTCAGCTGCATATCTGAAGGAAACAAAATTACTATCTTCAAGAAATATCTGTCCCCCCATGTTCATTGCAGCATTATTTACAATAGCCAAGACATGGAGGCAACCTAAGTGTCTATGAACAGATGAGTAGATAAAGAAGATGTGTGATACATATATACCTCACAATGGAATTTTACTCAGCTATAAAAATAATGAAATCTTGCCATTTGCAACAACATGGATGAAACTTGAAGGCATTATGCTAAATGAAAAATGTCAGACAGAAAAAGATAAATACTGTATGATCTCACTTACATGTGGAATCTAAAAAAAACAAAAAAACAAAAACAAAACAAACACAAAAAAACTCATAGAAATGGAACAGATTGGATTGCCAGGGGAAGGGGGTGGAGTATGGGGCAATGGGTGAAGGTGGTCAAAATGTACAAACTTCCAGTTATAAGACAAGTAACTCTGGGAATGTAATGTACAGCATGGTAACTACAGTTAATGATACTGTATTGTGTGTTTGAAAGTTGCTAAGAGAGTGGGTCTTAAAAGTGCTTTTCACAAGAAAAAATGTATTAACTATGAGAATTGATGGATGATAACTAAATTTATTGTGGTAATCATTTTGCAATATATACATGTATCAATCATTATGTTGTACACCTTAAACTAATACAAAGACATATGTCAATTATATCGCATTAAAACTGAGAAAAAGTAAGATAAAATAAAGCCAGTCAGCATTATTATGTTTTCCTTTCATCAAATTCTGATGCCTGGGCACTGACACAATGTAGATGAAGCACTGAACTTATCCAGGGTTAGATTTTGCCAAGCAACAATGTCAGAGGGAAATGGAGCAAGGTAGTCAGGTTGGACAGTGGAATTTAAGCTGGATAAGGAGAGAAGTGAGAACATAAGGGGTCCTGAGAGGGAGATAAGATGGAGGTTCAATTGGTTCAATGGGTTGCATTTATATGGGTTTGAAAAATTGTTGTGAGTCTGGAGTAGAGGCAGTAGGTAAGAAAGGAGCTGGTGGTTTTGGAGTGTGACACTTGGAATTGCCATAATGAAAGCAATGTTAGTGATTCAGCTATAGGAATGGATTATTGAATGGAAGGGAGGGTGAAATCATTGAAAGAGAATAGGTTATTGAATCTGTCAAAAGCCAAGATACTGATCTATAGGTAAAAATCTTTAAGGAAGGAGAGAAAGGAGAGGAGGATATGAGGTTGTAAATGTGAATCTCTTGAAGAACTATTGTATGAAGTCCCCAGAGGATCAGGGCAATTTTGTTGGGGATTAAGAGCCCCACCAACAGTGGGGTCCTACCTGTGGTGAGGCAAATGAATTATTAGCCTTCCTGAACCACCATCAGGTAACCTTGGGAAAATCTCTCAACCTCTCTTCTTACTATGAATTGGGTAGATTTGTACCTAACTATAGGGTTGATTATAAAAATAAATTGACAAAACACATATAAAGAACTTACTTTAATGGTTGACACCCAGTAAGTGCTCAGAATATGTTAGCCATCATCATTATGATTATCTCCTCAGCAAAATATATGCTCTTTGAGGAAAGGCATCCTATTTCAATCACCTTGATATCTCCCTATGCAACTAGCATAGTGCTAGGTATTACAAAGTTTTCTTAAATTAAATTTGTATGACTCACTCATTTTCTACTTCAGTTAGCATTTTTGGAGAAAATGGCAGTAAATGAGATATTTTAAGATATACCTTAACTTGTAGAACACTCATCAGTACCCAGCAGCTGACCAAGAAATGCTTGGTTAGTTGCCTGAAAACATTAATCTCCGCCTATGCTTTGGAGTCTCTGTGAAACAAGGATAATGATACAGTACATGTTTGCAAATGATTTTGAATCTGTTAGATGAATGCAACACTAGAATTAAACTGTCATCAAATTTAAACTAGATTCTGTTTAACGCAAAAGGCCTCATAAACTGTTGTTTTTCTATTTAGGCCCAAAGCAAACCTACAGTTTTAACCTTGGAATTGACATTTTAGGCAAGGAACTTCACGTTTAGGTTCAGAATTATCTCTTTTACCATAATATTTTAATATGTTGATGATTCACCCTAATATGTAATTTACAGGTGCAAATGTGACTGGAAAATGAAAAAACAAAAACAAAAACACTTTACTTTCAACTTGAATCAAGTGCCTTGTTATATTTTACCAGTTTCCTTGCAATCTCTAATTTTCTTTTTGAAATATGGAGATTAATTTTGGCCAATGTCTTAGTCTTCTGTTGCTAAAATTAGACCTCTCTAAGTGAAGAAATATAGCCTAGTACAAAGAAGAAAGGAAGTTAATAATAATAATTGTCATAGCAGCATACATTTATTGAGTGCTTACTGTGTGCTATTTACATAACTCTTTCTAACAGATTTAACTCTCACAGAAGTCCTGATAGTGAGAGGTGTCATCTTTGGTTCTATTATATCAATAATCAGAAAACTGAAGTAGAGATTAATTTCTACTTAATTTCACAGTCACACAGCTAGTAAGTGGGAAGCCAAGATTCACACCCAAGTAGTGGGTTTACAGTGGCCACATTTTCAACCAAGATCTATGCCTTGACACTATCCAGTACTGCTTCTTTAATATAGGAATGGCCTTCACCTTGTTTCTAGGTGGCAGTAGACACATGTCTTGGAATCTTTTTATTCGAATATAGTTGATTTACAATGTTGTGTTACTTTCAGGTGTGATTCAGATAGATATATATATACTTCAGATATATATATATATCATATATATATATATGTCTGATATATATATATATATTCTTTTCCAGATTCTTTTTCACTATAGGTTCTTACAAGATATTGAATATACTTCCCTATGCTATACAGTAGGTCCTGGTTGTTTAAGTACAGTAGTGTGTATCTGTTAATCCCAAACTCCTAATTTATCCCTCCCCCTTCTTTCCCCTTTGGTAACCATATGTTTGTTTTCTGTGTCTGTGAGTCTGTTTCTGTTTTGTAAATAAGTTCATTTGTATCATTTTTTTAGATTCCACATGTAATTGATATCATATGATATTTGTCTTTCTTTGTCTGACTTACTTCACTTAGTATGATAATCTCTAGGTCCATCCATGTTGCTGCAAATGGCATTATCTCACTTTTTTATGGCTAAGAAGTATTCTATTGTGTGTGTGTGTGTGTGTGTGTGTGTATGTATATATATATATATATATATATATATATATACATACACCACATCTGCTTTATCCATTCATCTGGCAATGGACACTTATGTTGCTTCCATGTCTTGGCTGTTATAAATAGTGCTGCAATGAATATTGGGGCTATTTTTAGTTTTTTAGTTTTTTAAGGAACCTCCATACTGTTCTCCATAGTGGCTGTACCAATTTACATTCCCACCAACAGTGCAGGAGAGTTCCCTTTTCTCCACACCCTCTCCAGCATTTATTGTTTATAGACATTTGATGATGGCCATTTTAACTGGTGTGAGGTGATACCTCATTGTAATTTTCTTCTTGATTCAGTTTTGGTAAGCTGTATGTTTCTAGAAACTTGTCCATTTCTTCTAGGTTATCCAATTTGTTGGCATATAACTGCTCCTAGTATTTTCTTATGACTTATTGTGTTTCTGCTGTATTGGTTGTTATTTTTCCTCTTTCATTTCATTTTGTTTAAATGGGTCCTCTCTCTTTTCCTCTTGATGAGCCTGGTAAGGGGTTTGTACATTTTGTTTATCCTTTCAAAAAAACAGCTCTTGGCTTTATTTTTTTTCTATTGTTTTTATCTCTGTTTTACATATTTCCTCTCTGATCTTTATTATTCTCTTCCTTCTGCTGACTTTAGGTTTTGTTTGTTCTTTTTTTTCTAGTTCTTTTAGGTGGTAATGTAGGTTGTTTATTTGTGATTTTTCTTGTTTTTTGAGAAAATCCTGTAACACTATGGACTTCCCTCTTAGGAATGCTTTAGCTGCATCCCATAGATTTTTTATTGTTGTGTTTTCATCATCATTTTTCTTGAGGTATTTTTTTATTTCCTCTTTGATTTCATCATTGACCCATTGATTTTTTAGTAGCATATTGTTTAGTAGTCTCCATTTAATCATTTTTTTCTCATTTCTCTTTTTGTGGTTGATTTCTTGTTTCATGCTGTTGTGGTCAGAAAAGATACTTGAAATAATTTCTAACCCCTTAAATTTGTTGAGGCTTGTTTTGTGTCCTAGTATATGGTCTATCCTAGAGAATGTTTCTGTGCACTTAAAAAGAATGTGTATTCTGGGTTTTTTGTTTGTTTTGTTTTTTTGTTGGATGTAATGTCCTGAAGATACTAAGTCTAACTGTTCTATTGTGGCAAATTGGTTCTCTATTGCCTTAGTGATTTTCTGTCTGGAAGATATGTCCATTGGTGTCAGTTTGGTGTTAAAGTCTCCTACCATTAGTGTATTCCCATCAATTTCTCCCTTTATATCTCTTAGTATTTGTCTTATGTATTTAGGTGCTCCTATACTGGGTTCACATATGTTAACGAATGTAATATCCTCTTCTTGTATTGACCCTTTTATCATTATACAGTGTCCTTCTTTATCATTCTTTATGGCCTTTGTTTTAAAGTTTGTGTTTTCTCATATGTGTTTTGCTACCCCAGCTTTCTTGTCATTTCCATTTCCAGGAAATATCTTTCTCCATTCCCTCACTTTCAATCTATGTGTGTCCTTTGCCTTAAAGTGGGTCTGTTGTAGGCAGCATATTTTAGTTTCTTGTTTTATTATCCAATCTGCCACATTATGTCTTTTGATTGGGGCATTTAGTCTATTGACATTTAAGGTAATTATTGATAGGTATGTATTTATTGCCATTTTTAAACCTTGTTTTCCAGTTGATTTTCTATCTCTTTTTTATTTCTTTCTTCTTTTTGTTTTTCCTTAAGTGGTTTGATGGTCTTCTTTTGTATTATGCTCTAATTCTTTTCTTTTTGGTTTTTGTGAATCTATTGTATGTTTTTGTTTTTGTTTTTGTTTTGGCTGTGTTGGGTCTTCGTTGCTGCATGCAGGCTTTCTCTGGTTGCAGGGAGCAGGGGCTACTCTTCATTGCAGTGCACGGGCTTCTCATTGCAGTGGCTTCTCTTGTTACAGAGCACGGGCTCTAGGCACACGGGCTTCAGTAGTTGTAGCACGCGAGCTCAGTAGTTGCGGCACACGTGTCCTAGAGCATGCAGGCTTCAGTAGATGTGGCACATTGCTCTAGGGCATGCAGTCTTCCGTAGTTGTGGCACACAGGCTCAGTAGTTGTGGCTTGCAGGCTCTGGAGCGAAGGCTCAGTAGTTGTGGCACATCGGCTTAGTCACTCTGCAGCATGTGGGATCTTCCCAGACCAGGGATCACACCCATGTCCTCTGTATTGGCAGGTGGATTCTTAACAGCTGTGCCACCAGTGAAGTCCCTATTGTATGTTTTTGATTTGAGGTTACCCTGGTTTTCAAGTATGCTAACGCATTACTATATGTACTTGCATTAGACTGGTAGTCATATAAGCTCCACACATTCTAAATGATCTACATTGTTATACTCTCCTCCCCCACATTTTGTGATTTTGATGTCCTAGTTTACATATTCATGTTTATCATTTTGCTGTTCATTGTAGTTCTAATTGTTTTCACAAAAATTTTTGATTGTTTTATTTAATCTATGTACTGGCTTATTAAACTGATCTACAATCCTTTTTTATATTTGCCTTTCTAATTGTGATTTTTCCCTTTCCTATAAATTTTTGCTTTTTTTCTATATAGAGAAGACCTTTCAATATTTCTTTTAGGATAAGTTTAGTATTGCTCTATTGCTTTAGCTTTTGCTTCTCTGAGGAATTCTTTATCTCACCTATTCTGAATGATAATGTAGCTGTGTAGAGTGTCCTAGGTTGAAGATTTTTCCCTTTCAGGACTTTCATTATATCTTGCAACTCCCTTCTCACTTGTAACGTTTCTGTAGAGAAATCAGCTGACGGCCTTATGGGAGTTTCCTTGTGATCTACTCTTTGTTTTTCTTTTGCTGCCTTTAGAATCCTCTCTTTAATTTTGCCATTTTAATTATGATATGTCTTGGTGCAGGTCTGTTTGGATTCATCTTGTTTGGGACCCTCTGTACTTCCTGTACCTGGATATCTGTTTCCTTCTTTAGGTTTGGGAAGTTTTCAGCTATAATTTCTTCAAATACATTTTTGATCCCCTTTTCTCTTTCTCCTCCTTTTGGAATCCCTATTATGCATAGATTGACATGCTTTATATTATCCCATAGGTCTCATATGTTGCTTTCTTTTCTTTTTTTTTTTTCCATTTGTCTTTCTATCTGCTGTTCTGATTGGGTGATTTCCATTATTCTATCTTCCAGATCACTTATTTGTTCTTCTGCATTATTTAGTTTGCTTTTTATTGCCATTTGCTTGATTTTCATCTTAGCAACTGAGTTGTCTAATTTTGATTGGCTCATCTTTATAGTTTCTAGTTCCTTCTTACAGTGATCTGCGTTTCTACTGATTGCCTTTCTAAACCCCTTCAGCATTTTTATTACCTCCTTTTTGAGCTCGAGATCTGGTAGACTGGAGAGGTCTCTTTCATTGTTCTTTCAGGGGATTTCTCTTGCTCTTTTAATTGGGAGTAGTTCTTCTGTTTTTTCATTTTACTTATATTTCTCTGACTCTGTGAATTTAGGAGAAACAGTTATCTACTCTGGTCTTAAATGGGTGTTTTTATGTCGGAGCATGTGTATACTGTGTGTCCAATATTTTTGAAGTGAGGGCTGGTTTTGGTATAAATGCCAGCCACATTTTTCCTCAGAGTGTGCTGGTTGTTTCCCCC
This sequence comes from Balaenoptera ricei, assembly GCF_028023285.1. Taxonomy (NCBI): domain Eukaryota; kingdom Metazoa; phylum Chordata; class Mammalia; order Artiodactyla; family Balaenopteridae; genus Balaenoptera; species Balaenoptera ricei. The sequence continues at coordinate 78,358,368 of NC_082646.1, read as the reverse complement.
TTGATAGGGGATGTTATTGGTGTTGTGATGACCAGAACCTGCACTGGATGTTGCATGGAGCCTCCTCTTTGCTCTGTGGTTGTCACAGCCCTGTCGGGGGCAGGGTCTGCTCCCCAGTTGTTGCAGTAGAAGCCCCCAGATCCATTTCTAAACTGTTGTGTGAGATAGGCGGGACTGGAGTGCTCCTGCTGGGAAAGGAGTCATTGTGTATTTCTCTCTAGGAACTGTCCACTGGGACATTCACTTTGTGACATTACCTGCTACCTGGTGTGTGAGTACACTGTTGTTGGTACTGCCCTCAGCCCCGCCTTAGCTGTAGGCATGATAGTTATGGGCTCAGATTTCAGCTCTACCTCCATGTGTGGGCAACACCCTGGTGCTCGTGTGTTCCTAGATCTTCTAGCAGTTGAGCCACACTCACTGTGAGCAAGCTGAGAATGAGGCTGCTATGGTGGGGTCACACCCCTCCCTTGCACGCAATGACAATGGGGCTCCTTTGGCAGACCCGAGCTCTGTCCCGTGCACACCCCCACTTCAGTCCCGGACCACTAGCCAAACTGATTCCTCTCCCCAGGTCTGTCTGCTGAATCTCAAGTTTTAGCACCCAGCCTCTGGGCACACCAGCAAGCCCGTGCCTTGGGCTGGGAAGTGCAGTGATGTGGCAAGGATTATCTGTTCTCATCCCTCTCTGTCCTGTCTGCCACAAGCCAGCTGTTGCACTTTCCTCTGAGTTTCTGAAGCTCCCTTTTTGTCCTGACTGACCTCCCAGCCAGCAAAGGAGGTTCCCAGGCTGAGGGAACCTTTCTTCTTTCACAGATCTCTCTCAGGGGTGCAGGTTCCATCCCTATTCCTTTTTTTTTCCCCCTTTAGTCCTAGCCAGTTATATGGTGATCTTTCCTGCAGCTTTGGTTGTATGAGATCTTCTGCCAGCGTACAGTACGTATTCTGTGAGAATCGTTCCACGTGTATATGTACATTTGATTTGTTTGTGGGAGGAGATGGGGTCCTTCTATTTTGCCATCTTGGTCTCCACCCTCTCTTTGTATTTAGCATCTCTTGTGTCTTTATTTTCAAAAGGCCTTGGATGTATAATACACAATAAAGTTTATTTTTATGACTGCTTTATTTTATTTCTGAGGCAATGTCTACATGTGCTGGAAAAGTGTAAGGCTGTCTCTTTGTCTAACCAATCAGGAAAGAAATCATTCAGAGATTGTATTTCTGAGAGTGCCTTTCACCCTTTGAAGGGATGGTTAATTATTCCTTTATAGTAGGGTTGTTGGATGATTAAAGCCAAAAGCTTGCTGGGGTAATTCGGTAAGTGTGATTGTGACAGAATTTCATTACATACAGGTAGCATTTTGTCTTATGGAGATATGTTATAATATTTGTTGTTATTATGTAAATTATCTGAGAGGAGAAATCTACACACCCAAAATAAACAACTGTTTCAAAGTGACCCAAAACTTGAGATAACCTAATTCCAGGCTTAAATACTTCCCTATTTCATTAATTTATTTGCATATAAAAATGTTTAAGGGACAATGAAAATATCTATTATAGGGCCAGAAAAATATATGCTTTCTGGATCCAGTGGAATGAATACTAGAAGAGTTAGATGTTCCACTGTCCTTTCCAGCATCTATTCTAGTATATACTTTTCATAGATACTCAGTGTATAATAAATATCTCCGTTGCTCTCTCTCCTTTTCTTTTTCATTTGTGTGTGTGTGTGCGTGTGTGTGTGTGTGTGTGTGTGTGAGAATCTCATATGCCTGTAGACTTTTCATGAGTAAATGAGAATTTCAGTTTCCAGATGGTTTCCTCTAATGGTTTTTGAGGAACATACATTTGAAAATTAGGACTTGGTATTAGGAAGGAAGTGAACCATATAATAATCTAACCACCATATGGAGACCATCGTTCGTCATAACCATTCAATACATCATCCATGAGCTACCATAACTTTTACACTTATAACTTTATTGAATTAAATATTAGATGATTGGCCTATGTCTAAATATACACCATTTTAAGAAATAGAATTATGATCTTTCAAAAATAATCTCTGCTTTTGAAACATCTATTATGGTGTCATAAGCCCATAATGCATTAGCAAACATATTTAAACAAAAAAAGTCTTTAAGGCTTCAAAAGAATGTTGTCAAAGTTTATGTTCTTGAACATTATTTTTCCAAATTCTTTTTTTAAACTTCCTCTCATGATCAGTCCAGCTTAGTATACAGGAGAACCACAACTAAAGGCATAAGGCTTAAAACTCTTCAGGTAGGGCTTCCCTGGTGGTGCAGTGGTTGAGAGTCCGCCTGCCAATGCAGGGGACACGCGTTCGAGCCCTGGTCTGGGAGGATCCCACATGCCACGGAGCGACCAATCCCGTGAGCCACAGCTACTGAGCCTGCGCGTCTGGAGCCCGTGCTCCGCAAGGGGAGAGGCCGCGACAGTGAGAGGCCCGAGCACCGCGATGAAAAGAGGCCCCCGCTCGCCACAACAGGAGAAAGCCCTCGCACAGAAACGAAGACCCAACACAGCCAAAAATAAATAAATTAATTAAAAAAAAAAAAAAAACTCTTCAGGCAAATTTTTTCCTGAGGCGTTTTCCAAAATGACCAACTTCCTTACTCAAACTTATTCCTAGTAAAGTGTTAGTGAATCTAAAATAAATATGAGGCTTACTTCTGTGTACTAAGGCTGGGTGAACAATGTAAGTGGACAGTTATTGATTACCTGTCTAAACTGATTGACACTAATTTTAATAATCTGGGACCTTTAGCCCTTATTGCAGCCAGTTTTCCATGAGTTCAAGACTTTATTACTTCATTAGAACGAATAGAATGATTTGCTGACTTTTTCTAAAGGCTTTCCATGGTCAGAAAAACAAATTATTATGAAAGACCAGAAGTTGAATTGTGATTTTATAAAGAAGCGTTTGGTCTTTTAATGTTTGATTTGCTGTCTGAGTGCTTTCCAGATAATTAAAATGTTCTACTTCTCAAGCCTCTAATGTGAACTAAAGGACCTCTGAGTATTTCACCTTAAGTAATGTGGATCATTGTTAATTATGAGATAGTATTTAGTGATGCTGTGTAACAATGGCTGGCAAGTGAGCAAATTAACTCAAAACAAGTTTAAAAGCTATACTGGAAGAATGCAGCTTGTACTTGTGACACTGACTTGATAAGAAAAATATATATATAACAAATGCATGTATTTTAAAGCCATACCATTTCCTCTACAAAATGATTTTTGAAAATGTCTTTGACAGCTAAAAATAAGATGGTAAATGGGAAGTCCAAATACAGATAGTAGTTAAATCAGCCAGTTTAATGAATCTTCCCACTACCACCTCTGCTCCTCATTTTAATCACAAGGTCCTGGACCAAAATATAGAATGAGGGCTCCTATTGCACAGGTAGCATCAAAAATTAATATCAATTAGCTTGATCTTGAGGGGATAAATCTCTGTATTAAAGAAATAAATAAGTAGAAATATGCTGAGTTGGTTTCATCTTTCTCCCTTCTGGGAATTTAGCATTTAAATGAGATGATTACATTCCAATTTGTTCTCCTACAAAAGCAACTAATTTGTTGTATTTTTTGCTTACTTCTGAAAGGAGACCATGATAACTAGTGCATTTCCCTGTATATGATAAGTAATGAAGATGTCCATTTTCATTTCATCCTTGCGAAGCAACATGCCTTGCCACGTTCTCACACCTGCAACTATGTTTTCTGACTCTTCATTTTCTTCTCTAATTACTCCTTGATTGTGGGGTAAATTCTCCAGGCTGAAATCATTGTCTTTTTATCACCTCCCTGGGGAATTTATTCCACTTGTTTACTGATGTGTATGGCTGACTGAATAAAGTGATTCCTAATTAGAATATATGAAATAATTATTGGTCTATCTGGAGTCATAATTAATGCATTAGGAAAAATTTACTGTCAAGAAGATAGGTATTAGCATAAATGAGCTTATTTTATCTGCTTTAAAACATAGAGGATACCTTTTAGATACGGTGTTTGGTAAAAGAGAGCAATAATAATATGGCAATTTACTAAAATCGTTAGTGTGCATCATTGAAAATATAGATTGTTGCATCTAAACTCCCGTCTACATAATGCACCACAGTAAAAATAAGGTGGTTTGACACCTTAGTAAATGTTACTGAAAGCTTAAAAAAAGGAAAAATTCACTTGTTTTTCTGTAGTGCTCCTTTAATAATTGATGTAATCTTTATTTAGCATTTTCCTGGGCTTGGAGGAAAAAAAAAGAACCCTACTACGGGAATTTTATCTTTACTTGGTAAGATAAACAAAATCTTCCCACTGCTTTAGGCATATGTTTCTGGGTAGGAGATAGTAAAGGTTTGAAGCCAAGGACACAGAAAGGTCAAAGGCCTCCAGGGAAAAGCTGGCTGGCTGGCTGCCAAAAGGCACACAAGATGTCCTTGGTTTGGAGAATTCACCACAGTCCATGGTCTGGCCTTCAGCCTTGCCAACTCAGAGACACAATTTTGTCAACATATTGAGAACATATCTGTCTTTCTGGAATGAATTCACACAAATTCAGCTCAGATTGAGTGACGTAAAAAGCAAAGGCTATCCTATTGATTTACAATGAGAAATATAACTGTCATAAAGCTGAGCACATCTGCATCAATATGACCAGTTCAATCTTCCACTAAGCAAATCTTCATGGGAAGTCAAATTACAACCTGAGTTTGCTTGCTGAGCAAGGAGGAGGGCCAGGTCAGTGAGTGGGGTTGTACTGTTTTGTATTCAGTAGCACCAGGCATAACCTTTGATGTCTTCATGATACCATTTCCACAGTAGAGCTCAGTTTGCCACAGGGACTGGAATCTTGAGAGTCTGCATCAGGACACCTCTTCACAGTGAATGGGGGAGGGTAGATACTGCCAAGGTTTACGTCTTCAGCTCTTCCTCTCTTCTCTTCCTGGCAAATGAGCTGCTTCCTAACTGAAACATTCTCTATAGAGAAGTTAATCCCTTGGATCAAGTCCTTTGAGGCTTTCCATCTTTTTAAGATGTTTTTGCATATCTTGGATCTGTGGCATTATACACTGATTCTACATTTTAATTCTCAGAGATCATAATTTTTCACAGTTCCTTAGAGGAGAATCTTACTATTGACCCATGTTAAATATCTTCATATAAAAACCAAAAAAAAAAGGGGAAAATTCTCATGACAGTCTTAGTTATAAAGTTGTCTGAGCTGAAAAGTCTAAGATACCTTTACCAGGAAGCCATAGTCACAGCATGTACAGGCACACTCTACTGAAGGATATGACATTGGCCTTCAATATACCCCCTACTTTGTCATTTCTGTACTCTTCTCCATGCCTCTTCAGTTTCTCTCCTTTATCCCCTTTCTCACCCACCTTCTCTCCACCCCCACCCTTTTACACATGCTTATCATATCACAAATATCAAGAGGAAAGGGATGTACTAAGTGTCAGTGTAGTTTTGTGGAAAGCTCCCTGCACTACCATTCTGAATGCCGGAATTCAAGTTCTAACTCTGCCACTAACCAGCATTGCATTCTTGTTCCTGGCACCTAACTGTTCCTGAACTTGTCAGCTTATCTTTAAATGAGGGATTGGACCCGGTAAATTTTTCTGTTTTTGACTCTTTGGTGTGAACTATTTTGGGGAATTGTTGAAAGTTAAAGGATGAGAGATTAATTGTTGATGGAATTGGGGCCCTGATTTGAGTGAGATAATGATTTGAAAGCTGTGTTCCTCTCTAGAAGACAGCCTTCTTTGAATGTTTATGGACATTGTATCTATTACAAAGTGATTGTATCTATTACATCTATTGCTTTTGTTTGTCCAGAATTCCTTGTTCCTCCCTTCAGGAACATCCTTCCTCTGGAGAACCCAGTGTAGGATATCTTTCCAAAAGAGTTTATTTCAGTTACTGATCTGAAACTACTCATTCAGCTATTGTTTGGATCCTTGTTACTTGCTGTTTAGATTCAGCCCACTTCCCAGCTTCAATTCCTACTCCTTTGCTACCTCCACCTCAGGGCTTTATCACATTAACTTTTCTTCCTGTTCTCAGGAGAACACTGTATGCCTTTCATGACTGAATGTCTTTGCACATGCTGTTCCCTCTCTGTCCCTACTCCACCTTTACAATCTGGCTCAGTCTTAGTAGTATACATCTGCATGGCCCTCCGTGACATCCCACTCCTTCTCTTTGCTCTTGTACTGCTATATCCACTCTCTAATACAGCACATATCACCCCACACTAAAATTACTTTTACACTGTTAGTGTAATAAACAAAGTGCCTGTAACTCTAAGTAAAATTTCATTTGGCTTCTTACTCTTCTGTGGGTCTTAGCTTGCATCTATACAAGTCGATGATGGAAATCTACTTGAAACCCTGAGCCTTTAGGCTAGCTAATTCTGCTATGCTTCACATACCAGACGACCTTGGTCTTTTGAAGTTATAATGTACATATATTCATAATTTAATTAAACACTTACTGTGTCTAAGGCACTGTATAGAAAAATTGTACCTGTATTATCTCATTCAATTTTTCCATTGGAGAGATAAGGAAACAGGCTTAGAGAGTTTAGCAGTTTTCCAAGCGACACACAGCTAGTCACTAGGTGGAACTAGGATCTAAACCAAGATGGATTAACTCCAGAGCCTATGCTTGTAATCACAATACTATCTCCTACTCATCATCTGTACTCCTCTAAACTCATTTACCATTTCTTCTCTGTACTTCCTCTTCTCTGACTGACTTCCCCTCCTCCTCTCCTTCCCATCCATTTCTACTATGCCCTCTGGAACCCTCTACAGTGCAAATACCCCTACTTTTTAAAACCTTTTGACGGAAGTTCTACTTTCGCTTTTGCTCTAACCAAAATCTGGCTCCCTGTCTGCAAACCCCATTCCCTTTATGCTCATTTTAGGAGAAACTGCTCCTCTTCTCTGTCCACATACCTTCTACTTCCGCATGCCTTCCAGAACAATACTCTTCCTCTCTTTTGTAAAATCCCCTCTTCATTTGAGATGTATGCTGCCATGTTCTACTACACTTCACCCTCCTTATTGGTGTCTTCTATTGATATACTTTGCTGACTAACACATTTGTTTTCCTACTCAAGCATTTTCATTTTCTTGAGGACCTTTAAAACTCTATATGAATAACCTATTTAACACCCAGCTCACAGTTTCTTCTCTGACTCACTCCACTGATCATTGACACCATCCTATTTCAACTATATAAATCCTAAACTTCATCATCTTTGAGCCATCTTCCAGCTACAAAATCTTAAGATTTTATTCTTCTAAGTTTGACTACAACCTCCTATCCTACTAGGTCTCCTAAGAAAAACTGACTTATTCTTCCACTTTATACAGTTCTCCATGTCCTTCATTCTTCTTACAGTTAATCATTCCATCTTTTCTCAGCTTGCCCACTCCCATCTGGTCAGACTTTCCTCCCTACCAGGCTTGGACATCAGAGTTAAACATCTAAATCACTTTTTTCCACCAACTCTATCAATTTCCACACTCTTTTATGTTTATGCTGCATCTTCAGTAAATGGCAGCAATAAATCATGCTACATCTGTACTTTCTGCTTCTGGAAATTTCAGAATATCACATTGGAATTATTACAAATACTCATTCCAGGGCAAGCTAGTGTATTTTTTACTGAAATGCTATACATGTACTAACAGCACCTCTAAGGGCTGTGCAGCCTGTCCTACTTAAGATGATCCTCCCATATCCACATGTATATTTATTATCAAAAGGTTTTAAATTATATATAAAGAGGCAAGATAGAGTGGATCATTGGAAAAAATTCTAACTTTCTGCCATTAATTCTTATGCAGCTTTGAGAAGAATCTCTGTCTGTCTCTGTACTTTTGCTGAAAGGTGAGATTATTAGTTGACTTCAAAATGCATATTTCATATGCATTTCCTTTCCACAAGTCCATGGGAATTCTTTCCCATGAATTATTAGACTTGAAGCAGAATAGTGTTCCATTAAATTAATCTGATAATTGCCTCAGTAATCTACACAGGTGTACCTGTGATACACATGTGTGCATGTGTGTTAGTGTTAATATAATGTTGTGTGCATATATACAAATACAGAGTTGTATGCAGGGCAATGTTTCCAAAATTGTAATGTAACCTGAAAAGTGGGGGAGTTCTGATGTTAAAAGACTTTGAAAATCTGGGTTCAAAAGGATAAACAGGGTTCTTTAACTATAGGATATGACAATACTTGTAACAAGCTGGTGTGCCTGTGAGAGAGATGTGGTTGCAGTTTTCAAATTTTATTTCATAATGGAAATTTCTTTGTAAAAAATCGGTTTATAAGACTTTGTTTTCCACAGTATGCGCATTGGTAAATTGAGCTGTAAGAAGTTTATTTTCTCTAGTGCATTTTTGACCACCGTTTTTGATCCAATTAACAGAGAGATAAGTTGGTCTAATGATCAACCAATCAGTAGACTTAATTAATAAAATTAAAGTGAATAATGTTATTCACAGTAAACAAGAGACTTGGTAAACAAATTGTGGTACATTCATACAATGGGATAAGTTTAAGCAGTAAAAAGGAATGGACTACTAAAACTCAAAGTAGTGTAGGTCAATCTTCAAAATATTATTTCTGAGTAAAAGAAGCCAAACAAAAACTTTTTTTAAATACTTTTTTCTTAGTGATTGCTTAATGGCCTATCATACTCCCTTAATTTATCAGAATGTACTTCAGGTGAGATATAGAAATGTGTTCCTTCATAGCGCTGATCCCTCTTCCCCATTTTTGTGATATGATTGTTATACACATTGCATTTATATCCTACAAACCCAACAATACAATGTTATAATTATTGCTTTATATAAATGTATGTCTTTTAAAGGAGCTGAAAGAAGATAGGAGAACATGTATATGTTTACAGTTTGTTATACTGATCTTCTCATTTATCGTCTCATTCTCTTCCTTGTTCTTTTAGATTCTAGTTACCATCTGATGCCATTTCCATACACCTTTGTTCCCACCTTTCCCTTTTTGTTTTATTTTCATATAGCTTTTTAAATTAGTTAAGAGAAGAAAGAGAAGAAATAGCAGTTATACTGCCTTCTATAATTACCTACAGAATTAACTTTACCAGTGCTCTTCAGATTCAAATTAATGTCTGAGGTGACTTGCTTTCTGAAGAACTCCTTTTGGTGTTTCTCTGAGGTGGTCCTGGTAGCAAAAAAGTCTATGAGGTTTTGTTTATCTGGGGATGACTTTATATTATCTTTATTTTTGAAGGATAGTTTTTGCGAATTTAAGGTTCTCGCTTACAGAATTGTTTGTTTTTTCCTCTCTGAACTTTAAATCCCACTGCCATCTGGTCTACATTATTTCTGATAAAAAGTCAGAAATTTTTCTGATTGTGGTTTCCTTGTATGTGATGCACTAGTTTCCTATTGCTGCTTTCAAGGTTTTTTTTTTTCTTTTGGTCTTTGACTTTCAGCATTTCTTACTGTGACATGTCTAGGTGGCAATGTCTTTGAGTTTATACTACATGAAGTTCATTGAGCTTCTTAAGTGTTGTTTAATATTTTTCTTCAAATTTAGGAAGCATTCGGACATTTATTTCATGAAACAGTCTTTCTTGTCCCTTTTTCCCCTCACCTTTTTTTATGGTACTTCCATTATGTGTAGCCTGTTCTTCCTAATTGTATCCTATATTTCTGAATCTGTGCTCATTTTCCCTTATTTTTCCTCTGTTTTTTAGATTTCATAATCTCTATCAAACTTTCTTCAATACAAGATATATTATTGGGGCTTGTTTTATGACTAACATATGGTCTACCCCTGGAAGTATTCCATGTGCATTTGAGAAGAATGTGTATCCTATTGTGGGGTGGATATGTGATTCTTTCTTGCTACATGTCAAATCTACTGCGGAGCCCCTCTCATGATTTTTTAATTTTAACACTGTACTTTTCCATTACAAAATTTTCATTTGATTCTTATATATCTCTTTATTGAGCTTCTATATTTTTTGAATCCTTGTCCTTGCACCTTCCTTTACTTTCCTAAACATGATTACCTTTGGTACTTTGAACACATCTATTGTAGTCTCTTGGAAGGCTTTGTGTCCTATATCTAATATCTCAGCCCTTTCAAAACCATTTTATGGTGCCTCTTTTTTCTCCTTTTGTATGAATAACACTTTCCTGTTTCTTTTCATATTTTAAAATATTTGTTGGAAACTAAACATGCTAGATAATATATTGTAGCAACTCTGGATACTAATCTTCCTCCAAAGCTTGTTATTGTTACCTTTTTTTTTTTTTTTTTTCAGTGACTTGGCTGAACTATTTTAGTGAAGTCTTTTCCCCTGCAGTGTGAAACCTCTGATATCACTCTGCATAGGGCAGAGCCTGTGATGAAAGGCTTTAGGAGGATTCCCTTTTACTATTTCTTTCCCTCATCTTTCTCTGACACTGGCTGCCTCTGTGGGTATCACACCCAGTTTTTAGCCCTCACTAATTGTTGGCCAGTTGCTTTATTGTTTACAACAATGTGGTGGGGCATAATTTGCTCTTGGTCTGGTCTAATTAAACAGGATAGTTTTGCAGGGTTAGGTTTTGTTTTTGTTTTGTTTTGTTTTTAATTTTTATTGGAGTATAGTTGATTTACAATGTTGTGTTAGTTTCAGGTGTACAGCAAAGTGAATCAGTTATACATAGACATATATCCACTCTTTTTTAGATTCTTTTCCCATATAGGCCATTACAGAGTATTGAGTAGAGTTCCCCGTGCTATACAGTAGGTCTTTATTAGTTACCCGTTTTATATATAGTAGTGTGTATATATCAGTCCCAATCTCCCAGTTGCAGGGATAGTTTTTGAGGCCAGTCTTTCAGTTTATTCTGACTTTTGTAGAGCTCTTTTTAGCTGTCTCTTTCTCTGGTTCTTTGATAGACTCCTAGTTAGTGTATGGTTTAGCTTGTTGCTCTCATAGGGCTACCAGCCTCCTATTAATTACTTGTCACTAAAATCTCCATTTTGTTTTTTAATAGCATCCTTTGGCTTAAATGTCTCTGACCTCTTGGGGGCAGTTGCCTGGCATTTATTTGGTCTCATAACTAGGACTTGAGATATACTGGTAGCCTCACTTTCCCAGGTAGAAATCACATCTCTTAACTCAGATCTGGGATAACAGACTAGTATTCTTGGCTCAACCTGCCCAGAGTAGGGCTTCCATCATGCTGAGCTGCAGGAAGGGGAGGGAAAAGTGGAGGCTGAGAGTGGTTCAATGACATAGTAGTCTCTCACTGTTTTTACCTTGATTTAATAGTCTTACTTGGATAAGTGTTTTTTCATCTTCTGTATGTCTTTAGGACTATTTCCAGAGGTTTTAATTTTTTTAAAATATTTTTCACCAGTTATTATCACTTCTTTGGTGAGCTCCTCACACCACCATTTGGAAAGTCAACTCTATGAAAAATTAATATTTGTTGAGGAATTATGCTTCCAAGCATGGAGATAAGATCTTTCCACATATTATATCTTTTCATACTTACAATAATCTTAAGAAGTAGCTGGTAATATTATCTCCATTGTACATAGGGGAAGGCTAAACCCACAGATGTTTAGTCATTTTGCCTGAGGTCCTTCAGGTGCCAAACCTCTGACTTAAACACAGACTAATCAATTCTAATACCCATGCTTTTTGCCCCATCATCACTGCTGCCTCCCATGCTTCACTACTCTTCATGAAGAGTTAATTCTAACAGAGAGAAAAGCGGGCATAACTAACGGACATATTTAGTGCCAGGGTTTTTCCATGAATGGGTTGCTCACAACTGAAGTCTGTGAAATGCCTGTGCAGCAGGAATTTAACTGAGTGGCTGCTGGGGAAGCCAAGCCAGCTGCTGGGAAATTGTGCCCTTGTTTAGAGAATCAGGTCCCTTTTTTATTCCTGCCAGAAGTCTTTGGGAGTTCTGTATTCTGATTTGATTATACATTCAATGTATAATTGCAATACAAGATTGAAAATGCTGTTTACAAAGTAATTCTAAAGTAGTTTATACTCTTGCATAGTTGAAATGGCTTGCTTCAAACAGCTCACTGCACCCAAACATGCTTACTTAGCTAAGCAGGAGGACTTCCAAATCCATTCTTCACAAAATGTTACAGCAACGAGGTGAACTATACCCTGTTGCTGGCTGAGATTTTCTGAACTAGTGTATTTGTATTAAAGTTTTTCAGTTTAAGGTGATCAGTCCTTCATGTTCATTAGCATAATATTGTAGGCAGGTGCATCTATAACTTTATTATTGAAAACCATTCCTTGATTGAAGACAATTGTGAAAATATGCCAACATTTTAAAGAGTTTTCCAAATGTAAATTTTAATTTTCATTCCTCAAGACAACACCAATAGTTGATATTGCCAATATAATGTTTATGATCTTTGCAGGGATGAATTCTCCAAATTTTTTCAAGGCACACTTTGTGGAAACAAATGATATAAACATTCTGTAGTCTCCTCTAATTTTCTTTCTCTTCAGGATTAATTTCTATGAAGTTTCAGTTTCTTAGCTTCAATCAGAAAATATTTCTTGGTCACCTAAGATTTACAAACCAGGCTAAGCACTGGGGAAAATATGGAAAAATTGAAAAGCATGGGCCCTGCCCACCAGATCACTAAGGTATGTTATTTGTGAAGATGACATACATGAAAGAAGTAGAAAATGTTCAAATTCTAGCACTAACATGTACTAGTGATAGGACTTTGAGCAAATTATTTAACCCTTATGGGTCTCAGTTTCTTCATCAATAAGATGAGCTTCATTAACATTTATTTTGAGAATTTTTATGAAGTTGCAATCAGACAATTTATGTAAAAGCTAGCACCCTATCTGACCCAGAGTAGAACTTATATTTGCTAGTGATGATGGTGATAGTGATTATATATGTATATACACACACATATATATGTAATAATCATCTTCATGTATCTACTTTATCATATAAAAAGAAAAAATAAATGCTATACATTTTCAATGTCAAATTAAAAACAATTTATTAGCTAATTTCAGGTTCTAAGTATTTCAATATTCTTATGCATAAGATATTAATGACAAGTTTAAATATTTTAAGCTTACCAAATAACTAATACTATTCACGACTGAAAAGTCCGGTGAGTATAACTCAGTGCATCCAACTTTAATTTACCAAGTTAACCAGGAGTTAATCTGATTGCATAACTGAAAGTCTGAGGAATGACTATGTAAAAGGATGGAATAGGTCTTTTGATATTCAGCAAGATGGAAAAATCACAAGAGATAAAGAATGACACTAGAGTAGAAGTTTGGTTTCAGAGAGCCTCAGACTTAAATGTAGACGCTAATAATTTCTAGCTGTCTGACGTAGATAAATAATGAAACTTCTTTCTTCCTAGTTTCCTCATCTTGCAAAAGGCATATTGTATATAAAATGCTTGCACAGAATCTGGAAGAAAATAATTGCTCAAAAATGTAAATTATTGTTCTTTTTATCTATTTTTAAAATTATTAATTGAATTGAAATTTGGCTTGCATTTCTGACCATGAAGCATCAGTCAGAAGAAATTCCTGGGTCTAATATGTTCAGGAGCTCAGATCAGCGATAGATGGGCACAAAAACTGGATTAGTTACTAAAGAGGATGCCCTCATGAAACATCCAATGAATTGATACCATGACAGATGCCTGGGCCACAGAAACTGTGAGATAATAATTTTGTGTTGTTTTAAGCCACTAAGTTCTTGGTAATTTGTTATTCAGCAATAGAGAATCAATACAAAGCTTAAGACAAAAGAAGTGCAGATGTGCTATACTGAGCTTCATGTTTAAAGGCCTGAATAAGTGCAAAGGTACAATAACTGAGCATTTATATGTACATCGTACATTTTTAATTGGAACATGATGCACCTCTTATACAGCTAATAAACCAAGACATCCAAGATGTATATACGTGTGAAATAGGCTTGACTTCTGCCCTTCAAGGAGCTAACAAGTTAGTGGATAGGACAGACATGTTCATAAATTTAAAAATACAAGGAGTGAACAATAAAGGTGGGACAAAAAATGTTGACTGTGTGGTAAGAATGGAGGGCTCCATTTTCCCAGCTCCCAGTTGACTTTCAGATCTGACTTCAGAAACATTGAGACTATTAGAAGCTCCTCTTTTGGGCTTTTACCTTGATTTCAGCAGAAACCACTTACATCACATTTCAATTTGTGAACAACAAAGTGTATCTTTGTTCCAATGTTTTAGATTTTCTCCAGCAAATTTATTATTGGTCTGAAATGTCAAGAGTAATAGACTGCTTCACCAACCCTTTTGGCTTACATCAGGATCCCAAATGCAACAGAATCTGATGTCACAGTAAAAATTATACAAATAATACTGAAAAAGCAGCACCCATAGAAAAATAATATAAACAGTCATATGCAGAGGATGCTGCTCCAATTTCTGAAACCCCTTTTTTATTCTCATCATTTTCAGTGGAATCTAATTATGATGTTCCTGAATAATAGGCATTCTCAGAAGATGGGTGGAAAAGGGAGTAAAAAGCCTGCGCTGCACTAATGGATGCAGTTCATGTTTAAACCCCCAGCCCCCCCCACCCCCATTAATTTCCAAATCCCAGAGCTGCAGTAATTTATGATGATTACTCAATAATTTACTTCTGCTTTCCCGTTCCTTAAATTAGTGTTTCTCCCTCCTAACTTCACTTACCAGGGTAAAGGCTAACAGCCCTGCAAGAGTGTGTGCATTTAATGGGAATAAGTTGCCAATCCTATTGGGTTCTTTCCATAAAGAGCTGAGATTTTCATGCTAGAGAAAAAAAGTAACAACTCACTTGGAAATTCTCATTTCAAAATAGGTTATGATTTGGAAGAGGCAACCATCAATTATATTTTTAACTCTTTGTGAATAGAAGGTCAAGTCCATTCATGCATTCATTCATTCAAATGTCCATCCATTTATACATGAATCATCTGCTGAGGACCAACTCTGCTAAGTGTTGAGAATATAAATATGACTAAGTTATGTTTCCTGTCATAAGGCAGTCTCAGTTAAGAGGAGAGAATTATGCACCCAAACCCCTTAGGACCAAAATGACAGGAGCTGTAAGGGATTTGGAGGCATAGGAGACGTATACCTGATTCAGGCTGAGAATGGAAAAGAGTGTTGTTTTGTGTAGAAAATGCTCAATGGGAGCTTTTTCGTGCCTGCCTGCTCTGACAATACAGGACCATTAGAATGGATTTCCAGGCAACTGAGGACACAGTTATTTTGCAGGCTTGGAAGCTTGATGTGCTCTCTGTGTGAAACAGTGACTAGAAAGAACTGGGCAGATGACTGGCTTCAATGACGGAGGATCAAATAAGCAAAGGATGTGGGCTCTTCTTAATTACACATACAACATTTAGAATGGGGAAGAAACTCACCCCAAAATGAAGAAAATATGCTCAGGTTGGTCTTGGACATGGGCTGTCCTCTCCAGAGGGTGTTACCTGACTCAACTTGGAGTAAACAGGAGATAAGTTACTAAAATAGAAAGCGGTTTGAGTTGGGTTGTTTGAATAAAATAATAAAAAATATGGAATATTTGAGTTTTAATACAAAGAGAATTAATTCTGTCATACACCAAAGGATGAACAGGGAGAGGAGGGCTAGTTCATCGAAATTATGAGGCGCTCAGCTCACTCCAAGTAAACATATAATCTAAGCTACAAACAGTGTTCTGCTTAGGCAAATACAGCTTTAAATGTAAATTCCCTTTTTTAAGCATAAGCTCTTTGTATATTAAAAAAATATCAAAGGGGGAGACCTTCAAGATGGGGGAAGAATAAGAGGTAGAGATCACCTTCCTCCCCACAAATACATTAGAAATATACCTACATGTGGAACAACTCCTACAGAACACCTACTGAATGCTGGCGGAAGGCCTCAGACCTCCCAAAAGGCAAGAAACTCCCCACGTACCTGGGTAGGGCAAAAGAAAAAAGAAAAAACAGAGACAAAAGAATAGGGACGGAACCTGCACCTCTGAGAGGGAGCTGTAAAGGAAAGGTTTCCACACACTAGGAAGCCCCTTCACTGGCAGAGACAGGGGTGATGGAGGGGGAAGCTTCAGAGCCATGGAGGAGAGCGCAGCAACAGAGGTGCAGAGGACAAAGTGGAGAGATTCCCGCACAGAGGATCAGTGCTGACCAGCACTTATCAGCCCAAGAGACTTGTCTGCTCACCCGCCAGGACGGGTGGGGGCTGGGAGCTGAGGCTCGGGCTTGGAGGTCAGATCCCAGGGAGAGGACTGGGGTTGGCTGCATGAACACAGCCTGAAGGGAGCTGGTATGCCACAGCTAGCCGGGAGGGAGTCCGGGAAAAAGTCTGGACCTAGCTAAGAGGCAAGAGACCACTGTTTCGGGGTGCACGAGGAGAGGGGATTCAGAGCGCCGCCTAAACGAGCTCCAGAGACGGGCACCAGCTGCAGCTATCAGCGCAGACCCCAGAGACGGGCATGAAATGCTAAGGCTGCTGCCGCCGCCACCAAGAAGCCTGTGTGCGAGCACAGGTCACTATCCACACCTCCCCTCCTGGGAGCCTGTGCAGCCCGCCACTGCCAGGGTCCCGTGATCCAAGGACAACTTCCCCGGGAGAACACATGGCACACCTCAGGCTGGTGCAACGTCACGCCGGCCTCTGTAGCCACAGGCTCACCCCACATTCCGTACCCCTCCCTCCCCCTGGCCTGAGTGAGCCAGAGCCCCCTAATCAGCTGCTCCTTTAACCCTGTCCTGTCTGAGCGAAAAACAGATGCCCTCAGGTGACCTACATGCAGAGGTGAGGCCAAATCCAAAGCTGAACCCCAGGAGCTGTGTGAAAAAAGAAGAGAAAGGGAAATCTCTCCCAGCAGCCTCAGGAGCAGCGGATTAAATCTCCACAATCAAATTGATGTACCCTGCATCTATGGAATACCTGAATAGAAAATGAATCATCCCAAAATTGAGGTGGTGGAATTTGGGAGCAGGATATATATATTTTTTTCCTTTTTCTCTTTTTGTGAGTGTGTATGTATATGCTTCTGTGTGTGACTTTGTCTGTATAGCTTTGCTTTTACCATTTGTCCTAGGGTTCTGTCTATCCGTTTTGTTTTGTTTTGTTTTTTTCATAGTATAGATTTTAGCGCTTGTTATCATTGGTGGATTTGTTTTCTGGTTTGGTTGCTCTCTTGTTTCTTTCTTGCTTCCTTTTTCTATTACTTTTTAACTTCTTTTTATTTTTAATAATTATTTTTTATTTTAATAAATTTATTTTATTTTATTTTATTTTTTTCTCCCTTTTCTTCTGAGCTGTGTGGCTGACAGGGTCTCGGTGCTCTGGCCAGGTGTCAGGCCTGTACCTCTGAGTTGGGAGAGCCAAGTTCAGGACATTGGTCCACCACAGACCTCCCGGCTCCATGTAATATCAAACGGTGAAAGCTCTCCCAGAGATCTCCATCTCAACGTTAAGACCCAGCTCCACTCAACGACCAGCAAGCTACAGTGCTGGACACCCTATGCCAAACAACTAGCAAGACAGGAATACAACCCCACCAATTAGCAGAGAGACTGCTGAAAATCATAATAAGGTCACAGACAGCCCAAAACACACCATTGGATGCGGTCCTGCCCACCAGAAACACAAGATCCAGCCTCATCCACCAGAACACAGGCACTAGTCCCCTCTGCCAAAGAGCCTACACAATCCACTGAACAAAACTTAGCCACTGGGGGCAGACACCAAAAACAACAGGAACTATGAACCTGCAACCTGCGAAAAGGAGACCACAAACACTGTAAGTTAAGCAAGATGAGAAGACAGAGAAGCACACAGCAGATGAAGGAGCAAGGTAAAAACCCACCAGACCAAATAAATGAGGAGGAAATAGGCAGTCTACGTGGAAAAGAATTCAGAGTAATGATAGTAAAGATTATCCAAAATGTTGGAAATAAAATGGAGGAAATACAAGAAACGTTTAACAAGGACCTAGAAGAACTAAAGAGCAAACAAACAATGGTGAACAACACAATAAATGAAATTAAAAATTCTCTAGAAGGAATCAATAGCAGAATAACTGAGGCAGAAGAACGGATAAGTGACCTGTAAGATTAAATAGTGGAAATAACTACCGCAGAGCAGAATAAAGAAAAAAGAATGAAAAGAATTGAGAAGAGTATCAGAGACATCTGGGACAACATTAAGCACAACGACATTCGAATTATAGGGGCCCCAGAAGAAGAAGAGAAAAAGAAAGAGACTGAGAAAATAGTGGAAGAGATTATAGTTGAAAACTTCCCTAATATGGGAAAGGAAATAGTTAATCAAGTCCAGGAAGTGCAGAGAGTCCCATACAGGATAAATCCAAGGAGAAACATGCCAAGACACATATTACTCAAACTTATTACTCAAAACACATATTACTCAAAAATTAAAAATCAAAAATTAAATACAAAGAAAAAGTATTAAAACAACAAGGGAAAAACAACAAATAACATACAAAGGAATCCCCATAAGGTTAAGAGCTGATCTTTCAGCAGAAACTCTGCAACCAGAAGGGAGTGGCAGGACATATTGAAAGTGATGAAAGGGAAAAACCTGCAACCAACATTACTCTACCCAGCAAGGATCTCATTTGGATTTGATGGAGAAATAAAAACCTTTAGACAAGCAAAATATAAGGAATTCAGTACTGCCAAACCAGCTTTACAACAAATACTAAATGAACTTCTTCAGGCAGGAAACACAAGAGAAGGAAAAGACCTACAAAAAGAAACCCAAAACAATTAAGAAAATGGGAATAGGAACATACATATTGATAATTACCTTAAATGTAACTGGATTAAATGCTCCAATCAAAAGACATAGACTGGCTGAATGGATACAAAAACAAAACCCGTATATATGCTGTCTACAAAAGACCCACTTCAGACCTAGGGACACATACAGACTGAAAGTGAGGGGATGGAAAAAGATATTCCGTGCAAATGGAAATCAAAAGAAAGCTGGAGTAGTAATTCTCATATCAGACAAAACAGACTTTAAAATAAAGACTATTACAAGAGGCAAAGAAGGACACTACATAATGATCAAGGGATCAATTCAAGGAGAAGATATAACAATTATAAATATTTATGCAACCAACATAAGAGCACCTCAATACATAAGGCAAATGCTAACAACCATAAAAGGGGAAATTGACAGTAACACAATCATAGTAGGGGATTTAACACCCCACTTTCACCAATGGACAGATCATCCAAAATGAAAATAATTAAGGAAACACAAGCTTTAAATGATACATTAAACAAGATGGATTTAATTGCTATTTATAGGACATTCCATCCAAAAACAACAGAATACACTTTCTTCTCAAGTGCTCATGGAACATTCTCCAGGATAGATCATATCCTAGGTCACAAATCAAGCCTTGGTAAATTTAAGAAAATTAGAATCGTGTCAAGTATCTTTTCTGGCAACAATGCTATGAGACTAGATATCAATTACAGGAAAAAAATCTGTAAAAAATACAAACACACGGAGGCTAAATGATACACTACTTAATAACCAAGAGGTCACTGAAGAAATCAAAGAGGAAATCAAAAAATACCTAGAAACAAATGACAATGAAAACACGATGACCCAAAACCTGTGGGATGCAGCAAAAGCAGTTCTAAGAGGAAAGTTTATAGCAGTACAATCCTACCTCAAGAAACAACAAAAATCTCAAATAACCAACATAACCTTACACCTAAAGCAATTAGAGAAAGAAGAACAAAAAAACCCCAAGTTAGCAGAAGGAAAGAAATAATAAATATCAGATCAGAAATAAGTGAAAAAGAAATGAAGGAAACGACAGCAAAGATCAATAAAACTAAAAGCTGGTTCTTGGAGAAGATAAACAAAATTGATAAGCCATTAGCCAGATTCATCAAGAAAGAAAGGGAGAAGACTCAAATCAGTAGAATTAGAAATGAAAAAGAAGTAACAACTGACAATGCAATGCAGACATACAAAGTATCATGAGAGATTACTACAAGCAACTATATGCGAATAAATGGACAACCTGGAAGAAGTGGAGAAATTCTCAGAAAAGCACAACCTTCTGAGACTGAACCAGGAAAAAATAGAAAATATAAACAGACCAATCATAAGCACTGAAATTGAAACTGTGATTAAAAATCTTCCAACAAACAAAAGCCCAGGACCAGATGGCTTCACAGGTGAATTCTGTCAAATATTTAGAGAGGGGCTAACACCTGCCCTTCTCAAACTCTTCCAAAGTATAGCAGAGGGAGGAAAACTCCCAGACTCATCTACGAGACCACCATCACCCTGATACCAAAACCAGACAAAGATGTCACAAAGAAAGAAAACTACAGGCCAGTGTCACTGATGAACATAGATGCAAAATCCTCAACATAATACTAGCCAACAGAATCCAACAGCACATTAAAAGGATCATACACCATGATCAAGTGGGATTTATCCCAGGGATGCAAGGATTCTTCAATATACACAAATCAATCAATGTGATACACCATATTAACAAATTGAAGAATAAAAACCATATGATCACCTCAATAGATGCAGAAAAGCTTTTGACAAAATTCAACACCCATTTATGATAAAAACCCTCCAGAAAGTAGGCATAGAGGGAACTTAACTCAATATAATAAAGCCCATATATGACAAACCCACAGCCAAGATTGTTCTCAATGGTGAAAAGCTGAAACCATTTCCACTAAGATCAGGAACAAGACAAGGTTGCCCACTCTCACCACTATTATTCAACATAGTATTGGAAGTTTTAGCCACAGCAATCAGAGAAGAAATAGAAATAAAAGGAATCCAAATCAGAAAAGAAGACATAAAGCTGTCACTGTTTGCAGATGACATGTTACTATACACAGAGTATCCTAAAGATGCTACCAGAACACTACAAGAGCAAATCAATGAATTTGGTAAAGTAGCAGGATACAAAATTAATGAACAGAAATCTCTTGCATTCCTATACACTAATGATGAAAAATCTGAAAGAGAAATTAAGGAAACACTCCCATTTACCATTGCAACAAAAAGAATAGAATACCTGGGGATAAAGCTAACTAAGGAGACAAAAGACATGTATGCAGAAAACTATAAGACACTGATGAAAGAAATTAAAGATGATACAAACAGATGGAGAGATACACCATGATCTTGGATTGGAAGAATCAACATTGTGAAAATGACTATACTACCCAAAGCAATCTACAGATTCAATGCAATCCCTATCAAACTACCAATGGCATTTTTTACAGAACTGGAACGAAAAAGTTCACAATTTGTATGGAAACAAAAAAGACCCCGAATAGCTCCCCAATCTTGAGAAAGGAAAACGGAGCTGGAAATAATCAGGTTTCCAGACTTCAGAGTATACTACAAAGCTACAGTAATCAAGACAGAATGGTACTGGCACAAAAACAGAAATATAGATTGATGGCACAGGAGAGACAGTCCAGAGATAAACCCACGCACATATGGTCATCTTATTTTTGATAAAGGAGGCAAGAATATACAATGGAGAAAAGACAGCCTCTTCAATAATTGGTGCTGGGAAAACTGGACAGCTATATGTAAAAGAATGAAATTAGAACACTCCCTAACACCATACACAAAAATAAACTCAAAATGGATTAAAGACCTAAATGTAAGGCCAGACACTCTAAAGCTCTTAGAAGAAAACATAGGCAGAACACTCTATGGCATAAATCACAGCAAGATCCTTTTTGACCCACCTCCTAGAGAAATGGAAATAAAAACAAAAACAAATGGGACCTAATGAAAATTCAAAGCTTTTGCGCAACAAAGGAAACCTTAAACAAGACAAAAAGACAACCCTCAGAAGCGGAGAAAATATTTGCTAATGAAGCAACTGAAAAAGGTTTAATTTCCAAAATTAACAAGCAGCTCATGCAGCTCAATATCAAAAAGACAAACAACTCAATCCAAAAATGGGCAGAAGACCTAAATAGACATTTCTCCAAAGAAGATACATGGATTGCCAACAAACACGTGAAAGAATGCTCAACATCACTAATCATTAGAGAAATGCAAATCAAAACTACAATGAGATATCACCTCACACCGGTCAGAATGGCCATCATCAAAAAATCTACAAACAATAAATGCTGGAGTGGGTGTGGAGAAAAGGGAACCCTCTTGCACTGTTGGTGGGAATGTAAATTGATGCAGCCACTGTGGAGAACACTATGGAGGTTCCTTAAAAAACTAAAAATAGAACTACCATACAACCCTGCAATCCCACTACTAGGCATATACCCTGAAAAAACCATAATTCAAAAAGTGTCATGTACCACAATGTTCATTGCAGCTCTATTTACAATAGCCAGGACATGGAAGCAACCTAAGTGTCCATCAACAGATGAACGGATAAAGAAGATGTGGCACATATATACAATGGAATATTACTCAGCCATAAAAAGAAACGAAAGTGATTTATTTGTGGTGAGGTGGATGGACTTAAGAGTCTGTCATACAGAGTGAAGTAAGTGAGAAAGTGAAAAACAAATACCGTATAATAACACATATATCTGGAATCTAAAAAAAAAAAAAGGTTCTGAAGAACCTAGGGGCAGGACAGGAATAAAGACGCAGATGTAGAGAATGGACTTGAGGACACGGGGAAGGGGAAGGGGAAGCTGGGATGAAGTGAGAGAGTGGCACGGACATATATACACTACCAAATGTAAAGTAGATAGCTAGTGGGAAGCAGCCGCATAGCACAGGGAGATCAGCTCGGTGCTTTGTGACTACCTAGAGGGGTGGGATAGGGAGGGTGGGAGGGAGACACAAGAGGGAGGAGATATGGGGATATATCTATATCTATAGCTGATTCACTTAGTTATAAAGCAGAAAGTAACACAGTAATGAAAAGCAATTATACTCCTATAAAGATGTTTAAAAAAATTTTTTTTAATAAATAAATTTAAAAAACTAAAAGTCCGGGCTTATAATAAAAATAATAATAATAAAATCACTTTTAAGTTTATGAATTTTATTATGAGTATAGCTTCAAATGTATATGATAAGTTCTAAGAAGTAGAGTTCTAAATTTTAATTATTTTCTACTTAGTCTGTAATGGTAATTTTTGCTTTTCCATTTGATTCCTTCTTTACTTAGGAGATTGCATTTTTATTCCAAATGACTGGGTGGTTTTAATTAAGTTTTTGATAGCTATCAGTTTGTGTTTTATTATATTCTAGAAAAGAGACTTATACAGTTGTTTCTTTGGGGAATTTAGTTTTTTGGTGGTCTGGTATGTGATCAGTTAGTTTCGATTATTAAATGCATTATTAAAATTCAAAAAAAAAATACCGAGAGCATCAACTTTCTGTTCCTCAGTGTACAGTCTCTTGAACATACTAGGGTAACACCAGGCTAAGAGGCCCAGTAGTCCCTTGGTAGGGCCAGAGTGATTGGAATACTTAAAGCAACCCTCAGATAGTTAAACATCTACCTGTATACTACCAATGTTGCCCTACTGATATGTTACAGGAAAAAGGGGAATACAATGAAATTAATGATAATCATTAGGGGTATCTGGTTCAGAAAGAGGAGGCATTAAAAGATGAATTCTATAAAAACTCTTTGGTGGCCAGACTGGACTCAGTCAAATCAGACTGCCCACAGACTAATTCACACAAGGTATGTCTTAGGTTATATTTCCTAGAAGAGCCTGAGATAGGCATTCTGTTGCAAACGATTATTTTGTGCAAGCAGGTGCTTTTAGGAGAAAACTTTAAGGAGGTCAAGGTGAGAGAAGAAGATGAGCAAAATGGGGGCTGTACTGAAATTTAGCTTCTGTCGACCCCCATCAGAGAAAACTGGAGCATGAACAGTACTGCAGAGGTAGATCCCACACTGAGGTTAAGGGGTTGAGCTTTTTACCCTCACATCAATCATTCAGTGACTAAATGCCACTCCCATGGGACAGCTTAACCTCTGGGCTATTTCTACATGAGGTAGTTCCTGTTGACCTCAAGCACAGCTGTGAGTCATTAACTGCTGGAGGTTGGTTGCACTGGAGTAGGAAAGGAGACGTAGGTGGGCATCAACAGCACCTACTATTATAAATATATAACAGACTTTAGTGATTATGACTTTGAGCACCTTGGAGTTCTGGTGCTACTCTGCTTCCATCTCATTGGCCTCTAGGAAGTACAACCTTAGCAAGCATGAGACAGTGTCAGAATTAAGTCTTGGTCACTCACTCCTTGGAAACTCCTTTACTTGGGTTGTTTAGTGAAGCTGTAAGAACTGCCCAAAATATTAGCATCATTTGCAGAAAGAAAAAGGCAGCACATTCAAACAGCACAGTAAAATCCTTCTAACCACATCAAGCTGGGTGACTAGGATGTACTGAGCTTCTTACAGAACTGCTTGAATCTTAAATGTTAGAGAAACCAGGATTTCAATGATGATATCATTTACAGGGAGATTCTGAGCCAGTCTGCCATCATGAGCGAGAAAACCTGGGTTACAATTGTTAAAAAAAAAAAAAAGTGTGGAAAGATTACCAAATTATTCTACAAAGATTTCAAACATTTTAGAAGTTTATTTATTACACAGTAATGTGCTAAATTGTGCATTGTTTTAGTCTTGTCACTAAAGCTGGACTTCTTGACTAGTTACTTTTTCAATGGAATAGTTTATATAACTTAAAGCAAAAAAATGCTTTTAAAATCATTCTCTGGTCTCCTTTTGTATCTTTGCTACTGAAGACAATTTTTAACTTAGTATTTAATATATCTTACCCTAAGATTCATAAATATACTCTTTGATTTTAATGCTACCACTCTGTTTACAGCCAGGCAAACAGAGGGACTTCTTACTGTCAGACACAAAGAAATATATTATCCTTTTGTCTTGGTTACCAGGAAGCTCAAAGGTAAATTTTTAGTAAAACTCAAGTCAGTCTATGTTTCAGAAACAACTAGAATCCTGACCTCATCACTACATAATTCTTTTTAGTGGTACCAGTCAATGTCTGCATTTTCTTATCCATCACTTCAAATCTTCTGATGTAGGCAGATATAAAAATAGTGTATCTATCTATCTATCTATTCTCTAAATATATGTATATTTACATGTTACCTAGTTTTTACATATATAGCATATAAATATGCTCATTTATATATATTTGTTTATACAAAACTGATTTTATGTTCATGTTATATATTTTAATTTATATTTGTTTACACAAAACATATTTGTATGTATAATTATATATAAAGTTATAAATATACTTATATATGTGTTAAACTATACAAATACATATATGTATATACATATATGTATTCTCTCAAATAGATCATTCAGATTAAAATTTGGCTTAAATATGAAAGACTGTTTTTGCAAGAACTAGAAGTATTCATCAAATAGGTTTTCACTTAAAACCTCACAAATATTAGTATACTCACATTTTTATTAATCAGTAAAGCAAGGCCAAACGATGCAGGATTTCATACCCGGTAGATATATACACTGATGGATGGAATGATTGACTGATTGCTTGTTTTATTCATTTAGTAATCAATTTAACAATTACCGAATGTCCATTGCTAGACTCAAGGAATTAAAAATGAGTAAGTCTCTGCCTTGCCTTGGAACTCCTAATATAGTGGGAAAGGCAGACATAGAAAGAAATAAAATGTAATTAACTGTATTAAATGCAAAATGGACATTGTACAATGAGAGAACAGAGGAGGGAATATTAATAGACACCAATTAATCCCCCATTAGATGCAATAATAATAGTTATGAATTGATGCACTTCAACTATGAATCAGGGCTAAATGCTTTACTTAAGTTAATCTCATTTAATCTGCACAACAATTTTATGAAACGAGCTACTGAAAGTAAGTAAATTTAACAAAAGTAAGTAACTTGCATAAAGTCAAACTGCTTGTATTTGTTGGCACCAGCCTTCATTATAAAAATAACCCCATCCCCTGCAATTAGGGGAGTCTCCCTGGAGAGAAGATCTTTGATCCAGGTTTTTAAATATAAATAGCAACTTTCCTAAATATGAAGTTGAATTCAAATGAAGACTGGATAAAAATATATTGTGATCTTTGACTGTAGAGCTGGCTAAAGTTGAAACAGTCTGGAGTTACTGATTCATTTAGTTTTTCACTCATCGTAAGTTCATTTTCGTAATTCATATCTTTCTAAGAAATAACCACTGTATCACAATTATAATTTTTTGCATTAAGTTGTACATTTTATTCTTTGAAAGATTGAAAAAAACCTCAACCATGTCTGAAATTACATTCCTAATATTATTAATTTATACATTCACTCATTATATTTGAATTGATTTTGCCAACTTCATCAGTATTTTTCCAAAGAACTAATATAATATTTGACTGTGTCACCTTCATCTACAGAGTTTCTTTGTTTTCTGTTTTGTGAAATTTTACTTTTGCATTTATTATTTTCCTCCTGCTCCTTCTTTGAATTGAATGTGCTGTTCTTTTTTAATTTTACAGCTTAACAACTTTATTTTTTAAATATGAATTTAGGGCTATGTATTTTTCCTGTAAAGATGGTTTTGCTTACATCCCAAAGTTTTTATATATCATGCATTTTTTTAACGTTTATTTTTTATTTATTTATTTTTCTCATTAGTCATCCATTTTATACATATTACTGTATACAAGTCAATCCCAATCTCCCAATTTATCACACCACCACCCCCACCCCCTGCTGCTTTCCCCCCTTGGTGTCCATACGTTTTTTCTCTACTTCTGTGTCTCAATTTCTGCTCTGCAAACCAGTTCATCTGTACCATTTTCTAGGTTCCACATATGTGTGTTAATATATGATATTTGTTATTTCTCTTTCTGACTTATTTCACTCTGTATGACAGTCTCTAGATCCATCCACGTCTCTAAAAATGACCCAATTTCTTTCCTTTTAATGGCTGAGTAATATTCCATTGTATATACATACCACCTCTTCTTTATCCATTCATCTGTTGATGGGCATTTAGGTTACTTCCATAACCTGGCTATTGTAAATAGTGCTGCAACGAACATTGGGGTTCATGTGTATTTTTGAATTATGGTTTTCTCTGGGTATATGGCCAGTAGTGGGATTGCTGGGTCATATGGTAATTCTATTTTTAGTTCTTTAAGGAACCCCCATACTGTTCTCCATAGTGACTGTATCAATTTACATTCCCACCAACAGTGCAAGAGGGTTCCCTTTTCTCCACACCCTCTCCAGCATTTGTTGTTTGTAGATTTTCTGATGATGCCCGTTCTAACTGCTGTGAGGTGATACCTCATTGTAGTTTTGATTTGCATTTGTCTAATAATTAGTGATGTTGAGCAGCTTTTCATGGGCTTCTTGGCCATCTGTATGTCTTCTTTGGAGAAATGTCTATTTAGGTCTTCTGTCCATTTTTGGATTGGGTTGTTTGTCTTTTTAATATTGAGGTGCATGAGCTGTTTATATATTTTGGAGATTGATCCTTTGCCCGTTCATTCATTTGCAAATATTTTATCCCATTCTGAGGGTTGTCTTTTTGTCTTGTTTATGGTTTCCTTTGCTGTGCAAAAGGTTTTAAGTTTCATTAGGTCCCATTTGTTTATTTGTGTTTTTATTTCCATTTCTCTAGGAGGTGGGTCTAAAAGGATCTTGCTGTGATTTATGTCAAAGACTGTTCTTCCTATGTTTTCCTCTAAGACTTTTCGAGTGCCCAGTCTTACATTTAGGTCTCTAATCCATTTTGAGTTTATTTTTGTGTATGGTGTTAGGGAGTGTTCTAATTTCATTCTTTTACATGTAGCTGTCCAGTTTTCCCAGCGCCACTTATTGAAGAGACTGTCTTTTCTCCATTGTATATCCTTGCCTCCTTTGTCATAGATTAGTTGACCATAGGTGCATGAGTTTATCTCTGGGTTTTCTATCCTGTTCCATTGATCTATATTTCTGTTTTTGTGCCAGTACCAGTCTTGATTACTGTAGCTTTATAGTATAGTCTGAAGTCAGGGAGTCTGATTCCTCCAGCTCCGTTTTTTTCCCCTCAAGACTGCTTTGGCTATTCGGGGTCTTTTGTGTCTCCATACAAATTTTAAGATTTTATTGTTCTAGTTCTGTAAATAATGCCATTGGTAATTTGATAGGGATTGCATTGAATCTGTAGATTGCTTTGGGTAGTATAGTCATTTTCATAATATTGATACTTCCAAACCAAGAACATGGTATATCTCTCCATCTGTTTGTATCATCTTTAATTTCTTTCACCAGTGTCTTATAGTTTTCTGCATACAGGTCTTTTGTCTCCCTAGGTAGATTTATTCCCAGGTATTTTATTCTTTTTGTTGCAATGGCAAATGGGAGTGTTTCCTTAATTTCTCTTTCAGATTTTTCATCATTAGTGTATAGGAATGCAAGAGATTTCTGTGCATTAATTTTCTATCCTGCAACTTTACCAAATTCATTGATTAGCTCTAGGAGTTTTCTGGTGGCATCTTTAGGATTCTCTATGTATAGTATCATGTCATCTGCAAACAGTGACAGTTTTACTTCTTGTCCAATTTGTATTCCTTTTATTTCTTTTTCTTTTCTGACTGCCGTGGCTAGGACTTCCAGAACTATGTTGAATAATAGTGGTGAGAGTGGACACCCTTGTCTTGTTCCTGATCTTAGAGGAAATGCTTTCACTTTTTCACCATTGAGAATGATGTTTGCTGTGGGTTTGTTGTATACGGCTTTTATTATGTTGAAGTAGGTTCCCTCTCTGCCCACTTTCTGGAGAGTTTTTATCATAAATGGGTGTTGAATTTTGTCAAAAGCTTTTCTGCATCTATTGAGGTGATCATATGGTTTTTATTCTTCACTTTGTTAATATGGTGTATCACATTGATTGATTTGTGTATATTGAAGAATCCTTGCATCCCTGGGATAAATCCCACTTGATCATGGTGTATGATCCTTTTAATGTGTTGTTGGATTCTGTTTGCTAGTATTTTGTTGAGGATATTTGCATCTATATTCATCAGTGATTTTGGTCTGTAATTTTCTTTTTTTGTGGTATCTTTGTCTGGTTTTGGTATCAGGGTGATGGTGGCCTCATAGAATGAGTTTGGGGGTGTTCCTTCCTCTGCAGTTTTTTGCAAGAGTTTGAGAAGGATGGGTGTTAGCTCTTCTCTGAATGTTTCATAGAATTCACCTGTGAAGCCATCTGGTCCTGGACTTTTGTTTGTTGGAAGATTTTTCGTCACAGTTTCAATTTCATTACTTGTGGTTGGTCTGTTCATATTTACTATTTCTTTCTGGTTCAGTCTTAGAAGGTTATACCTTTCTAAGAGTTTGTCCATTTCTTCCAGTTTGTCCATTTTATTGGCATAGAGTTGCTTGTAGTAATCTCTTATGATGCTTTGTATTTCTGTGGTGTCTGTTGTAACTGCTTTCTCATTTCTAATTTTATTGATTTGAGTCCTCTCCCTCTTTTTCTTGATGAGTCTGGCTAATGGTTTATCAATTTTGTTTATCTTCTCAAAGAACCAGCTTTTAGTTTTATAGATCTTTGCTATTGTTTTCTTTGTTTCTATTTCATTTATTTCTGGTCTGATATTGATGATTTCTCTCCTTCTGCTAAGTTTGGGTTTTGTTTGTTCTTCTTTCTCTAGTTCCTTTAGGTGTAACATTAGATTGTTTATTTGAGATTGTTCTTGTTTCTTGAGGTAGGCTTGTATAGCTATAAACTTCCCTCTTAGAACTGCTTTTGCTCCATCCCATAGGTTTTGGATCGTCGTGTTTTCGTTGTCATTTGTCTCTGGGAATTTTTTGATTTCCTCTTTGATTTCTTCAGTGATCTCTTGGTAACGTATTGTTTAGCCTCCATGTGTTTGTGTTTTTTATGTTTTTTCCCCTGTAGTTGATTTCTAATCTCATAGCATTGTAGTCAGAAAAGATGCTTGATATGATTTCAATTTTCTTAAATTTACTGAGGCTTGATTTGTGACCCAAGATGTGATCTATCCTGGAGAATGTTCCATGCACACTTGAAAAGAAAGTGTAATCTGCTGTTTTTGGGTGGAATGTCCTATATATATCAATTAAATCTATCTGGTCTATTGTGTCATTTAAAGATTGTGTTTCCTTATTAATTTTTTGTTTGGATGATCTGTCCATTGGTGTAAATGAGGTGTTAAAGTCCCCCACTATTATTGTGTTACTGTTGATTTCCTCTTTTAGAGCTGTTAGCAGTTGCCTTATGTATTGAGGTGCTACTATGTTGGGTGCATATATATTTATAATTGTTATATCTTCTTCTTAGATTGATCCCTTGATCATTATGTAGTGTCCTTCCTTGTCTCTTGTAATATTCTTTATTTTAAAGCCTATTTTATCTGGTATGAGTATTGCTACTCCACCTTTCTTTTGATTTCCATTTGCATGGAATATCTGTTTCCATTCCCTCACTTTCAGTCTGTATGTGTCCCTAGGTCTGAAGTGGGTCTCTTGTAGACAGCATATATATGGGTCTTGTTTTTGTATCCATTCAGCAAGCCTGTGTCTTTTGGTTGGAGCATTTAATCCATTCATATTTAAGGTAATTATTGATATGTATGTTCCTATTACCATTTTCTTAATTGTTTTGGGTTTGTTTTGGTAGGTCCTTTTCTTCTCTTGTGTTTCCCCGTTAGAGAAGTTCCTTTAGCATTTGTTGTAGAGCTGGTTTGGTGGTGCTGAATTCTCTTAGCTTTTGCTTGTCTGTAAAGCTTTGGATTTCTCCATCGAATCTGAATGAGATCCTTGCTGGGTATAGTAATCTTGGTTGTAGGTTCTTCCCTTTCATCACTTTAAGTATATCATGCCACTCCCTTCTGGCTTGTAGAGTTTCTGCTGAGAAATCATCTGTTAACCTTATGGGAGTTCTCTTATATGTTATTTGTCATTTTTCCCTTGCTGCTTTCAATAATTTTTCTTTGTCTTTAATTTTTGCCACTTTGATTACTATGTGTCTTGGTGTGTTTCTCCTTGGATTTATCCTGTATGGGACTCTCTGTGCTTCCTGGACTTGGGTGGCTATTTCCTTTCCCATGTTAGGGAAATTTTCAACTATAATCTCTTCAAATATTTTCTCTGGTCCTTTCTCTCTCCCTTCTCCTTCTGGGACCCCTGTAATGCAAATGTTTTTATGTTAAATGTTGTCCCAGATGTCTCTTAGGCTGTCTTCATTTCTTTTCATTCTTTTTTCTTTATTCTGTTCCACAGCAGTGAATTCCACCATTCTGTCTTCCAGGTCACTTATCCGTTCTTCTGCCTCAGTTATTCTGCTATTGATTCCTTCTAGTGTAGTTTTCATTTCATTTATTGTATTGTTCATCTCTGTTTGTTTTTTCTTTAAGCCTTCTAGATCTTTGTTAAACATTTCCTGCATCTTCTTGATCTTTGCCTCCATTCTTTTTCCAAAGTCCTGGATCATCTTCACTATCATTATTCTGAATTCTTTGTCTGGAAGATTGCCTATCTCCAGTTGATTTAGTTGTTTTTCTGGGGTTTTATTTTGTTCCTTCATCTGGTACATAGCCCTCTGCCTTTTCATCTTGTCTATCTTTCTGTGAATGTGGTTTTTGTTCCACAGGCTGCATGATTGTAGTTCTTCTTTCTTCTGCTGTCTTCTATTGTTCTTTTATAAACAATGACTGCTAGTGTTGGAGTGTCTCCTGCAGAGGTGGGCGGTTGCTGTGTCTCACCCTGAGGACAAGGACACTGGCAGCAGAAGTTCTGAGAAGTATTCCTTGGCGTGAGCCCTCCCAGAGTCCGCCATTAGCCCCACCAAAGAGCCTCTCATTGTTTTAATTATCTAAATTTTTTATAATTTCTATTATGTTTTGAGAATTATGAATTACTTTGAAGTGATGTGACTATTTTTATTTTCAAACATAATGACATTTTTCTGACTCTTTTTTAATTAATTTTACTTAAATAATGTTTTTGTCATGGTAACTCATTAATATATTGATTTTTTTGTATTTCTTGAGACTTCTTTTTAGACTCAACATTAGGCTCTGATGTATGGTAAATTTTGCAAATGTTTCACGTGTACTTGAACAATATTTGTGTAGATGATGATATTCCTGAGGGCAGGTATTTTTGTTTGTTTTGTCCCAGCAACAATAACAGTTCCTTACATACAAAAGGCTCTTAAAATATACATAAGTCTAATAAGTTTACTATCTGCAATATACATATATAAATTCACCATATTATATTTAAAGAATGTAAAATTCATCAAATTTTTTTCCTCCTGCCCAGAAAATATAAGCTCCCAAGGCTTTACTTCCAATCTTCCATCTTTATTTTGTGGTTGCCTAGTATTTCAGTTCAATTTTGTTTTTCCCTATATTTTTATTTATATGTGTATTTAATAGTCACTCCTATATTGAAGCCCAAGGCTCCAATTTTTATTTCATGCCTATTTGTTTCTCATCACCAAATTGTACACAAATGCTTACCAGTGTATAACTGCAGGGTGAGGTTTATTTTGTTTTCACTGTATAGTTAATAGGTTTATTTCATGAATATATACTAATAAATCAAGTTTATAAGATGAATTTCATGGTCTTTTATTTTTTCCATTTTAAATCAACTTTTATTGTTCTTGAAGTAATACATGCAGATGGTTTAGAAAGTGAAATAATACACAGAAGCTTATAACAAATATAGCTGTTCTCATCACTCCCCTACTCCTGCCTTTGGAAATCTCCTCCCAATTATTTCTTTGGAGTCCCTCTTCTCTTATTTACTTTTAAAATTGTGAACACACTCGTGCACACACACATACATTCATCTTTTGAATTATCACATACATTGATTGGCATAGTATTATGATATAAAAGGGTAAAAATATTTTTACCTTTCTTCTTTCACTCCTCTTCCTCATTCATCCAACATAATTGTATCATCATTTTTAGTTGTCAATATTCAGTGTTTTAATTCTTATAACTATTTTTTACTGGTGAACCAATTTTCCTTTCTTGAGCATATTTTGATTATTTCCTGGAGTTAATACCTTTTAATGTTCTAATACCTGTTGCCAAATATCTTGACACCTTCCAATAATTCTGTAAAAATCTTTCAATCAACATTTCCTGTTGGATTAGATCACCTTATAATCACATCTGTTGGATAAGATAGTCATTCAACCGGGAATAAACTCCTTGGCTACTCCATTCTCCTGCTAGAAAGATGAATTTTTCTACCCTCACACTTGATGGATATTTGGGCTGGGGTTTTGGGTTCTAGGTTGAAAATAATTTTCTGCCTAAATTTTTAATATGTGGCTTTATCGTCTTTAGATTTCCATTATTGCTACTAAGAAGTCAGAAATCATACATATTCCTTTGGTGTCATGTGAGTCTATAAAATAGTCTTCTGACTGAACAAATCTGTATCCTCTTTTCTTCTCAGTCATCTCATGTGAGGTGGAGCTCAAGATGGAGCTGTAGAAAAGTTTGAGTTAGTCAAGGAGAGAAATAAATTCCAAGAGATTCTAGAATTGACTAAAGTGGAAATAAAGTCTGAAGTGACAAATAAGTCTGAATCAACAGGTGTAGAAAAAATATTATCTTTATTAATAATCATACTAAAATAGGAGATTGTGGCTTAGGTGTATGTGCATGTGACAACAATTGGCTTCCTAATACTAGACTTAATAAATAAGCATATTTACATGCCCATTCATAGGCTATGCTGGAAAATGATGTAACATGTACATCTCTACTCTGTAACTTAGAACATGGAAGAGCAGATCAAAAGACAGTGTTCCGGGGCTTCCCTGGTGGCGCAGTGGTTGAGAATCTGCCTGCCAATGCAGGGCACACGGGTTCGAGCCCTGGTTTGGGAAGATCCCACATGCCGCGGAGCAACTGGGCCCGTGAGCCACAATTACTGAGCCTGCGCGTCTGGAGCCTGTGCTCCACAACAAGAGAGGCCGCTATGGTGAGAGGCCCGCGCACCGCGATGAAGAGTGGCCCCCGCTTGCCACAACTAGAGAAAGCCCTCGCACAGAAACGAAGACCCAACACAGCCAAAAAAATAAATAATAAAAAAAAAAAAAAAAAAAAAAAAAAGACAGTGTTCCTGGTAGCAACTGGCTCCCAAACAAAAAGGGAGAAGGAAGAGGTAATGCCATGCATGCCTAGATGCTCCTGCTAAGTATACATTCAGACTTCACTCTCTTCCCCGAGGGATGAATAAACCAGGGGGGAGAGAAAAGCCTGAATATTATATTAACTGTTGTCCTTCCGAGTGTGAATTAGTTTCCTAGGGCTGCTACGACAAATAATCACAAACTTGGTGACTTAAAACAAGAGAAATTTTTTCTCTTACAATTCCGGAGGCCAGGAGTCTGAAATTAAGGTGCCAGTAGGAATGCATTCCCTCTGAAGGCTCTATTGGGAGAAAATTCCACTCCCTTTGAAACAGGTATGAGAATTCTCTCTTGCAGAGAGACCCATCTTTATTAGGCTGTTTTGATAAACTTGTTCCATGTAGAAGTTAAGCCTCCAGGGTCCGAACGTAAATTTGCTGGTGCCTAGATTTAAGGAAGTTAGAAGTTTCTCTGAAACTGGTGGGGGGATTTCTCTCACAGCTAAAAGAGAAATCGAGTAAAAAAGGAAGAGCTTGAATCTGCATGAAGAAATGATGAGAGGAAAAAAGATGCCATAGAAGTGGTGATGGAGTGGGTTACTGAAAAGAGACTTTGAGGGAGAAATGACCAAGAAGGGTGCTTTTACATAAAGATTCCAGCAGCACTCCTGTTATGTTTTTCATAGGGCCTGTCTTAAAACAGTACCTTAAATGTTTACTCCTGCTTGACTCACAGAGGCCCAGATGAATGTTGGGAACGGCAATGGTGTAATTATCTTTGATTAGTGACTAAGCTTACTAACCCCTTCCTTTATTTTATACAAAAACAACAAAAAGAGAGGAAGTAGGTGTTGACTATAAGGCACGAATGTAGAGCATTCATGCATTGCTATAATTCCACTCATGAATATGCATAGGTTATGCATCAGTTGTTATTCTCAACAGCATAGAAGGTACCTCAACCAGTGCTATACTCATTTAGGATTAGAAAACAGATGGGGATATTGGAAAGCAATTCTGGGGAAAATATTGGGCAGCAGCCAAGCACTCTGAATTGTGCTCCATATGGAAGTAGTCCCTAGGCTTTTCATCATATAAAATGCGGCTGCTGATTTAAGATCCCAACAGAGGAGCTATAGTGATCTTTAGTGACAGCTTGGAATAATGCTGATGTTAAGGGTATGAAGGAACAACATTCAGAAGCAACACTGTACGGGGGAAAGTCTCTGAATTCAGGCAGCCCTGACTTCAAATTCTGCTTCTGTTGCTTTCTAGCTAGGTTGTCTTACATAGGTAATTAGCCTCTTTGAGCTTCAGTACCCTCAATTGCAAAAATGTAATGATAATGTAACCTCTCAGGGTTTTTTTCCAAGTGAAAAATATATGTACTTTTAAAATGCTCATACATAGGCACTCAAGTAATGTTAATGGAAGGAAATCTAAACCTACCAGACTGATTGCATTTCCTTTCAATCCATCTTATGAATTATTAAAATATATATATTATTTAAAAATTTTACTTAGTTGAAACTATTTTGTTCTGTCCTAGTCAACTGGCAAATCTTTTACTGATTGTCTGAACGGTAATAATTTCTGGCTCCTGCATAAAAACCAAACTGTTCTCTCTCATTTATTCTATCCTACATACAGTAGATTTCTTCATGTACATATTAAGATCACAACTTCCTTCCTGAGAGTTTTTTTTTTTTTAGTCCCCATCGTGCGCATGTGGGATCTTAGTTCCCTGACCAGCGATTGAACCCGCGCCCCCTGCATGGGAAGCGCGGAGTCTTAACAGCGGACGGCCAGGGAAATCCCTGAGAGTATATTTTTATCACTCAATTAACTAGCTGACATGCAAGTCCATCCTTTATTCCACTTGGCCTGTCCCCATGCCTACAACAGCTGATTGGACCAGTAGAGATTACTTGACATAGGATTGCCAGGTAGAATACAGGACACTTAGTTAAATTTGAATTTCAGATAAACAATGTATATTTTTTTATTTATAAGCATGTCCGAAATGTTACATGGCACACATTTATTTGCTCAATCTGGCAAGCCTAACACAAAATGGGCCAGATTTTTTCCCCTAGGGATTTAGAATTAAAATATAAAAGCCTAGTTAGTCCACAATGCGTGTTGGGATTGGTAGATCACATGGATCTGCCATTGTACAATTAGAAATAAAGAAAGCTGGTATACAGAGATAAAAGGAAGAATGGCACAGGTTTCAGAAGTGCAGAGATGAGAGGCCACAGGGCCACAGAAGGATGGAAAGAGTTACTGAGGCTTGTAACTTACTATTTCTTTGTTTCACTTCATTCTGAATCCAGACTATATACTTTCTGATATTGCATTCCATGAAATGCCCCTGTATCCAATACGTTTCTTTTTTGGCTTAAGCAAGTTTGAATGAGGTTTTGTCTTTTGCAAGCAATATTCCCGTCATAAAAATCAGTTTTCATTCACCAACTATACCCTACCCCACCTTTCCCGGCATGGTTCAGAGGATCCAGAATCAGAAACTATTTTTGATTGGCATGAAAGATTGCTAACCTGCAAGCTCTTGCATTTGCCTGTGTGTAGCAAACAGACTGTGAAAATAATTACTGAGAATTAGTAAAATCTTATGTATTCAAAATTAAGAATGTTTTGAAATATTTTAGAGTTTGAGAGAAAAAGAAAAAAAAATGATGTTATTTGGGGAGAAGGTGAAATCTGGTTTTCTTTCACAAGCGTTTTAACAACAGAATATAATTTCTTCTGAGTTCTGTCTTCCGATAAACGTATTTAAATGTTAGTGAGGAACTCAGCAGAATTCAGCCAAACTAGCCTTTAGTTCCTTGTCAAACTAGCCTTTTAGTTTAGTTCAGTTCCTGGCTCTCAGTTCCTTCCCACATCAGGTATTTATAATAGCTCTTCTGCCTTCTGCTGAGTCTTTCTGGAGAATGATGGTCTCATCTGAAAGCTATAGCTGTTTAATAGTTTAAGGAGCATAATTAATGCTCATGTCCTTCTGTTTCTTTTCCCTTCCTACCTTGTGTTGCATTTTGCTCTGTGTTTCCCTAACCCAAGAAATTGAGATTACTATTGGCTATATTAATAGCAAAAGTATTTATAGGATAGAAAATTCTATTGATATTTAGTGTATTTTTATTTTGACTGCAAATAAAACCATTGTTTAAGTGCAGGTAGATGGAATAGTAATAAAGGATGATATAGAAAAATAAATTGAAATATCAATGATATTATATTTTATTCATTTATTTACTTTATATACATATATATCATTGATTATCCATTGTTTGCCAGGCATCTACATTTTTATTAAACATTAGAAGGTTACATATAAGAAATTATAGCTGTGTTGAAATAACTGACAATCTAATGACAGAAACAGGCAAGTAAGCATGTAATTTGGAGTTGGCTAAGAAAGGAGTAATGGAAAAGGTAATGCTTCAGTTGCCTATAGAAACAAAGAGAGTAAAACGGGTAAAGAGGAGAAAGGAAAGCATCTTTCAAGTAGAGACAATAAATAGCACATTCAAACTCTTAGAGGCATAAGAGAACATAGAAGAATTTAGAAACTAAAAATAGTTTGATATGTCTAACTGAAATATTCATTCAACAACATATCTTGGGCTGGAGTGGTAAACAGGTGGCCAGATAAAAATCGGCTTTTTATGCCATGATAATACATTCAGAATCTGTTCTTATTAAGGGAAGATTTTAAGCAGGAGAGAGTCATAGCCAGGTTTGCATTCTAACAGGATCACTCAGTTAGAGAATTGGAGCATTTTTAAGGAGCAAGAGAATTGTTGTGGGGAATCTGATTGTTTCCAATGTAACAGTCAAATATGATGATGGCCTAAACCCAGACGATGAGAGTAAGCAGTCACCTGTGTGCTGGAGATTAGACTTGCGTGTTTAGGGAGTAGAATAGACCCATCTCAGTGACTTATAATTAGGAGAGAAAAAGGGAGAAGGTGCAGTCTGCCATGATTCCAGAGTTCTGACTTGGATGACTGTGGGGATGTTGGGGCGTTTGTCTCTTTGTCTGTCTTTCTTTTTGTCTCTGCATCTCTGTCTCTGTCTCTCTCTGTCTGTCTGTTTCTCTCTGTCAGTCTGTATCTCTCTCTCTCTCTCTCTCTCACACACACACACACACACATACCAGCCCAGAAAAAAAAACTGATTTGAGCAGAGGCAAAGAAAGTTAAAAAGAAGCGGTAAATTCATTGCTAATTTGAGGTACTTTGGGATATCCAGGAAGAAGTGTCCAGCAAATGTATTTGAACATAAGTGGCTGGAGCTGAGCAGAATGGATTATACACAGAGATGAAGGTTGGTTATCACTGGCATATTCTGGCTGGTGAAGCATTTTTGCAATGATAAAACAATATATAAACTTGAGTTATAGTAGCAACGTTCTGAATTTTTAGAAAAGAGATGATAACTTTGGAGTATAAGTAAATTTTAGAAAATGCATAGTCAGTTTATCAATTAAAAAGTGTAAAGGTAGTGAAAGGCCCGCGCACCGTGATGAAGAGTGGCCCCCACTTGCCGCAACTAGAGAAAGCCATCGCACAGAAACGAAGACCCAATGCAGCCAAAAATAAATAAATAAATAAATAAATAAATAATTTTTTTAAAAAAGGAAATACTTTCTTAAAAAAAAAAAAAGTGTAAAGGACTGATTGTTAACCCTACCCTTCCTTTTTCCTTTCTCTCTTTATGTCTGTTTTTCTTTTCAATTTTTCCCTCCCCCTGCCACACACTTCCTTTCTTTTTCCCTTTTTCCTTCTACAGACACCATTAATTACAGGACATGTCAAGTAACTCACTGTTCAAAACAAAAGTTGATTTTAAAAATTTGGGAGAAAGAATAACACTTGAGCTTATAAACCTCAAAGACTTATAGGGACCTCATGGAAAACTCTTAATTTATTAAAGGAATCTCCTTTCCTATCATTTCTCATGTTAAGAAAGCAACATATACTTCAATGTATAACAAAGAAGAGAGAAGAGATGCATCCAGATTCTGGGCTTAATGAAAATGAGTCTTCCCTTTACCAGTATATCTTGGGATAGACCCCACTCTGTTACTTTAAACCTTGAGGCTAGATCATGATAGCAGTCAAAGAAATCACTGTGCCCGGCTGAGAACATATAACCTTTTTTAAGGTAAATATTCACAATATTTTAAAGCTGCTAATTCTGGATGAGTAGATCATAGAAACTTGAACTCAGTTTTCCTTCTTTTCTCCCTGTCCAAGGCCCCAAGCTATTGTAGAAAGACCAGATCACATTCAAAAGTCTCTTTCAACTGAAAAAAGAGTGCCCCTCTTAGAATAGCTGTTCTTCTCAAAATGTTTCTTTAGGCTGTCTCTGGGGCTTTGTGAAATCAAAGATAAGTTTTAGCTTGTACATGTGCAAACAGGACTTTGAAATTCATATGCTCTTTACCAGTGGATTGGTTTGGGGCAATTTATGGTTTTCTACCCGTTGGGATAGTCGTAGCCCTGAAAAGCTTCTGTGTCACAGGGGAAAAGATAAAGAAAGAAAAGGATAGTGACAAGGCTCGACGTTTCGTGAATGTCTTTATAGTCCAGGCATTCTTATGCTTTTACTTTTACATACGTCATCCCGTGAAACCTTGATTCTCACACTGCCGGGTAGGTTGTATTAGCTCCAGTTTAAAATAGATGAAGCTGAGTGTTAGAGTTGAGTGACTCATATGAGGTCACACATCTTGTTAATGACAGAGAGAACATTCAAACCCAGCTGTGGGTACCTCTGAAATGTTCTGACTCCCCACATTCCTGTGTTGAACAGCTGATGAAATAGTCTACCTAAGGAAAACATATTCTCAAATAGAGGTATCTGTGAGATCCATAGCAAACCAATTTAAAAGAATTACTGAAAATATGAGGAAGGAAAACATGCAAAAAAAAAAAAAAGATGCTTCAGACGTTTCCAGAAGTTCCTGTTTAGCTGGTTGAGACAATATTTTTTGTGGAAAACAAGTTGTTAACAATGTACTAATGACTTGGTGGGCAGCAAAAATTACAAACTGTTATTCATCATCCACAGATAACTTTGGTGTTAAAGAATTTAGAATGTTTGGAAATTAACTGCTTCAGCCTGGGAGCTTTGTCTTTCTCTACGTCAACCAGATAATCTTTATTACTCCTGTGAGAAGCTAATAACTTTCATAAACTTTTATAGTCATGGTGTGCTTAACAGTGGACTCTATGGGGATTAAAAAGGAGTTCACTGATTTGTAATATTTACCAATTTGCATGGTGTAAATACTCCAGCCACTGCTAATTTCAAGCTATCAACATAACATCACTAAATATTGAATTGGGAAGAGATGCTCCTTAGCTCAACATTATATAGTATTTCCTTGTAAGTAACGAAAAGTGCATAGATAATAGTAAAACACAGTAATGTAATTATGAGCTGATGAGTTTTGAGTATTTATTAAGTTTATTTTTAATGTGATTTATTTAAGTTATGTAATTTAAGTTTTAGTAATGGCTGTGCTTAAAAACTGGCTCTCAAAGCTTCTGAAAATTTGTTTGCTCCTATGATCTGGCATGAGACGGCTCTAGCACCCTACACGGATGCCTTCATTCTACTTTTGGCTTCTCTGGGCTCATTTCCTCTCAGTCTGTTCCAATCAGTGCTGCATACTATTGGCCTATTTGTCTGGTTTGTCTCCCATCATAATTCTGCACTATCCCACTCTTTAATTGCCTGGAGTGATAGCTATGTTTGAAAATTGTCCAATATATTAACTATCCCAAAAGCATTTATAGCCTTAGCACGTGCATAAGAATAGTAATTTCTTAATTGAAATGAACCTTTGACTAACAGTAGAAATTTCAAGGACCATAACAGAGCAGTGGGTAAACATTTTAGGCTGGTGGAATTTCTTAGTAACCTGAAAATTACAAGGATTACCTAGTTATCAATGCACAATATAGGTCCTGAATCCAGATATCCTAATGCCTTTGCCATGTGATACTCAAGTCTTTCATTTTTTTGTTTGTTTGTTTTTTAGCATAAAACCAGACTTGGATTTATATGAAACCAAACCCAATAGTTCTGATGATCTTTCTGGGATTTCTTGAGTAAAGTGGTCTTTTAATAGGTAGCTTATTTCTTTGCTTGAACTGATATACTGCAAATGTCATCAAGGATTTAAACAAATAAAAGGCTTTGAACTGCATAATCTTAGATCTAGGAGGGATGTTATCATGCAGGTGAGGTGAGTTGAGACCTTCCTTTGAATAGGACAGTATTTTGATCATCCCAGACATATAAGGGTACCTTTCTTTAAAGTTGTCAAGAGGAAGATATTTAACAGCTGCTCACGTTCAAGTTCAGGGAGGAAATGTTTTCAACAATAAGACTTCCTTCTATCACACCTCAGTCTCTCCTGCTGTACTGTATATTTCACATTCTTCACTCAGTGACAGAATTGAGACGCATTGGGCCTGCCATCAGTGGTCATAGAGCCAAGCTATTCCTCGAAGATTGTTAATCTACTACCCTTGTAAGATTGTTGCTCACTACCCTTCCCTTTCCTTGTCTGAACAAACTCAATCCCTTTAACTTTTCCACTGGAATTGTATTTGCATGTTTCCCTCTGTGCAAACATTTTAATCTCTTAGCAAGTAATGCATGGTGGGGATTTACTACCACCATCACCACCCACCCACTCATATCCATTTATTTTGCATTTCACTTTTGGGATCCCATGAATGGCAGCAACCTGCTGCCACCAAGGAAACTGAGCCATATCCTGAACTGATTTATAAATATGTCTCCTCTTTGCTGCCTTTGAGACGTAAAGAGGAGACTTGGATCCCTGGTGCTAGGATGCATCTGTCAGGAAACAAATGGCAGAAGGAGGTGACTGCCAATAAAGTCCAAAAGGGGATCTGCAGATTTTCTTACAATAATCATAGTGGTGGTAAAATCTCCTGTGAAATATTATAATCTTACTGTTATTATTAATAGTGTTGCCGTTTAACAAGGCAAGCATTAAACTGAGTCTAGTCACTTATTAGCATCATATGTAATGGAATGAGTCTCATATTAGAGGTCAGGAGATTTGGGTTAATCTTGGTTCTGTCTTGATTGATGACTTGAATGATTTAATTCCATAAATATTATTAAGCACCTATATTGTGTAGAGCAATACGTGTGGCACTAAGAATAAAAAAGAAATGTCTTCTGTCTTCAACGTATTCATGATGTAGTGGGTCAAATCAATTAATCTCATTTCTAAGATTTTTTAAATGGAAGTTTGACATTAACTTATCTCCAGGGTCACTTTCAGCTTTACATCACCGGTATCTAAATTGCATAATCTTGAACATTTCTTATCATTAAGTTTCTTTCTTTTCTTGTTTACGAAGAAACATTGAAATGCAGAAGTTACTTTCAACAACAATCTTGCAGCTGATAAACTAGTGTGACCTTAAAAACTTTTCTAACATATCCAAGTCTCAGGTCCCTTACTAGCAAAGTCAGAATATTAATATCTACTTCTCAAAGAGGAAGGGACCAAAAGAAATAATTTAGGCAAGCCTTGGCACAAAGGAAGTACTCAATAAATGTTAGCTATTATTATATTTATTAATAGATTTTTAGAAGGATGAAATGTAAAATAATTTATATAAATTACTAGTACAGTGTTGGGTACATAGAGAGCCCTCAAATATGGAAACTAGTATTATCTGATTATTAGTGCTTTTATTATTTTAAACCGTAGTCATTATGTCATTTATATTGACTAAATTCATTACAAACTCATGAGGAGAATTTTCAGTATATATTAAGAATTAGAGGGCTTCCCTGGTGGCGCAGTGGTTGAGAGTCTGCCTGCAAATGCAGGGGACACGGGTTCGAGCCCCGGTCTGGGAGGATCCCGCGTGCCGCAGAGCGACTAGGCCCGTGTGCCACAACTACTGAGCCTGCGCGTCTGGAGCCTGTGCTCCGCAACAAGAGAGGCCCCCACAGTGAAAGGCCCGCGCAACGTGATGAAGAGTGGCCCCCGCTTGCCTCAACTGGAGAAGGCCCTTGCACAGAGACGAAGACCCAACACAGCCATAAATAAATAAAAAAAAAAAAAAAAAAAAGAATTAGTTTCATAGAGAATAAGCTACTTGTTCAAGATCATACAGTTTCCCTCCCAACGGGGGTGGCGGGGGTGGGGGGAACTAGAAGAAGAAAAAAGGAAAACGTTGAATTTAGAAAGAACATGGCCAACAATTGATTAAACTGCAAAACCAGCTTGGTTAATCAATCAACATTAGTCTCTGGAGGCCCAGACTTCTGCATGTAGTTGCAGGTAGTAAGAGCATGTGAGTGTTATTTCCTTCACTCCTTCAACACATTCCTAAACAC
The DNA here is from genome assembly GCF_028023285.1 of Balaenoptera ricei. NCBI lineage: Eukaryota > Metazoa > Chordata > Mammalia > Artiodactyla > Balaenopteridae > Balaenoptera > Balaenoptera ricei. Next base: position 78,314,655 of record NC_082646.1, on the reverse strand, counting down.
AACTGTGGACCAGACACTGTGCTGGGTAGGGACATAGTTAGAACAGACATAGCCTCTGCTTCCATGAAGCTGAAAGTCTAGCAAAGGAGAATTTTAATAGCCAAATTGTTACCCCAAATTGCAAGTGGGACCCAAGAGAATATATGTTTGCAAGGGGAATTTGGCCAACAGGTGAGGGAATTTTCCCATGAGAAAGTGATGACTGGGCCTCCAAATTCTGTGAAATAAAGAGGAATTGTTTAGATGAAGGGAGAGGCTGAGCTAGGCACTTCTATCCAAGAGAGGCACGCAGTAGGAGGGAACATTTTGTATCCCAGCAACAGGAAATCATGACTAGAGCAAGAAGGCAAAGATCAGAGTGATGTGAAAAGAAACTGAGAAAGTAAGGGTCTGGAAGAAGGCAGAATACAACATCTTATGCCTCTTGTTAAATATTTGGTCTTTATCATAAAAGCAATGAGAAACCAACAAAGGCTTAACTTGCTGGGGGTACAATCAGATGTATATTTTGCTAAGTCCAAAATGGCTATGATGGGAAGAACAGATTGGCGTGTATAATTTTGTTGTTCAGGTGGGTAGCTCCACTATTCCTACATTTGACCTGGTAAGGGATAGGACTGTAACATATAGAGGAAGATATTACCAATGTAAAATTCTCCTCCCATCATTAGGGCCTCTTATGACCCTGATGACATAAAGAAAATAAAGATCATTATAGTTCACCAACTCTTTTATTAACCTGGTATCTAACAGGATAGCCTCAAATTTGTTTCAGAGAAGATCCCAATGCCACAATACCTCTACCAATAATTCTGTGCTGCCATCACCATCATTCATGCTTTTATTCATTCATTTATATATTCAGCACATACACATGGAGAATCTGTAAATAAGCAGTGTTCTAGATGATAAGAATTCATCAAGAAATAAGAGACACAGCCCTCTTCCTTCAGGGAGCTTAACTCTTCATAACAGTAAGGATACAATAAACAAAAGAAGGTAAATTTCAGATTCTGAATTTGTCACATTTTGATTAATGCTATGAAGAAAAACAGAAGGGTGCCATAGAGGAAATATTACACAAGGGAAAGCATCACTGAAAAGATATTTAAGCAAAGACATGGAGGAGATATCTTGGTGAGGGTAAGTGTATTTAATGAGAAGAAACAGTATGTGGGAAGGCTCTGGGTTGAGAGATGTTAAGGGAACATCAAAAAAGCCAGTGTGACTGGAGCTGAGTGAATGAGACATAGAATATAGAAGATGAGGTCAGAGAGGTAATGAGGTGTGGGGACAGATTGTGCAGGATCTTAAAGACCATTCTTGGGGCTTTAGATTTTATAACTTGTACAAAGCCCTGAGAGATTTTTGAGTCAAGAGGTAATGTCAAGATTGAAATTTAGTATTACAGCAATTACTCTGGCTGCTGGATAAAGAATCCCCAGTACTCTGCACAAGAATAATTACACATTCCTGTGTATGCTCCCAGTCTAACAATCAAACACCAAAAGTACTGGTGGAGGAACTTATGCATTATTTGCCTTTGTCTTATCTATATTGTTAATCAAAATGAGCTATAACTATCCTTAAGCAAGAATGTCTGTAAACCCAATCCTTGAGATAAAGATTCTTCTTTTTTTTTTTTAAATTAGAGTGCAGAAGATGGTCGTTATGATAAAAAAATAAAAGAAAAATGAAAAAAGACTGCATTTTAGGGAAAGAATGTCAGATACATAGTTCTAACACTGAAAAGGAGCAAATGGGGCTAGTGGAATAAACCCTGTACTGTTCAAGCTCAAGGTCCAGAAGAGTTTATTCTAAGAGTGTTTGAATATTTCTTTTTTAAATAAGTTAAGCAGAAGAGCGAACTTTAACAAAATGTGCTTTAAAAAAAAAAGGATGCCTGTTTCATTACTTTCAAGTGAGATTTCTTACTTATCTAAATGGAAGATGCCAAGAATCTTCCATATGAGGATAAGCACAGCATTTGCAGTGGAGCCCATTCTTTTCTCTCCTTTGAGATTTGGTTGCCATTTTTTTCTGGAATAAGGCTGTTTGATCCATATCTCTGACTAGCTGATGTCCTAACTCTGCAACTTTGAGCATTATTTCTTAACAAATATGCACTCGAGTTTCTTCATTAATTAAAGGGGAATAATATAATATCTATCTCACTAGGACTTTACAAGGATAAAATATATGCAAAGTGTGTAAGGTAATCCTTGGTCTAGCAAGTGGCTTGTTGGAAGAGGATCCCAGAAATACACTGGGGGTTTAATGTTACTGGATTAAATATTCTTTATTTTCAAGCATTTTTATGTAAATGTCAACCGACATACCTCGCTAAAATTTTAAACCAGTATCATTTTTTTCTTCAGCAAATTATTATGTAGATATAATGAGAATATAGTAGTAACAGTTTTCTATTCATCTAAAGTCTAATGATTAGCTCAAGTATAAATATTAACTCCTTACATCTGTAATATACCTTCAAATAAGAGAGCCAAGATTTTTATCACCTTTCTACACCCAGTGTCACAGAGGGGTCAAATGCATCATGTAAGGTCATATAATAGGAAAGTTTTCACTCTGTTGAATCTTTCAACAAAGGTTACATAGATAGTAATAACTATTATTTAACAGGATTTCTTCTTTTTCTTCCCCAAGATGACGACTCTTTGAGAGAGTGATTTCTTTCTTTATGTTTATTATTTCAACAACAATGTCATGGCTGTTGCTTCCTAGACATTCTCTAAAGGCCCTAATAAGTGTGTGTGTGTGTGAGTGTGTGTGTGTGTGTGTGTGTGAGAAAGGGAGAAAAATGTGTTATAAAAGTGAAACAGAAAAATATTTATCTCTTTATTACACATCTGTGTTATCTTTGTGAGGGTCTCATAAGTCACTTTCAATAATGAGGAAATAACATTAACCCAGCCAGATACGTTATCTGAAAAGATAGGAGAAGCAGCTTATTTGCAACAATGATAGCGTCCATTGGATAAGCTTCTTGTCAACGTTAAAAATGTTCATTTAAATAAATTATATTTAAATAAATTATATTCCTAAAATATATGGGAATAAATAATTTCAAAATGAGGTTACAGATGAGGGATTTAATATCTGAAAAGACTACAGGTCTAGCAAGATTGAGAGAACCTAAGCAAATGTAATTTACAACATATAATTGTGCTGTTAAAATCTGGAAAGGTTCAGTTGAGAAGAGTCCAGGGGAAAAGTGAAAGTTTCTTAGCTCAGATTCTTATTAAGCAACACAAGAACACATTAGGGGTATCTCAGGCATTGTCTATGGTATTAGCTTCTTTCTTTCCTTACTGTAAGTTCTTTGGGTACTGAGGTTTTTCTTCTATTTTCCCACAGTTCTGGATACAGAGGATTTAGTTTAAAGGACCCATCCTCCTTTACTGAGTTGCTTTGATCCTATCAGCATCCTTGGGTAACTTCAAAGAATATAGAAGAATCTCAAGAAATTTTCGGGGCCACTTATGTTCAGCATAAAATGAGAATCTGTGTGCACATCCATCCAAGATTTCCCCAAAGATATCTAAGACATAATGTTTTATTGGTTTCTCAAATTCTCGTCCAATTCTGACCCTGTCAATAGAAAAAGGGAGTGGAGTTTCAGGTTCTGTTTATTAAGTGCCCTTATATTACCTTCACATTATTATCCCAAACTCTATCTTCACAGTAATCATCCAAAATATCAATGGATTATCTTGTGCCTGAAGTTGTACTGAACATTTTACATCAAATATGTAATTTAATCCTCTCGAATAACTTAAAAGCATGCGCTAATGTTCCCAGCCTAATACTGCTAGTTTAGCAATCTAAGTTGTGTTGGGTTGTTACTATGTTCCAGGCACTATTCTGAGTACTTCATATATATTAACTTATTTAATTATTCCCCAAAACATGATAAAATAAATCTAATAGTATTCTCATTTTACAGAAAAGGAGATAAAGACATAGGAGAAAAAAATCTTCTTTTTTGGGGGGAGGGGTGGTTAGTAAGTTGAGGCAGGATTTTTCTGGAAAAAGATGTCCAGAGCCCATTGGTCAGTTCTAAATATCAACCATCACTGAATATGTCATAATTGTAGATATACTGTAGGTTACATGCCAAGTACAATAGATTTGAGACTCAATGGAGTAAAAACACTCATAAAAGAGGAGCTCTTAGTGAGGCATAGCTCAGATCCCAGTGCAGACGAAGAAGAACATTCCTTAGGCAGGTCTTAGCTGCCTCCACAGTAGAGTCTCCAAGAGACCCAGGCATCAAGCGCCACAGAAAAAAGCCCTCAAAGAACTTATGAAGAATAAAATACAGAATTTAAAAGAAATACGACTCCATAATACATCATGTTTCTAAAGTACATGGTCCTCATCCAAAAAAATTTTTGTAGGTACATATGGTAATGGATGTTAACTGGACTTCTTGTGATCATTTTGTAATATATACAAATATAGAAACATTATGTCGTACACCTGAAACTAATATAATGTTTTTCCAGTTATACCTGTTAAAAAAATAAAGAAAAAAAGAAAAGAAATACAAAGACTATGCAATACATCACCATGTTCCTAAAGTATCTGATTCTCATCAGCATACAGCAAGCACTGTCTGTAACTTCATTCTAAGAATGCTCAGGATGCATACACCTTATACACGGACTTCCACAGAACGACCAGTGGCTATGAGGACCATTATGCAGAGAAGGACTCTGTGGCCTTCTCTGGCATCACTAGGAAGGCCTGGCAGGAGGCTTGCCATGGGCACAGTCAGGAAGCATAGTAGGACAAGGAACTGGAAGGGTGGCTGTTCCTATCATACGTGTCACTATCTCTTCTTTAAACCTCAAGACTGCCAGAATCACTACTAATTCCTGATTTTCTGCATATGATGGTGCCATTTAGTTCTCTACCATCTCTCTCAAAGCAGTAGCTTCATGAACCTCTTAATGCTTTCACTAGTCTAGTTCAGAGAAATTTCCTAGCTAACCCAGAAACCTTCCCAGTATGTGGAATTTCCATACACTTCTTTCTGGTTTCCAGCCCAAGGAACATAGCTCAACTCCTACTATCCATAGGGAAGGTCACTGAATCATCAAATTATGAGCTCTGGTTAGGTGAAGTCTTCTATAATCACTCAAATGAGCCTCTGCCTCTCATTTCATCCCCTGATGGCCACCAGACCTGGCTTGGAAGCTGACCCAAAGAACCATAAGAAACAGTCAGTTGTGCTACTAAAGGTATTAGCCTATCAATGTAAAAACCTTTCCTGCATTGGCAATATATGTGTGACATAGTACATGTGCCTTTATGTTAAAGATATAGATGGATAGATGATAGATAGATAGATAGATAGATAGATAGATAGATAGATAGATAGAATTTAAAAATAAGGAATTGTAGAACTAGAGTAGATACAGCATAGAAGCAGAAAGGGATAAGGAAAGAGAACTAATATGGAATGTCTATCATGTACAAATTTCAAAATCTGCTAGATTCTTCCTATATCATGTTCAATGTTCACAGTAATGCTGTGAAGTCAGAGGTCAAGAGCACGGTCACTGGAGCCAAACTGTTTGGGCTTGAATCCTACCTCCAGTATTTAACTAGTGTTATGACTTCGAGCGCATTCATTAACCTCATTATGTCTCAGTTTCCTCCTCTGAAAAATGTGACTAATAATGCTACCTATTTCACAAGGTTATTGAGTTTTTAGAACAGTGCCTGTCTCATAATAAGCATTGAATGAGTATTAGGTATTGATTTTATTATACTGAATTTTGCCAGTATTCACACAGAAAGTGAAGAATCCTGATTGAATTCCAAAGGACTAAATCTATAATGATCTAAGAACATTCCTCAAAATTCAATTAAGAATTTACATTATTTTGCCTTATGCTATTTACTGACCATCTATTCATCAAATATCATTGAGCACCTACTATCTGCTGGGCATTTGGAGTACATCAGTGAACAAAAGGAGACAAAGATCTCTGACTTTTTGGAGGTGATATCCCAGCTGGAGTGCTGGTGAAGGCAGACAGTAAACCATAATCATAATAAATAAGTAAAGTACATATTATATTGAAAAAGAAATAATTGTTATAGAAAAAAAAGCAGAACAAGGTGATGGAATCCAGGCGAGCAGGTAAGGTACAGGTAGAAATTGTAATAGTCATGTGGTCGAGAGAAATCAGAAGCAAATGACACTTTTTTCATTCATACTTCTGCATGGCAAATAGTAAATGCCCCAGTTGATGATTGTTAAGCTTAGCTAAACCTTGAAGAAGTGAGGGCATCTGTCTGCTTGTTACAGTAGTCTGGAATTAAACAAATCTGAATTTGAATACTAGCTCCAGAACTTAACTAGTGTGTGGCCTTGGGCGAGTCTTTGAACCTCAATTCTTTCATCCATAAAGAGAAATAATAAAATCAACAATGCAGAGTTGCTAAAAGGATTAAATAGGATAATTTATGTGAAATGATTTTCTCAGTGCTTATTGAGTGCTCTCTGGCCACAGTTAATGATAACCATGGCCCTGTGTAGGATGCTCAATATGGGGTATTCCCTTCAGGGATCTTGGGTTCAACATTTAAAGTCCCAGTGTCTTGTGAATGAGCTGTTATTTTCCTTTAGATATGGATGAAAATAATGAATAATGTAGTTACTTTTGGGCAAGGGATCAGAGATTGGAAGCCAGGTTGACACACCTACAGAAAGAGTATATTGTGACTACTGCCACAGACCCAAAAGCCTGACACTTTACAGCATGGGCCCAAGACTGGGAAGCCATGAACTGTGCCCCTCTTATAAGCCATTCATTGGCTATCCTTTGCATACATATTTGCATTCCTAGGTTTAGGTTCTGCTTTAAGGTAAAAGCCCACTCTATGGGGGACTTGTTTTATCTTGGCCACCATCTTCCACTAACCTGAGAGAAATGGATGTGCCCTAAAATTTCCTTTTGAAAAAGTAAAACCTAATTTCTATAGAGAAAAACAGACTAAATTAATTTTGTTCCTATGTTTAGGTCCTGTATGCTCACTATGTGGGGAGATTGGGCACTATAGAAATAGATTTCTATTATAAATCCTCTAACAAAACTAATAAGTCCCTCATTACCCTGGGAATAAAACCACAGCTAATAAATGCAAATGGATTGGTTTGAGTACTCTGCTCAGGATAAGGGGAGTAGATCTTTAAATGACTCTGCACTTGTATTCTTTATTAATTAAATTACATAGTAGTTAACTCCCAATTGAAATTGAGTATTTGTTGTAAAGTGGGACATCCCAATCCTATTCCCCTGTCAAGTTTCCATTTTGATTTAGATTTTAGTTAGATTTCTTTAGGAGTCTCTATTTTACCATAGGCATTTGAATCAAAGTACCTTTCTTTCTTTCTTCATTTATTTGTAATTGATCTACAAAGTTTCTTCACTGTAAGACACAATTATTGTAGAATGGTCAAAAATAGCTAGCATGCAATGTATCTGATAAATAGTAACTCTGGAAATCAAGCAGGATGTCCCCACCATAAGGCATGTGTTCAATTCCTCAAAGCAAGAGTGTTATTTATAGTTTGTATTGTCATGTGTAATTAAAGGTTATGTATTGCAGGAGGGTGGGTGTCTGGGGAGAAGGCAAAGCATTACATTTGTTAAGCAGCCACTATGTCCAAGGCATCATGCTGGGCACTTTGTGTGTAACTTATTCAATCTAGTGAGTAATATTAGCCTAATGTGACATTTGCAAGGTTAAAGGTCATATTAGAGAGAATAACCATTTCAGAGAGCTGGAAATTGGCTATCCTGGGTTTTAAACCTGATTGTCCAGCTCCAAAATGCTCTTCTCCTTTCACTATATCAGAATAAATCTGGTATTCTTAGATTTAGGTATGTGTTTTTATTTTTTTAATCAAAATAATGGAACAACTGCAATGGATCCCAATTTTTCTTAGTTTGTGAAAGACATGACTTTAACTGCAGTGTGTTTAAGAGTTAGGTAGACTATACAATGCACGTGTACACACATACACATGAGTTGTTTTAGGAACCCAGTGGCACCAGCCTGCCACTCATGTAATGCTAAGTCACACCATTTCCTGGGTTTGAAATTTCATCAGTTATATGCCATACCGCGAATGCAATATACCTTTTAAAATCATTTTTATTTCTTTTTTATTGTGATAAAATATACACAGCATAAAATTTATGATTTTAACTATTTAAAGTCTACAGTTCAGTGACGTTAAGTACATACAAAGTACTGTGCAAACCATCACCACTATCTATCTGGTTCTGGGTTCTGTGCCCCAAAAAGAAACCCATATCCATTAAGCAGTCAGTCCTCATTTACTCCTCCCCTCAGCCCCTGTAAACCACTAATTTACTTTTTGTCTTTATGGATTTGCCTACTCTGGATATTTTATATAAATGGAATCATACAATACATGACATTTTGCGACTGGCTTCTTTCATTTAGTATAATATTTTCAGGGTTCATCTATGTTGTAGCATATATCAGTACTTCATTCCTTTTTTTGATAAAAAGTATTCCATCATATGAGTATATCATTTATGTTTACCCATTCATCAATTGATAGATATTTAAGGGGGAGACAGAAACTGTACATTAAATGTATATATCAACTGAAAAATGCATCCACATCTTCAAAAGGCTAAAATATGGCAAAATGGGCATCTTAAAATTGAAGAAGTGGGATCATTTACTGAAAAACAGTCTATTTGAGCTGTGTCTCTCTGTATGTTATTTTACAGGGGTGAATCAGAGACTGGATTTAGTGGCTCTTCAATAAATTTTTGTTTTATTGGTTAAATAGCAGTGTCTTTGTTTTCATGTAAAAAATCATTAGGGAAAAAGAGCTAGTGAATAAATGAGCCAGATTTCTTCTTACACAGTTGTAACCTGTTATAGGGGTTTATAAATTCTAAGAAAGCCTTATATGTCCATTCCAGATGCCAAAAAAAAAAAAAAAAAAGCCTTGATTTAGTTTGAGTTCCTGCTGTGAAATATAAAGTATGGAAGACTAAAATGTGCATTCTATTGTACATGAATGTTCAAAGCAGCATTATTTGTAATAGTCCCAAACTGGAAACAAATCACATATCCATGAACAGGTGAATGGATAAACAATTGTGATATATCCATTCAATATACTTATCAGCAGTAAAATGAATCAAGCTATTGAGACAGCGACAGCATGGATGGATCTCAAAATAATTATGTTGAAAGAAAGAAGTCTGATAAAAAGAAGTGCATACTGTATAATTGCATTTAGATAAAACTCTGGAAAATGCAAACTCATCTATAGTGATAAAAAACAGATCAGCAATGGGGAGCAGGGAGAGGCAGGAAGGAGGAATTGCAAAGGAAAATAAGAAAACTTTTCGGAATGATGATGATGTTTATTGTCTTGGTTGTGATGATAACTTCATAGGAGTATAAAGAGGTCAAAATTTATAAAATTGTACACTTTAAATCTGTGCAATTTATCATATCTTGATTAGATCTCAATAAAGCTGTTTTTAAAAACATGATTAACTAAAAAATAAATACGTAAATGCATGTCCCAGATCATAGCTGTGAATGACCTTTCATTCAGAGAAAACGTAAAGCAAATTATTACTATTAGCAAAAAAAAGAGGGTGGATGGCTAGCAATTAGTATTTTTAATACTGGGCACCAGGGCCCATCCTACTGGCTATGCTGAGAGAAACAATTACAGGTATACACAATCTTCTGATAGAATCATCTGGTAATGAGTAGAAGCCTATGTTTATGCTCTCAATGTTTAACCATAACCTTATCAGAAATATACACATGCACTCCATTCCTTCATGAGAATGTGAAAAAAAAAAAAAAAGACCAGACAAATGGTTCTGTCTTAATATCATAAGCATATCAAAGGCAGCAAGCATATGCAAGCTGCAAATAGTTCTATTGTTACGCTACTCTTGGGTAGCTGTACTACCACAAATATGGCTAACTCAAGGGTAAGTATTGACAGTTCAATTAATGCCAATTCTTTGTGGACAGGCTGAGTAGGTTGGAAATGGATAATCAATTTATGTACGTAAAGACAGAAAAGTGTTCAACAAAATGAACTAACACTGAACATGAGGCCAATGGTTTCTGATTTTGCCCATTCTAAGCAACAGAATCTTGAATATGGTAGTCAAGTCTGCAGATTATATAGATAACCAGAGGGTTCACTTAGCATAGGACTTTGGGAAGAACACAGAATTATTTATTGAAGATGAAGACACTGCATTGAGAATTATGTTGATGGTACAGACTGCTAGACAACCAGCTTTAAGCCACGTTGTGTGTTGCTACACTAATCTCCAGTTTCTTTTCACCTACAAAAGTGGATTCTTAACACACATAGCTAAGGATACAGATCTGACCCATTTCAAAACATTTTGTATCCCACTGGTACCGACACCCTGGTACGAGTCCTGCTTATGATGTCTGCTTTTGCATTAGGACGTTTAATATGATTATTCACTCTTAGTCATTGCCTGTTAATCTCCAGAATGGCTGTGAGCTGCTAGAGCACTCTTTCCTCAACGTGAGTATTTTAAACTCGTGCTGTCTTTGGCATCTTACTTGTTTTTTAGGATCAGCATTAATTTTACATCTGCTGACCTGTCACCTCAATCTCCTTCAACACTCCCCTGCACATGCACACACATGCACACACATCCCTTCAATGGGAATATTCACGTTCTGCTTCAAGTCTTGCTGAGAACGCATTGCCTATTGGGCAGAAACATGAAAACATCGATGCCACAGTACCTACTTGTACAACTCCATTGACTGTTCCCCAGGCAATAGTAGCTCAGGGAGTTACTGCTCATTCACTTCACGCCTAACATTATGTGAGTTTTGCAAGCCTGAGCGGAAATCTCTACTATAGAGTAGAGGTCAGGATGCTCAATGTACCCGCATGCATTTCGCAAAGAGTAATTTTCTCTCAGTGGTGGATCCCGATATTCTAATTGTGTCTCCCTAATAGAAAGTGTGCTTCATCCTACAATGTGTTCCAAATGAAAATTTTAAAACCCACATGAGGCAAAAGACATAATGAACAGAAAATATTACCTGGGATTTCCGATGTCTTTGCCTCTTGATTTCCATTTGCTTTGGTAATTGGAAGGTGGAACAGATGGTGACAATCTCATTGAATATGGTGTCCCCATTATAATAGCCCATTCTGCCGAGCAATTCTTCACAAGCAAAATGATGCATTAGAAGGAACTGTGGCTTTCAAAAACTGATGATGAGCTCTGGGGGATGGATGATTATGCAGGGGATACTGTGGGTGGTTTATGGCCCTTAGATGCAGCTGCTTTGTGAAACTTGTGACACCTTTTGCAGTCCACAGAGGAGGAAAATGGAGACATAAAAGTGGGCAGCTGGATTTCAGTGATTATTAGCATCACAACTCCAGCTTAGAAAAGCTCCCAGATCCATTGCCCAGTAAGGCTAACATCTCCCCAAACAGCCCCCTATTTCTGGTCTTGCCTGAGGACGAAGAAAACCAACTCCAAATTATGGGTATAACTCATATTTTGAAAGGTCATAAAGAGCAAGTTCAACCACAGCAGCATCTGTACAAAACACAAATGAAAGTGGCTTTGTTCTAATTTGATCACTTTCAGGATCAGGCAACAGGTAGTTGTTGAAATAACCCACCTTTCCACAACTACTGTCTCATTGCAAAAATCCTCTCCAATTATATTAGCAAACACAATAACTTAAAATGAAACTGGTATAATTCATAAAACCCCACAGGTGAATGGAAATCAAGGTGCTTGTAAATACTGCCCGTCTGTACATTTTCCGGTTTGCTGAGAGTCTTATAGAGAATTAAACATTTTTGGGTTCTACTTGATAAGGTGGCATTTGCTATCAATTTATAGGTTTGAGTTTGCAAGACAAGCAATCAAGAGGCTGGTTATTTCCTTCTGGGTGTTTTGCACATAATTGGAATAGCAGAAAGAGAAGAGAGGTGACAGCAGGTTCTGCTGGTGTGTGTAAAAGAAACACTGTCTTTTCCCCTACCAAAGGAAACAATATTACACTCTTAAAACAAAACAAAATAAAAACCTTCTCTGCATCCCATTAAATATCTGCTTAAAACTTATTTGTATTGCTTACATGTTCCCATTAAATGTAAGGTGTGATTCTCAGCATCTTATTCAGCCCCTATTTTCTTAATGGAATCATATCTTTTCTCATTATACATTCATGCTTATTTGAATTCTCCTTTTAAAATAGAACCAGGAAGAGATTTATTTAATATTCATTTATTTTTCTATTATAAAAGTTGTACATGCTTATTAAATGAAACAAGGCCACCCAAAAAAAGAAAACAGAGAAAAGCAAGAATTTATATAAACCTATTCATGTTAACATTTTGGTTATTTTTCCAGTTTTGTTTTGTATAGACAGATTTACAAAAATATTTTAAAATAATTATAGAGATACAATTCTGTATACTCTATTTTGTAATTAACTGGTAACCTACAATTTGTGAATGAATATTTAAATTGTTGAATAATAGTCTATTGGTTAGGTGCTATCAATTTTTTAAAAAATTCATTGTATTTTTGAACATTAAAGTTGTTTCTAAATATTTTGGTATTACAAATAATACTATGATGGAGAATTTTGTGTATAAGAACTTTTTGTAGTACAATTATTTATTTAGAAAAAATTTCACATTTAGACTCTATATTTCCAAAAGTGGTGCCATTTTAGCAGTGCCTCATTAGCAGTTTATGAAAACTGTTGTGGATATTACAAGGTTTTTTAAAAGTTTTCTTATTTGATATGCAAACCGGTATCTCATTTTAATTTACATTTCTTTGATTACTAGTGAGGCTGAGTATTTTTCCATGTGTTTTAATCTAATTTTATTTTCTCTTTTATGAATTGTCCATATGAATTTTCCATATTTATCTGTCAGACGTTTTCTATTCTCTCCTTTGCATGAATGTTCTCTACAGCAGAAATGTGCTGTCATACTTGATGTATCGTTTCCTAACTTGTTGCCTTCCTTTTAATTTTGGTTATTTCTGCAGGGAAAGTTTTTAACTTACATGTAGTTAAATGTTAGTCTTTTCTTTTGGACTTATTCTGTGGCTTTTAAGCTTAAAACTTCCCCACTGACACTGATATTCAGAAGCTTTATAGTTGCAAAGAAAGATTATATGGATTCTTTTTATGTATTTAACTTTTATTCCATCCAAAGTTTCTATTCTTAATAAACTATGGAAACCAAAATGGATTAATTCTTCCCCAAATGTTAATCAACAGTCCCAACACCAGACACCAGTTACTGAATAACCTTTTTCTTTGTCACTGACTAGGAATGCTTCCATAAACACACACACACACACACACACACACACACACACACACACACATGCATCATGAAGATAATTCACTTGCGTTGCTTTAACACAGCGAGGTTTGTCCCAACAGGAAGGATTACTGCTTTAAATTCAGATATTACCAGGGCTGACACTCTTGTCAGAGTGCTCTATGTGTTGAGTCAGCCCTGCTCAATGCCAACCTAAGTGAATTATATCAGAGCTCATCACTTCCCCTTGGGACCTGCATGGGTCTGTTGACAGCCCATCACTCTTGGATCAGTTCCCTAATCCTACCCATGCCATTCCAGCTCCCCACACCCCCATCTCAATTTTCAACAACGTTCGCCTCTGAAGTGGCAACATACTTTCTAAATGAGCTCCCCCAAATAAACACAAGGGCTCAATGACTTAGAAATACCCAATATAGACTACCCTCCAACAATGGCCAGGAAGAAATTCAAGACTAATTATTTTCTCCTTCTCCCATTTGTATCTATTTTCCATTGCTATAGGACAAGACAGCACTCTCTACTTGCCTAAGTAGCAGCTAATCTATCAAAGCTCCAAGACTGACACTAAATATGCTATCAGAGACTACTATACCTGACATATTAACTTCCTATTGATGCTGTAACACATTTTCACAAGTCACAAACTTGAGACTTAAAACAAAACAAATTTATTCTCTTACAGTTCTGAAATTTAGAAAACTGAGTTTCAATGGGCTAAAATTAAGGTGTCAAGAAAGACTGTTTTGCTTCTAGGTTCTAGGAAAGAATCCATTTCCTTTTTTTTTCAGCTTCCAGAGACCATCTGCATTCCTTGGCTCATGGTCCCTTACTCTATTTTCAGAGCCTGCTGCCTGGAATCTTCAGTTCTCTCTGACTCTCAGTCTTTGCTCTTTCACTTATAAGGATCCTCATGATTACACTGGGCCTACCTTGATAATCTCCACACCTCAAGATCCTTAATTATATCTGCAAAGTCCCTTTTGCCATGAAAAGTAGCATATTCATAGGTTCCAGGGATTAAGATATGGACATATCTAGAGATCATTATTCTGCCTACTACTCTAAAGTTGGACTAATTAAGGAAACCATGCCCTCACAGAAGTGGAAAAATCAGGTCCAAGTTTGGATTAGTATGGTAATAATTCAGTGTATACACAGTGTGTATTGGGTGGGTATTTTTGCCCATTTTATTCACTCATTAATTTTTCATTTACTTGTTCAGGAGAGACAGCATAGAATAGTGTTTAATTAACTATTCACTGGAAACAAAATATCGGGTTTTAATCCCTAACTCTGAATCTTATTGCCTAGGGAGTTATTTAATAAATACTCTGTGCCTCAGTTTTCTCATCGATAAAATGGTGAAAATAATAGTATCTATCTCATAGAGTAGTTGTGTCCATATAATGAATTCATTCATGTTGAGAGCTTAGGAAAATGCCTAATATGTAAAAAGTACTCAAAAAAAAATAGCTGCTATCATACTCATGCTCCTCATTATCATTATTCATTCATTGAACAGATATTTTCTGAATCCCGGGTACTAAGCTATATACTAGAATTTATACGCATTTTCTTTCAAAATCCTCAAAATCTAGAAGTCACAGGCACCTAAATAAATAACTGAGTGACAAACCATACTCTGCTAAAGTTAAAACATTTATAGATGCACAGAAAATTGAACAATTGATCCTGAGGCCGTTGCATGGTGTGTGTGTGTGTGTGTGTTGGGGGGAGCGGTAGAGGAAACTATCAGTGAAGATGTGCCATTTAAGTTATACATTGAATGATAGATAGGAGTTTGAAGAGTGAACAATATAATGTGTGCTTAAGTCTTCTCTCTCAGCATAATCAATTGGATCCTACATTGGCTTACTAAACACCTATAATTTTTAACCCTCAGCTTGATTCTGTATGCAGTGGGAAAGAGACATAATATAAAACAGATTAGAATTGTTGTCACTAAGGAGCAAGGGAAACAGGTTTACATACTTCCAACAATGAAGATATACATGCCTAGATATTTACTTTGGGAATAATCAAAAGAAAAACTGAGGGAGTGAAAAGATTTAATTTTAGTAGAATATTAAAAGAACCATCCTATACTATACAGAGGAAGCCTTTCATTCTGTGGATGAAGAGACTGAAATCTAAGTTTATCTAAACTCATATCTCTTAGACGGAAGACCAGACATCAAATTCTTGTCACATAACACATGTTCAGGAACTCTTTGGGCGAAAGCTAAGCTGCCTCAGATTTGAGCTGTAGTCTTTAATAAGTTTTCTTCTGTCTTCCCCACTTTTTAGCAGTATAATATACACCTCTGAAGCAGTCTTATTGCTTTAGTTAAGGATAACTACTTTTATGATGTCCTAAGAAGCCATCTTTACTTTCAAGATTGATTTTTAATTATTTAATAATTGATAATAACAATCATTATAAAAGTGCAAGGCCTTTGCTTCTTGCTTCAAGTTGGGTATGAATGTTCAAAGAATGAAATATCCTTTCATTCAGTTCTCAGGAGAGACTCTGTGGTCATTATTATCAGCATTATTATCAGAAAAAAAACAGAGATTTAAAATGATGCAGTAACTTGCTCAAGCTTACATTACTAGTAAGTGGAGGAGCCGGGATTTGAAACCCTTTCTGCCCATTTGAAGCATTTGTGTCCTCACAACTTTAACATGGTGATTTGTGGATTTATTTCCTAATTCAACCTTCTTCAAAGGTGAGTGGGCACTGGAGATGAGAAAACCAATGACTAAACTTTGTTGATTCTCTGAAAAAGTGGCTGCTTTTTCCCAGCAATGTCCAAGATAGAAGCAGTCCTCAGCTGGACAAAATTTAGGTCAAGTGAGAGGACCAAGGAAAACAGTATGATCTTCACTGGCAGATACAATCATAAACTTCTTTTAAATCTGCTCTCTAGAAAGATACAGCTGGAGGAACATGTTACTTACAACTGTCCAGTAAGAGTTCACAGGATATAAGGGTCATCTTATCAATATCATCTCTAACAGCTAAATTCTCAAACAGGCTCACCTTTGAGAACAAAGTGAAAAATAATCCCTAGATATCCTGATAATTTTCGAGGCACAGTTCTTGTTAAAGACATTAAATGGGAGTTAAAGTTCATGTCTCTTGAACACCTCACTAATATTTTCCCAGAAAGGGCACACATAGAAGTAATGATTCACATTATTTCATTATATTTGTCTGTAGTTAATTCTGCTTTTTCCCCCAAGTCATTCTTTCTAATACTCTCTCCATTTGTTCTAGAAATTGTTAAGAATGGTGGTGAGAGCTAGATTTATCAGAACTTTTCTTCTTAGAAAAGATATAACATTATTATGT
Source organism: Balaenoptera ricei (assembly GCF_028023285.1). Lineage (NCBI taxonomy): Eukaryota > Metazoa > Chordata > Mammalia > Artiodactyla > Balaenopteridae > Balaenoptera > Balaenoptera ricei. The sequence goes on along the minus strand of NC_082646.1, from coordinate 78,297,856 downwards.
CTATACAGGTTAGGATGTTTGAAGGGCTGTCACATGAGGAGGAAATAGATATGCTATTTCTGGGACTAGTAGCAAAATGGGGGAAGGACAGAGCCTTGCGGGAAACTGGGCAGCAGAGAAGGCATATTTGAGGTCAAGAGAAGGAAATACTTTCTGACAAGCAGTGCTATTCTAGAATAAAATTGGCTTCCTCATGAGGTAATGAGCCTTTCATCATGAGAAGTGTGCAAGCAGAAGAGAAAAGATTGCTTGTTGGGAATGACATAGAGTATGTTCCTGCACTGGTAAGAGATTAGAACAAAAGACATTTTAGGGCTCTTTCTAACTCTGAGATTATGAGTCTATGTTGTAAAATTTTATAGATGATAGATAGATAGGTAGGTAGATAGATAGATAGATAAACTCTACCTAAGATGGCGACTGTATCCAAAATCTTTTATATAAAAATCTTGCAGCCTATAGATGCTAAATAAACTTGCTGAATTATAGATTTGGTGATTAACAAATAAATGGACAATTGATGATTCCTTGAATGACAGCTATCTGGTTTTTTTTTTAATTTTTTTTTTTTTTGCTGCGTTGGGTCTTCGTTCCTGCACGCGAGCTTTCTCTAGTTGTGGCGAGTGGGGGCTACTCTTCGTTGCGGTGCGCGGGCTTCTCGTTGCGGTGGCTTCTCTTGTTGCAGAGCATGAGGTCTAGGCGCACAGGCTTCAGTAGTTGTGGCTTGAAAGCTCAGTAGTTGTGGCTCGTGGGCTCTAGTTGCTCCACGGCATGTGGGATCTGCCCGGACTAGGGATCGAACCTGTGTCCTCTGCATTGGCAGGTGGATTCTTAACCACTGCGCCACCAGAGAAGTCCAGATAGCTATCTAGAATATACAAAGAAATAATGGCGTTGAGAAAGAAGCCTTTCTTTTTTCCTCCTTTTTCTAAGCAATATAGCGAGGCAATTTACTGAAGCACTTTCTTTTTAAAAAATCATTGTATTCACTCCAGGAGGCTCCCTTGGAAACAGCAGTGAAAAGGAAGGAGACAAGCCTGAGTAGTAGCTAAATTTACAAGACCGAATTTTCTTGTTGGGAACAGCAATTATTCATACAAAAGCTTGAAAATTTGAGAGTTGGAAATTGACTAGTGTCTTCCCATATTTCTAACACACCATAAATTATTCACTGTTGTATAATGAAACACTGCAAAACTTTGTGGCTTAAAACAACACACTTTTTAAAATTCAAAATATGATTTGACTCGGGTTTAGCTAGGTGGTTCTTCTGCTGGTCTCCTAGACTCTCTCACTGAGGTCAGCTGCCAGTCAGGTGAGTGTCTCTGCTCATGGAGGTTAGTTGTGAACTTGTCATGGGGGCAAATGGGCCATGATTCTCTCATCATCCAGCAGGTTAGTCCGAGCTTGTTCACATGTTGGTAGTGGCAGTTGCCTAAAGTAGTAAGAGAGAGCAAGCCCCAAAGTGCAAGCACTTTTCAAATCTCTGCTTCTTTACATTTGCTATTATCTCATTGTCCAAAACAAGTGTCATGGGTTTAATTGTGTCCTCTCAATTCATAGGCTGAAGTCCTGACCCCCCAATACCTCAGGGTGTGAACTTACTTGGAATTAAGTTTGTTACAGATGTAATCAGTTAAATTAAGGTGAGGTCATCCTGGAGAAGAGTGGAGCCCTAATCCAATACGACCGTATAAACATGACCTAATTCAATATGTCCTTATAAAAGGGGGACACTTAGAGGCAGACACATACACAGGGAGAACACCATGTAAAGATTAGAATTACAGTGCCATGAGCCAAGGAATTCCCAGAAGATAAAAGAGAGACCTGGAACAGATCCTTTCCTAGACTCTTCAAAGAGAGCGTGGCCCTGCTGACATCTTGATCTCAGACTTCTAACCCCCATAACTGTGATACAATAAATGTCTGTTTTTTAAGCCACCCAGTTAGTGGTACCCTGTTAATGTAGCCCTAGCAAACTAAAACAGCAAGTCACATACCAAGTCCAGAGTCAATATAGGGGTGGACTCTTTAAGAGCATGGACACAGGGAAGCATGAGAAAATTAGTGACCAATCCTGCAATAATATCTCACAGAGAGTAAAAAAGGTAAATCAACAGGAGACCATACCTGGTATATTCAAGTAAGTATGTACGTTCAGATGGTTTGGTTTTGAAAACTCATTTTCAATAGTTCCTCTGTGTTGCTATGCCATCAGGTTAACACACACTTAGGTTCATTTGCTTTTTTTTTTCTTCTGATTTTAGGGATCAATTTTTAAAATTCAATTTGTCTTCAGAATTATGTAAATTATTTGCTTTGTCCCACATTAAAATTTATAACACGAAGTACTTCCAAGAAATTTTAACTTTTATGGCTGCTTCCCCTCTGGGGGTAGATTTGATCTGTAGATTGTTAGCATGCAAGAGCCCTTTCCTTCCTTATACCTATCTTTATTAAAGTCCTAACCACATCGGATTGTAATTCTTGAACGTTGCTGTTTCTCTCCTAATCTTATAAGCTCCTCAATGACAGAAATCATGTCTTGTTTTTCTTTCTGTCTTCAATGCCTAGCTCAGATATTCATTCATTTAATTATTTATAAGTTCAGAAAATGTTTATTTAGTACCTACAATATGCTAGGACTTGAGGACATGATAATAACAAGACAGACATGGTTCCTGTACTTACAGAGCCTAAATTCTCACAGAAAAGGCAGTCCTTAAAAGGATAACTCTGATAAATTGTGGAAAATTCTACAGAAGAGGAAGAAACTGCTCTATAAATGCTCATTCAAATTAATGTTGTTTTGCTGCCAAAGCATTGCTTGGATAATTCTCATTATATTACCTCTGTAAGACTGAATATGACTTGAAATAGAACTTGAAATTACTTGTCTAGCTGAATTTGTGTGTGCAAAATTTCCTAATTTTATTTTTCCACTTTTGAACTGACAATGACCAATCACATAGTTGTCATGAGGAGCAGAGGTGGTCTGGGGACTCGAGTTTTTCAAATTACCCCTCCTGCAGTGTCACTGCACAAGTCAGTCACATGTAAGCAGCAGAAAGAACATCAGATTAGATGGAGACAAGGGGCAAGAGTAATAAACATGGAAATTAACCCAAAAAAACAGCACTGTTCAACACATTGTTTATTTCTTACAGGAGGAGCCCAGTTCCCTTCAGTCACAGAAGTTAATCGGGAGCAGGAGCAAAGTAAGACTATTCAATTATACATGAACACACATCAGTAACAAGTAATTACTGCATTTGGTTATAGGGATGCAGTCGGCATTGAACGTGGAACTAGACATCTTTACAGGAACCTATACAATCTCCAGAAGGAGACAACATCAGTGTCTAATTACCAGCCATTGCATGCAACCTGCATATTCTGAGAGTGTAATCCAGAATTTTTCAATTCTTCTCAATTCTGGCTGCACATTAGAATTACCTGGAATCCCAAAATTTATATATATTTAATATATATTAAATATATATTATATATGTGTGTGTATATATACATACAGACTATAGACATCATCCCTCAAGGAATCTGATTTAACTTATTTAATTGGCCTTGGGTGGGGCTTAGGCATCGTTTTTTAAAATCCCAAAATAAGACCTTCCAGTGTGCAGCCAGGGCTGAGAATAACTAGAGTAGCCATTTGAGACCACCTTTAGATAAAAACAATGAGTAGAATCTCATTAACATTTATTTAACCTCTTTCCATTTACATTACAATAATAGTGAGCCAAAATTCCCACTGGGGGTCATTGTTGGAGTACTTTTTGGTATTCATGAGTACAAACGTGATCTATTGCTAACTTATTCCACAATTCTAAGGAAGACATTTGACCTCTGAAATACTCAATTTCTTCAACTGCAAAAAGGAGGAATTGGTCTGGATCAGAGTCACAGACATAAACGTCTACAGTAGAATTTAAAATTGAAGAGTATGGACTCCGGAGTCAGGTGGCTTGGATTCAAGTACCTGTTGTGTTAGTACTACCTATATGAACTTGGCCAAGCTGGTTAATTTCTTTCTGCCTTAGTTTCCATTTCTGTAAAATAGAAATAGTTATAATGTCTCAGAGTGTTGTGAAGGTTAAATGAGTTAATATAGGTAGAATGCTCACCAACAGTGCCCTGCTAGTGTGATTGCTCTCATTTGCAAAATAGTATAGCCTATAAGCTTACAGCTTATAGCTTATAAGCATGAGCTATGGAAATAAACTGCTATTGTGTCTCACCCACGATAACTTATTTGTTCTATTTGTTCCCTCAGCCTTAATTTACTCTGAGTAAAATTTTCCTCATAGAGGGTTATAGAGTTAAACAGTTAATACAGGTAAAGCCCTTAGAACACTGGTAATGAACAGTATTTGCTTAATAATTGGGTTTAATAACCCAATAAATTCCACCTATTATATTTAAGGGTAGAGCAAAGCAGGTAAAGTAAATATTTGAAATGGTAGGAAGGTTGACATCTGGCCTAAAAGGGGAAGCTAATGCCAAGTTTGAATTGATTTTTGCCATGACAGATCTTCTGATATTTTTCAGAAAAAGATTTTTATCTGAAATCTCTGGATTTACAGTATTGACCACTAAGTAAATAATTTTGAACTGATCATGTTGAACATACATGTCTGATGCCATCAGTTTGCAACTTCTGGTCTAAGTTATTTGGGGGACCCTTTTAAGTAACTGGAGGAACATTTACCTGCAGTTTTCAGATCCTCCCCAGATGGTGTAGTTGCACAGTGGTTCTTCAAGTGTAGTCCCTGCACCAGCAGCATCAGCGTTACCTGAGAACTTGTTCCACACGCGAGGTCCTCCAGACACACTGAGTCAGAAACTCTTGGGATGGGGTCCAGTAATCTGTGTTTCACCAAGCTCTCCAGGGGATTCTGATGCTTGTTCAGTCGCTGAACCATTGATGCAGTAGAAATTGCATGGTCTTCGAAAGAGATTCAACCCCCCAGCTCCATAGCACAGTAGCTGTGCAACCTTGGTCAAGTTCAGTGAGGTTTCGGAAGCGGTGATCTACCACAGAGTGGTTAGGAAGACTAAACACAATTTGCCCCTTTCAGTTGGGCCCTTCCTTGCTGTTTCCATGAGAAAAGCCACAATCTTTCCACCTATTACTCCTGTTCTTTTAGGATAATAATCCTGCCAATTAAATTGTTCAACTGTTATGTTCTAGGAGTCTAATTCAATTGCAGTCTACACATATATGAAAAGAATGACTCTCTAAAAAACTTTAATCTCTGACGTCTCCTGGAAAGCTCTCAAATCTCCAGAGCAGTTAAGCCCTAGTACCTTGGCTTGTCTCACTTCAGACTCTTATTTACAGTGAATTTGCATCCATGATTATTAGGCTTCTTATCTGTGAACCCACAAAGCACTTTTTATTTACTCTATACTTTCTTTTAGGATATGTCTGATTTCATTTTCTTTTATTTTGTTTCAAAACACCAAAGTAGTAAAACAGTGAACTTATTCAGCTTATGATTTAGACCATTATAGTGGCTCATAAAGAAACATAAGGACAAAGAACAGGCCACATGGATGATACAAGAAAAACAGAAGAGCCCTCGACTCCCTTAGTCTCCTGCTTTTGGGAAAGGAGACACAAAATGAGTTGAGGGCAAGGAGAGGTATAGAACGCATATGCTCAGGGCTGCAAAAAACTGCAAAAGGTATCTAGTCTGATCATTCCCAAACATGAATATTCTATGACAATTCACTGGAAAGAGGTCTTTTTTTAAAAATAAGGATTCTTGGGCAACACTAAAAATCAACTGAACTAGAAGCTGTTAAAGTGGAGCTTCAGAATCTGATACAAGGTACTGGTATTTGGAAATCTGAATCTAGTTATTTCTGCTTATTTAATGCTTGAGTCCCATCAAGCAGTTTTCCAATCTCCAATTGGAAATCAGAGAGAGGGAACTCACTACCTGGAGAAGAATGTAGCACTGGGTTCATGAATGTGGGTTCTGAGCCAGACTGCCTCTCTCCTAATCATGACTCTGTCTCTGTAGCTACGTGACCTTCAACAAGTTAGTAACTTCTACGTCCCTCTGTGCATTAGCTGCAAAATGAGGCTAATGCATGTTTTAGTACCAGCATTAGTTTCCTATGGCTGCCATAACAAATTACCACAAATTTAGCAGCTTAAAATAACAGACATGTAATCGCTCACACTTATACAGGCCAGAAGTCTGAAATCAAAGCAGCAGCAGGGCTGCACTCCCTCTGAAAGCTCTCAGGGAGACTCCTTCCTTGCCTTTTCCAGCTCTGGTCGCTGTCAGTTTTCCTAGGCTACCTTGGCTTGTGGTCACATCTCTCCAATCTCATTCTCTATTTTCATGTAGCCTTCTCCACTCTGTGTCTCTTAAAAGGACACTTGTCATTGGTTTTAGAGCCCATCATTATAATCAGGATGATCTCTTCATCTCAAGATCCTTAACTAAAAGAGACATTTTCCCAATAAGGAGCTTTTCACATGTTCTGGGTACTAGGATATGGACATATTCTTTGGGGGCCCATTATTCAATCCATTACAGTACCCCAAATACTAAGACTTATAGTAAAAGTGCTTGGTGCTTGGTACGTAGGAAGTGTTCTATAATATTATTCCCAGCTCCTGATGCAGTCTCTTCCATATTTGGGGAACTTTTACCCTAGACATTTCTGCTTTATCTTGAGTTAAAATAAATCTCTATCACATTCTCTTACTGGCCCTGGTCCTGCTCTCTGGGTCAGGTAGAACAGCCAGATTGCATATTCCACATGACCGCCCTTAAATAATTTGCAAGCATAGTTCACATTAAAAACAAAACCGATGGCAAACACAGTCCACCTGAAGAGCTTTTTTCTCAACTCCTCCTAGAGGAAGTATCTCTAACCTCCCCTCTCCTTGTTCCTTCCTTCCCCATATCTACCTCCAACATTAGGAAATGTTAGCTTTGTTAAATATAAATGAGTTTAGGATGGCATTCCAAGGACCTTCATAATAAGCAAATACTCTGTTCATCTCTGAAGTTTTCAATTCTAAAGATAATGAGGCTGCATCCAGGACAAAGTATAGATAGTTAATAATTGGAGCTATAATAATATGAACTTCCAGAGCTGAAATTGTGAATTTATTTGAAAAAATTAAGATGAGATGAAATGACCAGAAGAGAGGGTAAACATCTAATCCAGTGTTATCTCAGACTTTAATATGACTTGTCTTGAGAAATAACATAAACAACCAATTTAGACAAAAAGTAACTTTTTGAATAATAGACTAGATATGTGAAGACCTAAATAAAAATGTGCAATCCAGGACTTCCCTGGTGGCACAGTGGTTAAGAATCCACCTGCCAATGCAGGGGACACAGGTTCAAGCCCTGGTCCGGGAAGATCCCACATGCCACGGAGCAACTAAGCCCGCACGCCACAACTACTGAGCTTGCGCTCTGGAGCCCGCAAGTGACAACTACTGAGCCCTCATGTCTAGAGCCCGTGCTCTGCAACAAAGAGAAGCCACCGCATTGAGAAGCCCACGCACTGCAACAAAGAGTAGCCCCCACTCACCACAATTAGAGAAAGCCCGTGCGCAGCAACGAAAACCCAATGCAGCCAAAAAGTTAATTAATTAATTAATTTTTTTAAAAATGTGCAATCCAAATATTAATAATAAATAAAAGAGTATTTTTTTCAATTCCTGAAATCCCCATCACACAGCATAAATAGTAGACTGCATGAGGGACCTGTCAGGTGTGAGAAAAAGTAAGAGTTGAATTTTTAGACTAGTTCCCATGCCATAATATTCCAACCTGGGGACAATACTCCTCTACCTTCAGATGATCACCTTGACCAATGATTTTACCAAAGGTGACACTGTCAGGCCATAGCCTCCACTAAGATACACTGTCCTGTCTCAAACCAGTGAATTTTTCTTGAACTAACTCCATGTATCTTTCCTCCTATTTAATTCCCCGGGTGATCATTTCACACCAGTTTTACTTGAACAGCCAGCATGCAGAGTGAAATCTAGCAAAAGCACTAGGCCAACATTTGTGGAATGAAAGAGGCAGGGAGAGAGTCAGAGTGAGAGAGAAGGGGGGATTGAGAGAGGAGGGGAAAGGGAGAGAGAAGATGAAGAAAGGAGGACAGGGAAATAAAGAGAAAGACTGGACTGGGAGGAAAGAGATTAGGGTGAGAGAGGGAGAAAGGAGTGACAGAGTGAAGAGAGATAGATGAATAGAGATGGGGTAAGGAAGAGGGGAAAAGAGGGAGAGTATTATGAAGATTTAGGAAGAGAGACTAGAGGGAAGACATAAGAAAAGTGAAAGAAGAGACAGAGACAGAGAGAGAGAAAGAGAGAGGGAAACTCAAATAGCACCCTAACTCCTGTCACTTTTATTGGTGTTTACACTGGATAAGTGATGTTTTAACTGCACTTTATTCTCCTACAAAGTTTGAAACCAATTGAGAGATAGTCACTGGAGGCAGGCAGACAGAAATAAAAATGTCAACTTGATACTGGCTAAAACTAAGTGACAAATCTAGCTTTTCACCTGCATCCCACCCAACACTGAACTTTCCCCATGCCTCCACAGCCTGGGCTGGATAACTGTAGCAGCTGCTGCTACTTCCGTCCGTCTAGGGACAGAATCTGTCATACACTTACCACGCTGCATGCTCTCTGAAGATGGGAAGTTGAACAGGAGAGCCTAAAAGACTTTTCCTTTTCACAGATAAGCCACACTTCCTCCTCTGGGTGGAATACCTGCTCGGCAGGGTGGTACAGGGAGACATGAGGGTTACTTTGATGGAACTTAAGAGGTTCTCCTCTTAACAACTCCATATTGAAATAACCATTGTTTTATTTGACTCCAGATTTCAGGGACCCTAAAGTGCCAGGCTTATATTTTGTTCATCATTTTCATCCCCAACATCTAGCATTCATTCTAGCATATGGGAGGTACTCTGTAAGTAAGTTCTTGTTGAAAGAATGACTGATCCCAGTCTCTCCAAGATTTGAAAAGGAAAAGGGTGAGCAAAGAGTTAGCAGCCTAATGGTAAAGCTCAAACTTTGGGATCGGAGCAAATTGGGATAAAAGTTTAGTTCTAGCACTTAGGAGCTGTGTTCTTTAAAAATAACACCCACTGTAATGAAAAAAAATGTGATTAAAAACAATAACAACAATAAAACATTGGAAGAGAGTCACCACTTGTAGTGGACATTTGTTTCTCTCTCATTTTCTCTTTTTTCCAGTTTTTGTGTATCTAATATTCAAGCATCTTTTATCTTCAGGGTAAATTTCAAAAGAGGTGAAATCCAGGACTTCTTCCCACTATGGAAATTGATGGAAGGTCAGATAGTCCTGTGTTCCACTCCATGGCTACCAGGGCAAGGGCATACAGCCTAAGCCTGGGTGATCAGTTAGATGCCTCTGCCTGAGGCTGTCAATGAAACAAGAAATAGGGATGCTTAGACATTATTCATGATGACAGCAGCATAGTCTACCACCCCTTGCTGTAACAGTGAGATCAGAGGTGATGTAGTAGTGAGATGTCCTCTGGAAGTGGCATGACTTTAGCTGTTTCTTAGCTGCTCATCAATTTCCCAGCTCCATTCTCTTACCTTCCCATGCGTTCTTTGTGTTAATCAATGTCTTTTAATAAACTCCTTTTCAGCTTAAGTTGGCTAGAATTATGAAGTAAGTATGTCATTTGAAAATAGTAAATACAAATTCTCAAAGAGGACAAAAGGAGGATATCTGGTCTAATTCTTTCTGTTTTGATTCAGGAAGAATTAATACGTAGTAAATATTCCATCAGCAACTGTCCTCCCATTGGGAACTTGCATACCTGAAGAGTGTTAGGAAACTTTGTCTAAAATTCCACCAAGAAAAAGAGACTCGCTTAACATGATTCTCCATCAATCCCCTTGACCAGTTCCAAGAAAGACCAGGAAGCCTGATGGTTGCCACCAAAGTTTCTCTATGTTGAATTTATAATCCCTTACACTTTGAAACACAGATTTGAGACTGTACTGCTTTAAGCAATGAAGTCTAAGTTATAATGTGGAAACATCTTAGTAAAATTTACAATCAGATCTACTGTCCTGGACCAAGTCAGGGACACAATAAACTGCCCCACAACACAGGAAAGCTTCAATTTACAGCACTTTGCTAAGCCATAAATGCACAGGTAGTGCGTGATGGTGTAAGCAGAAGAAAATGCTGACAAAGTAAATACTTGCAGTTTTCCTAAAATTAAGTCACCTGTATTCCTGGACAATAGTTTCTATGTGAAGAAATTTTTATATGTATAGTCACAGAATAAATTCATTAAAATGCCTTCATGGAGATAGAGGTGAGGAGAGAATATTTGCCTCCTTAAAAGAATAAATGGCATCATGGAACCATGTTTCATGTGATCTATAATTTGTCTCTGGGAGTCAATGAAAACATAGCCAAGTTTACTGCATTTTAGTTAACTTCCTTAGTAAATTCAAGGTCCCTGGGTTACGGAAAATATTTATCTTTTTACTGACAATATGGCAAAGAATAAGATCTTCACTAGACGCTGCTTGAACTCTTTAGAAAAAGCTTCACTTTGACATCAGGGCTGGGGTGCTGAGTCTCACTAAGGTAGTCAAGGATTGTTCTGGCAGTTCAGGATAAGTGAGATTTGAAGCATCATGAGGATGGACCCTGCTGTGCTAACAGCAAGAGGGACCAACTCAGCTCTTCCAAGAAAGCCTATTGTGAAATTGAAAGTACAAGGGAAGAGCAATCTGGCCTTTTAGAGCAGAAGTTCAAATAGGGTTGGAAGTCAAAGAAAGCCAAAGAAAGAAACTCATTATAAAAATATATACCCCTTGAGTGATGGTTTTATATACATTCATCAGCTGCATACAATATTTAATTAAATGTGTTCTCTCACCTCTAGCTATTTTTTTTATACTGAATTAAAACTGCAGTAGGACAGTAAAAACGGTGGAATTAATTTAAGGCTCCTATTCCAGGAACGATGTGTTGTATAAAGTCAAGTGCTAATAAGAAATGCTGGCCCAGAAAGTCCTCCTTGTCAGATAGAGGAACCTGTAGGCAGCTCAGACTTCAGAAGGCTCTAGGGCAGGTGGGGCTAGTACAGATGATGGTATAGAAAATGATAAAGTGATCTGTCCCCAGTGTGTGGAGGGCCCTTGAGGACACATGCAACGTCACATAATGATGAAAATAGTGTCAATAAGCCTAATTCTTGGTACAGGTAAAAACTTGGGTCATTTTACCTCCAGGACATGTTGCCTGCCTACCCTGGGTTAAGTAATGTGCCCTTGCTATGTACCACCTTTCCAAACTGTAATTCCCGTAAACTCGGTTTTTTTCCTTCTCATCTCTCTTTATTGAAGGCAAAGAATACATATACTCTGTTCTTGTATTCCTAGTGCTTATCACAATTTCTTGCCCATAATAGATACTCAGATAATTACTGAAGAAAGGAAAAGCAAGAGAGAGGAAGGATGAAAGGAAAGAATAAAAGAAGGAAGGAAGGAGGGAAGACTCCAGAATGTATCTAGGTCTGGAGTCAGCTTCAGAAAGGTCCAGGAATCAGTGAGTTTTCAAGAGGGAAGATGGGTAGTTGCACATAGAGATAGACAGAAAGGTAGCCAACAACATGGTAATGTCGTTGCAGAGACATGGACATTGACTGAAATTAAGGAAGAATCTTTCCAGGTCCTGTTAAGAACAATGAGAGAGAAATTCAGTCCTCGAAAAGGAGGAGAGGGTGGATGAGATAATGCCCGTGTGGTTGACATCAGGAATAGGGTGGAAGTTCAAGTATTTTCATAAGGACATGGGAGCAGAATTCAGAATAGGACAAAAGTCAAGAATAAATTTTTTGTTTTAACAATATTTTATTTCTTTATATCCTTTAAATCCACTTACTTTCCGACCCCTTCTCTTTTGTTTAAGACATTAGTTACACACAGTAAAATTCACTAATTTAGAACTTCTGCTCTTCAAAATATTCTCTTAAGAAAATGATAAAATCAGCCAAGTCTTGGAGAAAATATTTGAAAATCATTTATGATAGAAGACTGATATTCAGAATACATAAAGAACCCCCAAAACTCAGCAACAACAACAAAAATGACCCAATTAAAAATGGTCAAAAATTTGAACAGACACTTTTTCAAAGAAGATATATAGATAGCAATCAGCACCTGAAAAGATACTCATTATCATTTAGTCATTATTGAAATGCAACAAAACAAAACAAACAACCCATTTCAGAAATGGGCAAAGGACTTGAATAGACATTTCTCCAAAGAAGACATCAAGTAAATGGCCAGTAAGCAGAGGAAAAGATGCTTACCATCACTAATCATTAGGGAAATACAAATCAAAAGTACTATGAGATGCCACTTCACTCTCATTAGGATGGCTACTACTAAAAAAAAAAAAAAAAAAAAAAAAAAGATGAGGATGTGGAGAAATTAGAATCTTTGTGCCCTGTTGGTGGGAAGTGGAATCAAATTCAGTATGCTAATAAGTATTAATTTCTTCTAAGTTGTAAAGTATGTTCTAATTGACTCTGTTCTAATGGGGGTATATCCTCATCTGTCTACAGTAATTAAAGCTAGTAAGTAAAAGATTCTTAGGCTAATAACTTTTAAACAGTAACTACTTGGAGTCTTTAAAGAATAATGGATGGCTGCTAATTTATTTGGATGAATAGATAAATTATTAGAGTTACCAAATTTTGTGAATTGGGAAACATGATAAAATTCCAAAGGCAAGGATACTTGTATCAACATAAAGCTGTAGATCACTTCATTAGTCTCCCCAATGTCATGTCACTATGGAGAAGGCAGAAGCTTGACTACAGAGGAAGGCAAGTTGATTTTTTGCTGACTTCATCATGTTAACTTTTACTTGACTCTTAATCCCGTCATATGTGCCTATACTAGTGAGGAAAACGTAAATGTCTTTAACCTCATTCCTCCAAGCAAGAGAATAAATTATGTTAAGACAAACAAAAAAACTGTGGAATCGAATGATCAGATCAAATGTATAACTACCAGGAGGGAATTGGAGGGTACAGTTTGGAGCAATGAAATTTGTAGTGGTAAAGAATTCAGACAGAAATCACAGTCTGGATTTGAATGCTGATCCTAGCATATGCTACCAGTGTAAGTTTAAGAAGGTTATTTAACCTTTTATGCCTTAGTTTTCTCAGTTATAAAATGATGCCCCACCTTATAGAGGTTTTGTGAAAATTAAATGGTATGATTTATTATTTTATTTTAAGAAATGTTTATGTGATGCTTATTATATACTAGAGTGTGTTCTTTACCCTTTACAGATATGAATTTATTTCATCCTGATACTGCTTATAAAGTACTTAGAATAGAGCATGGCACAAATTAGATGCTCAATACATGGCATCACTCTTGCTTCCTGTAATGATGGCACAGGCTCTTTTAAGAAAATTTAGAAAGTACACTGAGTTGTAAAGAAGGATGGAAAGAAACTTATTCCCATAAATTTAGAAGAAATCGTTGAAAACATTTAGGCATATTTCCCTTATCCTTTCCCTTTAGTGTTAAAAGTAGAGCTCATATATTTTGTAAATTGTATCCTGCTTTTGACTTTCCCTTTGTGTATTTTTAAATTTTAATTAAACTTTTGATTTTGAGATAATTATAGGTTCCCATGCAGTTGTAACAAATAATACAAAGATATCTCAATTTTTATATAGTTTCCCTAAATGGAAATATCTTGCAAAAGAATAGCCAATTATTACAACCAGGATATTGAGATTGATACAGTCAAGATACAGAACAATTCCATCACCACAGAGGTCTCCACGTGCAGCCCTTTCGTAGCTACACCCACAGTTCTGCCCAACAGTCTCTACCCACCGCCTGTGTCTGCTCTTCTCCCATCTTTAACTCCTGGCAAGCACTTATCTATTCTTCATTTCTGTAGTATTTTCATTTCAAAATGTAATATATGTGGAATAATATCATATGTAATTTGTGGGGACTGGCGTTTTTCACTCAGCATAATTTTTTTTTTAAACATCTTTATTGAAGTATAATTGCCTTACAATGGTGTGTTAGCTTCTGCTTTATAACAAAGTGAATCAGTTATACATATACAATATGTTCCCATTTCTCTTCCCTCTTGCATCTCCCTCCCTCCCACTCTCCCCATCCCACCCCTCTAGGTGGTCACAAAGCACCGAGCTGATCTCCCTGTGCTATGCGGCTGCTTCCCACTAGTTATCTGTTTTACATTTGGTAGTGTATATATGTCCATGACACTCTCTTACCCTGTCACATCTCACCCCCCCCTCCCCATATCCTCAAGTCCATTCTCTAGTAGGTCTGTGTCTTTATTCCCGTCTTGCCACTAGGTTCTTCATGGCCTTTTTTTTTTTTTTCCCCCTTAGATTCCGTATATATGTGTTAGCATACTGTATTTGTTTTTCTCTTTCTGACTTACTTCACTCTGTATGACAGACTCTAACTCCATCCACCTCATTACAAATACCTCCATTTCATTTCTTTTTATGGCTGAGTAATATTCCATTGTATATATGTGCCACATCTTCTTTATCCATTCATCTGTCGATGGACATTTAGGTTGCTTCCATGTCCTGGCTATTGTAAATAGAGCTGCAATGAACATTTTGGTACATGACTCTTTTTGACCTATGGTTTTCTCAGGGTATATGCCCAGTATTGGGATTGCTGGGTCGTATGGTAGTTCTATTTGTAGTTTTTTAAGGAACCTTCATACTGTTCTCCATAGTGGCTGTATCAATTTACATTCCCACCAACAGTACAAGAGTGTTCCCTTTCCTCCACACCCTCTCCAGCATTTATTGTTTCTAGATTTTTTGATGATGGCCATTCTGACCGGTGTGAGATGATATCTCATTGTAGTTTTGATTTGCATTTCTCTAATGATTAATGATGTTGAGCATTCTTTCATGTGTCTGTAGTCCATCTGTATATCTTCTTTGGAGAAATGTCTATTTAGGTCTTCTGCCCATTTTTGGATTGGGTTGTTCGTTTTTTTGTTATTGAGCTGCATGAGCTGCTTGTAAATCTTGGAGATTAATCCTTTGTCAGTTGCTTCATTTGCAAATATTTTCTCCCATTCTGAGGGTTGTCTTTTGGTCTTGTTTATGGTTTCCTTTGCTGTGCAAAAGCTTTTAAGTTTCATTAGGTCCCATTTGTTTATTTGTGTTCTTATTTCCATTTCTCTGGGAGCTGGGTCAAAAAGAATCTTGCTGTGATGTATGTCATAGAGTGTTCTGCCTATGTTTTCCTCTAAGAGTTTGATAGTGTCTGCCCTTACACTTAGGTCTTTAATCCATTTTGAGTTTATTTTTGTGCATGGTGTCAGGGAGTGTTCTAATTTCATACTTTTACATGTACCTGTCCAATTTTCCCAGCACCACTTATTGAAGAGGCTGTCTTTTCTCCACTGTATATGCTTGCCTCCTTTATCAAAGATAAGGTGACCATATGTGTGTGGGTTTATCTCTGGGCTTTCTATCCTGTTCCATTGATCTATATTTCTGTTTTTGTGCCAGTACCAAACTGTCTTGATTACTGAAGCTTTGTAATATAGTCTGAAGTCAGGGAGCCTGATTCCCCCAGCTCCATTTTTCGTTCTCAAGATTGCTTTGGCTATTCGGGGTCTTTTGTGTTTCCATACAAATTGTGAAATTTTTTGTTCTAGTTCTGTGAAAAATGCCAGTGGTAGTTTGATAGGGATTGCATTGAATCTGTAGATTGCTTTGGGTAGTAGAGTCATTTTCACAATGTTGATTCTTCCAATCCAGGAACATGGTATATCTCTCCATCTATTTGTATCATCTTTAATTTCTTTCATCAGTGTCTTATAATTTTCTGCATACAGGTCTTTTGTCTCCTTAGGTAGGTTTATTCCTAGATATTTTATTCTTTTTGTTGCAATGGTAAACGGGAGTGTTTTCTTAATTTCACTTTCAGATTTTTCGTCATTAGTGTATAGAAATGCAAGAGATTTCTGTGCATTAATTTTGTATCCTGCTACTTTACCAAATTCATTGATTAGCTCTAGGAGTTTTCTGGTAGCATCTTTAGGATTCTCTATGTATAGTATCATGTCATCTGCAAACAGTGACAGCTTTACTTCTTCTTTTCCGATTTGGATTCCTTTTATTTCTTTGTCTTCTCTGATTGCTGTGGCTAACACTTCCAAAACTATGTTGAATAATAGTGGTGAGAGTGGGCAACCTTGTCTTGTTCCTGATCTTAGTGGAAATGGTTTCAGTTTTTCACCATTGAGGTCAATGTTGGCTGTGGGTTTGTCATATATGGCCTTTATTATGTTGAGGAAAGTTCCCTCTATGCCTACTTTCTGCAGGGCTTTTATCATAAATGGGTGTTGAATTTTGTCGAAAGCTTTTTCTGCATCTATTGAGATGATCATATGGTTTTTCTCCTTCAATTTGTTAATATGGTGTATCACGTTGATTGATTTGCGTATATTGAAGAATCCTTGCATTCCTGGGATAAACCCCACTTGATCATGGTGTATGATCCTTTTAATGTGCTGTTGGATTCTGTTTGCTGGTATTTTGTTGAGGATTTTTGCATCTATGTTCATCAGTGATATTGGCCTGTAGTTTTCTTTCTTTGTGACATCTTTGTCTGGTTTTGGTATCAGGGTGATGGTGGCCTCGTAGAATGAGTTTGGGAGTGTTCCTCCCTCTGCAATATTTTGGAAGAGTTTGAGAAGGATAGGTGTTAGCTCTTCTCTAAATGTTTGATAGAATTCACCTGTGAAGCCATCTGGTCCTGGGCTTTTGTTTGTTGGAAGGTTTTTAATCACAGTTTCAATTTCAGTGCTTGTGATTGGTCTGTTCATATTTTCTATTTCTTCCTGGTTCAGTCTCGGCAGTTTGTGCATTTCTAAGAATCTGTCCATTTCTTCCAGGTTGTCCATTTTATTGGCATAGAGTTGCTTGTAGTAATCTCTCATGATCTTTTGTATTTCTGCAGTGTCAGTGGTTACTTCTCCTTTTTCATTTCTAATTCTATTGATCTGAGTCTTCTCCCTTTTTCTTTTGATGAGTCTGGCTAATGGTTTATCAATTTTGTTTATCTTCTCAAAGAACCAGCTTTTAGTTTCATTGATTTTTGCTATTATTTCCTTCATTTCTTTTTCATTTATTTCTGACCTGATCTTTATAATTTCTTTCCTTCTGCTGGCTTTGGGGTTTTTTTGTTCTTCTTTCTCTAATTGCTTTAGGTGCAAGGTTAGGTTGTTTATTCGAGATGTTTCCTGTTTCTTGAGGTAGGCTTGTATTGCTATAAACTTCCCTCTTAGCACTGCTTTTGCTGCGTCCCATAGGTTTTGGGTCGTCGTATCTCCATTGTCATTTGTTTCTAGGTATTTTTTGATTTCCCCTTTGATTTCTTCAGTGATCACTTCGTTATTAAGTAATGTATTGTGTAGCCTCCACGTGTTTGTATTTTTTACAGATCTTTTCCTGTAATTGATATCTAGTCTCATAGCGTTGTGGTCGGAAAAGATACTTGATATGATTTCAATTTTCTTAAATTTACCAAGGCTTGATTTGTGACCCAAGATATGATCTATCCTGGAGAATGTTCCATGAGCACTTGAGAAGAATGTGTATTCTGTTGTTTTTGGGTGGAATGTCCTATAAATATCAATTAAGTCCATCTTGTTTAATGTATCATTTAAAGCTTGTGTTTCCTTATTTATTTTCATTTTGGATGATCTGTCCATTGGTGAAAGTGGGGTGTTAAAGTCCCCTACTATGATTGTATTGCTGTCGATTTCCCCTTTTATGGCTGTTAGTATTTGCCTTATGTATTGAGGTGCTCCTATGTTGGGTGCATAAATATTTACAATTGTTATACCTTCCTCTTGGATCGATCCCTTGATCATTATATAGTGTCCTTCTTTGTCTCTTGTAATAGTCTTTATTTTCAAGTCTATTTTGTCTGATATGAGAATTGCTACTCCAGCTTTCTTTTGATTTCCATTTGCATGGAATATCTTTTTCCATCCCCTCACTTTCAGTCTGTATGTGTCTCTAGGTCTGAAGTGGGTCTCTTGTAGACAGCATATATATGGGTCTTGTTTTGGTATCCATTCAGCCAGCCTGTGTCTTTTGGTGGGAGCATTTAATCCATTTACATTCAAGGTAATTATCGATATGTATGTTCCTATTCCCATTTTCTTAAATGTTTTGGGTTTGTTATTGTAGGTGTTTTCCTTCTCTTGTGTTTCTTGCCTAGAGAAGTTCCTTTAGCATTTGTTGTAAAGCTGGTTTGGTGGTGCTGAACTCTCTCAGCTTTTGCTTGTCTGTAAAGGTTTTAATTTCTCCATCGAATCTGAATGAGATCCTTGCTGGGTAGAGTAATCTTGGTTGTAGGTTTTTCTCCTTCATGACTTTAAGTATATCCTGCCACTCCCTTCTGGCTTACAGAGTTTCTGCTGAAAGATCAGATGTTAACCTTATGGGGATTCCCTTGTGTGTTACTTGTTGTTTTTCCCTTGCTGCCTTTAATATGTTTTCCTTATATTTAATTTTTGACAGTTTGATTAATATGTGTCTTGGCGTGTTTCTCCTTGGGTTTATCCTGTATGGGACTCTCTGTGCTTCCGGGACTTGATTAACTATTTCCTTTCCCATATTAGGGAAGTTTTCAACTATAATCTCTTCAAATATTTTCTCAGTCCCTTTCTTTTTCTCTTCTTCTTCTGGGACCCCTATAATTCGAATGTTGGTGCGTTTAATGTTGTCCCAGAGGTCTCTGAGACTGTCCTCAGTTCTTTTCATTCTTTTTTCTTTATCCTGCTCTGTAGTAGTTATTTACACCATTTTATCTTCCAGGTCCCTTATCCTTTCTTCTGCCTCAGTTATTCTGCTATTGATCCCATCTAGAGTATTTTTAATTTCATTTATTGTGTTTTTCATCATTGCTTGGTTCCTCTTTAGTTCTTCTACGTCCTTGTTAAATGTTTCTTGCATTTTGTCTATTCTATTTCCAAGATTTTGGATCATCCTTACTATCATTATTCTGAATTCTTTTTCAGGTAGACTACCTATTTCCTCTTCATTTGTTAAGTTTGGTGTGTTTTGACCCTGCTCCTTCATCTGCTGTGTGTTTTTCTGTCATCTCATTTTGCTTATCTTATTGTGTTTGGGGTCTCCTTTTCACAGGCTGCAGGTTTGTAGTTCCTGTTGTTTTTGGTATCTGTCCCCAGTGGCTAAGGTTGGTTCAGTGGGTTGTGTAGGCTTCCTGGTGGAGGGAACTAGTGCCTGAGCTCTGGTGGATGAGGCTGGATCTTGTCTTTCTGGTGGGCACGTCCACGTCTGGTGGTGTATTTTGGGGTGTCTGTGGCCTTATTATGATTTTAGGCAGCCTCTCTGCTAATGGATGGGGCTGTGTTCCTGTCTTGCTAGTTGTTTGGCATAGGGTGTCCAGCACTGTAGCTTGCTGGTCATTGAGTGAAGCTGGGTCTTGATGTTGAGATGGAGATCTCTGAGAGATTTTTGCCGTTTGGTATTACGTGGAGCTGGGAGGTCTCTTGTCGACCAGTGTCCTGAAGTTGGCTCTCCCACCTCAGAGGCACGGCCCTGAATCATGCCTGGCTGGAGCACCAAGAGCCTTTCGTCCACACGGCTCAGAGCAAAAGGGAGAAAAAATAGAAAGAAAGAAAGAAAGAGGCTATAATATAGTGAAGTAAAATAAAGCTATTGTAAAGCAAAGCTATACAGACAAAATCTCACCGAGAAGCATATACATATACACTCACAAAAAAAAGGAAAAGGGGAAAAATTAATATATCCTGCTCCCAAAGTCCACCTCCTGAATTTGGGATGATTCGTTGTCTATTCAGGTATTCAACAGATGCAGGCACATCAAGTTGTTTGTGGAGTTTTAATCCGCTTCTTCTGAGGCTGCTGGGAGAGATTTCCCCTTCTCTTCCCTGTTCGCACAGCTCCTGGGGTTCAGCTTTGGATTTGGACCCGCCTCTGCGTGTAGGTCGCCTGAGGGCGTCTGTTCCCCGCCCAGACAGGACGGGGTTAAAGGAGCAGCTGCTTCGGGGGCTCCGGCTCACCCAGGCCGCGGGGAGGGAGGGGTACAGAGGAGGCGGGGCGAGCCTGCGGCGTCCGAGGCCGGCGTGACGTTGCACCAGCCTGAGGTGCGCAGTGCGTTCTCCCGGGGAAGTTGTCCCTGGATCCTGGGACGCTGGCAGTGGCGGGCTGCACGGGCTCCCGGGAGGGGCGGTGTGGAGAGTGACACAGGCTTTTTGGAGGCGGCAGCAGCAGCCCCAGCGTCTCATGCCCGTCTCTGGGGTCCGCGCTGATCGCCGCGGCTCATGCCCTTCTCTGGAGTTCGTTTAGGCGGCGCTCTGAATCCCCTCTTCTTGTGCGCAGCGAAACAAAGAGACAAGAAAAAGTCTCTCGCCTCTTCGGCAGCTGCAGACTTTTTCCCGGTCTCCCTCCCAGCCAGCTGTGGTGCGCTAACCCCTTCAGGCTGTGTTCACGCCGCCAACCCCCGTCCTCTCCCTGCGATCCGATGGAAGCCGAGCCTCAGCTCCCAGCCCCGCCCGCCCCGGCGGGGGAGCAGACAAGCCTCTCAGGCTGGTGAGCGCTGCTCGGCGCCGAGCCTCTGTGCGGGAGTCTCTCCGTTTTTTCCTCTGCGCCCCTGTTGCTGTGGGGTCTGCGCTGTTAGCCGCGGCTCGCGCCCTTCTCTGGAGTTTGTTTAGGCGCCGCTCTGAATCCCCTCTCCTTGTGCGCAGCGAAACAAAGAGACAAGAAAAAGTCTCTCGCCTCTTCGGCAGCTGCAGACTTTTTCCCGGTCTCCCTCCCAGCCAGCTGTGGTGCGCTAACCACTTCAGGCTGTGTTCACGCCGCCAACCCCAGTCCTCTCCCTGCCGCCAACCCCAGTCCTCTCCCTGCGATCCAACCGAAGCCCGAGCCTCAGCTCCCAGCCCCGCCCGCCCCGGCGGGGGAGCAGACATGCCTCTCGGGCTGGTGAGTGCTGCTCGGCGCCGAGCCTCCGTGCGGGAACCTCTCCGCTTTGCCCTCCGCACCCCTGTGGCTGCGCTCTCCTCCGTGGCTCCGAAGCTCCCCCCCTCTGCCACCCGCAGTCTCTGCCCGTGAAGGGGCTCCTAGTGCGTGGAAATCTTTCCTCCTTCACAGCTCCCTCCCACTGGTGCAGGTGCCGTCCCTATTCTTTTGTCTCTGTTATTTCTTTTTTCTTTTGCCCTACCCAAGTACGGGGGGAGTTTCTTGCCTTTTTGGAGGTCGGACGTTTTCTGCCAGCGTTCAGTGGGTGTTCTGTAGGAGCAGTTCCACATGTAGATGTATTTCTACTGTATCTGTGGGAAGGAAGGTGATCTCCGCGTCTTACTCTTCCGCCATCTTCTCTCCTCCTCCCACTCAGCATAATTTTTTAAAGATTCATCCAAGATGTTGCTTGTATAAATAGTTCATAGCTCTTTCCTGCTGTGCACCTTTTTACTGTACTATTCCATTATATAGATGGACCAGAGTTTGTTTAACTATTCACTTGTGAGAGACATCTGGGTTGTTTCCAGTCTGGGGCTATGATGAATAAATCTGCTATGAACATTCATGTACAAGATTTTGTGTGAACATTAGATTACATTTCCCTGGAATAAATGCCCAGAAGTACAATCACTGGGTTGTAGGGTGGTTATATTTTTCATTTTCAAAAGGAACTGCCAGACTATTTTCCAGAAAGTTTGTACTATTTGATATCCCCAGCAGAAATCTATGAATCTATGAACCTGGAGAATTCTAGACCTAGGAGTTTCTTTTTGGGGACTTTAAAAAATTATGAATACAATTTCTTTAATAGTTATAGGGTATAATTGTGTAATTAGAATTCCAATCACTGTCTGGGAGACTGACCAATATAATTAAAAATTTATAGATGGTGAGAGAAGTAGAAGGCAATAATAGGAAGAAAAAGAGATTTGCCTTTCATGTAGAAGAAAATGCTTCCCCATCAGAACACTACATATAACTAGGATTATATTGTTTATGCCATATTAGATTATTCTTGTTTGCATAACATTGTAGCATATATATATCTTTTTACATATTGCCAAAATTCTTTACAACATAGTTTTCATAGGTATAGAATATTTTCTGTGTAAATATATTAATTTTATGAATTCTACTATTAATATACTTTGTTATGAGATTTGTATATTACGCTTAATTCTATAATAAACATGTTTATGTAAACATACATATTTTCCTAATTTAAAAATATTTGATGATGCTATAATTATTTGAGGTGGAATTACTAGATCAAAGAGTATGAACCTTGTTATGGTTTTTCATAAATTTGCCAAATCACCTCTCATAAACTTTGCACCACTCTATGTTCTCACAAATAGCATTCGAGAGCATGCTTTAAGCTAAACATTTTAATAAAAGTGAGTATTCTCTTTTTAAAGATAGATCATTTGTTAGGCAGAAAGCAAATATGTCTTATCTATGTGCATTTATTTGATTATAAGCAAGAGTGTAAAAGTGTGAGAATATGATGGCATGTGTGCTGTATTCATTTTATCTTATTTACACTCCTCTGAGCTGTCCTTATTTTTATACCGTAATCATATTTTTTCTTTTGTTTAATTGATTTATACAGGATCTTTATCCATTAAATATTAATCTTAACTAAACATCTGGAGAATAGTATATCTTATTTGTTTTTTAGTGTGACTCAAAATTTTAAAGCTATTTTCTTATGCACAGGCATTTCACATTTTTAAAAGACTTATTGAATTTTTTCTTTGGTAGTTCTTCCTTTGCTTATCTGCACACAGAATTCTCCATAGAGAGAGAAGATAAATAATTACTGATTTTTTCAAGCGTTTTATGATTTTTAGAAATGAATACTTTGAACCAATGATTTTCAAATATTTTGTTCTTAGTATCTGATTACACTCTTAAGATTACTGTTGACTTCAGAGAGCTTTGGTTTATGTGAGTTATACTTCGGCTGTACTGGAAATTAGAGCTGAGATATTTTACAAATATTTATTATAAATTATTTTAAATTATTATTAAAAATAATAATTACTCATTACATGTTAACATAATTGATATTTTTAAGGGAAAATAACTATATTTTCTAAAATAAAAAAATACTGAGAAGAGTGACATTGCTTTAAATTTTTGAAAATCTCTTTAATATCTGACAATGGAAAACAAATTATACTCTGTTTCTGCATTCAATGTACAATCAATTAAATTATGATAGGTTGTTTTGATCAAAGTATTTTATCAGCTTTCTCATTCTAATACCCCATGCACTAACCTCCATCGACCCTATCTGCAAATTAATCTTATATAATTTATACATTCAAACCAAGATTAATAACCATGCACCTTGAGAACAGTGGGCCTTAAGAAGAGAATATACTACGCTCTCATGTCATCTTTACTTTCATATTTAAACATTTTTGGTAGCTGAGAATAAGATCCAAGGCTTCCTATGAGATACCACGGTTTTACAAAGGAAATAAGGTTTTTACTGTAGTAGCACCTTCCTTGATATTTTAACTTTTTCTCTTGATAAATTTTAAGGTGGGACTCCATATTTATTAGCCACTATTTTACATGCATCATGCTTTCTAGTAAATCAGAAGCAACCTGCAGTCCAAAAAGGATTCAATGCTTATCCCAAATTTGGGAGCACAAGGTAGGAGAGAAGTATATTACATGATACTCTGAGCAAAAATAAATTTAAATATCTTTGCCTAAGCGTGAAAGCAACAAAACTCATTTTAAAGCAATACAGTCAGACATGATCATTTCATCCATAATAGGGCAAGTATACAGCTCCATGAGAATAGCAACCCTCAGTATTTCTGTTTTAACAACTTACAGGGGATACGCAAA
Organism: Balaenoptera ricei; assembly: GCF_028023285.1. Classification (NCBI taxonomy): domain Eukaryota; kingdom Metazoa; phylum Chordata; class Mammalia; order Artiodactyla; family Balaenopteridae; genus Balaenoptera; species Balaenoptera ricei. Next base: position 78,273,850 of record NC_082646.1, on the reverse strand, counting down.
AATCTATCATTCCTCCCTAATATATGAAAAACTAAAGAGCAATTTCATAGCAACTTCAGTGCTTTAAAAAAGAAAAAAAATCTAGTCTCACAAAGATAGGTAGTTGGGAAGGGGTGGAGTCTTCTCACAGGCCATTCAGACAATGGTAATTTTTTTTTTTTTGATGCTACAGCAAAACTCAATAAGTTAGTTTCTTAAATGTCAATTGCAGAATAGAATTTGAAGCCATATCAATTAATTTTCATGCTCTGTTATGTCAACATCTATTGATCTTTCGTGCACTTTGAATGGTTCCTTTACTTATACATGATTTTGGAACATAATACATTATTCATTTGGAAAATACTGGTTCACTGGCTTATGTAGATCTTTCAAATTTTGGCACATTCATTGTACCATATCAAAACAATCACAGTCATTATTATTGTAACCGATCTCATCGGAAACTCTTTAAGTATTTGGACACAGGTATTGGTAAGCTCATGATGATAGATACAGGCTTCCCCAAATTCTAATTTTTGCTTGAAAGCGCAAATGTTATTGACAAAATATGTGGCCAGTTGTTTTCCTTGCTGTGACAGGTTCATTTCTTTCATTAACCATAGTTTGTCTGTCAGTTGTTCTTTTGTTGCAGGAGGGGGGACCCCTTCCAGGGCCCGAGAATGGGCTCTTGTCTAACACTTGGAAATGAATTGTCCGAGGAGACACAGGTGCTGATAAAGCAAGAGACTTTATTGGGAAGGGGTGCCCAGACAGAGAGCAGCAGGGTAAGGGAACCCAGGAGAACTGCTCTGCCACGTGGCTCGCAGTCTTGGGTTTTATGGTGATGGGATTAGTTTCTGGGTTGTCTCTGGCCATCACTCTGACTCTGGGTCCTTTCTGGTGGCCATGAAACCGCTCAGCCAAGATGGATTCCAGCGAGGAGGATTCTGGGAGGTTGGTAGGCCATGTGGACTGGCGTCTCCTCTCTCCTTTTGACCTTTCCCGTATTCTTCTGGTTGGTGGTGGCTTGTTAGTTCCGTGTTCCTTACCAGGATCTCCTGTCGTAAAATAACTCATGCAGATTGTTACTGTCTTTGCCTGGCCAGGGCGGGCGGTTTCAGTCAGTGTTTCCCCTAACACTTTCAAGGTACAAATAGTGTCTCATGAAAAAAGCAGCTAATCCAGCTCTCAACTCAAACAATCACAGATATAATTTTCTTCAAAACCACCATGAATTATACTTTAACATGGAGCAAAATGTTTTATGCATATTTTCCATTTGTCACACAGGATATTAAAATGTCTCATTAAAAGGTCAAGATTAAATAAAGTTAATAATTTTTCTACTTCATCAAGGACATTCTTAGGTGAAATTGGCTTTTTCCTTTTTCCCTTACTGGTGTATTGCAATGAGGAATACAATGACTTCTGTTATAATTGGTGCTGCTGCCTTCATCTATGCTGAACATCAGCATTTTACCTACTATCGCTTTTGCAGCATCAGTGCAAATGTCAACACAGTGGAAAAAAAGCTAATTAACAAACTTTTTCTTTATATTTTTTTCTTCTTTTAAATTTTTTTTCTTTTTTAACCTCATGGATCCCTGAAAAAGTCTCAGAAACCTCCAGGTTTTATGAGACAACAATTTGAGAACTGCTATTTTAAACTATTTGGAATATTTACTGTATTATTGTACAGGAAGACTGCATTTTTTCAGAATACTTAACCAATTTCCCTAGTTTTCCCAAGTGACTAGAATAAATTATAAGTAAAGTATATAAGTAATATATATATAGTGAGAGAGAGAGAGAGTCTTTTTCTGTGCTATCAATTGATTTGTTCACTATTCTCCATCAGCATTACAGTTTTAATTACTTACCTTTCAAAATGTCTTTAAAATCCAGTGGGAGCAAGAAACCAATTATAACTCTTTTTTTAAAAAAATGTCAAAAGTGGTTTTATGTGCTTAATCACCCAAGAAAAATAAAAATTATTTTCATGCCCACAAAACAAAACAAAATAATTCTAATTATAGTTGAGTGAAATTGATCTTTGTATAAGGAAATATTTAACCTACTCAGAAGCACAGTTTTTATTGATTATAAACAAATTTAAAAATTAACTTGAAAAGAATTTAAAGTTGTATAATATTATGATTTTTCTTGGGATGATTGCTTCTCCTTTGTATGAGTCTACCTTTATACCTCTTAATAAGTATAGTTTTCAACATATAATTCCTGCATGTTTCATATTACTGTAATTATTTGTATATCTCTCCACTATTGTTAAGATTATTATTTTTTCTATTTCTTCTAACTCTCTGTTGCTAGTGTAAAGTCTTTTTATTTTTAGGCATAGATTTTATTTCATTTTAGGTATTGAAGAATCTTATAATTGTCATCCTGTTGGTTTTATTGAGTTATAAGAAGACAATGAAATCTCCTGAAAGTAGTGATAATTCTTTCTGTAGTTTTAGAAAAGTTTGAAGGAAAAAGAGAGATAATTTTATTGCTTCTTACCTGTATTATATCTTACTTTACCTTTAAAACCTCTAATAGTGTTAAGTAATATGATTATTCTTTGCGATTTTTCTAGAAGTACCTCTAGTGTTTCATCATTAACCAAGAGATTGATAGTTTGAGAAAAAAAAATCTTTGTTTCACCATGGAAGTATCTTCAGTCTAAAAATGGAGATGTACATTACATTAAAGAAAAAAATATGTTTCTAGATATAACTTGATTGAATCTTTATATTTTGAAGATAGTTTCCCCAAATATGCAAGAAAATGATTGATTAGGTTAATGTTAGGTGGATCCCAAATTCTTCCTATGCAAACACAGTCAGAAAACAAAGGAGCTCCATTTACAAAACTATGAAGGAAAGTGTTTTTGACTCCACAATTCTATACCTAGCTAAATGGCTGTTTATGCAGTTAGCAATGCCTTCTACAATGCATCAGATATTTTCTAAATCTCTTCTTTTTAAATTTTTCTGAACTTTTAAATTTCATGAAATAAGTATATTTCAGTGTAACATCACTACTTTGACACTTCAGAGAATCTTCTTTGAACTGCAGATTCTTTTCATGTTTCTGGAATTTTTCCCTGTTTATGCATCCTCACAGATCTCTATTTGCCTTGTAGTGGCTTATAGTAAAGTAGAAGCTGAATTTATTTCTGATATAGGAGTTTGCAAAAATCTTTCACCTGCTAGATTCAGAATCAAAAGGGAGTATTTAGTCAATTATTAATGTGGAGAACCAGCAGCTGCAGGAGTAAAATGGTATCAACAATTCCGAAAAAGAGCCCTAATGCTGGATCGTATTCTCTGCATAGCGTGGCTGTTTGTACCAAAAGGAAAACTCGGTGTTCTCCCACGCAGCTGGCAGCATCCCAGTGCCGCTGGTCAACCCAAAGAAGAGATATGTTAACTATGGACTTTGGGTGATAATGAAGTGTCAATATATTTAGGTTCATCAGTTTGTAACAAATGTACCACTCTAGTGCGGGATTTTGAAAGGGGGGGAGTCTGTGCATATGTGTGGGTCTGTAGGAAGTCTGTGTGCTTTCCACTCTATACTATTGTGAACCAAAAACTGCTCTAAAAATAGGCTATTAAGGCCCAAAACAAAACAAACAAACAAAAACAAAGAAAAAGTGCTCCTGCCACAACTGGAAGAATTCCCTTGGAGCTCACATTGTAGGTCCTAACAAACCAAATGATAATGTTTATCATCATGCCATCACACCCATTGTTTTTAATCTTTAAAATATGAGTGCAAGAGTAGAAATCTAGGATCAACAAACAATGTAGAGCCAGAGAACAAACATGAAAATGAGTGATTTAGTGTGAAAAATATACAAAACTGATTGGTCTTGCCTCCTTAACCAGGGTTACCTTATACAACCATGTGAGTTATACAATGTAAAGAGAGTTGTTGAGCACAACAGCCCTAAGAATTTGCGGAAAACAATTGAGAGATAACATTGCATTTTGTGAGAGAGGTTAACATGGAAGACTTGAACATCCTCCAGTCTAAGGAGTTTGAGCAAAATGTATCAAGAAAGCTTAGAGATTACTGAGTAGGAGAATGGCCTGCTGATAGTGGGCTTGCAACTTTTGTATAGATCACACTATACACGGGAAAACTTGAGGCAGGGCAATCCAACATCTCATTCCACAGCAGGCACTCTCATCCTGCCTTCAGATGCTGCTAGTGTTCAGCTGCCAGTTGCAGCTCTATTCAGTCATGAAGAGCAGTCCTGCCCAGGGACAAGCTGATTTCTGCTTTTATTCCACACTCTATATGATGGTCATTATTATTCAAACTAGTGAGCACCACCAGAATTAGAATAGTTTTGCCTGTCCTGAGATGATGCATACAACCAAGCCTATTCTTTCACTTGCCTTTAATAAGTGAGAAGAAAAATAAAAGTTTCAGTTACTGATGAGCAAATTAAGAAGTGCTCCATAAGACATTCTCAATTGTTTCATTTTCCATCAATTGTATTCCCATCAATACTTGACACTTTCCACTACTTGATAATGAAAGTATCAAATATTCAAGCCTAATTCATTATTCATTCATTTTCTTATTCATATACTTACTAAGTAACTGCCTATTAAGTAATTACTATATGTCAGGAGAGCTCTAGGTACTGGGATAAAGCCATGAAAAAATGGACAAAAATCGTTGCCTTCATGGAACATACATGTTTCTTTTCTTTCTCCCTCCCTTGTTTTTCTTTGTTACTTCCTTTTTTCATTTTTTCCATTCTTTCTTCCTTTATAATTTTATTGTCTTCTTTATTAAAACACAAAAAGTAATGCAACTACTAAAATAGATACAATTAAAATGTATACAATTAAATAGGAATGTGAACAGAAATGTCTGTTTCAGTTAGAATATAGGAGGACACATAAAAACCTTCATTCCTGTGGCAACAACAAGAAAAGCACAGCAAAATAAAAATCGTATTTTTCTATAGAGCTAGTTAAGTGTGGTAGATGCAAAGAAGCTTGCTGAACTAAGTACCCACAAGATAAAAGCCTTTCATAGGTGTCAAGAAGTCATTCAGCATTCATATTGGTGGCAGTGAATGCCTGGGCTAGGTGCAGATTGACAGATGAGTGGACATGCCATAGCGAGACTGAGCATTAGATTATAGTATGGGCTAGTGGAATGGACTAGTCCCTTGAAGAAGCCCAAACACAAAAATTAATCACTCAGCAGAACAATTCTTCCCTCTATTGCACCCGCTACAAGATTTTGTTGAGAAAGTGGCAGTGGAAAAGGAACTGGAAACCAGAAAGAAATCAGGTACTTCAGCATATTCTTCTAGTGCTCAGATTCAGACTCACTTCCAGAATTGAATTCAAAAGAAACCAACATTATCTGAAACTGAAGACCAAGCCTCATCCTCAAAGTTAACAAGATAACAAGGGCATTGCAGGCAACATAGTAAGTAGCGGTTGAGCTAATCACAGATGGACTCAGTATAATTAAAACTATGGCCCAGCCCAGTTTAACTCAACTCTAAGACAAATCAGAATGAGCAGCTTCTCATCATAACTGCCACAGAACAAAGATTAACAGTCTCGTCGAAATAAAACAAAACAAAGCAAAATGTTACACTTCATTGTACAGTGTTCTTTAGTATGTTCAGAATACAATAAAAATTATTAAACATGCAAAGAAGGATGAAAATTTGATCTATAATCAAATAAAGATAGTAAATAGAAATTGGAAATCCAAATGCCCATCAACAGAAGGATAAATAAACAAACTGTGGTATATTCTTATAATAGAATACTACTAACACTAAAAGGAACAAATTATGATATGTGTAACAACACTAATACTTCTCAGATTTGCTATGTTGAACAAAAGAAGTCAGGCACAGAAGAATATATGTTGCATGATTCCACCCATATAAAGTTTTCAAATAGGCAAATCTATCTTTTGGTGCTAGAAATCAGAACAGAGACTACCTATTTGGGTAGGGGGAGAGTGAATTGACTAGAAAGTGACATGAAAAACTTTTGGGGTTGATGGAAATATATATCTTGCTTTGGATGTGGGGTTATGTGTATGTATGCATTTGTCAAATTCACTGAAATATGCATTTAGCAAGTCTGTTTCACTGTTCTTAAAATTGAAAAATAAATAATATAGATAAAAATAAAACTTAAAAATCAGTGCCAGTAAAAGTAAATTTATAAGACAAGAAGGATAACACTGGTAAAAAAACCAAAAAAATAGAATTCAGATAGATAAGCTTTGTCCTAATTACTAAAATTAGGTCACAAATTATTATGGAAGTTGTGGGTTTTATCTGCCTATTTCTGCTTAGAATACTCTATTGGGACTTGCAGATAGAAGAGAAGGCAGCACACTGCTGTTTGGCCTTGTTGGTCTACTCAGGAGTCTGCTCTGATTCTGAGGAATCTCTTTCCATTCCCATCATGCCCTAAATCTACAGGGTGGCCTTCCATCTGTATGGTCTTTCTCCTGTGTCCTTATGGACCCTACAATTGTTTTTCCAAAGATCTATTGTCTCACATGTGACTCACTTTCCTTTTCCAAAGCTTTAGCTATTTTCAGGAACCTACAGTAATAATTGCTCTTTTTTAATTTAAAAAGACAAGTTAATAACATGAATAATACTTCAATAGACTTTTTTCAGTCTAGTTTTTTTTTAAACAGGGATTCACAATGAGCACAGTACACAGCATAACTGAAAGACAACAAGAAAGAATCTGAATGAATGCAGGTAGCGAGCAGAAGGAAAATTTTGCCAACACAATTTCCTCCAATTTAAGAGGCCAGTGAAGTGTCATTGATGGAACACTTCGGGGTATTCATAATTGTGCTAATTAATGTTTTAAAATTGAAATTGCTATGGTTCTTAGAAGCAAATAATAGAGTCCATTCTTACCAGGTTAAGGAGAAATGAATTTCTTGAGGGGCATTAGTACTTTATAAAATTACTGGAAGAGTCGGAGTGAAAAACTCAAGTCTAATCTTTCCACATTCCAAGACGGAGAAGCTGCCGCCTCCTTCACATCAGTTTAGAAACACTCTTCCTCTGCTCCTTTTCGTGTTGACCTGAGCTCAGCCTGTTTCCCTCTGTTGTTTGCCTCTGAATAAAAATCTGGGTTGGGAGTGCCTTACTGGCAGAAACTAAGTCATATGCTTGCATTCTAGCTGTTGAGGTAGCCTGGGAAATAGAGTCTTGCTTTTCTTTTAACTTAAGCTTGGGCTGTGATGATACACAATATAGCAAAGTACTAAAATTTAGAGAGGGTATTCAAACGTCTTTGGTAAGATAGATGTCTACTACAAATACATTCTCTTATTTCATGCTTGCAAGACCCTATTTTTGTCTCCATTTTCCTAAAGGTAAAGAAATGGTGGCTTTGAGAAATTAAATAATATGCTCAAGAGCACATAAGTAGACACATGGAACAAGATGTGAACTCAAGTCTGTTCACAATGTGAACACAATTCTGGGACAAGAGCCTGAACATCTCATTCTGGTCTTAGTTAAACAGTAACATTTCTTTTAGGTTTTAATCTACCAGTTGTTTTTTTTTTTTTTTTTTTTAAGTACTGTTCAAACTACTCTTTTTTTTTTTTTTTTTTTTTAATTATTTATTTATTTATTTATGGCTGTGTTGGTCTTCATTTCTGTGTGAGGGCCCTCTCCAGTTGCGGCGAGCGGGGGCCACTCTTCATCGCGGTGCGCGGGCCTCTCACTATCGTGGCCTCTCTTGTTGCGGAGCACAGGCTCCAGACGCGCAGGCTCAGTAGTTGTGGCTCACGGGCCCAGTTGCTCCGCGGCATGCGGGATCCTCCCAGACCAGGGCTCGAACGCGTGTCCCCCGCATTAGCAGGCAGACTCTCAACCACTGCGCCACCAGGGAAGCCCCCCTACCAGTTGTTTTTATTTTTAATTTTTTTTAAAGCTGATTTCTTAGTTAAAGGAAGGAACTGGATGATGAATGCTGGGGACATTTCTTACATTCCAAAAGTAAGAGCCCTAGCAACTCAATAAAGCCTAGATGTACAGATTTTCAAGTCCAAATTGGTGCTAAATTAGGGCCACTTCATTAATCTTCACTTTTAAGGATTGAACAGACTTTATTTCTGTAGTGGAAGAAGTAATTTTTATTTCCTAGACACACAGTTGGACTGAAATAATTCACTATAGTGGAATACTGTAATCAAAAATTACCTTGCTACATGACTAATCTTTCTGATTTTTTCCCCGGTTCTAACTCCAGGGTTGCAAAAGTAACCTTTTGTACTTTTTCTAGAAATTAGTGAGTCTTTGTCCTGCCTTAGAACAAGGATCCAATTACTCAGGACTCTATTTTCCTTTAATACTAGTGCTTGGTATCTCAAGCATGTTCTGTTATCTAGAGGATGTTTCTATTTTCTATATTGATAAAACAAAAATATTTACTCAAAATCTTCTCCAATGATCAAAAGCTTCTCACGTGATTGTTGGGTAAGATTTATTCTTTAAGGGCTTCATGATTTTCCTCAAAAACAAAAGCTCTTACTCTTTGGCAGAGCTTGGCATCAGTTAACTCCATATTAGATAAAGTAGAATGTAGGAAAGACCTTAGCCATTACTAAGAATAGAGCAGATCTTTTAATTTAGGGATAATCTTTGCATTTTCTCTATTTTATGCTTTGAACAATGTCTAGAAAGAGAAAAAGAATTGGACTTAAGTCAGAAGACTTGAGTTCATAAGTACAGTACTTACGTGCCTTTGAATAACTTGCTTAAAGTCTCCAGGTGTAGGTTTCCTCAAATGATACATGTGCAGAATAAAACTAGTCTTACTGTGAAGTTGGACCACAAGTGACTGTGTTAGTGAAAGTACTTATGTGTCCTCCTGCAATTTTCTTCTCAGCATCTGCTATTATCTACAGCATCAGAATTATTCTTGCTCTACTGGATCATGTGAAAGAGAGAGAGAGAGAAATAATACTAATAATAATAAGGAAGAGGAGAAGGAGAGGGAGAAAGGAGGAAGGAAGGAAGGAAGGAAAGAAGGAAGGAGGGAAGGAAGGAAAGAGGGAAGGAAGAAAGGGAAGGAGGGAGGAAGGGAGGACCCACTCTACGTTGACCCCACATCCCACATTTCTCATCAGGTAACATTCATTACTGGGTTCCGGCACCCTGGCCTACTTGCTGTATTGAACACATTGAGCATGGTCCCCTTCTCAAAGTGATGCACTTGATAGTCCATCTTCCTGGAAGGCTTTTTCTCTCTACAATCTCTTGCTGACTGTTTAACCTAATTTAGGTCTCTGTCTAAAGATTGCCTCTGCTTGGAGACTGTATCTGATAATCAATGTCTGTTTTATTTTGTTCTCACACATTGGTTACCACCAGACAATGTATTATATATTATTTGCTTATTTTCTATTTCCCCCATTAGACACTAAGCTCCACTAGGCATGAGCTTTTTAAATTGTGTTCATTACCATATCCCCCAGTAGCTCAAACAACACTTGGCACATTGTTGGAAGTTAATAAGCATTTATTGAATAAATGACTGGATTTAGTTAATAAAATTAATAGATTTAAAATTCCGTGAGTTTTCAACTGCATATTAGTTAATGCCTTGGTAAATTCTGGATCTGGGTCAGCGGTAATTTCTTTACTCATCTCTCTGCCAACTTGATAATGAATACATCTATTTTACTTAAAATATTTTATAAAGATGCCAGTCTGACTCCTGGTATGGGGCTTCATGTAAAACCACACAGTAAGAAAATTTTTTCTATGATTTTTCAAAAGTTTATCACAATTAAAACTTGACAGTCTAGTATGCCATTCCTAAACATTTGCTAAACAAATCTATTAATTAATCCATGCCAAGGTGTTATGGGGGATTAGTGTTACCGCTCTTAGGTAACTAGCTTGCAAATTAAAATAGCTGTACCTTAATTTGCTTCTTTACTCAGTGATTCCTGACTTTGCTACAGAGTGATAGCACCTAGAGAACTTAAAAAAATCCCCATGCCCAGGTTGCACCACATAACAAATCAGAATGTCTGAGGGTGGTAGTCAGGTACCAGTATTTTTTAAAATCCCAAATCAATCCTAATGTACAGCAAAGATCACTTCCTTAACACAAATGAATGGAAGTTTCTAACACCAGAGAAAAATTAGTGATTTGTGTCTCTGTTTTCTCCTAGAAAGGCCCACACTTCACCATGTTCATGGTTCTCACATAAGAGCTAGTCCTCCTCTTCTCCCTGGAAAGCACAGCATACACACAACATATACCTTGTATATAATTTAAGTGAGACCTTATGGGCATACTCTATAGGCTCCTGCCTTTAGACTTCAATTCCCATTGGTCCTTCTGAATGGAATGTTCTTCTTACAGTCTCTACCTGTTGATATCCATCTTTTAAAGCCTTGTAAAAAATGGTACCTCCTATTTGATATCTCTTTCCCTATTGGAATTGATCTTCCCATAGTCAGTCTACCCATTAATCTTTCTCTTGTTCCTCCTTTATTACAGTCTGGTTTCCATCACTAATTTGGATACATCACCTTGCTTAGGCTGTGATTTAATCATCTGTTAAATAAGAGGGTTGGGACTTGAACTTGCAAGACTCTCAGCTCTCTTCTTGCTCAGAATTACTATGAATTCTTGTATCCTACACACTCTCCTAGAAACAACAACTTTTATCATTACCATGTATCTTGAGTGTACAACACACTAGTTTTAAGCTGATAATGGCTTTTTGGCTTCCGAGCTGTCAGAAGTAGAACAATTCCACATACACATACTTCTTTTCCTGAAAAATAGCAATCATAACTCTGATGATATTTAATATAAATGTGTGTGTATACCTCTACATATACCATATGTATATATAACATATATATACCTACACGTACTAAATATATATTCTATATAATATGTATATAAGCATATATGTTTTATGTACTATAAAACAATTTGCATGACATTTTTGTGTGTGTGTTTTTCCATTTTATTCATCTTAACAACATACAAAGTAGGTAGGCAAGTAAGTGGTATACCATATTGCAAAACAAAGACTCAAAAAGGTCAAGTGATTTGCCCAAGGCTTCACGTAAGTTACATGACAAGGCTCTATCTGAAATAGATGTCTTCTGCTTCCTTAGTTCATTGTTCTTTCTATTCCCTCAGAGTTATCTCTGTATTTATAATATTACAAGAGAATAAGTAAGACCTCCTCACGCTGTGGAGTCCATTGTCTGTTGTTTTTCCTCAGACTTGGGAAAGTAAGCCCCCTCGCCCCCCCACCAAATGTCAAGGTTTTGGAGCTCTGCTTATGTGTGACCAGCTAGCAGGAACTAAAGTCATGCAGTATTTGTGTGACCTCCATTTACTGATAAATATCTAAGCCGGGGAAAGTGTCCTTCTGCTTTCTATGACAAATCAAGCATATCTGACACCAACTATTCTTCTCTGTCAGGCATTTCACAGCTCATGCCTCAGAAATCCAAATTCCTGTCATCCCTCAACAATCTCCCAGCAAGGCACTTTGTTTTCAAGTTAGCAGTGATGTAGATGTTTCCTAAAAGGAGAATGGCTAGTTACGCTAAGTGGATTATGTAGAAGAGAAAGAGAGGACCCTTTGAACAACTTCTATTACACTGACATCGGATTTTAACCTTTATAAAGTGATCTCTTATCCATTATCCTCATTCAGTAAAGGAGGAAACTAAGGCCTCAGGAGTTAAATGCACAGTCATAAGATCAGAAATGGTGGAGCCAGGACAATTATCCATGTTTTCTGGTAGCTAATCTAATTCAGAAGAAAATGATGAATTGCCCATCCCACTCCATTCCAGTGATGAAGAGGAATTTTTTCTCTGACTTTGCTCTCTTCTGGGCTTATACTGAAGTCTTTCCAATCAAAGACTTGGGGTACTCTATATCCAAATGCAACTAGAAAAATGTGCCTAAATCAAGAAACTTCAGGGTCAGCTAGTGCTTTTGCCTAATCTTAACTGCCATTTTTGTACTTTTCTTGTTTTACTTTTTAATCCTTTATTTGGACAACCACTAAGTATAGGTGTATAAGCTTTGTCTAAATGTTGATTGTTAAATATAGATGAGGAGGAGGAAGGTAGGTGTGAGTATAAAGGAGTGTATAAGGGAGCCTTGTGATGGAACATTTCTACATCTTGATTGTGGTGATGGTTACATGAATATTAGATCCATGAATTATATCAATGTTCATTTTCTGGTTTGATACTTACTATATTATACAAGGTGGTATCACTGGGGGAAACTGAGTGAAGAGTACATAAGAACTTCCTGTGAATCTGTAGTTATTCAAAATTTTTACAAAACTAAACATAGATGATGAATGAGTTCCCAATGTAAACAATGATAATAATAATAATTAGATAGTTAAGCCTTGAAAATCTTGGGATGTCTTCCTGTCATTAGGAGGATCGAGTTGATATGTAGTAGATGGAGTTCTCTGCTTAAAGCTGACTCTGAGTGTTTTTCTGGCTCTACTGGCTAGTATAGAGCTGCAGAAATAAGCTGCTGGGCTCAAATCCAGGCTCTGCTGCTTACTAGATACGCAGCTTCAGGGAATTTACTTTGCTCCTCTGCATCTCAATTTCCCCATCCATAAAATGGGGTTATAAATGTATCTTTCCCACAGAGTTATTGTATGGCATAAATAAGTAATCATATTACAAAATATAAATATATCAAATCAGCACATTGTATACCTTAAACTTACACATGTTATATATCAATTATATCTCAATGAAAAAAATAAGTCATTATATGTAAAGTACTTGAAGTAATTATATATATTATATACATATATTTCAAGGAAAGTTAGCTTTGATTATCATTGTTTTAACTGTGTTTCCCTGAGTAGAATGAATGTTGTAGTATTTTTGTTTTGAATAGAAGAGTTCGGGAATTATCCTGAGTGTTCAAGGAGTTTTCCTCAATTTCACTGAAACAACAGATCCTTGGTCCTACATAGGCCTTCTAAGGCACTCTGGAGCTAAAACACACTTGGAGGCGGAGCATGCATAAGGATCTAAGGGGTACCCAGTGGAGTTGGATCAGCCTCTCCTGTACCTGAGAAGATTCATTGTATTTGATCCTTTTTCTACATTAAAGCATCCAAGTCCCCTTTAGAAGGACATATAGTACATTAAACATTGTCTTCATTTCCAACTGAGATAGTGAATAGGGATAATATGCACAAATAAATATGTAGAGATTATAAGATTACGTATAGTTTTTTTTATCACAAAAGTTTTAACACTTCATCAGGAAATATTTGGTCCTGTATTAGCTAATGCCACTGATTAGTATCTCTTTGGAAAGTGGTGATGAGTGATAAAGAAAATAATTGGAGTTTGAAAAATATTCTTGGAGGATAGAGAGGTAGTGTTACCTTGAAGTGCCCTGGGATGTTGCTCTTCAGCCAGATACGTTAGGGAAGAATGTTGATGTGAAAATGAATGGGCATTAGAGGGTAGAAGTAGCATGGTTGGTGGAAAGGCACTGGTCTGGGACTCAAGAAATCTGTTTTTGAATCCTCCCTATGCTACTTACCTATAAGTACAACAATCTTAGATCAGTTACATGACCTTTATAACTTAGTATTATTATCTATGTAGTGAGAACAATAAGATCTACCCACCACATATTGTGAAATTAAATGTTTCAGCTTGTGAAACAATGAATGGGAATTTGCTTTGTGGACTATTGAATGTTTCTTTATCCTAGGATTTCCTTAATCACTTTTGCTCAGACACATTCTCCTTAATATAACAACACAGATTCCCACATTACTCCATGTAGAGAACCTCTAAATTTTTTCACTAGAGGTGACTTTAAAATCTGTTCCTAATGATAAATGTCTCAAATTGGTAATTGGCTAGCTCAACTTAAGAGAATATTATCCTCTTGTATCTCCTAGTTAATTCTGTAGGAGGATGATTTTGTTTTGAAAACTCTTTTAATATTCACTACAAATAAGTCAGATAATGCTTATTTACATTTTACACATGGGGAAAATAACATTCAGGTAAGGTAAGCTACTCATAATCACACAGCTGATAAATAGTTGATTTATGTTCTTATCAATCTGGCTGCAAATCCTATTATCTCCCCACTGTTCTATAAAGTAGAGGTGGTATAGATTCCACCAGTGTCCCATCTTTACTCAAATTATCTCAAGTCAAACAAAAATACCTGGGACAGAATGGTACTTGCAAAGATTACAAATATTAAGACACAGAATATAAAATAAATTTTTACATGTTTAAAAAATGGAATAAAGGACTAAAATGAAGTTACAGCACAAAATTTTAAAAGAACCATGTAGGCAGTCACTACCCTAATCAAATGACCAAATTAACATTACTATACATAAAATGTCAATACTATCATGTCTCCCCTAATAAAAATTGAAATCACAACATCACTTCTTAGTATTCTCACCAAAAATGTGCAACACGATCTGATGTACAAAAATGTACAATTTGATCAAATTGTGAGAAAATGTCAGAAAAATCCAAATTGAGGACATTCTACAAAATAACTGGCTAGTATTCTTCAAAAGTGTCAGGTCATGAAAGAAAAACTGACAAACTGTCACAGATTGGAGAATACTAAGACTAAATTAAAACTAAATGCTATGTGGAATCCTGGATTGGATCCTAGAACATAAAAGGGACGTTAGCAGAAATGCTAGTTAAATAAAATTTGAATAAAGTCTGTAGGTTTGTTAAGAGTTGTGTATCAATGTGAATTTCCTAGTTTTAATAATTGTACTGTTGATATATAAGACATTAACATTAGGGGAGGCTGGGTAAAAGAACTCTTTTGTGAGTTCTTTTGTGAGAACTCTTTTGTGAGAACTCTTTGTGTTACCTTTGCAACTTTTCTTTAAATCTAAAATTATTCCAACATAAAATTTGAGAAAAAGATTAAAAATATATTTAAAAATCATCAAATAGAATTTTTAGAAATGAAAAATTGTACATGAAATTAAAAACTCACTGGACCCACAATCATTTTCTGGTACACTTAAGGTATGTTCATTCATTATTTGTAAATTTTACTTCAGGACAAATAACAAAACCTATAAATAAATATTAAATTTTAATTAATGATATGCAGGACAGAGTATTTAGGTGGAAGTGTATTTATGTCTGTAACTTTCATAGTAATATATAAAGAAAATAAGATGATGGTTAAATGGATAGTATAATAGAAATGTGACAATGTAAATATAGCAAAATGAAGACAGAATCTAATTCTGGGTATGTGGGTATTCACTGTAAAATTCTCCCAACTTGTGGAAGTTTAAGAATTTTTACAATAAAATGTTGGAAAAAATCAAAGGATAGTTTAAATAAGAAATTAGTTTAAAAGTTTGAATAAGATTTTAATAAGAAAAAAGTTTAAATAAAAAAGCAGGCATATCTGAAGAAATAAAAATTATGAAAGATTGATTAATAGATGTGGAGGGTAAACTAAGTCTAATATAGAACTAACTGGAATTCTGAAAGAAGAGAGAACTGGGTACAAGCAATATTTGAGGAGATTATGGTTAAACATTTTCCAGAACTGATAATGGAAAACAATCAATATTCTATTCCATGTGGGATAAAGACCAGTAAATCCCTAGTAGGATTAAACAAAGAATGAAAGAAAAGAAACACAATCACACACTTAAGTGAAGCTTCAGAAAACCAAGGAAAAAGAGTGGATCTTAAAAAACAGCCAGAGATTTAAGACAACAAAAATTTGAATGAAACAAAACAAAACAAAAAACAGATCACCTTCAAAGGACTGACACAGACTGAGAGCTGATTTTTCAATAGGAAGAATGAATGCCAGAATAATATTTTCAATGTGTTGAGAGAAAATAAGTCCCAACACATTTTTCTTTTCCTCACCAAAAATGTATTTCAAGAATAAGAGCAAAATACAGACTTTCTAGGTAAGGAAAACCTGAAGGCATTTGATCTGGTTAATTATTGCTGCATAATAAATTATCCCAAAACATAGTGACCTAAAACAACAGCCATTTGATTATATCACATAGTTTTTGTGGATCAGGAATAGGATGGGGCTAGAATGATTCTTCTATCACCAAATGGGGCCAGTTGGTGATATTTACCTTGTGGCTGAGCAGGTCTGAGGGGTCCAGGAGACTTCTCTCATGTTCCTGGTGCATTTAGGGTACAAGTGGGACTGGAAAACCAAGCTTAGCCAGACCACACCTCTCTCCATGTAATCCTCCTGCCCTCTCCATGTGGTCTCTCTAGCAGGGTAGGCATACTTCCTTCATGTCAGCTTAGAGCTCTCAGAGACCATGGCAGAAAGAAGGCTCCAGTTCTTGAAAATGCCCAGAACTGGCATGGTATCACTTCTACCACATTCTACTGAACAGAGTTGTCAGAGGCCAGCCCAGGTCCAAGGGAGGAAAATTAATTTCACTTCTCCACAGGAGGAATATGAAAGAATTTGCAGCCATCTTCATTTCACCACTGACTTCAGGCAGAAACAACTAGATTCCAGATGTACAGTCAGAGCTATAAAAAGGAATCCTGTACAGAGAAACTGATAATATCTCGGTAAATCTAAGTAAGCACCCACAATATGAAACAATAATAGTGTTGTCATGCTTGTAAAAAGGAAAAAGAGAAAAACTCTAAAATATACAACAAAAGGAATATATAAGTAGGAAGAGGATGAAAAGAATTTAAATATTCTGGAGGTCTTTTTATTATTCAAAAGGAAGAAAAAGATGTTGATTAACCTAACCATAGGCTTTCAGAAAGGAAGTGTGCCTTTGTGAAAAACTTCAGGGTAACTACTAAAATACTAGAAATAGGTTGTATAGCTCTTGATGAGTAGAGGAAAAAAAGATTGAGAAGAAATTTAGTTAATGCAAGATAAAGGAAGAAAAGCAGAAAATTGCAAAAAGGGGACAAATAGAAAACAGAACGTAAGATGGAAAACATATCCAACTATGTCACTAATTATAATAAATGTGCATGAACTAATTATGTTACTTAAAAGTCTATACATTGTTTATAAGAAACACAACTAAAACACAATAATAAAAATAGTTAAATATACACAAATAATTTCATTTCCCTGTAATGGTAATATATAGCTTAAAAATATAATTTACTAAAAAGATACAATTTACATTAACAATAAATACATAAAGTTTTAAAAAATAAGCCTAATATAAATTGATCAAAATATTTACAGGGGAACACTATAAATTTTTAGTTAAAGACTTTTAAAAAGACCTCCAATTATTTATTGGAGACCTTTACCACATTCTTCAAATGGAGGTACAATTTCTCCCAAATTCATTCATAAATTCAGTGTAATCCCAATAAAAATCCCAAGAGATTTGTTCTTGTTTGTTTGTTTGTTTGTTTTTAACTTTGTAGGTGATCCTAAAATTTAAATTAATGATCAAAGGGCCAGGAAGAATCAAAGGACTCCTGAAAAAGATGGAAGAGTTTATGGTTCAGAAAGCTAATCCTTCTAAATGTCACAACTTATAAAACATTAGTAATTGTGTCAATATGATAGTGGCACAAAGATAGATAAAATCACTATCAATGGAACCCAACAGCAGATGGAAACTTACTTTGTAATTGGCAGAAACCACAAGGTCACAGTAGAGTTCCTAGTGCTCTGGCTTTAAGAGATCTGGGTGCTCCAGATCCATCAGTTCTTCTCAGGCTTCTGCATCACCATTGGCTGGACCAAAGATGAGGCCAGGAAATTTTGTATGCTCCTGGAAAAACACTTCTAACACCGCTCCCTATTATTCATACCCTCAGTATCAAGAATCAGTGAGTAAACAGAAACTGTCCTAGATGTTTAAAAAGAGGAGATATGTAACATAGGGAAATTCTTACAAATAAGTCAGAAGGATTGAAAGTCTAATTCCCAAGTTGTCATCACACACACACACACACACACACACACACGCAAATCAAAAACAAAAAACTTGCTCGTCCTGAATCATTATCCATCACTGTAAATGGCACCTAATTATCCAGCTGTCCTGGCCAAAATCCTCGAAGCCATCCTTTCTCTCTTCCTTTCCCACCTCACATCAAATCTACTGACAAAAACCTGTTGCCTCTACCTTCAAAATTTATGCAGAATCCAGCTAATTCTCACCACATCCTCTGTTACCTCCCTGGTTTAAGCCTTTGTTTTTGAACAGGCTGTACTCCCTGCTACTGCCCCTGCCCACCAACAATGTGTTCTCAACACAGCAGCCAGAGACTTGTAGACATTAGTGCTATGCACCAGATACTCTACCATGTGCATGGTTGAACTTCTCTGTCCCCTTGAAACCTAAATTACCATGTCATTTAAGTTGGCTGATGAAATGAGAATGGAAATGATGTGGTCACTTCTAGATGAATGGAAGCTCTAGCGGTTGGTGCTTGTTTTGACTGGTCTTTGTTTCTCTCACTGTGATGAGAGCTAGTAGCACTCCCAATGGTAGCTACTCTGCCAGCCTGGGTCCTGAAGTGAGAATGTGGATCATAGTACCCAGCTGCCTTGCAATGAGTGTAACACAGGCAAGAATTAAACATTCATGGTGTGAGGCCACTGAGAACATGTGGTTATTTATTGCTAAATTACAACATACATGATTGATTCTGATTGTTTGATACAGTGATCTTTTGATCACTGATCAATACAATGAACCATTCAAAAATGTAATTCAGGGCTTCCCTGGTGGCGCAGTGGTTGAGAGTCTGCCTGCCAATGCAGGGGACACGGGTTCGAGCCCTGGTCTGGGAAGATCCCACATGTCGCGGAGCAACTAGGCCCGTGAGCCACAGTTGCTGAGCCTGCGCGTCTGGAGCCTGTGCTCCGCAACAAGAGAGGCCGCGATAGTGAGAGGCCCGTGCACCGCGATGAAGAGTGGCCCCCGCTTGCCGCAACAAGAGGGAGTCCTCGCACAGAAACGAAGACCCAACGCAGCCATAAATAAATAAAAAAAAAAAAATTAAAAAAAAAATGTAATTCAGATCATGTCATACTTCAAAGGCTTCCTGTCTGATAAACTTGGCCCCTTGTTCCCTCTCTGAACTCATCTTTTAACTTCTGCTTGATTACACTTTCCAGACTGATCTTCTGAACACACCAGGCATACTTCTGCCTCAAGAATTTTGCAGTTGCTCTTCCCTTTATCTGAAATGTACCCCCTGCCCCAGATATTCACATGAATTGTTCCTTAACTTTCTTCAAATCTTTCCTCTAATGCTAGCTTCTTAGTATAGCCTTTCCTGATAATTCCATTAAAAATTCACCCCAGCCCCACTTTTCCTATACTCGTTCTCTTTTTATTTTCTTTATAGCACTGATCACCATCAAAAAAGTAAATTTTACTTTTCTTTGCATATTTTTTATTAGCTATAATCTTTCTCCCTCAACTAAGATGAAAGCACCATAGAGTAAGAATTTTAATCTAATTTGTTTCTTCTGGATCCCTAACCCCTATAGTGGTGCCAGGAACATATCAACCACTCAGTAAGGATGAGCCGAACAAATGAATGGCAGAGGTGGCATTGAAGACAAGGAAAGTATGTGTTTCTACTAAATGATGCTAGGACAAGTGATTGTGTATAATAAACAAAAAATGAAATTGGGCCAAAACTTCATACCACATGAAAAATTAGTTCCAAACAGATAAAATTAAATTTAAAGGGAAAAGTATTCAATTTTATAAGTCTATATAAAAGGAATTCTTATGGGCCGGGGAAAGATTTCATAAATAATAAACCAAAGAACAGAGCATAAAGGAATTACCTACTACAAAATTAAGAATTTCTGTTCATCAAATATCACAGAGAGAATAAAAAGATACATGAAAAATAGGAAGAAATATTTTCATAAAAACTAATTAAGAGTAAGATAAACAATTCAGTAGAAAAATAGTGAATCGTAGGTACTTCACTGAATGAGAAACATAAATGGTCAATATACATGCAAATGTGCTCCTCTTCATAAGAAATCAGGCAAATGCAAGTTAAAGTCACAGTATATTCCATTTTGCATCTTCCAGGGGCACAAAAATGTCAATGTTTGGCAATATCAAGCCTTGGTGAACATGTGGAAGACCTGACACAGTGTACAGACACCTTAAAAAACAATATACAATATCTGATAACGCTGAGGATGTAAATACTCTATGACCCCACAAATCCATATATGTTCTAAATAATATATGAATATGTTACATATATACATGAATATATCATGAGTTTCATATATATTTATATATAAACTCATAATCATATATAGCAAGTGATATATGTGGGAATGTTCCTGTATAAGAACATTCATAACAGAACTTCATAAGAACAGGAACAATCCAAATGTCCATTAACTGGAAAATGGTAAAAAAAATTGTGGCATGTTCTTAAAATAAAATCATATACAGTAATGAAAATAAATAAATTATAGCTATAAATAGCAACAATAAATATTGCAAATATGCTGCAAAAAAAAAAACTAAATAAATCACAATAATCCACAGAGAATAATTCCATTTATACATGATTCAAAAATATTTAAAATAAACAATACTTTATTTAAACCTAAAATTAAATATAGTGGTTACTGTTTGTTTCTGAAGGAGGATGTATAATGGAATCTGGGAAGAGCAGACAAGAAATTTCAAAGAAAAATTTTTTTCCTTAAAATGGGTGGTTAGAATATAGATATTCCTTTGTTTTTATTTCTTTTAATTTACATGTATTCTTATAATATTCTTTTATATCTATTCAACATATAATAAAAAATTTTTTCAGTTTTTGCGCTTAAATGTCCTTGCATTTGAAAATGAAGCATTTAGAGAATTCTATATTTATTTGCCATGATAACAGAAATGCTTTTGATTATCCAATTGTTTTGTATCTCTTTGGGTAGCTTGAAACTGTGCCACTCAGCATTATAAACTGCAAGTAAATGCCTTTTGAGAAAGGCAACAAATCAGAGATGCAAAATGCCATCACTGATTAATTTATGAAAACGAAGTTTTCAGCCTACAAGAACCAGGGGCAAAACAAAACAATAACTCACCAGGGGCCCATGAGCCCTGAAGTGTGATGCTTGGCCATGTGTAACTATTTATCATTCCAAGTCTCAAATCTGAATGATATCAATCATGCTGCTGCTAAGGTGCCAACTGAATATAAATTGGCCTTTCTGGGCATCAACAGGTCTCGTTCTGCCAAGTGATTTGATAGTTCTTTTATTTTAAAACACTTAGGATGGATTATAGAATGAAAACCCACACTTTGGAGCCGTTTAGAAAAATCAATTCAATCCATACTTAAAAAGAAAAATCCTTCTGTTGTTTCTAGTGACATATCTTACTCAATAGAATATTCCCATGGAGATACAAATACTTGCACAAGGTAACTTTCGACAGCAATGTGATTGTTAGCACGTGTATCATGGCAATATTGGCACACTGTGAACCTCTACATTTACTCCAGTGACTCTAACAGTGCTCAAAACATTTTTAGAACACCTGCTGAGGAATAGGTCCTCAAAGCCTTGAATGAATTTTTACAGTTTAGGGGTGGATTTCAATGGTTTTTGAAAAATGCCAAAGTTAGAGAATAAAGGGAGATTTCAAGGGCAGGGCGTTCTTCATTTGGCTCATACACAAGAGGCAGCTTTGTGGAGAAAGGAGTCTTGATTCTGTGGATGGTTCATAAAGTGTTACTGATGCCAATTCCCCACGACAAGGTAGACATAAACAGGTCTCACTGGGAATCCTGTCTCTGCCACTTACTGCCTCTGGAACAACTGAAAAGGTAGTGAACTCTTCAAATGTCAACAAACTCCCATGAAATGAAGATAATTAAGACTATATTGAAGGGTTGTTATGGCAATTTAAAAAACATACACATGTCTACTAACACATAAAATTATTCAAAACATGGCAAATAAAAGTAAAAAAAAAATAGTAGTAGTAAATCTAATTCTGAGATCTTGAATTTAGGCAATATTGAATAGCAGTTAAATACATGAGGTCAGATTGACCTGAATTTAAATCACAGATTCTCCATTTCCTAGGTAGGTAATTTATCTAGTTTTCAGAAAATTATTTAGCATCAGAAAGACTTTGAAAAATGGAATGATAATAGTATTTGTTGATTTATCATAATAATCATATAGCTATTTAGAATTTAAATGGAATTGGTGGTAAATTCAAGTAAAGTAGAAATTTTAAACATTTAAGTCTTATCTCATTCATAAATGAGATCAATGCCTTACAACAGAATGACTTGGAAGGCCTGGGCATGGACATATAGGCTATCCTCTTTAGCTTTCCCAGACCATACAGAATTGAAGTGACAGAGTGTGTAGTCTAGATCTGGGCAGTCTGAGATTAAATCTGGCTCTGCCATCTTAACTAGCTGTATGAACTTGGGGCCAGTGTTCGGGGCCTAAGCCTAATACGATTTTGGAAGTATCCTTTAAGGAAATGAATACAAAATTATAAATATGAAATTAAGTATCTGATTCTGAAATTTAAACTTTATTAACTCCAGAGTACATTTGCCTCTGATATCTTATAAGGTTGTCGGGTTGGAGATCGAATATATGTAACATGTTTGGAACAGTGCCAGCACAGTGATCACTAGATAAGTGTTTGCTGTAATTACTGTCTCAATCCCACAAAGATATCTCTAGACCTTCCATACCCTAAAAAAACTTTTAAGAAGAAAAAAGGAAATAGGTCTATTATTCCCTACCCATATTATACATTTCATTTTATCCTGAAGTGCTAAAATGCCTAGTTATGCTCAGGACAGTACTGGTTATGGGTAGGTGCTGAAGACATGAAAAACAAGAGTTCACAGGGATAAGAAAAAATCTAAGAAGACCCCCATTTCTGCCCCTGGAGCAAGTATCATTGCTAAATGTTCTCACTTTCCCACTTACGGTTTTGGTGTTTGGTGGGAAGGTCCGGGAGAGTATTGTGCCTCACTCAGACTTGCTGGGGCTAAGCTCTTTGGAAAATGTTAGTTCACATTTTGGTTTCATCCTGCTTTCTCCTCTTACTTCCCACCTCACTCCCACCTCCCATAGTTGACCTCCACATCTAATGAATAGATTTGACAAAATAAAATTTGTTTAACAAATGTTTAACATTGTTAAACATAAAAATGTTTAACAAATGTTCTGATTATCATTGATTTCATGTTCGCTTCTATCTAGTTCATTTTATTTACGCAGAGGAAACAAGAGGTAATGATTACTATATAAAGGACCCCTTGTTGCATGTTTAACAGAACTAAAGAAGAGAGAAAACTTCTGTCTAGAGACTTCATAAATTTAGGTCATAAGTTTGATCACTTTTTTCTACTAGAAATGTTTTTTTTCTGCCCTTATCTGATTATCTGTTTTGAGGCTAAAATCAAGAACTATCCCATATGCCTCTACCAGTCTTCAACTACAGAATCTGTAGCTGAAAGGATATATTCTTTTTTTGAGATTCTCCAGGTTTATTAAAATTTCTGGTCTACTAAGAAGTTATATTATTTACTAAATCTAACTCCAAGTCATAGAACAGGTACTGGACCAGTCTCCTGGGAGAACTTTGTAAGCATCTTTTCCACATAAGAAGTGAAGTTCTTATTTCTGAATAGTAGGCTTGTCCTATCTAATTAAATACAACTTACTTTCAAATGTGATGTTTCTGGCATGGTTATGGTTATAAATTTGGTTTATCCAATTAGATCTTGGTAGAAATGAAGACAAATTCTTATTGAACCTTTGCAAACAACTATATTATAATGGGAAGTAAGGGGATTTAATAAAGATTTAGTTTTGCAGACAAGGCCAATTAAAATGTACCTTTATTTTCTACAGAATCATCACCCTGAGGTTCTCCTGATGGTTTATTAGCTTATAATATACATTAAAATTTCTAAATGGCTATTTTTCCTAAATTCTGAGGGATCAGTTGAAATAAGTTTCAGGGAATTTTAGTTTAGTTTACACAAGTATATCCAGGTATATTGAGGTTTAAAGATAGGCCAAGATGAATGTAAATAGGTTTTTCCTAATGCCCATCAAAAAACAGAACCTTATAACAATGCCTACAGCATGTAAAAATAATTATACAGTTAGATTTTTTATTAGTTTAATTCAGTTCTACAGAAGTAATGCCTACTTGAGAAGTTATACTAAAATAGTAAATTGAGTACTAAAATACCACTGAAAAAATTGTGTAAGGGTGGAACGAGATAACCAGAGTTAGAGCATTCTTAAATCCTTTTATTGTCTAGAAGTATATAAAAGACATTGATAAATTTTAGACTTTGTAAAATTAGGTATAGATGATAAAATTTCAAAGATAACTGCTTTAAAAACAGGGATAGAGAGTTGGAAAAGAAAGAAAATAAAAAAGAAATGAGGTTTCCCCTCATAAGAAGGCAATAAAGAGGGGGAAAATAACCATCAAAAAGGCAAGGCAAAAAATGGTCAAAATGGAAACTATGAATTTTAGATTAAGACACATGGAGGCTAGAATGTGTAGTTCTATAAGAAAAAAAAGAACAGAAAAAAATCCATGTGTGCAGTGTTAATAAGTATAATTGCCCTTTCCTAAAAATTACAGATTTGTAGACTATTACAAAGCATCAGAAAATTATATTGAACAGTACCTGTCTAGTCAGACCTGCATGACATTATATGCAAAGAAATTGACACAAGAATGTTGCTGGCAAAGCAATCAAACAAACGTTCAGGCAAATGACCTAAATGTCCATCTACAGAAGAAGGGAACATATATTGCTGCTGATTCAAACAATATAATAGTAAACAGTATGAAATATCTTTCAAAAATAAAAGATAGCTACAACTATTAGCATGAAAGACTCACATGATGGTATTAAGCTAAAAAATACATTGCAAATAGTATATACAGTATGATACAATTTATATAGAGCCAGACCACATACAAAACTAGCCAGTACATTGTTTAGTCATATATCAACAGAATAATAAATACAAAATTTAGTATACCTTCTATTCCTGATGAGAAGAAGGTGATCAAAAAGGGAATTCACATCCGAGTGAAACCCCCTTAATATAAATAGTTATTTTCTTTTTCTTTCATGGTATTGAATGTACAAATTATCTTATATGTACATTATAGTTTTATATGCACAAAATATTTCATTATAAAATAATGGTGCACGATTTATCCTTATTTCTTAGTGGTTAGGCTTTGAGTGTATCTCCTTTAACTTTGATGTGATTATTTTCAGACAGATGTTATAATTAAAATATTTTAGAGTAATTTTTATATTTCTATATTTTTATCAGAATAAGAGTTGAAACTTAATCAAATAATTTTTAGTAATCAATTGGAATAATTATTTTTGACCTATTATATGATTTAGATTCCAAGTTAATATATCATATTTGCAATACTTTTGGGAGTACATTAGTCTCTTGATGCACTGTTGGATTTATTTACTAGCATTTTATTTTGAATACTCACATATCTCTTGGATTCATAGCTTCCTTTTATGTGCCATCTTTGTGATATTTTGAAATCAGTTGTATACTTGCTTCATGAAGTGAATTAAATGGCTTTACATCTTTTATATTTCTGGAAAAATAGATTTACATAACACAGGAATTGGAATCACAAGTTAGAAGGATTCTACAATAAAGATATCTGACCTCAAAAAAACTTAGAAATAGTTCTCAGATAACCTTTAAAGTATTTGTCATGTGTTCTTATATTCAGCTTTTCAATTTTATCCTATTTTGCTAATTTATATTAGTAGATTAACAGAACCACCTCCCTCCTGCCATTTTGTTAGGATTTTCACATGTCAGTGCCCACAGTATATAATTTTACATCCTTTTTGCATGATTACTACCATCCCAGCACTTTCTCTTTTTGCTTATTTGTGCTTTCTTTCTCTGTTTATTTTTTTAGATTTGTCAGAAGAGTATATATTTTAATATTTTTTTCCAGAGATCCAGATCTTGAATATATATTTAACAGTGAACTATTTTTGTGGTTTGCTTTTTAAATTTTTTTCTGCTTTTGTCTTTATTATTTCCTTCCTCATGGAATGTTGGCAATCTAGACCAAGACCATGTGGATAATGGGCCCAAGGAGACTTGTGTTGAACAGTGTTTATGAAAGAAAGTAGTCTGGTTCCTAAGTACTGTGTCTGCTATGCCTAATTGATATGTCAGCCCTGACTTCTTTTCCTACAACTGATCTAATCTTCCTTATGCTTAGCTTCCCCCTGCCCCGACATAAGCATGTATGCACTGCTGAGTAGCAGTAAAAGTACTTCAGCCTTAAACTTAGCAATGATCTTCTTCTCTTACAAGCTCATTCCTTTTTCATAAATACTCCACCAAGGAAAAAACTTACCTTCTCAAATGGACTTTTCCGCACCTTTTCTCCTTCCCAACATCTTCACAGAAGTCCTTAAAAATTCTATCATTTTTTTCTTTTTCCAGCTTTGTTGAGGAATAATTGACAAATATAATTGTATATATTAAAGGGCACAACATGATGGTTTGGTATACATATACATTATAAAATGATTACCAAGATCAAGATATTTAACACATCATATCACCTCACAGTTACATGGTTAATTCTCCTTAGTTCTCGTGTGTGTGTGTGTGTGTGTGTGTGTGTGTGGTGAGAATGCTTAAGATCTCTTGTGGGGTTTTTTCCCACAAAAATGTTTTAATTTCCGTTAAAGTCTGAAGAAAAAATTAACCTTTAAGATCAAGGATTATATTTGTCTATATACCAATGCAGTCATAAAATATACTTTGTAGTATGTTTTTATGAAAGAAGGGGACCATGAAAGCAAAATTGCCTAGAGGCCCACAAACATCATTATGTGGCCCTGAAAAAAAGGTACATTTTCTTTGCATAGATTGTAGTGTCACTGAGAGAGAGAAGGCGCAGATCGTTGTCACAATTTTCAAATGTAGGGGGTTTTTTTCTTTTTCTTTTTTTTTTTTTTTTTAGGTATTTGTATTACCCCATTTTATAGATCATGTCTTGGAGAAGGTCACTTATCTGGTAAGTGTTGAATCTAAGATTTGGTTCTAATTCCCACCCTCTCTAAAGTCCAAGCATATAAGTTTAGAGAGAGCAGTCCTGTTCCTAATCTAACAAGGCTTATGTCAGGCCTGGGGTAAGGTAACTGACATTCACTGTGTGCATCACATTGTAAAATGTAAAATGTTCTTAAGGGAGACTTAAGTAAGTAGCTTTTGTTGTTCCTCCCACTGAGTCTCCAGCCTAAATCTCTGCTACCAGTTCTCCCCTAACAGTTGTATCTTGCCTTTCAATGCTTCAAGTTCTGCTACCAGTTTGATATCCCTAATAAGCCATTTATCTCTATATTATCAAATAATCTTTATTATTATTATTATTTATTGTCCCATAGCAGAGAATATCTTTCAAAATTTCCTAGGGGAAACAAAATGAAAATTTCAGTCATTCAACTTATTCCTTAGAGAAACCAAAGCTCAGAATGAGAAAATTGTTATGACCTCAGAGAGACAGCAGTGAGCAGTCCTGAAGCAAGATCTTAGTTCCCTGCCCAGGAATTGAGCCTGCGTAGCCTGGATGAAAACCAGGAATCCTATTCACCAGACCACCAGGGGCTAGAGGCTAGAAGCAAAGTGCGCCCGGCTCTTGCCCTATTTGAGAGCAAGAATGTTTCAAAGAGGCAAAAACTGTAAAAACAGGTACAAAGCTTATTATTAGAGACACAGCACAACAAGTGGGAGAGCACACAGAGAAACAATTTGTTTATTTAAGACTGAAGCAAGGGGGCTTCCCTGGTGGCGCAGTGGTTAAGAATCTGCCTGCCAGTGCAGGGGACACAGGTTCGAGCCCTGGTCTGGGAAGATCCCACATACCGCGGAGCAACTAAGCCCGTGCGCCACAACTGCTGAGCCCGCATGCCACAACTACTGAAGCCCGTGTGCCACAACTACTGAAACCCGTGCGCCTAGAGCCCATGCTCCACAACAAGAGAAGCCACCACAGTGAGAAGCCCGTGCACCACAAGGAAGAGTAACCCCCCGCTCACCGCAACTGGAGAACAGCCCTCATGTAGCAACGAAGACCCAATACAGCCAAAAATAAATAAATTAAATAAATAAATTAAATAAATAAATTAAAAAAAAAAAGACTGAAGCAAGACAGAAATTCACACCCAGAGAGAAAGGGTGTGGGCTTCCTTCATAATGAGGAGGAGTACAGTAAAGAGGCAGTTAAATCATTTCTATAGGGCAGTTCTTTCAAGTCTTTGTTTACCTTTGCCCAACTACCTCCCTTCTTTTTCCACACCTGACCTGCCCTAGGACCCTCCCCAACATGCGTGCGCAACTTTTTGCTAGATGGATTCCACTGCTGAGGCCTGTGGGGGTATGTCCACACTTATTATGGGATGGCACCCCCTCCTTTTTTGACCCCCAGGGAGCCTTCCTGCGCAGGTGCAGACAGGGAGGTTTCCTTGACCTCAGGAGTGATCGTCTTATCTCTTTACTCCAGCAGAGCTCAGCTCCTGCCGTTAACTTTGTCCTTGGAGTGTCAGGGAAAACAAAGCTTCAGCTTTACTCTGTTTGACAGACACGAGCTGTCCAGCCCAGGGGCCTATGTACCGCCTACCTCAGTTACAGTTAACCAAACAAGTGCACCTACTCCAAACTCATTTCCCACCGTACCCCCAGCCTTCCCACAACCTTCACTGCCAGCACATTTACAGCAAAAGATTCTAAGGCTCTGGGGTAACACAAATTAAGAAAGGAATTTTAGATCTTAATGGCTTCTTTACTTCCTCGTAGAAGTCAGGAAATATGACAGACTAAACCTGTATGAAAGAAGTTTCTATAAGTATGTTTACAAGCATTAAAATTACAGTAAATTTTGATATCAGATCTCTACAGTTGTAAAATCAGCCAACCCAAAATTCAGAAGCTTAAAACCTCAACCACTTATTTGACTACCAATTTCACTAGGCAGTTCTGGTACACCTGAATCTTTCATCTGGCCTTACTCATGCACCTGTGGTTACAGGTGGGATGGCTGAGGGTTAGCTGATCCCAAATGTCCTCCCTCATACATCTGATAGCTGACTTGCCCTCAGCTGGAGCGATGCGTATAACTGGGTCACATGTCACATGTCTCTTATCATCTAGCGGGCCAACCCATGCTTGTTGACATGATGACTTGGGGCTCCAAGAGCAGCAAGAGAGGACTAGCTTAAATGTGAAAACTTCAAGTCTCTGCTTGCATCATATTTGCTATTGTTCCATTGCCCTAAGCAAGTCACGTGGCCAAACCAGAGCTAGTGTATTTGTGGATTCTGTAAGGGCACTGATACCAGCAAGAATAAACAAATTAGAGTCTGTCACTGCAACAAAATGTCATATTTTCCAAGCAATCTTCCCATTGTTCCTCCTACCAACATAACATAATAACCATCCCTGGGACTTGGAGTAATGAGAACAGTATCAAAGAGGCTTGCAATTTTACACTTTCATATGGTTAATGATTCTCCTCCTAGGCTCCACGTATA
Organism: Balaenoptera ricei; assembly: GCF_028023285.1. Taxonomy (NCBI): domain Eukaryota; kingdom Metazoa; phylum Chordata; class Mammalia; order Artiodactyla; family Balaenopteridae; genus Balaenoptera; species Balaenoptera ricei. Next base: position 78,244,185 of record NC_082646.1, on the reverse strand, counting down.
AAACTAGAAAAACCTAAAATTCAAGAATCTAAATAGGTGAGACATATTTTCTTCATATTTTTCAACTCACTCATTTCTCAGAAACTCTAATTGGGTTTTATATTTGGACTCATGTTTGTTTAACGGGAATTTTAAATCGATGCTGAATGAGTATATGTGAGTGACCAAGAAGTGAATACACTCTGCCTGGAATAGGTGTACTGGTGGTAATTTACTGAGATAGGAGCAGTAGTGGATAAAGGGGTTTTCCATTGTCCATTGCTGTGAGGGACAGCACACATGGATGTAGCAAGTCTTGAAGAAATGTCTGCCCCTTCTCTGACATGAGCAAGGCTGTGACCCAAGCCCATCTCAGCAACCTATCAGGATTGATTGCCTTAAGCCTGTGGTTCTCAAAGTTTTTGGTCTCTAGAGCTTTTTAAACTCTTAAAAATTTTTCAAATGTCTAAAAAAACATATGTTTGTGTGGGTTCTATATGTTTATATTTACTATACTAAAAATATTTAAAACTGATAAATTTTCAAAAATATTTATTAATTCATTTAAAAATAATAAATCCATTCTGTGTTAACATAAACAATAATATTTAATTAAAATTATATTTTCCAAAACAAAGCAAAAATTAGCAAAAAGACAAATTAGTGGCAATGTTTTACCTTTTTCCAAGTGCCTTGAATATCTGACATTGAAATACACCTGGATTCTCCTGTCAGCTTCTGCGTTCAATCTGTTGTGATGTCCCTCGTCAGACAGTCTAACCCTACCAGGTACTTAGGAAAGGATGAGAGTCAAAAAGACAAGTGACATCTGGAATATTATGAAACAATATTGATGGCTCTCCCCCTGAGAGCGCTTTGGGACACCCAGGGATTCAGGATCACAATTTAGAACAGTGGCACGTTTCCAAGGAGCTCTGCAGGAGGCTAAGTTCTGTTCTGTCAGGAAGCCTGCTTGGAATCAGTCTTAGATAAATTAATCCTGAAGAGAAAACAAACAAAAAAGGTATAGCCATTATGTAGATATATGACTTTTCAATGTCAAACATCCCTAAAGAATAGGTAGAGAAGGAGGCAGAAAGGATGTGGAAGATTCAAGAATTTTTTAAAAGTCATTTAAGATTCTATATAATTAATGATCTCCATATACATATAAATATTATTTTCCAAAGTAGTCGCTTTCCGAGGATCCCACAGTCATTTATTGGCATAGCTAGAATAAGAATTTTGATTTCCTCATTCACTAACCAAGTGTTCTTTTATGTATTTCATTTTTATTTTCCTGGAAAAGGAGTCAAACCACAACAATAAAATTCAGGAGTTTTGCTGGTGCCAATACTAATTCTTATGTAAAATCAGGATAACTGCTACCCAAGTCTGCTACTGCAGTGTGTAATGGAGAGGGAAGCTTTGGGGACAGAATGGCATTGTTTATGAAACTTTTAGCAAGTCTCTCTACTTCTGTGACTCAGTTTTCTCAAATGTAAAATGCAGATATATAATAGTAAATGCTTAAGATCATCACAAGGAAAGTACTGAGTACAATGATGACATTTACTGAACATACTTAAGAAAGGTTAGTTTCTTCCTATTCCTAAAAATACCATACTATCATGATTGAACATCCAATTTTGTTTCTAAAATAAATTCTTGCCTATCAATGAATAAAGGCAAGAACCACCAGGAAAGCAAAAACTCTGAACTACGTATGTTCAAAACACAAACTCTCTGTAGGGTTGAAAGGAATTCAGAGAGGAAAAAAATCCCTGTTTCTTGGCCAAATGAGCAGGTTAGGGTTTGTTTACAAAACAAGAATTTCTTAATGAATGGCAAGTGGAAGGAAGGTACATGTTCAGCCTAGAAAGCAGACAAAATATAGTGAATTTTGTAAGAAGTAGGCTCTCTAAATCCCTATGAAGTCAGAGGAGTCCCTTCTGCTCCCTCTCCATTTTAACCTATGCTTACAGGTCAAGTATAGTTTACACATGTTTTATACTCATTTTACATTACAGATGATCAAAATAGCTGGAAAAGTTTACTGGGAAAAAGGTAGAAGCAGGCAATGCTGAAGAGATAAGAACTAATGTTCTAGAATACCTACCTTCTGCCAGGCACTTAGAAATAAACGCTATCCAACAAATTTCATTAAGAATTCTACAAGGTAGATTTTATTGTTCTCATTTTACAGATGTGAAAGTGAAACTCAGAGATGTTAAGTAATTTGTCCAAGGCCCATCTATCTGGATCAAATTCTAGTTCATATTCCTCCTTACTTCACCTCCTTGCCTTCACTTCTTTGCTTCTGGGCATGATAGATATACTTGCAAATCAATGAAGGGTAGTCATGATGAAATAGAAACTTGACTGATCTTTTGACCCCAAGTGATAAAAGCAGAAGGATTTACATTTCAACTTACTGAGAAAGAGATTTCTGCTAAATATAAGGATGAACCATTCTGCAGAATAGTCAAAAAGAAAGTGAGACACTTTGGGAGGTGAGTATAAACCACTAACTTGTCAGTTGGTGACAGGGGTATAAACTGATATCTTTTGACAATGAATCAGTAGAGAATAAATGGGACAAATGAAATACTTTTTGAAATTCTACCTAATCTAGTGATTTTATTTCTAAAAAGGGTGACTTTTTCCATGAAACATTTGTTAACTCCTCCCACATGTAATATCCTCTTTACTTTCTGAGTTCTTTGAGCAAAGACAGGAATTACATTTAAGAAATGGAGATGGAGATCTAGTTACAGGCTATGTGTCAGAAAAAGAATTGAGGAATGAAGGAGTGGTATTTCCAAGAAACAATTGATCTCAAAGGGTAAAACCAACCAACAATGATGAAATCTGTAGCATATTACTATTTGTTTCAAATTGTTTGGACTTACTATTTTTCAGTAGCTTTACTGAGATATAATTAACATACCATACAATCCACCTGTTTAAAGGGTACAACTCAATGTCTTTTAGTATATTCATAGAATTGTATATGCATCACAACCAATTTTACAATATTTTCATTACTTCAGAAACTCTGTAGCTCTTAGTGATCACCTACCAATTTCTTCACCTCTGTAGTTTTAGGCAACTGCTTATCTACTTTCTGCCTCTAAAGATTTGCCTATTTTTGGACACTTCATAGAAATAGAATCATTAACTATGTAGTCCTTTGTGACTTCTTTCACTTAGCATAATGCTTTCCAGGTTTATCCATGTTATACCATGTAGCAATACTTTCTTTTTTCTTACAAAATTATATTCCATATATAGAAATACCACATTTTATTTACCCATTAATCAGTTGACAGACATTTGGATTATTTCCAGTTTTGGGCTATTATAAATAATGCTTCTATAAACATTTATGCCCATATTTTTGTGTGACCATGTACTTTCATTTATCTTGTGTATATTTCTAAGAGTGGAATTGCTGGGTTATAGGGTAACTCTGTGCTCAACCACTTGAGGAACTGCCAAAATGTTTTCCAAAGCAGCTACTCCATCTTATATCCCATCAGCAATGTATGAGGTTTCCAATTTCTCCATATTCTCACAAGCGCTTGTTATCATCTATCTTTATGGTTATAGTTATCCTAGTGAGTATGAAGTGGCATCTCATTGTGGTTTGGATTTGCATTTCTTAGATGACTAGTGGTGTTGAGTGTATTTTTATGTGCATGTTAGCCATTTCTACATTTTCTTTGAGGAAATGTCATTCAAATCCTTTGCTCATTTTTAAATTGGGTTATTTGTCTTTTTATTATTGAGTTATAATAGTTCCTTATATATTCTAGATACAAGTCCCTTATGGGATATATGATTTGAAGTAAATTTCATCCATTCTGTGGGTTGTCTTTTCCCTTTACTTATGGTGTTCCTGGAAGGATAAAGTTCTTTATTTTGAATGATGTCCAGTTGATCTAAATCTTTTGTTGCTTTTGCTTTTGGTCATGTCTAAGAAACCGTTGTCTAATCCATAGTCACCAAGATTTAAACCTATGCTTCTTCCTAATTATAGTTTTGCATATTGACATCCTGTTGTGCCAATATCATTTGTTAAAAAGAATGCTCTTTCCCACTGAATTGTGTTAGTACCTTTATTGAAAATCAATTGAATTATAAATATGCGGGTTTACTTCTGTTCTCAATTCTCTATTCTTAGATGTGTGAGTCCTGCAACTTTGTTTTTCTTTTTCAAGATTGGTTTGGCTATTCTGGGCCCCTTGAACTTCCATATGAATTTCAGGATCAGCTTGCAAATTCTTGTAAAAAAGTCATCAGGCGTTTTGATATGAATTGTTTTGAATCTCTAGATAGAGATCATGACCTACTAACTCTCCAGAGGTCCCACCTCCTCATACTATCACATTGGGCATTAGGATTTCAACATATGAATTTTGGGGGTGGGGGGGCACGAACATCCAGACCATAGCAGATAGTTTTACTAATTCCTTTACAGCATGAATGCCTTATATTCCATTTTCTTGCCTAATTGCCCTGACTAGAACCTCCAGTACAAAGGTTGAATAGAAATGGCAAGAGCAGACAGGCATTCTTGTCCTTTTCTTGATGTTAGAGAGAAAGCATTCAATCTTTCACTGTTAAGCATGCTGTTAGCTCTGGTTTTATTTGAGATGACTTTTTGTCAGGTTGAGGAAATCCCTTTCTGTTCCCAGTTTGTTGAATGTTTTTATCATGAATGGGTGCTGAATTTCTGTGTCTACTGAGATGATTATGTGGTTTTTGTCCTTTATTCTATTGATGTGGTGTATTACATTAACTTATTTAAAATGTTAACCTACCTTGCATTACGAAGATAGATTCCATATGTCATGGTGTATGATCCTTTTTATATATTGCTGGGTTCAATTTCCTAGTATTTTGTTGAGAGTTTGCATCCATATTTGTAAGATTAGCGTTACAATTTAACATTTTGCCACTGAAGAAAATTCTAGGTAGGAAATCACCGTGTTAATATCTTTGGCATATGGTTCAAGCTGATTCAGATTAGACAAATGGAATTCAAATCACTATTTAAATCAGTTTTCAAAATGTTTTGGGAGTGGCTTTTTCCAAGGAGATCTAAATAGCACCCCAGCCCCATTGCCTATGTTTCAGGTCTCATTAGAATGTGTAATTACTCAGCAGAGTGATATGGGCTACAGTCATCTTGGGATGACAGAGGCAAAGAAGGGCAAAAATTAAGAGCACAAACTCTCAAACTAAAACATCTAGATTTGAATCCTGGAGTTTACAACTGTTACTGTGTGACACTGGGAAATTTATTCAGTCTTTGAGCATTCAGATTCCTCACCTGTAAAAAGGGAGTGATAATAGAACTCATAATTTTGTTGAAAGGATTAAATAAAGTTTTTAAAACAGCATCATATATATAACTTAATAAGTGTTAGTGTATATTTTGACATAAGCCAAACTACTTGGATCACTTATTTTAATCCCTAATGACCTGAGAGGCATATGCCATGGATATGCACATAGCAGAATCATAGAATATTTATTCATAAAGTGTCCTTAGAGACAAGCAAACTCACTCCCATTATAATAAACATGGAGAAACAGGCCTAGAAAGAAGAAATGACATTCCTCAAATTCATACATATTTGTCATAGATCTGGGATAAATATTAACAATTTCTGACTTGGAATGCCCCATTTATTAACATCTTTTTCTTTTATTTTTAATTAATTAATTTATTTATTTATTTATTTTTGGCTGTGTTGGGTCTTCGTTTCTGTGCGAGGACTCCCTCTTGTTGCGGCGAGCGGGGGCCACTCTTCATCGCGGTGCGCGGGCCTCTCACTATCGCGGCCTCTCTTGTTGCAGAGCACAGGCTCCAGACGCGCAGGCTCAGTAATTGTGGCTCACGGGCCCAGTTGCTCCGCGGCACGTGGAATCTTCCCAGACCAGGGCTCGAACCCATGTCGTGTCCCCTGCATTGGCAGGCAGACTCTCAACCACTGCACCACCAGGGAAGCCCTAACATCTTTATATTGTGGACTCTAACCATGTATCTTTAAGCCAAACTAACCAATCCAGTTTTGGTAACTCGTTCACGAATTAAGACATATCAGATCACACAAACAGTGTTCACAGAAATAACTCAGGACTCTCCCAACTTGACAGATAGTTTAAAACACTGAAGGAGAACATGTGTTTTTGTACGAAATAAATCTAGATAGAAATCCCTCTTTGGGTACTTAAGAGCTGCATGACCTTTAGGCAAGTTATTTAGCATCTCTAATTCCCAATTCCTCAGCTGTAATTTGATCAATTCTAATACATGTGTGGCTCATAAATTCCCTCAGAGGATTAACATACGCTAATACAGTCGTCCCTTGGTATCCGTGGGGGACAGGTTCCTAGACCCCCGCAGACACCAAAATCCATGGATGTTCAAGTCCCTTATATAAAATGATTCAGAGCAGTTGGCCCTCAGTATCCCCGGGTTCCACATCCACAGACATCGAGAGATGATTGTATATGTAAACATTTAATATAATGACTGGCATGAAAAATTTGCTTTTTGCTTGTGTTGCTTTTACTATTTTTAATCTATCCCTATATGTGTATCTGAGTTTTTTGCTTATTTGTTTCATAATTCTCCTTTTACAACCCTAATCTGACTTTTAGACTCAGTGCTTGCTATTAGTACCCCTCTCAACTGTTGGGGGGCAGTTTCAATTCTTCTGCTGTCTTCTCTATGGTTTATCATCCAACCTCTCTGAGATAATCCACTCCCTGAGATGATCCACTGACTAGTGCTTTGACTAAGCACTACAGCCCCTTGTAGAAAAATGACAAGGTCATGGAGAAAGTAAGTCACCAATCAAGCACATTTTTTTTCTCCACTAAGTCCATGAATACAGAAAATTGTAAAGTTGGGTTGTCTTTATTCATGTTATTAATGAGGTGCTTCTTCACAATGCTGTTGCTTCCATGGTCATCTTGTAAAATTAAATTGAATTTTACTCCTTTTCTCCAATCAGTGATAGTGCAGCTGGTCTGTTTAATTCCAATTATTTTTTTTTTCCAGGGAGATGCTCTGGTTAGATGTTAGCTGTTTCCTGTGTAATTAAAAGCACCTTTCCCTTTTTTCATGTCTCTCTTCTGCATAACTGCCTTGATCATGATCAAGAGTCCCTCTGCCTAAATGCATCTCTACTGGCATTGCATTAAGGGGTGATATGATATAATTTTCAGGCACATAGACTTGATTGCTCAAGGCTTCCTTCCTTAGCTGTGATTATTGGAGCTGGGGAGGGTGTGCTGGAGAAAGAGTTTAATTTTTATATCTCACTAGGAAACAGAACCCAAGTAAAGCAATCTCTAATTCAGAGCCAGTGACTTTTCCATTTCTGACTAGGTGAACTGATAGAGAAAATTTCAAAGATCAGTTGGGATTAAAAAAAGAAAATAAAGACCTTCATTTTGCCAGGTCAGATCTCCCACAAAGTAACTACCAGACATAAACTTGAAGAAAGCAAAGAGAAACATTAATGAGCAAGGCTGCAGCCCACATGCTGCTGATTGGGGTGTTCCTTGTGGTATCCGGCTTAATTGCACACATCTGGCTTGGTACCAGATCCCACAAGCCTCTGCAAATTAAATAAAGATGATGGTTTCATTTAATCATAAATAACTAAATATGCAAATAATTGAGGAAGGTTCCTTGATGGTGGTGGAGGTTAAATCTCCGGAAAAAGCAGGAAAGACTGAGCAATAAGTGAGTGGTTTAAGAGAATTGAACATTTATCTAGTGAAATTTAAAATTTGGCTTAAGACACAATTGACTTCCTTCACTAGAGAGAAAAATATCCACAAACAAAGGGGAAGAAATGATCAGTCCCAACATTAAGGCAAAATGGAGGTTATTTTATCCGTGGGGATATTTTGTTCAAATCCAGCATTTGGCTTGGTAAGCATCAGTTCACACTGGCATCATGTGACAGACTAGAAAGTTTAAGGGCTTTGCCTCTTTAGCTGTGTGACTATAGACAAGTTACTTTAACCCTCTGATACTGAGGCATCTCATCAGTTAACTGGACATAAACCACTTTCTATCTCAAGTGGTTATTTTGAAAATATATACAAGTTAGATAGCAAGTCTTCAGCAAATGTTTGTTTCCTCCCTCTTCCCTCACCTACCTCCTTTGGGACCAATCTTCCCCAAAGGACATGTTTCTATATAACAACTGCTTAAAGTTAACTCAGTGTTCTCTCCTGCATTCCTGCCCAAAATATTATTAAGGGCTTATGAAGAGCCAAGTCGTGTGCTCAGGGCTAATGATGAAAATAGAATATTCCATATTTTTAGAAGCTCACATGGTAGTAGACAGACATGTGAAAGTAACCAAATTTTATGTAATTCATTGTTCATTAAGTATTGATAGAGTGCCTGCGATGGATCAGCTACTTTTCTGAACATTGAAAACAGCAGTGGGCAAGCAGCCCAAAAACCCTGCCTTCGTGGAGTTTACATTCTGGCAAGGAGGCAGAAGAAAGTCATATCTTATACTGAAGGTGATAAATGCTTGTGAGAGAGAGAAAGCAGCGAAGAAGCATAGGGATGTTCTAGTTAAAATGTTGCAATTTTAAATAGTCAAGGAAAGTTCTTTGATGTGTTGACATAAGTCAACATTTAAAGGAGGAGAGGGCTTCCCTGGTGGCGCAGTGGTTGGGAATCTGCCTGCTAATTCAGGGGACACGGGTTCGAGCCCTGGTCTGGAAAGATCCCACATGCCGTGGAGCAACTGGGCCCGTGAGCCACAACTACTGAGCCTACGCGTCTGGAGCTTGTGCTCTGCAACAAGAGAGGTCGCGACAGTGAGAGGCCCGCGCACCGCGATGAAGAGTGGCCCCCGCTCGCCGAAACTAGAGAAAACCCTCGCACAGAAATGAAGACCCAACACAGCCAAAAATTAATTAATTAATTAATTAATTAAAGGAGGAGAGGCATGGCATATAAATATCTGGGGGAAAGCATCGCAGGTAGAGGGATTGGCCTACTTGAAGACATTGAGGAGAAATGTGCCCGAAGTGTCAGGATTAGCAGGAGTCCAGTGTGGCTGGAGCAGAATGAACAGGGGTGGAGGGGAGGAAAAAATAGAAGACACCAAGAAGTAAACAGGAGCCAGATCATGTACAGCTAAAGATCATTGTTGGGAGTTTGGCTCTTACTCTGAGTAAAACAGGGAACCATTGAAGACTTTCCAGCAGAAAAGTGACAGATTTTAACAGGCTCATTCTGGTCATTGGGTGGCCAACAGACTGCAAATAAACCAAAATAAAAGCAAAAAGACCAGTTACGAGGCTGGTGCAATAATGCTGGTGGCTTAAAGAGAGTTACTATGTTGAGATTAGGTGTTGTCAGATTCTGGATACTTTTCACAGGTCAAGCCAGGAGGACTTCCAGATAGAATGGATATGGAGTATGAGAGAGTAGGCAAAGGAGAAACAGGATGTTTTGGTCTAAGCAACTTTAAACAGAGGGTCATCACTATCTTAAATGGGGGAAACTGCAGGAAAAACAGGTATAAGAAAAGTGGGGACTCAGAGAAGTTCAGTTTTGGATATGTTAACTAATTTATGTTAAAAAATTACAGTGGTATATACAAGACATGTGAGGGCGCAAAGGAGAAATACTTGTTTCTGAGTCAGAAAAAGCAAACTTAAGCTGGGTAGTTGTCTTAATGAAAGTCCTAAACAAAACTCACTCTTAGTTTTGGATTCCATCAAATACCCTCTTCTTTTTATTACCCCACCTCCTAGCCAATCTGACTTCCACATTTCATTGAAGGTCTTTTACTTAAAGCCATCCTATATATTTTCTTTCTCTGAAATCCTACAGAGCCACCCTTCGCTTTGCACTTAGACACACAATCCAGCACTCGAATCTTCCTTGCTAGTACGCGTTTGTTTTCTTAGACACTTCTCTAGTGGTTTCTTGTACCTTCACTACCTTCCCACCTAAGACTCTTTGAGAACAGAAGCATGTGTCCAGCATCTTTTCTACTTTCTTGGGGTCCCCTTGCAGTCTTCTGGTCACTGGTTTTGCTCTACACCAGTCTTCTAGCATGTGTCACAAATGAAAAGAGAGTCAAGTCAGACACAACTTTCTCAGATTCTCTCACCTGATTTCATGCCTCTCCCTCCCAGGCCTCAGCTGTTTCTTGGCTGCCTTTGTGCCTCAGTAGTGGGGCTGCATGCTAGCCATTCGGTCAGTCACCCAAGGCCCAGCAGCTGCAAACCGGAGTCTCCACTTGGTCCTGCTGTACCGCAGTGTGTGGCTCTGGCTGCCACTCACCGTCTAGCTGGATGTTGCAACCCTGAAATGCAGAGCAAATAACTCCCTGAAAGGAGGATTTTGACCCGTGGGAGCCAGGAGATGGGAGGAACCCTGGAAGAGACATTCTCTAGTTCTCCCTCCCTCTAATGGACTGTTTCCAAGTTTCTCAGCACAACACTCCAGAAGTCATTCCAAGTAAACCTGATATATGTACTGGCCAAGAGACCAGCTAATTTTCTTAGAACACTAAAATATAACATATCTCAATTCGTTACAGGTTCCGAGGAAGTCTTCCATTAAAAGACCTATTTAACTTCATACAACCCAGAATTTTCCAAACATACAGGACCACTGGACTGTGCAAAGCATTCTTTGTCACACAACATCAAATATCATTCTGGAGCACGCACTTTGGGAAAATGTGCTTTAAATTAGCCTAAAGAGTCACAGTCTAGACGTGTGAGAGGAGCAGCCGGCAACCTCCACTGCACACCCAGGTCCTCAACTTTCACGCGCCTTCTTCCAGCCTGCCCAACAGCAGCTCTGCAGGAGAACGAGAGGCAGATAACAGAAGCACGGGCCAGGCTCAGCCACTGCTGGTCATGAGTCTTGCAGCAGTCTCCACTGAAGCAAAGTGCCGCGAGGCAGCATTGCCTGGGAGAACAAGGATGAATATTTAGATCGATTCAAATGCTTCTGACAGATAGTTGCTATGTTTATGGGCATCATTCAAGGAGTAGTTGTAAAGTTTCTGGGAAAGGACTAGGATTCTGTCTGTTTATTGGCAGAGTTCTGTTCTTTTACTACAACCACTATGAACAGGGGGATGAGGAAGGGTGTGGGTTCATGGGAGCTCCAAAAGAAGGGTTAATGGCACCTTTGACCTTTCTCTGTATAACATCAGGTGTGGATCGTTTGTCACATTGCTGCCTACCCTGGTTGACACCCTAAGGTTCGCACCTGCTATACAGAAACATGAAAACAGGGGAGCTTTGGCCACAAAGAACATAGGAAACCTGTTTGCAATGGACCATGGATTAGCCTAGTGACCATCAGTATTTTCCACAAGGGTCATGACTTGTAGAAGAACCATTCATCTTTGCAAAAGCATTTCCGAGTTATTTCATCACAACCACTTTTTCTTCCCCTTATGGGATTCGATCACTAAACTTTTGGTTGCTGGTATTTAACTTTCTGTACCTCTGGATTTGGATAAAACATCAAATTTTCTTCCTCAGTTCCTCAACAAGCCAGGAATGGCTTCTGAGGACATTATAAGTCTTCTGACCACAGCATAATAAAATGTGCATGATTTGTAGTGCAGTAGAGAGAATATTATAACAGGTTCCACCATAGAACGTTTTCAGTTACTTAAATAAAGCATTAATTGAGAAAAACAGAAACATGCTTAAGATTCTGCTCACCAGAAACTCAAATCTGAGGCTGTCATCCTGTACACTTAGCCTGTCTCTTAACATTGTTAGAACAGTAATAGCAGCAGTGGTGATAACATCTGCTGAGACCTCACTCTGTGCTAGGTACCACCTTAAAAGCTATACAAGCATGTTCCTATTTATTTTCTAAAGCAGTAACAATCAACATATATTTGGTGCTTGCTTACTGACACTTTCCCATATACTATACATAGGAAACTCATTTAATTTCCACAATGTTCTTGTGAGATGCTATAATTATCCCTATTTTGCAAATTAGGAAGCTAAGCCACAGAGAGGTTAATGTCATACTAGGATGTTGCAGAACCAGGATATAAACCCACATGGGGTGACCCAGAGCCTATGTCCTTACCCACTGTGTCAAAGAGGCTCTTAGGTAGCTGTGAGTGGCTTTATACAACATACAAAACATTTAATGTTCAGCAATTCAGACAATCTGTGAGGTTGAGCAACAGTGTTTTACTCCTCATTTTATATAGGAGGAACCAAGACTCAGTATGATTAAATGAATAGCCCCAAATTGCCTAAGTAGCAAGTGATTAAAGCCAGACTCAAATTCTGGTCTTCTTGTGGAAATTCCATTCACTTCCTGGCATGCCACCCTGCCTCTTTTTTCTTCTTTGTCTTTTTCCTAATCTCCCATGTTCCTAAATTCTTCTCAGACAGAGGTTCAGTGTTACCATGGACCCAATAGTTTGAGCCCTTTTCCAGGATCACAGAAATTCTTTAATGCATAGTCAAAAAAGATGATTGGAAACCTGCCTCAACTGGGGGAAAAAATCTTGAGAGTAGAGATCACATCTAATACATCCTAGGATGAAATAGGAAAATCTAGTGTCAGTAGCAGTTAGGACTCCAGGATACCATACTACCAAATACTGGAATGTGACAAGGAAATATACTGTAGAAATTTCAAAAAGAGAAGGTCCTTGTGAACAGAGATGACCAAGGGTAAATTCATATGGGTGACATAGAATGGTACGGAAAGCTCATACTGGATAATAAGAAGAGGTGGAAAGGAGAAGCATTCCATCTGAGAGTTGTATTTTCCAGGTTGCCAGGCTGAGATGTCATGTCCATGTATCATCCTAAAATTCTATTAGGCCATTTACTATGATTCAAATTACCCTCAAACTCCCTGGTACTCAAGAGCTGGGGGAGGTCTGAATGTAGCTCTAAATATGGCAACTGCAGATGAAACAGAACAACATTTTTTGACAGGTAAAGGCTGCTGATCTGGGTCATGGACCATAGCCCTCCTGACAGTACAATAATTAGCCGCTGAGTGTTTTACTTAAATAGGCCCTTTCCCTTTGTGCGTTAAGCATTATTTCAAATTCTATTATTGGTGTCTGTTTGCATTTGGTGCAGTTGTTTCATTATTAATGTAAAGGAGCAATTCAGAATTTCATGATTAATTTTAATGTGGATCTTCCTTCTGTAAATAATTGATGAGAGAGATGATTAGAGCAGTACCAAAGCAGGAGCTGATATTCTTTCTGTGAACTCTTACCTTCTCAGTTGCTCTCGTTTTCAAATCCCCCCTGAGAACCTTCATTTGGTTGCAGATGCTTTGTATTCCCTGACTTCTTGTCACTTAGTTCTTTGGTTATAAGGCTACAAATCCTGTGATAGCTTCATAAAGAAAATAAAATACTATTTTCCCATTTTTCTCCAACTATTTATAGGAAGAAAGCCTGAGGCAGCAGAAACAAAGTTATTTCTATCCTCCTGGGGTGCTGAGACCAGTGGCAAATGAGTTAAGAGAAATCCAAGAAAGGAAAACAGCTTACATCTATATAGCTCATTACACAGTACTTTTAAAAATTAAAAACCAGGGTGCCAGGGCTCATATCTCAGTAAATCGTAAGATATCTCTTCCACTCTTCCTCTCTTGCTGGGCCATCCTCCCTTCTTTGTTGAATTTCTAATAACTGGCATGTGTTCTTTGCTAGAATGTCTGGTATAGGCTCCAGGCATTGCTGTGAGAAGAAAAAGAGATGGCCAACCTCTCAGTGCTGCTGGGCACAACATTCTTCAAATGCATATTTTAATTTTTCTGACAGAAGATTGAAGTGAGTTAGAAGTCAGGAACTATACTCCTTAGGAGCCAGTGATAGGAATGCCCTGAGAGGTATATACAACTTCAATATCCTCATCTGGGCTTCCCAGTACAGGTGTTTGTCTCATTTGACTTTGGATCTGGTCTTGAACCCCTTGGGGATTCCTGGTTCTCATTCTTGGGTATCAGCCCTACTTGGGTATCTATCACTCCTTGTCCAACTTACAAGGAAGCAGGAATAAGAGAAAAAAATAGATTTATGGGAGTGATACATTGAAACTGGTGTTGAACGGGGTGGGGGGCGGGGCGAAATGAGCTATGGAGCAGGGGCGGGACCTCATCTGTCTCTGGCTTTGTATTGGTTTGCAACAATTCATTCTCCCTCCCACTTCTACCCTCGTCTCTTCGTTGTTTGTGAGGAGTCCAGCTCCACAGGGAGATCCTACAAGTGATTCTTCAGGCCTGACCACAGACAATTACAAGGCTTTGTCTGGTGGGCCTCACGGGGGAAGCTGCCTTCCCCACACCAGATTTGGTGCAGAGCCAGTGCACTGCAGTTTTCTGGGAGGAGCTGCAGTCAAGGACTCAGCCCCCCAACCCCCCAGACCAGCTGTGCTCATAGGAATAGAATGTCTGCATTCCTAACTCAGACCCTCCATTAATGGCACTCTTTATTGGGTGTCTTGGTGGAGGTATCTCCACCAACACCTCCTTATCAGGGGCCTTGATTGAGGTACTTTTCTCCCCTCTGACTCAGTACTTTTCCACTTCTAGCCCTTTATTGTGTCCTCCTGCTCCCCTGCGTTCCTAAAAGGGCAGAGGCCTTTGATTTGGTGCTCCTTGGCAGTGAGATAATCTCCCATCCGCACTGCACATCATCTGACCCTCACTTAGTGCCTTTCTCTGGGGAAAAATGGAATACTGAGGAGCCAGTGCCTTTTTCTTTGTCTCTTACCTGCGTTGTCACACTGAGGGAACAAAGGCTTGATTATTACTTTCAGCTGGCTTGGCTCATTGCCCTAAGTCACCACCTTCATACCTTGACATACCGGCACAGTAAGGAGGGTGGTCAGTTGAGCACCATGCCGTCTGGAAGAGCAAAAACCCAGACCCTTCCTCAGAGCACTTCCCCAGTGCTAGCAGGCTGTTTACAAACACTCTGCAGTTCACAGGGGGACCACTGGTCCTTCTCTTTAGCCCCAGACACGCTGGCTGAGCTCACCCGGTGGATCAAATAAGAAATCCAACAAAGAGGCTCCAAGAAAACTAGGCAGCAGTTCCCTAACACACTGCTTATGGTCCTCTGATAAGGAGACCAGAGACCATTGGAGGCCCAGCTGAGTGGTGTGCAATAGCTATTGTTAACTTTTAGCAGGTCCCTGGCGCTGGTGATGCCCGGTAGCACAGGAAGTTGTCGAGGCTCATGCCGTTGGTGAAGGAGAATGCGGTGCTCTAGGATTGCTTCACTCAGAGGCCCTAAGAGACCTTAGAAATTTGATTAGTCTAAATCATCTCATGCCTCCATGATAAAGGTGGTAGTCCTGTTATGTTTAGTGAGGGAGTGCGGCGTCTTGTGGGCGGTGTTGCTGCAGAATCCCTCCTTCGGGGGCCTTGAGAGTGGCCGCCACCAAGATGGCACAGCTTCAGCAGCAGTGGCAGTGGTGACCAGGGCAGCACAGTCTCCACTTGGTCTAGCAGGGGGACAGGCCCATGCTGGCCTCACTCAGGCTCCAATATGCCACGGAGAGGAAGCTCCTTGTAATCACCTCAAAGACTATCAGCAGAGAGAGGGCAGCGTAACAGCGGTAACCGGGTTTTCCCAACCCAAAGCTGTGCAGCACCAGTTGTAGGTAGGGAATATGTGCCATCCAACCATAGGCTTTTGAGTGTCAACAACCCCTGCCCACCCCCCTCCGTGGAAGCTGGGGCTCCACCCAAACTGTCCCACCCTGTACCACCTCCAGGAGTCCCAGCTGGGGAACAGCTGCCTGGCTGCCTGCCCCGAGCCTGCTGGCCCACCCAGTTCTCCACTCCTGCCTCCGCCAGGTAATGTATGGCCAGAAACCAGGCCATTGGCGCCCAGTGGGCAGCTACGCTGGGGTCTGTACATGAAGGGCCTCTGTGACTGACGCAAATACTATTCCGTCTGCCTCACCCAGTGAGCCTGGAGGTGAGTCAGACAGCTCTGCCAACCTTTACTTAGGCCTCTCAGCCTTCACAAATAAAGAAGACTAGGAGTTAGGTTGAGGACTCTCTGTCTCCTGGTGGGACCAGAGGCACTATGCCAAGGTCAGAGTTCAATGGAGGGGTGGGAGAGAACTGACCTTCTTGGGCCTTGGGCACACTGGTGCATAGGTGACTATAAACCCTGCATCCTCTGGCACCAGGATGAGGGGGGAAAAGGTCATGCTCTCCAGTGTTAGAACTGAGGCCACCACCACTGGGACACTTCCCCAGGGCCAGCTATGGGTAGTGGGTTCCTTCAAGGCCCTACAGTCTCCATTGTTATGGCTCCCACTACTGAATACTTCTTGCTGTAGATATATTATCTATGTGCATTTTTGCTTGCCTTCATTCCTAAGGCCTGATGGAAAAATGCTGCAGTTAGGGTCATTTTAGCGGAGCATGTAGAAACCCTTGGTCCTACCTGACTCTGCTCTGTGGCTAATGGACTGGTCATTTGGTTGGGCTACTAACACATCTTGGCATATAAAACCAGCCCCACTGTGGGGATGAGACATTTGGATAAAAATCAGCTCTGCCCCTTACAGAGCTGTTACCCGTGTGGATGCTTATCAGAAAAGCCCCTACACTGACCCGAGCAAACTGCTTGGGTCAGCTAAACCTGGAGACCTAATTCTGTCTGCCCCAGAGCAAGCAGATGTGCAGCCAATTGCCTCCTGGATCCATGAGAGTATGGCCCAGGGAAATTTAGACATCGTCCTAAGACCGGGCTTACATGCATGGGCTACCACTGTCATCAGAAGATGCCAAGACAGCATGGAAAGCTGTCCTATCTGCCAGCCCCTGGCCTAGGCTAAAAATTCTGTCTCAGGGACAGATTCTTTGAGCCAACAGACCAATACCCTCAATGTTCAACACGTTTGAGTCTAAGATGAGGTAGCCTAGGCTTCTCACTTGGGCTGTCCCTAAAGTATCAAGGTGTGGAGCTGAGGGTCCAGCTTGAGGCCAAAGTCCTATGTGTGATCCTCAGGCCTGACCACAGACAATATAAGGCTTTGCCTAGCATGCCTCATGGGAGGAAACTCCCACCCTGCACAGGCTTGGGGCACAGCCATGCGTTGCAGCTTTCTGGAGGGAGTTGTGGTCAAGGACTCAGACCCAGGCCAGCTGTGCTCATGTGCATGGCTGCATTCCTAGCCCAGGCACCTCCACTCAGAGGCCTCCTTATAAGAAGCTATGGCTGAGGCACATTTCTCCACTTGGACTCAGTACTTTTCCACTCCTAGCCCTTTCCCTTCTCTCTTCTCCCAATGCCCTAATTCATGAAAAGGCGGGGGCCTTGTCAGATGCTCTCCATCAGTAAGACATATCCCTCCCACACCTTCCCCAACCCAGCTGTGCTGCATGTCATTGGACCCTCCCTGGAGCAGTGCTATTCTATGGGGGAAAATGGAATAATGAGTAGTCAGCGCCTTTTTCCTTTTGCCTCTTGCCTGCACTGTTGCTATAATAGTGGCTTGTTACTTTCAGTTTGGCTTGCTGTCCTAATTTACCATCTTCATGTCTGAACACCCAACAATTTGTTCCTGGTTTACAGTCCCCATCACTCAAGATATGATCATAATTTATTTGAAGACATGAATATAAATAATAGTTTTTTGAATCAATGTGCTTTTACTGAGCAACTCTTATGTTCCAGAGGCTGAAAAATACTGAGAATTTGTCAGTGACAAATTAGACATTACCAGTACAAACAGGGAAAGAGTCAAGTGTAACCCGAAATGAATTTAATACCTTAGAGCAAGGGAAATACAGGGACTCTGTGATGGGATACATAAATGGACTTGGGAGATAAAAATGCTTCCAAGATAAGGTAATATTTGATTATAATGCCATGGGGAGAAGGTGGGGTATGAAAAATGTTCTGGGCAGATAGAAAATTGAGTGGGAAAATGAGACATTAAAGAGACTATGACATTTTATAAAACTAAAATACATGTTTTATGTAATTGTATTTTTTAAATTAATTTATTTATTTTTGGCTGTGTTGCGTCTTTGTTGCTGCACAGTTGTGGCGAGCAGGGGCTGCTCTTCTTTGCAGTGCGTGGACTTATTGCGGTTGCTTCTCTTGTTGCAGAGCACAGGCTCTAGGCACACAGGCTTCAGTAGTTGTGGCACACGGGCTCAGTAGTTGTGGCTTGTGGGCTCTAGAGCACAGGCTCAGTAGTTGTGGCGCACAGGCTTAGTTGCTCCGTGGCATGTGGGATCTTCCCGGGCCAGTTTTGCAAATTCAGTAGTATCTACTCAAAAGGGAGGCCAAATAGTTGAGCGCAATGGCCTTCAAATATTTTGGCCATGACCTATCCTAATAAAAGTACCTTACATCATGATCCAGTACACACACACCTCATAATACTAGTAGTAGCAATTGTAGATAAAAATTTTTAATGGTAATGAGTACTTACTATGTGCCAGGCATCATGCTAAGTGCCTTATATACATTAATGCCTTGAATTTTCTCAATAACCTTATGAGGTGTTCACTATTATTAACTCTAACTTACAGATAAGAAAACCGAGGTGTGGAGAAGTAAAGTAAGTTACACAGGTCTTACAGTTGGCAAAGGGCAGATCCAGGATTGAAACTCAAGTAATCTGGCTCCAGAGTCTGTGTTCTCAGCCATAACATGCTGTTGCTACACACATACACACACACACACACACACACACACACGTGCATGCGCACTCACGTGCACACGCACACACACACATTTTATAGAACATTACTTACATTACTATGTGTGATACACTTGTGTATTTATTTTGTATTTTGTATTTTTTAATGCAAGTTGAGACTCACTCAGAGCCCCAGTACAATGCATAGAAGTGGACAGTGCCCCCTGGAATTGCACAAGGCAGTGCCGTGCCCCTCACACTAATGGATTGGCATCCAAAGTTTGTAAAACTTTGGCCCAGTATTTAAGAGCTTTGGCTTCAGAATCCAATATAGAGCTCACATATACTATCAATTTGACTATGTCTTAACTCTGTTACCTTAAGAAAGTCACTGTTAAGCTGCAACTTTTATGAGTGTTTGTCCCATAGGTTTATTAAGAGAATTAAATGAAGTAATGCAGTTTAAAAACCTAGCAGAAAACCTCACCTATATTCTTTCTTGAAATGGAGTGGATGTGATTTTGTATACCATTTTTGGCATGGTCTTGTTTTGATTAAATCCAATAGGGAATTCTGAGATTAGATCAGGCTAAAGATCGAAGGGGCTACCTCAGGATTTGCACCAACAGGTTTGAAGCAGAGATTGTAGCCACATGGCGAAGCTGTCTTACTGGGAATTCAAGCATTAGATGAGGTTGGATTTGAACCAGAGACCCTGAAAGAACCAACAAGTCAGTGATGTACCACAACTAGCTCAATATCCACCAGCATCCCCAGCCATTAGCGAGACTCCATGCAAACCCTGTAGTATCTTGAGGTGTTTGCCCCACTGATAGTTGGATATTTCCACTGGCAGACGAATGAACTTGACTCCTGAAACAATGCTAAGAGATTGCTAGTGTGTGCTATTCTTAGACCTGACTTTGTGATCTAAGTGCAAACTCAGCCACCATTTAATTAATGAACTTGGGCAAGTCTCTTAGCAAATCTCAGACTCACTTTTCTCATATGTGAAATAAGATTTGTCTAAACTTCACAGGACTTTTGTAGGAATTTATAGATAATAATTATTACAGAAAAGGAAACTGAGATGGTGAAAGGTTAATCAGATTTCCAAGAACAAAGAGCTAATAAGATCACAGTTCTTTATTTTGGAAATATTTATTGAAACTTGTAATGTGTCAGGCACTGTGTTTTTAAGGGATTTAGCATAATGCTTCAAAACAGTACTTACTTAATAAGATTTCTTCTCTTTCCCTTCTTGGCCATAACCCTCTCAGCTGCAGCAAGGATGTGAGGTCTTTAGGCATCCTTTGGTTCAAAGGACTGTGTGGTGGGTGATAAATCAAATGGCAGATTTCTCAACTTCATGCTTTGGCCTACATTTATATCAGAAAGCGCCTGAGGTCTTCACTTGGAGAAGCCTTTCCTTGCATCTTCGTTCTTTTTAGTGAAAATGCATGGGGGATTGTGGTTCAATGTGAATTTTATATAAAATAATCCTGCAATATTTTCCTAAAGTAACTGTCAGAATTGTGATTTTGAGGGGATGGCAACATCTCATAACCTAAGAAGGCACTCGAGGTTATCTTTTCCCTTTTTAAAAACTGTATATCTCTAAACATAGAGTGATGGAGCTGTTGAAAATTAAACCTTTCCCAGAATTCTATGCAAAAGAATGTTCACCACATCAGCATTTATAGAGCAAAACACTGAACATAAGTTTTATGTTCAACAATAAGGGATTAATTAAATATGGGATGTGTTATTATGTTCCTGGTACATTCAAAATGATCAGTAAATATTTATTGAATAAATATGTAAATACTTAAAAGACAGAAAACTTACTCCTTACATCTGAATTTTTAAAGAAAAACACAGAATTATCTAAAATTGGAATTTATTATATATGTATATATATTATATAATGTATATATAATATAGTGTTTGGGCATGTATAGGTCTAGATGGTAAGATTAGGGGTGGTAGGATTACTATTATATCTGTCTTTGGCTGCTTCAGATTTTCTACAATGAATTTTTATATATTTGATACAAACAAAATTGCAGTTTTAAAAAAAGCACACTTAGAAAAAACCCACAAGCTCACCAAAAGTCTTGCCAGTTTGGTTGGCCTATATAGTATTTTAGAAAGCATTAAAGATGGGTATTCACCTTATAAATCATATTTATGGACTTTTTTTAAGGCATAGCATATGGCAATCTTAGATCCACTTTTCCACGTTCCATATCACTCTTCACCAGCCTTAAACCAACCCTCCTTTGCCTTGTCTGGCTCCTATAGGTCATGACCCCTATTGGCCCTTGTAAGTACTCTGAGATCTAAGAAACCTGAAATTCTGTTACTCAAATCTGCAGTATTCACTTATAGGCATGCGAAAGGAACTTATGACTCTAGCTTACATAAATCTTGTTCAGCTGAGATAATCAAACACTTAGTGAATATCTCCTATGAGGTAGGAAGTAAACTAGAGGATGTTGCTGCAGCAGCAATACATGCGGACCTCTGCCTTTGAGAGACTTAAGAACTAATGAAAGAAATATAAAGGTGTACAAAGAGAATTTCAATTTAACTTGATAGGTGAATGTAATCAGAATACACAGGATGCTATGCTATGCAAACACAGCAGAAGCCCCAGGTAGGAATTCAAAATAGGCTTCCTGGAGAACATGCTGGAGTTGAATCTTGAATAATCATGAATAACCAAGTGAAAACAAGTGAAGAAACATTTTGCAACAAAGAGGCATTCACAATATATTATTGGACATATACAGTCATCCCAAGACAGGGGTGTAGTTCAGGAAAAAACAAAGTAAACTTTGTGAGAATCTGGACCCATTAATGTTTTATTCCAATTGGACATGAAGTATCAGGATCAGCAACAGAAGCTCAAGAGGAAAAGAAGTGCAGACAACTACAAAGTGCCCAGATGGGCTATGTGGGAAGGAGGATGGGGTACTAAAACCTAGTAGCTTAAAACAACAAGTATTTGTTATTTTTACACATTTTCTGAGGGTCAGGAATCTGAGAGCAGTTCAGCTGGGTGCTTCTGGCTGAGGGTCTCCCATGAGGTTGCAGTTTTGATATTGGCTGGGGCTGCAGTCATCTGAAGGTTCTCCGAGGAGGATCTCATGTCCTGCTCACTCACAGAGCCATTGGCAGGTTTAGTTCCTTGCTACCTGTTGGCCTGAATCTTCAGTTCCTCAGCATGTGGGAAGTTTCCATATAGGCTGTCTGAGCGTTCTCACAATATGACAGCTGGCTTCTCCCAGAGTGAGTGATCCAAGAGAGAGAGAGCACACATGCCCCAAATGAAAGCCACAGTCTTTATAACCCAATCTCAGAAGTGATATGCCATAATTTCCACCGTGTCTTATCAGTCACACAGACCAACTTTGGTACAATGCAAAAGGGGACACAGAGACTAAATAGTAGGACTCGGAAAATATGGGGGACTGTTTTGAAGGCTGGCTACCACAGTGAGTTTTCTAGACCTGTTCAGTGCAGTGTTGGGGACTAAAGCCTAACTAGGTTACAATGAATAGAATGAGAGATGAAGAAGTAGAGACAAATAATATGGATATGTCTCTCATTATGTTCTACAGAAGAAGGGAGCAGAATAATGGGACACTAGCTGAAGGAAGACATGGAATCAAAAGAGATTCATTTTGTTTTCGTCTTTCTTTAGCATCCTCATTGTGACTGATCCAGCAAAGCAGGTTTTGGAGGTTTGAAGTTAGAGGGATGAAATACATGTTTCAAGGGTACTGAATTAGTTGTCAGCAGAGGTGTCTTCTAGTTCTTGGTCTGCACTAGCTAACTGACCTTAGGCAAATTACTTGACTTCTTGGAACTCAGTTAAATAATTGATAAAATGTAAATGATAATGCACCTACTTCAAATGCCCTTCTATGGCTCAATTGCTGTTATGCGTGTGAAAGTGCTCTATGGACAGGAAAGAGCTCCCCCAATGTGAGGGAAACCAGCAGCTCTTCATCCATGCATTTTGACCAGTACTCATTTCCCTAAGAGAAATTTGGCTTTGTCCACAGGCGCTCCCTCTGCACAGAAGAGCTGTGTTTTGATCATCCGGTTTTAAATGAAAACAGCTGGAGCACATGGCTCTTTGTTCATCTTGCCATATAACTAGATACGCTCCCAGTACGTTTTGAAGAGTAAAATATCAGACCCACCATGACTCAATTACCAAAATGTGGCTAAAAAGTACTACTTATGGGCACTGACCAAAGGCTTTGCAGTTCATTTATTCTTCTCAGTGGTTTCTGGAAACATATTAGACTCATTTGAGAAACTTTGAAAAAATACCTTTTTGTGGGATTCACCTGCAGAGGTTCTAATTTAATTTATCTGGGATGGCACATGTTCATCAGCATTTTTAAAAATCACCTCACGTTTCTAACGTGCAGTCAGGGCAAGAACTACTGGTCTAAATTATATATTATCTACCTCTTTTTTGAGCTGGATCCTTAGACTCTCATTCTTTTGCTGCATCGTATCACTCAACCTCAAACTCTGTCTGGTAAATTATAAGTGGTTTAAAGTGTTTATAATTGGAACGATGGCTGCCAGCCTACACTGAGAGGCATTATGTGAAACAATACTTTGAAATGTATTCTATATTTAGAATAAAGACTTCACTCATTATGTTACAGGGTACCCTTTCTTTAAAAAATATGGGAGAAAATGTGTTATTTTATACCAGGTAGTACTCTTTTCTGAAGTGACTGGTTTATTTTCCATCTTTTGGCCACTCTGAACCACATAAACAGTAATGTTTCTCTGTGCCCATTGATGGCTAGAAAGGTTGAACACAATTGTGCTCTCTACCTAATGAAAGGTAAGAAGAAAACTATTGCTGTATTAAACTCAGTTTTGATCCTACCTTAATTTTCTACCCTCCATTTTCTTCTGCCTCAATTGTCTTCTCTATTTAAAGTTCCTACATCTAACATGTATGTTATTTTAACTATCTTAAATCCTTTTGAGAACAAAGTGGGCTTTGTTCAAACCAACTGATCAACAAACTAAAAATAATCTAAATAGAGGGTTCTATTGTTTGTGTTATAAGGTAAAATATCTGATTCGACACTGCTTTTCATATAAATAAGAGGATCTATCCTCCAATTTCAGAAGTTTGGAAAGTTGAAGTGTTTCTAAATTCTTGTCTCTATTCACTTTGAAAACACAAGTACACTGGCTTTGCAGAACAAAGAGAAAACATGCGACTCAAAGATTACTAGAGATCATCAAACTCTTCCTTACCCTCGTCTTTCTTTCCTCTGCCTTTCCCATGAAAGTTTTTCTTTTGCTAATGTGTCTTACATGTTCAATAGGACAGAATATTGTAAGCAAGAAATAAGCCTAATAGAGATATAAATCTCTTCTGTTTTATAACTACTTAATATATCTGCTGTCTTTCCCCCCCACCCCCCCAGGGGAGTTTTTTCTCAGAAGTGAATTTTAAAATCTAATCCTAATCCAATTCAATCAGACTATATGGAAGGAAGACCTTGGGTTAAATCTGTTCCATATTAATATGAAGATATAACTGGCCCATCATCAGATTACCAAGCAAAGTAGCCAATGTGGAGACCATTGGGGTGTTTTTAGATAATTTAATTATAAAGCATAGCAAGTGTGTATGTGTATGGTGGTGAGGAGTGCCTGGTGGAGGGTTAAGTGAGCATTTTCAATATCTTTATCAGTATTTTAATAATGCCCTTGAAATGACCTACACTCCTAATGTAAAGAAAATGACATTGTAATCCAGGAAGTTATGTAACATATTTCTGAGGTATGCTGAATTGAACCTAGGAGTTGTGGGAAGAGCAAATCACAGCCTTATGTCCTAGAAATCTTCCAGAATTAAGAAAAAAAAATCTCTCCCTGAACGTCATTCTGGCTTTTTGGCAGAACAGAAGGCTGCCTGGCTGAGCATTTGGGCTTTGTGAATGAACAGGGAATCTCTTACCATGTATCATCTAACTAGTACCTACCAAGAAATCCATGCTTTCCTTTTCTAGTTGATAACCTTTCCTTGTTTCTCTCTGTTTTTGTTGCTCCCAGCTTTCCCCAGCTGTGTCAATTGCAGAATTCCAGGTGCTTTCTACCACCGTGATGTCTGGTGTGTGATGAACACCTAGAAGGGCTGCCAGGGATTTCTGGGGAATGTTGGGTCTTCCAGAGGGTGTCAGGAGCTGCCAGAATCAAAGAGATGCTCTAAATTAAAATTTCATCCTCTCTCTCTCTTGTTAATACTAATCCAGTATTGGACAAATTTCTGTTCATATTAATATTAAAAGAGCATCCACAAATTCATCTACTTTTTTAATACATATCTGTCCTGTTATGAAAGGGGTAGTTAACTCCAAGTGTTTTTTGCTAACAATTCACCATTTTAAAGAGCACTTTCAACTTTGCCTATCCACATACCTAACTTTTCCATACTTTTTAATGTGTTATTTATTACTTCTGACTTTTCAACTTACTTTTGAGATTGTACAATTATTATAGAATTCTAACCAACACTAATTCTACATACTTACATATTCAGCAAGCACTCCTAATGGGCACAATTCTGTTTTGGGAGAATGACCAGAGCAAATATCGGTAGACATGTTAAGTTGATAAACAGCTGATAGGCATTGTTGATTTCGTGGTGCTATTTATTGATCCCCTGCCCCCACAAAAGGATGTTTCTATTTACAAAAATGGAAATACATAAAGTAAAGGAACAATTATCTGAAACTAAGTAGCTGTTTCAATTATTTAAACAATGATTAACGATTGTATGTTCTTGTCTGCATTACTTATCTGTAATCCATTTGAAAGACGATGATATTTTTCTCATTTAATTTGAGTGATGTTCAAGTATAAAGGTGCTGGCCATCTTTTCCAGATAGACACGGCAGTTGTCTGGTCAGGGAAGGACTTTCCAATAAGGTGACCTTAGAGCTACATCCTGAATAATAAGAAGAAGCCAGCCATACAAAGATCAGGCAGAGAGCATTACAGCTGGAGGGAACCACTATGGCAAAGGCCCTTAGGTGAGGTAAAGCTTCCTCCCCTTAGAGTAAGAAGGAAGATTAAAGATTTGTAAGGAAGGGGGAAACAGGTAGGAGACAATGTTGGAAAGGGACCGGATACAGTGGAGAAGTAAAAGCCATAGGATGAAGTTTGGATTTTATTCTAAGAGCCAAGGAAAGCAATAGGCAGGTAAAATTTTATACTGAAGAAACCCCCAAAATAAACTCTATCATTTAGGTTCCCATCAGGAGGCAGAACTATTCAGTAGGCATATCATTACCACTTAGTGCAGGTGATAGTTTAATGAATTGTGATGCCATTGCATGCCATGCATTACTAGCGTCCCATTTCCTGTTGGCAAGGTGCTTAACTCTGAATTCAAACTCAAGGACACTTCTGAACCAATTCACAACCTTGTTTTGGGTGGTCTGTGGTTTTTTGGTACCAATTTCTATAACTGTGAGGGGGGATAGAAATCACATAGCAGTTTTAATGGAAAGAATTTACTTAAGGGATGGTTAACTAGAATTCAGCTAACTAGGTGACTGAAAGGGTAAAAACAAAAAGAGAGAGAATTCTAAGATAATAACTGCAGGAAACAGCTACTCTGATTGGACTGTGCAACAAAGGCAAGAGGTAGGACTTACTAGAGCCTGAAGGAGGGGTTACTTGGAACTGAAACTCAGAACTATTGCTTGGCATTTGCTGGTAGCTCTGGATACCAGGAGGGGTCCTGTGAGGCTGGGATCCAGACCTCTGAGGATGGAAGACCAGATAGCTGCTATCGATATCATTGACAGTGCTCGATGAGGCTATTTCTGTGAATGTTGGAAAGACTGAAACCCAGATTCAGCTGCTCCTATGGAAGCAACTGCTACCTCAAGGGTGAAGAAGCATTGATGGGGTGACGATCACAAGAACGGGAAACAGAAAGGAAGGAGCAAGTTTATCCTTGTTCTTGCAAAAAGGTAGTTTGTACACTCAAAGTCCCACCATCATAAAGCAGAGCATAGAGGTGCTGAAAGATGGAAACTCATTGACTGCCCCAGGAATGTAATGCAGGACAAATCAGTGCAGCAGGTGAGAGCTATTCAGTAGTCCTCCACTCTCTAAACTGAGCACCTAGACATCTCACCTCAAATTAATTAACTACTCTCCTTTTGAAGCCTCCCAAAGAGGCTTCAGAATTCCAGACTAACCCATACAGTTCATGTGACTCTCAAAGGCAAATGTGCTTATGCTTAGCTTTCTCCCAGTGCTATGGAACCCAGACAAAGAAGGTCTGGGTGATAGCAGGCCTCAGAATGGACCCTTGGATGGAAAAACGACCTTTCTCCCTCTCACAGCTCTCGTTCTCCCTGATCGTCAGCTTATTAGATTAGAGCTGTTGCACTGACTGCTAATCAGAAAACACTTGATTTAGTCTCAGGTGGTCTTCTTAGGTAATCAGCTCAGGTACCTAACACCTGACTCCTCTTTATATTCCGAGATTTGATAATCCACTTCACCTTTCAGGAGGCCTGGGGGGCTTCTGGGAATTTCAGTTATGACCAAAGCTAATTTTCATGCTTATAGGTGCATATTTAATGGTCGGCACAGCCTGCTCTGTCTTTGGTCTACATTCAATATCATCACATGTGGATGTAGCTACAGAATCCTTGCTGTTCGGAGCTTTTATCTTGAGGAGTCCAGAGACTCAGGTACAAAAGTGTCCTTAAGAAACTTCTCAGAGGTTCCTGGGGTGTTATTGAGCACAAGCCATTTACCAGTTCAAAAGCTGGTCTCTCCATGTACAGCTCTCTAGAAGGAAAGCAGGAAAACAAGGAAGCAAAGAGATATTCAACCCTTACTCTTTATCAGAATATATTAAAAAAAAAAAAAAAAGAAACTCTCAAGTGGGCAATGTTTTCTGAAAGAAAAGTATAAATAAGAATATACCTAAAATTATCCAGAAAAGAATACTGGATCCAGGAATTCAAGTCTAATTAGCCAAAAAAATCCATACACTTTCCATCACATCATGCCACTTACTACTCTACACAGTGTAGTGAGTATTGGGAGCACAAGTTGTTAAGAGACATCATACATACTGGATACTTGTCTGGGTGTTATTTCAGATCTTTAGGGGAAAAACAGCCCAGGTAAAAATGCTTGATTGTCTGTGATGAGGCAATATCCCATGCATTTCCCTTTTCTTATTTTTTTAACCATACCAAAGATTGTAGTATAAATGACTTTCTTCTGTGAGTTCTCTAAAGCTGAGATGTTGCTAAATTCTTAACTTGGAGGAGGCAAGATTGCATTCCAAATGCTGGCATGAGCTGCGGCTAGAGAAACACTGGACTGGCAATGAGTGTTACTTGCAAGGATGCACTAGTTTTAGTTGATTTTTCGTGCTGCTCACAGGTAAAGTCCATATTCAGTTTGCAAGCCTTGTCTCAGCTCTGCATTGATAAGGGAGCCTGTGATTTTATCTAACAGGGTAAGCAAAAGGTCATCACGCCACAGATTAGAAACACAGCTTTCTTAAAGGAATGGTAAACTCAGAGATAACCACGCTGAAATCTCCTTCTGCACACGTGCTGGGGTATAACGTGGAGACAGCAGTGTGCGCTCAGAGAATTTGCAGAGATAGCCCAGCTCAAAGCTTTCATCAGGATGGGGGTGGGGTTAGACTGAGTGGGGGTAGCCTAGGTGGGCATAACAACAAGCTTACCTTTTCAGTGTTTTCAAAAGGAAACCACCAAAAGTTAGGTGATCCGGTGATAATAAGGCTTCATGTTGGTTTGTAGATTATATTTTGCACACATTTTCCTTGTGTCTTATTCAAAACCCCCCTGGATAATAGAGATTATTAGAGTTAGAGGCTTAATTCTAGAAAAGAAGGGCCCAAACTGCTCTCAAAGGTAGTGTGAGATGGTGGGATAACTGGAAGAGAACAGGCCCAGGAAACACAGTCTCAACAAAAATCATGTATATATAAAAATATGCATATATATGAAAATATATATATATATGTGTGTATATATATGTGTATTTGTATTATCTTCACAAAAATCCCAGAAGTAGTCAGAGAAGAAAGTATTATCCTCATTTAGAGATTTAAAAAACTGAAATTCACGGGTTATGACTAGAGCAGAGATTAAACAGCAAAGCTAAACTTTTGTCCAGAAACCCTGGATCATGCTTTTTCCTTTATTAAGCTTCCTGAAGGTAAAGACCATTCATCATCATCAGCGACATCATTACACCAATAGCCACAAGGTACCAAGAGCTCACAGGCAAAGTATTATTAAATACACTTTCTATACAGCTTCATTTAATCTTCACTACAACCATACATAAGGTTGCTTGGTTACAAAGGTACATAAACCCCTCAATAAAAATGGGTTGAATGTGACAGTGTGGAGCTGGAACCAGAAAGCCCTTGAAGTAAACAACCTTATCCATGAAGATAGCCGTAGAATGATGCTAAGAAACAGAGTTTGGCATCAGGTGCACCTGGGTTTGGGTCACAGCTCAGGCATTTACTAAGTGTATAAAAACCTGGGCAAATTGTTTCACCAGCTTGATCTTTCTTTTCCTTATCTGTAAATTGGGAAATTATATTGTGTTACTTTGTTTTGTATATACTCGGCTAAAGGTAAGATCTGTATTTCCTAAGATCCTCTTCACAGTATGGTTCCTGGTTAGAGCTGGTCAGAAGAGGAACTTACTTGGGATTGGGTAGGTGAAGTGAAGCAGAAGTCATTCCTTTCAGAAGATCATCATGGTCCGACATGGTGATGGGTGCGTGTGGAAGTGCCTGGCAGTGTCAGTGTGCCCTCTCAATCCTGCATTCCCCAGCTAACTCATTTTACTAGTTGCTGGCTTTGATGAGCAAGAGTGGTAGCAGGCCTACAACCAAGTGCCTGGCTGTGGACTTACAAAAGCAAGAGCTACACAGAGGCAACAGTTTCCCAGAGAGCAACACCTATGCAGCTCTACTTCAGTGGCCAGATGTGCTTGGCTTCTTACATTTATCTGCAAGCTCTGACTTTTCCGCCTGTACCAGTGCTTCAGGCTGACTAGTTAGAAGTGGTTTCTCTAACCCTTTCTGATCCCCTCCTAACCCTCTCTTCCAGACTTTCACTTTCGCACCTCCTCCCATATTTGTGTGAGGTCTAATTCATATAACAAATACCTATTCCTCAATATTTACAAGAACTCTGTTTTCCTTGGTCTTGACTAACTGAAATATCTCTACGTTTGTAATCTTGTAATGATTGAATAAGCTTACGTATAACAAAACTTGGCATAAAGTAATGGCACAATAGATGTTACCTGCGATTATTACCATCTAAGTGTTGTATGAACATCAGCTCATAGTGTTTCTCTTCCTCTTTGTGCTTCTGCTTTATTACTTTCACTCTGTCAGTGGTTTTCTTTGTAATTTCACCTTGCACATGGTCTTTTGTGGATGCCTTGAGCAACCTACTTCAGGAAAAATTCAGCTCCAGCAAACAAATGGTGTTTTTGTCCCTGAGTGTAGCAGCTGAAATTCTTAAGAGAGCCATTTGATTGCTCATGTGATTAGACCCAGTCAACAAAATCATGGATTACCTGCTTGTGTTGGTCCTCTAAACTAGCATAAAGGTAGGCAGATCCTGGTATTTGGACATAATCCACTTGGATACAAAGTCTAGTATACAAGAGCCATTCAATTTTCTTAGAGAGCTGGCAAGTAACATAAAGTAACTATGCTCCAGGAGAGTCTATGCAAAACAATGGGAAAAGAGAAGCTAAATTGAAGATGTGGCTTGCTGAGAAAATTGTACTTAGCTAGACTATCTTGTAGAGCTGATAAGCTCGTATTTTCTCATATTTCTTATTAAGGTAAAATTTGTATGCAGTGAAATGTACAGATCTTCAGGGTATAGCTTGGTGAACTTTGACAATTGCACACATCAATGTTCAGCAGTATGCTAGAACCAGATTACAAGGACTGATCATTAAATATATAAAAATTCTTCAAGTCAGCTATTCAACCATTCGTAGGAGTATTAATACCAAAAGAAAAATCTACAAATGCTACAAATTGGGGGATTTTTTGCTGCTGAGAGTCAGGTTGTCAGCACATTCCTGTAAAATCTAGGTCTTATCAAGGCATCAAATAATACCTTCATTCATGCCAGAAAGATCCTCTTGCTCCTCCCCTCTCTATTCCAACCCTCCAGTTTCTTTCTTTTTTGGGGGGGGTGGGGGAGGGTAGAGAACCAATATAAAGAATCTATTGATTATTAAATGTGATAATGGGAAATATTAGGGAATGGGAAAATGGGAAAATTTTAGTATTGGCTTTTTTTAAAAAATAAATTTATTTATTTATTTATTTTTATTTTTGGCTGCGTTGGGTCTTCGTTGCTGTCCGCGGGCTTTCTCTAGCTGCGGCGAGCAGAGGATACTCTTCATTGTGGTGCGCAGGCTTCTCATTGCAGTGGCTTCTCTTGTTGCAGAGCACAGGCTCTAGGCGCATGGGCTTCAGTAGTTGTGGTACATGGGCTCAATTGTTGTGGCTCACGGGCTCTAGAGTACAGGCTCAGGAGTTGTGGTGCACGGGCTTAGTTGTTACATGGCATGTGGGATCTTCCCAGATCAGGGCTCGAACCCATGTCTCCTTGAGAGCACAAAAGATGCAGGAATCTCCCATGCATTTGTCAGTTGTAAGCTGCCTAAAGCTACGTCGGAAGATGTCCAAGTGCCATAAAACCTCCAAACTCTGGAACTCCAGAGGCCCTCCTTTCCACGTGCTGCCTCTCCCCTTCCACGCAGGTCCTTCCAACCCTCCAGTTTCAGCTAGTGTACTGACTTTCTTCCCTCACGTTATTAGTTTTACCTCTTCTAGAACTTCATATAAATGTAATAATACAGTAAGTACCTTTTTGTGTTTGGCTTATTTAGCTCAATATAAGGTTTTTGAGATTCATCCATGCTATTCCAAGTAACCGTAGTACCTTTCTTTCTATTGCTATGTAGCATTTAATTTTTATAAATACACCAAATTTTTTTAATCCATATCTTGCTGCTAGACACTTGGGCTTCTTCTAGCTTTGGGCTATTGGGAGTAAAACCGCTATTAACATTCTTGTACAACTTGTCTTGTGAACATAATGTTTTTGTTTCTCTTGGGAATCTATCTAGAAGATGAACTACTGGCTCATAGGACAGGAATATTTCATAATTTTACGAAAAATTACCAGACAAATTGTCAAAGATGTTAGATAATTTTACACTCTCGCTAGTAACATAAAGTTCTGGTTGCTCTCATCCTTGCCAGTGTTTGTTGTTTTCTGTCTTTTTTACTTTAGCCATTCTGCTTGGTATGTAATGGTATTTCATTGTGGTTTTAATTTTCATTTCCCCTTTGACTAATGATGCTGAGCACTTTTTCATTTTCTTAATGGCCATTCATATATCTTCCTTTGTAAAGTAACTGTTTAAGTATTCTGCCTATTTTTTATTGGGTTGTCTTTTTATTATTGAATTATAGGAGTTCATATATTCTGAATACATGTAACCCATAAGACATATGTACTGTAAATATTTTCTCCTAGTCTATGGCTCACTCATTTATTTTCTTAATGTATTTTAGTGAGCATACATTTTTGATTTTTTTAATAAATTTATTTATTTTATTTATTCATTCTTGGCTGCATTGGGTCTTCGTTGCTGCGCATGGGCTTTCTCTAGTTGTGGCAAGCGGGGGCTACTCTTTGTTGCGGTGCGCGGGCTTCTCATTGCAGTGGCTTCTCTTGCTGAGGAGCACGGGCTCTAGGTGCATGGGCTTCAGTAGTTGTGGCTTGCGGGCTCTAGAGCACAGGCTCAGTAGTTGTGGTGCACAGGCTTAGTTGGTCCACGGCATGTGGGATCTTCCCGGACCAGGGCTCGAACCCGTGTCCCCTGCAATGGCAGGCGGATTCTTAACCACTGCACCACCAAGGAAGCCGCCATTTTTGATTTTGATAAATTTTATCAAATTTTTCTTTTATGAAAAGTCCTGTCTGTGTATCTGGGTCCTGTTTATAAAATCTTTTTTCTCCTATGTTCTCTTCTTGAAGGTTAATATTTTTAATTTTTGTGTTTATGTCTATACTCTTTTTCAATTAATTTTTATATATGGTCTAGGAGGTATGAGTCAAGTTTCCCTTTTTGAAAACATAGCCAATTGGTCTAGCACCACTTTGTGAAAAAACCTTCCTTTCCCCATTGATATGCTTTGTGGCCTTGATCAAAAATCAATTGACCATGTAAGTGTGGGTCTACTTCTGGACTGTCTGTTCTGTTCCATAACTCTATTTGTCAATTTGTATGCAACTACTACCCAATCTTAATTACCATATATTTATATAAATGCTACAAATAAGGTAGTCCTTCAACTCTGATCATTTTGTTTAAGATTATTTTGGCTAGACTAGGATCTTTGCATTTCCAAATAAATTTTATTTAAATTTTTGTTTAATTGAAGTACAATGTTGTGTTAGTTTCAGGTGTACAGCAAAATGATGCAGTTTATATATATATACATATATTCTTTTTCAGATTCTTTTCCCTTCTTGGTTATTACAAAATATTGAGTATAGTTCCCTGTGCTATACAATAGGTCATTGTTGGTTATCTGTTTTATATATAGTAGTGTGTATATGTTAATCCCAAACTTCTAATTTTTCCCTCCCCCCCCTTTCCCCTTTGGTAACCATAGTTTGTTTTCTATGTCTGTGGGTCTATTTCTGTTTTGTATATAAATTTATTAGTATCATTTTTTTAGATTACACATAAAAGCAATATCATATGACATTTTAGAATAAGCTTGCCAATTTTACAATAAGTAAAATCTGCAGATATTTTGATTGGGATTATGCAGAATCTGTAGGTCATTTGGGAGAAATCTGACATCTTAAAAATACTGAGACTCACAATCCATAAAAATTATATATCACTCCATTTGTTTAATTTAATTTGCAATGTTTTATGTCTTTCAGTGCCTCACATATGTTTTGTAAAGCTTGTTCCTAATTCATTTATGTATTTTGAATTTATTGCAATTTTATTTCATTTTTCACTTGGTGGTGGTGGTGGTAACTAGGAGTACAATAGATTGCCTATATTGACCTCGTCTCCTGCCAGGACCTGCTACATAATTTGCAGGGCTATGTGCAAAATAAAATTTTGGGGCCCTTTGTTCAAATTTCAAGATAGTGACAGTAGAGCATTAAACCAAGTGCAGGGCATTTCTGAACATGGGACCCAGTGCAACTGCATAGATTACATAGCAATGAAGCCCAGCCTGTCTCCTGCAATACTGCTAAATTCATTCGTTAGCTGAAGTAGAGTTTTTTTGGCAGGTAATTGAAATTTTCTACATAAGTGATATATTGCCTATAAAAAATATAGCTTTATTTCTTCCTTTCCAATCTACATTACTGTGCTGGCTAGACCCTCCAGTTAACTTCTATTCAGCATAATGTTGAATGGAAGTGGTGGGAGTGGGCAAAGGTGCTTTCTTCCGATCTTAGAAGGAATACATTGTCTTTCACTGTTATGTACAATGTTGCCTAAAGATATTTCACAGATGCTCCTTATCAGTTTGAGGATCTTGCTGAGTTTTTTTGTTTGTTTGGTTTTGTTTGTTTGTTTGTTTTATCATGAATGTGTAATAAGTTTTGTCAAATTGGGTTATACTGGCCAAATAAATTGAGAAATGTTTCCTCTAGCTTTATTTTCTGAAAAAGTTCGTAAAGTTTGATATTATTTACTCTTTAAATTTACTTCTTAAATGTTTGATGAATTCACAATGAAGACACCTAAGGCTAGAACTGTAGTTGCTTTAAGAAAATTTTCAATTATGAACTTAATTTATTTTCTGTTTCTCTTTTGTTGGTTTTGGTAATTTGTCTCTTTCAAGAAATTTCTTCATTTTATTTAAGTTGTCAAAGTAATTGACATAAATTGCTCATAATATTTTATCATTCTTTAATATACAATATACATTTAATGTACAATCTTTTGGATTTGTAGTAGTGTCACTGCTTTCCTTCTTACTTATATTGCTAACTTGTGTTCTCTCTCTTTTTTCTTAATAATAAAGTTAGGGATTTTGCTATTTTTATTAACCTTTTCAAAGTACCAGGTCTTTATTTTTTTAAACAGTTTCTCCACTTTGTATTTCAGTAATTTCTGCTCCCATCTTTATTATTTCCTATGTCACTTTGCTCTGGGTTTACATTACTCTTCTGTTGCTAACTTTTCAGTGTGGAATGAGAATGAGATTACTCATTTTACATCTTTCTTCTTTTCTATTATAAGCATTTTTTTAGAGCTATGGATTTCCCTTTTAAACACTGCTTTAGCTTCATCTTACAAAATTAAAAATTTTTTTTCATCAAAATTCAGTCCAAAATATGTTCTAGGGCTTCCCTAGTGGCACAGTGGTTAAGAATCCGCCTGCCAATGCAGGGGACACGGGTTTGAGCCCTGGTCGGGGAAGATCCCACATGCCTCAGAGCAACTAAGCTCATGTGCCACAACTACTGAGCCTGCGCTCTAGACCCTGCATGCCACAACTGCTGAGCCCACGTGCCACAACTACTGAAGCCCGCATGCCTAGAGCCCCTGCTCCACAATAGAAGAAGCCACCGCAGTGAGAAGCCCGCACACTGCAATGAAGAGTAGCCCCTGCTGGACACAACTAAAGAAAGCTCACGCACAGCAACAAGGACCCAACGCAGCCAAAAATTTTTTTAAAATTTAAAAAATATATGTTCTAATTTCTTTGGTAACTTCTTGGAACTAGAGGTTATTTAGAAGTGTTACTTAATTTTCTAATATTTGGGTCAATTTCCATATATCCTACTGATATTAGTTTTTAATTTAATTATTTATTTCAAAACGCTTAAAATTATTGAGCCTTGTTTTATATTCTATCATATCTTCTATATAACCAATGTTCTGTGCACGCTTTAAAAGAATGGCTATTTTGCTATTGGAAGGCAGAGTGTCATAAATATTGAGGAAGAATTGGTTGAGATTTTTCAAGTCTTCTATAATCTTAATAATTTTTGTCTACTTATTCTATTAACCACTGAGAGATAAGCTTTGAAACACCACTTATAATTATGAATTTGTCTATTTCTCCCATTAGTTCAGTCAGATTTGCTTCATATATTTTGAAGTTATTTGGTCTTTACATATTTCATATTTCTGTCTTTTTTGATGACTAGGCTCTTTTATCATAAAATATCACTTTCTGCATTTAGGAATACTTTTTTCCTGCATTCTAATTTGTCTAGTATTCATAAAACTGCTCCAGTTTTCTTATGCTTTATGTTTTATGATTAATTAATTTCCCTGATTTATCTTTTTTTATCCTTTTAGTTTTACCCTGTATTTTGAAACCTGAAGTGCATTTTTTATTTAAAAAATAAAACAAGCCCTTAGTTTGGACTTGGTATTTTATCCAGTCTGATAATCTCTGCCTTTCAATTGTTCATTTACATTTAATGTAATTATTGATATTGTTGGCTTTATGTTACATTGTTATTTCTTTAGTGTTAGCTGAATCTCTTTTTTTGACTTTTTTTTCATTAAAGCATATTTTGGTATTATGTGTTATCTTCTCTATTGGGTTATCAGCCATACTGCCTTTTTTTAAAGTCGCTCTAGAGAGTAAAATATGCATCTTTAGTTAACCACAATCTACTTTCAAAAAATATTACACCACTTTGCATGTAATATGAGTTACTTAAAGCAGCATCCTTCCATTTTGTCCCTCTAGTCTTTTGCACTACTGTTGCCATACATCTACA
The DNA here is from genome assembly GCF_028023285.1 of Balaenoptera ricei. Taxonomy (NCBI): domain Eukaryota; kingdom Metazoa; phylum Chordata; class Mammalia; order Artiodactyla; family Balaenopteridae; genus Balaenoptera; species Balaenoptera ricei. The sequence goes on along the minus strand of NC_082646.1, from coordinate 78,207,592 downwards.
GAAGATATGAACCCTGCAGTGTATTGTTACTATTTTCACTTTAAGTGGTCAGTTATTTATAGTAACAGCAAAATATACATTTACCTTTATATATATTTCATATAAATTTATAAATTTACACATGTTTATACATTTTATATTTACCTTTATATGCGTGCCTATGTGTAGTGAGTTTCCATATAGTTTCGTTTACCTTTAACCTAAGGAATACACGCACACAAACCACATGCATACAATTCCACCCTACAAAATAGTTGCAAATATTGTGCAAATGAGCATTTTATTTCCCTGAACAATTTGCAGTGTAAGTTGCTGAATATAGAATTCCATGTTTACAGGGTTTTTGTTTTGTTTTGTTTTTTGTTAGCACCCTAAGGATGTCATTTAATAGTTTTTTCCCTTTTGCATTGTTTCTGATGAATAGTCAGCTATCATTCTTACTGTTTATCAATGAATATACTGTGTTTTTTTTTCCCTAATGAGAATTTAATCCCACTACCATCTTCTCCCATAATAGTAACATTTCTTCTCTAATTGAGAATTCTGGTTTATTCAGATAAAAAAATCTACCACAGTTTCTGTGTATCTCATTACCATATCCCAGGACTTACCCCTAGTGAGCTGAGAGTCCTCTTGTCCAATGAATTTTGAGAAGCAGACAGCAAGAGTAGTGGCAACGCCAGTGAAGATTATCTCCATCTTAACATGCTTGACATGTTGTCTGTGTATTGTCAATATACACAATCCAGAGAATACCTACAGTGAATATAAATATGTATCTGCCCATTGGGTAGTGATGTACCAAAATTAGGTGTTGGGGATTTGGTGGGAGCAGTTTGTTCCAACGGAAAGGAGTATTTTTTCACTGACTTTGACTTTCTTTAGGATGGCTAGGTCACAGAGATAATAAACAGAACTTTTTGTCAGCCTTATTATCATTTGTAAATGACCTACACACAAAGCATCCTCTTATTACCAGTTCTGCCTCCCTTGATATGCCACTACTGTCAGATGCACTCTAGTTCCTTCTGCAGACATCTGCTTTTGGAAATGATTCTAATACAATTATCTCAGCTATGACCATGATCACAGAATACTAATACATATATTTAGGACTGAGAAGCTGTTTCTGAATTTTTAGAAAGATGTGTAACTAGGACAACAATGATCAGCGTCACTACAAAGCTTTCTGGTGAAGAAAAGGAAATTGGCTCAGACAGGTTAATAACTATTCATAATCAGTCAGATAAAGTATTGAAAGTAGATTTAAGCCCAGATATGAGTAGTTCCCCAAGTTTGTATTCCTAAAGCCTAAACTATATGGTATTTCTCAAGCCCAAGTTATCTGTGAAATTCCAACCATTTCTTTAATCTTTCAGACTGTTAATTTCCACTCCTGTGAGGTAATATTATTATCAAGTGTCTTAACAGATCCCACAGAAATTAGATGAAATAAGATAAAAACCTTAATATAAGGTATGAATTTTTCAATGTTTCTTAATTAAGAGATTGTTTTTTCTTTAGTTTTTGCATTCCAGGATCAATGTCTGGATTGATGGGAAAAAATAGGAAAACCTTGCTGTCTAATCACTGCCAAAGTCTTTTGTTATTTCTCCTAAATGCATTTGCAAAGTATTTCTTCAATATTTTCTGAGCAGGAACATAGCACCAAGCATCTTGAGTTGTTTCAAATAAGGGGCCTTCTCAGGAATTGATTCATGCAGCGTTAAGAATCTGAAATAAGTTTTCCCCCCAGTTTTATTGAGATTTAATTGAGATATAATATTCTGTAAGTATAAGGTGTACAATGTGTTTATTTGATACACTTATATATTGAGAAATGATTACCATAGTAAGGCTAGTTAACACCTCCATCAGATCACATGATAACCATTTATTTTTTGTAGTAGGAATATTTAAGATCTACTCTCTTAGCAACTCCAAGTATATAGTACAGTGTTGTTAACTATAATCACTATACTGAATGTTAACTCTTCAGAGTTTTTCATCTTATACCTTCAAGTTTATACCCTTTGATCAATATTTCCTCATTTCCCCCACCTTCCAGCCCCTGGTAACCACCATTCTACTCACTGTTTCTGTGTTTATCTTTTTTTGATTCCACATAAAGGTGAGATTATACAATATTTATCTTTCTATGTCTGACTTATTTCGCTTAGCACAGTGACCTCAAGTTTCATCTGTGTTGTCGCAAAATGCAGGATTTCCTTCTTTCTCGTGACTAAATAATATTCCATTGTGTGCAGGGTATACAGTTGACCTTTGAACAATTAGGAATATTATTGTTTAGGGGTGCCAACCCCTCCAGCAGTCAAAAATCTAGTATAACTTTACAGTCAGCCCTCCTTATCGGTAGTTCTACATCCACAAATTCAACCAAGTATGGATTGTGTAGTACTGTAGTACATATTTATTGAAAAAAATCTGATTATAAGTGGACCCATGCGGTTCAAACCCATGTTGTTCAAGGGTCAACTGTATATATAAACACCTAGGTATATATCTCTCTTCTTCTTTATCCATACGTCTGTAGATAGACACTTAGGTTGTTTCCATATTTTGTCTATCGTGAATAAGCTGCAATAAACATGAGTCTAAATATCTCTGAGATCCTGATTTCATTTCCTTTAGATATATACCCAGAGGTGGGATTGCTGGATCATATGTTAGTTCTATTATGAATTTTTTGAGAAACCTCCATACCATTTGCCATAGTGGATGTATGAATTTATATTCTCACCAACAGTGCGCAAGGGTTCCCTTTTCTCCACATCCTTGCCACACTTTTTTTTTTTTTTTTGTAAATGAACGTCATTCTCTATTTTTTTTTTTAATTTTATAGCTACTTTATTTATTTATTTATTTATTTATTTATTTATTTATTTATTTATTTATTTATTTATTCTTGGCTGCGTTGGGTCTTCGGTTCGTGCGAGGGCTCTCTCTAGCTGTGGCAAGCGGGGGCCACTCTTCATCGCGGTGCACGGGTCTCTCACCATCGCGGCCCCTCCCGTTGCGGGGCACAGGCTCCAGATGCGCAGGCTCAGCAGTTGTGGCTCACGGGCCCAGCCGCTCTGTGGCATGTGGGATCTTCCCAGACCAGGGCTCGAACCCGTGTCCCCTGCATTAGCAGGCAGACTCTCAACCACTGTGCCACCAGGGAAGCCCCCTTGCCACACTTTTTATCTCGTCTCTTTGATGATAGACATTCTAACAAAGTGGCATGAGGTGATATCTCAGTGTGGTTTTGATTTGCAATTCCCTGATTATTAGTGATGTTGAGCATCTTTTCATGTACCTGTTGGCTGTATGTATGTCTTCCTCTTAAAAGTGTCCATTCAGATCCTCTGGCCATTTTTCAGTCATATTGTTTGTTTTTTTGCAAGTGAGTTGTGTGAGTTTCTTATACATTTTGGATATTTACCCCTTCTCAGATATATGGCTTGCAAATATTTTTTCTCAGTACATAGGTTGCCTATTCATTTTGTTGTTTCTTTTGCTATGAAGAAGATTTTTAGTTTGATGTAGTAGTAGTCCCACTAATTTATTTTTGCTTTTGTTGATCGTGCTTTGGGTGTCATATTAAAAAAGAAATCATCGCCAAGACCAATGTCAAGGAGTTTTGTCCTTATGTTTTCTTCTAGGAGTTTTATAGTTTCATATCTTATGTTCAAGTGTTTAATCCATTTCAAGTTAATTTTTGTGAGTGGTATAAAATAGGGGTCCGATTTTAGTTTTCTGCGTGTGATTCAGTTTTCCCAACACCACTTAATGAAGAGACTATCCTTTCACTATTGAGTAGTCTTGGCTTCCCTGTCAAATATTAGTTGATCATATACATGAAGATTTATTTCTGGGATCTCGATTGTGTTCCATGGGTCAACATGTCTATTTTTATGCCAGTTCTATATTGTTTTGATTACTACATCTTTGTGATATAGTTTGAAATTAGGAAGTGTGATATCTTAAGCTTTGTTCTTCTTTCACTGGATTGCTTTGGCCATTCAGAGTCTTTTGTGGTTCCATGCAAATTTTAGGATATTTTTTTATTTCTGTAAAAAATGCCATTGGAATTTTGATAGGGATTCCCTTGAATATATAAATGGCTTTGAATAGTATGGACATTTTAACAATACTAATTCTTCCAATTCATGAATGTAGAATTCTTTCCATTTATTTGTGTCTTCTTAAAGTTTCTTTCATCATTATCTTATAGTTTTCAGTGTTCATTATCTTATGTGAAGTAAGTTATTCTTTTACTTGCTCCACATAGCCTATTTCAACAATAGCTAAAAAGCACTTGAAAAAAAAGAGAGAGAAGAAAAGAGAGAAAGAGAGCATCACTCCAAAAAACAAAGAACAAAAGAACAAGCTCGGTACCAAGTACAAGTTTGATTTGATGTTATAACAATGGACATTGTTGACTTGTTTCCAAATTCAAGTGGAAGGACACACTAATTTTTTTATTGTGTGATATAAGCTGTAGGTTTTTAAGATAGAAATTCTTTATCAGGTTAAATAACTTCCCATCTAGTTCAAATTTACTGAGAAAAAAAATTTTATACCCACAAACAGGTATTGAATATTTGTTTCAAAGCTTCTTCTGCATATATTGAGATGACCATATGCTTTCCCCCTATTTTTTTTTTCTGTTAAAATAATGAATCATACTGAGTGATTTTCAAATGTTAAACTAATCTTGCATTCTTGGAATAAACCTCACTTAAGGTGTTTGCCTTTTTATATATGCTGGGATCTCATTTGTAATATTTTAAGGATTTTTGTATCTGTGTTTTAGCTTCTTGAGATAAATGCTTATTGGTTTTTCATTTGCTCTTCTTTTCTAATAGACGTTTAAAGCTATAAATTTCTGCCTAGGAACTGCTTTATACTGATATGTCACATTTTCATTATTTCAAAATATTTTATAATTTTCCTTTTTATTTCCTCTTTTATCCATTGGTAATATAGAGTATTTTGCTTTAATATTAAACATTTGGAGATTTTCTTTTTATCTTTCTATTACTGATTTACAGTTTAATTCCACTGTTGTCAGAGAATATATGATTTCATCCTTAAAGTATCTTCAGCCTTCATTTATGTCACAGCATTTAGCCTATTTTGGTAAATATTAGTGATAAAGATTATTGATACCTTAAGTTTATAAAGATACATTTTAATAGTGATTTTTGGCTGATTTTAGAATATTGTGATCTTCAATTAGGTTAAGTAGAAGACGAGTAAAAATGTTTACAAGTGTGATATGCAAGATGAGTGCTTTATACTATGAGCTAGAGCAGGTCTCTCAATCTCAGATAATTCTTTGGGTGGCTGCCCTGTGCATTTAGCAGTATACTTGCCTCTACTCATTAGGTCTAGTAACAGTTTTCTGGTCCCCAATTTGACAACCAAAATTGTCTCCAGACATTGCCAAATGTCCCCTGAGGAACAAAACCACCTCCAGTTGAAAATCACTGAACTATACAAAGAAACACGCTTTTATAAAATCAGTGTACCTATGTAGATATATTTTTATTATTTAAAAAAGTCTGGGTTTTACTGTAAGAGCATGGCTGCATGTTCAATAATAGTTACTATTTCTGGTTAAAATAGCATATGATATCACTTATATGTGGAATCTAAAATATGATATACATGAACTTATTTACAAAACAGAAACAGATTCACAGATATAGAAAACAAATTTATGGATACCAAAGGGGAAAGGGTATGGGAGAGGGATAAATTAGGAGTTTGGGATTAGCAGATACAAACTATTATATATAAAATAGACAAACAAAAATGTCCTACTATATATAGCACAGGGAACTATATTCAATATCCTGTTATAAACCATAGTGGAAAAGAATGTGGAAATGTATATATATATATATATATAAATATATATAACTGAATCACTTTGCTGTATACCAGAAACTAACACAACATTTTTTTTTTAATTTTATTTATTTATTTATTTATTTTTGGCTGTGTTGGGTCTTCGTTTCTGTGCGAGGGCTTTCTCTAGTTGCAGCAAGCAGGGGCCACTCTTAATAGCGGTGCGCGGGCCTCTCACTATCGTGGCCTCTCTTGTTGCGGAGCACAGGCTCCAGATGCGCAGGCTCAGTAATTGTGGCGCGCGGGCCTAGTTGCTCCGCGGCATGTGGGATCTTCCCAGACCAGGGCTCGAACCCGTGTCCCCTGCATTAGCAGGCAGATTCTCAACCACTGCGCCACCAGGGAAGCCCTAACACAACATTGTAAATCAACTGTACTTCAATAAAAAAATAAAAATAAATTAAAAATAAATAAAATAAAACATAAATATATAAATAAATAAGAAAGAAAAGAGAACATATGATTTCTATTCAAAATGCAACACATGAAAATGCTCCAAAAGCTGTGAAACTTCAAACAAATGCAAGGAATTCTTATGTGTCATGGGTGAGAACCATGTGATACACTCTCTTCTATATTCTGTGCCTAGGGAAATATCACAATTCAATATGACACTGCTTTCCCACTAAGCCTAGGTATTTCCTCAGAATCCTTCTCAACAGGAGAATCAAGAAAGCTATCACCAATAGATCAGAGTGAAAAAACTCTGTCATCCCTGCATATGGCTTTTAGATTCTTCTCTTCATATACCACTTCCACTAATTTATTCAGTGATCTTCAAAAGGAATAAAGGGGAAAGGGCATCCATTTACTGTCTCCAGCAACAGGGTTCTCTGAGGATACAAGGTGCACTGCCACGTTGATATGACAGTGTTTGGGAACCCTGTTCTGAACAGTGATACAGCTACTACATATGGGGATAAACTGATTTTTGAATATGAATCCACTCTTCTGGCTAGTGGCTAAAATATTTTCCCAGATTCAAAAATAACCCTCCTAGTTATGTGCACTGTGGATGCCAACAGTGGAAACATCTTTTTGTCTTGGCACAAGGAGATTGTAGAGTCCAGTATCACACAAAATCATCCATCTTAAAAATAGAATTAATAACAAAATGTATGCAGACTCAGAGCACCTCCGACAGGAAGAGAGAAAATGTTGGAAAAGTGACTCAGAGATGAGTATTTCTAGATAGTTTCCACTGACAGAATGCCAGTTACATGAGAGGAAGCAGTGGAAATAAAGTCCTGATTAAAGAGGAGAGACAAAACAAAAAATCCAAGTTTTGCTTCAAATCAGTTCAAAGTCTGTATTCAAGAACCATTGTAAAGCTGCATTCCTGTATATTGATCCTCCTTTTTTCTTATTTTGCTATGGATACTTTTCCTTTTTCAAGAAATACAAGCCCAGAAAATAGCCTATATTTTGTCATGGAAATGACAAATTGATAAGAGCCCCAGAGCACTTTAGTGCTGTGAGGTAAAGGACAATTATGCATTATTCCAAAATAACTGCAGAGCTAAGAGTTGTGGAAGCAATATCTAAAATGACTGCGGAAAATAAACAGGGAGAACTGTGAACTTTTTAATGCAGAGTTTCAGCCTGAGCTCAAGTTATAAATATCAGCAAATGCTCCACCGTGCTTCATTGCATTCCTCTAGTGCAATTTGTTTAGTGCTTTGAGATATGAGACAGCCATATATTTTACTCTCACTGCTAGTAGCCAATTTGCAAGAAAGCAAGTAATATAAAAATGGATATTTACTCTGTTACAAGTGGTACAGTTCATTATCAGTCTCCACTGATGTTGTTACAAGGATAGCAAATCAATAATCAGTTCTCATTCCCTAACTCGGTAAACCATCTGCTTCCATTATTGTAAACCACGTTCAGTTTGTATGCAACTTTACTGCTGTGCTAGAAGCTGACTCATTTGATAAGACCACAAACATCACCACAGGAAAATTATTTCTTAAGTACCTATCTCTAAAACTTAAATGGTTAAATGCTAGGGAATTCCTTTGCCATAGGGAAAACCAACATTACAAGACATTATAAATGTATCAGCAAAGACAAGGGCTTTGTCTAAATTGTCAAATGACAAAGTCCATCTCACACAGCTTTTTCTCAAATAAGATTGCTCAAGTAAACATTGGCTCTACGTAGGAAGCCTCAGATATTTCATCATAGCCTGTAGGACATTGCTTCTGGAGCAGCCATTGAGATTGAAGCTGAGGGTAATCATCAGTTAGATCTATCACACCCATAACCTGCTTTCACTTATCAAGCTCCCTTTAATTGTTTTTATAAAAACTTGCATGTCCTCAAAGTGTCATGTAGCCTAAACAATAAGATGTTTGCCCAAGTTTTTTTTTTTTTTCAGGAAGTTAGTCAGCTGCGTCCAGTTCAAACTCAAGTTGGTTGAAACTGGTTAAGACCACTAACCCTCCCATTGGGCATGTGTGAGGGTCCACTTGGTGAGATTTTGATGTCATAGGACCAAAACCTCCACCCTCAAAGCATGTTAATGCTGCTATTTTCTGACCATGCGTCCCATTAAGAAACCTGTAGCTTAGTTCCATCTGGGCAGAACAACACTTACTTCACCTTTTTCTTATCTCCAATCACCTTTCCCCATGCTCCCCACGCCTCAGCTTTATCCCATAAGTATCCCGAGCCCCTCCCCTTTCGGGAAGCAGATTTGAGATTTGCTCTCCTGTCTCCGAGCTTGGCTGCCTTGTGAATACATGTTTTCTCTGCTGCAAAACTCAGTGCCTTGGAGTTTGGCTTGCTGCATGTTGGACAAAGGAACCTGTACACAAAAGACAAAGGACGAACTACACAAACCTGAAAACTGAGATGGAAATCACTGGATACATTTCAGGTAAAAAATTTAATGGCCCCAAGCCCAAGTGTATGAAATAATGTCTTTGTTTTATATAACTCAGTTTAATTGATGTTTCAAGCCTTTATTCTGCCAGTTACACAAAATGCCAACTAGTAACTTCCAAGGAGACTCACTAAAATTGTACCTTTTCTTAGTCAATTCACGTTTTAAATTCGGTCGCTCTCTCTCCTCCAAAGCCCAATCTTCCCTTCCTCTTGCTGGGACTCACTACAAGTTCCTAAGAGGCTAACACCAATGTTGGAGGAAGACATCTATTCTAACCTTATAATTCTGTGCTAGCATCTTTTGAGACGCCATTTGCCCCATCTTGTCTCATACATGTCTCCCTCAGGCAGGCAGTGCACAAGTTGGAGATACAGAAGCACAGAGATGGGACAACCTTTGTGACTTCTTGTCAAGTTCCATGTTCTCTTTCAGATTCTCCTTCTGGTCTGCAGGCTTCCTCTTTCAGCTATCTTCTGTGCCCCTTTCCATAGGTGAGGGAAGAATCAATTGCTATTTTGTGTCACTTTGGGACTTTTAGTGTGAGCCCTGACAGTTGTTTTTGTTTTTACAACGCAAGTGCCTGAGTTTGATTGTCAAGGCTTCCATTTCAAAGACGCATTCCCTTCGAAGATGGCCGTCTCCAGTAAACACATTTCCAGCCACACAACTAGATAAAGAGCCAGGCTGAGGTTCCTTTGTTTTAGAGATCTTGGTTAATTTCAATAACTGACCATTTGGGCTATTTTTTTTCTCTTCCAGCACTTAAATTCCCACTCTTGTGTTTTAAATTCACCAGTAAACAGTAAGCCCTCAAAACTGTATGCCCTCACCCTCGACCCCAATCAAAGGAGAACACCAGGCCTGTGCACACTCTCTACCCACAACCTCACAGAGTGGCCCCAGGTGTGCCCTGTAATTTCCAGGTCTTGTAAGTAATAAACCTTTGTTTTTTTTTGTTTTTCAACGTTCAAAGTGATTGATGAGGGACATATTGGCATCTTAATAAGAATCACAAGGGCCAGTTCAACCACAGCACTGATTATTGATAGGCTGAGACTGGTGCAGAACACGACTGCAGGTGGATCTAGAGCAGGGCAAACATACTGCCCCTACCACCCCTAGCAGCCATCTCTGCTCTATTGTTTTCCATTAGTGTGGCACAAAGAACATTGATAAAGCTTCTGACTGTAAGAGTTCCAGATAGGACTAGGGAGGCACAGGTCCTCTTTGCGTTGATTCATGAGCTATCTTTGGAGCATAGAGACAGACCAACAACTAGCCAGCACCCCTTTCTTATCCAGTTGCCTCTGTACTCCCAGATCATGGAAGCTATCTCTGGTTAGATAGTATGGAGCAGAAAAGGTGCAAAAACTAAGTCGTAATGATCATGTATCCTTTCTAATACTTCCAGATTTATAACTGCTCAAGGATTTTAATTGTGGAAGTCAATAATTTGGAATGCATATTGTTTCCCACACTAACACAATAGGTGCCCTTCTATCTAGTTTCATGAAAGAGTTTATCCTGGTATTTAGGGAGTATAAGAAAGAACAAGCTATTTAATACTTAGACTCCTGCTTCAGACAGAGTTAAGTTTTAATTTGTCACTTCTATGTGACATCTCAGAACAAGGGATAGTCCTATCTTACAGTCTTAATTAAACTCAACTAGAACCAAGTAATTGTTCTTTCAACTGTGTCCCTTAATCAGATTATAAATATTTCAAGGGCAAGGCTGCATCTTTTCCTTTATTTTTTGAAGGGATAATAAATGATCTTTATTTAAAATAAGACTTGTTTACTGAAAACATCATAATATATAAATGTGTAGTTTAGACAATGATTATAGAATCATTACACCTGTAAAACCACTATCAGAAGTCCTGATGTTCCCCCATGTCCCCTTTCTGCTTACAAACCCCTTTCTCACTTTATAGAAATATTACCTAGATTTTAAATTTTATTTGATTAAATATATGTGTATATACACAGTAATTCTAGTTTTGAACTTTATGTAGGTGGAACCAAATGTATGTATCTAAGATGAACTATGTCGTGTGCAGCTATGTTCGTTCATTTACGCTGATGTACAGAATTTCACTTGGTACAAATAAATCACATTTTCTTTTTAATTCACACCAATGTTAGATCTGTAGTGCATTTCCAGTTTGGGAGTATTTTGAGCCGTGCTGCTATGAACATTCTTACATGTACAGGTGTCCTGGTTCACATACACGCAAGTTTCTGTAGGTTAAACATCTAACACTGAAATTCCTGGGTCATAGAATGTGCAGATGGTTAACACTAGAAGATAATGCCAAATAAATTTTTACAAGGTTGTAAATATTTAGCCTTCCAACAGGAGTGTATGATTATTTCCATAACCTAAACATTTCTTGCTATTTGTCTAAATTCGTCAGTTTAGTAGGGGTATAGTTATCATTCCTTGTGACTTTACTTTTTTTTTTCCTTGTGACTTTAATTTGCAATTTCCTGACAACAAATGAGGCTGAGCCTTCTTTTATATGCTATTGACCTTGACTTTTAGCCTTTGGTGGAATCCCTATTCAAGTTAATTGCTAATTTTTCTTTGGGGTTTCTGTCTTTTTCTTAGAGGATTATAAAATGTCTTCATAAATTTTGAATTCAGACCCTCTGGTGATTACACACGTTGCAAATATCTCCTCTCTTGTCTTTTCACATTGTTATAGTGTCTTATGATGAAGAATAATTTTACTTTTAATATGGCCAAATGTATTTTCTACTCTATGCTTAGTACTTTTTGTAGTTTGTCCCAACAAATTGTGAAGATAGTCTTATATGCTCACATTTGAATTTTTGATCTATCTGGAATTTGTTTTTGTGTATGATGTAAAGTAGTGAATCAACTTTATTTTTTTCCATTTGAATACCCAATTCCTACAGCACTGTTAATTGAAAAGTCCATCTCTTTTCTATTGCTCTGCAGTATCACTTTTGTTAAAATTTGAATCCATATAAGTGTGGATCTATTTCTAATTTTGTCTATTGGTTTATTTGTCAATATCACACTGTCTTAATTGCTATTTCTTTATGGTAATTTATGACATCTGACAGAACAAGTCTCTTACTTTGTTATTTTCATCAGGTATGTCTTGATTATTATTGGTCATTGAATATTCATAAAAATCATAGAATCATTTTGCAAACCTACTAAAACATTTGTTGGGGTTTTGATTGGGATAATATTGACTCCTTATGCCAATTTGGGCAAAAATGATAACTTTAAAATATTGACTCTTCATATCCCTGAACACAGTATTTCTCTCACTTTGTGTTTATTTTTTTCAATAAATTTATTATTCCCCCTTAGAGGAATTTCACAAATTTTGTTAAACTTAGTGCTAGATATTATATAGATTTTGATGGTGCTGTCATATTGTATTTAGTACTTTTTTAACCTATTTGTGGTTGGAATGTAGTATTAAATTTATCTTTCTATCTTGATTTCATAAACAACTTTGGCATAACTCATAATAACAAACTATATTCTAGTAATTTATATTTTATTACAATGTCTTTAACAAGTTGCCTCTTCTAATAATTCTTTTATAGACTCTTGGATTTTCTAATAATACAATTATATCAATTAAAATTATGATAAATTTGATATGTTCTTTTCTAATTCTTATATTTTTAGTATCACTTTCTTCCTAGTTTAAGGCTAAAACTCAAATATAATGCTAAGTGGAAGTGGTAATGGTGGATATCATTGCTTTGATCCTGGCACCAAAAAGAAACTTTTTAATGGTTCATTATTTAATATTGTTTGCTGTAGTTTGTTTGTAGATATGCTTTGTCAGGTCAATGAAATTCCCTTTTACTCTTAGCTTGATACTTTCTTTTAATATGAATGGATCTTGAATACTATCCAGCAATTTTTCTACCTCTGTTGAGATACTGAGATGATTTTTCTCCTTTAATCTGTAAATAAGATGAATTATACCAATTTATGTGCTATAGTTAAATCAGTTTTCATTCTTGAGATATTAATCTTGGATAAGATGTATTATTTCCACATATTTTAAAATTCAGTTTTCTAATATTATGCTTAGGATTGGTTAAGAGTGACCGTAAGAAAAAACGTAGTTTTTCCTCCTGTGAGTCCTTCTCCTGTGAGTGTCCTTTGTTACTGACACAGAACATTTCACTTCTGACACTTCTGATCACCAAATGTGTGGAGGTTTTTCCCCCACAGCAAGTGATTCTCCATGACACCAGATGGGTGTCCTACAACTTAACTCAATTCTGACACTTTTTTCTGATATCTTTTTGGATATACTGTTAGATCACACAGGTTAAGGGCTCAGTCCCACAAGACTGCTGCCACCCAATTCAGATGCCAATCACAAGTAGGTCCCCAGGTTACCCACAACTTCTGTCCAATTTGGCTGCAAATTGGAGGTCTCCATGACCCCCACCTCAGTTCAGTTAATTTGTTAGAGTGGCTCACAGAGCTCAGGGAAACTCATATATTTGCCACTTTATTAAAGGATATGATAAAGGATACAGATGAACAGCCAGATGAAGAGATAACGTAGGGTGAGGTCTGGAGGGTCCTGAGTGCCGGAGCTTCCATCCCAGTAGAGTTGGCATGCATCAGCCTCCCAGTGAGGATGTATTTACTAGCCTGAAAACAATTCAAACCCCATACTATTGGGATTTTATGGTTGCTTCCTCAAATAGGCATGATCAATTATTAGCTCCATTTCCAGCCCCTCCTTGGAGAATGGGGGAGTAGGGCTAAAAACTCCAAGCTTCTAATCATGACTTGAACTTTTCTGGTGACCAGCTCCCATCCAGGAGCCCACCCAGAGTTGCTTCATTAGAAGAAAAGATGTTTCTAGTGCTCTTATCACTTAGGAATTTACAAGGGTTTTAAGAGTCCTATGTCAGTATTGGTTTGCAAACTCAGGGGTTCCCCAGATGAAATCTGAAGCTGACTCCTTACCAGGAGGGCAAGGAGAGACCAAAGAAAGAGACCACTCCAGATTGGTAGGTGGCCGATTTAATAAGCAAAGGAACTTACATATGAGGCTTGCCTTCAACAGTCACAAGACAAATAGCTCTCTGCACCTGCCTGCCAGAATCTTAAATGGGTCCTCATGTGACTGGGTCCAGTCACATACACAGTCTGGATGGTCTAGAGTCGACAACACCTTGTTCTCTCAAGGCTGCTTCCTTGAAACAGCTCACTCATGCTGTGGGAACAGTGGGCGGGGAGGGGGTGAAGAGCCTCTGATTGCCCAGGTCCAGCTCGAGGGTCAACCCCTGGTCACCTCTCCTCAATGACCTCTTCCAACAGTCAAGGACAGGGATGGGGTCAGAGACCAAATACTAGAACAAGGGATGCTCCTAGTCTCCTATCACTTAGTAAATTACAAGGGTTTCAGGAGCCCTGTGCTAGGACTTGGGGGCAGAGACCAATATGTATTTTCTATTACCTCACAGTGAACTTCTGTTTTTTTAATGGTATCCATATTGGGGTTCAGTATTAAGGTTATGCTAGTCTCACACATTTTCTATTTTTTTTTGAAGAGTTTATGTAAGATTAAAATGATTTCTTCCTTGAGTGCTTGGGAGAATTTCCTGATGAAATCAAGTAGGCCTAGAGTTAATTTCTAAGAAGTATTTTAGCATGAATTTACATTTTTAAGGGGATATAAAGGGGATATGCAGGTCATCTACTTTTGCCAATTTTGATAAGTCATATTTATTAGTTTGTAAGTGTTTGAGATATCTCGCCCCCGCTTTTTTCTTTCTTTTTGGACTGCAGCCACTCTTGTGATGTTACTTTTTTTTCTCTTATGATGATAACTATATGTGCCTCTTCTCTCCTCCCTCCCACCTTGGTAAATCTCATCAGAGGTTTGGCGGTTTACTAGTCTTTTCAAAGAATTATTGGCTGTGTTAATCCTTTCTCTTAAATGTTTGCTTTATTTTTATTTTTCAGTTAAAAAAATATTTCCTTTTAATTTTCACAATCTTTGTCTTTTTCTAACTTCATGAGTTGGGTTCTTGTCAAATTTAATCTTTTTTTTAAAATAAATTTATTTATTTTTGGCTGCGTTGGGTCTTCGTTGCTGCACGTGGGCTTTCTATATTTGTTGCGAGCGACGGCTACTCTTCGTTGCAGTGCGCGGGCTTCTCATTGCGGTGGCTTCTCTTATTGCAGAGCACGGGCTCTAGGCGCACGGGCTTCAGTAGTTGTGGCTCGCAGGCTTTAGAGCGCAGGCTCAGTAGTTGTGGCACACAGGCTTAGTTGCCCTGCGGCATGTGGGATCTTCCTGACCAGGGCTCGAACTCGTGTCCCCTGCATTGGCAGGTGGCTTCTTAACCACTGTGCCGCCAGGGAAGTCCCTAATCTTCTTTCTAATGTATACATATGTGGTTATAATTTCCTCTCTACCCAACTGCTACAGCCCATAAATCTTAACATGCAGTATTTTTATTCACTTCAAAATATACTCTAATATGCGTTGATAACCATTATGACAAATAAGATTTTCTTATTTTGACCCATATGCTATTTAGAAATAGTCCTTAACTTACAAACACACATAGTAATGTTTTTTAAATTGATTTTTAACCTAAGTACATGGTATTCCAACAATATATCAGATATAATCCAATCTTTTAAAAAATTTTGATGAGTTATGGACCAGCATATGGTCAATTTTTGTTAATACTGTGTGTGCTTGAAAATAATTTGTGTTCTGAGGTTTGGGGATACAATGTTCTATATATTGAATACTTCCTTTAGGTCAATTTGTTTCTATACCACACCTTTTATACTTGTTGCATCTGCTTTGAAGGCTCTTCCCCATACATTTTCATGGCCACCTACTTCACTCCTTTCAGGCCTATGCTTATAGATTCTCTTCTTAGAGAGACTTTCCCTCATGACACTATCCCCAAACAGGTTTCATTTCTCATCTCCTTTACCCTGAGCTATTTTCCTTAAAGCACTTATCTCTGCCTGACATATTATGTATGTCATATTTGTTTGCTTATTATCTCCCTAACTGTAATATAAACACTTTGAGGCAAGGGCTCTTCCTGGCTTGTTTACTGTTCTGTCCCTAGTACTTGAAAAGTATCACACACTAAGTGCTCAATAAATGTTTTGAATGACTAAGTGAATGAATTTAAAATAGTACTCAACAGAGAACTTGGCAAATGTATATAAAAGCTTCATTTACCCTGCTGTTACTTCAGTAGATTGGCAGTGCCCATGTAAGTAACAGGTAGGCTTAAAGCACAGGTAAGCATGGAGCAGGAAGTGGAGAATGAAAAAATCCTGTCATAGGCCAGCCCAGAGCAGGTGCTCAATAAGTATTTGCTGTATGAATTAAATAAAATTGAGAAAAAGAATAAAAAGAGGAAAGAAAGGAGGAGAAAAGGAGAGATCAAGTTGTAAATTAAAGGATGACACTAATAGACAATATGTATCTCTACTCTTGCCTTGTTTAAGCACCTGGTGGCTTCTGCCCATTTACTTGCTACTTCCCAAGAGGGAAGGAATTACTAATATGATTAGTCAGTTAAGGAAAGAAGCTGAGTCTATGCAAAGCTCAGCCCCTTCTTTCCTCCTTGAGTTTTGGCACTAGACTCTCTACAGGCAATGTACATTCTACCCTGCTCCTCTGTACATTAAATTTCACAGGGGCAAGTGCTCATATGTGGGAGTTATTATCCAATAGTAAGTGGGTAAATCTGTTTAATTCTGGGAATCAATTTTATGAAGCCCAGTATTACTGTAGACCCAAGTCACATTCTCCAAACAGTTCTATTCATAATATAACTTTTTCTTTGTTTTTAAATTTTGTTTCTTTTCTATTGCTCAATTGCTTCTAAAGTCAGGCTGAGAACAGGTGTGTCCATTTATTAGGGCTACCTGTAGTATATTCTCACTATGGTTTATTAGTATTATCTCTTTCAAGTAAGGCTTTCACAATGACAGAAACTATAGATTTCCAAAAAAACAAAACCAGACTCAGAAAACTGAGGGAGGAAAGGAAAATAGGTTCCTATTTCAGAAATTCAGCCAATTTTCTATGCAAGCTTTTTCTCATTCCATTGTTCAATCATGTCAAATGTCCTCAAGCTGTCTCCATAGGCAAAATGAAGTGTAGAGATGCAGCAGTTGCTCAACAAATCTAGACTTATAGGGAAAAAACCAATACCACACTAAGGATATATTGGGGATTCACTGGAACAAATTACTGTTCATGTTTGTATTCTAGGTTATCCTTAGAAAGAGCCTATTTTCTTAAGTGTAGGATCCTTCATAGAGGCTTCTGACCAACCAAATTGGAGGGAATTCTAATGAACTCAGAGCCATTAAAGACATGCTGGTCAATAACAGTTTGGATGAACACAACTAAAAATAAAAGAACCTGGAAGTAAAATTAGAAAGGATAGCATCAGGTCATAGCCCAGGGTAATGCAATGCTAATGAGGAAGTTTGGTAGGAGGGCTACTTCATGCATATATGTTTTTAAATTTTTATTAAAATATAGTTGATTTACAATGTTGTATTAGTTTCAGGTGTACAGCAAAGTGATTTTATATATACATATATATATATATATATATATATATAAATATAAATATAAATCAAACATTTGTTTTCTGTCTGTGAGTCTATTTCTGCTTTATAAATAAGTTCATATATATCATTTTTGTAGATTTCACATTTGAGTGATATTGTATGATATTTGTCTCATTTACTTCACTCGGTATGATAATCTCTAGGTCCATACATGTTGCTGCAAATGATGTTATTTCATTTTTTACGGCTGAGTAATATTCCATTGTATATATACCACTGCTTCTTTATCCATTCCTCTGTAGATGGACACTTACGTTGCTTCCATGTCTTGGCTATTATAAATATTGCTGCTGTGAACATTGGGGTACATGTATCTTTTCAAATTATAGTTTTCTCCAGATACATGCCCAGAAATGGGATCGCTGGATCATATGGTAACTCTATTTTTAGTTTTTAAAGTAACCTCCGTACTGTTCTCCATGGTGGCTGTACCAATTTACATTCCCACCAACAGTGTAGGAGGGTTCCTTTTTTTCCACATCCTCTCCAGCATTTATTATTTGTAGACTTTTTGATGATGGTCATGCTGGGCAGTGTGAGGTGCTATTTCATTGTAGTTTTGATTTGCGTTTCTCTATTAATTAGCAATGTTGAGCATCTTTTCATGTGCCTCTTGGCCTTCTGTCTGTCTCCTTTGGAGAAATGTCTATTTATATCTTCTGTCCATTTTTTGATTGGGTTGTTCGTTTGTTTGTTTTGATATTGAGCTGTATGAGAAGTTTGTATATTTTGGAAATTAATCCTTTGTCAGTTGCATCATTTGGAAATATTTCCTTACAAAGACAATGAAAGGTTGTCTTCTTGTTTTGTTTATGGTTTCCTTTACTGTGCAAAACCTTTTAAGTTTAATTATGTCCCATTTGTTTATTTTTGTTTTTATTTCCATTACTCTAAGGAAGGACGGGTCCAAAAAAATATTGCTGTGATTTATGTCAAAGAGTATTCTATGTTTTCCTCTAGGAATTTAATAATATCCAGTCTTACATTTAGGTCTTTAATCCACTTTGAGTTTATTTTTGTGAATGGTGTTAGAGACTGTTCTAATTTCATTTTTTTACATGTAGGTGTCCAGTTTTCTCAGCACCACTTATTGAAGAGACTGTCTTCTCTCCATTGTATATTCTTGCATCCTTTATAGTAGATTAATTGACTGTAAGTTTATGGGTTTACTTCTGAGCTTTCTATCCTGTTCCATTGATCTATATATATGTGTGTTTGTGTGCCAGTACCATACTGTTTTGGGTTTTTTTCTAACATTTTTATTGGAGTCTAATTGCTTTACAATTGTGTGTTAGTTTCTGTTTTATATCAAAGTGAATCAGTTATACATATACATATATCCCCATATCTCTTTCCTCATGCATCTCCCTCCCTCTCACCCTCCCTATCCCACCCTTCTAGCTGGTCACAAAGCACCGAGCTGATCTCCCTGTGCTCTGGGACTGCTTCCCACTAGCTGTCTATTTTACATTTGGTAGTGTATATATGTCCATATATACACTACCGCTCTCTCACTTTGTCCCAGCTTACCCTTGCCCCTCCCTGTGTCCTCAAGTCCATTATCTAGTAGATCTGCGTCTTTATTCCCATCTTGCCCCTAGGTTCTTCATGAACTTTTTTTTTTTTTTTTTTACATTCCATATATATGTGTTAGCATACGGTATTTGTTTTTCTCTTTCTGACTAACTTCATTCTGTATGACAGACTTGAGGTCCATCCACCTCACTACAAATAACTCAATTTCGTTTCTTTTTATGGCTGAGTAATATTCCATTGTATATATGTGCCACATCTTCTTCATCCATTCATCTGTCAATGGACACTTAGGTTGCTTCCATGTCCTGGCTATTGTAAATAGAGCTGCAATGAACGTTGTGGTACATGACTCTTTTTGAATTATGGTTTTCTCAGGGTATATGCCCAGTAGTGGGATTGCTGGGTCGTATGGTAGTTCTATTTTTAGTTTTTTAAGGAACCTCCATACTGTTCTCCATAGTGGCTGTATCAATTTACATTCCCACCAACAGTGTATGAGGGTACCCTTTTCTCCACACCCTCTCCAGCATTTATTGTTTGCAGATTTTTTGATGATGGCCATTCTGACCAGTGTGAGATAATATCACATTGCAATTTTGATTTGCATTTCTCTAATGATTAATGATGTTGAGCATTCTTTCATGTGTTTGTTGGCAATCTGTGTATCTTCTTTGGAGAAATGTCTATTTAGGTCTTCTGCCCATGTTTGGATTGGTTTGTTTGTTTTTTTGATATTGAGCTGCATGGGCTGCTTGTAAATTTTGGAGATTAATCCTTTGTCAGTTGCTTCATTTGCAAATATATTCTCCCATTCAGAGGGCTGTCTTTTCGTCTTGTTTATGGTTTCCTTTGCTGTGCAAATGCTTTTAAGTTTCATTAGGTCCCATTTGTTTATTTTTATTTTTATTTCCATTTCTTTAGGAGGTTGGTCAAAAAGGATCTTGCTGTGATTTATGTCATAGAGTGTTCTGCCTATGTTTTCCTCTAAGAGTTTGTTAGTGCCTGGCCTTACATTTAGGTCTTTAATCCATTTTGAGTTTATTTTTGTGTATGGTGTTAGGGAGTGTTCTAATTTCATCCTTTTACATGTAGCTGTCCAGTTTTCCCAGCACCACTTATTGAAGAGGCTGTCTTTTCTCCATTGTATATTCTTGCCTCCTTTATCAAAGATAAGGTGACCATATGTGCATAGGTTTATCTCTGGGCTTTCTATCCTGTTCCATTGATCTATATTTCTGTTTTTGTGCCAGTACCATACTGTCTTGATGACTGTAGCTTTGTAGTATAGTCTGAAGTCTGGGAGCTTGATTCCTCTAGCTCCGTTTTTCTTTCTCAAGATTGCTTGGGCTATTAGGGGTCATTTGTGTTTCCATACAAATTGTAAAATATTTTGTTCTAGTTCTGTGAAAAATGCCAGTGGTAGTTTGATAAGGATTGCATTGAATCTGTAGATTGCTTTGGGTAGTATAGTCATTTTCACAATGTTGATTCTTCCAATCCAAGAACATGGTATATCTCTCCATCTATTTGTATCATCTTTAATTTTTTTCATCAGTGTCTTATAATTTTCTGCATACAGGTCTTTTGTCTCCTTAGGTAAGTTTATTCCTAGGTATTTTATTCTTTTTGTGGCAATGGTAAATGGGAATGTTTTCCTAATTTCACTTTCAGATATTTCATCATTAGTGCATAGAAATGCAAGAGATTTCTGTGCATTAATTTTGTATCCTGCTACTTTACCAAATTCATTGATTAGCTCTAGTAATTTTCTGGTAGCATCTTTAGGATTCTCTGTGTATAGTATCATGTCATCTGCAAATAGTGACAGCTTTACTTCTTCTTTTCCGATTTGTATTCCTTTTATTTCTTTTTCTTCTCTGATTGCTGTGGCTAAAACTTCCAAAACTATATTGAATAACACTGGTGAGAGTGAGCAACATTGTCTTGCTCCTGATCTTAGTGGAAATGGTTTCAGTTTTTCACCATTGAGGATGATGTTGACTGTGGGTTTGTCATATATGGCCTTTATTATGTAGAGGAAAGTTCCCTCTATGCCTACTTTCTGCAGGGCTTTTATCATAAATGGGTATTGAATTGTGTTGAAAGCTTTCTCTGCATCTATTGAGATGATCATATGGTTTTTCTCCTTCAATTTGTTAATATGGTGTATCACATTGTTTGATTTGCATATATTGAAGAATCCTTGCATTCCTGGGACAAACCCCACTTGATCATGGTGTATGATCCTTTTAATGTGCTGCTGGATCCTGTTTGCTAGTATTTTGTTGAGAATTTTTGCATTTGTGTTCATCAGTGATATTGGTCTGTAGTTTTCTTTCTTTGTGACATCTTTGTCTGGTTTTGGTATCAGGGTGATGGTAGCCTCATAGAATAAATTTGGGAGTCTTCCTCCCTCTGCTATATTTTGGAAGAGTTTGAGAAGGATAGGTGTTAGAACTTCTCTAAATGTTTGAAAGAATTCGCCTGTGAAGCCATCTGGTCCTGGGCTTTTGTTTGTTGGAAGATTTTTAATCACAGTTTCAATTTCAGTGCTTTTGATTGATCTGTTCATATTTTCTATTTCTTCCTGGTTCACTCTCAGAAGGTTGTGCATTTCCAAGAATTTCTCCATTTCTTCCAGGTTGTCCATTTATTGTCATATAGTTGCTTGTAGTAATCTCTCGTGATCGTTTGTATTTCTGCAGTGTCAATTGTTACTTCTTTTTCATTTCTAATTCTATTGATATGAGTCTTCTCCCTTTCTTTCTTCATGAATCTGGCTAATGGCTTATCAATTTTGTTTATCTTCTCCAAGAACCAGCTTTTAGTTTTATTGGTCTTTGCTATCGTTTCCTTTATTTCTTTTTTATTTATTTCTGATCTGACTTTTATTATTTCTTTCCTTCTTCTAACTTGGGGTTTTTTGTTCTTCTTTCTCTAATTGCTTTAGGTGTAAGTTTATGTTGTTTATTTGAGATTTTTCTTGTTTCTTGACGTAGGATTGTACTGCTATAAACTTCCCTCTTAGAACTGCTTTTGCTGCATCCCATAGGTTTTGTGTCATCGTGTTTTCATTGTCATTTGTTTCTAGGTATTTTTGATTTCCTCTTTGAGTTCTTCAGTGATCTCTTGTTTATTAAGTAGTGTATTGTTTAGCCTCCATGTGTTTGTATTTTTTACAGATTTTTTTTCCTGTAATTGATATCTAGTCTCATAGCGTTGTGGTTGGACAAGATGCTTCATACAATTTCAATTTTCTTAAGTTTACCAAGGCTTGATTTGTGACCCAAAATATGATCTATCCTGGAGAATGTTCCATGAGCGCTTGAGAAGAAAGTGTATTCTGTTGTTTTTGGATGGAATGTCCTATAAAAATCAATTAAGTCCATCTTGTTTAATGTATCACTTAAAGCTTGATTTTCCTTATTTATTTTCATTTTGGATGATCTGTCCATTGGTGAAAGTAGGGTGTTGAAGTCCCCTACTATGATTGTGTTACTGTCGATTTCCCCTTTTATGGCTGTTAGTATTTGCCTTATGTATTGAGGTGCTGCTATGTTGGGTGCATAAATATTTACAATTGTTATATCTTCTTCTTGGATTGATCCCTCGATCATTACGTAGTGTCCTTCTTTGTCTCTTGTAATAGTCTTTGTTTTAAAGTCTATTTTGTCTGATATGAGAATTGCTACTCCAGCTTTCTTTTGATTTCCATTTGCATGGAATATCTTTTTCCATCCCCCCACTTTGAGTCTGTATGTGTCCCTAGGTCTGAAGTGGGTCTCTTGTAGACAACATATATATGGGTCTTGTTTTTGTATCCATTCAGCCAGTCTATGTCTTTTGGTTAGAGCATTTAAACCATTTACATTTAAGGTAATTATTGATATGTATGCTCCTGTTACCATTTTCTTAATTGTTTTGGGTTTGTTATTGTAGATGTTTTCCTTCTCTTGTGTTTCTTGCCTAGAGAAGTTCCTTTAGCATTTGTTGTAAAGCTGGTTTGGTGGTGCTGAACTGTTTCAGCTTTTGCTTGTCTGTAAAGTTTTTAATTTCTCCATCAAATCTGAATGTGATCCTTGCTGGGTAGATTAATCTTGGTTGTAGATTTTTCTCCCTCATCACTTTATATATTTCCTACCACTCCCTTCTGGCTTGCAGAGTTTCTGCTGAAAGATCAGCTGTTAACCTTATGGGGATTCCCTTGTGTGTTATTTGTTGTTTTTCCCTTGCTGCTTTTAATATGTTTTCTTTATATTTAATTTTTGATAGTTTGATTAATATGTGTCTTGGCGTGTTTCTCCTTGAATTTATCCTGTATGGGACTCTCTGTGCTTCCTGGACTTGATTAACTATTTCCTTTCCCATATTGGGGAAGTTTTCAACTATAATCTCTTCAAATATTTTCTCAGTCCCTTTCTTTTTCTCTTCTTCTTCTGGGACCCCTATAATTCGAATGTTGCCACGTTTATTATTGTCCCAGAGGTCTCTGAGACTGTCCTCAATTCTTTTCATTATTTTTTCTTTATTCTTATCTGCAGTAGTTATTTCCACTATTTTATCTTCCAGGTCACTTATCTATTCTTCTGCCTCAGTTATTCTGCTATTGATCCCTTCTAGAGAATTTTTAATTACATTTACTGTGTTATTCATGATTGTTTGTTTGCCCTTTACTTCTTCTAGATCCTTGTTAAACGTTTCTTTTATTTTCTCCATTCTATTTCCAAGATTTTGGATTCTCTTTACTATCATTATTGTGAATTCTTTTTCAGGTAGACTGCCTATTTCCTCTTCATTTGTTCGGTCTGGTGGGTTTTACATTGCTCCTTCATCTGCTGTGTGTTTCTTTGTCTTCTCATTTTGCTTAACTTACTGTGTTTGGGGTCTCCTTTTCACAGGCTGCAGGTTCATAGTTCCCATTGTTTTTCGTGTCTGCCCCAAGTGGCTAAGGTTGGTTCAGTGGGTTTTGTAGGCTTCCTGGTGGAGGGGACTAGTGTCTGTGTTCTGGTGGAGGAGGCTGGATCTTTTCTTTCTGGTGGGCAAGTCCACGTCTGGTAGTGTGTTTTGGGGTGTCTGTGACCTTATTATGATTTTAGGCAGCCTCTCTTCTAATGGGTGGGGTTTTGTTCCTGTCTTGCTAGTTGTTTAGCATAGGGTGTCCAGCACTGTAGCTTGCTGGTCCTTGAGTGGAGCTGGGTCTTGGTGTTGAGATGGAGATCTCTGGGAGATAGTCACCGTTTGATATTACGTGTAGCTGGGAGGTCTCTTGTGGACCAGTGTCCTGAACTTGGCTCTCCCACCTCAGAGGCATATCCCTGATGCCTGGCTGGAGCACCAAGAGCCTGTCATCCACATGGCTCAGAATAGAAGGGAGAAGAAAAAAATAAACAAAAAGGTAAAATAAAATTAAATAAGTTATTAACATAAAAAACAATTATTTTTAAAAAAATTTTTAAGTAATTTAAAAAAAGAAAGAAAGAACAACCAAACCAAAAAACAAATCCACCAATGATAACAAGCGCTGAAAACTATACTAAAAAAAAAATAAACAAAACCAACAAAAAACGGACAGACAGAACCCTAGGACAAATGGTAAAAGCAAAGCTATACAGACAAAATCACACAGAGAAGCATACACATACACACTCACAAAAAGAGAAAAAGGGGAAAAAAATATATATATCGTTGCTCCCAACGTCCACCTCCTCAATTTGGGATGATTCGTTGTCTATTCAGGTATTCCACAGATGCAGGGTACATCAAGTTGACTGTGGGGATTTATTCCGCTGCTCCTGAGGCTGCTGGGAGAGATTTCCCTTTCTTTTCTTTGTTTGCACAGCTCCTGGGATTCAGCTTTGGATTTGGCCCTGCCTCTGCGTGTAGGTCACCTGAGGGCGTTTGGTCTTCACTCAGACAGGACGGGGTTAAAGGAGCAGCTGCTTCCGGGGGCTCGGGCTCACTCAGGGCCGGGGGAGGGAGGGGTACAGAGTGCAGGGTGAGCCTGCAGCGGCAGAGGCCGGTATGAGGTTGCACCGGCCTGAGGCGCGCCGTGTGTTCTCCTGGGGATGTCATCCCTGGAATACGGGACCCTGGCAGTGGCGGGCTGCACAGGCTTCTGGGAGTGGAGGTGTGGATAGTGACCTGTGCTTGCACACAGGCTTCTTGGTGGCTGCAGCAGCAGCCTTAGCGTCTCATGCCAGTCTCTGGGGTCCACGCTGATAACCACGGCTTGCACCCATCTCTGGAGTTCCTGTAAGCGGCGCTCTTAATCTCTCCTCACGCACCAGGAAACAAAGAGGCAAGAAAAAGTCTCTTGCCTCTTTGGAAGTTCCAGACCTTTTCCCGGACTCCCTCCCAGCTAGCTGTGGCGCACTAACCCCCTGCAGGCTGTGTTCACGCAGCCAACCCCAGTCCTCTCCCTGGGATCCGACCAAAGCCCAAGCCTCAGCTCCCAGCCCCCGCCCGTCCCGGCGGGTGAGCAGACAAGTTTCTTGGGCTGGTGAGTGCTGATCGGCACTGATCCTCTGTGGGGGAATTTCTCTGCTTTGCCCTTCGCACCCATGTTACTGCACTCTCCTCCGTGGCTCCAAAGCTTCCCCTCTCTGCCACCTGCAGTCTCCGTCCACAAAGGGACTTCCTAGTGTGTGGAAACCTTTCCTCCTTCACAGCTGTCTCCCACTGGTGCAGATCCCGACCCTATTCTTTTGTCTCTGTTTTTTTCTTTTTTCTTTTGCCCTGCCCAGGTACGTGGGGAGTTTCTTGCCTTTTGGGAGGTCTGAGGTCTTCTGCCAGCGTTCAGTAGGTGTTCTGTAGGAGTTGTTCCACATGTAGATGTATTTCTGATGTATTTATGGGGAGGAAGGTGATCTCCACATCTTACTCTTCCACCATCTTGAAGCTCCCCCCACCACCACCATTACTGTTTTGATGACTGTATCTTTGTAGTATAGTCTGAAGTCAGGGAACTTGATTCCTCCGGCTCTGTCGTCTTTCTCAAGATTGCTTTGGTTATTTTGGGGTCTTTTATGTTTCCATTAAAAGTTTAAAATTTTTTGTTCTAGTTCTGTGAAAAATGCCTTTGGTAATTTGATAGAGATTGCATTGACTCTATAGATTGTTTTCGATAGTATGGCCATTTTAACAATATTGATTCTTCCAATCCAAGAACACAGCATATCTTTCCATCCTTTTGTGTCATCTTAAATTTCTTTCAACAGTTTATGTTTTCAGAGTACAGGTCTTTTGGTCTTTTGCCTCCTTGGTTAGGTTTATTCCTAGGTATTTTATTGTTTTTGATCAGGCATATGTGTTTTTTTTGTTGTTGTTGTTGTTATTTTTCTTTTTTTTTGAATCAGGACTTTTATTGACAGCAACACCAACAGTGGTAATCAAAAGTGTACATGTAGCCAAATACTAAATTCTTCAGGGCGAGAATAAATGGGTTCTTTTATTGAGTCTTATTTCAGACATCCTGGGGTCTCTGTAGTACTGCAAAAATTCTTCAAGAAGGAATCTAACTCTGTGTCTAAATGCTTCAGTATATTGTCAGTCCTTCAATAGCACGTGTTTCTAACTCTTGCTCAGGCACCATATTTTATTTGAAAATGCCCTTATGAAATGGTGCATGAGTTGCCATTTTGTTTCAATATGACAAAATATAAATCATTTCTACAATGAATAGTGATGCCCTTTGGGAGCATACTTTAGAAGTTATTGGAGGAATATATAAAAAAGTTAATGACATAATATTTCAAACTGTATCATTGAAAGTGAGACCTACCTTTCTTAGGTCATGAAGTTCCAAAGATATCATCTCTTTATCTTTCTAACTTAAATCAGTGCCAAATGTTACTGGCTCCTGTTGAAGGAAATGAACCTGTTTCTTTCAACAGTGTAAATATCTGTACTCTGTCACCAAGAGAAATAGGTGTCTTCAGAAATAGATGCTTGACTTTAACCATTAATGGGCAAGCAATATCTGTGGTTTGACTGAGAAAATGGCTCCTGGGGCAAGCTGGTTGATCAGCCATTTGGGGAACCAGTCATTTGCTGGTTTGTTCTCACATTCCTTTTCAGTCCTACCCCTGTTTTATTGTATTCTCCAAATGTCCTTTTCCCTCTGACTTATAGGTAGGTTGGAATAAAGGGAGGAATCAGTAGAAGACCAGAAGGTAGGAGGAGGGGAGGATCCAGGGTATTTCTCTTATCTTCCTGCCTTGGATAAATGTCCTCAATAGTGCCTATGTTTTCTGTGATTCCAGCTCTCACAAGGAGGGCTGGCCCATATTCCAACAGGGCAGCCCCTATCTTTTTTCTATCAGTGATTTCTGTCAGTTTGTCCTGGTTCTTGTTTCAGTGCTTTGGTAACACCACTTCGTCTTCCTATCCCTCCCAATACTTCCAGCTTCTGCTAACTGATTTGACTTCCTCTGTCTAGCTTCAGAACCCTTCCAACACATGTGTAACTAATCCCCTGTATTAAATTCCCTCTGCTTGAAATATCTAAAGTGTGTGTGTGTTTTTCTTTCTTTTTTTTTTTTTTTTCCTCTCTGGACCCTAACAGAAATGGTTAGTGATCAGAGGAGAAAGGATAAAGTGATGTTGGGTAACATAGAGGAAAAATAATAGAGGTGAGAAGAAGAAACATAATTAAAAATTTATTTCCTAGTGTAGGAGGAGGAAAAGCATAATCAGCTTGGTTGTTCAGTTGAAGTTTTAACTCCTCTACTGGATTCAAATCCCAGCTCTGCCTCTTAGGGACTCTGCAGTTTTAGGCATATTACTTAACTTCTCTGCTTCAGTTCCCTCATTCATGAAATGGTGTTACCATTGCCATGGACTTATTGTGAACATTAAGGAAATTACTAACAATGCCTAGTTCACAGCAAGTCATTAAAAAATGTTATAATTAGCCCTTTTTTTTAGTGTTGTGGTGATACTTAGGAGTTTCCTGTTTATTTTTGGTGTATTTAAGCTCTAAATAGATATTAAAATTATCCTTCTAAGTAAGGAAGTAGAATAATACATGAATAGAAAACTACATAAAAGAATGAACAAATGAATGCCTAAAACTGATACATTAAAGAGAGAATAAGTGAAACATTCTTACCCTCAGAGACAATCTTAGGGATATAATTGATTCTTAAAGATCACTCTCTATTTTCTTTATCCTCAGAGTGAAGATTGGAGAGGGAATGATATGTGCTCAATTTACTCACACCTTCCTTGATTACTTACACTTTTGCTTCACTTTTTCTCTAGTTCTTCCATTTGCTCAAAGACATAACTGCCTAATCTCACTGACAACATTCTATTAGAACTTTTACAGCCTGAGAAACCCAAAGTAGCAAAGACATAAGGACAGAAGCCAAGGTCAGAAGAGTGTATTGTAAAAGATTATAACCAGAAAGTCTCTTCATCAGTCTTTTTTTGGGGGGATCACCTACTCTTTGTTCCCCAGTAATGTTGTTTTTTCTCCAAGTGTGCTTGACTTACCATCCTTTAGACTTCTTGGCTCCTTTATTCCAAAAGACATAAAACAAAATTCTAGAGTACTTACCACCTCTGTGGCAAGTGCTAATGGACCAGGAATTTGTCATGGCCACCAGGACCTTATTTGAAAAGTCAACACTTAAATATTTTTCCCATTTTTAACTTCAAAATTGGGTTACTAAGTCATTTGCCCTGCTTGCTTTCTAATTGTTCCATATATTGACATACAAAACCCTCCAAAACTTGGCCTTCCTTCCCTCTTCAAACATCCTTCTTACCATTTTCCCCTACCTCCTATTTCACAATTATAGGTAATATGAAACTACCTATGATACCATGTCACTCCTCTGTGGACTTTCTTATGTTGTTCTCATCTTCTGGAACACTATTTACTGCAGCCTTTTTTTGGATAGTTCCATCTCAATTCAGGCCTCTTGAGGTTTTCCATGACAACATTTCCCAAAGGATGAGTTAGGTGCTCCTCCTTTTTACTTCCTTAGCACCTTATGGTGACCTCTATCACAACACTTAGCAACATTGCTTTTAAATCCATAGTCTATAACTCCTTATACATTTTAAGCTCCTCAAGGAAAAGGGCCAGTATTATTTCATTCTTCTTCCTTGATCAACACACAGTTGGTGCATAATAAATACTTTTGGCTGAAAACCAGGTCAGAATATGTGTTCCAAAAATTTTAGCCCCAGGGCTTCAATCTACATAATTTAAGCAAATTGTTTTTGTTGTCTTTTCCTTAAATTATCTAGATAATAGTATCTGGAAAGGATAACTGCAGCATCTCATACCTGCTGTTTTAATACCATGTGAATAGCTTTCTCTCCCTAAGAAACAGTATGATGATATCTACACATTATCTAATTCTATCCCTGGGAAAGAACAGTCATTTGTTGATTATTTGCCTTAAGACAATGGGTATTAGAATGTGGGCAAAATAGGAAATGACTCACCTGTTGCAGTCACTCATTGGGACCTATTTTAACAAAGCTTCATTCTGAACACTTGGCTTTTGTTTTAATATCTGCATAGAATATTGTTCAATCTTGGGCACTCAGTAAATACTGGCTGATCTGGCTTGATTGGATAACTGCAATAGAGACCACTTAATATCTCTCATGAACATGAACATGGTGGGAACCGAGGGTAGGTATGTTGAAGCCATCCAAGTAGGGAAAATTTGAGTCAATCTACTCAGTCTTCCTTCTCTGTAATGTGAAAATCCCTTTTTATCCTTTATTATTGGAAAAGTGCCACCAAGATGTATTGTTTCTTCAGAAATTCCCTCAATTTCTTAACTGTGCAGAAGAATAGGGTATGCTGCATGTAACTTTCAAAGTTAAGTGTTTCTTTCAGGTTTTCCAAGGGAAACAGTACCCATCTTTTTCAGCAGCCTAATATTTATCAGATCAAATGACTTCAAATTACTCAACTGCTCTTTACTTTGATTTTTGGTCCTTCGGAAAATAGGTAATCATTTCTTATCATTACCTACTGCTTGCAACCGTGTATCTCTAATACACCCCTTTATCATCATTCCACTTCCCCACACAACCTGACAGAAGAATCCAAGTGCTGAGCAGTTATAGAATTTACCCAGCTTGTTAGCAGTTCATCATTCTTTTAGAATTTTTCCCCCAAAAGCACCTTCAGATGTTGAGGTTGCCCATGCATATTCTTGGAGGGGAAAAGCAAACTGGATAAGCTATATATTTTCCTGATGGCTCATCAATATGGCTAAGATGTTTTGAACTATGAATAAAGCATCACCCAATCCCTGACAAGCTATTTATGTAGTTGTCTAAGAGGATGAAGCAAGAGGGGACAGGGCATCAGAAGGGGTCAATATGAGAAAACGCATCAACGAAGATTATCCTAATAATAAGTATTATTCACTGAGTATCGATTAAGTTTATGAACTTCATAATATATCTCTTAATCTTATAAAAATTCCTCAAGGTATGTGGTCCCCCCCCCTTTTTTTTAAATAAACCAGGATGTTGCTATTTAGGCAAATTGATAACTTGTTCACAGTTAACTGAACTAAGATGTAGCGGAACGAGGATTCAAACCCAGGACTGCCTGGCTCCAAAACATGTGCTCTTTCCATTTTATCTTCTGTCCTCCAGTGACAGTTCTCATTCTTCTGCTTGCCACTTTGTTCTCCAGTCTCCATGTGCAGGTGGCTTCATTCAAATGCCTCACTGTGGCATCAAAATCATGCTCTGTGACCTCATCCCTTTGCTCCAAACTCTTCCATTAAACACCTGTTATATTAAAACTGTACAGCATCTGGCTGAACATCAGCAAATAGTCAAATCTTAACTGATGCCATTTATTTATTTCCGCATTTTCTATCGTTACTGACCCCTGCCCTCCTACAAACCTGCTGACTGTGTCCTGATTGTGCTGTCAGATGGTCAGGATGCTAGGCTGGGCTTGTTCCTACTGCACTTTGACACCATAACCAGTCACTACTCATACCCTGTTTCGTAGAACTCCTTCAAAAAAGCTCACAGAGTCTTTGTCCTTAACATTAGAAAAATGAATGCCCAGCCTTAGAAGTTGTTTTATCCAGCAGTGTTTTATCAATTAATGCTTGTGATTGTATCCTTTCATCTAGAAGTGACATCTCTTTCCTCTGAATGTCTGTAACATTTTTTTCTGTATCTTGCTGTATTCATTTTCCTAAATAATATTGTCCAAAATAGGTGTTCAATGAAATAGCCAATAAATACCTAGCATAAATATAAATTCATAAATGACTGAAAGAGTAAGCATGAACCATAGGGAGCTGGTCTCTTTCAGTTTTTTGAACCAAGACATATGCATGTGCTTTGGAGGGCTGTTTCAGGACATCACCACAATTCCTGCTATCTTTTGTTGGGCTCCAAAGCCTGAGCCAAATACACTGACTTCTTTGCTTTTAAGTCTACCTCATACTGTCTGTTTCTCACTTTTGCTATTGTGCATCACATAGGCTGTTAACAAAAGCCAGTCAAACCTTTTTTCTTGGTCTGAGTTCCTCAGCTTCACTCTCAAATTTTGTCTTTTTCACAATATGCCATTTTCTTCATGCTCCAAACAGTGGCATTTTTAGTAGTTTTGTCCATTGTGGAGTGAGAGTGAGTTTTCGTATTTTCTAAGATTGCTATGTAAAGTGACTAGAAAGATAAATCTCCCCGCTGAAAAGAAGTGTGATTGAACCATCTAGATCCAGAGCAGAGAGGCAGATGATGAACAGGCTTCTGCCAGGGACTGGACAGCTGGATGCATTTCACAGCTCACAGTGCAACCCTACTCGTGAGAACAAATGAAGAGTCACAGGTCTGCAGGAAAGTAGCAGCGGGATGGTTGTAGGCAGCTGAATGTAATTACCCACCTCAACCAGAATGCGAAAGTGAAAATTAACAGCTGCTACATAGTGGGGTGAGAGGACTCTTAGCCATGCATGTGCCAGGCACACGTTACTTTATCAAATGCAGCATAGCAAAGTTCTACTGAGAATTACAGTAAAAGTGGTGGTCCTACTAGAACCAAAATAGATCTCAGGTCTTGTGCAACCCAGTCCAAACAACTCAGCTGGGCATAAAAGATCTTCTATAATCCTAACTCATGCTGTATTATTCTCACTGCCCACTCTCCTCTAGCTTAGTTCTTTCATTTCTCTATCCTTATTCTGGGAAAGGCTTTCTGTTCCTAATTCTTCAAAACAGCTTTAAGTCTTCCTCTCTCAATATTTCCCAGCTACTCAGTATGGCTTTAGCTTTAGCATCACAGAACCTCTACTGACAGCTGTGTACTATAAGGCAAAGTCATGTCATCATTTCCTCATCAGTAAAATGTGCATCATTATCCCCAACTTTTAGGAGGATTTTAGGTATGAAATGAGACACCATTTGTGTAATGCTTAGTACAGTCTTTGTCAGATAATGTGTTAATTCTATATTTGTCCTCTACTCTCAGCTCCAAAAATAAAGAGCCTGGGTGAGTTGTCCATGAAATACTGACTTGATAATTAATTGAAAAGGGTTTGTTAGCTCAGAGTCTACTTCGTGAGCGCAAATGCCCAGAGATGGATTCTTTCAAACTATCTTTGAGTGAAATGAAGGGAGGAATGTGTGATAAACTATAATGATTTTAAGTTAATGAACTCCATTCTGCAATCAAGAGATGAAATTGATATGATATAGTACCATCAGGTATACTAGGGAGATATTTTTTTTATCTTGGTGGGCAAAGAGATATTTGCAACGCATATGCATGTATAAGGCTTAAAGAGCATAAGTCTCAAGCTTTATCTGGTACGCTGTCAAGTATGGGGGGAAAGCTGAAACTGACTTTCAGAGGAGAATTCATGAAAATTTTAGGGTCTGCTTGAAATTCCAGTTAAATATCCGATTGTCTATTTTTTGTGGTTATATAGTCAGGTCTTTTTTTAAAAGAAAAAGGAGCGTTTAACTCAAATTTCTACTTCTGCATTTTGGCAATGTCAGTGTTTGACTGTGAATGGACACCAAGTGCTATCCAAGGACTATTGAATAAAATGTCTTGTATGAAAATGAAATAGCAATGACCTCATCACTCCCTTCTTAATTTTTATAATTGCCTCCTTAATTTCACCCAGGGTTTTAACTCTTTAAGACCTTAAATATAAGTTTCTCTAGAAAATGTCTGGAATGTAGAAGTTCTAGTCTATGGGTATTTGTATACTGGTAGAAAAACATCTTCTCTATATGTGAGTGAAAATCACATAGGCAGTATCCACCCTAGTGCCTAAGTGATTCAGATTATAAAGAAAGGAGGAATCGTAACTTTTCAATATATAAAGGGGTTAAGTCAATATTTTTTTTAGACTTCCTAATCAATTAAGGTGTAATAAGCCAAATGGCAGCCCCCCAAAAGTAATGTCTACACTCTAATTCCGAGAACCTGTGAATGTTACCTTATTTGGAAAAAGGTCGTTATAAATGTAATTGTTAGGCGTCTCAAGATGAAATCATCCCATATTATTAGGTGGACCCTAAATCCAATGACAAATGTCCTTATAAGAGACACACAGAATAGATACATGCAGAGAAGAGGAGGAGGTAACGTGACCACAGAGACAGAGACTAGAGTGATACAGCCACAAATGTAGGATCAACTAGAGTCATCTGAAGCTGGAAAAGGCAAGGAGGGATTTCTCCCCTGGGGCATATGGAAAGAGGATGGCCCCCTTTGATTTTAGACTTTTGGCCTAGAGAATTGTGAGGAAATAAGTTTCTGTTGTTTTAAGACATCAGGTTTATGGTTATTTGTTACAGTAGCCACAGAAGACTAATATACAAGGCTAGTTCTAATTCTGATACTCTTCAGTATAATATGCAGTGTCTTTTCACTTTCTTCATTTACAAAATTTTCAAGTCCACTTTATATTTATTCTCTTCATTTTTTCTTATGTGCTGAATAGCAGAAATGAATGACAAACAGTCCTTTCTCAGATATACTGCAGCTACCAAGATGCTCTGCTATTGTTAATGAGAAGGTATTCTGTGTTTTCCTTTCTTCATCTCTGTAGATGATACTTCAAGAGCCTGCCCACAAGTCATAAGCTGTTGGATGTCCTATCTTACCTAGGCTTCCTTGGTCTACTACATTTTGTCTGGTTGTGAATTAGAGTGAGGTTGGAACAGGGAAGATCATAGGTCTAGCTGTCTTGTTTTTTCAACAGACTTGCACAAATTTAAATCATCATCAGAACCCTTGTGTGAATTACTTCATATCTGGTGCCTGGGCAATGAACAGTTTTGGTAAAGAATAATCTTAAGTCTTCTGAATGAATACTTTCTACAAACACATCATTGGTTTCAGAAATGGAAATATTTATGGTGACTGATGATGCCTTCTAACAGGGAGAAGGCTGATGTTTTACGAGCTTAAGTAAGTGTTCCAGTTCCAGTAGAACTGAACTAATCAATAGAAATATCAGCACACACACTTTGCAGAAGCAGACACAGATTATACTGAGGAAATTCTGGGGTTTAAACATGAATAAATGCCATATGATTAAAGTGAATGATAAATGAGAGGGTGAAGTTAGAGTACAGAGAAAAGCAATTCATTTACTGACTTGTAAACTTTGAAGTATTAGATAACTTCTAGGGTGTCCTGTGGCTCTAAACCAGAGAGATCTGTGACAAATTGATTTCACGGTATGACATCAGTCTGCAGACATGCTTTGTATGTACCGTGTTTATTATAAACTTGGATGCAGAATTTAAGACTCATAATATCACACATTAAAATCCAAATCGATAGTTTCGATTGTAAATATTGAAAAGCGTGGGAATACAGGTCCCATATTCTCAGCTGGCAATAACTGGCTAACAATCCAGTGAGCCCTATAAGATACATATTATTTATGTCATTGCCCTTCTTGTGACTCCCTCCATCTTACTGAGTACTTCTTTGAATTACATTATCACTTACAACAATTGATACTTTCAAATCTGTTTAAAGCTTTTGTAACTCCGATTTCTAGTTTAGTGACCCATTCCTTCAGTTAGTCATTTTCGAATTTTATTTGTGAAATTTATCTAAGAAAAATCCTCCCCTGGAAGTACCTGGTCCACAACAGAGTCATCTCAGCTCTGTTCTCAAACATGATTGAAGGTAATATTCATCATTTGTAAATATTATGGCATACAGTACTCTTGATTTTTGTTCTATTTTCTTTAAAATATTTTAAGTTTTTGAAGTTGCTGAAGTTAATGCTTGTTGTTTTCAATCAAAAGAATATTTTAATTTTGCATTTAAAAGTAGCATTCCCATGTCCCATCCTTATCTTTATTTGGTTCTTTACTTTCCTGAAACAGTAGTGCTAAATTACCACAAAACT
Organism: Balaenoptera ricei; assembly: GCF_028023285.1. Lineage (NCBI taxonomy): Eukaryota > Metazoa > Chordata > Mammalia > Artiodactyla > Balaenopteridae > Balaenoptera > Balaenoptera ricei. Next base: position 78,172,207 of record NC_082646.1, on the reverse strand, counting down.
GTATAAATGTCCCTTTTAAAGTTGAACATTTTTTATCATGTGAGATTGGCATACCAACTGTCAATAACTCCAGGTAAATTTGCGTTTATATATGTTTAGATATTTCTATTTGGCTTCTTGTTTCCTAAAATATTTATATTCCTTCTCAATAATAAATTACTTTTTATTTTAAAAATTTCAGGTATTGAAAAGCTGCTACAAATTAGTTAAACATCATTTTTCTAGTAATCTACCTCATTTCTCCTCAAAAGCTTTTCATACTTGATGGACATTGTCTTGGAGAGTTGACCACTACAATCTACTACAATCTCTGCAATCTCTACAATCGTTGTAGTCATGGTGGTGGCAGTTGTTGTGTTCTCAGATTAGTCAAAGAGATTCTTTTCTTTCTCAGTGTTCTGTTATCCCTGTTTGAAGCTATAACATAAGATGACATCACAGTTATGAATCACAAAACTGATTATGATTCCAACCTACAAGAACCAAGAAATCAGATGAGGGTAGAGCAGAGGCAACAAATTGATGTAAAGATTCAAGTTTTTAAAAATGTTTTCTGAATTTATTTCTGAACATGCCATGCATTCCTTCCATCAGTGTACAAGGGTTCCATTTTCTCCACATCCTCATCAACATTTGTTATTTGTGGTCTATTTGATGACAGCCATTCTGACAGATGTGAAGTGATATCTCACTATTGTTTTGATTTGCATTTCTCTGATTAGCCACGTTGAGCATCTTTTCATGTGCCTGTTAGCCATCTGTATATCATCTTTGGAAAAATGTCTATTCAGGTTTTCTGTCCACTTTTTATTCAGGCTGTTTGTTTTTCTGATACTGAGTTACGTGAGCTATTTCTATATTTTATTAACCTCTTATAGATCATCTCATTTGCAAATATTTTCTCCCATTCAGTAGGCTGCCTTTTCAATTGTCAATGGTTTCCTTCAGTGTGCAAAAGCCTTTAAGTTTAATTGGGTCTCATTTGTGGGTTTTCTGTTTGTCTGTTTGTTTTTGCTTTTGTTTCCTTTGCCTGAGGAGACGGTACAAAAAAAATTGCTACAATTTATGTTGAACAGTGTTTTGCCTATGATTTCTTCTAGGAGTTTTATGATTTCAGGTGTTACATTTAGGTCTTTAACCCATTTTGAGTTTATTTTTGTATATGGTGTGAGGAAATGCTGTAATATCATTCTTTTATGTGTGGCTGTCCAGTTTTCCCAGAACCACTTGTTGAAAAGACTGTCTTTTTCCCATTGTATATTCTTGCCTCCTTTGTCATAGATTAATCATAAGTGCATGGGTTTATTTCTGGAATCTCTATTCTGTTCAATTGATCTTTGTGTCTGTTTTTGTGCCAGTACTATTCTCTTTTGATTACTGTAGCTTTGTAGTATAAAGTTGGGGAGCATGATATCTCTAGCTCTGTTCTTTTTTCTCAAAAGTGCCTTAGCTATTTGGGGTCTTTTGTGGTTCTAAATCAATTTTAGGATTATTTGTTCCAGTTCTGTGAAATTTGGAATATTTTGATAGGGATAAGAATTGAATCTTAGATTGCCTTGGGTAGTATGGATGTTTTAACAATATCAATTCTTCCATTCCATGAACACAATAGATCATTCCATCTGTGTCATCCTCAATTTCTTTCATCACTGTCTTATAGTTTTCCTAGTACAGGTTTTTTACCCCCTTAGTTAGATTTATACCTAGGTATTTCTTTGATACAGTGGTAAATGGAATTGTTAACTCTTTCGCATAGTTCATTGTTACTCTATGGAAATGGAACAGATTTCTTTATATTAATTTTTTACCCTCAAACTTTACCAAATTCATTGATGAGCTCTAATAATATTTTTTGGCATCTTTAGGATTTTCTACATATAGTAACATGACAGTTTTACTTCTTTCCAATTTGGATTCCTTTTATTTCTTTTTCTTCTCTGATTGCTGTAGCTAGGACTTCCAATACTATGTTGAACAAAAGTGGTGAGATGGGCATCCTTGTATTTTTCCTCATCTTAGGGGAAATGCTATCAGGTTTTCACCATTGAGTATGATGGTAGCTGTGGGCTTATCAAAAATGGTCTTTTTTATGTTGAAGTATATTTCCTCTATATCCACATTGTGACCAGTTTTTATCATAAATGTATGTTGGATTTTGTAGAAGGTTTTTCAATATTTACTAAGATAATCATATGATTTTTATTCTTCAATTTGTTAATGTGGTGTACCACGTTGATCTGTGGATGCTGAACTATCCTTGCATCTCTGGGATGAAGCACACTTAATCATCATGTATGATCCTTTTAATGTATTCTTGAATTTGAGCTTGTTAATGTTAATGTTGAGTTTGCTAATTGGCAGCCTGAAATATTCTTTTGTATGTGTGACCTCTTTGTCTGGTTTTGTTATCAGGGTGATGCTGAGCTTGTAGAAATGAGTTTGGAAGTACTCCTTCCTCTGCAAGTTTTTGGAATACTTTGAGAAGGATAGGTGTTAACTCTTCTCTAAATCTTTGGTAGAATTCACCTGTTAAACCATTTGGTCCTGGACTCCCTCTAGTGAGAGCATCAGAATCACAACTAACTGCTGAACAATCATTGACAGGAAGACACTGGAACTCACCAAAAATATACCCCACATCCAAAGACAAAGGAGAAGCCACAATGAGACAGTAGGAGGGACACAATCAAAATAAAATCAAATCCCATAACTGCTGCATGGGTGACTCACAAACTGGAGAACAATTATACCACAGAAGTCCACCCACTGGAGTCAAGGTTCTGAGCCCCGTGTCAGGCTTCCCAACCTTGGGGTCCAACAATGGGAGGAGGAATTCCCAGACATTCGGACTTCGAAGGCTAGTGGGAATTGATTGCAGGACTTCGACAGGACTGGGAGAAACAGAGACTCCACTCTTGGAGGGCACACACAAAGTAGTGTGTGCATCAGGACCCAGGGGAAGGAGCAGTGACCCCATAGGAGATTGAACCAGACCTACCTGCTAGTGTTGGAGGGTCTCCTGCAGAGGCTGGGGGTGACTGTGTGTCACTGTGGGGACAAGGACACTGGCAGCAGAAATTCTGGGAAGTACTCTTTGGCATGACCCCTCCCAGAGTCCACCATTAGCCCCACAGAGAGCCAGGGAGGCTCCAGTGCTGGGCTGCCTCAGGCCAAACAACCAACAGGGAGGGAACATAGCCCCACGCATCAGCAGAGAAGCAGATTAAAGTTTTACTGAGCTCTGCCCACCAGACCAACACCCAGCTCTACCCACCACCAGTCCTTCCCATCAGGAAGCTTGCACAAGCCTCTTAGATAGCCTCATCCACCAGAGGTCAGACAGCAGAAGCAAGAAGGACTACAATTCTGCAGCCTGTGGAATGAAAACCACATTCACAAAAAGACAGATAAAATGAAAAGGCAAAGGACTATGTACCAGTTGAAGGAACAAGATAAAACCCCAGAAAAACAACTAAATGAAGTGGAGATAGGCAACCTTCCAGAAAAAGAATTCAGAATAATGATAGTGAAGATAATCCAGGACCTCGGAAAAAGAATGGAGGCAAAGATCGAGAAGATGCAAGAAATGTTTAACAAAGACCTAGAAGAATTAAAGAACAAACACCTAGAAGAATTAAAGAACAAACAAACAGAGATGAACAATACAAAAACTGAAGTGAAAAATACACTAGAAGGAATCAATAGCAGAATAACTGAGGCAGAAGGACGGATAAGTGACCTGGAAGACAGAATGGTGGAATTCACTGCCACAGAACAGAATAAAGAAAAAAGAATGAAAAGAAATGAAGACAGCATAAGAGACATCTGGGACAACATTAAGCGCACCAACATTTGTATTATAGGGGTCCCAGAAGGGAAAGAGAGCGAGAAAGGACCCGAGAAAATATTTGGAGAGATTATAGTCAAAAACTTCCCCAACAAGGGAACAGAAATATCCATCCAAGTTCAGGAAGCACAGAGAGTCCCAGGCAGGATAAACCCTAGGAGAAACATGCTGAGACACGTAGTAATCAAGTTGACAAAAATTAAAGACTTAAAGAATTAAAGAAAAATTATTAAAAGCAACAAGGGAAAAACAACAAATAATAATACAAGGGAACTCCCATAAGGTTAACAGCTGATTTCTCAGCAGAAACTCTACAAGCCAGAAGGGAGTGGCATGATACATTTAAAGTGATGAAAGGGAAGAACTTACAACCAAGATTACTCTACCCAGCAAGGATCTCATTCATATTCAACAGAGAAATCAAAAGCTTTATAGACAAGAAAAAGCTAAGAGAATTCAGCACCACAAAACCAGCACTACAACAAACGCTAAAGGAACTTCTTTAAGTGGGAAACACAAGAGAAGAAAACGACCTACAAAAACCAAAAGGAATTAAGAAAAAGGTAATAGGAACATACATACCGATAATCATCTTAAATGTGAATGGATTAAATGCTCCAGCCAACCAAAAGACAGCGGCTGAATGCATACAAAAACAAGACCCATATACATGCAGTCTACAAGAAACCCACTTCAGACCTAGGGACACATACAGACTGAATGTGAGGGGATGGAAAAAGATATTCCATGCGAATGGAAATCAGAGAAAGCTGAAGTAACAATACTCATATCAGATAAAATAGGCTTTAAAATAAAGAATGTTAGAAGAGACAAGGAAGGACACTACATAACGATCAGAGATCAATCCAAGAACAAAATATAACAATTATAAATATTTATGCACCCAACATAGGAGCACCTCAATATATAAGGCAAATGCTAACAGCCATAAAAGTGGAAATCAACAATAACACAGTAATAGTAGGGGACTTAACACCTCACTTACACCAATGGACAGATCATCCAGACAGAAAATTAATAAGGAAACACAAGTTTTAAATGACATAATAGACCAGATAGATTTGATTGATATTTATAGGACATTCTGAAAATAGCAGATTACACTTTCTTCTCAAGTGCACATGGATCATTCTCCAGGATAGATCACATCCTGGATCACAAATCAAGCCTCAGTAAATTTAAGAATATTGAAATCATATCAAGCATCTTTTCCAAACACAACACCATGACATTAGAAATCAATTACAGGGAAAAAACATAAAAAACACAAACACATGGAGGCTAAACAATACGTTACTAAATAACCAAGAGATCACTGAAGAAATCGAAGAAGAAATCAAAAAATACCTAGAGACAAATGACAAGGAAAACATGATGATCCAAAACCTATGGGATGCAGCAAAAGCAGTTCTAAGAGGGAAGTTTATAGCAATACAATCCTACCTCAGGAAACAAGAAAATCTCAAATAAACAATCTAACCTTACACCTAAAGGAACTAGAGAAAGAAGAACAAACAAAACCCAAAGTTACTAGAAGGAACAAAATCATAAAGATCACAGCAGAAATAAATGAAACAGAAACAAAGGAAACAATAGCAAAGATCAGTAAAACTAAAAGCTGGTTCTTTGAGAAGATAAACAAAATTGATGAACCTTTAGCCAGACTCATCAAGAAAAAGAGGGAGAGGACTCAAATCTATAAAATTAGAAATGAAAAAGGAGAAGTTACAATGGACACCGCAAAAGTACAAAGCATCCTAAGAGACTACTACAAGCAACTCTATACCAATAAAATGGACAACGTGTAAGAAATAGACAAATTCTTAGAAAGGTATAACCTTCCAAGTCTGAACCAGGAAGAAATAGAAAATATGAACAGACCAATCACAAGTAATGAAATTGAAACTGTGATTAAAAATCTTCCAACAAACAAAAGTCCAGGACCAGATGGCTTCACAGGTGAATTCTATCAAACATTTAGAGAAGAGCTAACACCCATCCTTCTCTAACTCTTCCAAAAAATTGCAGAGGAAGGAACACTCCCAAACTCATTCTACAAGGCCACCATCATGCTGATGCCAAAACCAGACAGAGATACTACAAAAAAAAGAAAATTACAGACCAATATCACTGATGAATATAGATGCAAAAGTCCTCAACAAAATACTAGCAAACAGAATCCAACAACACATTAAAAGGATCATACACCATGATCAAGTGGGGTTTATCCCAGGGATGCAAGGATTCTTCAGTATACATAAATCAATCAATGCGATACACCATATTAACAAATTGAAGAATAAAAGCCATATGATCATCTCAATAGATGCAAAAAAAAAAGCTTTTGACAACATTCAACACTGATATGTGATAAAAACTCTCAAGAAAGTGGACATAGAGGGAACCTACCTCAACATAATAAAGGCTATATATGACAAACCCAGAGCAAATATCATTCTCAATGGTAAAAAACAGAAAGCATTTCCTCTAAGATCAGGAACAAGACAGGGATGTCCACTCTTCCCACTGTTATTCAACATAGTTTTGGAAGTCCTAGCCACGGCAGTCAGAGAAGAGAAAGAAATAAAAGGAATCCAAATTAGAAAGGAAGTAAAAATGTCCTGTTTGTGGATGACAGGATACTGTACATAGATAATCCTAAAGATGCCACCAGAAAACTCCTAGAGCTAATCAATGAATTTGGTAAAGTTGCAGGATACAAAATTAATGCACAGAAATCTCTTGCATTCCTATACACTAATAATGAAAAATCTGAAAGTGAAATTAAGAAAACACTCCCATTTACCATTGCAGCAAAAAGAATAAAATACCTAGGAATAAACCTACCTAAGGAGATAAAAGACCTGTATGCAGAAAATTATAAGACACTGATGAAAGAAATCAAAGATGATACAAACAGATGGAGAGATATATCATGTTCTTGGATTGGAAGAATCAACATTGTGAAAATGACTATAATACCCAAAGCAATCTACAGATCCAATGCAATCCCTATTGGACTACCAATGGCATTTTTCACAGAACTAGAACAAAAAATTTCACAATTTGTATGGAAACACAAAAGACCCCGTATAGCCAAAGCAATTTTGAGAAGAAAAACAGAGCTGGTTGAATCAGTCTCCCTGACTTCAGATATACTACAGCTACAATAATCAAGACACTATGGTACTGGCACAAAAACAGAAATATAGATCAATGGAACAGGATAGAAAACCCAGAGATAAACCCACACACCTATGGTCACCTAGTCTATGAAAAGAGGCAAGGATATACAATGGAGAAAAGACAGTCTCTTCAATAAGTGGTGCTGGGAAAACTGGACAGCTACATGTAGAAAAATGAAATTAGAACACTCCCTAACACCATACACAAAAATAAACTCAAAATGGATTAAAGAGCTAAAAAGACCAGACACTATAAAACCCTTAGAGGAAAACATAGGAAGAACACTCTATGACATAAATCACAGCAAGATCTTTTTTGACCCACCTCCTACAGTAATGGAAATAAAAATAAACAAATGGGACCTAATGAACAGTTTAAGCTTTTGCTCAGCACAGGAAACTATAAACAAGACGAAAAGACAACCCACAGAATGGGAAAAAATATTTGCAGATGAAGCAACAGACAAAGGATTAATCTCCAAAATATATAAACAGCTCATGCAGCTCAATATTAAAAAAACAAACAACCCAATCAAAAAATGGGCAGAATACCTAAATAGTCATCTCTCCACAGAAGACACACAGACGGCCAAGAGGAACATGAAAATCTGCTCAACATCACTAATTATTAGAGAAATGCAAATCAAAACTACAATGAGGTATTACCTCACACAAGTTAGAATGGGCATCATCAGAAAATCTACAGACAACAAGTGCTGGAGAGGGTGTGGAGAAAAGGGAACACTCTTGCACTGTTGGTGGGAATGTAAATTGATACAGCCACTATGTAGAACAGTATGGAGGTTCCTTAAGAAACTAAAAATAGAATTACCATATGACCCAGCAATCCCACTACTGAGCATATACCCTGAGAAAACCATAATTCAAAATGATATATGCACCCCAATGTTCATTACAGCACTATTTACAATAGCCATGTCATGGAAGCAACCTAAATGCCCATCAACAGATGAATGGATAAAGAATATGTGGTACATATGTACAGTGGAATATTGCTCAGCCATAAAATGGAATGAAATTGGGTCATTTTAGAGACGTGGATGGACTTAGAGACTGTCATACAGAGTGAAGTAAGTCAGAAAGAGGAAAACAAATATCATATATTAACGCATATATGTGGAATCTAGAAAAATGGTACAGATGAACCAGTTTGCAAGGCAGAAATCGAAACACAGATGTAGAGAACAAACGTATAGACACCAAGGGGGGAAAGTGAGGGGGGGTGCTGGTAGTGGTGGGATGAATTGGGAGATGGGGATTGACATATATACACTAATATGTATAAAATGGATAACTAATAAGAACCTGCTGTATAAAAAATAAATTAAATTAAATTAAAATTTGAAAACCCATCTGGTCCTGGATTTTATTTGTTTGGAGGTGTTTTTCCTTTTACTTATTTAATTTCATTACTGATAATTGGTCTGTTCATGTTTTCTGTTTCTTCCTGATTCAGTCTAGGGAGATTGTACATTTGTAGAAATTTGTCCTTTTTTTTTAGGTGTCCATTTTATTGGCATATACTTGTTTATAATATTCTTTTATGATCCTTTGCATTTCTGTGATGTCAGTCGTAATTCCTTTTTCATTTCTGAGTTTGATTTGCCCCCTCTCTCTTTTTTTTTTTTTGTTCTTAATGAGTCTGGCCCTAAGTTTATCAATTATTTTATCTTTCTCAAGAAAGAGTTCTTACTTTCATTGATCATTTCTTTTGTGTATTTTTAAATCTCTATTTCATTTGTTTCTGCTCCGTTATAATTTCTTGCCTTCTACTAACTTTGGGTTTTGTTTGTCCTTTTCCTAGTTACTTTAAATGTAGGCTTGGTTGTTTATATAAGATTTTTCTTGTTTCCTGATTTAGACTTATTTTGGTATAAACTTCTCTTCTAGAACTGCTTTTGCTGCACTGCATAGATTTTGGATCATAGTGTTTTTGTTTTCATTTGTCTCCAGGTATTTTTTAATTTCCTCGTTGATTTCTACAGTAGTCCACTAGTTGTTTAGTAGCATATTGTTTAGCTTCCACGTGTTTCTGTTTTTTTGCAGTTGATTTCTAGTCTCATAGTGTTGTGGCAAGAAAAGATGATGCTTGATATGATTTCAATTTTCTTAAATCTTTGAGACTTGTTTTCTGGCCTAGCATGTGATCTATACTGCAAACTGTTCCTTGTGTACTTGAATGTGTATTCTGCTGCTTTTGGATGTAAAGTTCTATATATATTAAGTCCATTTGGTCTGAGTTGTTATTTAAGACCAGTGTTTCCTTATTAATTTTTACACCTAAATGATCTGTCCATTGATGTAAATGGGATGTTAAAGTTCCCTACTATTATTGTGTTACTGTCAATTTCTCTCTATATCTTTTAATATTTGCTTTATGTATTTAGATGCTCCAGTATTGGGTGCATATATATTTACAATTGTTATATCTTCTTCTTGGATTACTCCCTTGATCATTATGTAATATCCTTTGTCTCTTTTACAATCTTTGTTTTAAACTCTATTTCATCTGATATAAGTATTGCTATCCTGGTTTTCTTCTGATTTCCATGTTCATGGAATACCTTTTTCCATACCCTCACTTACAGTGTGTATGTGTTTTTAGATCTGAAGTGAGTCTCTTGTAGGCAGTATATAGATGGGTCTTGTTTTTGTATCCATTCAGCTACTCTGTCTTTTGATTGGAGTATTTATTCCATTTACATTTAAAGCAATTATTGATAGTCATGTACTTATTGCCATTTTGTTAATTCCTTTGGTGTTATTTTTCTAGGTTTTGTTGTTGTTGCTCCTTTCTTCTTTTGCTTGTTTCCCTTGTGATTTGGTGACTATCTTTAGTGTTATGTTTGGATTCTTTTCTCTTTTTTATGTGTGTATCTGTTATAGATTTTTGGTCTGTGGTTACCATGAAGTTTATATGTAGCAATCTTTTGTGTGTGTGTGTGCATGTGTGTGTGTGTGCATACATCTGTGATTATTTTAAATTGCTGATCTCTTAATTTCAAATGCATTTTAACAACCCTGCATGTTTACTCCCCTTCTACATAATCACTGTTTATGACATCATATTTTACATCTTTTTGTTTTGTTTATTCCTGAACTACTCATGCAGGTATAGATGATTTTACCATTTTTGGTCTTTTAACCTTCCTAATAGCTGTGGCCTTTTCTTTTTTGCTTAAAGAAATCCCTTTAACATTTCTTATAAAGCTGGTTTGGTGGTGCTGAACACTTTTAGCTTATGCTTGTCTGTAAAACTTTTTAAAAAATATTCTTTATTGAAGTATTGTTGATATACAATGTTGTGTTAATTTTTGCTATACAACAAAGTGATTCAGTTATACATACATATAAATTCTTTTTGAATATTCCATTATGATTTATCATAGGATATTGAATATAGTTCTCTGTGCTATACAGTAGGACCTTGTTTATCCAATTTATATATAAAAGTTTACATCTGCTAACCCCAACCTCCCACTTCTTCCCTCCCCTAACCCCCTCCCCCTTGGCAACCACCAGTCTGTTCTCTATATCTGTGATTCTGTTTCTGTTTCATAGATAGGTTCCTTTGTGTCATATTTTAGATTCCACATATAAGTGATATCATATGGTATTTGTCTTCTCTGTCTGACTTACTTCACTTAGTATGATAATCTATAGTTGCATCCACGTTGCTGCAACTGCATTATTTTGTTCTTTTTTATGGCTGAGTAGTATTCCATTGTATATATGTACCACATCTTCTTTATCTGCTTCTCTGTCTGTGGACATTTTGGTTGCTTCCATATCTTGGTTATTATGAATAGTGCTGCTATGAACACAGGGGTGTATGTATCTTTTTGAATTATAGTTTTGTCTGGATATATGCCCAGGAGTGGGTTTGCTAGATCATATGCTAGTTCTACTTTTAGTTTTTTGAGGGACCTCCATACTGTTCTGCATAGTGGCTGTACCAATTTACATTCCCACCAACAGTGTAGGAGGGTTCCCTTTTCTCCACACCCTCTCCAGCATTTGTTATTTGTAAACTTTTTAATGATGGCCATCTTACCAGTGTGAGGTGGTACCTCACTGTAGGTTTGATTTGCATTTCTCTAATAATTAGTGATGATGAGCATCTTTTCATGTGCCTACTGGCCATGTGTATTTCTTCTTTGGAGAAGTGTCTATTTAGGTCTCCTGCCCATTTTTCGATTGGGTTGTTTTTTTGTTGTTGAGTTGTATGAGCTGCTTATATATTTTGGAAATTAAGCCCTTGTCAGTTACATCATTTGCAAATATTTTCTCCCATTCTGTAGGTTGTCTTTTCGTTTTGTTTATGGTTTCCTTTGCTGTGCAAAAGTTTGTTAGTTTGATTAGGTCCCATTTGTTTATTTTTGTTTTTATGTCTACTGCCTTAGGGGACTGATGTAAGAAAACATTTGTGCAATTATGTCAGAGAAAGTTTTGCATATGATCTCTTCTAGGAGTTTTATGGTGTCAGTCTTATAAATAATAAGTCTTTAAGCAATTTTGAGTTTATTTTTGTGTGGCAATAACATGTTTTCTAACTTTCTTGATTTTACATGTGGCTGTCTAACTTTCACAGCACCACTTGCTGAAGAGACTATCTTTTTCCCATTGTATATTCTTGCCTCCTTTGTCAAAGATTAATTGACCATATGTGTGTGGGTTATTTCTGGGCTCTCTATTATGTTCCATTGATCCATATGTCTGTTTTTGTGCCAATACCATGCTGTTTGGATTATTGTGCTTTGTAGTATTGTCTGAAGTCTGGGAGGGTTATGCCTCCTGCTTTGCTCTTTTTATTCAGGATTGCTTTAGCAATTCTTGGTCTTTTATGGTTCCATATGAATTTTAGGATTATTTGTTCTAGTTCTGTGAAAAATGTCATGGGTAATTTGATAGGTATCACATTAAATCTGTAGGTTGCTTTGGATAATATGGCCATTTTAACAATATTAATTCTTCCAAGCCAAGAGTGTGAGATATCTTTCCATTTCTTTGAGTCATCTTCAGTTTCCTTTATTAATGTTTTATAGGTCTTAGCATATACATCTTTCACCTCCTTGGTCAAGATTATTCCTAAGTATTTTAGTTTTGGGGGTCTGAGTTTAAAATGTGCGTTTTTTGTTTTTTGTTTTTTACATTCACTTTCTGATATTTCATTGTTGGTGTAAATGAATGCAACCGATTTCTGTATGTTAATCTTGTATCCTGCTACCTTGCTGAATTTGTTTATCAGTTCTAGTAGTTTTTGTGTGGAGTCTTTAGGGTTTTCTATATATAGTATCATATCATCTGCATATAATGACAATTTAACCTCTTTCAATTTGGATACCTTTTATTTCTTTTTCTTGTCTGATTGCTGTGGCTACGTCTCACAATACTATGTTGAATAGAAGAGTTGAGAGTAGGCATCCTTGTCTGTTCCAGGTTTTAGTGGGAAGGCTTTCAGCTTTTCACCCTTTAGTATTATATTGGCTGTGGGTTTGTTGTAGCTTTTATTATATTGAGATGTTCCCTCTATACCCACTTTAGTAAGAGTTTTATCACAAAAGAATGTTGAATTTCATCAAATGATTGAGATGATCATGTGGTTTTTGTCTTTTGTTTATCTGGTATATCACATTGATTGATTTGCATATGTTGAACCATCCTTCTGAACTTGGGATGAATCCCACTTGGTTGTGGTGAGTGATATTTTTTATGTGTTGTTGGATTTGTTTTGCTAATATTTTGTTCAGAATTTTTGCATCTGTATTCATCAAAGATATTGGCCTGGAAATTTCTTTATTGGTGGTGTCTTTGTTTTGGTTTTGGTATCAGGGTTATGTTAGCTTCATATCATGTCTTTGGGACTGTTCCCTCCTCTTTGATATTTTTGGAAGAGTTTGAGAAGATCAGTATAAGTTCTTATTTGTATGTTTGGTAGAATCTGCCTGTGATGCCATCTGGTCCTGAACTTTTGTTTGTAGGGAGATTTTAATTACAGATTCTGTTTCACTTCTAGTGATCGATCCGTTCAAATTATCCATTTCTTCTTGATTCAATTTTGGTGGGCTCTATGTTTCTAGAAACATGTCCATTTCTTCTAGATTGTCAAATTTCTTGGGTTTTTTTTAGCATCTTTATTGGAGTATAATTGCTTTACATTACTGTGTTAGTTGCTGCTGTATAACAAAGTGAATCAGCTATACATATACATATATCTCCATATCTTCTCCCTCTTGTGTCTCCCTCCCACCCTCCTCATCCCACCCCTCTATGTGGTCACAAAGCACCGAGCTGATCTCCCTGTGCTATGCGGCTGCTTCCCACTAGCTATCTATTTTACATTTGGTAGTGTACGTATGTCAATGCCACTCTCTCACTTCCTCCCAGCTTACACTTCCCCCGCCCCATGTCCTCAAGTCCATTCTCTACGTCTGCATCTTTATTCCTGTCCTGCCCCTAGGTTCTTCAGAACCTCTTTTTTTTTTTTTTTTTAAGATTCCATATATATGTGTTAGCATACGGTATTTGTTTTTCTCTTTCTGACTTACCTCACTCTGTATGACAGACTCTAGGTTCATCCACCTCACCACAAATAACTCAATTTCATTTCTTTTTATAGCTGAGTAATATTCCTTTGTATAGATGTGCCACATCTTCCTTATCCATTCATCTGTCGATGGATACTTAGGTTGCTTCCATGTCCTGGCTATTGTAAATAGTGCTGCAATGAACATTGTGGTACATGACTCGTTTTGGATTTTGGTTTTCTCAGGGTATATGGCCAGTAGTGGGATTGCTGTGTCATATGATAGTTCTATTTTTAGTTTTTTAAGGAACCTCCATACTGTTCTCCATAGTGGCTGTATCAATTTACATTCCCACCAACAGTGCAAGAGGGTTCCCTTTTCTCCACACCCTCTCCAGCATTTATTGTTTGTAGATTTTTTGATGATGGCCATTCTGACCGGTGTGAGGTGATACCTCATTGTAGTTTTGATTTGCATTTCTCTAATGATTAGTGATGTTGAGCATCCTTTCATGTCTTTGTTGGCAATCTGTATATCTTCTTTGGAGAAATGTCTGTTTAGGTCTTCTGTTCGTTTTTGGATTGGGCTGTTTGTTTTTTCGATATTGAGCTGTATGAGCTGCTTGTAAATTTTGGAGATTAATCCTTTGTCAGTTGCTTTGTTTGCAAATATTTTCTCCCATTCTGAGGGTTGTCTTTTTGTCTTGTTTATGGTCTCCTTTGCTGTGCAAAAGCTTTTAAGTTTCATTAGGTCCCATTTGTTTATTTTTGTTTTTATTTCTATTTCTCTAGGAGATGGGTCAAAAAGGATCTTGCTGTGATTTATGTCATAGAGTGTTCTGCCTATGTTTTCCTCTAAGAGTTTGTTAGTGCCTGGCCTTACATTAGGTCTTTAATCCATTTTGAGTTTATTTTTGTGTATGGTGTTAGGAAGTGTTCTAATGTCATTCTTTTACATGTACCTGTCCAGTTTTCCCAGCACCACTTATTGAAGAGGCTGTCTTTTCTCCATTGTATATTCTTGCCTCCTTTATCAAAAATAAGGTGGCCATATGTGCGTGGGTTTATCTCTGGGGTTTCTATCCTGTTCCATTGATCTGTATTTCTGTTTTTGTGCCAGTACCATACTGGCTTAATGACTGTAGCTGTGTAGTATAGTTTGAAGTCAAGGAGCCTGATTCCTCCAGTTCCATTTTTCTTTCTCAAGATTGCTTTGGCTATTCGGGGTCTTTTGTGTTTCCATATAAATTGTGAAATTTTTTGTCTAGTTCTGTGAAAAATGCCATTGGTAGTTTGATAGGGATTGCACTGAATCTGTAGATTGCTTTGGGTATTATAGTCATTTTCACAATGTTGATTCTTCCAATCCAAGAACATGGTATATATCTCAATCTGTTTGTATCATCTTTAATTTCTTTCATCAGTGTCTTATAGTTTTCTGCATACATTTCTTCTAGGTTGTTGAATTTGTTGACATATAATTGTTCATAGTATTCCCTTAGGTTTTTTTGTATTTCTGCAGTATCAGTTGTTATGTCTCCTTTTTCATTTCTTACTTGTTTACTTAGGTTCTCTCTCTTTTATTCTTGTTATTCCTGGCCTGAGGTTTTTGTTAATCTTGTTTATCCTTTCAGAGAACCAGATCTTGCTTTTACTGATTTTTTTTCTCTTGTTTTTTAAATGTGCATTGTATTTATTTCCTCTCTTATTTTTATTTCCTCCTTCTGCTGACTTTAGGTTTTGTTTGTTCTTCTTTTTCTAATTCTTTTAAGTGGTAGGTTAGGTTGTTTATTTGAGATTTTTCTTGTTTTTTGAGGAAGGCCTGTATCTGAACTTCCAAGAACTGCTTTTGCTGCATCCCATAGATTTTGTGTGGTTGTTTTCATTTTCATTTGTCTCAAGGTATTTTTTAATTTCCTCTTTGATTTCATTGTTGACCCACTGGTTTTTTAGTAGCATGTTGTTTAGTCTCCATGTAGTTGGTTTTTTCTCCTTTATTTTTCCATGGTTAATTTCTAGTTTCATGCTGTTATGGTCAGAAAAGATGCTTGAGATAATTTCTATACTCTTAAATTTGTTGAGGCTTGTTTTGTGCCTTAGTAGGTAGTCAGTCCTAGAGAATGTTTAATGTGCACTTGAAAAGAATGTGTACTCTGGATAATTTTGGATGTAATGTCCTGAAAATATCAATTAAATCTAACTGTTCTGTTGTATTATTTAGGATCTCTGTTGCCTGATTGATTTTCTGTCTAGAAGGTCTGTCCATCGATGTGAGTGGGGTGTTAAAGTCTCCTACTATTATCGTATTCCTGTCAATTTCTCCCTTTATGTCTGTTAGTATTTGTTTTATGTATTTGGGTGCTCCCATATCATGTGCATATATGTTGATGAAGTGCATATATGTTGACAAGTGTAAAATCCACTCCTGGAGTCCAGGCGGGCAGTGGCTGTTCATGATCGCCCCTCCAGCCTGTGCAGGAGGTGTCCTGACCTCTGTGAGCATGCACATATGTAAAAAGGCTACAATGACAGGTCCTGCCCCCCCCCCAATGCACCCCCGAAGCAATGGCACCGGCATCTAAGGCAACCTGGGCTTCCTCTATGTACACCCTCAGTTGCAGTCATACCAGATTCTAGCCCTCACAGGCCATTTCTATATAGTCAACTCCAGTCTTCTCCCTGGGTCTGATCTCCAAAGCTTGAGTTCCATCACCCAGCCCCCACCCATACTGGTGAATGAGTGTCTCAAGCTGGGGAGTGCAGGGTGGCAGCACTGACCATCTGTACAGTCCTCCCTCCACTCTGGCTGCTGTGTTCTCCTCTGAGGCTCTGAAGCTCTTCTTCTGTCCCAGACAATCTCCCTGCTGGTGAGCGGGCTTCCCAGGGTGCAGGAACCTTTCCTCTTTCACAGCTCTCTCCCAGGGGCGCAGGTCCCATCCTGATTCCTTTCTCACTTTTTTTTTCTTTTGTCATAACTGGTTATGTGGAGATTTTCTTGCCCTTTCAGCAGTCTGAGGTCTTCTGCCAGCATTCAGTAGATATTCTGTGAGGATCTTTCCACGTGTAGATGTATTTTTGAAGTATTTGTGGGAGGAGGTGAACTCCATGTCCTACTATTCTGCTGTCTTGATCACATTCTTGTCTGTAAAACTTTTGATCTCTCCATGAAATATGAATGAAAGCCTTGCTGGGTAGAGTATTCTTCGTTGTAGATTTTCCTTTTCATCACTTTAAATATATCATGCCACTCATTTTTGGCCTGCAGAGTTTCTGCTGAAAAATCAGCTGATAGCCTGATGGGAGTTCCCTTATGTGTAACTTGTTACTTTTCCCTTGTTGCTTTTAATATTCTCTCTTTAATTTTTGCCATTTTAAATACAATGTGTCTTGGGGTGGCACTTTTTCGGTTGATCCTATTTGGAACTTTCTGTGCTTCCTGGACCTAGGTGTCTGTTTGCTTTCCCAGGTTAGGAAAGTTCTCAGCTACAATGCCTTCAAATATGTTATCTACCCCTTTCCTCTCTCTTCTCCTTCTGAGACCTCTATAATGCAAATGTTAGTATGTTTGATGTTGTCACAAAGGTCTCTTAAAATGTTCTCATTTCTTTTTATTCTTTTTTTTTCCTGGTCAGGTTCAGTGATTTACATTACTCTGTCTTACGGCTCAGTGATCTGTTCTTCTGTATCTTCTAATCTACTCTTCATTCCTTCGAGTGCATTTTTTATTCCAGTTATTGTATTCTTCAGCTCTGTTTGGTTCTTTTTTATATCTTTTCTTTGTTAAACATCTCACTTTGTTCATCCATTTTCTCCCAAGTTCTTTGATCATCTTTACAATCATTACCTTGAACCCTTTATTGGGTTGATTGCCTGTCTCCACTTCCCTTCTTCTTCTGGGGTTCTTCTTCTGGGGTTTTATCTCATTCCTTCATTTGGAATGTGTTCCTCTCACTTTTTTTTTGCCTAACTCTCTGTGTTTATTTCTGTGTATCTGGTAGGTTGGTTATGCTTCCAAATCTTGGAGAAGTATCCTCGTGTAGGAGATGTCCTATGCATCCCAGCAACATGCTTCCCTTTGGTCACCAGAGCTAATACGCTCTAGGTGTGCTCTCTATGTGGGCTGTGTGTGTCTTTCTCTTGTGGTGGGTTGACTAGTTGGGTGGTCTTGTAGGCATGACTGGCCTCTGGTCCAGTTGGTTGCCAGGCCTTGCCTTGTGCAGAAGCTGCTGTCACTGGTTGGCAGGGCTGGGTGGCTGATAAACCCTGGCTACTGCTGGCTCACTGGTGGTCAGAGCCAGTTTCTGGGGCTGGGTGGTTGTGGGGCTAGGATTCCAGGGTCTAGTGTTGGCCTGCTGGGGGGTGGGGTTATTTCCTGACATGGTTGGCTGCAATTTCCTAGGTGTCCCAAAGCTAGTGCTGGCCCACTAGTGAGTGGCGCTGGATCCCAGAGCAGCTGGCTGAGAAGATCAAGGTATCTCAGAGTTGGTGTTGGCCTGCTGATGGGCAGGGCCAGAACCCTTGATGTCCTGGGGCTGATGAAGGGCTTATGGTGTATTGGCTGTGTCCTGACAGGGCAGGCTATGGGGCTGCAGTGATCCTAGGGCTCACGTCCACCTGCTGGTGGGAAGGTTTCAGGCTTAGCAGAATCTGGGACTGATTCCCACCCACTTGTGGGTGGAACCAGGTCCTAGAGTCTCTGGGTGCAGGGCCCTGGGTGTCCTGAAGCTGGTGTTGGCCCACTGGTGAGCAGGACCAAGTGCTGACACAGCTGGCTTCAGGGTCCAGAGTGTCCCAAAGTTTGTGTTGGCCCACTGATGGGTGGGATGGGATCCCATGGCAGCTGGCTGAGAGGCCCAAGATGTCTCAGAACTGGTGTTGGTCTGCTGGTGGGTGGGACCAGGGCCGAGAGGTTCCTAAGGCTGGTGCTGGCCTGCTGGTAGGTGGGCTGGGTCCTGCCACTGTAGACCACGAGGCTGTGGTGGTCCCAGGGCTGTTGTCTGCCCATTGGTTGGGTGGAGCTGAGTCTCAGAGTCTCCAATTATAGGGGGCCCTGGGGGTCCTGGAGTTGGTGTGTCAGCCTGCTGGTGGGTGGGTCTGGGGCCCTGGGGGTCCTAGGGCTGATGCCTGCTCACTGGTGGGCAGAGTTGGGGCCTAGGATCTCTGGCTGCAGAGCCTTAGGGGTTCCCGGGCTTGTGCCTGTTAACACTGGTATTTGGGGCTGGGTCCCTTTTGTTGACAGGGTCAAGTCCTGGGATGGCTTGGGCTCAGGAGGTCTTAAGGCAACCTGCCTGCCAGTGGGTGGGGCTTTGTCCCCACCTGGCTAGTTCCTTGGCCTGAGGCATCCTAGTACTTGTGTCTACAGGCTGGCAGACAGGGCAAGGTCCTAGTGCTAATAAGCTAGCGGGAGGATTCCTAAATGGCACTTGCCAGCATCTGTGTCCATGCAGTAGAACAATCTCCAATAGATGGCTGCTGCCAGTGTCTACATGCCTAGAGTGAGTTCCAGTTGCCTCCTGACTCTCTAGGAGACTCTCCAAGATCAGCAGGTAGATCTGACCCATGCTCCTCTTAAATCAATGCCTCTGCCTCGCATCCTAGACCATGTGAGATTTTGTGTGCATCCTTTAAGAGTGGAGTCTCTATTTCCCACAGCCCTCTGGGTCTTCTGAAAGTAAGCCCTGATGGCCTTCAAAGTCAAATGTTCTGGGGGCTCCTCTTCCTGGTACAAGACCTTCAGGCTGCAGAGCCTGATGTAGGGCTCAGACCCATTGCTCCTAGGGGAGAACCTCTGCAATTGTAATTATTCTCTCATCTGTGGGTCACTCACCTGGGGGTATGGGTCTTGACTATACCACAACTCCACCCCTTCTACTCATCTCTCTCCTTTTTTATATCTTTAGTTGCAGCAGATCTTTTCTGCTAGATTCTGGTCTTTCTTGTCAATAATTGCTCTGCAAATGATTATACTTTTGGTGTGCTTATGAGAGCCAATGAGCTCAGGGTCTTCCTACTCCACTATCTTGGCCTGAACTCATGATTATCTTTTAATGTCATCCATTAAGAAGGAATAAAAAAAAGCTCACTTGAAATTGAAATTTGAAAAAACATTTCAAATCATTACCAGGATGGCAGAGGGAAAACCAGGGTGGATTGGGTGGTAGTTCTAGGTCTATAACAAATTAATTATGAACTCTGGCCAATCACGTAACATCTGAGTGTTGGTTTCATTTGCAGAAAGGAAGGTGATGGGTTGGTCACTGGCTTTTAAGCTATGCTCTCTTGAAGTCTGTGAGTTGTGGTGGGATATATGAAGGTATTCCAGTTCTCCAACCCTTGCTCCAAGCAGAGAAATTCTGCTTTTATCTGATTTTTATAGCAAAGCACTGAATAAATTTTATTTTTAAACAGGTCTTATTGCTTAAGAACATTTGAAAGCCACTAGAGTGGGTTGTTTCCACCATCCCATGATAACTTATTGATACTATAAAAGATTATGAATTTAATTTTTTAAATAATTAATGGAAAACCGACCCTATGCAAGGCACTATGCTGGATGCTAGAAAATGAAGATTGTATGTAGTCTAGCCTTTTGCATAATACAAGGAAAATGTACATTAAGTCCATAACAGTAACATTAGTGTAGAACTAGAAAGCTCAGAGGAGGGGAAGCTCTGAGACTAAATAAATAAACAAACATACACCTAGCATATGAATATATATTAAGATATATGCATTATCAGTTGCATATAAATATATATAGATTATAGATATGGTTCCTATGTATAACATATATGATATATGTGTATATATATTTCATATGCAACCTAGAAGGAAATGAGGCAAAATTTATGTTTAATTGATGTGTCTTGTTAATATATAGGACTTTCATCTCCCTTCATATTCTACTGTCCTGAATCACAGTGCTTTTACACTATTGAAAATCAGAGGGTAGCTACATAATTGCTTATGTATTTATCATTGTTTCTTACCAATGTGTATGTTACACTTGAAGACAATGGTTATGATCTGTAAGGAGATATGTTTGTCAAACACTTTTTTTGTTCATTAAATGCATAGCCATTTCACACTGTAAATCACAGCATGAGACTTAAGCACATTCCATCAGGAGGTTTACCACACTTTTAAAAATAACTTTTCAGTTTCTGGCTGGAGAAGATATTTCAGGGAGTAATTTATTTCAATATGATCCCCTAATGGATTCAGAGATTGTCAGCACCTTCTAAAGGCCCACATAATGGTGATCTTTAAAGTAAAACGTATTTTGTTCATCTTTTTATTTCCCCAGCTCAGCACAGTACTTTATGAATAAAGTACTCAATTTTTTAATAAGGAAATGTCATCAATTACTTTATAGGAAGTAAAACCCCGTATAGATAGGAGCTGGCAGTAGTTTAAATTGTGTTACTAAATATCAATAACATTTTGTCATCACGTTAGCACAGATTAAATTTAACTGAAATGAAAAGAAGAAAATACTGAGTCTTATGATTGTAGTTGTGAAACACCAGTATTTTAGGATGAGCCATCAATGCTAATGGCTCTGCAACAAAGTATGAATATGTACAGATTCAATGAAAACTGTTAGATTCTGGAAATTCCTTGGAAAAAATGGAAACACACATTCTAAAATACACACCAATGTTCAGTCATCACTTACACCAGACATTGGCAAGCATTTTTGTAGAGGTAAGATGGTGATATTTTTGGTTTTGCGTCTTTGTTGGAACTACTCAGTTCTGCCACTTTCTTCAGCAGTAGAGAATATATAAATGAACGTGCATGGCTGTGTTCCAATGAAATAGGCAGATGTCCGGATTTGACTCAAGGGATCATAGTTTGCCAACCCCTCACTTATACAGCCACAAATGATTCTTATAAATGTCTTTGTTTTTCCATTGAAAACTGACAGGTATTTTTTAATGGAGGTGCCATAAATATTTTCTAAATAATCATTTCCAAAATCTCTGTTCCAAGACTACACTTAAAGAATTAAAATGGAGACGTGTTCTAATTTACCGTACTATAGCAGTAGTTGTCAAAGATAGTTTTAACTGCTATATCATAATTTAGCACATGAAATTGATCTCATGTAGTGAATTGTAGTGAATTTGATCTTCACAAAAATACTGACAAATATCAATAAATAAGTAATCTGAACTTGTAATTTTTAATTATTAATTCTATTAATATTTGGGACTTAAAATATATTTAGCATGACTGACTTAACAACTTAGGTCTTTGTCTTGATTTTGTGAACAAAATTTCATGAACCAACTTGATTCAGAACAATGATGAATTCAGGAGACTTAGGTATTACAAACCACTAAGATGTGGTTCACTTGAAAACTACAACTGTTTTAATTCTCAGCTCAGATATAATGTCATTTGCACATTTTATTCATTTTATGTAACTCAATAACTGCCATCTCTTAAAAATATGGTAGTGGCTCAAATGAAAACATTCACTGTTCTAAAATAACTACTGAGCATACAAACAGCTTTCTTAAAAGCGTATCCTCTACTATATGTGATGTGGCATGATTTAGTAGAAAATATCATTGGACAGGCATCAGGAGACCTGGTTATCAATCCCAATGTGTTATAAATCAACTAGATCTGAACAAAATGGTTGACTGGGATACATTAATTTACTCTAATGTAGGAATAACACCATGCACCTCTCCTATAGTGACAACTTGTATTAAAAAGCATGGAAGTCCCTCGTAAGTAAGTATCAAATACTATATAAAACCGATGCAAGGATACTTTCTCTTTCAATGCCAGAAAAGTCTGCAAGCATTGCTGCTTCTAAATTGTGGCTTAAGATTTTGTTTCTTTTGTTTGTAAGAGGGAGGAGAAAGTTCCTTTTCAAATAATTATTTATGTTTGTGGTCTTTCCCCTCTTTAACATATCATAATTGCTCTCAGCTTGCGTAAGCTGAACGAGTGGGTATCTAGGTGTGTTCAACAGTTTGAAATGTAAGTAAGATGCAGTTAGGCTCTACGTACACATATTAATACATTTCACAGGAATCTCAACACTAAGTATTCAGTGGATGGGACAAAAATCACAACAGGCAACTTTATTTGTAGAATTTGATCCAAAAATCCAGAAAAAATAAACAAAAGGAGCTGGGTCTCTATTATGTTTGTTAGTACACAAAATAAACAAAAAAATACATCAACATTTACCATGAGATCATTTAAATGTCTGCAAATGATCTGATAAGGGAAACGTGATTTACAACATGGGAAACTTTTTTTTTTTTTTTAAACAACCATAGACTTAAATGCACTGCACTGTAGGTCACCTAGACTAGGTTAGCAAGAATGAGCAATGTGGTAGGTCCAAAAGGCAACCCCCAAACACCTTCCTTCAGTGGAAACTTTGGTAATTGTCTGTGGTTAAAAACAAAAAACACCAACTCCTGTTCTTCATCATGTTGGATGGTTATTTTGTCCATTTTTCTCCCGCGATGATGAGTCCATTTTAAATACTTCAATTATTATGAAGACACTCCAGATCCACAGAACAGCAGACACTTCCATTCTGTGCATCAAGACACAAGCATTAGCCAGTGAGACATAGAATATAAATCAATATGTAGTGTCCACCTTTATATTCAAAATGACCATCTACGAATTGAGACCAACTCCATGAATGCTATAAAAAAATTACTAGAAAAATGCCAGAGTAGGAGTTGAAAGAAAGGAAGGACTTATGAGACCCTTCAGGGTCCCTCTTGTTGGCTACTGCTGGCAGTGCAACTTCATACACCCCTGTCTGAGCTCAGACCATGTTTGTTTGAGACTCCTCTGTATTTCCAAGTTGTTTGTTTACACAACTTATTCACTGGACTTACTCTAAATGAGATTCTTTCCAAAAATAACCCCCTGAAAGATAAATTGCCATTAATAATACTAGTCAAAAGTACCAAAAGAGCCTGAAAATAACTCCAAAATGGCTTACAGAAAGGTGGGCATATTAGGGGTAAATATAGACTATCTCATGGTGACTGTGAAGGGGATGGTACCTATCAATTTTGGGGACTTCTTCATGAAAAATCAATTACATGTATTAATGTAAATATACCTTTATAATCCTCCTAAATGAATCTCAAACCTAATCTCAGAGAAATAATACTAAATAACATAGGTCTTCACATCTGGTCATTGTGTCTGATGGGGCTGAAGGTACAATGGGACCATGACTCTTGTTATATGAAGCTTGATGTCCTTTTTGTATTGGGGCTGCATTTTAAGATGGTACTTTTCAGGAAAGAGAAAAGAATCCACATTTAAAAGCATAAAAAGACAAGTTGGGATCCTTCCACTGATGCCTGAAGCTGAGCCAGGGTTTGATAGAATTGAATGGACTAATATTTTTAACATGCTTAATCATGGGAATCTTAAGCAGATGTTTCGGCAGAAATTTGACCCTGCCTAACCCTTGCTTCAAGTTGACTACAGTCATAGCTCTTCATAAGCTTTGAAGGTAGGAAGGGGTCAGTTATTAATTTTAATGACATATGAGGATGCCTCATGGGAACTCCTCCAAAAAGATAGGAAAATAATCACAATGAATTAAATCGCACAGCCAGAGCTTCAAGTCCCTGCGTTAGGTACTGTGATAATTAAACAAAGCAAAAAACTTCATAGATTTATAGAACACTTTCTTCTAACATTGGCAGTTTCATGAAAGAGCTTATAAAAATTTCCAGGATGAAAAAAGATTTTTTTTTTTTTTACTTTTTAATATGCAGGTCAAAATAGCTTAAATCAGCCATAATTGGGCCTAATGCAATTGTTTAAATCCTGTATCTTAAAAGGCAAAAGAGAGGACTATTTTATTCCATGGTCATCATTTGGAATTTGCCTTAATACACGGTCCAGCTACAATCCATTCAGACAGATTAACCTCTGGTGAGAAGCAAATGCCTGCCTGTGTTTCCACCATGCCCCTTGGAACCTGTGCATTCAGAAACATCAGGAGCGGACCTCCGGCAGGTGTTCTCTGGCAATGGCTCAAGGCCTGGTTGGCCTCAGGACACCCGATTACCTTGCATTTGCAGGTTGTGCAGGGAGATCCAGTCATTGTCCACACTGAGCCGCTAAGCCTAGAGAGGCCATAGCTGTCCAGGCAAGTTTTTCTGATGTCATAGGCGATGTTATCAGCCAGGCAGGGGTCACTGACACAGCGGGGACAACATTCCCCTTCCAAGAGGGTTGTGTACTCACAGCTCAAACTGGGGCAAGTGAGCGGCCAGCAATCTACCTCCCCTTCCTGTGGAGAGAAAGCCAAAATGCTTCATCATTGACCTTATGCACAATCCTGTTGCCAAAGTCCCAGAGGGGGAAATTCTCAGGAATCTCCATCCCTGTCCTCACTGACTGTTGCTACTTTAGCATCATTATGGGTATGATGTGTTTCCTCCTTGAAGAACAAATACAGACATCACCTCCTCCAGGGTGCTTTTGCTGACTGTCTATACTGTAGCCACGGAAAGAGTTCGGTCCCATCTCTGTGTGCCAATGGCAACCCATAATTATTTTTATCGTGAGACTTATCATAATTATCAATACAATTCCAGATTACGTTTTGAGCTTTCAGGCTTTGGGCTTGTTCCTTTATCTCCCTGATGCTTAGCACAGTTCTGGTCAATAAATGCTAAGCAAATGAACAAATAGATGATAAGGTACTGAGCTAGTGTGTAATAAAGAGAAATCTATTTCTCTTAAGGTCAAAGAGGAACTTAAACCACTGTACTATTTCAATAACAACATGCACTGAGTTGCTTATATTGGATTTAAAATTGAGGTTGGGCAATATCAGGAGAACAATTTCATATTGGTTTTGAATGTAATGTCTGTCTAGTGACACATCCCTAATATGTAGTAAGTAAGGTGTTACAGTTCAGACAGAACCTCCAGGTATTCCAGAATGTGGCCACTGTGGCTCCACTGAGCTGCACATAGTAGAGACTACTACCTATGTAGCCTCTTCCGTTATCATGGCACTCATTATAATTTATGCAAACGCATGCCTAATTATTCAGTCAGCTTCACAAGACTATGGCCTTTGGTCAGCTTCATGATAGACCATGTCTGTCATGCTCATTGTTATATCATCCAGAGTCTGGCACACGCAAACTATTGATACTTATTAAATATAACCCACTTTATTCTCAAGTCATTATTAAGTTACATTCAGCAGCTTCAGTTCTCCCAGGAAATAATAACCTTAGGGTCTGGGGATGAGAGAGGATACTCTTTTGAAATTCTATGAAAATATCATGTCTAAAATTAATACCAATTTTTCTGAGTGCCTGATGATTGGCTTCTTCAAAGAGAAATGTAATTTTCCAGACTGATATGGAACCTAATTCTATAGTTGTGTTGGGTTTGTCTATTCTTGAATGGGAGATGTAAAAATGGCTATGATTTGAATATATCTGAGTTATACTCCTCAGTATTAGGAGTGATTAAGAAAGATTTGTTTCTATTAAGATTATCTGCACATTCGCCAGGTGACTTTAGAAAATCCAATAGAAACTTACAGCCAAATTTTTCTGAATGCCTGTTTTTATACAGTATCCATAGACTGAATCATGAATTTTAGCAAATGTTAGATTATGGAACACAGCTAACAGTTTCCATTACAAGTTGACTTAGTTATGACTTAGATCCACTGGCTGTAATTACCTCAGAGATGGAACATCATATTCACTATGATAATGTGTCTTAACAGTCTTTGCAACATTAGAAATCTTTGTTTGTGTTATATAATTTTAAACAGAAAGAACCAGGTCCAGAAATTAAGGTTTTTCTCTGGACTTTCTCAAACCTGATTATATCATTAGTATCCCCATATTAAGATACAAAATAACGTTCATTTTTCTACATTAAGGTTTAGCACCGGAAACAAATTTTTCAATCTAGGAAATATGAACAATAGTAACTATTGTGCACTAAGTACCTTCTATGTGTCAAGTACTACACTTGCCTTTCACATAACTCTGATCTTCACAACAGCCCTGCAAAATAGGTGCCCATCCACTTGTGTACACTGAAGGAAAGAATGATCAAGTAAAATGTTAGGACTTGCTCAAGTTAATTACACACATCTTGCATGTGGGAGAACCAGGACTGTCTCTATGACCTAGAATCAATATCAATCCCTGATATTTCTACTATGTTCTGCTATCTCTGATATTGAAACCTTTAATGGTAATGTCCCAAGAAATGAAAGATTTGGCTCTGTAAGAACTACAAGTCCCCATCAAGGCTTTGAAAGCTTTCTATCATGTGGGGAATTTTATTGATCTGGAGTGGCTAAAAAGTAGCAACTGTAAACTAACTTGGACCAAATCTGTGCTATAAATGTCCTTTCTGTCTTACATGGTGTTTTAAATAGTAGAATATGAATGTCTTCTGGAAGAACATATACCCCGTAATTAGCCACAGGACCCACAACTCCCTGCACAGTATCACAAATCGCAGGAAACTAAAGCCCACAGGCAACTGAGCTTGTAAGCCCCTCCAGAATATAAAGGATAACACACTCTAAAGGAAGCCAACATACCAGACACCGGCACTGCTGGCAGCTGTGAGTCCAGTTGTCTCCACTACGATAGAGCTTGTGTCCATTTTGATCTAAACATTGACTTGTGACCCTGGTGTCACACTCTGGGCAACAGAAAAGGTCAACGCTTGGATTCTGGCAATCACAAGCTGTCCGCCGGCAGAATATCTTTCCATCCTGTTTAGAAATGAGGTTAAGGAGGTTTCATCATTAGGGAAACGATAAGCTGCCCTATGGAAACCAAATCTTATAAACACTACAGAGCACATAGGAAAGATTTCTAGTCAAAGTGCTCCCCTGGCCACCTCCCATTTTGCTCGAAACAGATGCACACATGTATACTCACATACACACACCCTGCCTTTCCCTGACCTTGCTTGCAGGGCAGCCCAAGTAAACATGGAGACATTTCTAAGTTGCAAACAGAAGTCAATATGTTCTTTGAAACTTTTCTTCTAAATGTTTCTTAAAAATCATATTTCTAAGTAACATTATAACTAAGCAGCTAAAAATGCATAAATAATCAAGCACTCATTTGAGTGGAAAATCATGCTGCTGTACTTTTCCCAGTTCACAATGAACAACCTAATACATTCAAATGCATTCATCTACTTTTATCTCTGGCTCAACTCTGGGAGGAAGTCTGACTATACCCTTTTTACAGAAGAATTAACTGAGGCCCAGAGAGGCTAAAAGACTTATCTAGTAACACAGAGGTAGCAATTCTCTAAGCACCACCACCAGATATTCTGGTTTCGAAATAATTTTTCTTCTACAAGATAGCTTTTAGGTTGTTTATTACAAGGAGCTACAATAAGGTGTCACTTCCCACCTTGAGGCAGTTCCCCAAATTATAGGCAGAGTACAATTTCTGGAATAATGGCCTTGAACACTCAGAAGGGATTGAAGGTCAACAGCACTCAAACATTAAGACAGAACGTTTTGCAGTGTTTCTCATTTATATGTCTGTTGCTCACAGTAACTTCTCATCTCAGACAATGAAGAGCTAAAAATTTAAGGTGAGACATATGGCCACCTTTTATGGTTATAACTGCTTTGCCGAATATTTACAAAACCAGAGAATCTCAGGGCCAGAATACATCTTAGAGGACACATAACCAAACTTTCTGACCTATACTTGATTAGTCTAGAGCAACCATATTCAAAAGTCATCAAGCCTGTGCTGAAAGCTCTCCAGTCTTGAAGAACTCACCATTATGGAAGGTATTCTAATTATGCAACTCTGTACCTTTCAGAATGTTAAAAATTGTACTTTTTCTTGCCCATCTTCATTGATCCTTGTTTATACCCTTGGTAATCATAGAACTCCCCATCCCTTCTATCACATTTTTACTCTTCATTCTTAGAAGAGAGCTCTTATGTCTCCTCTGAATCATCTCATCTCTAGATTAAACCTCTAATTTTTTGACCACTTCCAATAGTTTTGAATCTTTTCACTGTTGTTGTTGTCACTTTCTTTTTTAAATTTGTTTTTATTTTTAAATATTTTATTTTTTAATATTTTTATTGAAATATACTGGATTTGCAAAGTTGTATTATTTTTAGCTGTACAGCTAAGTGATTGTTATGCATACATGTAGGTATATATTTGTTTTTTTATTTTACATTTTCTTCCATTATAGGTTATCACAAGATATTGAGTATAGTTCCCTGTGCTATACAGTTGGTCCTTCTTGGTTATCTATTTTATATATAGTAATGTGTATATTTTAATCCCTAACTCCTACTTCATCCCCCCATTTCCCCTTTTGTAACCATAAATTGGTTTTCTATGTCTGTGGGTCTATTTCTGTTTTGTAAATAAGTTGATTTTATCATTTTTTAGATTCCATACATAAGTGATATCATATCTTTCTCTGTCTCACTTACTTCACTTAGTATGATAATCTCTAGGTCCATCTATGTTGCTGCAAATGGCATTATCTCATTCATTTTTTATGGCTGAGTAATATCGCATTGTATATATGTACCACATCTTTATCCATTCCTCCATTGATGGACGTTTAGGTTGCTTCCATGTCTTGGCTATTGTAAATAGTGCTGCGATGAATACTGGGGTGCATGTAACTTTATGAAGTATGGCTTTCTCCAGATATATGCCCAGGAGTGGGATTGCTGGATCGTATGGTAGTTCCATTTTTAGTTTTGTAAGGAACCTTCATAGTGTTCTCCATGGTGGTTGTACCAAGTTACATTCCCACCAACAGTGTAGGAGGGTTCCCCTTTCTCCACACACTCTCTAGCATTTATTGTTTGTAGACTTTTTGATGATGGCCATTCTGACCAGTGTGTGGTGATACCTCATTGTAGATTTGATTTGCATTTCTCTGATAATTAGTGATGTTGAGCATCTTTTCATGGCTTTTTGGCCATCTGTATGTCTTCTTTGGAGAAATGTCCATTTAGCTCTTTTGCCTATTTTTTGATTGGGTTGTTGTTTGTTTTTCTCATAGAGCTGCATGAGCTGTTTTTATATTTTGGAGATAAATCCCTTGTCGGTCACCTTGTTTGCAAATAATTTCTCCCATTCTGTGGGTTGTCTTTTCATCTTGTTTATGGTTTCCTTTGCTGTGCAAAAGCTTTTAAGTTTAACTAGGTACCATTTGTTTATTTTTGTTTTTATTTTCATTACTCTAGGAGGTAGATCCTAAAAGATATTGTTGCAATTTATGTCAGAGACTGTTCTGCCTATATTTCCCTCTAAGAGTTTTATAGTGTCCGGCTTTACACTTAGGTCTTTAATACATTTTGAGTTTATTTTTGTGAAAGGTATGAGACAATGTTCTAATTTCATTCTTTTACATGTAGCTGTCCAGTTTTCCCAGCACCACTTATTGTAGAGACTGTCTTTTCTCCATTGTATATTCTTGCCTCCTTTATTGTAGATTAACTGACCATCGGTGCATAGGTTTATTTCTGGACTTCCTATACTGTTTCATTAATCTATATTTCTCTTTTTGTGCCACTACCATACTGTTTTGATTACTGTAGCTTTGTAGTATAGTCTGAAGTCAGGGAGCCTGATTTCCTCCAGCTCTGTTTTTCTTAGGATTGCTTTGGCTATTCAGGGTCTTTTTGTGTTTTCATACAAATTTTAAAAGTTTTTGTTCTAGTTCTGTGAAAAATGCCATTGGTAATTTGATAGGGATTGCACTGAATCTGTAGATCACCTTGGGTAGTATAGTCATTTTCACAATATTGATTCTTCCAATCCAAGAACATGGTATATCTTTTCATCTGTTTGTGTCACTTTCTATTTCTTTCATCAGCATCTTATAGTTTTCAGAGTACAAGTCTTTTGCCTCCTTAGGTAGGTTTATTCCTAGGTAGTTAATACTTTTAGATGCAATGGTAAATGGAATTGTTTCCTTAATTTGTCTTTCTGAACTTCTGTTGTTAGTATATAGAAATACAAGAGATTTCTGTGTATTAATTTTCTATTCTGCAACTTTACCAAATTCAAAGATGAGCTCTAGTGGTTTACATAGAATTCACTGATGAGCTCTAGTGGTTTACATAGAATTTTCTATGTATAGTATGATGTCATCTGCAAACAATGACAGTTTTACATCTTTTCAATTTTGGATTTTTCTCTCTCTTTTTCATCTCTAATTGCATGGCTAGGACTTCCAAAACTATGTTGAATAAAAATGGTGAGAGTGGGCATCCTTGTCTTGTTCCTGATTTTAGAGGAAATACTTTCTGCTTTTCACCATTGAGAATGATGTCAGCTGTGGGTTTGTCATATATGGCCTTTATTATGTTGAGGAAAGTTCCCTCTATGACCACTTTCTGGAGAGTTTTTTTTTTTTTTTATCATAAATAGTATTAAATTTTGTCAAAAGCGTTTTCTGCATCTATTGAGATGATCATATGGTTTTTTTTCTTCAGTTTGTTGATGTGGTGTATCACACTGATTGATTTGTAGATATTGAAGAATCCTTGCATCCCTGGGATAAATACCACTTGATCATGGTGTATGACCCTCTTAATGTATTGTTGGATTCGGCTGGCTAGTACTTTGTTGAGTATTTTTGCATTTATGTTCATCAGTGATATTGGCCTGTAATTTTCCTTTTTGTGGTAATCTTTGTCTGGTTTTGGTATCAGAGTGATAGGGGTCTCATAGAATGAGCTTGGGGGTATTCCTTCCTCTGCAAATTTATGGTAGAGTTTCAGAAGGACAGGTGTTAATTCTTCCCTAAATGTTTGATAGAATTTGTATTCTTCCCTAAATGTTTGATAGAATTTGTCTGTGAATACATCTGGTCCTGGACTTTTGTTTGTTGGGAATTCTTTAATCACAGTTTCAAGTTCAGTGCTTGTGGTTGGTCTGTTCATATTTTCTATCTCTTCTCGGTTCACACTTGGGAGATTGTACCTTTCTAAGAATTTGTCCATTTCTTCCAGGTTGTCCATTTATTGGCATATAGTTGCTTGTGGAGTCTCTTATGATCATTTGTATTTCTGTGGTGTCAGTTTTAACTTCTCCTTTTTCATTTCTAATTCTATTGATTTGAGCCCTTTCCCTTTTTTCTTGATGAGTCTGGCTAAAGGTTTATCAATTTTGTTTATCTTTCAAAGAGCCAGCTTTTAGTTTCATTGATCTTTTCCATTGTTTTCTTCACCTCTATTTCATTTATTTCTGCTCTGATCTTATGATTTCTTTGCTTCTACTAACTTTCACTTTCGTTTGTTCTTCTTTCTGTACTTGCTTTAGGTGTAAGGTTAGGTTGTTTGAGATTTTTCTTGTTTCCTGAGGTAAGATTGTGTTGCTATAAACTTCCCTCTTAGATCTATTTTTGCTGCATCCTATAGGTTTTGGATTGTCGTGTTTTCATTGTCATTTTTCTCTAGGTATTTTTTGATTTCCTCTTTGATTTCTTCAGTGATCCATTGGTTGCTTCGTAACGTATTTTTTAGCCTCCATGTGTTTGTGCTATTTACAGTATTTTTCCTGTATTTGATTTCTAATCTCATGGCATCATGGTTAGAAAAGATGCTTCATATGATGCCAATTTTCTTAAATTTTACCGAGGCTTAATTTGTGGCCCAAGATGTGATCTAACCTGGAGAACGTTCCATGTGCACTTGAGAGGAAAGTGTATTCTTCTGCTTTCAGATGGAATGTTCTATAAATTAAGTCCATCTGGTCTAATGTGTCATTTACGGCCTGTGTTCCCTTATTGATTTTCTGTCTGGATGACCTGTCCATTGATGCAAGTGGGATGTTAAAGTCCCTCACTATTATTGTGTTACTGTCAATTATCCATTTATGTCTGTAAACATTTGCCTTATGTATATTGAGGTGCTCCTATGTTGGGTGCACATATATTCACAATTGTTTTATCTTCTTCTTGGATTGATCCCTTGGTCAATTATGTAGTATCCTTCTTTGTCTCTTGTAACAGTCCTTATTTTACAGTCTATTTTGTCTGATATGAGTATTGCTACTCCAGCTTTCTTTTGATTTCCATTTGCATGGAATACCTTTTTCCATCCCTTCATTCACTGCCACCTTCTTCAGCAGTTTTGAGTAATTCCAATAATTGTTATCATCATCTACCATCAATTTAACATTTATTTCATGTCATACATTGTGCCAACTCTTTTATTTGCATTGTCACATTTAATACTGATTATTCAGTGGAATAGAAATTTTTATCTCCATTTCTCAAATGAGGTAGCTGAATTAGAGAGCTGAATATAATTCCTCAGTAATGGTCTGACCAACACATAATGAAGTGAGACTCATGGTCACCTTGTTTTAAGTACTGTACTTTTATAAATGCAGCCTGATTTCAATATTTACTTCCTTACTTACTTTGGTTATGTCATAGTGTTGACCTCTATGAGGTTAATGAAGACTAAAAACCTCATTAAGCCCTACTGTGTCTTGTGTGGTTAGTTGTTTGGAAGTGTAAAACTTGGTGTTTATCCATATTGTATTTCATCTTGTTAGATCCATTTCATTTCTCTGGCCTGTCACAATGTTTTCTAAATGCTGTGTCTGTCATTCATCTTAGTTTGTCCTCCTTCAGTTTAGTGACATCTGCAAACTTGATGGGCCTGCCCTTAGGGTCTTCATCTACTTTATGGATAACAATGTTGAATAGGACAGGGCTTGCTGAGATATGTTTACTGCCAGCTAAAGTGGAAATCTTTAAATGCTTTACATTCTTTATGGAGACATGCTGGCTACATACGTAATGAAGTAACAGGTTAAAAAATGCTTTACCTCAAATGGTGTGCATCAGCTCTATTACTAGGAGAAATGACAAGAAATCAGTGTTCAAAATATTAGGGGATGAAAGATTATATGTATATACATGCATACACATACATACATATGCATATGTACATATATGTATACAAACATACGTATGTTTGCACATATTTATAGAGAGAGCAAGCAAGAGACTCTAGTTAAGCAGATGAACTGCGTCAGGGAATTCAGCTAGTCTGGACAAAGGAGTGTCCAGGTCCTAGGAATTTTTCAACAATAGACCTTCAGCTTATAGCTCATATACCATGATTTTAACTCACTAATATATTTGGCTTATATAACCATACCCCAAATGACTCCCCTATGGATTTAACAGAAGCTTAGAAAAATGATAGCTATGACATGAAAACATTTGGTCAGCTCAGCTGACCACAATATTACTCTCCCCAAGTATAGAAGGACCAGGTCTTAGGAACCCACATGGCTATTCATGAATAACATCAAAACACAGGGATAGATTCTTCTGGAAGCAGGTACTGTTCAACAGGCAATGAAACCCAATCAGAATGTAAAGTTTCTCTGTGTGTGCTGTTCAAAAGAATGAATAAGAATAAGTGAATAGCCACCAGGGTTAGTTCAAAATAATTTCACATCTCATCAATTATGTGAGAATGCCAAATAGGCCCCTCTTAGACTTTAACAGGCTTCAGAACAATAGCCATGTTCACACTGGCTTTTGAATTACAGGTTAACTGTCAAGAAAATTATTTTCCACTTTTACTGGGAAATAATTGTCATACATCATTGTATAAGTTTAAGGAGTTGCAGCAGAGTGGTGTTTGACTTGCATATATTGTGAAAGGATTACCACAATTGCTTCAGCTAACATCCATTTCCTTATATAGATAAGAAAGAAAAAAGTAAAAACAAAAAGAGGTGAAAAAGTTCTCCTTTGATGTTAACTATTAGGATTTACTCTCTTAATAACTTCCCTATATATTAGACAGCAGTGTTAGCTCTAGTTGTCATGCTGTACATTACATCCCTAGTGCTTACTTGTCTTACAGAAGTTTGTACCTTTTGACCACCTTCTTTCAATCCCCCACCCACCCTCTACTTCTACAAGTCTGATCTCTTTTTCTATGTTTTTGCTTGTTTGTTTGTTTGTTGGGCTTTTTTGATCCCACCTCTAACTGAAATCATACAGTATTTGTCTTTCTCTGTCTGATTTATTTTACTTACCATAATGCCATTAAGGTCCATCCATGTTGTTGCAAATGGTAGGATTTCCTCATTTTTTTTCTGGCTGAATAATATTGTATTGTAAATATATACCACAACTTCTTCATCCACTCATCCATCTATGAACACTTAGGTTGTTTCTGTGTCTTAGCTATTGTAAATAATGCTGCTATGAACATGTGGGTGTAGATATCATTTTGGGTTAGTGTTTTCATTTCCTTTGGATATATTCCCAGTAGTAAAACTGCTGGATCATAGGGTAATTTTATTACGTTTTTTTTTAGGATCCTCCATAATGTTTTCCACAGTGGTCATACGAATTTTCAATCCCACTAACGGTGCACAAGGGTTCCCTTTCCTCCACATTCAAGCCAGTATTTGTTATCTCTTGTCTGTTTGATGATGGCCATTTGAACAGGCATGAGGTGATACCTCTTTGTGGTTTTAATGTGCATTTTCTTAATGACTAGTGATGCTGAGCATATTTTGATGTACCTGTGGCTTTTCATATATCTTCTTCTGAGAAATGTCTATGCAGGTCCTTAATGCATATTTAGTTGTGTTATTTGTTTTTATGCTATTGAGTTGTATGAGTTCTTTATATATCTTAACCCCTTGTCAGATAGATGGTTTGCAAATATTTTTCCCATTCCATAGGTTGTATTTTCATTTTGAGGATGGTTTCTTTTGCTGTCCAGAAGTTTTTAGCTTGATGTAGTCCAAATTGTTTATTTTTAAAATTTTGTTGCTTGTGCTTTAGGTGTCATATAAAAAAATCATTACCATGACAAGGAGCTTTATTCCTATTTTTTCTTCTAAGTGTTTCATGGTTTAAGGTCTTACATTTAAATCTTTAATCCATTTTGAATTTTTGTGAATGGTGTAAAATAGTGGTGCAGTTTTATTTTTACATATGATTGTTCAATTATCCCTGCAGCATTCATTGAAGAGATGTTTTTTTTTTCTCCATTGAGTATTCTTGGCTCCCTTGTCAAGTATTAGTTGACCATATGTGCTTGGTTTTATTTCTGAGCTCTTGATCCTGTTCCATTGGTTCATTTGTCTGTTTTTATGCTCGTGTAATACTCTTTTGATGATGATAGCTTAATAGTATAGCTTGAAATGAGAAAGTGTGATGCCAACCGCTTTGCTCTTCTTTCTCAGTATTTCTTTGTTATTTGGATCTTCTGAGGTTCCATATAAATTTTAGGAGTATTTTTTCCACTTTTGTAAAAACTGCCATTGAAATCTTGATAGGGATTGCATTAAATCTACAGATGTCTTTTGGTAGTATTGACATTTAAAAAATATTAATTCTTCCAATTCATGAATATGGGATATGTTTCCATTTATTAGTATCTTATTTAATTTCTTTCATCAGTGTCTTGTAGATTTCAGAGTAGAGATCTTTCACCACCTTAGGTAAATTCATTCCTAAGTATTTTATTGTTTTTGATGCTATTGTAAATGGGATCAATATCTTTCTTTTTCAGAAAATTCATTGTTAGTATATAGAAACATGACTGATTTTTGTATGTTAATTTTGTATCTTGCAAATTTACTGAATTTTTTTATTAGATCTAATAGATTTTGGTTGAGTCTTAGGATTTTCTCTATACAAAATCATGTCATCTGCAAATAGAGACAATTGTACTCCTCCCTTTCCAGTTCTGATACCTATTATTGCTTTTTTACCCTGACTTCTCTAGCTAGAACTTCTAGCACCATGTTGATAGGAAGGGTGAGAGTGAGCACCCTTGTCTTGTTGCTGATCTTAGAGGAAAAGCTTTCAACATTTTAACATCAAGTATGATGTTAGCTGGGGGCTTATGTCATATATGGCCTTTATTATGTTGAGGCATGTTCCTTCCATGTCTAATTTGCTAAGAGTTTTTATTATGAAGAAGAGATGTTGAATTTTGTCAGAAGCTTTTCTGCATCTATTGAGATGTTCATATGGGTCTTTAATTATATTAAGGTGATGTATCACATTGATTGATTTGCCTATGTTGAGCCATCCTGGTATCCAAGGGATAATCCCACGTGGTTATGGTGAATGATTCCTTTAATGTGCTGCCAAATTTGGTTTGCTAGTATTTTACTGAGAATTTTTGCATATATACACATCAGGGATATTGGCCTATAGTTTTCTTTTCTACTAGGGTCCTGTCCTGGTTTTGTTAAAAGGAAAATGCTGGCCTTGTAAAAAGATTTAGGCAGTGTTCCCTCTTCTTCAATTTTTTGGGGGAAGAGTTTGAGAAGGATGGGTGTTAATTATTCTTTCCTTATTTCATTCCTTCCTTCCTTCATTCTTTCTCTATTTTAATTGAATCATAGTTGATTTACATTTTATTAATTTCAGGTGTACAATAGATTCAATATTTTTATAGATTATACTCCATGAAAGACATTATAAAATACTGGCTATATTCCCTTTGTTGTACAATATATCCTTGTATCTTATTTATTTTACAAATAGTAGTTTTTAACTCTTAACCCCTTACCCCTATCTTGCCCTTCCCATCATCTTGCCCCTCCCCTCTTCCTTCTTCCTACTGGTAACCACTGGTTTGTTGTCTATATCTGAGTCTTTCTGTTGTTGTTGTTGTTATAATCATTCATTTGCTTTATTTTTTAGATTCCACATATGTTATAACATACCATCTTTCTCTGACTTATTGCACTAAGCATAATGCCCTCTAGGTCCATCCATGTTGTTACAAATGGCAAAATTTCATTCTTTTTTATGGCTGAGCAATATTCCATTGTATGTGTGCTTGTGTGTATATGTATGTGTGTGTCTGTATATACCACATTTTCTTTATCCATTCATTTGTTGATGGAAACTTAGGTTGCTTCCATATCTTGGCTAGTGTAAGTAATGCTGCTGTGAACATTGGGGTGCATGTATCTTTTCAAATTAGTGTTTTCATTTTCTTTAGATATATGCCCAGGAGTGGAATTGCTGGTCATATGGTAGTTATATTTTTCGTTTTTTGAGGCCCCTCCACACAGTTTTCCACAGTGGCTGCACCAATTTACATTCCCACCAACAGTGTACTAGGTTTTCCCTTTCCTCCACATCCTCACCAACATGTTATTTGTGGTCTATTTGATGATACTCATCCTGACAGGTGTGAGGTAATATCTCCTTGTGGTTTTGATTTGCATTTCTCTGATTAGAGATATTGAGTATCTTTTCATGTGCCTGTTGGCCATCTGTACGTCTTCTTTGAAAAAATGTCTGTTCAGGTCCTCTGATGTTTTTTAATTGGGTTGTTTGTTTTTCTGATATTGAGTTGTATGAGCAGTTTATATATTTTGGACATTAACCCATCATCAGGTATATAATTTGCAAATATATCTCCCATTCTGTAGGCAGTCTTTTCTTTTTGTTGATGGTTTTCTTTGCTGTACAAAAGATTTTAATTTTAATTAGGTACGATTTGTTTGTTGGTTTTTGTTGTTGTTGTTGTTTGTTTGTTTTTTGCTTTTGTTTCCTTTGCCTGAGTTGAGACATGCAAAAAAATATTGCTACACTTTATGTCAAAGAGTTTTCAGCCTATGTTTTCCTCTAGGAGTTATGTGGTTTCAGGTCTTACATTTAGATCTTTAATCTATTTTGTGTTTATTTTTCTCTATGGTGTAAAGAAATGTTCATTATTTTCATGTAGCTGTCCAGTCTTCTCAGCACCACTTCTTGAAGAGACTGTCTTCTCCCCATTGTATATTCTTCCCTCTTTTGTTGTAGGTTAATTGATCATAAGTGTGTGAATTTATTTCTGGGCTCTCTATTCTGGTCCATTGATCTATATGTCTGTTTTTGTGCCAGTACTATACTCTTTGGAATACCGTAGCTTCACAGTATAGTCTATAGCCAGGGAGCATGATACCTCCAATTCTGTTCTTTTTTCTCAAAGTTCTATTCTTTTTCTCAAGAGTGCCTTGACTATTCAGGGTCTTTTGTGGTTCCAAATCAATGTTAGGATTATATGTCATGGAGTATTTTTATAGAGATTGCATTAAAGCTGTAGATTGCTTTGAGTAATATGGACATCTTAACAATATTAACACATTATTGCCTGGGAGATTTTTGCAGAAACTAACACCTGTGGCTGGCAATTTGTGATATAAGTGAATATTGAAACACCTCAAAATCAAACAGCATTTGAGCAAATATCAAAAACTTTTTTTTGCACTTACTGTATTTATTTGAAACTTTGTACATGTCTTACTAAACCATTCTAATATTTTGTTAGAGTGCTATAGGAAGTATATAGCAGGTACCTCTCTGCAGGGGAACAGAGCATCTATTGCAAATATACCATGTCTCACTGTGCTTTCCCCTGGAAAAGCAGAGTCTACACTTTCTGGTAGCATTTTTTTTTTAGTCCTGTGGGTATTATTTCCTCTAGAATATGTTCTTTTATTTTACCTGATAGTTGACAAGGTGGATCTTTGTGGGGGGCTCTTTTATAAACTCCACAAGAAGGACCAAGTGCAGGGCTACCACTACATTCACCAGAATGGTCAGTTACCCATACTCTAGCTACTGCTAACAAAAATTGCTTGTAAGTCATTTTATTCTGTGCATTAAGGCTACAATAAATTTTAAATGCATTGAATAAACTGCAATTATTCAGAAACCCACTTTCTATTACCATTTTTGTGTTTTCTGGAGGATATTGAAGTTTGCCAGATATTGATTGAATCAATCAACTCCTTTCATATACTTATTATACTCTAATATACAAGTGGGCTTAGTTATGCAATAGCCAGTCCTCCTGTCTTCCTTTCCTGTAGATGCTGTGGAGGTGTCATGAATAGTTGTCACTATGTAGACTAGCCACTTGTCTTTCCATATAAGAAGAATCACTACTCCCTTCTGTAAGAATGTCATTTCTCCTCGTTGCAGATTTTCGGATTTCTCCTTTAATTGGTTTGGTAGACCCTGATTCTCTCTTATAGTCCCACAAACTCTGGTTTTGTTTTTCAACAATATTTCAGATGTGGACACACTGTTGTAATAATTGTCTTGGTAAATATGGTGCCATGAACCCAGATAAGGTTGTAGGATTGATAATATTGTTTCTTGCAGTTTCTTTCCTTCACCTGTATAAATTTCAAGGTTGCATATGTATCCAGTTTCACTTTCACTAACCATCCTGACCAAAATTCCATATTTTGTAAGTTTTCTGGGATTATAGGTTTTGAATCTGAGTCGTCCTCTCCACTTTATCATTGCCTCTGCAAGTGATGGCTCTTGTTTGGGTATATAGATCAATTGAAATTTTGGTAGAAAATAATCCAAAAGAGGTTTAACTTTTGAAATTCTGTCTGCAGGAAGTGGAGTTTCTGAGTTATCATTAAAGTGAAGAAATGTCATTATTTGTTCAAACCTTCTTCTCATCATAATCTTTGGTAAGATAGATGTTTCAGTAAGGATCAGTTGACCAATATTCTTTCCAGTGTGACTTTCTTATCTGTCCCATCAAAATTATTAATCTAAGAAACCTCTTCATGTCACTATTGGTTACATCAGTCCATTTTAAAGCCTTATCATACTTTTTATATGATTTTTCATTCTGTTGGTGATACAGTTTGTTTGAGAAGCTACCAACTCGAAAAAGTTGTAACTGAAAATTAATTCTGTTATTTCACTAACACTTTGTGGGTTATTACATTCAACAGTTACACCTGACATACCTGTGAAGTCTTCTAATTTTCATGAAATGTTGTCTTCAATCCACTCTAGAAGCAAAGGAACATTCTCCAGAATCGTGAGTTTCATTTTCACTTTCCATATCAGAATCAATCACTGAGGTTTTTTCATCTTTTTGTTGGTCTAATATTCACATTGTCTGAATCAGAACTATATTCTGAAGAACTATCATCTTCTGTGACACTAGTATTTATGTCACTCAAATAATCAGAGAAAGTATCTGCATAAAATTTACTGAAAAATTCTTCTTCAAAGTTTCGTGCTGTGTCATTTTTGAAAATTTTACGGTAATAAAGTGGCGTTTATAATATACACAAGGTAGGTTGGAACAAAAACCTAACGGAGCAAAATATGAATGATAATGACAACCATAAGTTGTATAATGAACCCTTGATCAATTTTAAGCTGTAACAACTTTGCACGGTAATGTGAATTGTATCACCCTCTAAAGAACTTATTGACACGTCTCTGGTCAATAAATTGTTAATTCTTTCAATCCAAGAACAAGAGATATCTTTTCATTTTTCTGTATCATCTTCAATTCATTTATCAATGTCTCATAGTTTTCAGAGTATTGGTCTTTCACCTCCTTGGTTAAGTTTATTTTAGGTAGTTTATTCTTTTTGATGTGACTTTAAACAGGATTGCTTTCTTGATCTATTAATTCATTCTTAGTGTATACAGAGCAACAGATTTCTGTATATTAATTTTGTATCCTGCACATATACTGAATTCATTTATTAGTTTAAATAATTTTTTGGCTGAGCCTTTAGGATTTTTTAATGTAGTATCACTTCATCTGCAAACAGTGGCAGTTTTACTTCTTCTTCCCTTCCAACTTGGATGTCTTTTATTTCATTTCCTTATCTGATTGCTGTGTCTAGGACTTCCATTACTATGTTAAATAGAAATGGTGAATGTGGGCATCCTTATCTTGTTTCTGATTTCAGAGAAAAACTTTAAATTCTTCACCATTGAGTATGATGTTAACTGTGGGTTAGTCATAAATGGTCCTTATTTTTGTAAGCTGTGTTTCCTGTTTACCAACATCGATGAGAGTTTTTATCATGAATGGATGTTGAATTTTGTCAAATGCTTTTTATGTGTCTACTGAGATGATCATGTGATAAAAAGAAATTTTTTATCATTTCTTTTGTTAATGAAGTGTATAACATTCATTTTGCAAATAATGGACCATTGTTGCATCCCTGAAATAAATCCCACTTGATCATGGTGTGGATCCTTTTTATATATTGTTAAATTTGGTTTGCTAATATATTGTTGAATTTTTACGTCTATATTTATCAGAGATATTGGTCTGTAATTTTCTTTTTTTGTAGTGTCTGTATGGTTTTGGTATCAGGGTAATGCTGACCTGTAGAATGAATTTGTGAATGTTCCTTCCTCTTCAATTTTTGAAATAGTTTGAGAACGATAGGTATTATCTCTTTATATTTTTGGGAGAATTCCCCTGTGAAGCCATCCAGTCCTGGACTTCTGTTTGCTGGGAGGTTTTTTATTATTATTATTATTAATTCAATTTCACTACTAGTACTCATTCTATGCAGATTGCCTATTTCTTCGTGATCCAGTCTTGGAAGGTTGTATGTTTCAGAAATTTTTCCATTTCTTCTGGGTATTCAGATTTGATGGCATATAACTGCTCATAGTATTCGCTTATGATTTTTTTGTATCTCTGTAATATTCGTTGTTAATTTCTCCTCATTCGTTTCTTTTTGGTTTACTTGGGTCCTATTGTTTTTCTTGATGAGTCTGGCTAAAGAATTTTGAATTTTATCTTTTAAAAATCCAGCTGTTTAATCTTTTCTATTTTCTTCTGGTCTCTATTTCCTCTCTGATATTATTTCATCTTTTCTGCTGACTTTGGGATTTATGTGTTCTTTTTCTAATTCCTTTAGGTGGTACGTTAGGTTGTTTTGAGACTTTTTCTTATTTCTTGAGGTAGGCCTGTATTGTTATAAACTTCTTCCCTCTTAGAACTCCTTTTGTTGGATTTCATAGATTTTTTAAAAGTTGTGTTTCCATTTTCATTTGTCTCCAGGTATTTTCTGATCTCCCCTTTGGGTTCTTCATTGACCCTTTTTTTTTTTTTTTTTAGTAGCATGTTGATTAGTCTCCATGTGT
The DNA here is from genome assembly GCF_028023285.1 of Balaenoptera ricei. Classification (NCBI taxonomy): domain Eukaryota; kingdom Metazoa; phylum Chordata; class Mammalia; order Artiodactyla; family Balaenopteridae; genus Balaenoptera; species Balaenoptera ricei. The sequence goes on along the minus strand of NC_082646.1, from coordinate 78,129,648 downwards.
TTGTGTTTTTCCCATTTTTTTCTTCCTATAATTGATTTCCAGTTTTATACCATTGTGGTCAGAAAAAAATGCTTGATATAATTTCTATCCTGTTAAATTTGTTGAGACCAGGTTTGTGGCTTAGCATGTGATCTATTCTGGAGAATGTTCCATGTGCACTGGTATAGAATGTATATTCTAATATTTGGGGTAGGAATGTCTTGTAGATATATATTCAGTCCAACTGGTCTAATGTGTCATTTAAGATAGTGGTTTCCTTATTGATTTTCTGAATGGATTACCTGTCCATTGATGTAAGTGGGGTGTTAAAGTTCCCAACTATTCTATTACTGTCAATTTCTACCTTTATGTATGTTAATATTTCCTTTATATATTTAGGTACCCATATATTAGGTGCATATATGTTAATGAGTGTTATGTCCTCTTTATTGATCCCTTTATCACTGTATAATTCTCTTCTTTGTCTTTTGTTATAGCCTTTGTTTTAAAATCTACTTTGTTTAATCTGATTATTGCTACCCCAGCTTTCTTGTCATTTTCATTTGTATGAAATGTCTTTTATAATCCCCTCACTTTTAGTCTTTATGCATCTTTAGCTCTGAGGTGAGTGTCTTGTAAGGGGCATTTAGACTGGTCTTGTTCTTTTTTATCCAATCAGATACCCTATATCCTTCATTGGAGCATTTAGTCAATTGACATTTAAAGTGAATATTGAGGCGTATGTACTTATTCCATTTTGTTACTTGTTTTCTAGTTGGTTTTTGTAGTTCTTCTCTATTCTTTTCATCTTCTTTTAGTGTCTCCCCTTGTGGTTTGATAATTTTCTTCAGTGGTATGTTTGTGTTCCTTGCTCTCTAGTTATTGTATATTGATTGTAAGTTTTGGATTTGTGGTTACCATCAGGTTCATGTATGTTGACCTGTAAATACTTGTTTTAAAGTAATAGTCATTTAAGTTTAAACACTTTCTAAAAGATCTACATATTTTAATCCCCTCTCCCACATTTTGTGGGTTTTGATGTCATATTTTATATCTCCATATTTATCCCTTGTTTGTTGTAGTTACGATTGATTTTATAACTTTTGTTTTATTCTTCGTACTAGCTTATTTAAGCAGTTGATCCTCAGCCTTTACTATATATTCTTTACTAATCAGATATTTCCTTTCCTGTAAATTCCTTTTATTTTAGCCTTTTCTTTTCTACTTAGAGGAGACCCTTTAACACTTCTTTTAGAGTAGGTTTAGTGTTGATGATCTTTTAGTTTTTGCTTGTCTGAGAAGTTCTTTAACATTTCAAATTGAAAGAGAAATAATCTTGCTGGGTAGAGTATCCTAAGTTGCAAGGCTTTCCCTTTCAGCACTTTAAGTATATCATGACACTCCCTTCTGGCCTACAAAGTTTCTACAGAAAAATCAGCTAATGGCCTTCAGAATTTTCTCTTTACCTTTAAATTTTACAATTTTAATTCTGATTTGCCTCTTTGAGTTCATCTTGTTTAGGACTCTGTGTGTTTCCTGTACCTGGGTATCTGTTTCCTTCTTCAGGATTAGGAAGTTTTCAGCCATAGTTCATCAGATACATTTTTGACCCCTTTCTCTCTCTTCTCCTTCTGAGACCCTTATAATGCAAATGTTAGCAGGCTTAATGTTGTCTCTGAGGGTCCCTTAAAATGTCTTCATATTTTAAAATGTGTTTTTCTTTTTGCTCTTCTAATTGGGAGATTTCCATTATTCTATCATCTTCCAGATCACTTGTGATTTCTCTATTGCCTAGTCTGCTGGTAATTCCTTCTAGTGTGCTTTTATTTCAGTTATTCTTCAACTCTGATGGGTTCTTTTTTATATTTTCTAGTTCCTTGTTAAAATTCTCACTGTGTTCATCTATTTTTTTTCCAAGTTCAGTTAGCATTCTTATTACTGATTCTTTGAAATCTTTAACTGGTAAATTATTTGTTTTTTACAATAATGTTTTTTACATTACTTATTTGTCTTGTTCTTTCTCATTTTGTCTTCTCATTTTGCTTAACTTTCTGTCTCTATGAAAGTAGGTGAAACAGTTACCTATCCCAGTCTTGAAAGAGTGTCCTTCTATTGGAGCATTCCTATGAAGTTGGCATTTGTGAAGTGGCTTTAGTGGGAAAGCTGGATCTGAGGTGAATACAGGTCACATCTTCCCCCAGCTATCACCTTGGTGGGAGATGGGGCAGGAACTGGAATGTCTAGAGCCAGAGGTAGGTGTGAGCTGGAGCTTCTCCCATGCTCAGTGGCTGTCACCTTCCTACAGGGATGAGGTTGGGTCCCAAGGTGCTGTAGCAGAAGCCTTGAGAGTCAGGTCTGAGGTGATTCTGTTCCAAGTGTGTGCCCTCCCCTCTCCCAGCAATAGCACCTTGGCCCCAGAGGGGAACAGTGCTGGAGAAAGAAGGGCTGGAGCAGGTATCTGGTGCAGGCCAGAGTATATGCTGTGATGGTCCAGGCGCCCCAGTCAGAGTTTCACACAGCTCCCAATCCACAGCTTCCAAAAGCACCAGCAATGGCCACACTTGCCCCACTCAGACGAAGTGCTAAGTTCGAGCCAAGTGCCCACCCTCCTTGGCAACAGCAGCCTTTGCCATAGTGGGGAGCTTACACAGGGCTATAGGGCCTGCTTGGGTGCTCAGTGTGTTGAGGCATGTGCTGGGGTGGTAGTAGGAAGCTGACCAGAGCCCCACAAAGTTTCAATCTGCTTCCTTCCTTCCTGGGAGTAATCAAGTGTGTGCATGCTCTTCACGAGTTGAATCTTGGCTTCTAAGTCCCACTGGTGTTCAAACCAGCTAAGGGGACTTGTCTTCCCAGTTTTAGACCCCAGGGCAGGCCGCCCCATATGTGGCTCAAACCCCTTACTCACCAGGGATGCTCTCTGAACCCGTGATATCTCCCTCCTCTTCTCTGTCCCCTCTTAGGGGCACAGGTCCTGACCTGATGGCTTCTCCTCCCTTCCTGATTCCATGTGGATCTTTTACAGCCTTGGTTGTAGAAAAGTCTTTCTGCCAGTCTCATTTGTTTTCAGTGAGAATTGCTCCACGTACAGATGTATTTTGGATGTGTTCATCGGGGGAGGTCAGCTCCTCATCCTTCCCCATCTTGATCTCCTCAATTCTTTAAAGTTCACCAGTGAAGCCTTCTTCGTTGTGAGATTTTTTCATTACTGAATCAGTCTCCTTACTAGTAATCTGTTTATTCAGTCTTGAGTCTTGAATCAGTGTTAGTAAGTTATGTTTTTAAAAATCTTTTTCCATTTCTTCTAAGTAAGTTTTCCAGTTTGCTGAAGTAAAGTTGTTCACAGTAGCCTCTTATGATCCTTTGAATTTCTGTGGTATCAGTTGTAATGTTTCCTTTTCCATTTATACTTTTGTTGATTGGAGTCTTTTCTCTTTTTTTCCTTGGTTATTCTAGGTAAGAGTTTGTCTCCCTCCCTTTTTTTTTTTTTTTCTTTGCAATGAACTGACTCTTAATTTGGTTTATATTTTCTATTTCTGCTCTGATTTATTAACTAACTGTCAAGAAAATAATTTTCAATAATAAACATGTCACAGGTCACCTTATTTAATTCAATGAGAATGTCATTATAAAACATCAGCTTACAGAGCAAGAGCACAACCACACTAGAATTCAAATTTGGCAAGAGAATGGAGCCCACTAATGGTGAGTAATACTACTTGCCATAGATTTGTGGGTTTATTCCTAGAGCTTGACCTCTATCCTAGCTTGGGTGGTCAGAACAATGCCAACTTAAATGACAAAGATGTATTTTCACACCCTTTTGTCATAGAACCTAAATGCTTTTATGCAATTTTATAATGAAATTTCAGCTATAAACAGTAAGTATTGTAATATTTAAATTGCTACTGAATTTTAAGTACCAGGGACATACACTTTCCTAGTATATTCTTACTGTATCATAAAAATTATACTGTAAATTACATTTTATTACTGAATAGTCAATACATTGAAACTTTACTCCTTATTGCATATCACTTTCCTTTTTTCTGCCATAGTTTCAAAATTTCTTAAGAAAGCAGACTTAGGTAGGATTACTTATATAAATTGAATAATAATATAAAACGGGTTTGGCAAGCTGATGCCCACAGTCCGAATTCAGCTAGTCACCTGATTCTCACTCAACAGTAAAGTTGAGTATGTGAGACAGATCTTACAGTGTGCAACACCTATCTTGCCATTTAAAGAAGTTATGTGATCCCAAATATGAAGTATAAAATTAGTAGTGGTACTCTAGACCCATTTGTTTTACCTTCTCACATACAAATTTATTGGGAAGTGATATTCAATCTTTCTTTTCACAAAATAATAAATTTTGCCTTCAGGTTATACCCCACAAACTATTATTATTTTTAGTCCCCTCTAATTTGCACCTGGTGTGGAAAATTTTTAGCAGTCACTTAATCCAACTGACTCATTTTAATCAAGAGGAAACCCGGTCCAGAGAGGGGAAATGACTTTTCTACATAGCAAATTAATAACAAAACAGGAACTAGACCCCAATCTGGAGTTTTATAAGAATCACTTTCTACTATACTGCTTCCTTGTATCATGAGGAGACTGGGAGGTAGGATAAAAGGATTTCACACACACTCAGAACAGAAGGATTCTTGGGGTAATGGTTCTCAAAGTGGGGTCATCTGACCATTAGCATTAGACTCTTCTGGGAACTAAAGGCATACCTTGTTTTACTGCATGTTCCTTTGTTGTGCATCACAGACTGCATTTCTTACAAATTGAAGGTTTGTGGCAACTGTGTAGAACAGGTCTATTGGTGACATTTTTCCAATGTCATGTGCTCACTTTGTGTCACATTTTAGTAATTCTCACAAATCAAACTTTTTCATTATTACTATTTGGTATGGTGATCTGTGATCAGTGATTTTTTTGTTGTTGTAATTATACTTTATTTATTTATTTATTTTTGGCTGCATTGAGTCTTCGTTGCTGCACGTGGGCTTTCCCTAGTTGTGGCGAGTGGGGGCTACTCTTTGTTGCAGTGCATGGGCCTCTCACTGCAGTGGCCTCTCTTGTTGCAGAGCATGGGCTCTAGGTGCGCGGGCCTCAGTAGCTGTAGCACACGGGCCCAGTTGCTCTGCAGCATGTGCGATCCTCCTGGACCAGGGCTCTAACCTGTGTCCCCTGCATTGGCAGGCAGATTCTTAACCACTGCACCACCAGGGAAGTCCCGATCAGTGATCTTTGATGTTGCTGTTGTAATTGTTTTGGAGTGCCATAAACTGTGCCTATAAAAGATAGATAGTGAACTTAACAAATGTGTGTATTTTGACTGCAAAACCAACCACCAGTTCCCTGCCTTTCTCCTTGTCCTCTGCCCTCCCTATTATTTCCTGAGACACAATATTGAAATTAGGCTAATTTATAACCCTACAATGGCCTCTAAGCATTCAAGTGAAAAGTCATACATCTCTCACTTTAAATCAAAAGCTAGAAGTGATTGAGGTTAATGAGGATGGTATGCTGTGTCATAAACCAAGATGATTGATAGGCCAAAAGGCAGACCTCTTGTGGCAAACAATTAGAAGTTGTAAATGCAAAGAAAAAGTTCTTGAAGGAAATTGAAAGTGCTACTCCAGTAACAGACAAATGATAAGAAAGTGAAACAGTCTTATTGCTGATGTGGAGAAAGTTTTAGTGGTCTGGATAGAAGATCAAACCAGCCACAACATTGCCTTAAGCCAAAGCCTACTCCAGACCAAGGCCCTAACTCTTTTCAGTTCTGTGGAGGCTGAGAGAGAGGTGAGGAAGCTGCAGAAGAAAAGTTTACAGCTAGCAGAGGTTGATTCATGACCATTAAGGAATGGAGCCATCTTCATAACATAAAAGTACAAGGTGAAGTATTCCGGGACAAGATGGCAGAGCAGAAGGACCTGAGCTCACCTCCTCTCATGAAAACACCAAAATCACAACTAACTGGTAAACAACCATCGACAAAAAGAGACTAGAACCTACCAAAAAAGATACTCTACTTCCAAAGACAGACAAAGAAGAAACCACAACAAGATGGTAGGAGGCGTGCATTCACAATATGATCAAATCCCATACCCGCCAGGTGGGCGACTCCCCAAACCAGAAAATAATTATAACACAGAAGTTCTCCCGCAGGAGTGAAAGTTCTGAGCCCCACATCAGGATCCCCAGTCTGGGGGTTTGGCATCAGGAGGAGGAGCCCCTAGAGCATTTGGCTTTGAAGGCCAGCAGGGCTTGATCACAGGAAATCTACAGGACTGGGGGAAACAAACTCCACTCTTGGAGGGTGCATGATGTGCACTGGGACCCAGGGGAAAAAGCAGTAACTTCATAGGAGCCTGGGCCAGACCTACCTGCTGGACTTGGAGGGACTCCTATAGAGGTAGGGGGTGGCTCACTACAGTGACAGGGACACTGATGGCAGAGTTACTAGTGAGTACTCATTGGCATGACCTACCCTAAAGGCCGCCATTTTGATGCCAAGACTGGGCCCCACCCAACAGCCCTTTGGACTGAGGCATCCCAGCACTGAAGCCTAACAACCAACAAACAGGGTGGGAACACAGCCCCAGCCATCAGCAGACAAGGTGCTTAAAGTCCTCCTGAGCCACCTTTAAACACATCCCTTGACATGACCCTGCTTACCAGAGGGACAAGACACAGCTACACCCATGAGTGGGCAGGCACTAGTCCCCTCCACCAGAAAAAATGCACAAATCCAGGAAGCACAGGGATTCCCATACAAGATAAATCCAAGGCAGAACATGCTGAGAGACATATTAATTAAACTGACAATATTAAAAGCAACAAGGGAAAAGAAACAAATAACTAACCTTATGGAGTTCCCTTGTAGGTTATCAGCTGATTTTTCAGCAGAAACTCTGCAGGCCAGAAGGGAGTGACATGGAATATTTAAAGTGATGAAAAGGAAAAAAAACTATAACAAAGAATACTCTACCCTGTAAGGCTCTCATTCAGATTTGACAGAGAAATCGAAAGCTTTACAGTCAAGCAAAAGCTAAGAGAATTCAGTGCCACCAACCAGATTTACAACAAACACTAAAGGAACTTCACTAAGCAGAAAAGGCCACAAGTGGAACCAAGAAAATTATGAATGGTTATGAATGGGAAAGCTCACTGGAAATGTCAAACATAAAGAAAAGGTAGGAAATTATCCACACATGAATCTGATATCAAAACCTAAAATCGTATGAAGAGGAGAGTACAAATGCAGGATATTAGAAATGCATTAAAAATTAAGAGACCAGCAAATTAAAACATTTTTGTGTATATATATATATATATATATATATATATATATATATATATATATAGACTGCTATATCAAAACCTCATGGGAACCACAAGTCAAAAATCTACAAGAGATACACACCCAAAAAAGAAAAGAAAATGTGATCCAAACACAACACTAAAGAGTCATCAAATCTCAAGGGAAGACAACGAAAGAGAAAGGGAAGAAAAAAGACCTACAAAAATAAAACCAAAACAATTAACAAAATGGCAATATAAACATACCTTTTATTGGTGATTACCTTAAATGTAAATGGATTAAATGCTCCAACCAAACAACATAGAGTGGCTGAATGGATACAAAAACAAGACCTGTATATATGCCGTCTACAAGAGACCCACTTGAGACCTAGGGACACATACAGACTGAAAATGAGGGGATGGAAAAAGATATTCCATGCAAATGGAAATCAAAAGAAAGCTGGAGTAGCAATATTCGTATCAGATAAAATAGACTTTAAAATAAAGAATGTTACAAGAGACAAGGAAGGACACTACATAATGATCAAGGGATCAATCCAAGAAAAAGAACAATTGTAAATATATATACACCCAGCATAGGAGCACCTCAATATACAAGGCAAATGCTAAAAGCCATAAAAGGAGAAATCCACAGTAACACAATAATAGGGTGGGCTTTAACACCCCACTTGCATCAATGGACAGATCATCCAGACAGAAAATCAATAAGGAAACACAGGCCTTAAATGACACATTAGACCAGATGGACTTAATTTATAGAACACTCCATCTGAAAGCAGCAGAATACACTTTCCTCTCAAGTCCACATGGAACGGTCTCCAGGATAGATCACATCTTAGGCCACAAATCAAGCCTTGGTAAAATTTAAGAAAAATGACATATCAAGCATCTTTTCCAACCATGATGCTATGAGATTAGAAATCAAATACAGGAAAAAAAAACTGTACAAAGCACAAACACGTGGAGGCTAAAAAATATGTTATGAAGCAACCAATGGATCACTGAAGAAATCAAAGAGGAAATCAAAAAATACCTAGAGAAAAATGACAATGAAAACATGACTACCCAAAACCTATGGGACACAGCAAAAACAGATCTAAGAGGGAAGTTTATAGAAACACAATCTTACCTCAGGAAACAAGAAAAATCTCAAACAACCTAACCTTACACCTAAAGCAAGTACAGAAAGAACAAACAAAAGTGAAAGTTAGTAGAAGCAAAGAAATCATAAGATCAGAGCAGAAATAAATGAAATAGAGGTGAAGAAAACAATGGAAAAGATCAATGAAACTAAAAGCTGGCTCTTTGAAAAGATAAACAAAATTGATAAACCTTTAGCCAGACTCATCAAGAAAAGAGGGAAAGGGCTCAAATCAATAACATTGGAAATGAAAAAGGAGAAGTTAAAACTGACATCACAGAAATACAAATGATCATAAGAGACTCCACAAGCAACTATATGCCAATAAATGGACAACCTGGAAGAAATGGACAAATTCTTAGAAAGGTACAATCTCCCAAGTGTGAACCAGGAAGAAATAGAAAATATGAACAGACCAACCACAAGCACTGAACTTGAAACTGTGATTAAAGAATTCCCAACAAACAAAAGTCCAGGAGCAGATGTATTCACAGACAAATTCTATCAAACATTTAGGGAAGAATTAACACCTGTCCTTCTGAAACTCTACCATAAATTTGCAGAGGAAGGAATACCCCCAAGCTCATTCTATGAGGCCACTATCACTCTGATACCAAAACCAGACAAAGGTATCACAAAAATGAAAATTATAGGCCAATATCACTGATGAACATAAATGTAAGAATACTCAACAAAGTACTAGCCAGCCGAATCCACAATACATTAAAAGGGTCATACACCATGATCAAGCGGTATTTATCCCAGGGATGCAAGGATTCTTCAATATCTACAAATCAATCAGTGTGATACACCACATCAACAGCTGAAGAATGAAAACCATATGATCATCTCAGTAGATGCAGAAATTGCTTTTGACAAAATTTAATGTTATTTATGATTAAAAAAAAACTCTCCAGAAAGTGGTCATAGAGGGAACTTTCCTCAACATAATAAAGGCCATATATGACAAACCCACAGCTGACATCATTCTCAATGGTGAAAAGCTGAAAACGTTTCCTCTAAGATCAGGAACAAGACAAGGATGTCCACTCTCACCACTTTTATTCAACATAGTTTTTGGAAGTCCTAGACAGGCAATCAGAGAAGAAAAAGAAATGGAAAAGAAGTAAAGCTGTCATTGTTTGCAGATGACATGATACTGTACATAGAATATCCTAAAGATGCTACCAGAAAACTACTATAGCTTGTCAGTGAATTTGGCAAAGTTGCAGGAAACAAAATAACACTCCAAAATCTGTAGCATGTCTATACGCTAACAATGAAAGATCAGAAAGACAAATTAAGGAAATAATCCCTTTTACTATCACATCAAAAAGAATAAAATACCTAGGAATAAACCTACCCAAGGAAGCAAAAGACTTGTACTCCAAAATTATAAGATGCAGATGACAAAAAATGAATATGATGCAAACAGCTGGAAAGATATACCACGTTCTTGAATTGGAAGGATCCATTTGTCAAAATGAACATCTACCCAAGGTCAACTACAGACTCAACACAACCCCTATCAAATTACCACTGGCATTTTTTTCAGGTCTAGAACAAAATATTTTCAAATTTGTATGGAAACACAAAAGACCCCAAATAGCCAAAGGAAGCTTGAGAAAGTAAAATGGAGCTGGAGACTCTGAGTCAGCCTCCCTGACTTCAGACTATACTACAAAGCTACAGTAATCAAAACAGTATGGTATTGGCACAAAAACAGACTTATACATCAGTGAAACAGGATAGAAAGCCCAGAAATAAACCCATGCACATACGTTCAATTAATCTACAATAAAGCAGGCAAGAATATACAATGGAGAAAGGACAGTCTTTTCAAGAAGTGGTGCTGGGAAAACTGGACAGCTACATGTAAAAAAATTAAATTAGAACATTCCCTAACACTATACACAAAAATAAAATCAAAATGGATTAAAGACTTAAATGTAAGGCTAGATACTATAAAACTCTTAGAGGAAAACATAGGCAGAACACACTGTGACATAAATTGCAGGAATATGTTTTATGATCCACCTCCTAGAGTAATGAAAATAAAAACAAGTGGGACCTAATTCAACTTAAAAGCTTTTTCACAGCAAAGGAAACCATAAACAAAATGAAATGACAACCCACAGAATGGGAGAAAATATTTGCAAATGATATGGCTGAAAAGGGACCCATCTCCAAAATATAGAAACAGTTCATGTGGCACAATATTAAAAAACAAACAACCAGATCAAAAACTGGGCAGAATATCTAAATAGACATTTCTCCAAAGAAGACATACAGACGGCCAAAAAGCACATGAAAAGATGTTCGACATCGCTAATTATCAGGGAAATGCAAATCAAAACTTTAATGTGGTATCACTTCACACACGTCAGAATGGCCATCATCAAAACGTTTACAAATAATAAATGCTGGAGAGGGTGTGGAGAAAAGGGAAGCCTCCTACACTGCTGATGGGAATGTAAATTGGTACAGCCACTATGGAGAACAGTATGGAGGTTCCTTGTGAAACTAAACATAGAGCTACCATATGATCCAGCAATCCCACTCTTGGGCATATATCCAGACAAAACTCTAATTTGAAAAGATGCATGCACCCCAACGTTCATTGTAGCACTGTTTACAATAGCCAAGATATGGAATCAATCCAAATGTCCATCGACAGAGGAATGGATAAAGACGATGTGGTACATATATACAATGGAATATTTGCCACAAAAAAGAATAAAATAATGCCATTTACAGCAACATGGATGGACCTGGAGATTATCTCATACTAAGTGAAGGAAGTCAGACAGAGAATGACAAATATCATATGATATTGCTTATATGTAGAAACTAAAAATATTGATACAAATGAACTTATTTATGAAACAGAAACAGACTCATAGACTGAGAAAACAAATTTATGGTTACCAAAGGGGTAACATGAGGGCGGAGGGATAAATTAGGAGGTTGGGATTAACACATACACACTACTATATATAAAATAATCAACTAGAACCTACTGTATAGCAAAGGGAACTCTACTCAACACTCTGTAATAACCTATATGGGAAAAGAATTTGAAAAAGGATATATGTATATGTATAGCTAAATCACCTTACTCTACACCTGAAACTAACACATTGTAAATCAACTATACTCCAATATAAAATAAAAATAAAAATTAAAAAAAGAAAAAATATAAGGTGTAGGAAGTAATGATGTAGAAGTTACACCAAGTTATCCTGAATATCTAGCTAAGATAATTAATGAAGGTGTCTAAACTAAGCAACAGCTTTTCCATGTAGACAAAACAGATTTATATTGGAAGACTCTAGGACTTTTATAACTAGAGAGGAGAAGTCAATGCCTGGTTTCAAAGGACAGGTTGACTCTCTTGTTAGGGGCTAATGCAGCTGGTGACTTCAAGTTGAAGCTAATGCTCTTCTACCATTCCCCAAATCCTAGGGCTCTTAAGAATTATGCTAAATCTACTCTGCCTGTGATCTATAAATGGAACAACAAAGCCTGCATGAGAGTACATCTGTTTACAACATAGTTTACTAAATATTTTAAGCTCACTGTTGAGACCTTCTGCTCAAAAAAAAAAAGATTCCTTTCAGAATGTTATTGCTCATTGGCAATGCACCTGGTCACCCAAGAGCTTTGATGGAAATGTATAATGAGATTAATGTTATTTTCATGCCTACTAATACAGCATCCATTCTGCAGCCCATGGATCAAGGAGTAATTTTGACTTTCAAGTCTCATTATTTAAGAAATACATTTTGTAAGGCTATAACGCCATAGACAGTGATTCCTACAATAGACCTGGGCAAAGGAAATTGAAAACATTCTGGAAAGCATTCACCATTGTAGATGCCATTAAGAACGTTCATTTGTGATCCATGGGAAGAGTTCAACATAACATTTTGAGTATGGAAGAAGTTGATTCTAATTCTCATGGATGACTATGAAGATTTAAATACTTCTAGTAGAGAAAGTAACTGCAGATGTTGTGGAAATAGCAAGAGAACTAGAATTAGAAGGAGAGCCTGAAGATTTGACTAAATTGCTACAATCTCATGATAAAGCTTTAATGAATGAAGAGTTCCTTCTCATGGATGAGCAAAGAAAGTGGTTTCTCGAGATGGAAATCTACTTCTGGTGAAAATGCTGTGAAGGTTTTTGAAATGATAACAAAGGACTGAAAATATTCCGTAAACTTAGTTTACAAACCAGCAGCAGGATTTGAGATGGTCGACTCCAACTCTGAAAGAAATTCTGTGGGTAAGATGCTATTAAGCAGCATTGCATGCTACAGGGAAATCATAAAAGTCAATCAATGTGGCAAACTTCACCATTGCCTTATTTTAAGAAACTGCCACAGCCACTCCAGCCTTCAGCAACACCACCCTGACCAGTCAGCAGCTATCAACATCAAGGCAAGACTCTCCAACAGCAAAAATATTATAACTCACTTAAGGTTCATATGATGGTTAGCATTTTTTAGCAATAAAATATTTGATATATACTTTTTTAGACTTAATGCTATTGCACATTTAATAGACTCCAGTACAGTGTAAACATGATTTTTATATTCAATGAGAAACATAAAAATTTGTGTGACTCACTTTATTTGCTTTATTGCTGTTGTCTGAAAGTGAACCTCTAATATCTCTGAGGTATGCCCATAATTAGAAATGCAAATTGTTGTGCCCTGACCCAGACCTACTATATCAGAAAGTTTGAGGGGTAGAGTCAGTAAGGAAAGTCTCACAAGGGATTCTGTGCAAGAAAAAGTTTGAAAACCTCTGATGGAGAAACAAAGTAACCAAGACCACTGGGGAATTAGTATGGCATAACCCTCAAGCTCCTGCACTGAAAAGGTAGGGTTTGGAACTGCACAGGAATACGAAGTCAGGGGAATAAAAATGTAGCCTCTGTTCTTCAAAGGACCCCTAGAGTATTGAAGGCAGAAGTAAACCTGCCAATATGTTTATCTTTCAAAGAAAAGGAAACACAGGGGCAGAGACCAAGATGGCAGAGTAAGAGGATGCCAAACCCCCCATGCACACATCAAAAATACATCTACATGTGAAGCAGTTCTCAATGAAAACTAACTGGAGACTGGTAGAGATCATCTCTTACAACGAAGGTTGTAAGAAAGAGTCACACAGTGTCAGGTAGAAAGGGAAGAGAAGTTATAAGGTCAGTACCTGTTCCCATGGGAGGGTACTCAGAAGAGGTGGGGAATCCTCCCTGGGAGTGAGTAGTTAGAGCTATATATATTGGGTGCCTCAGCCCTGAGGTCTGACAAGGGGAAGACAAAGCCCATGGGATGGTTGGACAGCCAGTGGAATTAACAGGAGGTCTGTAGGAAGTCTGGACTCCATTTGTGAGGAAGGTGCACATTCTTGGTTACTCCTGAAACAAGGTGAAAAGGGTGGATTGAAACTGCACTGGATTCTGGCTGTTTCCTGAAACCACCCCAGTACATGCCCCAGCCTGAGTTGGGCACACTCTGGCCTCACTTGCTTCACAGTGCAGCTCCACACTGGGGTAAAGGCTCAGTTTTGAGGGACATAACTGGGTATATAGGCGGGAACAGGGAGGGAGCAGCCATTAGTGGTGCTTACCAAGGCAGTACTTTGGAAGTAGTCCCAGACATCAGTGCTGGGACAGCCCATCCCTAGACCCAGGCTGAGTGCTCACACCAGCCCCACCTGCTCTTTGGTGCAGCTCCACACTAGGATGAGAGCTAAAGCAGCTGAAGAGAGAGCTTAGCTGTGAAGGAAAAAGGCAGCTCAGTCCCAGTGCAGGATCTGAGCTGAGTGGGGGCAGTCGTTTCTGGCCCTTATGGAGGCAGCACATCAGAAGAGGTCCGGGACTCTGACTGGGTCCAGAGGTACCACAGCCCATGCCTAGACCCACAGAGGGCACCTGCTCCAGCCCTTCTTGCTCCAGCATTGTTCTCCTCTGGAGTGAGAGTGCTGGTATTAGGAGGGGAAAGAGCATACACATAGAGGGAATGGAGCCAGCTCATATTCGAACCTCAGGGCTTCTGCTCCAGCAACTTGGGACTCGATCCCAGACCCAATAGGGTGGTGCTGCCCACTGAGCAGAGGAGAAGCCCTAGATCACACTTGGCTCTGGCCCTAGCAACTTCATCTCCAGACCCATATCCTACCAATGTGTTAGTTTCCAGCACATTCTGGTGAAAGACATGACTCATGCTCATGTCAGATCCAGCTCTCCCACTAAAGCCACTGGACACATGTAGACTGTATAGGGATGCTCTCACAGAAGGACACTCCTTCAAGACCCCAACAGGTAACTCTTTCACCTAATTTCATAGAGACAGAGAAAGTTAAGCAAAATGAGAAGACAGAGGAATTTGTTTAAAGTGAAAGAATAAAAGGAAACCCCTTAAAAAAAAAACTAATAAAAAAGAGACAAATAATTTACCAGATAAAGAGTTCAAAGCATAAATAATAAGAATGCTAACTGAAGTAGGGAAAAAAATAGATGAATACAGTGAGGATTTTAACAAGGAACTAGAAAATATAAAAAGTCATTCAAAACCAAAGAATACAATAATTGAAATAAAAACCACACTATAAAGAATTAACAGCAGACTAGGTGTTACAGAAGAACTCACAGTGATCTGGAAGTAGAATAATGGAATTACCCAATCAGAACAGCAAATAGAAAACAAATATAAAAAATAGAACAGTGTAAAGGACCTCTGAGACAATATCACATGTTCCGACATTCACATTACAAGGGTCCCAGAAGGAGAAGAGAGAGAAAGGGGTTGAAATTGTATTTGATGAAATCATGGCTGAAAACCTCCCAATTCTGAAGAAGGAAACAGATATTCAGGTATAGGAAGCACAGAGGGTTTCAAACAGATGAACCCAAACCGATCCACACTAAACATATCATAATTGAAATGGCAAAAGTTAAAAATAAAGGGGCAATTCTAAAGGCAGCAAGAGAAAAACAAACAGTTGTATACAGGGGAACTACCATAAGGTTATCAGCTGATCTTTCTGTAGAAACATTGAATATACCATGTCACTCCCTTCTGGCCTTCAAAGTGCTGAAGGGGAAAAACCTGCAACCTAGGATACTCTACCTAGCAAGATTATCATTTAGAATAGAAGGAGAGATAAAGAACTTCTTAGACACGCAAAACTACAAAAGTTCATCAACACTAAACCAACCTTAGAAAAAATGATAAAGTGTCTTCTCTAAGTGGAAAAGAAAAGGCTATTACAAGAAGTAAGTATTGATAGGAAAGGAAAAGTCCCAATAGTAAAAGCAAATTTAGATAAAGGCTGAGGATCAACCACTAAAATAAGCTAGTACAAAGATTAAAATACAATAAAAAATTGTAAAATCAACTGTATAATAATCAATGAAGGGACAAACAAAGATATAAAATGTGATATCAAAAATACAAAATGTGGGAAATAAAAAATGTAGATCTTTTAGAATATGTTTGAATTTAAATGACTACCAGTTTAAAACTAGTAAATATAGGTCAACATATATGAATCCCATGGTAACCACAAATCAAAAAGCTACCATCATTATACGAAACTAGAAAGGAACACACATATCACTATAAGAAAATCATCAAACTACAAGGAAAGAAACTAAAAGAAGAAGGAAAAAATAGAGAATAACTACAAAATCAACCAAGAAACCATTAACAAAATGGCAATAGGTACATATCTATCAATAATCACTTTAAATGTCAATTGACTAAATGCTCCAATGAAGTACACAGGGTGGCTGTTTGGATAAAAAAACAAGACCCATTTATATTCTGTTTACAGGAGACTCACTTTAGAGGTAGCAACACACACAAACTGAAATTTAGGGAATGGGAAAAGATATTTCATGCAAATGGAAATGACAAGAAAGCTAGGGTATCAATACTCAGATCAAATAGACTACAACAAGTCCATAACGAAAGACAAAGGGAATTATATAATGATGAAGGGATCAATACAAGGAGAGTGTAACGTTCATTAATATATATGCATCTAATACAGGAGCAGTAAATATATAAAGCAAATATTAACATACATAAAGTTAGAAACTGATAATAATACAATAATGAGTAGGGGACTTAACACCCCACTTACATCAATGGACAGATCATCCAAACAAAAAAATCAATTAGGAATCAGTGGTCTTAAATGACATTAGACCACCTGGCCTCAATATTTATACATAGGACATCCCATCCAAAAACAGCAGAATACACATATTATATATAAGTGCTGTGGAACATTCTCTAGGATGGATCACATACTAGGCCACAAACAAGCCTCAACAAATTTAAGATACTAGAAATCAATTACCTGAAGAAAAATGGGCAAAGCACAAACACGTGGAGACTAAACAACATGCTACTAAAAAACCAATGAGTCAATGAAGAAATTAAAGAGGAAATCACAAAATACCTTGATATAAGTGAAAATGGAAACACAACTCTCAAAAATCCATGAGATGCAACAAAAGCAGTCCTACAAGGGAAGTTTATAGCAATACAGGCTTACCTCAACAAACAAGGAAAATCTCCAATAAACAACCTAACCTACCATCTAAAGGAATTAGAAAGAGAAGAACACACAAAACCCAAAGTCAGCAGAATGAAGGAAATGATAAAGATCAGAGAGGAAATGAATAAAATAGAGGCCAAACAAAATAATAGAAAAGATCAATTAAACCAAGAGATATTTTTGAAATGATAAACAAAATTGATAAACCTTTAGTCAGACTCATAAGAAAAAAAAGAGGACCCAAATTAACAGGATAAGAAATAAAAGAGGAGAAACAACAATTGATATCATAGAGATACAAAAAAAACCCAATAAGAATGCTACGAACAGTTATATGCCAACAAATTGGACAACCTAGAGAAATGGACAAATTTCTAGAAACACAACCTTCAAAGACTGAATCAGGAAGAAACAGACAATGTGAATAGACTTATTAGTAGTAGTACAATTGAATTTATTAAAAAAAACAAAAAAACAGGGCTTCCCTGGTGGCGCAGTGGTTGAGAATCTGCCTGCCAATGCAGGGGACACGGGTTCGAGCCCTGGTCTGGGAAGATCCCACATGCCGCAGAGCGGCTGGGCCCGTGAGCCACAACTACTGAGCCTGCGCGTCTGGAGCCTGTGCTCCGCAACGAGAGAGGCCGCGACGGTGAGAGGCCCGCGCACCGCAATGAAGAGTGGCCCCCGCTCGCCGCAACTAGAGAAAGCCCTCGCACAGAAACGAAGACCCAACACAACCATAAATAAATAAATAAATTAAAAACAAAAAAACAAAAAAACAAAAAAAAACTCCCAGCACAGAAAAGTCCAGGACTGGATGGCTTCACAGGGGGAATTCTACCAAACATATAAAGAAGAACTAATACCTATCCTTTTCAAACTATTCCAAAAATTGAAGAGGAGGGAATACTTGCAAATTCATTCTATGAGGTCAGCATTACCCTGACACCAAAACCAGACAAAGACAGTACAAAAGAAGAAAATTACAAGCCAATATCTCTGATGAATATAGATGCAAAAATTCTCAGCAAAACGATGATACATCATGATCAAGTACGATTTATTCCAGGGATGCAAGGATGGTTCAATACTTGAAAAATCGATGTGATACGCCTCATTAACAAAAGGAAGGATAAAAATCACATGATCATCTCAGTAGATGTAGAAAAGGCATTTAACAAAATTCAACATATATTCATGATAAAAACTCTCATCAAAGTTGGTACACAGAAAACATATCTCAACACAATAAAAGCCATTTATGACAAACACACAACTAAAATCATACTTAATGGTGAAAAGCTGAAAGCCTTTCCTCTAAATTCAGGAATAAGACAAGGATGCCCATTCTCACCACTTCCATTTTACATAATATTGTAAGTCCTAGACACCGCAATTAGACGAGGAAAATAAATAAAAGACATCCAAATTGGAAGGGAAGAAGTAAAACTGTCACTAGTTGCAGATGATAGGATACTATATATAGAAAACTCAAAAGTCTCCATCAAAACACAATTAGAACTAATAAATGAATTCAGTAAATTTGCAGGATACAAGATTGGTATACAGAAATCTGTTGCTTTTCTATACACTAATAATGAACTATCAGAAAGACAAAATTTAAAAAATCCCATTTGAAATTGTATCAAACAGAAAAAAGTACTGAGGAATAAATTTAACCAAGGAGGTGAAAGACATATACTCTGAAAACTATAAAATGTTGATGAAGGAAATTGAAGAGGATAAAAATAAATGGAATGATATTCTCTGTTCCTGCACTGGAAGAATTAATACAGTTGAAATATCCATTCTAGCCAAAGCAATACGGATTTAACACAATTTTTCACAGAACTAGAACAAATACTCCTAAAATTTATATGTGACCACAAAAGCCTCTCAATTGCCAAAGCAATCTTGTGGGGAAAAAAAAAAAATAAGAGCAAAGCTGGAGGTATCATACTCTCTATACTAAAAAGCCACAGTAATCAAAAGAGCATGGTACTGGCACAAAAACAGACACATAGATCAACTGAACAGACTAGACAGCCCAGAAATAAACCCATGTACTTATGATCAATTAATCTATGACAAAGGAGGCAACAATATACAATGGGGAAAAGACAGCCTCTTTAAGAAGTGGTGCTGGGCAATCCCAATACTGGGCATATACCCTGAGAAAACCATAGGTCAAAAAGAGTCATGTACCAAAATGTTCATTGCAGCTCTATTTACAATAGCCAGGACATGGAAGCAACCTAAATGTCCATCGACAGATGAATGGATAAAGAAGATGTGGCACATATATACAATGGAATATTACTCAGCCATAAAAAGAAATGAAATGGAGGTATCTGTAATGAGGTGGATGGATTTAGAGTCTGTCATACAGAGTGAAGTAAGTCAGAAAGAGAAAAACAAATACAGTATGCTAACACATATATACGGAATCTAAGGGAAAAAAAAAAAAAAAAGGGCCATGAAGAACCTAGTGGCAAGACGGGAATAAAGACACAGACCTACTAGAGAATGGACTTGAGGATATGGGGAGGGGGTGGGGTGAGATGTGACAGGGTAAGAGAGTGTCATGGACATATATACACTACCAAATGTAAAATAGATAACCAGTGGGAAGCAGCCGCATAGCACAGGGAGATCAGCTCGGTGCTTTGTGACCACCAAGAGGGGTGGGATGGTGAGGGTGGGAGGGAGGGAGATGCAAGAGGGAAGAGAAATGGGAACATATTGTATACGTATAACTGATTCACTTTGTTATAAAGCAGAAGCTAACACACCATTGTAAGGCAATTATACTTCAATAAAGATGTTTAAAAAATAAATAAATAAATAAATTAAAAAAAAAAAAAAAGAAGTGGTGCTGGGAAAACTGGACAGCTACATGTCAAATAATGAAATTAAAACATTTCCTCACACCATATGCAAAAACAAACTCAAAATGGATTAAAGACCTCAATGTCTTTAATAACCGTAGAACTCCCAGAAGAAAATATAAGCAAAATATTCTTTGACATAAATCATAGCAATATATTTTTTTGGCTGTCTCCTCAGGCAAAGGAAACAAAAGCAAAAAAGAAAAAAAAAATGAAACGGGACCTATTGCACAGCAAAGGAAACCACTGACAAAACAAAAAGATAACCTTGTAAGTGGGAGAACAGGATAGAAAGCCCAGAAATAAACTCACACACTTGTGGTCAATTAATCTATGACAAAAGAGGTAAGGATATACAAAGGAGAAAAGACAGCCTCTTCAATAAGTGGTGCTGGGAAAACTGGACAGCTACACGTAAAAGAATGAAATTAGAACATTCTCTAACACCATACACAAAAATAAACTCAAAATGGATCAAAGACCTAAATGTAAGGCCGGACACTATAAAACTCTTAGAGGAAAACATAGGAAGAACACTGTCTGACACAAATCACAGCAAGATCTTTTTGGTTCCACCTCTTACAGTAATGAAAATAAAAACAAAAATAAACAAGTGGGACCTAATTAAACTTAAAAGCTTCTGCACAGCAAAGGAAACCATAAACAAAATGAAAAGACAACCCACAGAATGGGAGAAAATATTTGCAAACAAAGCAACCAACAAAGGATTAATCTCCCAAATATACAAACAGCTCATGCAGCTCTATGTCAAAAAAAACAAAAAAACAATCAAAAACTGGGCAGAAGATCTAAATAGACATTTCTCCAAAGAAGGCATACAGATGGCCAAAAAGCACATGAAAAGATGTTCAACATCGCTAATTATCAGAGAAATGCAAATCAAAATTGCAATGAGGTTATCACTCCACACACATCAGAATGGCCATCATCAAAAAGTCCACAAACAGTAAATGCTGGAGAGGGTGTGGAGAAAAGGGGATCCTCTTGCACTGTTGGTGGGAATGTAAATTGGTACAACCACTGTGGAGAACAGTATGGAGGTTCCTTAAACAACTAAAAATAAAACTACCACATGATCTAGCATTCCCGCTCCTGGGCATATATCTGGAGAAAACCATAATCTGAAAAGATACCTGCACCCCCAGTGTTCATTGCAGCACTACTTACAATAGCCAAGACATAGAAGCAACCTAAGTGTCCATCGACAGAGGAATAGATAAAGAAGATGTGATACATATATACAATGGAATATTACTCAGCTCTAAAAAGAGAATGAAATAATGCCATTGGGAACAACATGGATGGACCTAGAGATGATCACAATGAGTGAAGTAAGTCAGACACTCATATATCACTCATATGTGGAATCTAATTTTAAAAAATGATACAAATGAACTTATGTACAAAACAGAAACAGTCTTACAGATACCAAAAACAAACTTACGGTTACCAAAGGGGAAACATGGTGGGTGGGAAAAATCAGGACCTTGGGATGAACATACACAGACTACTATAAATAAGATAAATAACCAACAAGGACATATTATAGTACAGGGAACTCAATATTCTGTGATAACCTATAAGAGAAAAGAATCTAAAAAAGAATGAATATATGTATATGTATAACTGAATCACTTTGCTGTACACCTGAAATTAACACAACATTGTAAATCAACTGTACTGCAATAAAATTTAAAAACAAACAAAAAATCAAATCAGACCTAATTCAACTTAAAAGTTTTTGCACATCAAAGGAAACCATTGACAAAACAAAAAGATAACCTAGTGAATGGGAGAAAATATCTGCAAATGTTATGACCCATAAGGAGTAATATGCAAAATACATAAACAGCTCATACAATTCAATTAAAAAAAAACAATTTAACAATGGCAGAAGACCTTAATAGACATATTTCCAAAGAAGATATACAGATGGCCAACAGGCACATGGAAAAAATATTCACCATCACTAATCATCAGAGAAATGCAAATCAAAACCACCATGAGATATCACCTCACACCTGTTCAAATGGTTACAATCAAAAAGTCTATAAATGATTAATGTTGGCAAGGATGTGAAAAAAGGCAACCCTAGCACACTGTTGGTGGGAATGTAAATTGGTACAGCAACTATAGAACATTGTATAGAGGTTCCTCAAAAAACTAAAAATAGAACTACCATAGGATCCAGCAATTCCTTTCCTGGGTATATATCCGAAGAAAGTGAAAACACTAATTTGAAAAGACAGATGCACCCCAAAGTTCATAGCAGCATTATTTTTAGTAGCCAAGATATGGAAGCAACCTATGTGTCCATCAACAGATGAATGGATAAAGAAATGTGATATGTATGTACAAGGGAATATTACCTCAGTCATACAAAAATAAAATGAAATTCTGCCATTTGCAACAACATGGATGGAGCTAGAGGGTATTATGCTTAGTGAAATAGGTCAGACAAATGCTCTATGTTATCACTTTTATGTGGAATCTAAAAAATAAAACAAATGAGTATAACAAAACCAAAATAGACTCACAGATATAGACAACAAACTAGTAGTTACCAGTAAGGAGAGGGAAGGGGGGGGTGTGTAACATAGGGACAGGGGATTAAGAGATCCAAACTACTATGTATAAAATAAATAAGCAACAAGGATGTATTTTGCAGTACAGGAGAATACAGCCATTATTTTATAATAACTTTAAATGGCATATAATGTGTAAAATATTGAATCACTACTGTATAACTAAAACTAATACAATATTTTAAATCAACTATACCAGTAAAATATTATAACAAGACACATATAGTGTAACAACTCACATTTTTCCCTATGGATTCTCTACTACTAAATATTTCTAAGAACAAGAATTCCACACATACAGGGAAGTATTTGTTATTATTAACTGATAAATAAAAATGAACAAAAGCGGGAAAAAAAAGAAAGGGAAACAAAACCTTAGGGCTTGCACAGCCAACTCCTGCCATCAAGAACACCCTAGACAGGAAGGTATTGATAATGGTGCTGGTTAAGTTCTGAGAGCAGAGCAGAGCAGAGCAAAGCAAAGCATTTTTATGAGTAGACTGAAGGATTCTAGAAGTCTAAGATCTACCCTGGCCCCAGGCACAGGCTGACTCATCCCTGTTCTTCACTCTCGGAGTGAGTGCCATGCTGAGAATGGCAGGGCTATTTTACTGTCAGCTCCTTGCAGAGAGGGTTATTCTCTCCTTACCTGAAGGAAAAGCATGAAGCCTTTAGTTTCCCTACTATGGCCACCTTCCTCAGTTTCTGGGCAAAGGCTTATATGAGGCCAGATCAAATGGCCGGTATTCCAGACAATTTCAAGGCAAAACAATCTTCTACACTTTACCCACCTTCCTTGTCACAGCTCTTTGGCCCTGACTTTAATATGAATGGTGGGTGACTGCTTATGGTATCTATTTCTCTACCCATCTCTGTAATTCCCAGAAAAACTCAAGACCTGGTTTTGCTCAGGTCTTCAGTATTATATTTACTTTCAGGATGAATGCTTTTCTTTTTAGTTCACCTTTCTTTTTAATTAAACAAAAATAACAACAAAACAGAAAAACAAAAACAAACCCTCTGAATGAAGCACAGAAATGAAATCTGGCCTTTATAGCTTTTCTCTTTCTCCCACTGGATTTCCCAGCTACTAATGATAGTAGTAGTAGTAGGTAAAGGTGTAGGTAGAGGAGTAATTGCAAATCCTGTCTCTTTACTTGAAACTGGCACCTCAATTCTTTTCACCCAGGAAAATGGGCAGCTAAGTTTCCAACATGTCACTCTGAAGCTTTTTTTTGCCTACATTATAAGAACACACATAGCCACAGAGGCTGAGGGTCTGACATCATCATTCATCAGGACCCATCATTTTACTTCTGTGTTATCTCCCATGTGATCTTACCTCTCTTGCCTCTTTCAGGTTCTCACCTTTACTTTCCTGAACCTTTACTTCAGCCTAAGTGGTATCTCTCCATTTAGCCTTGATCTCCCCAGTCTGTCCATCATGCTGTCAATCAGACCATGATTAGGCCACACCAATCCTAAATGAAAAAACCTCTCATGATCCTCAGCTGCTCACAGGATGCAGTCTAAATTCCAAAGCTGGACTCCATGCCCAGCCTTTATCTCCAGGCTCATCAGCAGTTATAACCTTCCCATACTCTACTTGCTCCTGATATTCTAATCTCATCATTCACTTCATGTCTCCTTTAATATATATTGTTATGCTCCTGCTTCTTTGTTCTTGTTTTCCCTCTGTTTGGAGTTCACCTTCCCCACACCTCTACTTGGATAAATGTCTCATCCTTTAATGTTTCATTCAAAGTTCACCTACTCTCTGAAGTCATTCCCTATTCCTTTCTGCATCCTCCCAGAATAGAGCATACTTCCCCTTTGTATGTTCCCTCAACAAATAAATTGTTCATGACTCTACCATGGCATGGCAGGTGGTTAATTGTGTATCCATTTCCCCATTCATCTCCATGATCTCCAATATAAATGTAACCACTCATACTAAAATGCTGCATTTCCTAGAAACTAATAAAGCTGAGACCACTCTGCCTTTCCATGTAGTACAGATAGAAAATAAAATGTCTCCATAAGGCCCTGGACAAATTTATGAAAGGAAAAGCCACAGATGGGTATCTATGAAAAGAAATTGGGCTGGAACTAAGATTTAGGGATCAAGCCCAGTGAGAGAACCATTTTTCACTCTGGGTTTCTGTGATCTGGATAATGCTGGAGGAACGTGGGTTCCAAACAATTCAGCAATTATTCTGTGCCTAATCAACTAAGTGGTCTAAAGGTGCACAAAATCATTGCCACTGTCAGGGAAGCACATGGCATCTAAACAAAGCCCAAATCCATGCTAGCCTAGCTTTATCATTGAACTCCATTCAGCTGTGGACATGTTTCAAGGCTTCTTTTTTCCATTGGCATGAAACATTAGCTAACCTGATGTACTGATTCTCAAGGGGGAAAGAACTTTGACTTTTCTTCTTTCAACGGTATGCCTTGACCCTTTGTTGGCTTGTGTGATTCTGCTTGTGTGATTCTTTTTTATTTGAATTTGAAACATCAAGGGTATGACTGAAAAGCTAGCACTTTATATCTTGACCTTGATTTTATTTCTTAGCCTCTAAGATGATGCCATTATAATAGTTCACTTTGATGCTTAAGTACTGGAAATATTTCTTATCAAATCAGAATAGAATACTTATAACTGAAAATAATGGAAACAAACAAAGAGAATCACAAATAAGTTCATTTTTTGAGGATGATCTACAGAATTTGATTCAGGGTTTCAGTTCAGCTCCTAAAGCCAGATCTCCTCCCCATCCACAACCTCTTGGAAGCTATGCTACTAACGAGTAATTATTTTTTAAAAAAGACTTATGTAGAGAACTCTGCCTAGTACTTTATTCATAAAGGAGTGCAGTGGTGGTGGAGGTGCATTATATTAACAAAATAAGAGGACAGGAATTGTTCCTTTCCTGTGGCAATGTCACAGTCTAATTCCCAGAAGTCTTTGGAGCTACTTTAGGTGTCAAAGCAGAATAAGTCAACTTAGCCTGCTTGGATTATTATTAGCCCCACCAATTAATGAAGCTTTGGAAAATTTTTAATGATTGGTAAGTGCCCTGCTTTATCATGGGCTTAAATAAAACAACAACTGAAAAATAAATTTTGGTTTCATACTGGTCAAGACTCAACTAAAGTCCCTTGCCTGTTCCAGGTACTGGGGACCCAGAAAGCCTAAGAAGGATTTGGGGTCAGGTTGTGAGCCTCCTCAAAGGTGTAGAAAAACAATATTTTCTAGAAAAGAACTAGCAAAGGAATTCATCTTCATTTTGCTGGCTGAATGGAGACCTAATTGCCAACCTCTTCCATAAGCCTTTCTCAACTATCCTAACCCACAGCAAGCTTTTCCGTCTCTCAAAAACTTTTGTTCTGGGAATTCCCTGGCAGTCCAGTGGTTAGGACTCTGCGCTCTCACTGCGGAGGGCCCAGGTACCATTCCTGGTCAAGGAACTAATCCCGCAAGCTGCGTGGCGTGGTCAAAACCCCCAAAACTTTAGCTCTGAGTCAGTGCCACATGCTTAAATACTGTACTTAATAACTTGAAAACTTCTTGAGGGGATATCCTACACAGTCATTAACATAGTACTGAGTTGAGCGTTGAGCTCAGCCAAGTTGGATCGACTGATTACTTAACTGCTTTTTATAAATGTCAACAGATGTCATCTGTAGAGGGTTACAGGACATGTAGCAAGATGAGAAAACTATAAAGTTTGGGGCAAGCAAGTAGAATTCAAATCCCAGCTTACACATTTATATCTTGTGATATTAAGCGCACATTACTTCCCCTAAAACTTAGAAACTCAGTTTCTTCATCTTTCAGAGTTGTGCTATATTAAGTGGGATGCTGTCGTTAAATTACAGGATGCTTGGCATAGAGGAGGTACTTAACAACTGGGGGCAATGGACCTAAGTTTAAATGTGGGGAACTATATTTATGTATAAGGGGGAAAATGGGTGTTATGGGCTAATGATTTAAACACGTGGTAAAACAGCTGTCCTAAATAGCTGCCCCCAGGTCTGTTGCAGGTGTGACAGACTTGAAGGCAGGTGAATGAATTGGGGGACTTTTCAAGGTTCATTTCTACTGTGTTTCCAGGGAACACTCAGAGTTTATCAGGAGACCAGCTCTCTACAAGGCTACTAAGCAAGTAATTTCTCAGAGTTCCCATGCCCGTAAGCCAAAGATTAAACAGTCCCATCCCCATGGGACATAAAAATACAAGGTAAGAGCTACAGGAAAGCAATATCAAAGGAAATTGAATAGGCAAGATCAACAAAAGAAGAAATAAAGCACAAGGAAATCAAACACTGTAATAGGCCCATTTTGCAAAGCATAAAGCAAAACTAGTCGATGACAGAATTTTGTTTTCAGAAGCATTAAACTCACTTCCAAACAACTTAATGTAAGGAATAGCCCAGCACTGAGAACGACAAAGAAGACATCATTTGGCCAGACGGTCTTGTACTATCATTATTGTGTGTTCAGAATGTATCAGAAGCCCACCTGTCTCTGACCACTGCAAGCAAGTGTCTGAGCCTTGCTTTTCTGGATGATGTCACCAGAAGAGTGAGCAAGTTCGTGCAGGTGATCATTTCAGAGAAAGAGAAGTTTTAATCAGCAGGACTGTAGAAGTGAGGGTTGAGGGCTCATTAAAGCTCTCACCCAGCTGACCTGAAAGGCACTGCCAGCCCTCAGCGGGAGGACTGGCATCGGCTTTTCTGCCCTGCTCCCCCCGTGCTCAGCAGTCTCTTTGCAACCCTATACCTCACTTTTCATTCCAAGCAGGTCTGCCTGCCACTCAGCAGCATCATTAGCTGTAGCTGGAATTAGAACAGGCTAAGTCTTTTCAGGAAATCACGGGAGACCCATGACTCAACCACCTGGGGGAAAGACATGGGGAGGGAGAGCAGAGGGGGAGGGAGAGAAAGAACAGTGACCATCTCCGCTGCACCACATTAGCCTCACCTTGCAGGAACAGACAGTACACCTGTCTTCTTTCAGCGTCCACACCTGCCCATTGTGCTTCAGTCCTCCTTCATGGGGGCAGTCACCAGAGCAGGAGGGCCCAGAGGGACAGAGGCAGTCGAAGCCCCCTGCCAGGTTGATGCAGGCAGAATCATTCCAACAGGTATGAGTTCTTAAGGCACATTCATCAATGTCTGCAATAAAGAAAGCATGGAGCTTTAGACTCCAGTCAAGATGATCATTAGAAAATAATCATCACTTATAATAGCATTAGTGAACATTATTGAGTGTTTGCCTTGTGCCAAGTACTGTGCCAAGCTGTTCACATGAATTATCTCATCTACTCTGCAAGGCAGCTAATGCAGCTGAGGCTCATATAAGTTAAATAACATGTTCACTGTCAGATAGCTAATAAGTGGTCAGTCTGGGACTCAAACCCACAGCTGTCAGACTCTAATTACTAAATTATCCAGGAGCAACTCTGAACTGCTTTTAGGGTATTCTCAAGAACTATACCATCCAGAGGCCATAAATACTGCTAATTCGTTAACAGTATGGATACACCCATGGAGATCTGGGTCTTACAGAAAAGGTGTGAATAGATTAGTCACTGAGTAGGAATGCGTGGGCAATTAAGGCAAAACGAGTGAGCAATTAGGGCAACCCTGAGCCAATTAGGCTGCCCCCAGATCCTGGGGCCAAGGTTGAAAGAAAAGGAAATAATTCTTGGAGGATGCCTTGCCTAATCAAAAACTCACCACCCTAAGGGCTAGCAACAATTTTGCTCACACAAGAAAACATCTCAGAGCTACAGTTAGGATATGGCATGAATGCTGATGAAAGACAACATATATTTTGCTGTTTTTCATTGACGGCCAAGTATGGAAGGAAAACATAAATCCAGTAGCCCTCCCTGACATTCAGGGCTCTGGTGACCTTAACATCTCAAACACATAGCTGTCCAGCCCTGGTTTGAGTCCTTTCCCTGAAGACAGTCTATTACTGCACAAGACAGCCTATTCCATCTTTGAATAACTCTTCTAGAAATGTCTTACTTTTGAATTATAGTTTTCTCAGGGTATATGCCCAGTAGTGGGATTGCTGGGTTGTACGGTAGTTCTGTTTTTAGTTTTTTAAGGAACCTCCACACTGTTCTCCATAGTGGCTGTATCAATTTACATAATTCAAATAGAGTCATGTACCACAATGTTCACTGCAGCTCTACTTACAATAGCCAGGACATGGAAGCAACCTAAGTGTCCATCAACAGATGAATGGATAAAGAAGATGTGGCACATATATACAATGGAATATTACTCAGCCATAAAAAGAAGTGAAATTGAGTTATTTGTGGTGAGGTGGATGGACCTAGAGTCTGTCATACAGAGTGAAGTAAGTCAGAAAAAGAAAAACAAATGCCGTATGCTAACACATATATATGGAATCTAAAACAAAAAAGAAAAAAAGAAAAAAAAGGTTCTGAAGGACCTAGGGGCAGGACAGGAATAAAGACGCAGACGTAGAGAATGGACTTGAGGATATGGGGCGGGGGAAGGGTAAGCTGGGACGAAGTGAGAGAGTGGCATGGACATATATACACTACCAGATGTTAAATAGATAGCTAGTGGGAAGCAGCTGCATAGCACAGGGAGATCAGCTCAGTGCTTTGTGACCACCTAGAGGGGTGGGATAGGGAGGGTGGGAGGGAGACGCAGATGGAGGAGATATGGGGATATATGTATATGTATAGCTGATTCACTTTGTTATAAAGCAGAAACTAACACACCATTGTAAAGCAATTATACTCCAATAAAGATGTTAAAAAAAAAAAAAAGAAATGTCTTCCTTACATTGAAATAAAATATATTATCTAGTAACTTCTACTTAGGCACTAGTTCTGAGGTCACTCAAGGACAGTCTACCTGATTTTTCTTGTGACAATTTTTAAGGTATTTGAAAACATTAGCAATTTGTCTATCATGTCATTTGTCTTCTCCACTGATTAATCTACTGCCAAGTCCTTCAAATATCTTTCAGGTGACAATGTTCAACACATTTTTACAAAAAGTCTGCCATGCACCAGGGTTCTTTGCACACTGGTGCTACAGATGTTGGCAACGACTTATAAGACGTTGTCCTCATGAAGGTGATAAAGGAGGAACACAGCAGTATATATATAACTGTTGGTAGGCTACTGAATGGTAGGCTTGACTCCTATGGTAGGTGAGAATAGGAACAGTATAAATTAACTTACTCTTCATCCTAAAATTCATGTTAAATATGTATTGTAGGCATTTGTTTAAGAATTATGGAACTAAATTACAGAAAAAATAGTTTAAGTGCCATTTCCCCCTAAAGTGCTCAAAGGCATAATATCAATTTTACTGCTAATATATATATATATATATATTTATAATATACTATATACATAGTTTCAAAGTTTTCCAGAGTTCTTTTTCACAAGTCATGTCATATAATTGCAGGACAGGAATAGTTATTTTCAGTTTACAAAAGAAGAAACTAAGTTACAGAGATGGCTAAGTGGTCACACAGCTAGTATCTGTTAGAGCAAAGACTGTGTTCTGGGCCTTCTGAAAGGTGCACTGGAGTTCTTTCCACTATACTGTGCCAACTCAAGGTCTAAAGTCTTCTTTCAGCATACTAGAATATTCTGTGGTTTTATATACTTTCAACTAATTTGCCCTCTAGATATTGCAACTCATTTTCAAAGATAAAATATTACATGGATCCTCTTCAGCATTTTTAGCTGAAATTCTGAGAATGATACGATATGATTACTCAGTCAAAGTTTGCTAGAATTTAAAACTATTGTGACTTAAAAATAATGGAAACAAATGACCTATCTTCCCTTACTGACTGCATGCACTATATTGGTATAAAACTTGGCTTCACAGCCGTGGTACAAAGTAGAAGATGTTAAGGAATTCCAACAATATTTCTAAGACCTAGTTCATTATAAGATTTATTTATTTTGTCTTTGTTCTACCAATTGTAGCCTCAGTCAAGATATTTAGTTAATGAATAATTATTCCTCCTTTGAAAACTGTGGAAATGATCCCAAATTATGCTATCTAGATTCCAAGTCAACTACAATCAGACCTCAATTACTTCCTCATTATTCCTGGTCAACACATATGACCATATGGTGCTCCCGCCTAGAAGCCTCTCTCATCTTCCCGGCCTTCTTCCTCTACTTCAATTCTTCCCAACAAAAAGTAGCATCGAATGCGGGAGTCAGGAGGTCACTCATGTTCGAAACCAAACTTCCACTTAATTGAGTGCTTACTATGTACCAGTCATTTTGCACATCACACTGTATGTCCTTGGTCACATTATTAAGTCTCTCTGACCCTCAATTATCAACTGTATAAAACCATACCCACCTAATCTATTGTCTTTTGAAAATAAAACCAGATAACATAATAAGTACTCAAAAATATTTGTTTCTTGATTTAATGAATGTGAATGATTAAGACCAAGTTCAAGCCCTACCTCTTCAGTTAAGCATCTCCCAATATGATGCCAGTTTATAGTAATTATTCACCTTCTCTGAACACTCATTGCAATGACAGTTGGCGGTACCTGGCTTACTGTTTAGGTATATGCTCTCTTGGAACAATACTAAACTGGTATGTTTGCATTATTCTCACTCCTCAGTTTTTGCTGAAAGTAACAAAACATTGTCTTATACTTCTCTCATCACATTTATAATCCAGTTTGTAT
The DNA here is from genome assembly GCF_028023285.1 of Balaenoptera ricei. Lineage (NCBI taxonomy): Eukaryota > Metazoa > Chordata > Mammalia > Artiodactyla > Balaenopteridae > Balaenoptera > Balaenoptera ricei. Next base: position 78,098,386 of record NC_082646.1, on the reverse strand, counting down.
CTCTAGGAGATACAGATAGAGAGTAACTTGATGATAGCTAGCTAGGGGGCTCATCACATATATATAATCATAAAAATAACATTCAGATTTCTTTGAACTCAGTTCAAATTTTCATCCTTATCACCAGGACTATTGCATTAGTCTCCTATCTGGTCTCAACTGACTCCAGACACTTCTCACTCTAATTCAGTGATTTTTTGGATTGTGGGCACAATGGAAATATTTGGAGATTGTGGGCAAAATATAAATATTTGGCGAGCCTTTTAAAAGTACTGGAGCCCAGGCTCACCACCACTAGAACTGGATTTAATTGACATAAATTAGGATCCAGACATCTGGGCTCTGTTCAGCCAGAGGAGAATCATTGCTCTAAATACCCTCTACAGGGTAGTGGTGTTCTAAAAAGCAAACCTGTCCATGTCATTCTTCTGCCTGCCACTTCTCTGTGGTTCTCTGATGCTTATAATAGAAAGTTCAATCTCCTGGCATCCATATAAGCCCCGATTTAGTACTTCAGTTGTTAACCTTCTGTCTTTTCCCCTTTCTCTTCAAAAGCAATGGGTGACCCACAAACAGACCATGGTGTTTCCTCTGCCTGTGCCTTGGAACATGCCTTTTCTAATTATGGGAGTACTCCCCCCACCCATCTCTGTTTCTTAGCCCCTATGGAATGGGTGGGGTATAAATTAATTGATAAGGTAAGCATTTCCCTTCCTGTGTTATCTTCACTCCCATGCATTCTTCAAGATCAAGACCAAGCATCACCATCCCTCATTCTGCAAGACAGTCACTATTGACTTTTTGCTTTCTCTGTACCTTGCACACACACAATGCTATCCTTGCATTCATCTCTTGGGAGCTCCATGTTTAATTTATCCATGGCTCATAGATAGATGGTGAGCTCATTGAGGGCAGGGACTAAATCTTTTTCCTTTTTCTCTTCTCAGTACCAAGTACAACAGAATATACTGTGGATGTGCAATGTATTTATTTAACTTACTTAAATCCAGGAATTTTACAGACCAATACTACTATAAAGCCGTCAAAATCTGGTCTTTGGGGTGTTCAGTAAGCATAAGGCACAACCACAACCCTTCCCTTCAGGGAACACCTTTTATTGTTGACTTTTCATCAGGAAAAGCTCTTGGGTCTAGTTCAAAGTACAATAAATTCAGTGTGGTTTCAGTAGTAACCACACTGAAATAGGAAGGCCACCTTTCCTCCTCCCTACACATCCCAGTTTCCTGTCAAATGCTTAAGGGGACAAGGGCAGAGAAAGACTCATCAACAAATCACCCCAGGAATTGTCTGGAAGATTAATTTCAACAGATCCACAACCAGTGGCTACAAAAGGATCTTTAATTTATGGTCTCCTCTAAAATAACCTCTAAATTGTCAATTAATGCCCAGCTATAATATGCTATTTTAACATTTGTTTATTTTGCATTTACAAAGTTACAAACATATTGGCAGTGTTTTCCTCTCATAAATTAAGAAACCTGAGCAAAAAGATGAACACACTTAGGGTGCACAATAAAAACAGGGTTCAAAACCTGGATTTGCTTTTGCTGCTGCAGAATGAAAAGATTTCACAGTTGAATACAGGACCATATTGCCTACAGAATTCCATGTAATTGCTTTACTTATGACGCAGAAATCTAATTCTGCTTCCATGCAATTTAACAGATTTATGGAAAGCCAGATGTTAGCAATTATGGAAACTGACATTATTCATATTCTTGGTAATACAGACCTGTTTGCTCTGCACAAAGCCAGCTTAATCTATTATACATATCCCAAGGCATCCAAAGGGAAGAGGCACCCTATTTACATATTGCAACTGTTGTTCTCTGCTGAGCAAACACAAAGACATTCACCCATGATACTTACCCAAATCATCAGACAGGCCTCCAATGACAAAGAGGCAATGAAACAAAAATCAGCCAAATATTCCATACTCAAATCTATAACCATTAAAGTGTACTTGTTTTTTCTTATTGTAAGTAATGGCTCTCTGTGATTTCCTTGTGTTTCTCCTTGTAAATTCATTATTTAAATGCCCCATGCTAGGATGAGAACATTTTCAATAAAATCCCACAGGTAGGCTTAAATTGGAACTAATTTTCTTGCACTGACATTTTCACAATTTCTGAAAACTATTATTATTGTACTCAATTTTGCCTAAAAAATATCTAGTTGTGCCTAGACGATCTGCTTTGTTCTTTAATTTTAAGTTCTTAGGTTACTTGCACACGTAAAAAAAAATACAATTCAGAGATGTTTATATCAACAGCAATCAAACCAATCCCAACCTAGCCCCAAACAATTTTCCTAACCTTCAAGAAAAAAAGACTCTGCAGAACTTTTAATAGCATAACAACTGTAATGGTACCTGCCTCAGGAGCTGAAACTTCTACAAGTTGATTTCAGAGATCAAGGGAAACAATTTTTTCCAATGGTTTGGTAGCAGTTAGGTCAAAGGAATGACCTTTTCCATTACCCCATCTTCTTCCTTGAATAACTTCTGCAACACATCTAGACTTACTTTCAAACATCTAGACTTACTTTCAAACTCCAGACAGGTGATATGTCAGAAAACAAAATTTAACCTGGGGTCTGAATATCCAGCTGTGTGTGTTCTGACTTGGAAATCATTACCAGACATTAGCAGCTTGGATATGAGAACAGAGCTTGGGGGTTTATTAATGATAGACAAGATAGAGCACAGATGCCGCTCCCACAGCTAAAGCAGCACTGCTTCTCTTACAGTTGCAGAGAGAAAACTGCAGGGGAAAATATACATACTGCACATCAGCAAAATAAGTGAAAGAAGCAAGCAGAGAAAATCTGAGGTCTGAGATGGCTTGCAAAATACAAGGCTAATGAGATTTTAAGCATAGGAAGTTTCAGGCCCAGAACAAGAGAGGTGACAGCCATGCTCTATGTGTGCCAGTCACATCACACTTTGGTATCACATTCCCTTTAGAGCACAGACTATTAAGAGTGGGGCTAAAAAAAAAAAAAAAAAAAAAAAAGAGTGGGGCTGACATACTTAGGACACATCAGAAGAGGTCCACCAGCATAGTGAAGGGCTCAAACTCATCTCAACTGAATGAAACATGAGGTGTTCAGCCTGAAAGGTAAAGACTGAAAGAAGAGATCAGTGAGCTATAGTTTTGTCTATTTGAGATGCTATCATGTGTCTCTTAGGAAGAAGTTCCAACGTCCCTCCAGCGTTAACGCTTCAGTCTTTATAGTTCCAGCTTCCAGCCTTTCTTGAGTTAGGAAGAAACCTGTCCTTGTGGTGTTTCTTTATTGCTCAGTGTGTAATTGTGTTTTTCTCCAATGAGTCTTCTCCTTTTCCTTTAACTGAGCAGACTCTGAGCAAAAGAAAGGAACACTTTGTCTCAGCTCACTCTTTCCTTATCTCTTCCTTAAATCCAGGTCTTATGTCCTAGGGCCTACAACCCGCAGCTCCCTCCATTTATGCGTCTTTGTCCTCTCCTAAATATTTGCAAGCTTCCACGTGACTCTCTTTTCAAAGCCTAAATCCTAAAGGTTCTCATGATCATCAGTTTGCAAAAGCATTACCCTTCATGTAAATGTTGTTATTTTATTTCAGTCTAAGAGCTCTCTACTTGATCCTTGTGGGATATGACGTTGTCTTATTTATCCTATTACCTTTTCATTCATCCAGTCACTAATAATCAATCATCAATCACTTAACTAATTACACACATTTATTGAGCATCTACTCTGTCTTAAACATAGTGCTAAAGACTGGGGATAAAATGGGCAAAGGATACAGCCCTTTAAGTAAGGACCTTATAGTCTTCTCCCATTTTTAAAGTTATTAACATTTTCCAAGGTTCCATCTCTGGTCATTGGTTCTCTTTCTCCTCAATGGAAGCAGTATAAGATACCAACTTAAAGCTTAAGCTTTGGAATTCAGCAGCTGTGGGTACAAGTTAACATGGCCTGTTGTCCCAATTTGCCTGGGACTGAGGGGGTCCCTGAGATAGGTGACTTTCAGTGATAAAACTGGGGAAGTTCTAGGCAAATGGAGCAAATAAGCCAACTGCATTCCAGTCCTACCCCTGCAACTTATTTACCCAACATCTGGAAAATTTACCTAACATCTCTAAGCCTTAGTCCTATCATTTGAAATTGTGGATAAAAAAATATGCCCTGGGATAATCTGGTAATTTGAGTAAGCACATAATACAATGCTTATCATATAGTAATTGTTCAAAAATGATTAGCTGTTGTTATTGTTCTTCTTGTTTGTATTATTTTTTTCTCTCCTGGATTTCATCTCAGCTTATGAATTCCATTGCACTATCTCTTCAGAATATACCTGAGCTCTTATTATGCAGCCAGCCCACATCTTCACCTGTTTACTGAGGGATTTCCACTTGAATTCTGAATTCTCACACAAATTCTCATAGATTTGATCAGTACTTTGGCCACCAAATCCAGAAATGCTAACACTCCAAGTTCTCTCTGAGCCCTAATTGGTAAATCTGGTGTATTAAGTGACTGATATCGAAAGAATATAGTTTACTGACACTCTACAAACTTGCCTTGGTCACTGACTATATTTTTTTCTAGGCTGTACAAATTAAGGTGTTTTAGTGCAGATGAAGAAAACAGTTCCTTCTAGGTATGAAAACAAGAGTAGAATACAGGCAGAGTAGCCTCCTAAATTAACAAATTTGGCTTGCTTTTGCCATGAATAAGTCATGCTTCTTTAACTAGTGATTACATCTGTTTAAAATCAGTACAATTCTGAACAGTGCAGAGAATAAATAAAAAATCTATAAATATTGAAATACTATCCAAAGAGAATTTTACTGCACAGAGAAGCTACAGTATTGACGCCAACAAACCTACAGATTTATATGTTTTTACATATCTGCTTATGGGTAGGAGGGTAGGTTGTGTTATAGCTGCATCTGCATCACAGAGAGTACAACAGAGATGTTTTTACAAATTACTAAAATGCCTAACACTGGGCTACGCATTACACCTTCTATTGTTACATTCATTTTATTGCTTAATCTCTTTAACAAAATTTCACCCTCAATTGAAAAGAACAACCCTCTGGCCCTTCAGTTTTTTTTCTTTTTTTTTTTTTTTTTGCATCTTTATTGGAGTATAATTGCTTTATATTGTTGTGTTAGTTGTGGCTGTATAACAAAGTGAATCACCTGTACATATACATATATACCCGTATACCCTCCCTCTTGCATCTCCCTTCCACCCTCCCTATCCCACCCCTCTAGGTGGTCACAAAGCACCAAGCTGATCTCGCTGTGCTATTCGGCTGCTTCCCACTAGCTATCTATTTTACATTTGGTAGTGTGTATATGTCCATGCCACTCTCTCACTTCGTCTCAGCTTACCCTTCCCCCTCACCATGTCCTCAAGTTCATTCTCTACATCTGCGTCTTTATTCCTGTCCTGCCCCTAGGTTCTTGAGAACCATTTTTTTCTTTCTTTTTTTTTTTTAGATTCCATATATATGTATTAGCATACAGTATTTGTTTTTCTCTTTCTGACTTACTTCACTCTGTATGACAGACTCTAGGTCCATCCACCTCATGACAAATAACTCAATTTCGTTTCTTTTTATGGCTGAGTAATATTCCATTGTATATAGGTGCCACATCTTCTTTATCCATTCATCTGTCGACAGACACTTAGGTTGCTTCCATGTCCTGGCTATTGTAAATAGTGCTGCAACGAACACTGTGGTACGTGACTCCTTGGATTATGGTTTTCTCAGGGTATATGCCCCAGTGGGGATTGCTGGGTCATATGGTAGTTCTATTTTTAGTTTTCTAAGGAACCTCCATACTGTTCTCCATAGTGGCTGTATCACTTTACATTCCCAGCAACAGGGCAAGAGGGTCCCCTTTTCTCCACACCCTCTCCAGCATTTCCTGTTTGTAGATCTCTTGATGATGGCCATTCTGACCAGTGTGAGGTGATACCTCATTGTAGTTTTGATTTGCATTTCTCTAATGATTAGTGATGTGGAGGATCCTTTCATGTGTTTGTTGACAATCTGTATATCTTCTATGGAGAAATGTCTATTTAGGTCTTCTGCCCATTTTTTAATTGGGTTGTTTGTTTTTTTGATATTGAGCTGCATGAGCTGCTTGTATATTTTGGAGATTAATCCTTTGTCAGTTGCTTTGTTTGCAAATATTTTCTCCCATTCTGAGGGTTGTCATTTCGTCTTCTTTATGGTTTCCTTTGCTGTGCAAGAGCTTTTAAGTTTCATTAGATCCCATTTGTTTATTTTTGTTTTTATTTCCATTTCTCTAGGAGCTGGGTCAAAAAGGATCTTGCTGTGATTTATGTCATAGAGTATTCTGCCTATGTTTTCCTCTAAGAGTTTGATAGTGTTTGGCCTTACATTTAGGTCTTTAATCCATTTTGAATTTATTTTTGTGTATGGTGTTAGGGAGTATTCTAATTTCATTCTTTTCATATAGCTGTCCAGTTTTCCCAGCACCACTTATTGAAGAGGCTGTCTTTTCTCCATTGTATATTCTTGCCTCCTTTATCAAAGATAAGGTGACCATATGTGCATGGGTTTATCTCTGGGCTTTCTATCCTGTTTCATTGATCTATATTTCTGTTTTTGTGCCAGTACCATATTGTCTTGATTACTGTAGCTTTGTAGTATAGTCTGAAGTCCGGGAGCCTGATTCCCCCAGCTCCATTTTTCTTTCTCAAGATTGCTTTGGCTATTCGGGGTCTTCTGTGTTTCCATACAAGTGGTGAAATGCTTTGTTCTAGTTCTGTGAAAAATGCCAGTGGTAGTTTGATAGGGATTGCATTGAATCTGTAGATTGCTTTGGGTAGTATAGTCATTTTTCACAATGTTGATTCTTCCAATCCAAGAACATGGTATATCTCTCCATCTGTCTGTATCATCTTTAATTTCTTTCATCAGTGTCTTATAGTCTTCTGCATACAGGTCCTTTGTCTTCTTAGGTAGGTTTATTCCTAGGTATTTTATTCTTTTTGTTGCAGTGGTAAATGGGAGTGTTTCCTTAATTTCTCTTTCAGATTTTTCATCATTAGTGTATAGGAATGCAAGAGATTTCTGTGCATTAATTTTGTATCCTGCTACTTTACAAATTCATTGATTAGCTCTAGTAGTTTTCTGGTGGCATCTTTAGGATTCTCTATGTATAGTATCATGTCATCTGCAAACAGTGACAGTTTTATTTCTTCTTTTCCAATTTGGATTTCTTTTATTTCTTTTTCTTCTCTGAATGCCGTGGCTAGGACTTCCAAAACTATGTTGAATAATAGTGGTGAGAGTGGACATCCCTGTATTGTTGCTCGTCTTACAGGAAATGCTTTCAGTTCTTCACCATTGAGAATGATGTTTGCTGTGGGTTTGTCATATATGGCCTTTATTATGTTGAGGTAGGTACCCTCTATGCCCACTTTCTGGAAAATTTTTATCACAAATCGGTGTTGAATTTTGTCAAAAGCTTTTTCTGCATATGTTGAGATGATCATATGGTTTTTATCCTTCAATTTGTTAATATGGTGTATCACACTGATTGATTTGCACATATTGAAGAATCCTTGCATTCCTGGGATAAATCCCACTTGATCATTGTGTATGATCCTTTTAATGTGCTGCTGGATTCTGTTTGCTAGTATTTGTTGAGGATTTTTGCATCTCTGTTCATCAGTGTTATTGGTCTGTAGTTTTCTTTTTTTGTAACATCTTTGTCTGGTTTTGGTAACAGGGTGATGGTGGCCTTGTAGAATGAGTTTGGGAGTGTTCCTCCCTCTGCTATATTTTGGAAGAGTTTGAGAAGGATAGGTGTTAGCTCTTCTCTAAATGTTTGATAGAATTTGCCTGTGAAGCCATCTGGTCCTGGGCTTTTGTTTGTTGGAAGATTTTTAATCACAGTTTCAATTTCAGTGCTTGTGATTGATCTGTTTATATATTCTATTTCATCCTAATTCAGTCTCAGAAGGTTGTGCTTTTCTAAGAAATTGTCCATTTCTTCCAGGTTGTCCATTTTATTGGCATATAGTTGCTTGTAGTAACCTGTCATGATCCTTTGTATTTCTGCAGTGTCAGTTGTTACTTCTCCTTTTTCATTTCTAATTCTGTTGATTTGAGTCTTCTCCATTTTTTTTTCTGGATGTCTCTGGCTAATGGTTTATCAACTTTGTTTATCTTCTCAAAGAACAAGCTTTTAGTTTTATTGATCTTTGCTATCATTTCCTTCATTTCTTTTTCATTTATTTCTGATCTGATCTTTATGATTTTCCTTCTGCTAACTTTGGGGTTTTTTTGTTCTTCTTTCTCTAATTGCTTTAAGTGTAAGTTTAGGTTGTTTATTTGAGATTTTTCTTGTTTCTTGAGCTAGGATTGTATTGCTATAAACTTCCCTCTTAGAACTGCTTTTGCTGCATCCCATACATTTTGGGTTGTTGTGTTTTCATTGTCCTTTGTTTCTAGGTATTTTTTGATTTCCTCAGTGATCTCTTGGTTATTAAGTAGTGTATTGTTTAGCCTCCATGTGTTTGTATTTTTTACAGTTTTTTTCCCTGTAATTGATATCTAGTCTCATAGCATTGTGGTTGGAAAAGATACTTGATGCGATTTCAATTTTCTTAAATTTACCAAGGCTTGATTTGTGACCCAAGATATGATCTGTCCCAGAGAATGTTCCATGAGTATTGAGAAGAAAGTGAATTCTGTTGTTTTTGGATCGAATGTCCTATAAATATTAATTAAGTCCATCTTGTTTAATGTGTCATTTAAAGCTTGTGTTTCCCTATTTATTTTCATTTTGGTTGATCTGTCCATTGGTGAAAGTGGGGTGTTAAAGTCCCGTACTATGATTGTGTTACTGTCGACTTCCCCTTTTATGGCTGTTGGCATTTGCCTTATGTATTGAGGTGCTCCTATGTTGGGCACATAAATATATACAATTGTTCTATCTTCTTCTTGTATTGATCCCTTGATCATTATGTAGTGTCCTTCTTTGTCTCTTATAATGGTCTTTATTTTAAAGTCTATTTTTTCTGATATGAGAATTGCTACTCCAGCTTTCTTTTGATTTCCTTTAGCATGGAATATCTTTTTCCATCCCCTCACTTTCAGTCTGTTTCCCTAGGTCTGAAGTGGGTCTCTTGTAGACAGCATATATATGGGTCTTGTTTTTGTATCCATTCAGCCAGTCCGTGTCTTTTGGTTGGAGCACTTGATCCATTTACACTTAAGGTAATTATCAATATGTATGTTCCTATTCCCATTTTCTTAATTGTTTTGGGTTTGTTATTGTAGGTCTTTTCCTTCTCTTGTGTTTCCTGCCTAGAGAAGTTCCTTTAGCATTTGTTGTAAAGCTGGTATGGTGGTGCTGAATTCTCTTAGCTTTTGCTTGTCTGTAAAGGTTTTAATTTCTCTGTCAAATCTGAATGAGATCCTTGCTGGGTAGAGTAATCTTGGTTGTAGGTTTTTCCCTTGCATCACTTTAAATATGTCCTGGCACTGCCTTGAGGCTTGCAGAGTTTCTGCTGAACGATCAGCTGTTAACCTTATGGGGATTCCCTTGTATGTTATCTGTTGCTTTTCCCTTGCTGCTTTTAATATTTTTTCTTTGTATTTAATTTTTGATAGTTTGATTAATATGTGTCTTGGCGTGTTTCTCCTTGGATGTATCCTGTATGGGACTCTCTGTGCTTCCTGGACTTGAGTGACTATTTCCTTTCCCATATTAGGGAAGTTTTCAACTATAATCTCTTCAAATATTTTCTCAGTCCCTTTCTTTTTCTCTTCTTCTTTTGGGACTCCTATAATTCAAATGCTGGTATGTTTACTGTTGTTCCAGAGGTCTCTGAGCCTGTCCTCAATACTTTTCATTTATTTTTCTTCATTCTGCTCTGTGGTATTTATTTCTAGTATTTTATCTTCCAGGTCACTTATTCTTTCTTCTGCCTCAGTTATTCTGCTATGGATTCCTTCTAGAGTGTTTTTAATTTCATTTATTGTGTTGTTCATCGTTGTTTGTTTGCTCTTTAGTTCTTCTAGGTCCTTGTTAAACGTTTCTTGTATTTTCTCCATTTTATTTCCAAGATTTTGGATCATCTTTACTATCATTACTCTGAATTCTTTTTCAGGTAGACTGTCTATTTCCTCTTCATTTATTTGGTCTCATGGGTTTTTACCTTGCTCCTTCATCTGCTGCATATTTCTCTGTCTTCTCATTTTGCTTAACTTACTGTGTTTGGGGTCTCCTTTTTGCAGGCTGTAGGTTTGTAATTCCCGTTGTTTTTGGTGTCTGCCCTCAGTGGGTAAGTAAGTTTGGTTCACTGGGTTGTGTAGGCTTCCTGGTGGAGGGGACTGGTGTCTGTGTTCTGATGGATGAGGCTGGATCTTGTCTTTCTGGTCAGCAGGACTGTGTTTGGTGGTGTGTTTTGGGGTGTCTGTGAACTTAGTATGATTTTAGGCAGCCTCTCTGCTAATGGGTGGGGTTGTGTTCCTGTCTTGCTAGTTGTTTGGCATGGGGTGTCCAGCACTGGAGCTTGCTGGTTGTTGAGTCAAGCTGGGTCTTAGCACTGAGACAGAGATCTCTGGGAGAGCTCTCCCTGATTGATATTATGTGGGGCCGGGAGGTCTCTGGTGTTCCAATGTCCTGAACTCGGCTCTCCCTCCTCAGAGGCTCAGGACTGACACCCAGCCAGAGCACCAAGACCCTGTCAGTCAGCCACACAGCTGGCGTGCTTTCAGAGTTGGAAAAGCTGGCCTGCAGTAGCTCCCCTTCTGTGTTGCACATTAGAATCACCTGATTTTTCCTTGTTTTGCCCCAAAGGCAGTGTTCCACAGAGAAAACAGTAACCTTGAAAATAGTCACAGCTCTGCGATGGCTTTTTTTTTTTTTCCTTTGTGCTTAGTTGGGTTTCACCTGCTCACAGTGGGCCATGTGCAGAGGCCTCGCACCTGGCTCTTCTGACCGGAGTTCCTAGTGTGGAATCTGCCCTTCGGTTTTATGTTACCTATATGTCCTTTATGTTACCTTGTATGCTTAGCTGGGAATGTACTTTTCTATCTTCGTTATTCATTCAGAAATAATATTGTGGTCTTATTTATCTTTGTGTTTCCCACAGCACCTTTTACAGTGCCTTTCGTCTACTTAGACGTGCATAAACAGGTGTTAAATTTGAATCTGATGGATTAACCCTTGTCCTTTGGGGTCTCAGTTTTCTCTTTAATAAAATATAGGGGTTATATAAAATACTTTCTATGATCTTGTCCATTTTCATCTTTATATGATTACTTTTCACCTTTGCAGGACTGAGCTTGTAATTCCAGTGTTACAATATGACTGGTGACAAATGGAGAACAGTATGGAAGTGAATGGAAGAACACAGTTTCAGGATAACAAAGAGATTTCTTAGAATTAAACCATTTTCTTGGACATTTACTGTTTATTGAAATATCCCTAGTCTCTCTTAATGAGTATTTGCAAGCAGGTGCTGACTGACAAGAGAAAGTAATGAAGGAAACGGCATGGGTTTCCTGTTTCATTGAAGCCTGGCAGTGTTACCCTTAGTGACAAATATGGATGGGGAATCCAGCCCAGTGAAAACCAAAACTAATTCTCTATTTTAACAAATCATTCCTTCAAGCAAGTTGACAGATGAGAAATAATTTCTTCTCTCTTCTATGCCAAGGAAAGGCTGTAGGCACAGAGAGAGAGGTTACAAAGTAATTTCATTTACTACTAGAAGCATCCTGCAACTTACATAGAACTCAAAGGGCAAAAAAACACCATTGTCAGTGGTACAATTCAAAGGTCTCAATCTAAATAACACGAGATTCAGGTTACAGACCCTATGAATTCAAAGACTATCCATGTCTCTTACTTATTGTCTCTTTTTACCACTCTTTTTATTATGGTCCCTGATTTCTAGGAAGGGGTCAAAGCTTTTCCAAAAGCTTTGTCCCAGCAGAAGGCAAGTTAGTTAGGACATTGATCTAGGACAAAGATCTGGGTCACCATGCCAAGAAGGGCAGTATCTACAGAGAAGACTAACATGCTATAAATAAATCTTAATGTGATCTCACGGTGTCTTTTCTTGGATGATTCCTTCTCTTTCATCTTCTTTCTCTCTTCATAATTTTTCTCTTAATCAACTGATTTGGTAAAAATAGACTTGGGGCTGCCTCCTGTTTTGAAGGCATAGTCTCTGGAAAGATCTAGAAGGCTTTTGGGAGACTCAAAGGAAAAATGAGGCAAAGAGTAGGCAACTTGAACCCACTCTGCCCTAGAATTTTGGGAGGCAAGTTCTGTTTATTTTGAATTTGTCGTTCTGTGTTTTTTACCTTATGAGAGATAAAACCATAAGAGCCCAAACTAAGTTGGTTTCTAGTGAAAAGCAAAGGCGCCCATAGATAAAGATTCTCTCCCTGAGCAAACTCTAATCAGGCTCCTCTGAGCCCTTTTCTTGACTAGGCCTCAACCTGGGCCTATAAACCCTGCAGACTCTTAGCACAAATAATTTTGTCCACCCCACATTAGAAAAATTAACAAACACTAGCATAGTTTCTAACAAACAGCCCAAGGCAGCATCAATAAAGTAACGGCTCCAGTCCCATTAAGTTCCTGCATGGGAAAGCTCAAGGTTGCAAAAGAATTTTCTGCTGTTCCAGCTAACACCTGAATGAAGATAGATAGGCCCCCATCACCCCTCCCAGTCTCTGTAGGAGAGTAGAAACCTAACTTCAATAACAGCTGGTTAACAAACCCAGATGGGATTCATATGGACCAACACCTTTTCCTGCTTTTTGTAAATTTCCACTTCCTTATTTCTACTCAAGCCTCCACTTTCCTCCTTCCGACTCCCTCATTTTCCTTTTAGAATGCCCAGTCACCTCTGCACAAATCTAAGTTGAATTCAATTCACACTGGACCCTCTTCTCTATTGCAGTAGCTTATTGCTGATTAAAATCTGTCCTTACCACTTTAACTAGAGTCTGATTTTATTTGTCTTTGACATGACTCAGGCTGCTGGAGTATAAACAAAAGGAATTCTTGCAGTTCATTTGTGGTCCAGCTTAGCTCCTCAGAGTAAGCAGCAGTTAGGGGTCAGTGTCCTCATTAATAATAGAAATGATTGCTTTGAGAGTCCTTTTATTAATTCATTTATTCAACAAATATTTACTGAGCACATATGATATGCTACACACTGTTCTAGGCATTGGGAATACTATTGCAAACAAAACAGACAAAATTCCTGCTCCAGGGAAGGTAAAATTTTAATGGAGCAGGCAAACAGTGGATAATTCTTTACATGTATCTTTTTTAGGAATCTGCGGATGCTTTGGTATCCCAGCCATGACTCATTTTATTGAGTCATGTTAACATGTCTTTATGAAACAGATTTCTATCTTTTTATTATGTATAATAGCAATAACTTATTATACTCTTATACACTGTACTCCTTAGGGTTTTCAAAATCCTTTCAAATCATGATCTACTTTGTCCTTTCAAAAAAACTTCTTAGAATGTTAGCATTACCATGTTCTCCCATTAAAAGAACCAAGCAGAGGGTCAAATGATCATTGCTTCTCAAACATTTCTACCGAGTTTATCTCTATGGTAGGAAAGAGTGAACGCTCACTTTTCTGAATCCTGGACATACATAAAGGGGAAACCATGGGTCTGAAATGTATTTGAGGTTTCATATTTTCTATTTTAAAAACTATTTCTCCTGCTAGTTTTTCAATCCAGCCATTTAGTCAGGATTATGATAGAAAGATCATTTTCCCCTCAAACCATTGAGCAAAGTAAGACTCCTCATCTAGCTTTGGGTACCCTTTCAGCAATACCTGTACCCCAGTATAAGAAATTCGGAAACATGCTCAGGGCTTACAGCTAGTAAGTTTCTGAGTTAGGACACAAATAGAGGCATCTTTACTTCAGGTCAGGCTTGTCCCACATCATCACATGATGGCAGGCTCCCAAGTCTGTAGAAAACAAACTTTCTGCAAATACCAAATGGTAAATCTCCAACACAGAAGCCAAGACATAGACCCTCCAAATATGAACTGATGCTCACTATATGTAAAAGGTAATACTAAAACAATGACAGCAAGGTCCCTCTTTAAAAAAAAATGACAATTAACTGAAGCATATAGAATGCTCACCATCCACCCCATAGTGTAGCTTACTCAGCCCTCTCCATTTCTACTGCTTGGACTATTACAGTGGCACCTTCCTGTTTTCCCTGCCTTGGCCTCTTCAAAGAGAAACTAGATTAATAGAGCACACCATTCTCTCACTATCTCAAGGGTTTTTTTAGCAGGAAAATGACCCAGTTTGAGTTGCTACAAGGTAATATTTCTAGGAATTGGCAGAAAATTGAATTTGAATCAATATTTTACTTATATATATCCCTAAACTAACTGCTTTAATAAGTCATATCAATTTCTCAGCTGAGAAATTTTTACTCACTGTGTGGCAGAGTACAGACCTCTCTGTTCTTCATTTTCTCTTTCTGTAAAATGAGGAATCATACCGAAACTGAAGGGTTGTTGTGAGAACTATAGGACAAAATGTTAGCACACAGGAGTTGCTTGATAATAATCGTGATCAAAAGCCATCTAATTCTGATGGTCTCACTTTTTTCAGAAGAAAGACATTCCAAGCAAAAGGAACAGGAGAAGCAAAACTGCACAGATGTAGAAAATCACAGTGATACATGTCTGATAGAGGGTTTGAAACTTTGTGGGAAACACTATTCTATTTACATAGCTATCTTTTATATTAAAAACAGCTACTTAAAAAGTATCAGGGTTGTCGCAACAAAATAGATGTTTCAACAACCTTTAGAGACGCTAATATTTATGAAATAATTCAAAACTTTCAACTCCTTAGCTTAGAACACAAGACCCTTCATAATCTGGTCTCTACCTTTTATTTCCAGGGCTCCTTTCTTGCCATTCCTCACCCATAACATGACCATATATATCATGTACTTCATCCACAATGGAAATCTCACCATCCGTTGAGCATAATTAGATCTCTTCCATGATTCTGTCTCCAATCAGACTATTATTCGTGCCTGGAATACTTACCTTAATATCTACTTTGCCTGGAAAACTTCCTTCTCATCCTATAGACCCAGTGAAAAATACCATATTTTCTGTGAAAAATTCCCATATACATTGCCATCCCCACATGCCCCAACCCTAAGAGGAGTTAGTCAATTTTTCATCAGTCTATTGAACTATCTATCTATCTATTATCTATGATAAACAGTTTTTATTGTATGGAAATGTGATAGAGACTTAGGGTTTACTACTTCTTCTGAACACACAGAGAGTTATACTTCCCTGAACTCGTGCATTCAGACTGGGCTGTACAGCTATTTCTAGGCAGTGGCTTGTAAGCAAACACAATGCGTGTGGCTTTCAGGTCAAATAATTTCAGCAAGAGAACCTCAAGTGCTGGATCCTGATGTTTCAGCAGTGGTTTTTACCTTGCTGCAGTTAGTGTTATTCTGAGATCCGAGTGAAAAATATGGTTCTGCTTCCTCCAAAAGATGCATGTACACACATATACACATACTTGCATACAGATTCAGGGCATTCATGGACCCCTCTGAAGCCTTTCAATGAAACAAAAAACCAAACTGGTTTTCAAACATGAGTGGGCATCAGAATCAACTAATGGGGGAGCATTATAAAACAGATCACCGGTCCACTCCCAGATTTGCTGTTTCAGTAGGTCTGGAGGCGGGTAGAGAATTTTCATTTCTAACAGCTTCCTAGGTGATGCTGGTCCTGCTGGTCTGAGGATCACACTTCTAGAACCTCTGCCCTAAGCTACATGAAACTGAGTTCACAGGAAGTAACGTTAGGAAACTATTTTGAGGAATACCCTCCCCGCCCGTCATTCTAGTGTCACTCATGTGGAACTAACTCCTCAGGAAGAAAGGAAAAGAAAGTCATTTAAAACTCATGAAGAAGATTTTGCATGGTGTTAGCTTCAAGATCCTGTGTAGGAGAAAATCAAAGTGCTTCTGTTGTTGCCTGATCTTTGTAAAAATGCCAAGTTCATATTGAAAGAGAGGACCTTAAAGAAAACCATAATTGCATTGAAAAGTACTTATTTTAGGGAAAAATATCACTTTTTCTTTGTATATCATACAACTGTTACTCCTTCTGTATGAGCCACCGCACGACCCCCTCCCTCTCTCCAATACAACCTTCCTCACAGCTGCCATCCGACTTGCTTCCTTTTCTCAGAACTCCCACTGGGCTGATTCATGCAACATAGAATTGTCATGGAGCACCCCAGAGACCTGCATCACCCCTCTTTACATCCTCAGAGCCTAAAGAGGCAACTGGCTTCTAATAACTCCTTCTGAGTTATTGTGGCCTGAGACATCAAATTACCAAGTCTTCATTTACCACAGTGGAAAGGAAAGCAATCTTCTCGGTATCATTTAAAAAATTACAGGTTAGGCTGGTAATACATGAAGGAGATAAAATACTTATTCAAAGGAGAAATATGTTTGTCAAAAACATAAGGACTGGGACCATTCAGCTTAGGGACATAACAGCTATGCCCCAATAAGCCTTTAGAAGATCACTCAGTACAGGACAGTAGAGTTGAGTGATTTACATTTTTAATGATCACAGGAAAAAAAGAATGCAAGAGACAAAAAGTCACATATTCAAGTGATTTTCTTACAGCAAAATTAAATAATAATATAAAAAATTGCTGGTACTTAAAGGACAAGTATTATGCCCAAAAACATTTTGTTGCAGAACTGAAAAGAAAAAAAAAAAAAAACCAAAACCCTCTTTTGAACAGCACATTATTCAATGATACTGAACAAATAAGGTTTTCCAAAAATTGTTAGAGTAGGCTATATTCATTTTTTCAGTTGAGTTTTCAGTTAGCATATTCTGTGAAGTGCCAAATCCATAGGATGCCTAGGAGGAAAAAAAGGGTTTAAAGCCAAATAAATTCTGGACACTCTCAATGTAAAGGCTCTGAAAAGTCCTGCAGTTGATAAACCACCTTAACTCTATTTAATTTAGAATTTCCCAGATATATTTGCTAGTAAAGCCTTTGCTGCAAAATATCCCAGCATTAGTGCCCTAAGATCCAGACTTTGATAAATGCTCTGTTGGAGGCATCACCCCAGTCTGGTCTTAACCACTGATGTCAACTGCAGGGAAAAGGAAAAGCTTCAATTAGTCACAATCACTTTGTTCTTGCCCTCTTTTACCAGGCAGAAACCGGGCTCCAGTCAAAAATATAGGGCTACGAAGCAGAGCTGTGCTTTTTAGTTCCATGTAGCTGGGGACAGGAACTGTCCGCACCTCAGCAGCTGAGCAGATGCGAGCCAGCTCCAGCTCTTCAGGTATGCCTGTCTTTCTGACTCATAAGCTCTGGATCTTCATGACTGTGACCTGATACCATGTAGCAATATTAGAAGTTCCCACAGCCTTGAGGCGACCTCTCAGAAGGGGAACACACTGACGACTGACATATTCAGGTGACCTCTTAGATGGCCATCATCCTAGATCTCTCTCTTTTGTTCAGATATGTGATGACCCCCCAGAATACATTGGTATGGAGTAGAACCTTAGTTCCTTCTGTACACACACATAAGATAAACTAAATTTAAAAATTATGGACTTTATACCAGGCATGTATCTATAAGCACACAGTGAAGTAGAAAATGAGGCAATTATCTGAACAATGATCACTACTCACACCTTAATTTAATCCTTTTGTAAATTATCTACAATTAATATACAGTTGACAGAGGCCATTGGGGGAGTAGAAAGAACATGGGCTCTTTCACACATGGCTGCGCTGCTTGATGTGTTTCTCCTCATTTGCTACCTACAAGGGGTTTTTGAAAGTGAAATGACACACAGTTGGCATTCAATAAATAAAAATATGGCTTTTACAGTACCATTTTTTGCAGCAAGATTTTAGTGGGCAATAAAGAAAGCAATATTCCTGTTGCTTAATATTTCAAAAATATTAAACATGTACACAGTTCCCAGAAAGGACGTTGAATAACCCTTTCTGGAAGAAGAAATCTACCAGTTAATAGCTGGATGACCACGGGCAATTTATGGAACATCTATGTGCCTCAGTTTCTATGTCCATAAAGTAGAGATGATCAAAATTCCCACCCGATGAAGTTGTCTTGAGGATAAAATGATTTAGAAAATGTGAAGTTTTTAGAAGAGTGACTAGAACATGAAGTAACCAATCTTCCCTATTATTAATATTTATTTTTTATTTTTATATCTATAAACCACATAAACCCTTCCACCCTTCAAGTCTCATCACCGCCATGCAATCTGGCATGACTGTTCTCCGATCCTGTCTGCGCACTCCTCCCTAATCACCTACATACAGTGTTGACCCTACAATTTTACAGTTAATTATAAGATTATAACCTGTATCAGAATGCTATTGGTTGTTTCACGTATGTTGATTTTTGTCTCCAACTTGGTGTTTTAAAGTCCCTAGGGCTGAATTCTCTGGATCCTTTGTATCACCTAACTTGGTGCTAAGACCACAGCAGGCTTATTTTTGTGGATATAATAAGTATAACATGGCAATCCTTGTGAAGAGTTGTTTTTTAATAGTTTTCTAGTTTTCCTCCTCTTCATTATCACCCAGGTGATCTTCACTTGGATTAGAACTGAGGTCCCTGGCTCTCCATGCACTGTGCATTGCTTCAAGGCATGGCTCCAAGTTGTTTTATCTGGTCCATGGCTGGTCACAGCTTCCATTAGGAAGGTGTTTGTCACTGCAAAGATACTAATCAGGGCCAGGGGTGGCTTAGAGGATAGACCCTATCGTTAGTTTGAGGTTTGTTAGAATAATTCCCTGAGATGTCTTGTTTCAGTTCCAGAGCTGAAGTGGATAATATCCCATAGGCCTGTTGTGTCAGCCCAGATAGGCAGAGGGTGATCAATGGACTTTGCGTTCATGCCTGAGTTTAGTGCGATGAATGCTATTCTGACATCATTTTGTGAAATTATATTTTTGAAATGTTTATCACCAACACTGAGGAGGAACGTTTGCCTTCCTCGAGAAGTCCCCAAAATATATCCAATTTAACTTACAGTTAAACAGCTCCAGGCTTATATATGCACGGCTGGATTTGAAGGGGAGCAGGAAACTTGCAGAGGGTCTGATGGGACACATTTCTCATCTGATTTAACATTTGCAACTGTGTGTTAATATCCACTGCAAGGCCCTTTCTGGGGGACTCAGAATACCCCCTCTAGTAGATGTTGGGAACTGTTCTTATCCTCTCCATCCTGTGACCTGACTATACCAATCCTATTCCATATCCATTCCATACCCAGGTGGTGTCTGTCCCTGGTCTCTCTGTCCATTTGAAGGTGGCAATTTTGTGCCAAGCAACTGAGCTCCTCTGAGTCCGCAGACCACAGCCCCACATACTTCACACCACTGCTAGTTAGATGCATAAAGCTATTTAAACAGCGACATGGCCAGGTGGTGTCTGCCTTTGGGAAGTCTCTTAAATGGTAGATAATTCATTACTTGGATGAAAACCAAACCTAAAGTTCTTTGGCAACAAATATCAGTTTTGAAGTTAATGAGAGATCATTAAATATTATCAAGGAAGGTTAGGGCAGGAGCTGTTTCAATGAAAATACTTTATGCATGGGTGGGTTTTATTGTTTGGCAAAGAGAAAATCCAATGAGTGTTCCGAGATTGGTGTGTATGCCTCTGTCTCTGAAACTTTCTTAGCTTGAAATACTCTGGTCCACAAAAATGCTTTCAACACCCTGGCATATCTCTGCTCTGGAACAGAGAAAAAGCACATTTGAGCCTTTTTGCTTAAAGACTTTTTATGCGAACTCCTTTCAGATTAGACCAGTTCATATAATCATGCTTTCCTTTTTGCTCTGCCTGTCAGGATATTCGTAAATGCCTTTGTTAACTCTTATGGTTAGTATATTTTCTGTATTTTTCAAATATTTTTATTTTAATAACCCTACTGAATGTGTGTTCTTTGTATATACTAATTACTTTCAAGTGGCGGGGGATAAATGAATGAATGAAAGAACAAATATAATTAGTTAAAAATCTACTTACCACCGTTTCTCATACCCTTTATTCCCCACCCCTTCCTTTCCTTTTCTACTCTGGATTCATATCATCAAAAATGCAGGGAAGGGCTTCCCTGGTGGCGCAGTGGTTGAGAATCTGCCTGCCAATGCAGGGACACGGGTTCGAGCCCTGGTCTGGGAAGATCCCACATGCCGCGGAGCAACTGGGCCCGTGAGCCACAACTACTGAGCCTGCGCGTCTGGAGCCTGTGCTCCGCAACAAGAGAAGCCGCGATAGTGAGAGGCCCGCGCACCGCGATGAAGAGTGGCCCCCGCTTGCCACAACTAGAGAAAGCCCTCGCACAGAAACGAAGACCCAACACAGCCAAAAAAAAAAAAAAAAAAAAAAAAAGCAGGGAAGGTAATCGCATCAGTGGATAGCCAGGTGATACTATTGTTAAGGCTAAGATGCTATCAGATTACCTGTCAAGAACCTGCCACCTTGACATCCTGCCCCTGGTCTAGCAGGAGGGCCCGAAGACACAGCCCTTGAGTCCCTCGGATACAGCAATTCCCCGATGCTCTTGATTCAGACAGAATATAGCAGCTCTGTCTGGGTCTCAGTTATGCTCCCTCATTCGCTCTTTGCCTTGTGTCTCATTGACCTCTAGCTGCTCTGCTTGGCAGCTCTTCTGTCTGTGGCTCATCGCAGGTCTCCTCCTTTCCACACAGCTCTACAGTGTTAACATACTAAAAGCAGAAAGAAGATTTGGGATCAAAGGCACCTGGATTACAGCCTCTGTGTGCCACTTACTGGCTGTGGCATTTGGGACAAGTTATCTTAATCCCTGGGACCTTATTTCCCTCTTCTTTAAAATGGTGACAGTAAAAGGGCTTCCCTCCTAAGACAGTTGTGAGAACTAAATTATGTAATGCATGAAGTTCCCTGGCACATGGTGTAGGTGCTCAGTTCATGATAATAGCTCACATTTATCGAGCACTTAAAAACACAAGTGCTGAATGTTTTTTTCCTATGTTAGCTTATTTAATCCTCACAATTACTCCACAGCAATTTATGAGGTCGGCACTTCTGTAAATTGCTCAGTGCCTGGCAGAAAGTAAGCTCTCAATAAATGTTGGCTCTTATTAGTGTCACTGTTGCTGTCTTCATTTGACAGATGAGAGATTTAGGCGAAGGGGAGTTAAATGTTGACTATTATCATCTACTACTTGCTAGGATATTGGCATATAGGAACACTTATATTATAAAAAAATTCCACCAGGAAATATTATTTTAATCATTGTACACTGAGGAAACTAAGGTTTAGAGAGAGAGGTTAAATAGTTTGCCAAATGTGGCTCAGCTAGAAAGCGGCCCAGCTGGGATTTGAATCCCAACAATCCTATAAGTATATACTGGAAACCTGCCTCTCCTGTATCACACTGTTACGGGCTAAGGTTTCATAACCCTCCACCCCCCGCAGTGAGGTTTGTCACAGGGAGCATCTCCAGCTTCTAGCCCTTTTTTTAATCTCCACTCCTATGAGAACTAGACACTGGGCAATGACAGCAGAACCCAAATCATTCTTAGACCACTTCGATCAGCCCTGACGCTTCAATCAATAAAAAGTGAAATCTCCTTCCCAAGAGATTCCAGTGGAACATTCTCTGGTTGTTTTATGTTGCTCTGCAAGTTCATGTCAGCTGCAGCAGCTGCTCTGACAAGTAAATCCTCACTGGGCTGTTTACAATGACCAGAAAACAGATTCCAGAGTCTGGGAACCTGCCTCACACAACCAAGTCCCTTTAGAGGAGGCAATAATGGGAGGCCAAGAGGTGCTGCGTCCCATAGGAAGAGCTATATGTTATCCCCGAGTCCGTCATCAACAAAATGGATTTTACCAGGATTTGAAAATTTTGTTTGATAACAATAATGACAAAATTGCATGAACAGTACAATTTAATTCAATACAAATCTATAGAAGATACAAAAAGACCTCAGCTGTACTGCAGGCTATAAAGAACTGATGACAACAAAAAACTTAATCTGATAAATTCCATACAACACGTGCAAACACATGGCTATGAGAACATAGAAGAGGTAGGCCTTTTTTTTTTATTATTAGAGAAATATGACAGTGGTTCTCTATGTTAATTGACTATTCTTTCTAATCACTTGTAGACCTTAAAAAAATGACCTCAATCTATCCCGTAACAGACCAACTGAATCAGATTCTCCCAGTGTGTGATGCCCCATTATAAGTATTTTTAAAAAGCTACTCACGTGAATCTACTGTGAAACACATGTGAGAATCACTAGTTTAGGGCGTAAAACTTCATCAGGATTTTGACAAGTGGAAATGGGGATAGAGGGGTGGTCAGGGAAAAGCATACAAGCAAAGGAGTAAAGAGTGCAGGGTTTGGGAAGGGTGGAAGAAATATTTGCGGAGGCCCGAGGATTCATGTGGGAGATGAGAGGGAACAGAGGAAAATAAAGATTCAAAGGCAGAAGCAAGATCACGGAGGCAGACTGACATCCAAGGGAATTTGAATCTCATTTTCAAAATATGTAAAATCCTGCTCTCTAGACATGGCATTGTTGATTATACACTAGTTTTCATTTCTAAATGACCCAGATAACTGTGCCCAGATAAAAAGGAACTGCTCACAGCTTCTATGTGAAAACCGAGAGTCACTGAACTCCCACCACTGCATCCAAACACAAAGCGCACCGGACCCCACAGTAATAAGGCATCCCTGTCATCTTCGTCTACAAATTCCAGCTAGCAAACCTGTGTGTGCCCATCTCTCCCGGACTTATAAACATATACAAGCAAATGGGAGAGAAAGAGGGAGGTAGAGGAGACTCTGATAAGCTTCTCAAGAAGGGCGATTCTGTCTGTCTCTACAATACCTAGACTAGTCATTTCTTCAATTATATGATCTACTTTAGCAGAAAGAGGCAACAGTAAATCTTGCAAGGGTGCTGTTCTTTATGATGTTAGTAACGTTCGACGTTTCCAGTAACTGATGAAGTCAGTAGAGCAGGTGTTAACCTCATCTAACAAAAAATGGCATGGAGTGGCAGGTGACTGTTGGCCTGAAAGCCTATAATTGCCATATTTTAGATTCCAACATATGCCATCCCTGCTATTGTCTGGGGAAAAAGCATAGCTGAGTGCATGTTGCTAAAACACTTAAAAGAGTTTTTTAAACGATTGTTTTAGATGCTGCTATTTCTTTTCAATGTGAGCATTAGTAGCTGATGTTATTTAGGGCTTATTTTATGTGCTAATGTTCAGT
Organism: Balaenoptera ricei; assembly: GCF_028023285.1. Classification (NCBI taxonomy): domain Eukaryota; kingdom Metazoa; phylum Chordata; class Mammalia; order Artiodactyla; family Balaenopteridae; genus Balaenoptera; species Balaenoptera ricei. The sequence continues at coordinate 78,074,963 of NC_082646.1, read as the reverse complement.
GCCATTAAGATAGGTTATTATGATTCAAAATATTTCAAGTTATAAATCCTTCAAGAACAGAGATCTTATCTTCTTTATACTCATATTCCCAGAAGACTTAACCCAGTACTGGTGTAATGGTTGTTCTTAATAAATATTATGTTTCTGAAATGAAAGACTCACATGATTTTGTGATATTTAACATCTTATGTTACTCACTGCAATCTACACAACTAGTTGTGTCAAACCAAATACAAAATAAATTTGACCTGATACAGTTTTATCTATTCCTTCAATCATTTGACATATATGCACTGAATGCCTAATTTGTGCCTACATTGTGTATACATGATGAAATGTGTGTACAGTGGTGAAACACAGACAAGGTCTCTGCCCTCAGAGAATCTGTACATTTGTGGCAGGAGACAATTACACATATGTATATACACAGTAAATTTGTAAACCAAAAAAATGCTATAAAAGATATAAAAGAGAGTGATATAATGAAGCAACTACCCCAGATAAAATAGTCAGGGAGAGTCTCCTCAAACAAGTGGCATTCGAGCTAAGAATTAAATGAAAAAATAAGTCTACAAATAACAAACTCTGGAGAGGGTGTGGAGAAAAAGGAACCCTCCTACACTGTTGGTGGGAATGTAAATTGGTGCAGACACTGTGGAAACAGTATGGAGGTTTCTTAAAAAACTAAAAGTAGAATTACCACATGACCCAGCAATCCCACTCCTGGGTATATATCTGGAAAAATGAAAACTCTAATTCAAAAAATACATGCACCCCAATGTTCATAGCAGCACTATTTGCAATAGCCAAGACATGGAAGCAACCCAAGTGCCCATCAGCAAATGACTGGCTTAAGAAGATGTGGTGTGTGTGTGTGTATATATATATATATATATATACACACACACACACACACACACACACACATATATACACACAGAGTGGAATATTACTCAGCCATGAAAAGAAAGAAATGTTGCCATTTGCAGCAACATGAATACACATAGAGAATATTATACTAAGTGAAATAAGAGAAAGACAAATACTATATGATATCACTTATATGTGGAATCTAAAAAATAATACAAATGAGTCTATATACAAAACAGAAATAGACTCACAGACATAGAAAACAAACTTATGGTTACCAAAGAGAAAGGAAGGGAGGGAGGTACAAATAGGAGTATGGGATTAACAGATACAAACTACTATACATAAAATAGATAACTAGGATTTGCTGTATAGCACAGGGAACTATACCCAATATCTTGTAATAACCTTTAATGGAATATAATCTGCAAAGAAAAAGAAAACAAATCACTATGCTGTACACATGAAACTAACACAGTATTGTAAATCAACTATACTTCAAAAAAAAAAAAAAAAAAAAAGACAGCAACGCAAGGAAACAGGTGTTGAGTGTTCCAGACGGAGAGAACAGCAAAGGCAAAGGCCCTGAAACTGGGTGAGTTCACTGTCAGGTTCAAGGCATGAAAAGATCAGAAAGGCTAACATATATAAGAGATAAGCCCAATAAGTGGGCAGGGACAATGTCACCTAAAGCCTGGAGGAAGACCATGCAAAGAAGTTAGAAATTTATTTACATCCAATGGGAAGGCGTTAGAAGGATGTAACAAGAAAGTGACATGATCAGATTTATACATCTATTACACCAAGAAATATTCTGAACCAACAGTGCTCTCAACTACCAAAAATAACCTAAATGACAGTCAGATTTCTGTTCTTAGTAAGACCCATATACAAAACTATTTTTACAGGTGAGGAAATGAAAGCGAATTCAGAAAATATGTTACTACTAAAAGCAACCCTAGTTCCTTGCCAAGGAATCCAGTTCACCGACATTTTCCTGGGCAGAGCAGGAAGCAGTTCATGGATGAACAAAGTGCATCCCTGGGGAGGGCAGAGCTTTGTTCCCCAGGCACGTCACTCAGCATGGCAGAGAGAAATCAGCAGGTGAGGTGACCATGACATCTGTCATTCTAACAGGGACATTTATGACAGTGACAGGGCACGATTGATAATTACATCAGAGCAATAGGTATAAAGTGGGACTGTCCCCAGCATCTGGGACATAGAGTCACCCTTGACCTAGGCTTGAGTCTCGACTTGTACCAAACAAGCTACGTGGCTGGAAGCAAGGTGTCACCCTTTCTGAGATTGCATTTCTTTATTGGACACATGAACTGTGGTTGCATCTTCCCATTTACTGCACACCAACTACCAAAGGGTCTCACTGGAGAGACAGAAGAATAAACCTCATTTCATGTTCACAGACTAGTCCAAGAGCAAATAAACTGAATGGTAGTGCAACAAGTGAAGCTACAGAAACATATGCCGAGGTAAAAGCTCTAGAGCTAGAGAGGAGAGGAGTGATGACGCCTATGAAGACATCAAAGAATGCTTCATGGGGTCCCAGTGAAACATGAGCTGAAGTTAGGAAAATGAACAAAAAATTCACATGTGAATCAGCATGATCAAGGAGAAGAGCTCCTTGACTCAGAGCTCTGTTCCATTCCAGTCAGAGGGGTCGGCCCGTGCAAAGGCACAGAAGTGCGCGACACCATGGCAGGTCCAGGCAGTTATCAAATTGGATCAACTACGTCATGTTTAAGGTCTTTTATGCACAAAAAAGCTAAGAGTCACCTATTTATTGATGTTAAATACTGTTTTTAAAAATGAAATTTTTATCTTTAGCCCCAAAATGTAATATCGCATATGTCAATATTCTATATTTCTATCCAACAACAGCCATTTGATCTATCCCTATTCACATAACATCTATTTACTCTGAGTTGTACACATACAGAAGTTCCTGGCCATGTGTAAAGGAAGTATATGAAGACCCAGGATAGATGCAAACCTCTCCCTGAGGTTGCAAATCATCGTTTTAACAATAAAAGAAACACGGATAGACGTGCGGCAGAGGGCTGAATATGCAGGAACGTGAACATTTCCATTTTATAGATGAGACAACTGAGGTAGAGTTTAGATAAGACTTTGCAACCTACTTAGTAATGGCAGAGCTGGAATTTGACTTCAGGGAGTCTGGCTCAAGGGTCTATGCCTCTAACAACTACACTGCGTGCCTCTCAACAGTAATGCTGACATTGCAATGGACCATTCATGCCATGTGCCTATTGTTCCCCAGTTCATCTTTGCTTCAGAGCAATCTTAGGGGAAGAGTTGTAAAAAACACTGACTGGTTCTCAGGAGCAACCTTTAGAAAAAATAAGATAGATATGCAGAGAGCAAAGTCAAATTTCCATTTTCTAATTCAGCATTCTGAACTTTGAGAACCCATGGTCAGAATGCTTGCCCTCTGGGTCTGTCCAAATCAGCATTAAGAATTCAGCTGAGTCCACATGGCATGAAATAACGGGATTGGCCAAGGTTCTCATGGAAACGATTATATTTTTGATCAGTTGTTTGGATTTCATGAAAGGTATAAGGTCTTGAAGGGGAAGAACTCCATCTGTTAACTTCCTCTGTTCAGCAGTTAACAGAACTGCAAGCAGAAAAGTGATTCAAGGAGACCTTGCAAAGATGATAGCAGTGGTAATAGCAACAATAATAAGGTTAATTTGACTCTATCATATTTGTGCATCAATCCAAAGCTTATAATCTTTAAATATTATGGTATCCCATTTAAATCTAATAATATATGTGCATTATTATCCACATTTTATGTATTCACAGGAGAAGGCTCAGAGAGGTACAGTGACTTTTGTAGTACAAGAGCTGAGATTTAAACTAAACTTTCTAAGTCCTGCAATATTTCCTCTTCTCCCACAGCTGTATCTTAAACTGTGAAAAATTCCAGCAAGTCATCATGGTTTCCTTCAGAAAGAACTAAAAGCCACAGCCTACAGACCCAGGCTTTGTCCTCTGACTGCCCCAGTTTCTGTATAATAGTACTAAAACCCTGCACTGCCTAATCCCTGGCCTGATCCCTGAATTGTAGAGGGAGGAAATTTGAAAACTGATGAGTTTAACCAGTGAAGGGTCATATCTTAACACTGGGAGCTGAACAGACTACCAAAGCAGGCTGCCCCTCCTGCAAAGGTCCAGATGGATGGAGGGCATGGCTGAAAGCTGCTTACCAATACAGGACTCCCCGGACAGTGAATAGGTCCCATCGTCATGGAAACCGCTTCTGCACTCACAGTGGTACCACCCTGGCAGGTTAACGCAGCGGGAATGGTTGTGGCACTCAATGATCCCCTCTGTACATTCATCAATATCTGCCTCAGAGAAAAACACAAGCCCACCAGGACATTAATTTCTTTTGACACTAACCTTTCAATAAACACCTAAAACATGCTCATGTCAACATATCAATTAAAACTGGTTAGTCACCTAAAATAAAGTTACAGGAAAAACTGTATCCCATCTTGTTTTTCTAGAATCCAAACAAACAAACAGAAAGCTTCATTTTTTGGATGCTTTCTCATAAATTGAACAATGAATGAGAACTGATGGTCATGAATACATTCCTAACGGCACATGCTGTGTTAGTTTCTGAATCACCAGAAACTAAATCGAGGATGTTTGGCACAGTTTTGTTATTCAGAGTATATGACTCTTCTCTGATTCAGTGATTTCAGTACCGTAATCCCAGATATTAATTGGTATTCTTTGAAAATATCTGTGAACAAATAAGTTCAGGAAACTCTAGGTTAAATAGTGTTACACAAATGTTTTATAGATTTCAGTCTCAGAGACTTATCATATTTATATGCCCTGCAAAACTTAGGAGAATCATAATATACACTGTTTCCCAAATTTATTTGGCTGAGGAATGCTTTGTATTTGGATAATATCTTGTGAAACTAAGTTTTGGGGGAGCACAGTTTGAGAACCACTGTTCTAATTCTTTCCAAAACTGCTGATTCACTTAAGGACTTGATTTGTGATAGTCAATCAGAGCTCCTCATTCTTCAATCATGCCTGATGAAAAGAAGTTTTCTGGGCTGTATTTGCTCTATCAGCAAATGCCTGGATCACGCACAGATTCTCTAGCCCAAAGGCTTGCCTCTGAGCTGAAGGAAAGTGACACCACTGCAGAAAGATGATCTGTCAATCGTCATGCCAGGCTCAGCTCATCTTACAGAATCTCTCCAGGTAATTATTTCTTGGAATACAGCCATTGCTGGCTGGGAATTCCCCCCTAGTCCTCCTAGAAACACCTGATCTACAGCAGTCTTACACAAATAGAAATTTAATTAATACTAAGATATAACACATAATGGATAGAACGCACTTTGGAGTCCTGTTCAGCAGTGCCCTGCTGTAGGCATCAGCTACCAGTGTATCTATTATACTGAAAAGTCCTGAGTTGTGCACAAGGCTGTGAATGTAGTTTGAAACCTGCCAGTCTCATCTCACAGCATTCCAGCCAAGTAAAGAGAGGAAAGGTGCAGCTCTTTATTCTGGGCAACTCCACCCTGGCCTTTTTCTGCCAACTGCCATCTTCTTCCTTTATGGCTGTGTCATTAAGTTCATGCAGTCCTTTGACATACAGACATACATCCCTCAGGTTTCTAAATGCAATCAGGCCACAGGACCTAGTGCTTCTATAGCACCTTCAGCTATAGCAGTCAGGTTGTGTGTGCATTTATTATAAATCTCCAAACAATAAAATTTCAACAACTATGTTTTCATTGCTGAAATTTTACAGGTGTGTGTGGTTCAGTGGGACACACCTTGAATCACTAAAATGTTCATAAATTGAAACAGAGAAGTGACTTGAGGCCATGTCTCACAGAGGGGAAGGACCGGGCCCTAAGTTATGAAGTCAGTTTGGTTATTTCTAAATACAGGTCACCAAGAGGAACAGACATAACTAGAAGACTGATTTTCAGAGATAACTTCTCTATGAGAGGCTGAAAGATAACTCTCTGTAACAAAGCAGCAACAAATTTTGCCTCAGACATTTATTTCCAAAGCTTCCAGAAAGTCTGTCATGATCCCCACAGACCCTGTGATTTCTAGACTAATGACAATATTTAGGTAACAACCATCTAGCCACAGTTAGTGTGTCAGGAAACCAGGACATACAAAAGCAAAACTTCTCAAATAACCAAAGAAAGCATGTGTCCTGGTTGGTCTCATTGTCACCTGCTGCCTCTTTCACTCTTAAAACCAACTCAGTTTGGAGGATAAATTATCTGAACATCTTACAAATAATTCCTCCTGCTCTCAATTCTACAAGAAATTTCTAGGAGGGGCAGGAGTACTGAATGATGTGCAAATATTTTTTTTCGATTCATAGATAGTTTTATTCCCCAAAATGAAATAAGAGAAACTAGTAAAAGCTTCCACGATCCAGCAGGATATAAGTTATCTGTGTAGCATGGGAGACTCTTATAGGGAGTGAATACAACCAGTCAAGTTATACATCTGCAATTACCCCAGAGACACTGCGGTATTCCTGGCTTATACTGAAAATTAGAAAAGTAGTGGAGGTGTTCCTTGCCTGGGAGCTGCACTGCACACAGCAGATTCCGGGGCTTCACTGGGAATAAGCAGGGCTCATCGCACACTAGCACCTGCAAACAAGGCTGCACATTTCTATTTCGTGGGCCAGGTCTATAACTGAAGCCAACAGTTTCATTTCATATGAAACCAGGCTGTACTTGAGAGGTGCTTATATTTTCATCGTGTTCATAAAACTGGCTATTTCTTCTGTATAGTCGCAGTAGTATTAAAAGCAACAACCACAAACCCAAATACAGAAAACACTTGGAGGCTTTTCAGTGATACTTTGGGGACTTTAAAAACTGTTAAATGCCTTGTGGCTGCCTTTGTCCTAAGAGATTTGTTTCTCCCAGTCAGCACTTGCTACGGGCAAACAAACAAGACAGATGCTCCGGGAACGGGGTCTCTGTGAGTTCACCGTGGAATCCGGCCCCCTGTCTCAAGGAATTCTGATAAATCACAGTGAGCCTGGGTGCATCACACGGTGTCAGACATTGCAAAGGAAACAGACAAATAAAAAAATCATTTTTCCTTCCTATAACAAATCCCAGGATTTTGTTTAAATCTCAGTTTAATCCAGCACAGACCTGAAAATGTAGCAGGGGAAACAAGAGATGTTGGAGGATTCTTGAGAGTGGAACCTATAGTATTCACTTTTGTATCCAAGTGTCTGCTACATAATGAATCACATGATAGCCCAGGTCAAACAGCTAACATAGGGTGAAACCAGGTTCAGAATGAGCTAGAACCCGTACTTGTCATTCTTCTATCACATCATGTCATTGATGAATGGAGAAAGGAAGATTTACACCAAGATAATGTATTTATTCAATTCTCTAAATATTGGCTGAGCTGAAAATACGTGTCAAGGATGATATTTGTATTGTGGCAGTTGCAAAACAGATGCAAAAGTGAAGAAGATGTGATTCCTGAAACGCAGGAGCTCTCGATCAAGAGGAAGAAGTATATAACACCCACTCATCCTTCAAACCCTAACTGATATCACCTTCTCCAACTCCTCCAGACATACAGGTCCTCCCTCCCTAATGCCTCACTATGTACACACACATCTATTTAAGCACAGCAGTATTTCCCTTTTGTGTCCATCACTCAAATGCAGACTTCCCAAGGATACAGACAACATCTTAGGTTTACATTCCTTGGAATAATAAGTGAATGTCAAGCAATATGAAAGTACCCAGTACAAGTCTGTGGGAATGAATGAATGAAAAAATAAATGACAATGGACCGAACATAAGGAACAATGAAAAAGTGCTATAATAGAGATTCAAAGTACCACAAGAGATCCTGCTATTTGCAAATCACAAAGATACAATGTCAATTCACAAAACTAAATATTATGGGGTTAGTTTAATCTTTACATCTTATACCTCTAAAAGACACTATATAGTTTTTAAGACTTTGCTCCTGACTCTAATCTTTAGGGATTTTCAGGCAACAAAACACACACAGTTAAAGTTGCCTTCAATCAAGAATCCTACTTGTACTTTGAGTTTTTAATTCAGCATGAAAAACAGAGGACAACCCAAGGTTTTTCCATAGGATGTGTCCTAAGCAACATATTTAACCCTATTTGGAATGTACAGTGAATTTGCTATCAAAAGTCATTGGCAAACACATCCTTGGATTCTTGCAAAATTCTAGTTTCTTGACTTGGATGAATCTCTTCCTTCATCTGATCTCCTCTCTCTCAGATTTGCTATTTGAAAATTTACAAAATAAAGTTGTTCTCAAAGTTTATTTCCAAGGAGATACTTTTGTATTTCATATTAATTGGTTAAAGTTCACAGTGAAATAGTTGATTATATCTTTTCTAGGGATTTGTAGGTTGAGCCATGAGAAAAACTTTTGATGCTTTCATTCATTCAACAAAAGTTTATTGAGCATACTTGTATGAAGCTATATTCCACCCTATGATAAAGAGATGAAAAAGATAAGGTCCCTGTGCTCCAGACACTTAGAGTCTATCAGGGCAACTGGAATGTAAACATAGAACCATGGTTGAGAACATTGGCTTTGCACACAAATATGACTTCAAACTCCTGCTCAACAACACACTAATATATCGTTTAGATTTCTCCAAATTTTTGCTTTCTGATCTGTAGATCAGGAATAACAAAATCAAACTTCATAGATGTGACGAACAAAAGAGACCCTTAAGCAAAATCTACTGTTTCCCCTACTGTATAGGATATTAACTTTGGACTCTATATTACTGCTTAAAAATAGAAGACAGAAAAAAATTAATATTACCTTCTAACCAGGTCATTGGTTAGGACTGAGAGATGATTTCTGGATCTTTAAAAATGTTCATTTGTATTTTTTTAAATTTATATATTTTTTATTATTTTTTTAGCATCTTTATTGGAGTATAATTGCTTTACAATGGTGTGTTAGTTTCTGCCTTATAACAAAGTAAATCAGCTATACATATACATATATCCCCATATCTCCTCTCTCTTGCATCTCCCTCCCATCCTCCCTATCCCACCCCTCTAGGTGGTCACAAAGCACCGAGCTGATCTCCCTGTGCTATGCGACTGCTTCCCACTAGCTATCTATTTTACATTTGGTTGCATATATATGTCCATGCTACTCTCTCACTTCGTCCCAGCTTACCCTTTCTCCTCCCTCTGCCCTCAAGTCCATTCTCTACATCTGCATCTTTATTCCTGTCCTGCCCTTAGGTTCTTCAGAACCATTTTTTTTTTTTATTTTTAGAGTCCATATGTATGTGTTAACATATGGTATTGCTTTTTCTCTTTCTGACTTACTTCACTCTGTATGACAGAATCTAGGTCCATCCACCTCACTACAAATAACTCATTTTCATTTCTTTTTTATGGCTGAGTAATATTCCATTGTATATATGTGCCACATCTTCTTTATCCATTCACCTGTTGATGGACACTTAGGTTGCCTCCATGTCCTGGCTATTGTAAATAGTGCTGCAGTGAACACTGTGGTACATGACTCTTTTTGAATTATGGTTTTCTCAGGGTATATGCCCAGTAGTGGGATTGCTGGGTAGTATGGTAGTTCTATTTCTGGTTTTTTTAAGGAACCTTCATACTGTTCTCCACAGTGGCTGTATCAATTTACATTCCCACCAACAGTGCAAGAGGGTTCCCTTTTCTCCACACCCCCTCCAGCATTTACTGTTTGTAGATCTCTTGATGATGGCCATTCTGACCAGTGTGAGGTGATACCTCATTGTAGTTTTGATTTGCATTTCTCTAATGATTAGTGATGTGGAGCATCCTTTCATGTGTTTGTTGGCAATCTGTATATCTTCTTTGGAAATGTCTATTTAGGTCTTCTGCCCATTTTTGGATTGGGTTGTTTGTTTTTTTGATATTGAGCTGCATGAGCTGCTTGTAAATTTTGGAGATTAATCCTTTGTCAGTTGCTTCATTTGCAAATATTTTCTCCCATTCTGAAGGTTGTCTTTTCGTCTTGTTTATGATTTCCTTTGCTGTGCAAAACCTTTTAAGTTTCATTAGGTCCCATTTGTTTATTTTTGTGTTTATATCCATTTTTCTAGGAGGTGGGTCAAAAAGGATCTTGCTGTGATTTATGTCATAGAGTGTTCTGCCTATGTTTTCCTCTAAGAGTTTTATAGTGTCTGGCCTTACATTAGGTCTTTAATCCATTTTGAGTTTATTTGTGTGTATGGTGTTAGGAGTGTTCTAATTTCATTCTTTTACATGTAGCTGTCCAGTTTTCCCAGCACCACTTATTGAAGAGGCTGTCTTTTCTCCATTGTATATTCTTGCCTCATTTATAAAAAATAGGGTGACCATATGTGCGTGGGTTTATCTCTGGGCTTTCTATCCTGTTCCATTGATCTATATTTCTGTTTTTGTGCCAGTACCATACTGCCTTGATGACTGTAGCTTTGTAGTATAGTCTGAAGTCTGGGAGCCTGATTCCTCCAGCTCCGTTTTTCTTTCTCGAGATTGCTTTGGCTATTCGGGGTCTTTTGTGTTTCCACACAAATTGTGAAATGTTTTGTTGTAGTTCTGTGAAAAATGCCATTGGTAGTTTGATAGGGATTGCTTGATTGAATCTGTAGATTGCTTTGGGTAGTATAGTCATTTTTCACAATGTTGATTCTTCCAATCCAAGAACATGGTATATCTCTCCACTTACCTCAACATAATAAAGGCCATATATGACAAACCCACAGCCAACATCGTTCTCAGTGGTGAAAAACTGAAACCATTTCCTCTAAGATCAGGAACAAGACAAGGTTGTCCACCCTCACCACTATTATTCAACATAGTTTTGGAAGTTTTAGCCACAGCAGTCAGAGAAGAAAAAGATATAAAAGGAATCCAAATCAGAAAAGAAGAAGTAAAGCTGTCACTGTTTGCAGATGACATGATACTATACATACAGAATCCTAAAGGCGCTACCAGAAAACTACTAGAGCTAATCAATGAATTTGGTAAAGTAGCAGGATACAAAATTAATGCACAGAAACCTCTTGCATTCCTATACACTAATGATGAAAAATCTGAAAGAGAAATTAAGGAAACATTCCCATTTACCATTGCAACAAAAAGAATAAAATACCTAGGAATAAACCTACCTAAGGAGACAAAAGACCTATATGCAGAAAACTATAAGACACTGATGTTCATTTGTATTTTGAGACAATTGTAATATTGTGAAACATTCAGGGATAGAATCTATGAATCTATAATATACACCCCATAAAACTGGATTCTCTCCTCCCAAAAAGTGTTACTTGAATTTAAGGAAGTAAAGCAATACCGTAAAGTGCCACAAGTACAGTGAACACAAACCTGATTATTATCTAATATTTGCTGAGTTCCAGGACTGTACTGAACATAACATGTATTGGAATACTTGAGGGAAACTAAAAAGACAACTAAATGAAAAAGAGAGGTTCTGTGGAAAGGCAAATCAAAACTACATGGAGGTATCACCTCACACTGGTCAGAATGGCCATCATCAAAAAGTCTACAAATAATAAATGCTAGGGAGGGTGTGGACAAAAGGGAACCCTCTTGCACTGTTGGTGGGAATGTAAATTGATGCAGCCACTATGGAAAACAGTGTGGAGATCCAGCAATCCCACTCCTGGTCATATATCCCGAGAAAACTAATTCAAAAAGATACATGCACCCCAATGCTCGTAGCAGCACTATTTACAATAGCCAAGACATGGAAACAACCTAAGTGTCCATCAACAGATGAATGGATAAAGAAGAGATGGTATGTGTGTGTATATATGTATAAAATGGAACACTACTCAGCCACAAATAAGAATGAAATAACGCCATTTGCAGCAACATGGATGGACCTAGAGATTATCATACTAAGTGAAGTAAGTCAGAGAAAGACAAATATTATATAGTACTACTTATATGTGGAATCTAAAAAAAATGATACAAATGAACTTATTTACAAAACAGAAACAGACTCACACACATAGAAAATACACTTATGGTTATCAAAGGGAAAGGTCGGGGGAGGGGTAAACCAGGAGCTCGGGATTAACAGATACAAGCTACTATAGATAAAATAGATAAATGAGAAGGACTTCCTGTATAGCACAGGGAACTATATTCATATCTTGTATAACCTATAATGGAAAAGAATCTGTAAAAGAATATATATATGTATGTGTGTGCACGTGTGTGTGTGTGCGTGTGTGTGTGTGCATGTGTGTGTTTACCCACTGAATCACGCTGCGGTACACCAGAAACTAACACAACGTTGTAAACCAACTATACTTGAATTAAAAAATAAATAAATAAAAAGAAAGGCTCTGTGGTAAAAACAGGCTAGCTCTTCCACCTTTTCTTCTTGGGCTCCCAAGGGTGTGTCCTGAGCACAGGTCCTTTACAGATGGGTGAGGCCTACACGTCTTTTGCAGATGGGTGAGGCTTTGTGACTAAGCTCTAGCTCTAAAGTTAGAAATAATGTAATTCCAATATGGCCCACAAAAATATCTCATATGAACCTCCATGCTATTTCCACCTTCCCACTGGAGGCTAATGTACAGGGGAACTTGGAAGCCACAGGTTGAAAATGGCAGAGGCTTTGTCTGTCTGGCTCCGTGCGTGACTAAGTGGAGCAGAGCCCTTCCGCAGACCTGAAACTGTCAGGGACTCTTTATGTGAGCAGAGAGATGTTTCTGTCTTATTGAGCCATTATACGTTTTGGGGCTGCTTTATTGCTACAGCCAGCATTTCCTAACTGTTTTGATAGACCCCTTTCCACATTAAGGGGAAAGACTGTGCTAAGGTCAGAAGCATGCAGACACAATCTCTAAAAACAAAAACAAAAATAAGCAAACAAGAAAAAAACAGCACCTATCAAGATTATGCAGGCAGCTACAGGGGTGGTTTTGTGCTGAAAACCAAGAATCGAGATAATGTGCAAATGAGACGAAGCTTTGTAGTCAAATATACCTGAGTTTGAATCCTGGCTCTGTGACTTCCTAGTTAGAAGACTCTGAGCAGGTTGTTTATCTTTTTTCAGCTTCAGTTTCCTTGGCTCTTAAAGGAGGAGGATATTACCTAGCTCTCATTGTTACTTTAAGGATTGAATGAGATCAATGTAAAGCTGCTCCACCAAACTAGGCAGGCACTCATTAGGTCTGCAATCATTAACATTCTGTAATTTCTAATCCCCACTTGGTCATGGAGGAGCTATGTGTCCAGGCCAAGACAGTCCACGTCTCCAGGCTTCCATTCCTTTCATGTAAAAGGAAAGGACTGTGCTGTAGCACACCTCAGTCTTCTTCCAGCTTTAACTCCCTACAAGATGGCAGATCTGGGCTTTGGGCTGATGTCTTCATCTGTTACTAACCAGCTGAATGGTGTTATCAAGTTTAAATGATCGCTTTGTACCTCAGTTTCTTCATTATCTAATTTGCAATAACAAAAATAAATGTTTTGTCTGCCTCACAAACAAAGCTTCAGTAAGGTATAAACAAGCCCTGGAAGTCAATTAACTGCTACACAGAATATATGGTGACATCATTATTACTGTTTCTTCTTCGTAAGTCCCGATCAGCAACTCGTTTGGGTCCATTAAACTGAACGGTGCCTGCTATTAATAATAGCATCAGTGGCATTGGTGATATTGCTCTTCTCTGCCTTTTGTAAATCTCTTTCTTTACTGACTTGGCACAAGAGAGTTGTACCCTTCTAATTTTACCTCTGAAGTGTTTCTTTTTGTTTGACTATGCTCTGAACAAATCATTCCCAAATTCTTCTACAACGAATCAATTTAACCCACTTTAACTCTCCTCTCTAATCTGGAGGGTGTCTCATCTACATGTCTATAACGTGACCTCTAACAGAAGTTCATACACACATTTACTATTGCCTATGAATAAGTTAATCTCAGAGGTCTCTTCATTTCAAACTCATTCTACCCAAAGCATTACATAACATATATCTTTCTATGTATCAAACTCATTTTCCTCCCCAATACTCTGTCTCAGCTCTCATTCCTCACAATCAATGAATAAAAGGTCAAAGTTGTTATAATGGCTTACAAAACCTTACATGATCTGCCTGCTCTTACTTCTTTGAGTTCATCAAACACTGTTCTTTTTGATTACACTGGCCAGGACAGCTACACTGACTTCCCAGCTACTCCTCAGGCATATCAGACATGCTCCAGCCGCTGCATATGTTGTCCACATAAGCTGTTCCTCTGTCTAGAATGTTCTCTCAGATACCTCCATGGCTTAATATCTCAACCTCCAAGTCTATACTCAAATATCCATCCTCTCAGCAAGCCCTTTGCTAGGTTGTAAGCTCATGAGGTGACATGAGGACAGAGCAGGACCTGGAATTCAGTGGCACAAAAGGAATATTTTCTAGGTGAAGGAAAGTCAGAGGAAGGGAAGAGAGATGCATTGAAAATTCTTCCTTTGACATGGTTTAAAAATCTGTTTTGCATCCATTCGCTAGATCTGTTGCCAACAACACACTCAGTTTCTTATTTTCTCAGACCTGAATGAGTGCAGTATCTCCTGGCTGGTCTTTCCATCACTGTCTTCTCCAATTCATAGATGTATAAGACTGATGTACCCAAATCTAATTGCTCAGAAATTTTTAATTAAAATAACACTAGCTATTCTGGCACTCGATAGCTAATTCAGCTTGAGTAAGTCACTTTCCAACTCAATACATTAACTCTTTTACTTTTACAATAAGCAAAGGTTTAACTATATCAGTGTTTTTCAACTAGTACTCAACAGAGCACTAGGTTTCCATGGAGGTTCTCTTAGGCAAACCGGTTGAATCTCCAGATGGACCCACCTGGAGTGGCCATTGAGCAAGTTATACATTTCTGTAGTATAGATCTATTAAAGTTTCACTGTGATGCACATTGATAATTAAACAAACAAACAAACAAACAAAACCATTGAACTAGGTCATATTCACTCCCAGTCTGAAATTTCTATGATTTTATTATACCTGGCTCTTCTAGTACTTACAAATGATCGTTATTGTAAAAACCTCCCACCAGGCATTCAAAGAGTCAATAATCTGACCTCACTTTGCCTATCAATTCTCTTTCATTTCTCAAAATTCTTCAGCACAAAACCTTGGCATACTCTGGCCTGGTTACCTTAGTATCCGCATATTCTATGTGCAATTTCATTTCATGCTTCCCACTCTGTAAGTGACTTTTTTTTTTAAGTTAAAATCCAAGCACAAATTTTAATCCCACAAAAAAGTCCTCTTTCTTTCCTCTGAATTCCTATAGTGTTTAACAGTTCTATCAGCTGAATTCCTACTGTGCTCTGTAACACAGTTCTGCTACCCTATTTAACTTATATCCACTCTATTTTAGAATATTCTGTGTTTCTTGCTATAGTTTCTCTCTTTACCAGATAGAATTTTTAAACTTCTATCTATTAATAATTTACTATATGTCAGGCCCTCCGACAAGTGCTTTATACTCACTACTTCATTTGGTTCTCAGAATGGCTCTGACATAATTTGAATTACCTTAAACAGAAAATGGGGGCTTAGATGTTTAAATCATATGCTCATAGTAAAGCATCTGGAAAGTGGCAGAGAGAGATTTAAACCAAGGTCTACTTGACTCCAGAATACGCCCATTAACCCATATAGCCTCCTGTATATTTTGGAGGAAAAAGGAACTTCTCTTTTAGCATCACCTGTGGCTAAGCACCATTTCAGGCCTAAAGATGATCTAACCTATTGTTAGCAACAGATATGCAGGTGAAAGAGTGAGTACAGATTTCAGCCAATGCTACTACAGAGGAGACAGAAATTAGAGTCTGAGGCTAACCAATTTAACTGCCTGCTGTAATGAAAATAAGCACTCTTCAGAGGAAATTCTACCTCTACTAAGTAGGAACATAATATCCAATACACAATAAAAAATTATACATCTAAAGAAATAAGAAAATGTGACCACGCTAAAGAGAAAAAGCAGATAATAGAAACTAACCCCACTCTTACCCAGATGTTGGATAAAGTAGACAACTTTAAAGAAACACAGAAATATGTTCAAGGACTGAAATAAAAAGATACTGAGTTGAAAAATAAACAGACTTCTACTTTTATTAAAAATTGAATAAGAGGGACTGGACTTACCTCCCCACCCAAAATAACAAGAACAATCCAAACAATATATATGAACAAAATGGTTTTTAAGATATTGGAAATTAGGCAGTTAAGAAGAATGATCCCTGAGAGACATAAAACACATGAGAAGAGTCCTGCAATTGCCCTAGTTTGCTACCTTGAGAGAGGTTCAGACCTGGTACAAGGGGGAGGAGCACAAGAGGAGCCCAGTGGACTACCTGGTTTAAGGACATGGAGCTAAGGGTATGGAGAGAACAAGACAGCTAGAGTTTGCAGAGCAGAGTAGTGGAGGGGCAAGAGCTGCACAGAGAGAACTCTGGAGTCCTGCAGGGTGTCCCATTCAAGTATTCAGCAGAGTACTGATCAGAAAATGAGTGTCATGAAACTACTCAAAGCTGGAGAAAGACAATCAGAATGGATTAGAGGCAACAGTACCTGCTGGTCACCTAGGGAGGGGACTAGTGCATGCTTCCACAAGCTAGACTGAAAATTCTCATAATTCATCGAGACGTACTGGATAGAGTACACAAAAAGGTCTTGCCTCAGTACTGTAGAATAATTAGCCCTATATTAAACACAGCATTGGCCTCAACTAATAATCTTAAAAGCAAGACCCAAAAGGATATAATTGTATATAAGTATCTTAACTGTGTCCCAGAAGAAAGCTCAGGAATATTTATAGGAATCCAAAAATATCCAGTATCCAAAAGGTAAAATCAATATTGACTGGCATTCAAACAAAGATTATTAGGATGACTGAAAAAAAAATCTAACCCAAAATGAAGACAAAAGAAATCATTTGATATCAAAACAAAACTGACACAGGTGTTAGAATATAGGACATTAAAACAGTTACTATAACTGTATTCATGTTTAAAGAGTTAATAGAGCCATGAAAAGAGTTTATATATATTAACTGTATATTATAGATAGAATATATAATATTATATATATGATATAGATATATATATATCATATATATATATACACACACCATCTGCCTGTATGTATCTCCAAATCAAGCTAATAGAGATAAAAACTACAATGTATGAGATGAGAAATACACTGTATGAGGCTACTGGCAGATTAGAAAAGAAAAGATTAGTGAACTTTAAGACATAGAAATAGAAGCTATCCAAAACAAAATATAAATAAAAAACAGACTTTAAAAAAATTAAAAGAGAATCAAACTACAGGAGAAAATCAATATATATGTGTAATTGGAGTCCCTGAATAAGAAGCAGGAAGACAGGAAAAATACTTGAATATTAACCAAAAATATTCCAAAGGCATTGAAAACTATAAGCAAATAGAATCAAGAAGCTCACTGCGCCCCAGGTGCAAGACACATGAAGAAGAAAACATGAAGGTACATCATAATCAAACTTCCTCCAAACAGTGATAAAATAAAAAAGTCTTAAAAAGTAGTCAAAAAAAAAAAAAAGAAAAAAAGATATGCTACATGCAGAGGAACAAAGGTAAGAATGTCAGCAGATTTCTTTTGTGAAACAATGCAAGTGAAAAAGACAGTGAAGTAATGGCTTTAAAAGCATAGAATGAAAAAAAAAAAACAACCTGTCAACTTAGGATTCTATACATAGCAAAAATAAATTTCACAGATGAAGTGAAATAAAGACCTTTCAGATATATAAAAGCTGAAAGATATCACAGCTAGCCTTTCAGTACTACATGAAATTTTAAAGGGAGTCCTTCAGGCAGAAGGAAAATGATAACAGATGAAAATATGGATGCACACAAAAGAATGAAGAATACTGGAAATGGTGTCTGCATTGTAAAATTATTTTCTTTATTATTTTTAGCAAAAAATTAAAATTTTTATTTTTAAATTATTTTCTTATTATTTAAATATCTTTAAATGATTTTTGACTGTTTATTAAAAGAAAAACAATGTATTTGGAGGTTTCAAACACATGTGAAATAAAATGTACAACAATAGCATAAAGTCCAACAGGGAAGAAATGGAAGTGTATTACTGTAAGGTTCTTATATGTAAGGCAGTATAATAGCACTTAAAGGTAGCCTATGATAAGTTAAAGCTTATACTATAAATACAAAAGCAACCAGTAGAGTAACAAAATAAAGATTGATAACTAATAAGGAAACAAGATAAAATGCAATCCTATAAAACACTCATTGCAAAAACGGACCTAAAAAAGTAGACAGGGAACAAAGAACACAAGGGACAAATAGAAAACAAATAGCAAGATGAGAGACTTTAGCCATATCAATAATCACACTAAGTGTAAATGGTTTATACATCCAGAAGTCTAGATGCAATAAATCTATTTTTCAAAAATGATGGTAATATAAATATATTTTCAGATAAACTAAAACAGAGAATCATAGCAAGCTGACTGGCACTACAAGAAACACTGAAGGAGGTTCTTAAGGGTGAAGGAAAAAGAAACTAGATGGTATCTCAGATCCAGTGGAAGAAATGAAGCACATTACCAATAATAAATATAGGTGAAAATATATAAACTATATGGATTATCTCTTTTTTAGTCTCTTAACTTCTTTCAAATACAAATAACTTTAAATCAAAAATTATGTCACTACTGTAGGACCCAGAATGTACGTAGATGTAACAAATGACAACAATAGCAAAAGGAGAGTTGGGTGGTAAAATGGACCCATACTCAAGTATTAAAATATTAATTTGAAGTAGTCTGTGAAAAACAGAACTATACTGATCTAGCAAAACAGTACCCAAAGTAGACTGAAAATTAAAGGTTCATATTGTAATCCCTATGACAACCACTAAAAATAATTTTAAAAAAGCAAAAAACCTAACAAAATAAAAGTATTTGATTAACCCCAAAGAAGGCATCAATAAAGGGAAAAGAGGAATTTAAAAAATCAAAAAAATCAGACAAATAGAAAAGAAACTGAAAAACGATAAACCCAAATCCAACCATATCAATATTTGTATTAAATGTGTGTGTGTGTATGTGTGTGTGTGTATCTCACGCAGCTAAAGGCAAAGGTTATCAGACTAGATAAAAAAGCAAGATCGAATTATATATTGTCTTCAAGGGCTACACTATAAATACAAAAGCACAAGCAATTTAGAAGTATGGGAAAAGATATAACATGTACACATGAATGTTAAGAAAGCTGGAATACTTATTATTTTTCAGCTTAATTAAGGGATACTTGGCAAATAAAATTGTAAAATATTTAAAGTGTACAACATGATAATCTGACATATGTATACATTGGTAAAGGTTGGAATAGCTATATTTATATCAGAAAGAAATAGGCTTCAAGATAAGAAAAATTAGCAAAGATAAAAAAGGCATTTCCTAAAAGAGCTCATCAGGAAGATATAACAATCCTAAATACTGAAAGTTCTTAATAGCAAAGCTTCAAAATATATCAAACAAAGCCAAAGAACTAAAGGGGAAAATACACAAATCCAGAAATTTTAACACCCATATTTCAGTAATTCATAGAATAACTAGACAGAAAAAAAATCAGTAAGAATGTAGAAGATCTAAACAAGACTTATTGACATTTACTGAAATGACACCCAGTTACTTCAGCATACATATTTTTTTTGCGAGTGCACATGAAAAGTTGATCAAGATAAAACAAATGTTGGTTCATTAAACAATCTCTAAAAAGTTAAAAATCTTACAGGGTATGTTCTCTGACCTTCAGAATTAAATGAGAAGTCAAATAACAACAAGATATCTAGAAAAAGTAAACATATTAGGAAACTACACCACTTCCAAAAGCCCATGGATTAAAAAAGAAATTACGGGAAAATATGAAATATGATGAATGATAATAAAAATACAACATGTTAAAATTGGCGGGAATCAGCTACAGCAATGCCTGGAAACAAATGTTTGGCTGTAATGCGCTTACTAGAAAAAAGAAAAGTTTAAGACCAATGATCTAACTTTCCACTGTAAGAAACTAGTAAAAGACAGGCAAACAGATTTTGACACTATATCTGGTCCTGCCACGGGGCTGGAGTATGTGAGGTAGGGTCAGTGTCGACATCAAGGCCTCTCAAAGATTCTATTAAAATAGAAGACATATTTCTTAACATAACCTGAAGCAGAAGACCCAAATGTAAATTTTTGATGCTGAGAACCAGAGGAAAAACAAAAACATGATTCTGAACAACAAAACGAAAGAAAGAGTGAAGGGCAAAGGCTGGAGGAGTAATTGTGGAGTACAGATCTAGGAGAACAGAAAGCAGGTAATCATGAGGTGCAAGGAGCAGGTACGTGGAGAGAGGCCCAGGGTGAGTACTTGAATGGTAAGTTGATGCTGAAACACCTTTTAACCTTGGACCATCAGTTTCAGGTTATACTTTAACCTTGCTTAACAACTTCCAGCCCCAAATAAACATATTGTCTCACCTGATTGAAACCTCCAGGGGTTCTCAACTATGGGATTCAGGTAATCAAACAGTATCATCAGGATTCAGACTCCTTCTGTGGTTACTCTGCTCTTCATTGTACTACCTTCACTTTAAACCAGAGCCTCTCCAGCTGTTCTAAGCTGTTCTAAATCCATCGAAAAGAGAGATTCTTTATCAACAGCACTGTCAAAAATCTAGGATTTGAGCATCATTGGTCTCAACTTGGTCATTTGCTGAGTCCTGAAGTAATTACTGTGGCCATGTCTGGATTACCAGCCCATCCCTGGAGCAAAACGTAAACTCAGCTTCACCAGAGGTATCTGGGCCTGAGAATTGAGTTCAAAACCAATCAAGGTTTTATTTTACAACTGCAGCATATCTGAGATGAATCTAATGGCGCATGAACCCATCCTGCTTTGGACAGTCTACAACTTTCCCTTAGGAATGCTTCTCAGTCTAAAGGGCACTTTCAATTCTCTATTCTCGTCTTAGCATCAGATCAAAGTTTCTGATATATGTATCTGTTGTTAGCAAGAAGGTAAAGAAGGACGTCCAGTGTCATTCTATGAACTAAGTGTAAAAGATTCCTCTGGGGATTTGGGGAAGATGGCGGAGTACACGTCAAACTAGTAAAGGGGTCATAATGTGTTCTGGCAATTCTTTGGGAATCACTTCATTCCATCATTATCATTGTTGCTCATCATCATCACCATTTACTGAGATCATGTTTTGTAACATGCATGCTGTTAACTACTCTAAATATGTTTTTGAATGCTTCTGTCAGTCTTACACACAGCAAGCATTTGCAGCTGACTCCTTGCCAACCATTCTCCCAGCCCCTTGTACCAGTCATTCATCTACTTGCTGTCAATTCAGTACCTACCTTTCCTCTGTCGACTCCGGAGAGTAGAATTCCTCAGACCCTTTTGTCAACTGGCTTTCAGCTAGGTGTGGCTGATTGGGGGCACTGGTGAGACTTAGGAGTGAGGGAGGAAGAGAGAAGCAGGACATTTCTTCCCATCCTCTCTACCTTTGGTAGCATCTCTGACAATGGCTATACCTTTCCAGCCCAAGCGGTGGGAGTGGCTCCTGCAGTGCTAATCTCTAGGTCACTCCTGCTTCCCCCAATTGCTCATTAAGCTCTTCTAACACCTTTGTAAATAATTCACTCTATTAAACTACCTCCACTGAATTACCTGCTGAGGTTTTTGTTTTCCTACTAGATTGTGACTGATACACCACCTTCCATTCCCTTCTGGTAGAATAACTTGGAGTTGTTTACACAAAGGGTAGTGGTTCCTTAATCTCAGAAAAGAGGAAGCCCATATCCCAGCCCCAGGGGTGGAATTACTCTTGATCTAAATAACAGGTTTTCAAAGAGTAATCCTCAAGTTAGCAGCATTAACTAGCAGTGAACACACTAGAAATGAAAATTATCAGACCCTACCCCAGCATACTGAATCAGAGATTCTGGGGGTAGAACCCAGCAATTTGTATTTGAACAAGCTTACCAGAATCATCCTAACAACCATACTTTGAGAACCACAGGTCTATGATCATAATGCTATCCCTGTCGCCTTTCCCAGCGGTTTATCTAGATAAGGGCATGTGACCAAGCTCTGACTAATGAGAAGTAAGGGGAAGTCTGCTGGGGCTGGAAGTAAGAATGGGGTTGCCTTTCATGGTGAAATGACAGAATTCCTGGCATATCCATTCCATGTAGCAACCCTGAGGGAGGACTTGATGATGGGAAGTGCAGCCATCTTGGTACCACGAGAGAAAATCCAGTAAAATCACAGGCACACCAAACTAGCCTTCTGAACTAACCCTGCAGTTATATAATGCCAGATTTATGTCATGAAACCTAATTAAGGATTTTATTATTAAGTCACAGTTACTTGAGTGTTCTGTTACTTGCAGCCACAAGCAACAACTAACCAATAGAATACTTTTATCCTTCTTTTGTAGATAAGAAAACCAAGCTCAAAAGAGAGCAAATAATTTCTATAAAGCTAGCTAGTGCATGGTATGGTAAGATTTGAACTTGTTTTTGATTTCAAAACTTCAGTAGGCTAGTCTCCCTTTCAATAAATAGGTCACACTGTCACTCTTACCAAATTGCAGGTCTGCCTGATGTGACCAGGAAACTGAAATGGCTATGTTTTAACCTTTTCCCCTTATGCCATTCATTATACCTAATCCTGAGTATCTTTATGGCCTTAAGAATCCTTGGTTAAGACAGCAGTGAAACCATCCTGAACAATGCTTTATTTTCTCGCTTAAAAGGTGGAACACAGGTTGGTTTTTAATTTATTCCTGCAAGATGTTAAACCTATTCCTTTCAGAACAGGTCCACATGTTTTTCGTTGAGTATTCCAATAGTCTGCATTATTCATAGTGGAGGTATTTATGCAGTCATGATAAATAAGATAATTTACCTCCAAATAAAACAGAGAGGCTTCAGGCGCCAATAAAAAATGAAAAGTTTAAATAAGTCAGTCCTTTAGAAAACTTCACCATATTTCTGTCACCATCTGATTACACCCAAAGAAAAAATTCTTTTATATTGTTTAATGGCAGACAAGCAACCATAATAATGAAGAAGTTATTTTGGAAAAAAAGTAAAAGCCTTTATTTGTCAAATTCACAAAGGTTTGTAATTGGTGTTTTTGGAAGGGGAGAAAGAAAAGTGTCTCTTTTTCTATTCCATGAGTTGGAGAAGAAATTCAGAAGAGAAAATTCAAGCATACTGTTAAACAGATAGAAGGACCTGAATTTAAGATCTCTAAAGAACATTCATGCTGCTTTGTCTGGCTCTAGTGCCACAGTATCCTGGATGCATTTGGCTTGAAAATGTCTTTGCTGGGCTGATGCTGTTCACGAAGGTTCCAGAGCCAGAGCTGGCCCTGTGAGTCAGCCTGAGAATCTATGATCTGGAAAGCTCAGAGCTGGGACCAAGTAACTACGAGTGGAAACAAAGAAAAGGAGTCTTCTCGCTTCATACAAACAACCATTCAACTTGAGAGTCCACTTAGGTATCTAGAGGTCTAGAGAAGACAGACTCCTGATAGAGTAGATTACATGGGGTGAAAATCACTCAGAAATGGATTAGAGGATAATATCATTGTCTGTGGTCATTTGTCATCTGTCCCTTTTCAGTGCCTATAGAGAAACAATAGCTCTTTCCAATTGTGTGGGTTAGCCATTGTAGTATTGGTAATAGCTAAGTTTGTCTAAAGTCCACATGCTTAGAAATCACTGATTCACAAGGGAACAGAGGAATGGAATTTTTATATGCTACCATATTCAAGGTCATACATTCCAAAGATTAACAGAATCCAGGCAGGCAAAATAAGTGAACGATGTAGCCCAGGCTTTAGTAAACTGGTGAGAGTACATGCCCTGCCTATTGGGAGCAGCTATTACTTAGCTCCAGCCATGGTGGAATCCCAGCAAAGACCATTCCTTCACTCGGTTGAAGGTTCGCTGGTTAAGTCTGCCTGTAAAGTTAATTTTATTTTTTAAAAACACCAGTTAGGCCAATACTGGACAGGGCACGGAAAATAAGTTTTCATTGAATTCAAGCTCTCAGTTTGCAAACTCTGAGTCCAATGACCATCTATTTATACAAAGGAAAATTGAGGCCCAATGAGAGAAGTAATTTATCTAAAGTCCCCTACCTAACAGCATGAATACACACACACACACACACACGATAACACATCATCTATCATGAGTCCAGAGATTAGATGATGAAATGCAAAGAAGGAAGAGAATGAATATATCTTCCATGTCTACTAAATGCCCAGGCACTATGGTTTAGTCTCTATGGCAACCCTGAGAAGTATGACTTACTCTCTCATTTTACACATAAGAAAAGCAAAAGTATAGGCCATGTAGGATACTACATGATTGAATTGAGATTCAAGTACAGGTCTGTTTAAGGCCAAATACTCTGTTTCTCCTAGTATGCAATATCGACTCTTTCTTCCACCTTCTTCTGTGAAATCATAAATACCACACATAGCCTCCTCCCTTGAGGACCTCAGAGTCTGTTGAGGGAGCCAGACAAAGAAACAATCACCTCTGTGGAGGAAACTCATTGCTACCTACCCAGAGAAACTCTAGCATTTCTGGGGGACACATCCAGAGCCAGGTCTGCAGGAAGATCATTACTCAGTTCAGTAGAGCTTCAGTTGCTGCTCCCCAACCTGCACTGAACCGACGTGGAGGTGCGAACATACTCTCTGCAATATCTAGAGGATGCTCTGGCCTCACACTCAAACTTAGATCACGGAGCTCCTAAGACCGTCTTTTTGATGTGAAATGCTGTACCTCGCAGGCTTGACAACAATGGTGATCTCTCAGGGCAGGCTCAGCATGGAACCATGTGCAACGTGCTATCACACTCAGTATCTTGTTTGACCCTCACACCCCACACTGAATGGGGCACATTAAGGTTCAGATTTTCCCTTCAAACCTGGTGAAACTGAGACTCAGAAACTGCTCAAGGTGGAAAAGCCCCGCTGAGGTCTTCTGCCTCCTGGGTCTATGTTCTTCGTAGCGTAATATGCTAACTATTCAGGCATTTGGTGATAGAAAGGAGGTTAGTGGCAGGAAACAAGAGGAAGTTTCCTCCAGAGTGAATTAATTAACATGCTGCAATGGGATTTGATTCCTGTTGGTGATATATCTATTGGCTCCGTCTTCATCCATCCAGCTTTCACTTTTCTTGAGTCTCTTCTGTTTCAATAATTTTCAGTATGCTATTCCCATTTGTCCTCTCCCATCCTTGTCCCCTGGAGTGCACCAGAGACTGATATTTTCAAAACTAAGGGCTGGGAGTTTGGGATCAGCAGATGTAAACTATTATATACAGGATGGATAAACAACAAGGTCTGACTGTATAGCACAGGGAACTATATTCAATCTCCTGTGATAAACTGTAATGGAAAAGAATATTAAAAAAAAGAATGTCTATATGTGTATAACTGAGTCACTTTGCTGAACAGCAGAGATTGGCACAGCATTGTAAATCAACTAGACTTCAATTAAAACAAATAAAATTTTAAAAAAGAGAAGTAGAAACATAGCAGGCATAGAATACCACAGATTGTTTATACTGAAGGCCACATGAAGGTCCGTACCATAAAAATGGAGTAAATGTCTAAAGCATCATTAAAAACAAACAGGAGGGCTTCCCTGGTGGCGCAGTGGTTGAGAATCTGCCTGTTAATGCAGGGGACACGGGTTCGAGCCCTGGTCTGGGAAGATCCCACATGCCGCGGAGCAACTAGGCCCGTGAGCCACAACTACTGAGCCTGCACGTCTGGAGCCTGTGCTCCGCAACAAGAGGCCACGATAGTGAGAGGCCCGCACACCGCGATGAAGAGTGGCCCCCGCTTGCCACAACTAGAGAAAGCCCTCGCACAGAAACGAAGACCCAACACAGCCAAAAAATAAATTAATTAATTAAAACAACAACCAAAAACAAACAGGAAAGAGGAATTATCAAATAATTTAGGTGTCCACACATGACTGCCAAGGAAAAGTCAAGTCATCCTTCAGAATGTTTCACCATTTTTTGGCTGCTTTACCTTTGGTCCTACTAAGAAGTTTCCTTCTAAGAAGTTTCCTTCTAAGAAGGATTCATCCACTGCCATCACCACAAGCATTAGTATTGCTTTCATCACCTAATTCCTGGCTTCTCAATAATAACACTGGCAAAGGAAGAACGAATACATTGAAAATCAGTCTTCAACAAAATGGGACAGGACTGGACCCTGTAGAAAGAATAGCTTCCCAATTCCTTAGGCAGGGATTTCCTGTCACAAAGAAAACTGCACAGTACCTGTGCCAGGTCTATTCCTGTGGCCTTAGAATAGACGACCTACACAGTCAGCCCTGGGACCAGAAACAGTCCACACACATTGTATGGTTTTGCTTGGCACACACAGAGGTCTATTTAACAACTGGACCAGATGCCAACATTAAGAATCTGGGGATTTCACATACAAATTTTAGATTACTGGCATCTCTAAAAAAGTTAATCTGGCAACCCTGGGCCCACGCTTCCACATGACAACAATTGGTGGGACATGAGCAGTGGTTGCCGCCTTTAAATAGCACATGAATTCTCCACCGCAGAGCAGCCCATACCTGGTTCTTCTCATGCTGGACAGGTGTAGATACCTGAGTTTGTAACAGCTGCCAGAAGAGGCTGCCCTCATGCTGACAAGGGCAACACAATCTCTAAACTTTTTGGATGGTGCACCTCTGATATTATAAATATTTTTTTTAGTAACCCCTATATAAGCATTTTTACATACCAAACATACACAAAAGTTAAAATTAAAAATAAGGTAAATATTTAAATCAATTAGTAATATTAATGACATTGTTATTTATTAATTTCACAAAAATGTTTGTTCTGTCCAATGTATTATTTTTAACATTTGCAAAATGACAGAACAGGTTTGCTGATTCTGAGAGTCTCGCTTTTAATTTTGAACTACTTTCTGTGCTAACTAAATGATGTTGCCAGGGCAACTGTTTTCAATTAAATCATCTGCAATTAAAGATTAGTAAAATTCTATGTCTTTATTTTTAAAAGATAACTAATACAAATAGAAATTTGAATATTTTAATACCAGTGGATTGATGTGACTGTCCTGGGGCACATGCCTGGTGCTGCAGGCAGGGATGAATGTCCCATCACCATTCTTACACAGTCACCACAGACGACCAAATCAGGGCAGCTCAGACTCTAAGCCACAGGTTCTAGAGTCAACCAGAACCAGCTCGAACTCTGCCTCTGTCCCTTCCTGGTTATGGAACCAGGTATTATCTCCTTCAGTCCATGGGACTTGAATGGGGAAAATAATGGCTATATCAATGTGATATTTAAACGAGATAAAGCCTGCAAATTGTTGATCTCAGAAATCAAAGCCCATGCTCAATAGCAGGTACCTCTTACGTTCTTAAATCTTATTATTTCCACTCTGTTTAGTTTGTTTAACAACACGATTATCTCTGATGGACTGAGAGTCACATGCATCTCTTTGAGAAAACTTGCCACTTTTAAAATTTTTGTTTTTTTACTTCCTCTTTTTCCTAGCCTCTGCAATCTGTTTGTAAATATATAATTTCTTAAAATTGAAAAGGATGACTTTCTTCGATGGAATAGTAGAGAAATGGGTCATCATAATCTGGCAAAAGTATTTTTTTTCCCCCAGATATCTACTTACCAATGTCCACCCCCCAAAACACACATATATACATGTTCACTAAGGAATGACTTCTTTGCAAAAGCCAAAGCCCATATTATTTAGGGGAAAAAGGGAATACCCTTATTAATAATTGCAAACAGTCCACATTTGGCTTATCTTCCTATTATTCAAGTACTATTTCATAGGCATTAATTATTCCTGTGGTGTTGACTACAATTCATTGAGTAAAATGGTGATAGAGGAAAGAGGATTACAAGTCAGAACCTAACTGAACAGCAGAGACAGACTGATTGACTTTGGCAAGTACCTCTTCTGTGGCAGCTTCAGCGGGGCTGCCTGGGCCCCCAGACAGTAGCTAACTGTGGCCTGAATGCTTGAGAATAAATTTGGTGCCCAATAATCTTGAATCCTTAGATTAGGCACATAGGTGCCCTTAACCCCTTGTTCTTACTCCAAAATGGCCAAATATGTTTTTCACTTATAACTCAGCAGCTGATATTGAGTATCAGCTACGTTCCAGCAACCTGCTTCAGAGTTCAAGGCAGTGGATCTGTTGAAGTGGAATGTAATCGAGCTTTGTTGGTTTATATGTTTCAAATACTATTTCATGGTCATGCAGCTTATATTTTCAGATGGTTTGGCACTGAATACACAAATCTGTCCTTTCCTTGTTGTGTGGTTTTGGATTCTTCATTCTCATATTTAAAATAGAGATAATAATTCTTGTCTTATAGACTTTTGTGACTATTAAATGAGACTTGTACTACTATTTGCAGTATGTGAATAAAAATGTCGGTTTTCTTTTACCCCTTTATAACCAGTGGTACAGAGTTGAATGACTGGTTTCTGCCTTTTAGGAGTTTATACTCCTTGAAGGAGAAAAGAACATATATAATTACAATATTAGACAATATAATATTAATAAGTCAAATGCAGTTAAATACAAAATCAAAGCTACCATGTCATCCTCTCTAACAGTAAAATTCTGGGATTATATACTCCCTGATAGCATGAATTAAAATATAATAGGATTTCTGAGTGGCAATTAGCTCTCATTCTCTGTCTAACCCTTATTCTCAAATAGAGGTGGAATAAAAACATTATCTTTTGGGGAGATGGAAAGAGAACCAGCAGAAAACAGGAATGAGAATGGGTCCCATGTGCCCAATATCCTCTTAGCTTGATCATCTGGGATCATCAACAGTCATCAGTGGGCACCATCTCACTGGGACATTTCTGGAACAGCTGCACATTTTAGCCAAGACAAGGAACTAGAAGTAGCCTCAATGTGATACTGAGGCCTGAGGACAATAGCCACCAGGTGGCACCAAATAGCAGCAAAGCCTGGGTGGATTTAGGTCTCGGAGCTGGCTCACCTGGGCAGGCTCATTGAGTCTTTTCCTCAACCTTGTTATGAAGTATCTTTGCATTTCACATAATTTAATATTTTAGGGCCACTTTTTCCAATGCATGGGTTTCATTATAGTATTTAGATTTTAATAGAAGCTTTGAATTACAATTCCCTACAAGATCTAGACTGTCCTCACCCTTTTTCTTATCTCATACCATTCTCCCCTCAGCTCACTGCACTCCAGAACTCACCACATGGCCTTCTCAAATCCATCATCTATCTTAGAGAGTTTGCACTCGTTGTCTCCTCTTCCTGGAATGTTCTTAATATACACAACAAGCTCCTTCTGTTATTTAGGTCTCAACTCAAATGCTACCATCGCAAAGACCCCTTCCTTGACCACCATTTTTGAAGTAGTCTCCAGTCTCTCCCTACTCCATTACTCTGCTTTCTTGTCTTGAGGGCATTAGTCAGTGTCTGATGTGATGTGGTATACATGTTTGTGTGTTGTCTCTCTTCCTCCACTAGAATATAAGCACATGAGGAGAGGGACTTTTCTGTCTTGTTATTACCATGTACCCACATCATTCTAGACAGTTGATGGTGAGAATGGTAAGCTCAGTGGAAGCTCCTTTGTGTGGGGCTCCTTCCCTGTAAGGCCAAATAGAGTAAGCCACCAGTAACTCTAGAGGGAAAGTACAAATAAGAAAGTTGTAGGAAACTAGGGTGACTCGGAGATAGTAAGAGATGATTCCAATGAATACAACTGCTGGAATATATTGGAGGTAACATCTTGATAATAACCGATGAGCAACCACAACTAGCACACATTGAGTCCTGACTCTGCTAAGCACTCTTCTGAGCACTTTACGGGTGTTTGCTTATCTAATCCCTTCAACAACCTAATGTTACAGACACTATTATTATTATTATTTTACAGATAAGGAGATAGAGGCTCAGAGAAGTTATGTAACTTGCCCAAGATCACACAGCTAGAAAATGAAGAAGGTGAGATATAAACCATGATAATTTGTTTCCATTCTCTTAACTGAAACTAGTATTTCAAATCAAATCATGAAAATAGCAAACACTCATAAAAGTTATACTTAAAAGAAAGAGAAATAGCCAAGAACATCTTAGCTAGGAGAGACGGGTACAAGTGACTAGTCAAGAAGAGGGCAGTTCGCATGGTAAAAAGAAAGATCACATTTGAAGTGGTCAAAAGGACAATAAATATAAAGCAAGAGAGGTTGGGGAATAAATAAGGAACTCCTGAGAGGGTTCAGGAGCTGAGTTTGGGGGAAAAAGTGCTCATACCTCAGGTGTATCTTTTCATGCTCCAGGAATTAATACCATAGCTTAAATATGTTCTGCTAGGCTGGATCATGACATTTTGGCAGATTTGGGCAAAAGCAAATACACTACAATTTGTTACCACAAACTGTAACTAGGTTTAACCCTCATCCTATGCTTATGCTTTAGCCCAACCAGAGAATGTGTGAGAAGGAAGGAAAAGATGGACACCAAGGAAAAGATGAACACCAAGGAGCTTTCCTTTATGCTTCTACACGATTCAAGTCAAGGGCAGAAATGGGAATTTGCTCAGTTCTGCTTTAAGAAAATGCTTCACAAATTCCATAGGACACATTTAAACTGCATTTGGATTCTATGCTCTATTCCAGCACAGTCATTTATGGTGTTTATTAAATACAGCCACTATTCTCTGCCTGTCTGCACATTTATAAATACAGTTTCTAAAAGGCATCCATTATGGCTTATGATTTATAATTGAAAACAAGATGTGACCAGTCGTGCATTCACCAACAGTACAGAATCATGTTAAGTCATCCTGGGCTACTCCTAGAGGGCTGGACAGGTCTTGTCATTCAACAAAAGTGCCCAAGATGTTAGTTAGGCCTCAGTCTCCGGATTTTTCAATGAGACCTTCAGTTCATGGGTTATCATTGTGTACATGCATTCACTGCCTCTCCTAATAGATCAAACACAACGATCAATGATATAATCTGTAGTAGTAATCCTCAGAAGTTTTGGAATTAATTTTAATCATCATGAAGGCAATGAGAATACTATTAATCTCTATTGCTCACCTATACACATACCTGTCATTTTTATGAAATCCCAAAGTAATCCAAAAAGTGTAAAAGGTAATGCTGTCAAAGCACCAACATCCACCTCCCAGGTAAAAGGATAAATCATTACTAATACAGTTGCGGACTCCTCTGTATGCCCACCTGATCACATCTCGCTAGTATTAACCAGTGTAATGATCATAGTTTTGTCATTCCCAGGTGCTTCTTTATGTACAAATCCCTAAACAATTAATACTGTTCTTTTGCATTTTTAAAATGATATAAATGGCATAAGGCTGCGCACATATTTTTGTAACTT
Organism: Balaenoptera ricei; assembly: GCF_028023285.1. Taxonomy (NCBI): domain Eukaryota; kingdom Metazoa; phylum Chordata; class Mammalia; order Artiodactyla; family Balaenopteridae; genus Balaenoptera; species Balaenoptera ricei. The sequence goes on along the minus strand of NC_082646.1, from coordinate 78,043,442 downwards.
CCTTTTTTCACTCAACATTGTTTTGACATTTACTAATTTGTTCAATTTCTGTGCTATTATGTTATCCTCTCTTTGATAGAAATTCAGTTCCCCAATTTTTGCAATCACAATCAGTGAACTTACAAACATTCCCATTTGTATGTTCTTGGTACTTGCTCAAGAGTTTCTCAAGTATATTCCTGTAAGTGAAATTGTTGGGTCAGAGACACACACACAGTGACCTTTACCAAAGTACAAAACAATTCTCCAAAAAGCTTAGAAATTAATATAAATATGTGTTCCAGCTAAAAGTGTGCATTTTCTTTCCTGGAGCTTCCTGTGTTTGTCAACACTTTGTACTGTCAGAAGTTTTACTACCACAGTGGGTGTGAGACAGTATCTCATGTGGTTTTATTTACATTTCTCAGATTACTAATGAAACTCATCTTTCCATACGCTTATTGATTCTTCTAATTTCTGTAAATTATACTTATCATTTGGTCCATTCTATTTGTTTTCCTTTTTCATATAGATTTTAAGTTACTTATATATTCTACATATTACCTTTGTTGGTTTATATCTGTTGTAAATATCTTATTCATCCTTATATTTTCACCTTTTTGGAAGGGATAGTTTCTTTGATGAACAAAAGTTAATTTATGCTAATGTAGAATGATCTTCAATATTTTATTTCCTCGTGTTTTTTAAGGGGTTGTTTCTACCAGTTCACCATTCAATTTGAGGCGTGCTCTAGGTTTTTAGCACATATCCCACAGTTGCTAAGATTTTTTTTCTTTAACACAGTGAATGAATTGTACTGAAAGTTATATTTTTAATGTGAGATAATTAAAATATTTCTCTCCTTGCATCATTTAATGTAATGAATTATTGAAAATTAGGTACTGTTAAATCATTCTTGAATCTCTAGGATAAAAACAACCTATTCATGATATTTTTAAAATAATAATCATTTGGGGGTTGTTTTCCTTATATTTCTTTTGAAAATAATTTTTTAAAATATAAGTGATATTAGACTGTGATTTTCCTTTATTAAATTGATTCTGACTAGTCTGGCAACAAGTTTATACTATCTATATTAAGTGCAATTGGGAAGTATTTCCCCTTTTTTATTCTCTGAAATATTTTGTAAAGTTCAGTACTATATGTTTCCTAGATGTTCAATTGACCTCACTAAATAATATCTGTGCTTGACTGTTGAGTATCTATACGTATGGTTAGATGAGTATAGAATTCTAACTAATTGAAAATTTTAATTTTTAAATTTCTTTTTGATTCAGTTTTTGTAAATTATATTTTTCCAATAATATGTGTATTTCATCTAAGTTTTCAAATTTTAAGATAATTTTTTTTTCATTTTAAGAATTACTTGTATCTGTACTTAAACCTTCTTTTTTATTTCTAATAATGACTATTTGTGCCTTGACTATTTCCCCTTGCTTAATGCCAGTAGGGTTTTGTTTATATAATGGATCTTTTTAAAGAGATAATTTCAGCTTTTGATGATACTCAAATTTCATTTCTCATTTTACTTATTTTTGCTATTATCTTTAGTTTTTTCCCTTTGGTTCCCTCTCTTTGTTTTATTCTGAGGTTCCTAACTTCACAAGTTGCATGCTTTTATTATTAATTTTAGCCTTTCTTTTATTCTCACAAAAGATTTGAAGTACATCAAAAAACCATTTAAGCTGTATTCAACAAACTTAATCCCATATTTTAACTCCTAAAATATGTGTTGGGATCCAACAATTCTATTTTCTGAAACCTCTGCACATGTTATTCTGTTGTTTATTAATTTTCTGACTCTCATTCATATTATTTAGAGGTTTTGAATAAAAGATTGTGTTCAATGGAGCTACACCTGAGAACCGGGTGAGACTTGAGTTGGTGGTGAGTGCCTCCAGAAAGAATGAGATTTTGTTTCTGCCAGATGTCCCAGGAGAATAAATCTTTAAAGAAAAATTTTTTTGTTAATTTTTAAAACTCCGGTTTCCCAGCTCACAAAAATAATATAAATCCAGTTTTTTCCTGGAATATTTCTTTATGTAAAGGGAAGATATTCAACGAAGAAGAGAAAAAAAACTCTTCAAAACAACTGAAGGTGCATCTTGTTCACAATGTCTCAGGCATTGATATGGAAAGAATTCAGCAGCCCTGAGCTTGAATCCTGGCTTTCCTTCTTCCAAAGTGTGACCTTGAACAAGTTTCTTACTTTTGTTAGAGTGTGAGCCTGATTCTTTGTGACTAAAATATGGGGAATATAATACATGGATAGAGTGAAGATTAAATACACATAGTATGAACCCACCTAATGGAACACTTAGAAAATAACGTATGTTCAACATATGATGTGACTAGCCCTGTCTTTTCCATTTCTTCCCTGGGCAAGATAGAATGAGAGCTCAGCAAATGAAAGGATCTCCTAGTCTATCGTCTGTCTGGCCATGAGTCTAAAACCACAGCATCTATTCGACAAACACTTATTGCCTATCTCCTCCATGCTAGGCAGTGAAGAATAGGATGCATGTGGAATATAAAAAATTTTTAAATAAAGAAACAAACCAAACCAAATAAAAATACATAGATATAGAAAAGAAAAAAAAAAAAACCATGGTAGGAAACATTAGAGTGAGTCTAACATCTGTCTCTAGGGGTTGGGAGCTTAATGGACTCAGGTTGCTTGATGTTTTGAGATAATAATAATCATCACTCTTCTGTGTGCTTTGCATATATTATCTTCTTTAATGCCTCTATCAACTGCAATAAAGTGTTAGCCCCCTTCCTGATGAGGAAATGGAAATCCCAAAGCACACATCAAATCTGTATTAAAGCCCAGGTCAGTTTACTCCAGATCCCACTTCAAAGTCTTAAATAGTGGCTCCTCCTAAGAGTACAAAGTCATTATATTGTAGTATTTTCTGAAGTATCTTGGGACCAATTAGACCAGAAAGTCATAAACATGTTATCCCAAACATGATTGAGCACCATGATTTGGCGGTAGGGTGGACTTGTGAATTGTTGGGTGAATCAGGCATTACTGTGTCGAGCAGCAGCTGTGCTGTGATTCTGCAGTTCTGGATCTCCATTATCGGCCCGCTTTAAGTGTCTGAACTGTCAGAATAAACTCAGAAATACGCAAATGGCAACCACATTGACAATTCTTTTAAGCATAGTAATCCAACCCCACTTTGGGTGTTGACCTTTCTTTAAAAATCATTATTTTAAGACAGCACACCTAATTTGTAAAAATATTTTTTAACACATGCACCAGCATGATTTTTTAATTAGTTTTCAGCCTGCCTTATCATATTAGGATGCTTATATTATGAGAGTCTGACATGCTGGTGGCCCTGAACTAACCAGATGGTTTTGGAAGTTTTGTGTGTGTACCTAGGGGAAAACTCAGAATCCCAACCTTTATTCAGTCATCAATCATTTACTGAAATGCTACTATGAGTAAGAACGAGGCAGAGAAGACATACAGAGAAAAGACATGGTCCTCACACCTGAGATTTCATAGTGTAGCAGAGGAAAAAGAGACAAACAGATAAATACACCAATACTCTAAATGTTAGAGGGGATGAGTCAAGGTTTTTAGAAGAGAAGAAGGGGCGCTACTGTTGGATAGAGATGAGAATGAAAGAAATAGCATAGGTGAGATGTCTGATCTGAGCCTTGAAAGGCAAGTAGAATTTCCCCTGATGGAGGCGAATGCTCTTTTAAGAGCATTACAGGACCAGGAAACAACATATGTAAAAACCCTGGATGCAGGATAAAATGCAGAGTGTTCAGGAAACATTGAGGTCCTCAACGTGGCTGAAGCACAGGGCTTATGGAAGAGCAAGGTGAGGAAAAGATGAGTTTATCAGGTAAGATGGGATTCCTCTATGATAGTCCTTAATTTAAGTCCTGCTTGAGTTAAGTGGGAAATCATCCAAAGGCTTTTCAGCAGAAACATGACATAATCGCATTTCTATTTTGAAAAGATCACTCTGGAGATATGGGTTAGTGAAGACTGGAGGATTGTTTAAAAGCAGGAAAATCATGTGGGAGGCCTTAGAAGACAGGTAGTCTTCCTACAAAGTGACATCCCAAGGCCAGTATGACAAGGAAGTTTTCTCTCATTTATCAAGACAACATAATTTTTAAAAACTTTTCTTATGGAAAATGTTAACTCTGAATCCCACCATATTGAAATGATCAAAGCAAGAGATACCAAGGGTGATAGCCATGGAGTCTGCAGAGAAGAGAGATCCAAGAGTGGAATCAATAGGATCTGGTAACAGGCTGGGGATGATACAAGAGGGAGACGCTGAGCATGACTTTGGAATCTCTGCTTTGAGCTAATGAGTGGGTGAGTTTAAAACAAACACTCATTGAAATTAAAATTAGAGTAGTGTATATCCTCTCTGGAAGCCAGGGGAAAGAGCAGAAAAAGGACCAAACCCACATGACTGGGAGAAAAATGGGAACAGAGAGAATAAGCAATTTAAAACCCAACTTTCTCAAAACCTATTATAGCTACATCATGATAAGCATCGAGTTAATTAAGGCAAGAATTACAAAGGCACCCTGCAAGTTTCTTGAATTATGCACAAAATTTGGAGTCAGATGGTAGAAAATGCTGTGGAAGCAGAGGAAGGTAAACAGGCCTTTTGAACAAAAGACGTAGTTCCAACTCCTGCCCCACTATTTACTCATCTCTCTGAGTTTCTGCCTGTACATCCAAGAACATGAAATAAGAATCCCCGCGTGGTGCTGACGTGAGGATCAAATGAGATAATGGATGTGAGTGCATCTGTAAACTACAAAGCCCTTGACAAATATGAGGTATTATTATGACGGTATTTTCACAATACTGTTAAATGCGCTTGGGAAAAAGCACCCTAGCTTCCAATTATTCTGTCAAAATATTTATTGGACACCTATGTGCCAGCCTGCTGCTCTAAGCCCTGGAGAACAAACGAGGGCTCTGCTCTCACAAAGATCTCATGGAACCAGCTTTCTCACAGTGAGAGAGAGAAAGTCACAAGTTATTCACTAATTCGGGATGCCTTTGTCAAGAGAAAAATCCCTGTTGAGAATGCAGCTAAGTAGTTCCTGGATCCAGCACCAGGCAGGGATATAATTCACGCCTCCCAGTGATGTCACAATATTTATTATATCAAAGTTGGAATCAAGGAAAAATTTGGAGGTGAAGAGGGTTGGAGGATCAATTCCTGGATGTCAAAAAATAGAAGAAGAACCCAGTGTCACAGCCATGAAATAGAATCCAAAATTAAGGACTAGATTGGGCAAGTGAAGTATTAGAATATGGAGACTCAGAGAAACTGCTGCAAAGTCTGAGACAGACATTATTTGCAGGGCCTAACTGAGAATAGCTTTAAATGACTGGATTTACAGGCAACTATTCAAGTTGAGTAGCAATGTAAATGTTATCTGTTCCCTGAGAGCTCCTCAGAAAGGATCCAGGCACAGTAACAGACTAACCCCAGCCTTGTAGTCAACACATGACAGTCTGCATGACCAGACCTTTCCCTAACTCCCCAGACAGATGTAAAGCTGTCCTCTGGGCTGCAAATGTCAATCTTGATGTTGAGGCATCCTCCTATACTATCTAGAGCAGTGCTGTCCAATAGAAATATCCTATGAGCCAGGAATAAAATTTCTAATTTTCTGGATGCCACATCAAAAAAGTAAAAAGAAAGGAGCCAAATTAATTCCAATAATATATATTTAACTCATTATAGCTAAAAGATTATCATTTCAATATACAATCAATATATAACATTTATTAATGAGATATTTAGAAACCCCATAAGAAGCCAACTGTCACACTACGACATTAATAATAATATCTTAGCATGATGCAACAATGAAAGTAAAATGTAGTCCTACCAAGACAATAGAGTTGTGCTAAAATATTTTACATAAGCTTCAGTTTAAAATTTTTAACCAAATTAAAATTGAAAATTAAGTTGCTCAGGTGTACTAGCCATATTTCAAATGCTCAATGAGCACATGTGGCTAGTGGCTACCACTCTGGACAGCACACGTATAGAGTTCAGGAGTATTAGAACTTCACAGAAACTTAAAGATCATCAGATTCAGTCTTTAGGTCACATATGCTTAAGACGAGGGAAGAAGGAACCTGTTCCAAGTATCATGCTCTGTATTGGCCCATATTGTATTCTTGTGCTTTAAAGTAACTTTAAGGAGGATTATTATTCTCATTCCACAGCTGAGGAAATTGGAACTTGTACAGATAGGAGGATTTACCCAAGACACATGGAAAACACACGATAGAACTCAAACCCCAAATCCCTGCTTATTTCTGTTACTGAGAAACATACAGTTGTCCCTCAGTATCTGCAGGGGACTGGTTCTAGGATCCTGTGGATACCAAAATCCAAGGATGCTCAAGTCCCTTATATAAAATGGCATGGTATTTGCACATTATGCACATCCTCCCATATACTTCACATCATCTCTAGATTACTTATAATGTGAACGATATATAAATAGTTGCTGGCATGAAGCAAATTCAAATTTCGCTTTTTAGAACTTTCTGTAATTTTTTCAGGTATTTTCAATCCACGGTTAGCTGAACCTACAGATGCAGAACCTGTGGATATGGCAGGCCAACTATACTTCATTATTTGATTTTTGTCTGCTTTTTTTTGTCTTAACAGTAGTATATCCCTGTGTCTTAGGTCCTATATCTCAACTGGTATGTGGTTGATATGGGGAGTTTCACTTACTCTTTGAGAGGATGGCATAAACCTGACCCTCTCTTCATACTCATGCCTGTTCCCTTCAGCTTCCGGCTTATCATTCAAAATATGCTGTGTGTGTTCTCTCTTTGGGAATGAAGCATAGAAAAGGAATTATTCTATTAACATTATAAATAGCAGCCAGCTTTCCAAGGACCTTTTCAAGGAGGAAAACCATGCACATTTGCTATGTCAGTTTTGTTCCTTCCTTGCATAGTCACAATGCAGGTGTATAACCAGAAAAGGCCACTGTGATATATCTGCTCACCAAAAGAATCCTAAAGCTCAAAACTGCCTGAAAGGCAGGAAATAATAATGAAGACCATGAAGAACAAGATTCTAAAAGGCAACAGATATACTGTTGGCCTAACTTCCTTCAAAATCAAATTGGAAAAGATTCTGATGAATCAGGCTGCAAGAACACCAGGACCCCTTAACTTCTCTAGGATAACTTCCCTAGGGCTATGTGGTGAATGCCGATGATAATAGAGTTGCCTGAGTCAGGAGGAGAAAGTTTCAATCAGGGTGAGAATAAATGCATTAACTGGTTTTAAAAGCAAACGTGCACTTTCTGCAGTATTTTGCAGTGAAAAGGTTATGGGTTTTGGAGCCAGAAGATCTTACTTGAATCGTGCCACTTTCTTGTCATGGTCTCTCTATTCCTCAGTTTTCCCATCTAACCCAGTGCCGGAGAATTAATAGCAGTTCTTCAATCAAGACAAGTTAGTTACTTATCCAGGGTTGCATACTCCTGCATTTTACTGATAATTCTTATTCACCTCTCCATTTTTGTGAATTTTGATCATACCATCTCCTACCTCCATTATTGATAACGTTATCGATAATAAATAATTGGAGTGGCACCGGTTGGAAATCAGTCCACTCTAAATCAACAGAGGCCACCCATATCGGCCTTCTAAGCCTTAGTCATGTTTTGTTTCCAGGAGAGAGTCTACAACACACATGAGTAAGGACAGAGGATTTCAAAGCTATAGTCACTGTTTCCCAAAGACAAGAGGCAGGAGTGCTGATGACCTTTGTTCAGGGCTGGTCTTGAAACAAATTAAACTTTTGGGACTTGGCCAAAAAGTACAAAATATTGGAGGAAGGGAGACGTGCAATAAGAGGAGTTATAAAATGGACACACATTGGCTCCCCAACACTCTTTGTATATGAGGCTTACTCTAGTTACTCCATTTGCCCCATCACAGACAGACTGTCTCTCACATGTATGGTGAGCTAAGGCCACAAAGAGGAGAACCTTGACCTACTCCATAACATTATCAGCTGGTAAGTAATAAGATATAAATCTTTTTCTGTCACTTATGACAGATTTGTAGTAATTAGAGCAGATGGGATACACCAGTTTAAATCCCAATAATGCACATATTATTGCCCACAGTTGATTACACATTCCTTTGTCCAGTTCATTGTTAATGACTCAAATAATGGGGTTTCCTGCTACTTTGCCTCACACCATAATCAGATGAGACATGCTGATGTGGTGAAATAATAGTTGTCAAAATGTTCTACATGGTAATAAATACAAAGAACAAGCAAGCCCTACAGTGGACAATGAGATTTTAAGCAGAGTATCCAAGAAGTGTAAGTCAAACTCTAGGTAATACTGGGTCACATGTGAGACAACTACCACAACAATTTGCAAGTACAAAATCACACATCTTCAGCTGCTTCTCTGATTGAATAAGAATAAAAATGATAGGAAAATAGAACCAGTCTCTATTAAATTGCCAAGCTCAGAAGAGATAAAAATTTCCATCCACGAAAAAGTTTTTGAGATATCTTTAGCAGTAAAAAAAAAAAAAAACTTACTGAGATCACACAAACACACACTTAAAGACCTACAGACGATGCATGTTGGCAAAGTCAGACTTACTTTCAGGGACTATTCACATTAAGATGTTATTCCACAATACTCATGGACAGTAAACAGTATAGAACAAACACATCCTTTACCACCATCAGGACGGTCACCAGCAAACATCAACCCACTACGATGGAGAAAATATTTATATGCTCTGGATATTAGGATATGACACAGGGTGGGGAGAATACTAATTAAAAGAAACTATGAGTTTGAGTCCTGTCTTATATTTAATAACTTTAAGTGTGATGCTGAAAGTCAGTTTCTCTCCTCCTATAATGGAGAAAATAATGCCTTCATTGCAGAGTAGGAATAAAGTTCAAATGAGATAACATATCTGAAAACACCTTGTTAACAAAATTAACAAAAAGTTTGTAAATATAATATCTCAACTAAATCTTCCAACAACACTATAAGAAGCATAGCATCATATCACTGTTAGGAATAAGGGTAAATTATAACAGAGATAACCTGGATGAACCCTTTGTTAGGAACAGAGCAGTGGTTCTGGGTAGTGGAAATAAAAAGAAGATATAAAGGCCACCCAAATGTATATATGCTTCAAAGACAATGCAAATTGAATTGTTGGGAATTATATTTCCACCTGACTATAAATATTACGTAGGGAATAAAATACTAAAGCCATAAACGACAAATCATAAAGCAAGTCTTCCCAAATACGGGCTAACATCTTGCATGAAGAGCAAACAGGTTGACAGTACATAATCTTTAGATACTGTACAGTGGTTTAGCACTTGGAGAGAAGTGAAGAGTAATCTAAAGCTATTTATAAAACTCATCATTACATGAAGCATTTTTGGGCCAAACAGTATAATACGTAGTAGAATAAGTAAGAACTCTCATGACAGATGAAATCTAAATTCTAGAAGGTATTGAAAGTACTATGTTCTTACTAAGTTGTTATAGCTAATCATGCTAGTGTAATTATTTGGTGAAGTGGATGCTATAAAAAGGAAGATAATCCTTTTATGCCATGTTGATAGTATGTGGTTTTTATTGATTTACTTTAAATGTTTTTTTCCCAGATGATAAGTTAAATTTATCATTATATAAACTTTGTAATAGAAGATTCTAGATAGAGGCCTAAACGTATCCTTTTGCCCTCATATCCTTCAACTTCAATCCAATACCTATGTCTTCTCCTGAGGAATGGAGATCTGGTTAGGGCGACGAGACAGGTCCTAGAAGATATCAGCAAGCTATGCCAGGATCTTGAGTCCCAGTCTAAACAGATGATATAGACTCTCTCATCCTGGGTTTGAAGTGTAATTAGACTGGTACTGGATAGCCCTGGGGTAAGGATGAGAACACAGTGGTGTCTAGAAACCTTGGTATTCAAGGATCCTTGGACGCATAGGAAGAAAGACTTTGTTAGACTTGTGTAAATGCCCTTGGAAGCACCTGCTATTCCCTGTCATTAAAAATCATAAGAGAGCTGAGTGGGAGGATTAAATCCTCTCACTCTGAGGCTAGGAGAATGCTAGTCTTTATAGTAGAGTTGGCCAATGCAGACAGTCATCTTCCCAGTGCCTCAAACAGGAAACTTACAACTTGCTACAACTCACAACAACTTTGGCCACAGGGGCAGAGAAAGCTGGCCACTCCAACAGCTGGATTTGAATTCTATGGAAAGGCCAAGAACAAACTTTCAAAGAAAGTGGGAAATAAACACTACGAGATGACCTGTAGTTTTTTAAAAACAATATAGTAACTAAAACAATGTGTTATTGGTGTATGAATAGCAAATAGACCAATGAAGCAATATGGAAGACTGCAAATAGACTTAGTCATATATATTAATGTGATTATAATGAAGGGGTACCCATGTTCAAGGTGGACTAGACAAGTAAATGAGAAAACCGGCTCTTCCTATAGAATGACAACAAAAATAATAGATCCCTACTTCACACTATATATAAAAACACATTTTAATGTGTTAAAAACCTTAGATAATAAATGGAAAGTTGCATAATACTCCAGAAAAAAGTGAGATAATGTCTTCATGATGCCACGTAAGAGAGGATTTCTGAAATACAATACAGACACAAAAATTAATCAAAAGGAGAAAACAAGAGAACATCAACAATTGACAAGTGATATCATGGACTAAGAGAAGATATGTGCAAGGATGATATAAAACAAAGAGGATGCTATAAAACAAAACAGTGTGTAATTAAAATCCTATAAATCTACCGGAAAAATATAGGTGACAATAGAAATATGGGTAGAAAATGCACTGAAAGTAAACAGAAGGACCAATAAATTGATGAAAAGTTGCTTAATCAAGGAAATGCATGTAACATAACCAAAAGAAACCAATTCCTATGTCAGATTAGAAAAAAAGTAAAATCTTCCCATACCAACTATTAGTGAAAATGTGTGGAAAACCAACATTGTATAGTATAGTATAAATAGTATAAATTGGTAAACCTCTTTGAAGAGTAATTTGTCAATATCTAATAAAATTGAAGACAGTCCTATCATGTGATGTGATAATTCCATCTCTAGATATGTACCCTAAAGAAACTCTTGTAAATGCTTGCAAGGATGTGTTCTATACAGTTTACTGTCTATGAGTATTGTGGAATAACATCTTAATGTGAATAGTCCCTGAAAGTAAGTATGCTTACAAGGAGAATTCACAAATATATTAACTGCAACAATTTTTATGATATTAAAAATGGAAACAACCTAAATGTTGATCACTATAAAAATGGAAACTAAATCATGTCTAATTTCTTCAAATATAAAATTATACAGCAATTAAAATATATTACTAGAGCTATATGTATAAATATGAATGTATCTAAAAAATAGCTGAGTGAAAAACATCAATTGTGGAGTAGGGGGATCAAGATGGCAGAGTAGGAGTATGGGGAGCTTACCTCCCCCCACAAACACATCAAAAATACATCTACACGTGGAACAATTCTCAAAGAAAACTAACTGGAAATTGACAGAAGATCTCCTATACAACCAAAGCTGCAAGAAAGATCATGCAACTGTGTAGAATGAAAACAAAAAAAACAAAAAAAACAGGCAGCAGCTGAGACCAGTGCCCCTGGGAGGGATCTGTGAGGAAGAGAAGGTCCACATGGGTGGACATTCACCCCAGGGAGGGAGCAGATTGACTCACAGTCCGAGCACCCCAGACATGGGGTCCTACATGGAGGAGACAAGCCCCCTTGCCTGTTAGGAAACGCACTGAGACAGATAGAAGGGCTAGAGAAGCCTAGACTCTCCCCACAAGGAGTGGGTACATGCTGGTTTGCTAACAATTAGGACGAGAGAGACTTGCACTGGCAGCTGCTGCCTCCTTGCTGTACTTCCCAATCTGAAGGGGTAAATGCCCTGGCTCCACTCACTCCATGTCACAGCCTGGTGTGAGGTCAGGGCAAAGATTTGGTCTAGCTATGCAAAGAGAGACCAGGGCACCTGGGGTATGATCCAGGCAGAACAGCAGAGACCACTGTCAGCGTGCACTGGGTGGCACCACAAGAATAAGCAGTGGCCAAACACTGAATCTCAGGCACATAGACCCTGGGTAGGGCTTCTCAGCGATTCCTTTCCCAGCAAGAGAGCCCCGGCTCCGCCCACTCCACTCTGTGCAGCTTAGCACCAGATCTGGGGAAGACAGGTACTGGGAGAGGTCTGCCACAAAGGCAGCCCAGATCCCAGGTGGAAGCACAGCCACCTCAATTCCTGCAGTCACAACACCTCGATCCCCAGCCCCAGCCTACTTCAGAGCACATCTTTGCACTAGAACTGGGACAGACACAACTGAGAAAGGGACGTGATCTTGGGCTGCTTCTGAGAGGAGCCACAGAGGCCAACACAGGTGATGCGTAGGTTCACTGTGACCACACGGGCCTCACTGGCTTCAGCAATCACTTCCTTTCAGGCAGGGCACATGCTCAAGGACAATGGAGCCTGACTGAACCCAACCCTCAAGGCTTCTACTCCAATAACTGGGGAGCAGACCCTGACCTGACAGGGGGGTGACAGCCAAAGAGCAAAGAGGAAGCACTGCCTCACATCCAGCACAGGCTCTAAACACACCACCAATAACACTCCCTATCAAGGGGATAACGACCAGCACACCTTGAGGAACGACGTGACTGGCATTTATACCAAAGCCAGCCCTCGCTCCAAAAATTTGTAATTTGATGCAATCCCTATCAGATTACACATGACCCTTTTCACAGAACTAGAATAAATAATCCTAAAATTTATATGGAACCACAAAAGACCCAGAATTGCCAAAGCAATCCTGAGGAAAAATAACAAAGCTGGAGGCATAACCCTTGCAAACTTCAGACTATACCACAAAGCTACAGTAATCAAAACAGAGTGGTATTGGCACAAAGACATACATATAGATCAATGGAACAGAAGAGACAGCCCAGAAATAAACCCACACATCTATGGTTATTTAATCTATGACAAAGGGGGTAAGAATATACAATGGAGAAAAGGCAGTCTCTTCAACAAGTGGTGTTGGGAAAGCTGGACAGCTACATTTAAATCAATGAAATTAGAACACTTCCTCACACCATACACAAAAATAAACTTAAAATGGTTTCAAGACCTAGTCTATCTACTAAAAATCAGTAGCAGCAATCTCAAAGGATGAACACTAAAGTTGTCTGTTGAAAAATCAAGTAAAAGGCAGAAATGACCACTATCATCATTATTATTCAACAGGATTATTTTTTATATTTTCAGCCCAACTAAAAGGACAAAATGAAAGGTTTTGCAAATATCAGAAAAGATTATTCAAAATACATCCTTGTTAATAATATATGTAAATGGTTCTGGTATAAATCTGTATCATACACAAAAACATCCCCCTTAGGGATAAAAATCATTGATTATTGAGAATATATGTACAATTATGATAACTGAAACATTATTTATGCTGAGAACAGCAAATAAAAGGAATGCCTATCGATGAGGGAAAGGTTGAGTAAACTGTAGTTTATCCACACCATAATAATCCTAATAACTCTTGACTTGAAACTGACATTTTTCAAGTCAAAAGCAGTTGAATATTAGCAATTTCATATCATTACTATGACTTCATGTATATTCATACATATATGTCACAACATATAATATACACTTACATACATATATGTGGATATATAAACTACTACATATATACATATGTAAATACATAATATAAACATATATATAAACACAAACCTACACATACATATTCCTGAAGTGTGTATCTGTAAATTTTTATATTAGGTGGTTACATGGGGAGTGGGTCAAACTACAGGAAGAAGAGGAAGAAAGGGAAAAAAGAGAGAGAAGGGGAAAAACAACCTAACTAAAAAAAGTTGCCTACCATAAAGCAGCATTATAAATGTCTTTTTTTAAAAGTATGAAGCATGGATGTGTATGCAAAAAAAAAAATGGTGATGCATGTGAAAATGATGACCAAAATGATGGTGGTTTCTCAGGGTGTGGGGAAATAAATGTCATTTTCCTCATTAGGTGTTTATGTTTGAACTTGTATCGGCAAGTGTTTTGTTGTTATTCTTATTCTTTTTTTAGGGGGGAAAAACCCAATAGGGCTATTCCCATCATGGAAGAAAAAGAAAAACTATGGAAAATTCAGAAATTTATATAAAAAATAAAGCAGAGGAAAAACCCCTCAAATTCTACTGCCCAAGATAACCCCTATTAACATTTGTATGCATTTTTTTTTACAGTGAGGGCATATGCTACATATATCATTTCATATTTTCCTTTTGTTACTTAACATTTATCAAAATATGATAACTATACAATATTTCATTCTTTGGGTATCCTAATTTCCTTAATTATACCCCATGCTAAATACTTGGTTACTTCCACTTGTACACTTTTTTGATTAATGACTAACAGCATAAGGCACATTTTGCATAAAAATATTAGTTTACATTTTACACTGTTTCCCTAGCAAATCCCCTTAAAAATGGAACACTGACTCCAAAGGTATGAAGATTTTTAAAAATCTTGATACTTATTGCAGAATTACTTTACTAGCAGTTTACATAGCACCTAAACCAGTAGTCTAATTACTGCCTGAAGCAGCACCTCTGACAGGACAGTATTTAAATCATTGTGTTCGGGAGCCCCAAACCTATGTTTAAGGGGGTAACTGTAAATAACCCTGTCTAACAATTCATTCAGTTAGTCTGTTGAAGGTGTACTTGCAGGAAGCACATATTGGTATGTACTTCAGACAAGAAATTTTTGTTTCCTTTTTTGGGATAATGGGAGAGATGCAGAAAACATTAGCTTTGCTAATTATCTAATAAGTTTATAGAAGCCTAATAGTAACCATAACAGAGTCAATTACCATTTATCAAACAAGGTTTATAAATCCAGGGAGATTCCAAAATGAATTTTCTGGTGCTAAAAGTTTCATGACAATTTGGTTTTGCTTTGTTTTTCATTTTAACAGATAATCTTTTAAAAATACCATGTTTTTCAAGTAAAAAGACACTGTCTTGTAGTGGTAAATTTCAACTGAGCAATATTTTTCATGGAAGAAGTATTAGATTCTTAAGTAACTATTCTTCAAACTAGTAACTTTAGACCCTTGTGAGGAGCTTGGCCATATTCTAAGGAAATCATGAGAACAAGAGGGAGTAGAAAGAATACTTTTCCATATCCGCTCACTGCCAGAATTTTAATAATCACTGTAAGACAGAATGATCTGAATGCTACAGCTGCATGTAGACTTTTCTTCCTTTTTTATGTTATTCTAGCTAATTATTTTGAATATCTAATATGGGATTCTTTATCTGTTTGTCAAATCCTCATTCTTTAATATTCCTGAGATATAGATCACCTATATCATTATTGCCTATAGACTTCTATAGCTCTAGGAAAAATTAAGATACCTCTCTGGCATGTAAATTTAGAAAATATAATTTTAGATAATGTGAAACCTTCAACATGAGATGCTAGTCATGGCTCTAGAACATATGAGATGTTCATAAATTTTCCGTTGGGGATGTATGGCATAAAGGTCAAGAAGCATATAAAATTCTACAAAAATGGAAATTGAAAGCCTTCCTTCCTCATAAAGATTTAAAGAAGCAATTTCTACCACCTATATAAGAGTTGAGTCAAAATATTAGAATGTAAAAAAAATTAGAGACCAGTTTATATTCTTTTTCCATGGAGGATCAGAGTAGCAGGATAAGAAAAACTTCTAGTGCTCTCTAAGGAAACTATACTTTTGTTCTTTTCAAGATGGTCTGGAACTTTCAAGCGTTCATGATTTGGGGGATAAGGCACACTAGCTCTCTGTCCTCTATTCTCCTAGTTCTATTTTGCATTCAGCTAGAACGGCGATTCCCAAACTTGACTGTACCTTACAAAATGGTAAAACTGATGCATCATACTCAGAGATTTCGATTAAAATAGTCTGCTTTGAGTCCCTGGCTTCAGTGTTTTTTTTTTTTAAAGCTCCCCAGGAAATTCTAATGATTGAGAGACACTGAACTCGAACATTGGAGAGTAAAAAATCTGCTTGCAAAAAGTTCATAATCTAGTGACAGACAGAAGTTATCCAGTTCCTATCGTGCAACTTCTCCTCTTACCAACCACCACCACTAGAGTCATTTTTATAAAGAAAGGTAGCATTTGTCATGGTAGTATATGTCACATGGATCAACCCTAGAGGTAGAACATTATCTCCATTTTTCAAAAGATAGGAATAAAAGCTTTTTAGCAGACACTTGTCACACATTCACTGTGAGTCAGGCACTGTTTTGGACATTGGGGGTCTAGCCCAGATTTAGAGGCAAGATCACAGTCTGTAGGCAGAAGTCACAAAATTGCCTAAAGTCCAGGGTGGGCAAAGCATTCTCAAAAATGTCCTGCCACCAGCCATCCAGATTCTGCCTCTGACAAGTACACAGGCAGGGGGTTTTCTCCTTGATTCTGGTCCCAACATCTATCGTTGTTAGCGATAGGACTCTATTTCATCTACTTCTGCTCTTAGGAAATATCTAGCAGGTTTTGGGAGAATGATAATGATGTGTTTCCACTTTAATGCAACCCTTCCATTACTCTTTCAGTTACTAACATCAATCACACTTGAAGACCATTATTAAGTCATGCAGCAGTCTTCACCTGCCCAGATTAAAGAACACATCTCCTCTAACCTTTTCCCCAGAGGAATGACCTCACAGACCTTTCATCATTTTCACTGCTCTTTTCTGAGCTCTCTTCAACAGTCACTAAGTCTTGTATGAATAGAAATAATGAATAATGTGTATAAGCCCTTTATGAAGGTGTCTTTGTGAACTTGCCCTACAGGCTCTTTGGATTTAGATAGATTTTGCCTGTGAGGCATTCACATTAGAGGAACATGATTTAATATTTCATAGTCTGATTCTGATTTAAACCCCACTTATTGGGCTTCTCTGGTGGCGCAGTGGTTGAGAATCTGCCTGCCGATGCAGGGGACACAGGTTCGAGCCCTGGTCCGGGAAGATCCCACATGCCGCAGAGCAAATGGGCCCGTGAGCCACAATTACTGAGCCTGCGCGTCTAGAGCCTGTGCTCCGCGCAACAAGAGAGGCCGCGATGGTGAGAGGCCCGCGCACCGCGATGAGGAGTGGCCCCCGCTTGCCACAACTAGAGAAAGCCCTCTCACAGAAACGGGGATCCAACACAGCCATAAATAAATAAATAAAATTAAAAATAATAATAATAATAATTATCTCCTAGGGTTGTGATGAGTAAAAGAGAGAATCCATACAAAGTGCTTTGCATGCTACCTGGATACTCACACACACACACACACACACAAAAAAACCCACTTATTGAGCACTTACTATGTGCTAGGCGGTATCCTGGGGAACTTTCACGTCATCTCACGGAATATTTACAATGGCCTTTGGAGGAAGGCATTGTAAATTTCTCATTTTACTGAGGAATAAACTGAGGCTCAAAGCGGTTAAGTGACTGGTGATCTGTCCAAGAACATATGGCCAGGAGCCAGAAAAGAAGCTGTGAAGAAGAGGTAAAAGGCAGAAAGCCAAAAGAGTAAAAAAAAAAAAAAAAAAAAAAAATCAATTCAAGGGCTATTTTCCCAACGATTCAGACCACCCTACTTGGTCAAGCAGGGGAATAGTAAGGAAAAAAATTAGAACAAAGCCTTATGAGGGGAACAGAAGGCATAACATTATAACTGGCTGGACTTCTTCCTTCTCCCTCTCCAGTGCTATTGGTCCCGTGTGGGTAGATGGAGGTGGGAAGTGCACACAAAGGAGCTTTAATCAGGCAGCACTGCAAAGCAGTCCCATTAGTTTCCTGGTAGACAGAGAGGTCTGAAAGCTATTTTAACTCAAAGAAGGAATTACTGCCCAGGATTTTTTGTCAGAGAAGTGTGACAATTTAGCACGTCTGTGGCTGATATTGTCAAGCCAAATGGACAGTGTAATAGCTTCACTTACAAAAGACCCTGCCAGGTTGTGTGACACTCAGGTTCTTCCCAGACAGTGAAAGTCTCCTTTCCCCTGCCCTGCTTGACTAGGTCCTGCTGCTACCATCTCTCATTGACTGATTTACATTTCTTCTGAATGGAAACAGGAAGGTCATTTGTAGGAATAGCAGCCCTGATCCCTTCTTAGAACTGGAATGGTTAAAATAAAAGTAGTCCCCCCACCCCACCCCCCCAGCTTAGGAGAGCTTAAAGCTTTGCTAATTCCAAAGCTAACAGTAAAAGTTTCGGGAAAACTTCTCATTGTATTTCAGAAAGAATTTTGCAGTTGCATCAGAGAGAGTCAATCATCAGCCATTTACTGTTTCCAGTCTCCCACTGCATCCTAATTATGATCGTGAATTTTACACAGTAAGTTTCCAGACCATCTCAATTATTCACATGTGAGCTCTACTCATTTTTGCATCAGAGTGAGGGAACTTGACAAGGAGAGAAGACTATCCAGGGAAGGGAGATTGGGGGCGAGTCATAGAAAGCATAGCATACAAGGAAAAGTTGATGACTTCGAGATGTTTATCCTGGAGAAAAGAAGATTTAAGACTATGGGGAGAGGTGATAGTATAAAAGTGGAAGGAGAATTAGAATTTTATCATCTTTGCATTACAGTCAATACCTATGGGATCAAGATATTATCATAAAAGAAGTTGTTGAAGAGGCTTTACCCTTGATAATTGCCCTTGAGAGAAGTGATGTTCCCTTTGCTCCAACTCTATCTTCTGGTGTGTCTTTCTGATGGTCCACAAAATGAGAAGTATGAATTGAACAGCCCTAAATCACAGAGTAACTTACCCTTTATTAATTTTTCTTTCCCTCTTTCTGGTAACAAGGAGTAGGGCTCAATTTGTAATACTTCCTAATAATTCTTGTTAATAAAGAGATAGAAAGGCCCATAGTGATAGGAATCAATAGGGCATAGCTAGGATCAATAATATTGTTTCATTTCTACAGTATGTGTCTTTTACTGAATGACCTTCTGTTTAAGGCAACTGATAATGGGTTTCCAGTTCTGGTAGTGATAACAAGTACTCTTGTTAAGTAAATCTATTTAAACAAAAAGAGTTTAATTAAAGAGGATTTATAAGTAATTAATTGTACAGGTGCAACTCAGATGATGCCATGGATGTAGCAACATGTTTAAGGTATCACTTGGATAGGTTAAGATGAAAAAATTCCTGAGTGGTTGACAAGGTAGCTTCTTGTGAGTGATTTTCAAACAGTGAGTGGCTTGATGGCTATTTGGTATGATATTCTGGAGTAATTCCTGTACTGGATAGAGGTCAGGACCCAACGACCTCTGATGGATCTGCAACCTTGAGATTTTATAATTCTTTGCTTTACTTTCTTTGAACCTCTATTACTGAGCATTTGTTATGCTAACAAACAAACTCAATTTCTTAATGGACAACAAGAATAAAATATTTATTTCTTGCATATATCACATAAAGGCAGCAAGTCAGTTCAGGCTCTGCTCCAGGTTTACTGGAATCTGCCCCACCTGACTTCCCATTCTGGGTGCCAGGATAAAACAGCAGCCTCTTTGTATAACATGCTTCTTCTTATATCAGGGAGCATCTGCTTGGATGCAGCTTACATCCTATCGACTCATATGCTAATGACCAAAGCAAGTTACACAGCCAGTCTTGCCAATGGTACCTACAGAAGGCGCTGCAAGTGATGTGTGGCAAAGGATACAGATGTATATTCCTCTTATAGGGGTGGGGAGGAAATGGAGAGCTATGTATGAACAATATTACAATTCACCACAGAACCATTCAGGCTGGGGACATGTGAATCATAATTAAAATTTTCCCAGCAGGGTGCAACTTCAAAACATCAATACTTCCAATTAAAACCACACTGAGATATGGCTCTGTCATGTCTCCCCATAATTAAAAAAGCATAGATAAAATAAATAGAAAAGCTTTCAAGGAACTCGGGTTATGACAAACGTTAACATGAAGCAAAGGAAAAATTTAGGGCATTAAGATAGATTTTGCTTTTAGCTTTTCTTTTTCCTTTTGTTTTTCTCATACGCAGGCCATAAGGCAGCTGGCCATATCAGAAAGAGCATGGAGACCCACTACAGGGATATATGTGACATTGAAAGAATCTCTTTCCACTCTGTGTCTCTAAGATGCCTTCCTGTTCTGATTCACTGAACTGAGATAAGAGATGAGAGAAAAAGCTCTATCAAATAGACAGGGGGGGATCATCGTTACTATTATTTTATTAGCTAAAGTTAATATACTTTGTGCATTAATTAATGATTACTATGTGTAGTAAATACTCCACAATTATCCCACAGATGATGACAGCCCAGATTAGGTTACACTGAAATGGAAAGAGAGAAAAACAAATACCTAATTATAACAGAGGTATTGTGGAAGAAGATATCGCTTATGTCAAACTCTGCAACACAAGGGAGAAATTTACTACAGCATGCTCTTTATTTTGGTGTAGTGAAAAGGGAAGGAGCTTTCAAGTTTAATTCCCAGCTGCTTCAGTTAGGAGGCTGGCGATTTTGAGTAAATTTCCAATCTCTGCTGATGACAATATGCACCTCCCCGTAAAACATGGACAGTAATACCTCTAATTTAATGCATTTTGATTAAATGCTTATTACATACTGGGAATTGTTCTAGGCTTTGGGTATTCAGCAGTAAGCAAGATAAAAGTCTCTTTTGGGATTGACATATATACACTAATATGTATAAAATGGAAAACTAATAAGAACCTGCTGTATAAAAAAATAAAATTCTAAAGTTCAAAAAAAGTCTCTATTCTCTTGGTGTTTATAATCTAGAGAGAAACCCAGACAATAAACTAAAATATTAATATATAGCATTATGTTAGGTGGTATTAAGTGAGATAGAGAAAACTAAATTGGAGAAGCAGCCGAGATCAGTGGTGGGAGGAGATCTACATTGGACCAGGTGGTGAGGGCAGGCCTCTCTGAGCAGAGACAAGAATGAAGGGAGAGAGAGAACCACAGGCTTTGTTGGGGATGACCACTCCAGGCAGAAGATACAGGAAGTGCACAAACCTCAATGAAGCAATGAAGTTAATATAGTCAGTGAAAAAAGTCAATGTGACTAAAGCAATTGAAGTGATGGTGACAGTGACAGAAGATGGGAAACAAAGAGGTAAGCAGAGGCCAAATGCTACAAGATCTCAAAGTCCACGGTGCTACTATGTTTTAATGTGAATAGGATGATAAGACAGGAGGTAGTTTGTAAAGGAGAAATATCTTAGAGATAGTACATGTTACATAGTATTATTTAAGAAGTATTTTAAAAATTAAGAAACATCTATTTTCCTTCCCTTATCCCTGTCATGGTAAAGTAAAGCATCCTTTTAGAATATCTGGAAACACTTCAAACCATGAGGCTCTTGGAACACAGACATTTGTGCAAATTTTAAGGGATACTTTTTCTCTTAATACAGGGTTAGTAGAAATAGTTATTTGATTTCTAAACCCGGTTTGATACTAACAAACTACGGGGTGCCCCAAGCAAACCTCATTTCCCCCCAAATCATTTGTCTGCCAAAAAATCAAATTGGTTACATGTAAATTATGTTGCCCACAAAATTCAGATCTTGCTCAGGTTTTCTTGTGCCCAATATTGTTTGACAGAGGGCCTTCCAAGTTAGCTAAGAGGACAGTTGTCTCTCTAATCTAAGACAAGGTTGAAAGTATCCCTTCCTTTCCTAAAATAAAAGCAAGTACCCTGACAACCTAATACTATGTGCGGAATTGAGGTCATGTCTCAGAAATCCCTGGTTAAAATACAAACAAGTCACCTTAAATGAATGATATCATAGACCAATGATATTTTCATGGGGACAAATCACCTAGATGGTCCTGACTATCCATCCAACACAGAATGATTGAGTTTGATCTGGGAAAATGGATGGAAAAGGGTCCGAGGAGGCTAGGATTCAAGGATTGTGGCATCCAGAGGCATGGAAGGGGAAGGAGAGAACTGAAGGAAACATGACACTTCTCATCTCTCTATGCCTCTGCATTCCTCCACCTGAAATGCTTTCCCATCCCCAACAGTCTTTTTTTTTTTTCCTGAAGTATATAGCTCACTTACAATATTGTGTTAGCTCTAGCTGTACAACATAGTGATTTGGTATTTTTATAGATTACATACCATAGAAAGTTATTATAAAATATTAACTATATTCCCTGTGCTGTACAGTACATCCCTGTGACTTATTTATTTTATATATAACTGGTAGTTTGTACCTCTTAATACCTTTCACCTATCTCACCCCACCCCCCCACCACTAGTTTGTTCTCTGTATTTGTGAGTCTCTTTCTGTTTTGTTATATTTGTTCATTCGTTTTGTTTTTTAGATTCCACATATAAGTGAAAATATACAGCATTTGTCTTTCTCTGTCTGACTTATTTCACTAAGCATAATACCCTCCAGGTCCATTCATGTTGTCACAAATGGCAAGATATCATTCTTTTTATGACTGAGTAATATTCTATGATATATACACCATATCTTCTTTATCCATTCATCTGTCTATGGGCACTTAGGTTGCTTCCATATCTTGGCTATTATAAATAATGCTGCTATAAACATTGTGGTGCATCTATCTTTTCAAATTACTGTTTTTGATTTCTTTAGATAAATACCCAGGAGTAGAATTGCTGGATCCTATGGCAGTTCTATATTTAATTTTCTATAGTGGCTGTACCAATTTACTTCCCACCAACAGTGTACTAGGGTTCCCTTTTTTCCACATCCTCACCAACACTTATTTCTTACCTTTTTGACGATAGCCATTCTGACAGGTGTGAGGTGATATCTCATTGTGATTCTGATTTGTATTTCTCTGATGATTAGTGATGTTGAGCATCTTTTCATATGCCTGTTGGCCATCTGCATGCCTCCTTTGGAAAAATGTCTATTCAGGTCCTCTGTCCATTTTTTAATTTGATAGTATTTTTTTTGATATTGAGTTGTATGAGTTCTTTATATATTTTTGATACTAACCCCTTATCAGACATATCATTTGCAAATATCTCCTCCCATTTAGTAGATTGCCTTTTCATTTTGTTGATGATTTCCTTCACTGTGGAAAAGCTTTTTAGTTTGATTTGGTCCCATTTGTTTATTTTTGTTTTTGTTCCCCTTGCCTGAGGAGACAGATCCAGATCCAAAAATATATTGCTAAGCATGAGGTCAAAGAGCACACAGCCTATATTTTCATCTAGGAGCTTCATAGTTTCATGCATTGAAGTCTTTAATCTATTTTGAGTTTATTTTTGTATACAGTATGAGTTTCATTATTTTACATGGAGCTGTCTAGTTTTCATAACCCCACTTATTGAAGAGACTGTCTTTTCCTCATTGTATATTCTTGCTTCCTTTGTTGTAGATTAATTGACCATATGTCTATGGGTGTATTTCTGGGCTCTATATCCTGTTCCACTGATTGATGTGTCTGTTTTTGTGCCAATACCATACTGTTTTGATTACTATAATTTTGTAGTATAGTTTGAAGTATAGTATAGAGTATGATACTTCCAGCTTTGTCCTTCTTTCTTTCCTATCTTTTGTAAGAGTCCAGTTCCAATGTTGCCACAGTCATGGAATTCCTTGATTCCCTAGCAGGAAGAATCTCTCACATGAACTTCCATAGGCTTACCTGGGATTCTCTATGGCACTGAGCACTTCCAACTTTGAATTTTAGTTACCTTTTGCCCTGCATGTCTTGCTTGCCCTCATATTATGAAAACAACTTAAAACTAAGACAAAGTTTGATTAATCTTTGTGTCTCCATTCTTTAAATCTGGGAGATTTGCACAGTGCTTCACCCATAGTAGGCATGCAATAACTGGTAGTAACATGGAAGGCATAAGTGGAAGAAAGAAAGGCTTAAGAAGGAAGGAAGGAGTGAATTGTTGGCAACATTTCCTATTTGACTTTTTTCTTCTTGGATACTCCCATCATCTCAGGAGGCATCAACAACACAGGTTCCTCAGATTGTCCAAGAAAAGCAAAACCTAGTCATTTTTTTTCTAGGAACTGCTCTGTAATTTTAAACACCAACCTACCTGATTTGATTCAAATATCACATTGATCTCTCAGTAGAATGAGATAACAAGACATGTAACAAATAGAGGAAGATTTTATTTTCCAAGAAGTATCTCAGAATCTGTTCTCAATAGTTAACTGCAAACCTGGCAGTGGGTAAAGGCCAGGGAGTGATTTATGACTCAGTAACAATCGAAGGAGTAATATGCTTAGTGGCATAAGTTAAAGTAATGTTGTAATGCTCCAAATCTTTAAAGTTCAACAATTTAGCTTAAGGGAAAGCAAGTTGTACTTGATTACCAGTGTCTTGCATATCTGGAAGTACAATCAAACTAATGATGAACTGAGCTATAGGCAGAAGGTGCTTTGCTAATCAGGGACAAGAGTGAATTGAACTTTTCCAGAGATTGGAGGTATTAGCTGAGCCACAGCTGGGCAGAGGGTTAAAAAAAAAAAAAAAAAAAAAGACAGTGAACCTGTGTCTTGCTTCTGGGAGCTTAGACAGCTCAAAGGCCATCAGGAGGAAAAAAAGAAAAAAAAATCAGTCTTGCTCTCCATTGACTCTAATGCTGAAGTCACTCCTGAAATTGAACTAAATTGAACTCCATGGTCTTCAGGAACAGGCTAAAATAAATGTTTTAAAACTTGTCTCTTTTTTATCTGTTGACGAGAGTCAACATGGGCTTTTAATATGAAGCAAAAAAAATTTAATTTTATACTTCAATTACAGCTTTATATACTTAATTAGGAGCCTGAATCTACTGGCTTTTCACATATGCACGCACACGTATGAATGTGTCTCTATGTGTGTGTTTGTTCAGTGCAGTGACAAATAGCATGAACTTGGGAGTCACACAGAATTGGTTCAGTGTCCCAGGTTTGCCTCTTTATAGCTATTGACCTTGAACAAGTCCTAAGGTTCTCAGTTTCTTTATTTCTATTTTGAGAATAATGATGGTAACTTCCTCATTGAATTGTTGTGATTATTGAATGTGATAATAAATACAAATGTGCTCATCACAGTAAATAAACAATAAAAGGTAGTTACTATAATTATATTATTATACCACATTCACTTAATCTTGGAAATTATTTTCAGTTCTTTAAAGTCTGTATCATTTAAGGGAAATGTCATGCCTTCCCTACATATTTACCAACATTTCTAGTTCAGCAACTAGGAATCTTGGCTCTGTGGATCAGAAAGCCCCAAGAATAAATCAGAAAGGAGCACATACCTAAATAGTTTTATTAACGTGTATTCTAGTTGGCAAGACTGAAAAAGTGGCAAGCCTGATAATTTTATCTTAGGCTCAATTTTATTCATATTCCCCAGGCTACTCTTCCGTAACCTTCCGTAAATTTTCAAGCCTATAATTTTTTCTCAAATACAGGAAAAGAGACGATTGAAAAGAGAGCAAGAAAATGAGTGGTACACAATGTGGTCCATGTATAGAGCCATATTTCCTTAAAGTTTTCCCACTGCAGGGATTGACAAACTCTAGCAAATGGCAAGGATGTAAATCTGGGTAGAATTTCTCTGAGAGTTTTTGTAGCCTTAAACAGATGTGCTCTTGTCTTGGGTTTGAGTATGACCCTTTCTAAATATAATGATGAGGACTGATGACAATTAACATTTACAAGTGACTATTATGTACAAAACAGCTTGCTATGTATTTTATATTCATCGCTGTGTGTAATTTTTACAATGAATATGGTGAAGATACTACAATTTTTATCATTTGACAAATGAGAAAGTTGAGGTTCAGAGAGTTTAAGTCAACTGTCCAAGTGACACAGCAGTAAGTGGTAGTGTAGGATCTGAGCTCTATAGAGTCAGACCTCTTAGCTGCTGCACAGAACAACCTCTGGGTCAGGACCTTTTAGCCAGCACATTCTGAGCGTCCACTCTGCTCTAGTGTGCCAGATGCCACCGATATCAGGATGAGTAAGGCATGGCTTTGGCCCT
This sequence comes from Balaenoptera ricei, assembly GCF_028023285.1. Taxonomy (NCBI): domain Eukaryota; kingdom Metazoa; phylum Chordata; class Mammalia; order Artiodactyla; family Balaenopteridae; genus Balaenoptera; species Balaenoptera ricei. Next base: position 78,017,229 of record NC_082646.1, on the reverse strand, counting down.
TGAGGACTTCGCAGCCTAGTACAGGAGAGAAACACTTAAATAAATGTCAGTGTAATATGGTAAGCTCTGGTCATGAAGATGCACAGACTGCCAGGTAAATATATAGGACAGGTACCACCACTGACCTGAAGCCAGCAGAGAAATGTCATAGAAGGCGTGGCACTGAAGTCTACAAAGCACAAGAGGAATACAAAGTACATACTGGGCAATTTAAAAGAGGAAGCCAAAAATATGAAAAGAGGTGTACTGGGAGACTGACATGTATGGCTGAAATATATAAAGGAAAGAAAAGTCATGAGATGAGATAGGAGAAGTGGCCAAATCATAGAGAACACAGATATCACACTAAGGACACTGGACTTTACCCTTTTGAGTCTAGGCAAAGGGAGCCATTGAGGCTTTTAATCAGGAAAGTGATGTGATTCTATTTGCATTTTAGATGCATTATTCTAGAGACAGTAAGCTTAGTAAGATTACTTTGTACCAGCTTTGTGAACTTGGTCATGTTGCTGTACATTTTTTTACTTCAATTCTCCATTTTTAAAGTGGAAATAGAGTACCTACTTCATACGGTCGTGGTGAAAGTTAAGTAAGTTCATGTAGAAAACCACACACGCAAGTACCTGGCATAGAGTCAGCCCTCAGTAAGTGTTAGATATTATTTACTTTTTTATGGATGAAGGTTGGAAAGCACTAATCAAGTGCTACTGTTCATTATACTCTTCAGATGAAGAACCCAAAAAAGGGGTCATAAGTGTCATCCCTGGTAACATTTGCATTCAGAGAGGCACATTTTGCATCACGATCTAATTTCAAAAGGAGACAAATATGGCAATCTAGAAACGCACAAAGATATATCTAATCTCTTTGCAAACAGCATAGTGGTACTTACACTTTTACGATGCCTTTGGATTCAAGATGCTACAACTCAACATCCTCCACTCCCATAGCAGACCTTACTTATCTGAGAGGCATTGCTTACTCTACTGCATTATAATAATTGTTTCATTTGTCTGTACCAGGAAAGCCCTGGGCTTTGAGCAACTTGAAATCAGGTTCCCTATCTTTGCATCCAAAAGCCTAGAAAAATGTGTGGTACATTTTTTCCTGTTAGTGGAATGAGTGTAGATAATTCAGTTTACCTGAAATGCAAGTGAAGGGGGATGGGAAAGGAAGTTCATTCCTCTAGGTTCTGACTACAGAGAGCTATGGCAAAGAAGATTATAGTGAGCAGAATAGGATTTAGGAATCTCACTGGTTTTTTTTTCCCCCAAAATTATGGAATTCTAGGGCTGGAAGAAAACCCAAGGGACACTCTCCAACTGAGGCTGCTGGACTTTTTTTCTGTTTAGGTGGAGGGAGGATACTAGGTACTTTTGCAAAAACCCCCTTCTTGCGAATGGAGTTCAGCCCAATCATTTTCACTTCTAGGACTCATGCAAAATCTACTGAAAAAAAATTGTCCTGTACTTGCATGGAATTCTGTCTTCTAATCATCCTACTGACATGTTATCTTAGCCTAGAAATATGTGGATGTGTTTTGATGTAAAATAAGTAGGTCCCTGAAAGTTTCATAGATGATTTTATCTATAATTTGATTGATATTTACTCTCATTTCTATTCAGACAGAGATCCTTGGAATTCCTGGTAAGTCCTGGAAATGTCTGCTCTTCTCGCTCATGGATGAATGGAATCTGGCTAAAAAAAAAGCCCAGATTTCCCAGCAGAAAAATATTTCAAGTGTCTGAAAGCAGAGAAATGTTATTTCCGATCTGACTTGTCTGTTCACTCTTTCCAAGCAGAGGTCCTCAGAAGAATTTTGGTTCATCTGTAAGTTGAGTCTGTTTGTTGTGTTCTGCAAATATGCTTCCAGATAAAAAAGAATCTGTCTGTAGGTGGGCGTCTACTTTCTCTACCTTTCTGCTGGCATTCTGGGTCTTCTCTACTCTACCCTCACCCCAGGCACACCTTTCTTGTCTGGAGATGGCTCTTAAATATTATCAACCTTGGCCCTTTAAGGCAGGGCTTTTACTCAACCCACTTCATTTTGTTCACTTTTCAGACAGGTAGTAACTTGTTATTCAGTTGCCAAATAGAAACTTGCCACTGTAGAAGCAAACTGGGGATTGGATGCAGACAATTCACATTTTAATTGAAATGCAGTTACATAAAAGTTTTCTAATTGACAAATTATTGACCCCCCCAAGATACTATTAAAATTAGCATCACTACATAAGTTTAGGCAAAAGTAATTCACAAGAAACAAAACTAATATTAATAGAACTAAATTAGTAGTGATTTATAATTAAGAATCAAGAACAGTAGTAATTAAAAGCCATAAACAACTTGAAATGCCTGTAACATTCAGTTAACAAAGCATCCTTCCCTCAATTTCTAAGAACTTTGTCTGTGTGAGTTGTGGAGTTTTTCAGAATGGCCTGGACTTTGGTGATAGCCGATACCTCAGTGGAATAGTGAATTGATTCTTGAATAAATTTGAGAAATGTATAATTTTGCAATAGAAACAGTAGGTTTTAGTAATCTGTAATAAATCTTTTAATATGTTTGTTGCTAATAGCCTTTAAAATGCAGCTGAGGACAATTCCATTGCTAGTGGTTTCATTTTTATTCTACTAAGAAGCTTGCCAGTGGGACTTAAGATACATTTTCAGATACATTTTGAGAATCTCTGTCCCAGAGCTATTTTCAGCCTGTGTTTACTGGAGCCTTAAATGTTGCAAGGGGGATTAGGGAAAAATACAGTGGGCTGGAGAAACCTCTTACTTCTTCTCAGCTTTACCCAGACCAACCAAGACAACTCTTGAGATACAAACTCAGGAGTTCCAGGTGATTCTCATTCATCTATTGCGGTGGTCCTCCATCTAATCACACCCAATGTGCCCTGCTATAAACAAGCATTTTGTAATGCTTTCCTTACTAATTTCCTGAAATGAAATTTAAAAGTAGTATACACTACCTACACGTATAACCTTAAAAGAAATCTACATAAACTCTAAATATAAGATACAAAAGAAAGTAATTTATAATAAAAAATAATACATAATCAATATGTAAAAGGCTGGGCATGGCTACTCTAGGAAATGTAAGAAAGCAGTTAGACACTTACCTCTGATAAGTTTATATTTATGTGAAATAGGACAACATTCAATTGTTTTACTTTCAACACTTTTTCCTATAGCTGATATTTTAAAATAAGACCTAAATACCTCTCTATCAATCAGTCATAATCACCAGGAATGTGACAACTGCAAATGCTAAATAATGCAGGTGTTAATTCTTTAGAGCCACAAATAACATAGCAGAGTTGCCATCACTAACATGATTTTCCAAGATGAATTAGAGCCCTTCTTTTGTGCCAGGTACTGCTCTGAGCACATTACATTATTGACTCATTTAATTCTCATGACATTTTGAGATAGGTACTGTTATTATCTCCAATTTACAGCTAAGGAAACTGAGAGACAGAAGTGTTAAGTACCTTGGCCATCATCACACACAGCTAGTAAAGTATAGGATTTGGGATTCAAAGCCAGAAAGCTTGATGTTAACCCTTTCATTATGTCTCTTAGTGAGCAACTCCTGGTGAAGCTCTTAAGAAGACAAAAATGTACATTCTTCTCCCAATCACCCTAGCCGTTGCATTTCTGGAGATGCAGTGTGTGTTAAAACTGTGTAATGAATACCACTTGTCATATGTAAAATAAACTAGGTTCTAGGCTCAGATATTTACACATTGCTCTTTCATCTACATGAATGTCTGGGGAGCTATTCATACCTATCATGTAGGATACAGGACATCTAGAGCCACCATCCTCCATATTGCAGGACATCTGACATCCCCAGTTCCCTGCCCACTAAATAACAAGGGTACCCCCACTAATCACTATGAATACCCAAACTACCGGCACAGATTTCCAAAACTTCTCCTAGTGGCGGCTTCTCCTCCTGCTAATCATTACTATCCAAATTCTGTAGCCAGGAACCTTAGAGGACATCTTATTCTCTCTCCAAGTTCAACCAGAGCAGCTCTGCTTTCTGCATCTTATGCACTCAAGTTCCAGGCAAGATCTGGCCTGGAAAAATACAATCTTTTTGCTACTTATAAAAAAATAAGTTTTAAAACTATTGCTCCAGACTAAGACTCATTCTTTACCTCTTTTCACTGGCCATAATAGAAACAACAGTCTGTGGTCCCTACCATCTGCTCTAGTCTTCTTTTGCTTCTTTTGCTTAATGCCCCCAATCACCTGTTACTACAAAGAGCTGGAGTGACAGACGGCAGGCACAGCTGGAGAACTCAGCCCCTGAGGCGGCTAGCTGTCTCTCCGCCCTGACCGACGTCCACTGGGCCTGTGTGCTCCTCATGACTTCAGCCGTTTGGATGCCGTGTCTGGTCCACTGAACCTCAGTGGTCCTCTGTGATGCTGGGAGCCTGCTCTGCCACCAGGGTTTCAGCTGGAGGGCACTGCATTGGACCGGAAGCAAAATAAGCCCGCTATTTCTAAGAGAGTCCTGAACTAGGGATTAGGAGACACAGTTCTCTGCCACTAATTAGTTGTGTGGCCTTGAGCAAATTGTTCCCCCTCTCTGGGTTTCAGACTCTTCATGCGTAAAATAAGACTGGATTTCAAGATTCCCAGAGCCTTTCTCATCTCTGACCCTCTCTGCTTCTCTGATCCTGAGAGCCGACTGTGGGTAGAAAGGTAGTATGTACAGCTCCAAGGCAAGGTCAGTGGCACAGCCAGCTGAAGATGAGCAAGAAATACTTTTCTGGGGCCGTGGGCTTGCATTTTTTACATGCAAATAAGCTAGCAGGGTTATTTTGACCTCTTGAAAGCATCAGCAGAAGATGGCAGCTTGAAGGAATGGATGAACAATAGTAGTGATAACAATGCTTGAAGGAAAATGTGTTTTAGAATGAGCTTTTGCCTGGATTTTATTGTCTACTTGTCCAGTTCATCCTCCTTGTAACAGAGAATAACTCGTCTGTGAGGCTGTCCAAGGAATTTTAAAAGAAAGTGAATGAATGAGGCTTAGGGAGGAAGAGGAAAAAACTGGGGCAGGAGAGAATTTTATAAGATGATGATTGAAATGTCAAGTGTTGCTTCTCCGAAAGAAGATGAAAATGCTGTAACAAGTTCTGGACAGATGCCAAATGCTCTTGTCAGGAGATGGATGGGAGAACTTTACAGCAAATTAGGTGCCGAGTTTCCAGTGAGTCATCAGCGTGTTGCTTATTATTAACAGGTCAGGGCTTGGAATGGGAAGCTTGCAATTTGAGTGCCAGCTCAGTCTCTTACTAATTGGGTGGCTTTGGGCATATTACATAATTATTGGGGTCTCAGTTTACTCATCAACACATTATTATTGCCAATATTTTCTATTATTAGCTGCTGATATTTTGTACCAGTAGAACTCCTTTCAAAGTTTAAATCTTAGTAAGAGTTTTAATATCTGAAATAGATAGAAGAGAACCCCTTCTACTTCCTGCCCATTAATCTCCAAGGTGGCCCCTAGGGGATGTTTGAAAACCATCAGATTACATCGTCCTGAAGATTTCTTCCATTCTAAAGTATTCTCTTTCATATATTCAACAAACATGTATCGTGAGCCTCATCCACTGCTAGGCATTGAGTACACTGAGATAATCGTGACATCATAACTGCCTTCCAGAGTTTTGTTCAATACTTACTTGCTTTGTCATGTAGGGTACCTCCAGGGAAAGACTATGAAAGTGAGGGAATGGAAGTATCCCTACGCAGTGATAGTTCCTCATATAAATTATTGAACTGGTATCTGGCTTACACTTTAGTCTCCTGCAACCAGCTTCACGTGACCTGATCACTAAGACCGTGTACTAACCAACAGTGAATTTCAGATTTTGCAAGTCTGCGTAGACAGAGCTCAGATCATGGTGGATCCACTAAGGGAAGCACCCCTTTGCAAGGTCCCATAGCAGCCAGACTCAACACCCATGTTCAATAATCTTCCTTTATAATGTGGTCCATTGGTCACAACATTTCACCGTGAACACTGTCAGAGGCAGCAAAGCCCCTCACTAATTTGGAAACCGCTAAAAATGCATCCCATAAGGTACAGTGATCAAGACAGACGATGAAGCTAGAGAATGACTTTTAGCTTCCAAAGAAAAGAATGACTGAAAATTAATGAGGCTTGTGATCTCCTGAGCCTCCCAAACTGGTCCTAAGCTGTCACGCTGAGATTTGCTTGAGCCATGGAAATATCCCTAGAATATGTGTCTAGAACCAAAGTCGATTGTGCTAAAGGGGCAATATCTATTTAGAGATAGATTGGGATGTGTTGAAATGTACTCTCATTACTTGGTGTTGCCAGTTACAAAATGTGGCAGTTTTAAAACACAGCCAGAACTTTGATACTTTCTAGCAAGAGGTGGGAATGTACTGTATCTACTCCTGATTCTGGGCAGGCTGTGACTACAATTTTTGGAGTTTAAGCAGAAGTAAAGGCATGTGATGTTGAAATTTAGGTTGTAAAGGCTATGTAGCTTCTATCAATACTTTGTTTACTGAAACACATGAATGTGGATCCCTGCACACTACAGAAGAGATCCAACTACTCTGAGATCATCATGCTGTGAGGAAGCCCAAGTCACATAAAGATGGCATGGGCAGTTGCTCTGGTTGATAGTTCCTGCTGAGCCCAGCCTTTAATTGTCCCAACCCAGGCTCCAGACATGTAAGTAATGACACCTTCAGATGATTCCAGCCCCAGCCATGCATGCCACATCCTGTCTTTAGAGTCTTTCCAGTTGAGGTCTCGGAGAGACAAGCCTCCTCTGCTTGGCCTTGTTTGAATTCTTGACCCAAGGAGGCATGAGCATAATTAAAGTATCATTGTTTTATACCACTAAGTGGTCGGGTGGTTAGTTACAAAACAACAGATAAGCAGAACAACAGGTGAGGTCTGAATTAGGCATCCTCTCAGTGACAGATGTAGTTCTTATTCCTTAGTTTAGGAATGCAGAATAGGAACCTTTGCAGGATAGACTCTACCAAGCTAAAGAGAGAGGATAGACCTGACCTAAAAATAAGGAACCTTTGCAAAATTGTCCATAACTTAGATTCTCAGTCCCTAAGGACTTGAAAGCCATGATTTCAGGTTTAAACAAGGAGTCCAGAACTGTAAAACACATAGGGGAAGGTCCCATGTTCATCCATATTGTCCTGTGACCCTCACTAATGAGGCAGGTTGATGTGAGGCTCTAGTTCAACACAGCCCCAAGTTAATTTGCAACGAATCAATTCATTACAAATCACACCACTTAATGACCAATTCTCCAAAAAACATCAAATAACTTTTACTAGGTCTTGAATAGATTACCACTCTCATTTTTCTACAGAGCAGGAAGTGGGAGTCAGCCATCACCCAAATGATAGAATAGGTTTTCCTCTTTTGACATATAGTTAACCCATTTTCACTGCTGGACAGAGATCCACCACCATGCCCCAGAAGGGCAGACAGAAGAGAGATTCCTAGATATGGACTCTATAGTACAGTTAATTTTGTACAGGCTTTAGAGAATTACTCAGCAGATTAATTCTTAGTGAATATTTCAAGGAACCCAATTTTTTTTTTTTTCCTGCAGTGGTTCCTTTGCCTCATTCAGTCCAGCTTAAATGGTATCCAAACTGCTCTTCCACCCAGGAACAAGTGCTTAATTGTGACTTTGGGGAGTTTTTAATCCTTGGCAATTCTGGGGAGTTTTGACCTTTGTCAACTTTGTAGAATTTTTCTATAGTGGTAGGAAAGGAGGAGAAGTATCCACCTTTCAAAATTGTGTCCAGTTAGATTCTCAGGGAATATGCACACTTGCCTAGGTTAGTAGATAAGGACAGCTTCTTGGATACACATGAGCAAATGTGGTCCCCTTAATGCTAAGAAGTCACTACCTCTGACCGAGAACTCAGCTTCTGACTGTATCATTCTCCCTTAAATTCACAAAACCTATAAACTCTGCTAAAATAAAGCATTGCATTTGACAGTTATTTGGGCTAACCTAAGGAGAAAGCATGCTTATTGGTATCCATCAGGATGCAGTAAGTAGATTCCTTCACATGAAAGTGGTTTAAAATTCCAAACGGAATGTGGCAATGCCTGCTGCCTTCCTAGTTATGCATGTTTGACCCAGTATGCTTCTCTTTTATTGAATTCTAATTCTATGAATCTACACAATGAATAAAGTTCCATAGCCTCATTTAATGAAATTCTCCCATTTGAAGCAAGACGTCCATCCTATTACTGGCATTTTAAACCCAGCAGACTTACCCACACACAACACCGTGACTGACAGGTAAAAAGAAGCTACAGACAGCATCCAGCATTCTAGAAAAACACCCCATACTTCTAGCTTACTCTCAGCTCAGTGCTCTTGTATTTGGCTCTGCTTCTCTGGTTTCCTAACATTCTCTGGCCCTTAGGAATATGCCACTCCATGGGGATCTTTTTAGTTTCATGGTCTTCACTTCCTACTTGGCATCCACTGAACCACACTAGCTGATTAAATCCCAGATTAGCATTGTGATTACAGAAACTGTCTGTCTTCAAATCATCTTCTATACCTCTGTGCCTCTGTCTCCTCAACTCCAAAACGGTGCTGATAATAGCACTGACCCCCAAATATGTTGTAAGAATTAAGAGAGATTTTATAGTTAAAATTTCATGAGATAGATCCTAGCTCATAGTGATTACTTAATAAACATTAATCTGCTGCTGCTGTTAACTCCAACCTACCAATAATAGGAAGCGGATTGAAACCTTGTATCAGTGTTTCCTAAGGTGCTCTGAGGAACTTTGATCCCTTGAGTGTTTAATAGGTTTTATGGCAGGGAAAGATCTGGCATTCTAGGTAAAAATGCTAATAAGTTAAATTAAAGTTAAACTGATCTGTTAAATTTAGAACGTTTACCAAAAAGTACGTTGTTCCTGACGCTCAAAACAGAAATTTGAAAGTTAAAAAACTGAATTGTCATGAGGGCTGAGCACTGAGGGGATATTGGATACTGATAACTTCTAGGGCTGTTTTTGTATTTCATATCTTAACCTCAAGTGAATTTACTGAGGATTTGCTTGGTACCAGGCATTGTGCACTGTTTATTCAAACACATTTTCTCATTTATTTTTCATATCTACCCTGTGAAAATAAGAATTATTCTTACTTGACTGATGAGGAAAATAAGGCTAAGAGAAGATAGATGGTATCTTCATGCTAAGTGAATTCAAACCCAGGACTTCTGCCTCTGACCTAGTCTTCATTCACTAGACTATTCAACTCCCCATGTCACTGAGCACTTCTCTAACGATTTGAAGTGTTTTGTTCTCTGAAATGAGTAGTGAGCTATGAGTTGTTTCTGTGTTTCAGAAGTGATTGTTATCAATTATGGTATTATTAACAACACTTCCCATCTGCCTCTAGTTTCCAGCTAAGAATGTTAATTAAAGCACAAATCCATCCAAGAATTTGCGAAATTTATGACTGAAGATGTTTACCAATGATTCTGGTAAAAAATGCTCAGCATGTGTTCAGTAAATAATACAGATATGGATTTCACATCTCACTAGATGTCGATAAATCTTCCTTTGACTAATATATATATGTATATATATATATATATATATATATATATATATATACATATATATAATCTTTTTATATGCATCCTGTTGACATGTAAGCTACAGAATATATATAATCTTTTTATATGCATCCTGTTGACATGTAAGCTACAGAATATATATAATCTTTTTATATGCATCCTGTTGACATGTAAGCTACAGAAGAGAGGTTATACCACTTCAGAGGCTCTCACCAAATGGTCAGAGCAGAAAAATAGAACTTAGTCTAGGGACAGGACTTGAGGCTTTAGGCTTTTAGCAACCAAAAGTCTACCTCTATACCACTGAGGGCTAAGGCATTGGAGAAAATAGCCAAGTTTATCCCCAGCCATGTAAAAAGGCTGTACTTGAGGGTAGTTTCATCTAAACTGCTCCATGATAGCTAATTTGTATGAGAAGAAATAAACCCTATTCCACAGCTACTTCAAGCCAACGATTCCTCTAGGAATGGAGCAGTTTAAAGGTCAATGAATAATTTCCAACAGCCAAAGCAGAATTATCTTTCAAAAACATTACGAAAGCTTCTCTACATCTTGCTATTTGAGTACTGAGCAAAGACTGCAGGCTTTTGTCATTGTTAGCTCCTCCGACTCCCTAGGCTTTAGTCGTCCCAGTCTTAGGGACTGTAGCGTAGTCAGTGGGAGCCACTCCTTCACGCGTGCCAGCCTCAGTCACAGATCAGAACGCCAGCCTTTCCAATGAACAAACCTCTATATGACTGGCGTCCATCCATTATCCTGTGCCTTTCCCATCAAGTTCTTTCAATCATTTCTGGTCTTCTTTACAAAAGCTTTCCAATGTTGTCTTGGGAGCCCCGATTCCGAGGTAATTAGCCCCCATTCCATGACATCCTCAACCCTTCCCAGAATCCCTCCACCCCCCTGATGTAAAACCATTAATTTTATATTCATTCCTTTGTCTATAAAGTGAGAATGAGTTGGCATTCAGCATTCCTTGTGCACCAGGCAATGTCCTAAGCATAAGGCTATCTATCACCTGCTTCTTCAAGAAAATCTCTCTCACTATATCCCAGTGCTGTAGAGGCCAGGGTCGTTCTCACAGAGTTCTTTGCTGATGCTAGATCTTTATTTCACTGATCCCCAGCACATTCCTTTCATCTTTTGAGATTCATGCCATCCCACTTTCCCACCTCTGCTCTATCTCATATTTCTGGTCACTCCATTTTATCTACTAAGCACTTTGGAACATGTCTCACAGTCTATCTCCACTGCTGATTTCTACCATCATTGAGATGATGTAATCATTAATTTTTTCACAGAATTTTGGGCAGCTATTCTAACCATTTAACCATACAGCTTCAAAGTCCTCAGCCTTCTTGATGACAACAAATTGTATTTGCCCTTTCCACTTCTGCCCTTTTCACTATGCCCCGACCCCCTTCAAGGACTGCAGTCCCTCTCTCCACCCTTCTCTTTTACCCTGTTCCTTCACCTCTTTATAAAAACCTTGTAATCCATATTAAGCTTAGATCCCACATTCAGCTTCAACTGTTGCCAACATCCTCAAACTTTTCAAATCCTACTCTTTTCATTGAATCTCCCTATTAAACCATAACTTTAAATTAATCCAGCTTTCCTTTTCTCTCCCACATCAACACATTTAACTGCATTTGTAGAAAACAATGTATAAGTTTGTGAGCTGGTGGCACTCCAAATAAGTGATCTTGAGGAAACTTTTGGTACCATTCAGCCATTTTTTTTTTCTTGTCTCTGGTCAGCTCCCTTCAATTTACCCACAGTGACTATTACAGAACTTTTAAGTCTCTTCTTATCAAAGTTGTCCCACTCCCCTCTCTGCAGAAGGCTCTGAACTGGACCGTGGAGATAAACAGGACTGGGTATGGATCTTGGCTCCACTGTTCCCTAGTGTGTGTGTAACGTCTAATCTTTCCATGACTTGGTTTAATTATCTTTCACAGTAGCTACTGTGATGTTAAAAACATATAACACAAAATGTGACACATAATTAGCCCACAATATGTGTTATTGATATTGTGGAATTGTGGTGATGATGATGAGGAACTTGCTCGCATTTAACAACACAAAAAGATTTTAATTTCCTTCCCCACATCTACAAATATCCTTCTATTTCTCCAAGTTAGGTAGAGGCATCTCTCTACCTAAACTAACCCTTACGTCACTGTTGGGACCTAGTCTCCTTAAGTCTCTGCTGACACATTGTTCAACTTTCTAGTTTTTCCTACTCATTTCTATACTTTTCCCTTTAAATTTTATGTTTCTATTTTCAACATTAGATTACGTTCTATATTCAGTTTGTTTGGTTTTTTTTTTGGTTTGTTTGTTTCTCATTTTTCATTTAACAGTGTATTATGAGGACATTTCCCTTAATAATTTGAAAGTATTTGAAAATAGGATTTTCAATGGTTGTATAATACTCTATGAACACACTATAGTTTATAACTATGCCTTCTTTGTTGAAAGTAAAGATTGTTTCCATTTTTCATTATTATAAATGATGCTGTGATTATTATCCTTGTACCTAAATTGTTATCTGCATCTCTGATTCTATCCACAGGGTAGAATTCTATAAGCAGACTTATAGGGTCTGCTTAAGGGTCAAAAACTATATTTTAAGGCTCTTTACACACATTATTGAATTGCTTTTCAAAAAGATTATACCAATTTATACACCCACCAACTGCGTATGAAAGAGATGGTCTCACCATACCCATGCTATCATTAAGATTATTTGCTGCTAAATTTTCAACCTCTCCCTCTCTACTAGTTCTTACAACAAAGGCTAAAAATATATTTAAGTGTTTTACCTCCTAAAAATAATAATTTTCTACTAGTGTCTCTCTTTGGATAATCTTCTTCTTCCCTTCACAGATAGGTTTCCTGGGGAGTAATTAATCTTCAGCCTTGGTCTCTATCACCTAATCTTCCTTCTCTCATCTTAATTGGGCCTTCACTTCTCCACTTAGCAGATGTTACCAATGACGTCCTAACTCAGTCTAGCAGGCTGCTCTTGTCATTCATCATATATTAAATTTAAACATCTAACAGTGTTAACTTTTTTTCTAGGAATTCTAAATTCCCTTGCTTCTGAGACATAATTTTCTTCCGTTTTTCCTTATTTCTCCTTAGCCGTTGTTTCCAGGGGCTACTTTGTAGGTCATCGTCTATCCCTCCTTACATTTGCTCTAGATTATTTAATCTACACTAATGGCTTTGACAACAGCATATAGCTGATAAATCCCAAAACTTTACCTTTAGTTCAACTTATTCCATAAACTATAGCAAGAACTCTATATTAAAATATCTATTTGATTTCTTTAAGTAAATAACCTTGGGAACATAAAACCTAAAAGTCTGAAATTAAATTCATTCCACTCCCGCCCAAGTCTCCTACTCTTGTATTGATTGTTTTGGTGAAGGGCACCACTATCCATCCCTATGTTTAAAAAAGAAATCTGGAAGTAATAAATTTATCTCACTGTTCACTACTGACTAAACAATACTCAGTAAAATCTTACAAAATAATGTTCAATCCTATAAAACTCGCCTACCCTTCAGTCTTTTTTTTCTAATTACACTCACCTCCATTATACTCTCGGTCCTCGCATTTCATATTTCTTGTAGATTACAGAGCACAACACTCTGACTTTTGCCTCTTAAGACATTTTTTCCCCATAATGTTTCACCCACACAACACATCACACCAACCTACCCAGCAAAGAACTCTTCAATTTTCTGAATCAGCACCATGGAAAATTCCTTAATCTAGACTTCCTGCCTGCTCAGCTAGAATTGACCTTGTCTTCCCCTGTGGTTGAAATTCAACACTTACCCTTCCCTTCCTATTCAGTCCTAGAGCACTTTCCTCAATTTATTTATTTATAAGTTTTTTGCTACATTGCCAGCTCCTTAAGGGATGTATCATTTCTATTTGTCTTTGTAACCCTAGTTTGGGGAATTTATCAAGAGATTACAGAATTTATCCAGGCCTTCTGAAGTCAACATATCAGGTTAAAAGAATTGTATTTCTGGTCTCACAATCTCATGGAAAATGGATGTATATCTTCCTCTGCACCACACATATATTTCTGATGAAATTTCTCCATGTTTCTTTTGTGTCCTTGACAGCACCTTTTAAACATTTCATCCACAAACTATGTCTTATTTGATAGCATTTTTTGGTTTACACAGTTGTCCTGCTTCTTGAAGACAGACTCACATTGTTATGCATCTTTTTTGTTTCTATAAAGCTTAGTTTAATAGATTCCCAATAAATATTTGTTTATAAAGTTGAATGTCAAAAATGACAATGCAAGATCAATATAAAAAAAAAAAATCAAAATCTACTGAGGGAATACTTCCACTCTACCACCCAAAGAAATTCACTCCTGCATTAATCAACTAGAAAACTAAAAAAAAAAAAAAAAAAAATTACAAAATAACTCTTTCTGTCTATGGAGAACAGGCAGGGCAGGGCAGTGATCCCTAAGAGAAGAGCAAACAGGAAGTAAGTCATGTGATTTCCCCTAGCATACTGTCAGTATCCAGGCCACAGTAGAGAGAGAGAGCACCCTAAACAGTAGATTAGACATTGTGGATGATAAATCAGTAAAACTGAAGATGTAGCACTAGAATCTATCCACAATGAAGCAAAGAGAGAAAAAAAGAGAGTCTGAGTGACTTATAGAACAATATCAAGCAACACACAAATAACTGGAGCCCTAGGACAAAAAGAGATTAAAGGGGTTCAAAAATAACTTATTTGAGGGAATAATGCCTAAATTATGGCCAGAATTTTTCAAAGTTGGTAAAACCATAACATTACCTACCCAAGAAATTCAACAAACCCAAAGAAAAGGGCATAAAGAAAACCCCACGAAGGCAAATATTAATCAAATGGATAAAAACTAGGGACAAGAACATGTTAAAAAGCCACCAGATTAAAAATTTATATAAAAGAGAGTAATGATAAGAATGATGACATATTTCTCTTCAAGCAACATTCAAACCAGAAAGGCAACTTTTTTAAAGTATTGAAAGGAAAACCTGTCAACCTATAATTCTACATTCAGTGAAAATATCTTTCAATAATGAAGGTGTAAAAAGGCATTTTCATGCAAACAAAAGCTGCATCAATCACCAACCAACTTACAGTACACTGAATGCTTATGGAAATTCTTCACATAGAAGGAATTTGGATCTCAAAAAAAAAAAAAAAAATAGATTAAAGAGCTGTGGAAATGGTAAACATGTGAATAAATATAAAAGACAATTTTTCCTCATTTTTACCTCTGAAAAGTTGGCTTTAAAAGCCTATTATTTATATATTGTGGAGTTTATAATATATGTAGAAATAAAATGTATGACAAAAATAGCACAGAGCCTAGAAAGGGGAAAAAAGAAATTTACTGCTGTATAAAAAAACATGTGATAAAGTGCTTACACTACATGTGAGGCAAATCAATATTATTTAAAGTTACACTGTGACAAGTTAAAGATGTATATTGTAGACCCTGAAGCAACATCTAAAAAAAAAATAGTTATAGCTAACAAGCTAATAGTGAAGATAAAATGGAATCATTAAAAAAAAAAATCTTAAAGAAGGTGGGAAAAGAGGGGGGAAAGGGACAAAGAACAGAATGTATAAATAAAATACAAATTGAGATATGGTAGATTAAAACCCCGCCATAAAATAATTGCATTAAGTGCAAATAGCCTAACCATTTCAATTAAAAGGCAGAGATTGTAAGATTGGATAAAAAAGACCCAATCTTATGCTGTCAAAGTATGTAGCTGAAATAAAACAACACAGACATGGAAAAATTTTCCGTGCATATAATAATTAAAAGAAAACTAGAGTAACTATAGTAATATCAGACAAAGTAAACTTCAGAAAAAGTAAAATTAGATAATGATCAAAAAGATCAATTAATCAACAAGATATAATGACCCTAAATGTGTATGCAGATACTAACAGAGATTCAAAGTTCATGAAGCAATAACTGACAGAACTTAAAGGAGAAATAGACAAATCTGCAATTATAGTCGGCTATTGCAAGACTAATCTCTCAACCACTGATAGAACAAGTAGACAATAAATTAGTAATGACATAGAAGATTTGAATACTATCAACCAACCTGCCCTAATTGACATTTACAAAATCCTCCATCCAAAATTCTCTTGACCAGCACATGGAACATTAAATAAGTGTGACTATATTCTGGATTATTAAACAATTCTCAATAAATTAAAAAGACAAATCATATAGAGAATGTTATATTCTAAAATCAGAATTAAAATAGAAGTAAATAATAGAAATATATTTGAAATATTTCCCAAGTTTTCAGAAATTAAACACACACACACACACACACACACACATCCATGGATCAAAAAGAAAGTCACAAGTAAAATTATACCATAACTTGAATTAAATGAAAATGAAAACACAAAATATGAAAATTTGTGGGATGCTGTTAAAGCAGTGATTAAAAGGAATTTATAGCATCAAATGCATATATATGAAAATAAGATTTCAAACCAATGATCTAAACTTCTACCCTAAGGAGCTTTAAAAAGAACAAATTATACTCAGAGTAGAAAGAAAGAAGGAAATAATAAAGATAAGAGCAGCAATCGTTAATACAGGAAATGGATAACCAACAGAGAAAAAGCAATAAATTCAAAATCTGATTATTTGAAAAGGACAATAAAATTAATAAACCTTTGGGCAGAATTATCAAGAGAAAAGAAAGACCACACAAATTACAATTATGGGTTTTAGAAATGTCAAATCGACAGTCAGAAAATATTATAAACAACTATAAATTAAACAACTTAGATCAAATGAACAAATTCCTTGAAAGCACCAACTACCAAAGTCATTCAAGAAAAAAACAAACAAATAGATGACTTCTACTTTTGGTCAAAAGGGAGTAATAGGGGCTAGTGTTATCCACCTGATACAACCAAAACACCTAGGCAAAATACATGAAATAACTCTTTTCAAGACATTAGACATGAGGTAATAAATGACAATGAATATCCCATGCTTTGATCTTTTCATCTTTCCTCAGAAATGTTATGAGGAGCAAATAAGGTTTTACATGAGGAATTTCTAGCTTAACAACAGAAACCTTAATAAATGTTTCCTTCCCTCCCCCCTCCCCTTTTTCCTTCTTGGCAATAATTCACTTCTACATGCCAAAATAATTTAAAGTGTTACCGTGAAAGCTTTCCCCAGAATATTTCAGGTCCAAAATGAATTCTGAATGAAATTAAATACCACTTTTAGACAACGTTGCCCACACAAACACAGACACACATGAGTACACACATACTCGCACATATACACACATGCACCACAAGGCATTAATTAAGGAACTTCTTAACAGGATTTTATTTCTTAGGGGAGAAAAAGCAGTCTACCTAAAGTGTTCGTTGGCTCCAAACATTATAGCACCTGTCAGGCTGAATTAAAATACATGTCATTCTCTCTTAGTCCGCTACATATCATTTAATGTGAATTCCTGATCCTATTTTTCCCAGAATCTTTTACATTTCTTTCTGGGGACTGAACATAAATGGAATTACCAAGTCGAGAGTCTAAATGCAGCCTCTAAAGAACAACCTCTTTATAATCTGGCTCACAGTTCTTTTATGATAATCAATACATTTGGATATCTCTCTTCAGGAAAAACATAGGCTTTGTGGTCATAAAATCCTGAGACTAGATCCCAGTTCTAACACTTAGTAGTTTTCTGAGTTCCTGAACCAACCTCAACCTTAATTTCATAATCAGTAAAATGATATATCAACCTTGTTATGTTGTTCAAGGAATTAAATCAGAAGATACAAATGAAATGTTTAGCATAGTGCATGACACAAAACCTCTCTTCTGTTCATTCCTCACCATTCATTTCTAAAAGTATATGCAGTTATTTAATGAAATATATGCATTTAAGTAAGCAATCTATTCTAAATTAAAAATCAGGGACTATCATTATAACAGGAATACCAACAAAGGGACTATTCAAAATATTTCATAAGCAACAACAGATTTGGAAGTGACCCCCATTGTGTGCAGTTCCATCCTTCTCCCCTCTGTGTAAACATTTTGCTTTCTTCCAGGTAAGTTAGTCAACATATAGCCTTTCTTCCAAGGGCTCACTTGAAATGAGCATGACGGTGTTTCAGAATGGAATTTTTGTGCCTTCAGCGACTTTGTACAATAGTAACATTTTCTGTTTTTCAATTGTAACTTCAAAGTTGTTAGGATTTCTGACACATGACTTTTCATCATTTCTAATTTTCATCCAGATTGCAATCAGTATCATCATATGACATACCAATTATACCAGCTTATCCCTCAATAGCATAAATCATATTTCTACCCACAGTTATAAGTATCAATGTTCAAACAGTGATGCATTTTGTAAATACACTATAGCAGACAGAGCCTGGAAGACTTTTCCTTTTAAATTAACAACACTTTTTTTGTTGTTTGTTTTCTTCTTCTTTAAGGCTTTGTAGAAAAATTCATTGGAGATCCCCCAGATTTATCCCTCAGGGTGATTACAGTGAAATTATAATGAAAAAGAGAAGGACACAGATGGTTCACTTCTTTTAGAGCCATTCTATCAGATCAAAAGAGTCTTTATATTTTTGGATGAATACTTATTTTTCAAATTAAATGAACAATAATAAAATGACAATAAATTTCTACTTTTCTGACCTCCCAGACCTGAGTTACAGAGGTATCATAACTATCCATTTTCATTAGTGTTAACAGGTCACCAACAAAGCAAATTGGAGATGCATTTTGATAGCTTTTTAAAAGGATGAAATTATTTTGAAAAAGAAGAAAAAAGATGGAGGGTCAACTATACCTTATTCCAAGGCTTATTGTCAAGTTACAATGATAAATTCATGTGGTGTTGGTTTAAACATAGACAAACAGATCAATGGAAAAGAGTAGAGTCCAGAAATAGACTAACTCATATATGATACTCATATATGGACAACTGATTTTTGACAAGGGTGCAAAAGCAATTCAGGAGAGAAAGGTTAGTCTTTTCAACAATGACAGAACAATGAATATACATAATCAAAAGAAAAATAAAACTTTGATCCATACTTTTTCTCATTTAAAAAATTAACTCAAAAAGTAGCATGGACCTAAATATAAAGCTTAAAATGTTAAAATCTCTAGGGGAAAACACTGGATAAATCTTTGTGACAATGGGTTATCCAAACATTTCTTAGCTGCAACAACCAAAGCACAATCCATAAAAGAACAAATTGGACTTCATTAAAATTAAAATATTTTCCTCCTCAAAGAAACTGTTAAGGGGATGAAAAGACAATCCACACATTGGGAGAAAATAGTTGCAAAGCATCTATCAGATAAAGGAATTTTATCCAAATATATAAGGACCTCTCAAAACTCAATAAAAAGAAAAACAGCACAATTTAAAAAATGTTTAGAAAAGTTGAACAGAAACTTCACGTAGGAGACATGTGATGTCACATAAGCAAATGGAAGGATGCCAAACACTATTAGTCATCAGGGAAATGCAGATGACAGCCACACACAAAAAATATATAAGATACAACTAGATGCCTAAAATAATTATTCTGAGTAAAAAATATCAGACAAAAAAAAGAGGACACACTGTATGATTCCATTGACATAAAACTCTAGAAAATGCAAACTAATATATAGTGAGAGAGAGAGAGAGCAATTCAGTGGTTTTTGGTTGGAAGGGAGGCAGAGAAGAGTCAGAGAGTAAATTACAAAGACAGATGAGGAAACTTTACAATGATTTCTATTATTACCATCATTCCTATATCAAAACCTGTCAAACTGTACACTATAAAAAGCAGCTGTTTTTTCTATGTCAATTAGATGTCAATAAAGTGTTAAAAATAATATTAAACACATGTATATGTATTTATTTGGGTGAACTTTGTACATGTATTTGATTAATATTATGCAACACAAAATAATAATTATAAGTAAATTATAATGACATGGGGAAATTCTTAAGATACAATTTTAAGAAAGATTATTAGGTTAAAAATTGAAGATCCCACATGCTGCAGGGCAACTAAGCCCACACGCCACAATTACTGAACTCGGGTGCCTCAACTAGAGAGCCTGTGTGCCACAAACTACAGAGCCCACATGCTCTGGAACCTGCGCACCACAACCACAGAGCCCACGTGCCCTGGAGCCTGCATGCCACAACTAGAGAAAGAAAACCCTCATGCCACAACTAGAGAGAAGCCTGCACACCGCAACAAAAGATCCCGCATGCCTCAACGAATATCCCCCGTGCCGCAACTAAGACCCAACGCAGCCGAAAAAAAAAAAAGAAAATGGTAAAGGGATTCACTAGGTAGAATACAATATGAACAAAATACAAAACGCAGCCGAAAAAAAAAAAAGAAAATGGTAAAGGGATTCACTAGGTAGAATACAATATGAACAAAATACAAAAAATATATAAGAAAATGTAATCAATAATATAATAGCATTAAATTTTCTAAGATCAATAAGATAGATTCTTTTATGATCAGGAAAAACTATTTTTAATCTAATTTCAATTATAAATATTATCAGACTCAAAATAATGATGATAATAGCCAATGTTGGTAGGGTGTCAAAATGGGCATTCTCTTACCCAGCTGGTGGGAGAATTAGTGAGTATAAATCCCGAAGAGAACAATTTGGCTTTGTGTGTTAAGACCCTAAATGTGTGCATAACCAGAGAAGTTTCACTTCCAGAACTTTTATCTGAGGATTGAGTCAAGCAATCTGCAAAGATGAAGCACACAGATGACCACAGCAGATCTTCTTTTTTTTTTTTTTTCACAGCAGATCTTCTTAAGCCAGTAAACCATCAAATTTTCCTTTGCTGTTCACCGGTAAGAAACTGCTTATGGTGATGACAACGTAGGTCTGTTGTCTAAAAATATATTTATTATATTCTGTTAAGGGAAAAAAGTTTAAAAGTATTTACAGCATGATCTCATTTTAATTTTATAGTGTGGTGTCAATTTATATGCCTTGGGTGGGTGATGTTGGGAGGTGTGTGTACGTGAACATACAAAGAGAAAATGTCAGTAATTGTACAAACAAAATGTTAACTTGAGTTATCTCTGGTTGGAGGAACAAAGAAGGATCATTATTTTCCCTTTTATAACTTGATATCATCTGAGTGTTCTACGATGAAACTGCAGCACATTTTATAATCAGAAAAAAAAATGACTTCCATTTTAAATGAAATAAAAACAAAAAATAATCTTCAATTTCCATTCTGAAGAAAATAAAAACAAAGACAAAAGATGCTTCCAAATTTCATGAATATCATGTTTTGCTTCTTACCAGGAGCTCTTTATCTAAACAATTTGTACTCATTCAATAATACAAACATCGAAAATTATTCATTATGCATTAGCCATCCTAGTAGTTGTTAATCAGTACACAAAATGGAAGTGTTGAATGAAAACAAACAGACAAAAGAGACAACAAACATTTCTACCTACAGGGGATAGGAAAGCTAATTGTGGCTAATTTCCACTTCAGGGTCTTAAATTATTAGTGGCCTCAGCCATGTTCACTGCGTTTATACTGTTGGCCTCACCTCCAGCTTAGGTAAACTCTCCAACATGGTGCTAAGGTGTCAATGTCAAGTAGTGCCTCACCTCCAATGCTCTGTTATGAGACCCACTTCTTTCAATCTTGTGCTGAGCACAGACTTGCATTACATATCTCTGAGCAAGAGGTGCCTCAACTAAACCTATCAGCGTTCCATGCACATAACAGGTGCTCAGTTAATATATGTGAAATGATTCAATATGCTTGATAATTGAGGGACTATATCTAAATGCCCCTCCAAATTTAACTGGAGTGATTGACACAAGTGGACTACCCTGAATAACTGAATTTCTTGTTTAATTAAAATTAATTTAGTCTAGCTTTCTTTCTAGTGACCCACTATTTACTGCTTTCAAAAAGTATTATACTTACTGCCTGCCTCCCCTGAGGGGGGTTGAAGTGCTAGGTGGTGAAGATTGAGACAAACAGGAACCTTACAATCATGATTGAGACAAACAGGAACCTTACAATCATGAAGCTTATTCTCTATTGTTGGATACAGACAAATCAGGAGGCATTTGACCAGAGTTAATACAGAGTTGATTCAAAGGATTCCAGAAGCAGGCCTCCGAATCATTACACTAGGTAATTGGAAAAGGTTTCTTCTTAGAGTAGATTTATCTAAACTGACACGTGAAGAATGAATAGGCATGAACCAAGTGAAGAGGGTGACTGGGTGAATGTTGTAAATAATTTAAACAATCAGTCTACTTTCTTTTCTATTTTAGTAAGTGAAACAAAAATATGTCTTCTCTGATGACAGGATCAGTATAAAGGACTTGAAGATGATTATAGGAGCCTGTAGCTATTCTTTTGTTTTGCTAGTTATTTTAATTAAATCATTTCTATGCATTTAAAAAATACCTATCTAGGGGACAATGAAAGTAACATAACAACATTTCTGGTTAGATATATAGTCCGTGAAGCTGGGCTCTTGTTACTCAAGTTTTCACTGTGTATCCAATGAAGAAACAAGGTCAACGTAAATTTACTACAGGACTATGTGTTTAGCCAAAGCTAATGAAACATCTTGTTGAAGATGTACTGCCTACTGATACGAGATCTTATCAAATGATTGACAAGAAAAGAGAACTAACATTTATAAAGAAACTAAGGTGCCAAACTCTTAACATACATAATTTCAATCTTCATAGATGATCTGAGAACCAGGTATCCTTATCCCCAATTTTAGAGCTGGAAAATCATGGCTTGAGAGTTATGATTGCCATTCAGATCTGTCTAATGCAAAATTAATAATATCACACAGCCTTTACTGATTGTGAATATCAAATAAACACAGAATAGTGTGAAAATACAAAGCAGTACAAGATATTATCTTAACTCCAGATAACTATAGATAACTAGGTAATATAGCAGGGAGGATAAAACACATCAAATGACAATTCAGAACATAACAAAGTATGTCAAATGACAAATGAGTAGTAAACACACACACACACACACACACACACACACACACACAGAGACACAGCCCAGGATGAGGGAAGATATGGTGGTTCAAGGTTGTCCTAAGAAACATTATAAATAGGAGGGATTTCAAAGACAGGCCAATTTTTGAAAGGTGAACAGGGAGGACATTTGAGACAGAAGAAACAAGGAGAGCCAAAGTTTGGTTTGGGAAAGAAAAAGTGTTCTGGAGAACAGAACCAATTCAATGTTGGTGTTGAAAATGGTTCTAGGCGGCAACACGTGAGGGATAAGATAAAAGAGATTTAACAATAAAGGCGTTTCAGACACTTGCAAAAACACAGCAGGCTCTGTAGAGCTGTGAACTAAGTATAGATAGCTCCTCTAATTCCTACTTCCCATAAATTTTACACATCTTCAACAACTCACTCAGGTAATGTGATTCTCAGAGGTAAAAGCCTTTACCACAGTTCTGGTCTATAAGCAATAAATGAGAGTTGCAGACTCTTCTCAGGAAGGCAAGCAGTCATGGGACCCCAACACTCTGCTGAAACTACTCTCACAAAGAATGTTACTGTCTTTGCTCTTCTCAAATCCCAAGGCCTTTCTTCCTCCTCATTCTTCTTGACTGTGTCACTGCCTCCTGCTTGACACACAAATTCTTGTTTCCAAGCCACTGCATCCGTGAATTAATAAAAAATTCTACACCTAATATGTTCCAGGTATGAACAATGTTTGTTCCATGCTCCCTATTCTTCTTTATTCTACTCATGCCTCCCCTTGGAAGAATGAAAGCAACTTAAAGGCAAATAATATATCTCATTTTTTCTTTCCCAAGAAAGTCTAGCTTTGTGTTAGTCACCAGATTGTGAGGCAGATAACCCATGTGATATAATAAGAGATTGATGAAATGGGCAGTGTCTGTTGCTAGAAATGGTCATGAATGAGTGGTTTTAGGAAATCCCAGAAGGAAGACAGGAGGAAGATCTAGTAAAGTTCTTACTTCCTTAAAGTATGGAATGGATGAAAACTATACGAAAGATGCACTCAACACCTAAAACAATGAAGTTAAAGCATGGTTTGCAGTTGGAATAATCATTTTCTTGGCTAAATTCAGGATGGTACTATATTAGCAAGAAAAGGTCCCCAAAGCGGGATCCTTGGCTCCAGAGTCATCAATTCATTGATTATGCTTTACCTCAGTTAGCACTGATCAACTGGCTGCAGTAACAGCATGGCCTCTTATCCCTTGCCCCGTAAACCAGCTCTGCCTGCCTGTGCTGGTGCCATCTGAGTCCCATCTGTAGATATTATTCCAATCAGTGATCAGAGATCAATCTGCTTCTCCATCATCAGACTATATTAAGTACTTTTAAATGTATAAAACCAACTCACTCAGTGCTTGGCCCTACCTTTTCTATGTCCTCCAGGTGTAGCCTTGATTAAAATCTGTCTTGTTCTTGTGGCCTATTCATTCCCTTATACTTGATAACATCCAGAGTCGGGATTCTGTCTCAAGAACTGAGGACTGGAAGTTCAGTCAGTGTCTTCCTACCTATCTGAATATCCACTGACTTTCTTCTTCCCTGTCATGGTGTTTCATTCCTTCTTAGGTCTAGTTATTTCTTAGTAAACTTGTCTAGAGCCTAGATTCCCACCTGTGAATTCTCCCCATGCTCTCAAACATGCACCTTCACCATTTGAGCCATACCTCCTTCCATCATTTCCAGTTCAATCTGTGTCCCACCTCAACCCTAAGCTTTAGCTGAGAGGACCACCTCTAGGTTTCAGTCTCTCCCATAGTAACTTGCTTCCCATGGATCAACCTCTACAAGTCTATGATACAGTGAGACAGGAAATGCTTATTTTACTTTCACTGGATCCAGCCATTATCACTGATGTTACCAACATAAAATTGAGCAGAAAAAGTAAAAAGGAAGATTAATAATTCATAACCGCCTTATGTAACCTTACTGAGGCACAGAAGGGAGGTGGCTCTGTTTAATTTTAAAGGAACGCACTGATGCATTGCAAAAGATCCAGTCCTCATCATATTTAATTAGGTCAGAGGCAAGTAAATGGGATAAGAAAAAGAAATTATGCATTTAACTAAATAACAATAATTATATGTTGCTGAAGTCATCTCCATTTTTAATGTCAAGCATTTAGTAAATCCAGTGAACTATGAGAAGTTACACATTTTGAGCTCAAATAAAAATAGTATTTTTTTTCCAACAGTGGGCAAGAGATGTTCTTTTCATGTGCAAACAATAGGGAGGATAAAGTCTTTTTCTCTTTTCAGAAGGCTTTCACTTAATCATTTTCCTTTCATTTCTTTTCTTGTAAATAAATACAAAATTCTGAGAGGAGGGCAAAATTAACCAGTCAGATTATCAATGCGAATAAGTACATTCTTAAGGCCGTGACTGTTGACCATAAGTGCAAAGTTCTCAATGTTTATTTAGTACAATTATTTGAGTCTTTTTAAAAAGGAGATATTGAAGATTCTGCCAAACTAACATATAAAAAGAGAATAAAATTGGGAAGTGTCCATAGAAGTGGTTAAAACAAACCTTTAGGAATGGCTTTTGAAGCCTCCTAATCCCAACATAGTACACAATATTGGCAAATACATAGATTCTCTGCAATGATTTATGACAAACTAATAGAGAATACAGAAGCTTACAGCAAATACAGGGCTACAGGAAATGGAAAATGAGAACAGAAATTTTAAAACAAGGGTGAAAACAAGTCTTGCAGTTACAAAAATGTAACAGAATCAGAATTAGTAATGCTACTTTTTTTGTTTTGTTTTTGCCTTTCCACAATTAACCAGAATATACTTATTATCTAGGAAAAAGTACCAAGTGGAAGGTGGCTTATTCTCATAGTGACAATAAACTTTCCTATTTTCTGGTGTTCCAGCCAATCATTCTATAAAGCATTTGCTGACTGTCCTGGCATGCTCATTACTGTACTACATGTTGTGAGGGATAAAAACGGACTAAGTTCCTGTCCGTGAGAAACAACATCTAGTTCAGGTGTTGAAATAGGCATGTCTAAAATGACCTAAACCTACACAAGAGTATACATGAACTCATGGGTTGGACAGGTGTTCCTGCAAGGTTTACTAAAGTCTTGGCAGTACCATCTGGTGGGAAAGACAGAGAAGCTGATAACATGTACAGTATGGTAGTCTGATGAGTCTCCGGGCTTCCTCTCAACTGGGGAAGTCACTAATCTGGTCCAGATGACCAAAGATGAGACGACTTTTACCTTGATGTGAAGCTAACCGAATACTAGAAGGGAAAAAGTGCATTTGGTGGGTGAGGCACAGAAAACATGAGCAAGTCTAGAGAGCAGATACACTAAGCAAGATTACATGTCTATGTTTGTGGATGATTGGAATACCAGACCAAGACCCAAATAATTCTTGGGAGTTTGAGGAATGAAGTAGAAAAGTTGACAAGAGTCACAGAAGACTGTAGAAAAAAAAAAGCAGCCCTGACAACATTCACCTGATATCCAGTCTGGCTCTAATATTTAGACCATGGCGTTCTGCTGAACATAAACAATTTTACATGGAATTGTTCAGTGATCATGAGAGAGCAAGACCAAAGTAATATACCTTTTAGGTCATATATGAGCACAGATAAAAATAAGAGTACAGTGCAAACTGACCAAAAAATTCACACCGTTCCCACTTTCAGGTAATAGTGACTGCTGCTTCTTTAGCAATTATGACTTTAGCTCTGCTTAATTCCTACTGATTCCTAGATTAAAAAAAAAAATTATTAAGATACCCCAACCATGCATTTACCCCTTCCTCAAAAAAGTAAGCAATAGCTCATACTTCCATTGAAACCTCCCCAAATCACTTAACACAAGACCAAATCACACAGAAGCCATCCTTTAACACTTTCTCGTGGAGATAACTACTATCCCCAATAATGTGCAATGTCCCTTGTTGCAGCAAATAGTGAACCCAACTTTACTTGACTACAGGTTTATCCTGGTGTCCTTTAGCTGGGGGGTTATTGACAATTATTAGGACTTCAGCTGAGTGATGTAAGGTTTAGGACAAAGAATCAGGAAGCTAATAGCTTTAAGAACCAACAATAACAAGTATTTTCACTCCAGGTTCCTCAAAAAAAAAAACGCTAGTATAATAAGAACATCAACAATGTGTGAAATTCATTTTGCTTTACATTTTTGTAGCTATCTTTAGGAACATCATGAGGCCATTTGCCTTCACAGTAGTTAAAACCAGCCAAACAGGGCACTGAAAGGCCAAAGAATCATTCAGAAAACAGGTATAATGTTTGCTATTATGTTCTAGAGGAGAAGCAGAAAAATATGAAGCCTAGATAGTCCTTACACGTGGTACATTTATAGTCCACTTAAGACAAAACTAAAGTGGCTTTCATTTTATCCTTGGAGTTTTAGTCTTGAGTTTACTACATGCTAGACACCGTTACAAGTGCTTCCCAAAAGATCTTATTCATCCATAAGACAGCCCTACAAAAAAAGATGCAAGTATTATCCCAATTTTGTTGATGAGAACATTGAGGTACAGAACAGTAAAGACAATAGCCCAGTGTCACATTTAACTAGTAAAGACAGGTTCAAGGTAAAGAGACAAGCAGTTTGAATTCAGAGCCCACATTCATAAAGCCTTAACCTTACTCCTTTTGAGAGATAGCTAATAGCACAAGACATAACATGGTTAAACATGAAAATGTGTAGAAGTAATACATTGAGCCAAATGACAAAGGAAGAGGGAAAAGGGGTAGGAAAATAACTGTGGCCACTCAAAGCACAAGATGTCCCATTGGTGCTAACACAGAAGGAAACCCCTCTCAACTATGGCAGAACTTCAGCAGATCAGAATTTGGATAAATTGATACATTTATTTTCTGATAATTAGACCTCTTTCTTTCCCAACCTTATTATGGCAAATCTATATAAAATATCTAAATTCTAACTTCTACCTTAGAAACACTTTATAGGAATCAAAGCTGACTCTCTTTGTTATTTAAGTATCTTGTATTATAATCTTCACCAAATATTTATTGAACGTACTAGACATCGTCCAAGGCACCTTGGATATATCAGTCAACAAAACAAATCAACAGAGGTGCCCTAGTGGGACTTACATGCTTCCAGCAGGAGAGTGACAGTAAATGATAATAAATAATTAGATGATGTAGGATTTTTGGAAAGTTCATGGATTTTGGAAAAAGAAAATAGAGAACAGGTAAAGGGCACTGGGAGTACCAGGAGTGAGGCAGTATTAGAAACAAGTAGTCAAGACAGTCCTCTTTGAGAAGTGAAGGTATGAACATAAATTTGAAGGAAATCAGCCAAGCAAATTATTGGCAGGAAGAAAGCAGGTATCTCAAACATCCTTTGGAATCAGTAGCATCATTAAATTATAATGTAGTTTGCTCTGTATGCTGAAAGAATTAGATTGGATGTGTCTTGAATTGGGAAGTCACCTAAAGATTTTCTTTTAAAAGCTACATATAGTTCCCCCGCTAATCATTTGCTTCTTTTTTCAGAATTTACTGAGGACCTACCATACTCCAGGCCGTAGCTGTAAAGGATATAGAGACGAGAAAGACTTGGTAACTACCCTCAAGTTGCTTGGTCTGGTGGGGGAGGGATAATCATGAAAGCACAGTGTGACAAGCAAGAAAATACAAACAGGATCAAAGTGCTGCAGTCCTTCTGGAGTTAGGCTGGATTCCTTCTGGCTTATGCTGCAGGTTGAGTTGTCTTCTATTTCACCACTTCTTGTTATCTGAAGTTCACGAAGCCTGAGTGGTGACCCCCATCTCACCCCCAAAATTATGTTTTATGATCTAAGGGGCACTGCCCTGCATCTCTGAAGACCCAGGTTCTTTTTATGGGAATTGAATGTACATCTGAGGTGGTAACAGCATTTAAAAAGGTTCCCTTGAAACTTCTGTTTAATGCTCAAATTTCCTTTAAAAATTAAACTAACAAATTAAAGATTAGTTGTAGAGGTTTTTAGACAAAATGACTAAAAGTCCTCAGTTTTCCACGAACGAATGGGACCTAATTAAAAGCTTTTGTACAGCAAAGGAAATCATCGACAAAACAAAAAGACAATCTGTGGAATGGGAGAAAATATTTGCAAATGATGTGACTGATAAGGGGTTATTATCCAACATATATAAACAGCTCATAAACTCAATATCAAAAAAGCAAACAACCTGATTAAAAAATGGGCAGAAGACCTGAATAGACATTTTTCCAAAGAAGACATGCAGATGGCTAATGGGCAAGTGAAAAGACACTCAGCATCACTAATGATGAGAGAAATGCAAATCAAAACCACAATGAGGTATCACCTCACATCTACCAGGATGACTATCATACAAAAGACCACAAGTAACAAATGTTGGTGAGAATGTGGAGAAAAGAGAACCCTTGTACACTGTTGGTGGAAATGTAAATTGAGGTAGCCACTATGGAAAACTGTATGGAGGTTCCTCAAAAAACTGAAAATAGAACTACCATATAGTCCAGCAATTCCACCCCGTATGTATCCAAAAAAATGAAAACACTAATTTGAAAAGATACCTGCACCTCAATATTCATAGCAGCATTATTTACAATAGCCGAGATATGGAAGCAACCTAAGTGTCCATCAACAGATGAATGGATAAAGAAGATATGATATATCCATATATATAAAGAAGATGTGTATACACACACACACACACACACACACACACACACACACACACACACAATGGAATATTACCCAACCAAAAAAATGACTGCAACTCTGTCACAGAGAACAAACTAGTGGTTACCAATGGGGAGGGGGGTGGGCAAGAAAGGGGTATGGGATTAAGAGGTACAAACTACTATGTATGAAATAGATAAGCAACAAGGATATATTGTACAGCATAGGGAAAATATAGCCATTATTTTGTAATAATTTGAAATGGAGTATAATCTATGAAAATATTGAATCATTATGTTGTACACCTGAAACTAATATTATAAATCAACTATACTTCAATAAAAAATAAAGTCCTGAAGGAGTAGGGGCAAGATGGCGGAAGAGTAAGACGCGGAGATCATCTTCCTTCCCACAGATACAGTAGAAATACATCTACACGTGGAACTGCTCCTACAGAACACCCACTGAACGCTGGCAGAAGACGTCAGACCTCCCAAAAGGCAAGAAACTCCCCCCATACTTGGGTAGGGTAAAAGAAAAAAGAAATAACAGAGACAAAAGAATAGGGACGGGACCTGCGCCAGTGGGAGGGAGCCGTGAAGGAGGAAAGGTTTCCAGGCACTAGGAAGCCCCTTTGCGGGCAGAGACTGTGGGTGGCAGAGGGGGGAAGCTTCAGAGCCACGGAGGAGAGCGCAGCCACAGGGGTGCGGAGGGCAAAGCGGAGAGACTCCCGCACAGAGGCTCGGCGCCAACCAGCACTCACCAGCCCGAGAGGCTTGTCTGCTCACTCGCCGGGGCGGGCGGGGGCTGGGAGCTGAGGCTCCGGCTTTGGTGCTAGCCGGGAGGGAGTCCGTGAAAAAGTCTGCAGCTGCCGAAGAGGCAAAAGACTTTTTCTTGCCTCTTTGTTTCGCGGCGCACAAGGAGAGGGGATTCAGAGCGCTGCCTAAACGAAATCCAGAGATGGGTGCAAGCCACGGCTATCAGCGCGGATCCCACAGCAACAGGGGCGCAGAGGGAAAAACGGAGAGATTCCCGCACAGAGGCTCAGCGCCGAGCAGTGCTCACCAGCCCGAGAGGCTTGTCTGCTCACCCGCTGGGGCAGGCGGGGCTGGGAGCTGAGGCGCGGGCTTCGGTTGGATCACAGGGAGAGGACTGGGGTTGGCGGCGTGAACACAGCCTGAAGGGGTTGGCGTGCCGCGGCGAGCCGGGAGGGAGCCGGAGAGGAGGTCTGCAGCCGCCAAAGAGGCAAGAGACTTTTTCTTGCCTCTTTGTTTCGCGGTGCGCAAGGAGAGGGGATTCAGAGCGCCGCCCAGACGAACTCCAGAGGCGGGCGCGAGCCGCGGCTAACAGCGCGGACCCCAGAGACGGGCGCGAGCCGCGGCCATCAGCGCGGACCCCAGAGACTGGTAGGAAACGCTAAGGCTGCTGCTGCCGCCACCAAGAAGCCTGTGTGCGAGCACAGGTCACTCTGCACACTGCCCCTCCCGGGAGCCGGTGCAGCTCGCCACTGCCAGGCTCCCGTGATCCGGGGACAACTTCCCCGGGAGAACACACGGCGTGCCTCAGGCTGCTGCAATGTCATGACGCCTCTGACGCCGCAGGCTCGCCCCACCTCCTCCGTACCGCTCCCTCCCCCGGCCTGAGTGAGCCAGAGACCCCGAAGCAGCTGCTCCTTTAACCCCGTTCTGTCTGGGCGGGGAACGGACGCCCCCAGGCGACGTACATGCAGAGGCGGGTCCAAATCCAAAGCTGAACGCTGGGAGCTGTACGAACAAAGAAGAGAAAGGGAAATCTCCCCCAGCAGCCTCAGAAGCAGCGGATTAAAGCTCCACAAACAACTTGATGTGCCTGCATCTGTTGAATAACTGAATAGACAACGAATCATCCCAAATTCAAAAGGTGGACTTTAGGAGCAGGATATATTAATTTCCCCTATTCCTTTTTTTGTGAGTGTATATGTGTATGCTTCTGGGTGAGATTTTGTCTGTATAGCTTTGCTTTCACCATCAGTCCTAGGGTTAGGTCCGTCCATTTTTTTTTTTTTTTTTACTTAAAAAATTTTTTTTTTCCTAATATGTTTTCTTAATAATTTTTTCCGTATTTTCTATTTTTACAAATTAAAAAATTTTTAATGTTTTTTCATATTTTTTATTTTAAAAAATTAAAATTTTTTTTCTTAATAAATTTTTTTCTTAAAAATTTTTTTCTTATTTTTTACTATAAAAAATTAATAAATCTATTTTTAAAAATTAAAAAAAAATTTTTTCTGAATACATTTACTCTTAATAATTTTTTTTCTTATTTTTTATTATAATAGCTTTATTTTATTTTATTTTATCCTCTTTTTTTCTTTCTATTTTTTTCTCCCTTATATTCTGAGCTGTGTGGATGAAAGGCTCTTGGTGCTCCAGCCAGGCATCAGGGCTGTGCCTCTGAGGTGGGAGAGCCAACTTCAGGACACTGGTCCACAAGAGACCTACCAGCTCCACGTAATACCAAACGGCAAAAATCTCTCAGAGATCTCCATCTCAACATCAAGACCCAGGTTCACTCAACGACCAGCAAGCTACAGGGCTGGACACCCTATGCCAAACAACTAGCAAGACAGGAACACAGCCCCATCCATTAGCAGGGAGGCTGCCTAAAATCATAAGGCCACAGACACCCCAAAACACACCACCAGACGTGGACGTGCCCACCAGAAAGACAAGATTCAACCTCATCCACCAGAACACAGGCAATAGTCCCCTCCACCAGGAAGCCTACACAACCCACTGAACCAAACTTACCCACTGGGGACAGATACCAAAAACAACGGGAACTATGAACCTGCAGCCTGTGAAAAGGAGACCCCAAACACAGTAAGATAAGCAAAATGAGACGACAGAAAAACACACAGCAGATGAAGGAGCAGGGTCAAAACACACCAGACCTAACAAATGAAGACGAAATAGGTAGTCTATCTGAAAAAGAATTCAGAATAATGATAGTAAGGATGATCCAAAATCTTGGAAATAGAATAGACAAAATGCAAGAAACATTTAACAAGGACGTAGAAGAACTAAAGAGGAACCAAGCAACGATGAAAAACACAATAAATGAAATTAAAAATACTCTAGATGGGATCAATAGCAGAATAACTGAGGCAGAAGAAAGGATAAGTGACCTGGAAGATAAGATGGTGGAAATAACTACTGCAGAGCAGGATAAAGAAAAAAGAATGAAAAGAACTGAGGACAGTCTCAGAGACCTCTGGGACAACATTAAACGCACCAACATTCGAATTATAGGGGTCCCAGAAGAAGAAGAGAAAAAGAAAGGGACTGAGAAAATATTTGAAGAGATTATAGTTGAAAACTTCCCTAATATGGGAAAGGAAATAGTTAATCAAGTCCAGGAAGCACAGAGAGTCCCATACAGGATAAACCCAAGGAGAAACACGCCAAGACACATATTAATCAAACTGTCAAAAATTAAATATAAAGAAAACATATTAAAAGCAGCAAGGGAAAAACAACAAATAACACACAAGGGAATCCCCATAAGGTTAACATCTGATCTTTCAGCAGAAACTCTGCAAGCCAGAAGGGAGTGGCAGGATATACTTAAAGTGATGAAGGAGAAAAACCTACAACCAAGATTACTCTACCCAGCAAGGATCTCATTCAGACGTGATGGAGAAATTAAAACCTTTACA
Source organism: Balaenoptera ricei (assembly GCF_028023285.1). Lineage (NCBI taxonomy): Eukaryota > Metazoa > Chordata > Mammalia > Artiodactyla > Balaenopteridae > Balaenoptera > Balaenoptera ricei. The sequence continues at coordinate 77,984,049 of NC_082646.1, read as the reverse complement.
GACAAGCAAAAGCTGAGAGAGTTCAGCACCACCAAACCAGCTTTACAACAAATGATAAAGGAACTTCTCTAGGCAAGAAACACAAGAGAAGGAAAACACCTACAATAACAAACCCAAAACATTTAAGAAAATGGGAATAGGAACATACATATCGATAATTACCTTGAATGTAAATGGATTAAATGCTCCCACCAAAAGACACAGACTGGCTGAATGGATACAAAAACAAGACCCATATATATGCTGTCTACAAGAGACCCACTTCAGACCTAGAGACACATACAGACTGAAAGTGAGGGGATGGAAAAAGATATTCCATGCAAATGGAAATCAAAAGAAAGCTGGAGTAGCAATTCTCATATCAGACAAAATAAACTTTAAAATAAAGAATATTATAAGAGACAAAGAAGGACACTATATAATGATCAAGGGATCGATCCAAGAGGAAGGTATAACAATTGTAAATATTTATGCACCCAACATAGGAGCACCTCAATACATAAGGCAAATACTAACAGCCATAAAAGGGGAAATTGACAGCAACACAATCATAGTAGGGGACTTTAACACCCCACTTTCACCAATGGACAGATCATCCAAAATGAAAATAAATAAGGAAACACAAGCTTTAAATGATACATTAAACAAGATGGACTTAATTGATATTTATAGGACATTCCACCCAAAAACAACAGAATACACATTCTTCTCAAGTGCGCATGGAACATTCTCCAGGATAGATCATATCTTGGGTCACAAATCAAGCCTTGGTAAATTTAAGAAAATTGAAATCGTATCAAGTATCTTTTCTGACCACAACGCTATGAGACTAGATATCAATTACAGGAAAAGATGTGTAAAAAATACAAACACATGGAGGCTACACAATACACTACTTAATAACGAAGTGATCACTGAAGAAATCAAAGGGGAAATCAAAAAATACCTAGAAACAAATGACAATGGAGATACGACGACCCAAAACCTATGGGACGCAGCAAAAGCAGTGCTAAGAGGGAAGTTTATAGCAATACAAGCCTACCTCAAGAAACAGGAAACATCTCGAATAAACAACCTAACCTTGCACCTAAAGCAATTAGAGAAAGAAGAACAAAAAAACCCCAAAGCTAGCAGAAGGAAAGAAATCATAAAGATCAGATCAGAAATAAATGAAAAAGAAATGAAGGAAACAATAGCAAAAATCAATAAAACTAAAAGCTGGTTCTTTGAGAAGATAAACAAAATTGATAAACCATTAGCCAGACTCATCAAGAGAAAAAGGGAGAAGACTCAAATCAATAGAATTAGAAATGAAAAAGGAGAAGTAACCACTGACACTGCAGAAATACAAAAGATCATGAGAGATTACTACAAGCAACTCTATGCCAATAAAGTGGACAACCTGGAAGAAATGGACAGATTCTTAGAAATGCACAAACTGCCGAGACTGAACCAGGAAGAAATAGAAAATATGAACAGACCAATCACAAGCACTGAAATTGAAACTGTGATTAAAAACCTTCCAACAAACAAAAGCCCAGGACCAGATGGCTTCACAGGTGAATTCTATCAAACATTTAGAGAAGAGCTAACACCTATCCTTCTCAAACTCTTCCAAAATATTGCAGAGGGAGGAACACTCCCAAACTCATTCTACGAGGCCACCATCACCCTGATACCAAAACCAGACAAAGATGTCACAAAGAAAGAAAACTACAGGCCAATATCACTGATGAACATAGATGCAAAAATCCTCAACAAAATACTCGCAAACAGAATCCAACAGCACATTAAAAGGATCATACACCATGATCAAGTGGGGTTTATCCCAGGAATGCAAGGATTCTTCAATATATGTAAATCAATCGATGTGATACACCATATTAACAAATTGAAGGAGAAAAACCATATGATCATCTCAATAGATGCAGAGAAAGCTTTCGACAAAATTCAACACCCATTTATGAGAAAAGCCCTGCAGAAAGTAGGCATAGAGGGAACTTTCCTCAACATAATAAAGGCCATATATGACAAACCCACAGCCAACATCGTCCTCAATGGTGAAAAACTGAAACCATTTCCACTAAGATCAGGAACAAGACAAGGTTGCCCACTCTCACCACTATTATTCAACATAGTTTTGGAAGTGTTAGCCACAGCAATCAGAGAAGACAAAGAAATAAAAGGAATCCAAATCGGAAAAGAAGAAGTAAAGCTGTCACTGTTTGCAGATGACATGATACTATACATAGAGAATCCTAAAGATGCCACCAGAAAACTCCTAGAGCTAATCAATGAATTTGGTAAAGTAGCAGGATACAAAATTAATGCACAGAAATCTCTTGCATTTCTATATGCTAATGACGAAAAATCTGAAAGTGAAATTAAGAAAACACTCCCATTTACCATTGCAACAAAAAGAATAAAATATCTAGGAATAAACCTACCTAAGGAGACAAAAGACCTGTATGCAGAAAATTATAAGACACTGATGAAAGAAATTAAAGATGATACAAATAGATGGAGAGATATACCATGTTCCTGGATTGGAAGAATCAACATTGTGAAAATGACTCTACTACCCAAAGCAATCTACAGATTCAATGCAATCCCTATCAAACTACCACTGGCATTTTTCACAGAACTAGAACAAAAAATTTCACAATTTGTATGGAAACACAAAAGACCCCGAATAGCCAAAGCAATCTTGAGAACGAAAAATGGAGCTGGGGGAATCAGACTCCCTGACTTCAGACTATATTACAAAGCTACAGTAATCAAGACAGTTTGGTACTGGCACAAAAACAGAAATATAGATTAATGGAACAGGATAGAAAGCCCAGAGATAAACCCACGCACATATGGTCACCTTATCTTTGATAAAGGAGGCAAGCATATACAGTGGAGAAAAGACAGCCTCTTCAATAAGTGGTGCTGGGAAAATTGGACAGATACATGTAAAAGTATGAAATTAGAACACTCCCTGACACCATGCACAAAAATAAACTCAAAATGGATTAAAGACCTAAGTGTAAGACCAGACACTATCAAACTCTTAGAGGAAAACATAGGCAGAACACTCTATGACATACATCACAGCAAGATTCTTTTTGACCCAGCTCCCAGAGAAATGGAAATAAGAACACAAATAAACAAATGGGACCTAATGAAACTTAAAAGCTTTTGCACAGCAAAGGAAACCATAAACAAGACCAAAAGACAACCCTCAGAATGGGAGAAAATATTTGCAAATGAAGCAACTGACAAAGGATTAATCTCCAAGATTTACAAGCAGCTCATGCAGCTCAATAACAAAAAAACGAACAACCCAATCCAAAAATGGGCAGAAGACCTAAATAGACATTTCTCCAAAGAAGATATACAGATGGCCTACAGACACATGAAAGAATGCTCAACATCATTAATCATTAGAGAAATGCAAATCAAAACTACAATGAGATATCATCTCACACCGGTCAGAATGGCCATCATCAAAAAATCTAGAAACAATAAATGCTGGAGAGGGTGTGGAGGAAAGGGAACTCTCTTGCACTGTTGGTGGGAATGTAAATTGATACAGCCACTATGGAGAACAGTATGGAGGTTCCTTAAAAAACTACAAATAGAACTACCATACGATCCAGTAATCCCACTACTGGGCATATACCCTGAGAAAACCATAGTTCAAAAAGAGTCATGTACCAAAATGTTCATTGCAGCTCTATTTACAATAGCCAGGATATGGAAGCAACCTAAATGTCCATCGACAGATGAATGGATAAAGAAGATGTGGCACATATATACAATGGAATATTACTCAGCCATAAAAAGAAATGAAATGGAGGTATTTGTAATGAGGTGGATGGAGTTAGAGTCTGTCATACAGAGTGAAGTAAGTCAGAAAGAGAAAAACAAATACAGTATGCTAACACATATATACGGAATCTAAGGAAAAAAGAAGCCATGAAGAACCTAGTGGCAAGACAGGAATAAAGACACAGACCTACTAGAGAATGGACTTGAGGATATGGGGAGGGGGTGGGGTGAGATGTGACAGGGTGAGAGAGTGTCATGGACATATATACACTACCAAATGTAAAATAGATAGCTAGTGGGAAGCAGCCGCATAGCACAGGGAGATCAGCTCGGTGCTTTGTGACCACCTAGTGGGGTGGGATGGGGAGGGTGGGAGGGAGGGAGATGCAAGAGGGAAGAGATATGGGAACATATTGTATATGTATAATTGATTAACTTTGTTATAAAGCAGAAGCTAACACACCATTGTAAGGCAATTATACTTCAATAAAGATGTTTAAAAAAAATAAAAATAAAAATAAAGTCCTCAGTTTTCCATTTGCATAAAGTATGAAAAGATGTCCATAAGAATTCAAAACATTCTCGGGACTTCCCTGGTGGCGCAGTGGTTAAAAATCCGCCTGCCAATGCAGGGGACATGGGTTCGAGCCCTGGTCCAGGAAGATCCCACATGCCACGGAGCAACTAAGCCCATGAGCCACAACTACTGAGCCTGTGCTCTAGAGCCCACAAGCCACAACTACTGAGCCTGCGTGCCACAACTACTGAAGCCCATGTGCCTAGAGCCCGTGCTTCGCAACAAGAGAAGCTACCACAGTGAGAAGCCCACGTGCCACAATGAAGAGTAGCCCCCGCTCACCACAACTAGAGAAAGCCCACGCACAGCAATGAAGACCCAAAGCAGCCAAAAATAAATAAATAAATAAATAAACTTTAAAAAATTAAAAAAAAAAAAAGAATTCAAAACATTCTCATTACTCATAAAATGTTACAAATCTTACATATATTATAAAAATCATGTGGAAAGTGTCTTTAGCAAAAATAAATACAACCTTAAAATGCACCCACGATGTCAGTATATAGTGGAATAATCAGAGGAATGCAAGAATTACTGAAAAAGTGAGATTTCAAGTAAGCTTTTAATTGAAAAGATTGGTCAAGTGTAGTCAACAGATTATTTTAACAGGCAGCATAACTAGGCAGATGTTATGTTTAGTTCTGAGACCAAATTCTTATTATCTTTTGTCTTCCACATACTTGCTTCATAGACCCATGTTATCTGCCAGTAACCACAAAAGAAGCCTGAAACCTGTGTAAATAGATGGAAGAAGTGAGTATGTCACAAGCGTCTCAGATGTTTCAAGCACTTTAGGGAAACTTGGCCTATTTTATTTAATCTTTACCACAACTCTTTAAGATGGATAGATACTACTCTTATCATTTTTACAGACCAACAAATCAAAGGATTAAGATAGAGAAGTACTAGGATCCTCTCCTGTGTCTAAAGAGATGACGCTGCTCTGAGGTTTTAGGGTTCCTGGCAAAGACACTCTCTGAAATTTTGTGAACCCACATCCCAAGCCAACCAAGCTGCTCAATTTATCTTACAGACGTATGAGAGACTATCTTGCTCACAGCCTCTTCTAACCTGTAAATATGCAAAGCCTCTGTCATCAATCCAGTCTGACAAGGGCAAATGCATCTTAATATATTTTCCTCCTCAAAAGTGATTTCCAAATTATCTAGCATTTGAATTTCAAAGCTGATGCAGCTGAGAATGTGTGGGTTTGGAACAGGAAACTCTCTTGGAATAGCAAGCCATACCTTTGCTGTGCACGCACTGAAGTTAGGGTGTTTACAGATAGGATTCAATCCAAGATAGGATTGAAGCTCCGTTGCCTGAACATGGCTTACATTCCTCTAATAGACTAGCTTCCACTTTTATATGCTGGTTTTAATAAAGTCAAAAATTCCCCCTTTATCATTTTAAAAGCTAAAATAGGAAAGTCAGATTCAAGCCCTTGTTTGAAAATCGGTTAAGACATGAGTCATCTTTCATTTCTCCCAACTTGTCACTGTTACGTTAATACTGAAGCCCATAAGCTTTATATAATTGTCTAAAGATGTTTAAAAATTTTTTAATGTTTTAAAACATTTTTGACTTTCAGTTTAATGTTAAGTGTTTTAAAATCACTATTTTAGTGAACAAAGCAATCAAATTATTAAACCAGTATCTATCTTTTTGCATGAGCAAAATGCTTCCTGTGAATGCAAGAGTGGAACTCACATTAGTACTTTAAAAGCATGGCACTGTACTGGCACTGTGAATGCAGAGTTCGGGGACTAATGCAGGAAACAGAACCATAAACAGACATTTAATATTATGATGTGAGAAGTCCAATGGAAAACTTAATTTCAAGAAAGAGTAGAATTATTGAAAAAGGAGGAATGGACTCCACAAGGAACAACAGGTTTTCTCCTGTTCATTCTCACTGTATTTCTTTTGGGGTATTTCTAGTCCAACATACTATATAAACAGAGTTAAAAAGTGTCAAATCCTTCCTATTTCTGACTGCCAGCCCCCAAAGGCAAGCATATTCTTCTCCTTTAGCTATGTCTTCTGGTATTTCCCTCCATATTTAATGCTCATTTCTTGATCTGTCTAATTTTTAACATTTTCAATTGACTTTCTTGTTTGGAAGATGAGGACACCTTTTTGTTCTCTGCTGCTTGCAGGTCTCAACACAGTTTATCACAAATTTTGTCAGCCAATTATTTAGTGCTTACATTATTATGACTACGTAAACACTCTTTATGGTTGGCTCAAGTTGATTTTATAATTGTATATCCTAGCCTTTGAAATTTGTCTCCTGTGTGGATGCTCACTTTGCCAGATTCCCTGCACTCCATGGTTTACGTCCTCATTTTGGAGGAACACATCTCTAGTAGCTTTCTAAGAGAGAAAGCATAGAAGTACTTTTGGAAATTGGCTTCAATATCTAGTATTGTCTTTTCATCTTTGTAATTGATTTTTAGTATCTGCAAAACTGTAGACCCTAAATAACTTTCCTCAAAAGTATCTTTTCGAATTAGCGTTTTGGGTTTCTTCAGATATGTACCCAGGAGTGGAAATGCTGAATTGTAAGGTAGTTCTTTGAGAAACCTCCATAATGTTTTCTACAGTGGCTGCAACAATTTACAATCCCATCAATAGTGTGCAAGGGTTCCCTTTTCTCCACATCCTCACCAACATTTGTTATTTGTGGTCTTTTTGATAATAGCCATTCTGACGGGTGTGAGGTGATATCTCATTGTTGTTCTGATTTGCATTTCCCTGATGATTAGCAATGTTGAGCATCTTTTCATGTGCCTATTGGCCATCTGCATGTTGTCTTTGGAAAATGTCTATTCATTCCTTCTGCCCATTTTTTAATTGGGTTGTTTGCTTTTTTGATGTTGAGTTATATGAACTGTTTATATATGTTGGATATTAATCCCTTATTGGTCATATCATTTGCAAATATTTTCTCCCATTCAGTAGGTTGTCTCTTCATGCTGTCAATGGTTTCCTTTGCTGTGCAAAAGCTTTTAAGTTTAATTAGGTCCCATTTGTGAATATTTGCTTTTATTTCCTTTACTTTAGGAGACAGATCAAAAAAAACATATGGCTGCAATTTATGTCTAAGAGTGTTCTGCCAATGTTTTTCTCTAGGGGTTTTATGGTATATGATTTTACGTTTAGGTCTTTAGTCCATTTTGAGTTTAACTTTGCATATGGTATTAGAGAATGTTCTAAGTTCATTGTTTTACATGTACTGTCCAGTTTTCCTAGCACCACTTAAAAAAATTTTACTTAGATATTTAGTGAGTTCTTCATGTATGGGAACTCATATCCTTGTATTCTGGGAAATTTTATTCATTAATCTTTGAAAATGTTCTTCAAATTTTTTCTACTTTCTCTTTCTGGAACTTCTATTATCCAGAATTAACCTTCTGAACATATCCTATGATTTTCTTATTTGTTCTTTCTCGTTTTCCTTTTTTTTTTTCTTTTATTCTTTTTTTTATTCTCTTTTTTGGAGATATGTTCAACTTGACCTTCTAACTAGTCAAATGAACTTTTGTAGTTCTATCATGTTTTTCTAATTTCCAAAACCTCTTTTTATTCTTTGAATGTTTCATTTTATAGCATCATGTCATTGTTTCATAAATGAAAGGTCTTTTTATTTTTCTGCATCTTTTCCTTTGGCATTTTCTTCTGTTCACATTGTCTATCATTCACTGTGGGTTTCTTTTATCCATTCGGATTTTTATCTGTGCTTCATCTTTTAGGCTTTCTTGGTTACTTTGCTGTATGGTATTCAAATTTAGTATTCCTAAGAGTCTTTTATTTTGAGGTGATCAGTGTTCTCTGAGAGAAATCATCTAATCATCCTCTTGAGAATTAAATGCCAGACTGCATATAGGGGGAGGGAATTTGGGATGCTGCAATTCTGGAGATTTCTTTACATTTACTTCCTTTGATTTATTTTGTACATCCTCACCCTGCCTTTTGCTGTGCCTGGTACTCCCATTTATGAAGCTTTTTTGGTACAATTTCTCATAAGAGCAAACCTTCAGTCTTCTGATGGGAGGGAAAGATGTAGCTCCTGTTTTCAAAAGGGAGGGGAAGGGACCTGAGGGATACTGGTCTTCAGAAAAGTTTTCACCCAATTCTCCTCTGTTCATCCCCCACACTTGATCTTCATCTTCAGAGGTAGCTTATGGTACCAATTCCTAAGTCTTCCCAAAATTCTTGGCAAGTAACTATCCAGATACTTGAGTTTCATTTTTCTCTGATATGCTGTCTGTTTCCATTGGTCTATATACTTAGCATTTCCATTCTCAGTCACTACTGTCTCTCTCCTCCTCTTTCCATACTTGTGTATTTGTATCTTTTTCTTATCCTTTTAATGTCATTTATATACGTTTTGTTCCTTTCTTGGAGATACGTGGAGGGAGCAGATATAAATGCATATATTTAATCTACCACGTTTAACATGAATTCTCTCTCATTTAATATTAAATGGGTAGGTCAACATTGCCAGTATACCTTCATTTTATAGAAAAGATTGAAACTTAAAGACTTGTTGTTCAAGATTACAAAGTTGAGATAAGCCTAACACAATCTCACTTACATGCATTTCATTCATTCATCATTCATTCATTAAACATGCACTTCAATGTACCAGGTTTGTACTATGTTACTGCAGGCACCACACAGACCACACACACACACACACACACACACACAGAGTTCTGCCTCAAATACTGTAATAACATGGTCAATCTAATATGGGAACATCCAGGCAGATATGATGAAACCAACAAGTGACAGAAAAGTAGGAGTAGAACAAACTGTCAAGAAGTGGCCAGAAATGACTATTAATAGGAACAACCTTATGCAAAGTCATGGCAATGAGAAAGCTTCATAAAAGCATCAGGAATAAGAGAGAGATTTTTTTTTTTATTGTAATGTGACCTGAATGTGATGAAAGCTGAATTTCTCATAGACTGAATGAATTAATGTCTTTATCATCTTCCAAAACTATATATTTGATATCCCCTATGTGTACTCTTACTTACATGTTTCACCTTTTTCTTCATCAAAGTGACAACCTAGGTGTTTTTCCCCCAAGGGATTAAGTAAAATTATATTCTGGAGTCATATTATAAATATGTGTATCAAACTAATAGCTTCCTGCTCTTCCTTGGGACAAGCAATAGAGAATATTCAGAGAAGAGTGTCACACTCCTCAGAGAATTTCAGTACATGCCTTTGATGACAAAGGTGGCTGCAAAGATTTATGAGAAAAGTTGAATTCATGACTGATTGGGTCTCTATTTCTGTGACCTTTCAAAACCTCTTCTATCTGCAACTTAGCAGTTTCTCTCTACTAATACTCAGGTTAACATTTAAGTGTCTCAGTATTGTACACTGCCCGCCCCCCAAAAATGTGACAGTTTCCATGACAACTGATGGGGAAACATAGCTGATAGGATTTTCTTTTTCAACTTTATGTGGCAATTTCAGAACTCTCAAAATTGCCTTAGCAGGATTATAAAAGATCATTTTGGGCTTTGTCATCAAAAAGACCCCTTTCTCTCAATAGCTTATACCATGACCAGGATTTGCTAACTCTATTTTACATTTTTGGGTAGTAGGACCAGCTTTCAAGTACAAAGGATTTGGTCAAAGACATTACATTAAAGTGCAGTATAACCAAAGGAACATAGTGTGCACATGTACCTCAGTCCTCTTCTTCACCCATCCAGAATTTCTGGAACAGACAAATGTGAGTAGGGGTCATTAAGGGGAAGAGTGGGTGAGGATAGTCTCTCTCTGCTCTTGGGAAATATATTTGTTATCTTAGGCTAGGCATGTGCAGCAATAAACAACCCTAACCTAATATCTTGCTTTTTACAACAATAATGGTTTCTCATTCACTTTTCATGTTTGTGCAGGTTGGCTGCACCTCTGATCTAAACCTAAACTTTGGACATGCCATCCTCATAGCAGAGAGAAAAAAAGAGATAACTGAAATATGCAAAGGCTTTTAAAACTTCTGATCATAAGTGACATGAGTTGATTCCACTTATACTCTATTGGCCAAAGCAAGCCATATGGCCAAGCTTGATGTCATCAAGTTGGGGAGTATAATTCTTTCATGGGGAAGGACCTAACAAGGAATGGCTTAGAAACCCAGAAGGAAAGGACCAAGAAAAAAGACAAGGCAAATTTTTTGAATAAATAGTATAATCTACTATGGAAGAAGATACTCTTTTTCACTTTGCAGACCTGTGTCTTCAAGATTTTCTGACTCAGAAAAGCCTTTAACCTGATGCAGTCTCTGTCTTTTTTTAAATTAGGCAAAAAGACTTGCTCTCTGATCTCAACTGAGATTGGATCAATAAACTTGGTCTCAGAGCTGCCTACTTACAATTGGTGCCCCTGCCCCAGATTAAACTCCTGGAAAGAAACAAATAGTTCCTTATTCATCTTGTATCCATGATATGAGAGTCACTACCTGCTGTAAATGAATATTTATTGGACTGAGCTGAACTGAACTGAACTGAATGGCACTACCAGAGAAGACATAAGTTTTAGTATATCTTTATTCATTCATTCATTTCTGTAAACCTCATTTATTTAAAAGCCACTGACCACCTACTATGTAGAAATACAAGACATAGCAATTGCCTTTAGAAGCACATAAGCTAGAAGAATCAAATTTTTTCATTTCCCTTAAAATGTCTCAAAAAAACTTTATGGGTCTTGTGAGCAGATATACTGTGAAAATTTATCATAGAAGGGTGGTCTTAAGTGGGGGCTGGCAGTGCAAAAATAAATAGACACTAAAAAGGCAATAGAAAGAACAGTGAAACTAAGAGCTGGTTCTTTGAAAAGATGAACAAAATTGACAAACCTTTAGCTAGACTAATTAAGAAAAACAGAGAAAAGACTCAAAGTCAGAAATGAAAAAGGAAAAGTTACAAGTAACACCATGGAAATACAAAGGATCATAAGGGACTACTGTGAAAAAGTATACATACAGAAATTGGACTACCTAGAAGAAATGGTTTAATATACAATATTCTAAGACTGAATCAGTAAGAAATAAAAAATAGGAATAGACCAATTACTAGTAGGAGATCGAATCAGTAATCAAAAACCACCCAACAAACAAAAATCCAGGACCAGACAGCTTCACTGGTGAATTCTACCAAACATTCAAAGGAAACTTTTAAAACCTTCAATAAAAGCAGATAAACAAGTGGGACTACATCAATCTTAAAAGCTTCTGTACAGCAAAGGAAACCATCAACAAAACAAAAAGGCAACATACTAAATGGAAGAAAATATTTGCAAATCATATATCTGCTAAGGAGTGAATATCCCAAATATAAAGAACACATATAACTCAATGGCAAAAAAAAAAAATCCAATTAAAAAATGGGCAGATTCTGAATAGACATTTTTCCAAAGAAGACATACAGATGGCCAATGGGCACATGAAAAGATACTAAACATCACTAATCATCAGGTAAATGTAAATTAAAACCACAATGAGATATCACCTCACACATGTTAGAATGAATATTATCAAAAAGACAAGTAACAAGTGTTGGCAAGGATATGGAGAAAAGGGAGCCCTAGTATACTGTTGGTGGGAATGTAAACTGGTACAGCAGCCGCTGTGGAAAACAGCATGGAGGTGCCTCAAAACAATTAAAAATAGAACTACCATATGATCAAGCAATTTTACTTCTGGGTATATATCTGAAGAAAATGAAAACACTGATTCTAAAAGATATATACTCCCCTATGTTCATTGTAGCATTATTTATAATAATGCTTCATAACCAAGATATGGAAACAACCTAAGTGTCCATCGATAGGTAAATGGATAAAGAAGATATGGTATACACCACACACACACACACACACACACACTGAGATACTACTCAGCCATGAAAAAAAAAAAAGAAATCTTGTGAAAACATGAATGAACCTTGAGTGTATTATTATGCTGAGTGAAATAAGTCACACAGGTAAAGACAAATATCATATGATTTCACATGTATCTGGAATCTAAAACACAAAACAAATGAATAAACAAACAAACCAAACCAAAATCAAACTCACAGATACAAAGAACAGAATGGTGGATGCCTGAGTAGGGGGTTAGGGGGTAAGCAAAATGGGTGAAGGGTTTCAAGAGGTACAAACTTCCAGTTATAAAATAAATAAGTCATAGGGATGTAATGTACAGCATGATGACTATAGTCAATAATATTATGCTGCATATTTGAAAGTTGCCAAGAAAATAGACCTTAAAAGTTCTCATCACAAGAAAAAAAGTTGTAACTTTGTATGGTGATGAACAGTATCTAGACTAATTGTGGTGATCATTTCACAGTGTAATCAAACACCCAATCATTTATATGTTTTACACCTGAAACTAATATAATGCTGTATGTCAATTATACCTCAATAAAATGTAATAACATTATCAGTTTTAAAAAGATGAGGGCTGGCAGGTAAACCTCAATCACTAAATCTGAATTTAGCACAAAAACACATATCAAAATGGCTCTTTTTCATAAAGTAATAAAGGACAGCTAGTTGTTTGCATATTTATTTTCTTCTTCTAGATAATAATTTACTTAAGGGTAGAGACTGGGTTTTGTTCATCTATGTGTCACCAGCGATTAGCACTGTGTTAATATGTATTCAAAACATCTGTGCAGTTGAATGAATAAAACTCTGCCTCCCAAATTCAATTCATACCTACACATTCTATTCCAATTTATTCATTTATTAGTTCCTCAATTGTTGTACAGACCACAGAGGAACCCTAGCTTAAAGTAGTAGATAATTAGGCCAAAATCACAGTTAGCCACTAGGATCTGAAACTGGCTACCTGGTTTCAAAGGCCATTCTTCCATAGCTCCCCATAGTTTCCATCCACCTACCAAAGTGTCAATAACACATTCATTTGCATGTTAACTTCATGTCCTTCACTGCCTTTCCCAGGATAGAAACTCTGACTATTTTGGTCACTACTGTATTTCTAGCAACTCTTCCCACCGAACAGAGGGAAGAGTAGGTGCTAACATAAGTAGGTGCTCAATAAATATCAAATAAATTGATTAAATTTATTCTAATAAATTGAATAAATGGAAGACCAACCGATTAGCGCAAGAAAGACATCAGTGCCTCATCGGTATAAAAATAATAACGCCCAGCTCATAGACTATTGTGAGGATTAACTGAGCCAGTGAATCTAAAGAATCAGCCTAGTGCTAGAGAGATAGAAGGCCACTAAATTACTGGTGACTAAAAAGAAGAAAACTCCCTAGGAGCAGGTGTAATTGACCTGGGTGGGATTTGGAGAGGAAAGACATGTTCTGTTTTGTTATTTCAAAACAATAAAATAGGTATTGGATGTGACGTGGGACAGCAGGGAGTGGAGGGGGCACTTAGGAATCAGACCTGACCCTGGTGAGAAATCAAATAGGAGAGGTAGCATAGGGTCAGATGATGGGAGCAAGGAGAAGGGAGTCGCCCTTGACAATAGTCTAATCCAATAACCAATCAAGGCCTCCCAGTCCATCAGCTCCTGTGTTCCACTTCAAATTCTTAACACATGAACCTCACGTGGTAAATTAGTCTGATTCATAACAACTCTATTAGGTACATCATAGATGATACACTAGTAAGGAAAATAACCTGTAGAGCCATGTTTGGGAGACAAATTATCCTCTTTTGGTTTTGTAAACTCCTTAAACAAGGATTCCCAATTTAAAAAAATCGTGAACAGCTCTGACGTAAAAATCACCAAATGTGAGAAATGAATGGAAACATCTATTAGTAGTTTCGGAGTAATGTTACAGAAAAGGTACTAAAGGCAGCAACGCATTAATGTTAAAATAAATGTAATGATTATTATTATAGTAAAGTGAAGGAGAAGGAGAAAGAGGAAGAAGAGGAAGGGGGGAGGAGGGGGAGGAGGGGGAGGAGGGGGAGGAGGGGGAGGGGGAGGGGAGGGGGAGGAGGAGGAAGAGGAGGAGGAGGAGGGGGAGGAGGAGGAGGGGGAGAAGGAGGAGGAGAAAAACAACACGAACAAGCAGCAGCAGGAAGAGCAAATGTTCATATAACACATACTACATTCAAGGCTCTACTCTAGGCCCTCTACACATGTCAACTCATTTAATAGTAAGAAGCAGTGTATCATACTATTTAGGCGCATGAACTTGGAGCCATGCTGCCTGGGTTTGCGTCCCCGCTCTGACACTTACCAGCTATGAACCTTGGGCAAATTATTTAATTTCTTACTGCCTTACTTTCCTCATTCATAAAAAGGGATAAACTCACAATTTTTGTGAGGATGTGGTGGGTTCCATAAATAATCAACATGAAATATTAGACAATATAAATTACCTAAAATGCAATTTGCACAACTGTGCTCCTGACTCCACTAAATATTGAAGGAAAACAAAGGACCTAGACTTTATTCCACACGTGCCCCAGCAAGTGAAGGGCAGTCACGCTGCCCACAAGTTGCCTGCAGTGCCTTTCCCTGTGAGGATCACTTGTCGCCAGCCCCCTAGTTCAGAGGTATGATTGTGAAGATCCAATTGCCACTGTATGTTTTATTGTGTTTAAGCAGTAACGGGAGATCCTGTATGTAAAAATTACATTAGCATCTTCCAGTTTAAGGGTAAAGGGAAAGTGGGGAAGATAGAAAAACCATTTATCTTTCTGTCACCTTGACTTTCTTCAGAGAATTTTGGCCTTATTACATGAAATTTGAATCAAAGGTCAATTTCATCCCCTTTCTTTCCCTCATTTTCCTTTGCAAATGACTAATTAATGCAGGGAGTATAGGCACAGAGGCTGAATGACTTTTGAAGGGGAAATGAATGCTCACAGAGGCCACCATTTATGAAGTCAGCCACCTCACTAATTACCAGGGAGGCGGCCTCACCCCAAGGTTAGAAGCACTAAATCATCCCATCTGAGGTAATATTCATTTTAGCACATCATCCTGCTATCAGTACCATTTTTTAACTTATTCCCAGGTATGAACAAGGTAGATCAACCACACTTGATTTGTGGGCAGAAAAGCAGACAACAATCTTTGTCCTCAGTGGAGAATCAGTAATGCATTTGGAGACACCTTGCATAGACTTTTATTTTCTCTCTGAAGAAAGATATTTGCTTCCTGGAGTGTTGTAGCAGCAGGGGCTCCAGGAGACCAAAACACTGCATAGCTCAATCTTTGCAAGAGGCATAATTTCTTTACAGACACACAGCATCAGAAGTTGGTTTACCAAAAGGCTTCCCTCCATCTTTCCCAACCCCTCCTGAGGATGAAGAAGATACTGAATGTTAAGGATTGTGGAAACACCAGTTCCTGGTGAATGGAACGTAATTAGTGGCAACTAAAATGTTACTTGGCATGGGTCTTGGAGTCCCAGACACATGGCTGCTACATCTGTTTTTAAGCCTTGGTGCCAGAGAATGGAGAAACGCCACCCCCTCTCCTTTTGTTTAATGTTCTTTTAGTAATGCAAATGGAAGGCAAACTTTAGGCAAAGTAAGTGATTACGAGCCCCAGCCTGGGTACTCAGTTGTTATCAGAAGGAGGGACATCACGGTGACATAGTTACTACCTTGGACCGTTCTTGTAAAAATGGAAAAGATAGGGAGTAAATAAAAAAAAAAAAGAAGCCAAACAAACAAAGAAACAGAGATCAATAAACCCAGCACCATCATTACATTTTTAATCTGGATGTGCGCAGATGGGACAAGAGAAACTTGTCCATCAGATTGCTAAAAAATAAGATAGCCTGGTGTTATCAGCCTCATACTGAGAAATTCAATCCTTTTGAAGTCTGGAAAAGAGGCACTTATCCCACTCTGCTTAAATCACTCGTTTCTTTCCAGGGCAACTGGCTTCAAGGCAGCCAGAGACAGTGCACCTCTGAACATGGTTGGCAAGCCAAGGTACGTTTACCCAGGTTTCTCTGGCTTTCCCTTCTGTAAAGTTGCTGAGAGGAAGGGCGAGGAAAGGTGGAGGAAACGATACTCCATGTGTGCGTTCAAGCACAAGTTCAGTTTCCTCAGTCAAAGCACCAACTGACTCTGGTTTTAAGACAGTTATAACAACCAAGAAGGAGTGAAGAGCACGGTTAACTGAGTAATTCAGGAGGTACCTTGGGGATTATTTTGGCCCTCTAGTTTTTTTCATTGCCTCCTGATGCCTTTTTTTTGGGGGGGCGCAGGGGTGGTTCTTTATATTTTAATGCCTCATTCAGAGGTTGAACAAAGGGAAGGAGGAAATGGAAGCTGCCCTAGTCAGCCTGGTTTTCTGTTAGAAGCTGGGGGGTGGGGATGGGGAGGAGCCCTGCATTGAGATAGGCTGAAACTATTCCAGAATTATCTGTGGAGTCCTTTTGCCCAAAGTAACCCTTATTAAGGGACCTGAAAACCAAAGGTCCATTTTCAAATTGCCCCATTCCCACTCCATAAAACGCCCTTTAAAATCCAAAGGATGCAACGAAAAATGATAATACATAGGAAGAAAAGAGTAGTATATTTATGAAAGGTCTGGGGATTTCTTATTAAAAGAAAAAGAGCTCAGGAGAAGAGAAGGGCTTATCAGGCATCATAGTAACCAAATCACATCTGGGTTTTTCTTTTGCTGTATCAGCGGTTCTTAGGCTGTGATCCATGGATGCCTACGAGTCAATGGATAGACTTTAGCGGGTAACTAAAACCCTTTCCGCATTTTCAAACATGTTCAAGGTATATACGCAAATATTTCTGGAGAGATTATTCAGAGCTTCCATCAACTGCCCAGAGTGGAGAGAGAGAGAGAGAGAGAGAGAGAGAGAGAGAGAGAGAGAGAGAGAGTGTGTGTGTGTGTGTGTGTAGCAAAAAGGGAAAAAAACAAACTAAACAAATACCCTGCATACTTTATTCCCACCAGGTCTTTCTTCCTTGACCCACCCTCTCCCTCACCCCGTCCTGCATAAAAATATTCAGATTAACTTGATTTCCAGAGACCCTTTATCAGACCCAGCGGCACAGAACTCTCATGCAGCTTCCACCTGCTTCAAGCTCATTAAACACATAATTAGTCTCTCTGGACGATAATCACGGTTGCTCAAGTTCATGAATTTCTTTCTCCCTAATCTCTAATTCTGGGTAGGTTTGTGTCATACGGCTTCAGAAAGACCAGTCTGTCATTAAATGGAGGGCTGTAAAGATTTTACTACCATCGTAAGCAACGAAAGCCTTGATCATACTATTATTGCCTCTACAAGAGGAATATAAACCAAAATGCCATTTACGTGCCCCCACTGAGGCCCCCTGCCTCCTGACAGCTGATGAAATATGTCCTGCATTTTACCTCGGAGGGATTGACTCAAATTGTGACAGGTCATGGGAAGAAATAAATGTCGATATCTGGCCATAGCCTCAAAAAATATTTTTCTACATCAGAAGGAATTGCTTTGCTATTGCACAGGGGTGACAAACAACTAAGATTTGAGGAGGATGCGTGACACGGCAGCAGAGATGCCTTGGAACAGGTATGCAGACAAATACAGGCCAAAATAGAGAAAGAACTGGAAGCCAGATGTCAGAAGACCCGGGTTCCTGTTTTAGTCTTGTTATTAACCCAGTGTGAGGGGCTTCCCTGGTGGCGCAGTGGTTGAGAATCTGCCTGCTAATGCAGGGGACACGGGTTCGAGCCCTGGTCTGGGAAGATCCCACATGCCGCGGAGCAACTAGGCCTGTGAGCCACAATTGCTGAGCCTGCATGTCTGGAGCCTGTGCTCCGCAACAAGAGAGGCCACGATAGTGACAGGCCCGCGCACCGCGATGAAGAGTGGCCCCCGCTTGCCGCAACTAGAGAAAGCCCTCGCACAGAAACGAAGACCCAACACAGCCAAAAATAAATAAATAAACCCAAAGTTAAAAAAAAAACAAAACTATATAACCCAGTGTGAGGCTCAGGCAAGACATCTAATAACCTTACTGGGACTCAGATTTCATAAACATAAGATGAGGAAATAGGATTTGATGAAAGATTTATTTATGCTCATCCTTCTAAACAGTCAAACTTCTTCAAATCTAACGTTATGTAAGAACCTAATACACAGAACCATACAGGTGAAGCTTCTAAGATTTCCATCGGGATGGGTGCTGAAAGCCCATTCACTGCATTGCAGCCTCACCCAGGCCACCCCTCAGTGTCACTGTTTCCATCATATAGTTTGACAACCATTATAATAGGTGCTTCATCCAGATTTGACATCCTGGGTTATGGTTGATCTCACGCTCCATCTCTGAGATTTCCAGGTGACTCAGCAGTCCTCAACAGCTGTCACATAGTGATACCCATACTTGTAACAGTGACAGCAAGCCACTGCAAGGGGCTGAGGGGCCCTCTAAATTGGCAGTCATGAGTTTTATTAGCTTTAATAAAGCTTCTCATATGTTTTATTACTGCACACTTTTTTATTAGCTGAAGTACCGGATCACCCAGCATACTCCATTCCAGACATATAAATGAGGAAAGAGAGGGTACCATGATCAGGGGCCAGCATCACTGCCTGGGATGCCTGTGGAACTAGAGGTTTATTTCCAACAGCCTGTGATACCTCCTGGTCGGCGAAGGATTGCAAAGTGGTGCAGCAGCAATAGCCAGGCTCGTGCAGGAAGGGCAGGTGAGACTCAGAAGAGATCTCGAAGCAGAACCAGACCTGGCCAGCTTCCTCTCAGGCCTCCTTCTTTAGGCACCACGTTGCCTTACTCCCTCCATGCCACACCCCCAGCGCCCTCATCGAGACACAGTGGAGGGGGTCACATTCCATCTGCTGTGTTTCTAGGTTATTTTTGGTTTTTCTATCTCTGGAAGCTTCTCAAAGGAGGTAAACATTCCTGAGGTTGATTCCTGATACTTCGTTTTCTGTGAACTCATTTCCCTCCAAACAAAAAGCACAGATGTTCAAGCCTTAACCTTTGCCTCCATGCACTGAGCAAGGAGCTCAGAATCAGAAAGACCTGGGCTCAGTTTTTGCCTCAGTCACTTAGTGACTGTGTGATCTTGAACTCACTCAACGTCTCTAGACTTCAGTTTCTTTACCTGTAAATAATCCGTCTTACGGAGCTCACCTGAGCATTAGAGGAGGTAAGGAAAAAAACACTTGGTTTAGTGCTTGAGGCAGACTAGGCACCCAGAAATCACAGTTTCTATTATTTAATAGCAATAAATATTAATTTCTATTTATCTATCAATTTGTTGAATACAATCCGAACAAAATTATCGAGTTTCTAATACTTAGACTGGGTTCAGAAGAAGAAACATTCTTTCTTTTGAACAACATTTTTTATAGCTATAAGTTTGGAGCAAATAACTAACTGAATAGAGAAGACACTATTCTACTAGTTTTTCATCAATCAAGCTGTTTTGAAAATATAAAGCAATATTTTCCTTGAATTTGAGAACCTCTAAATGAAACTTCATATGCAAACTTGCCAACCTTGTACCTGAAAATCAGTCATCATAAGTTTCCCTCTCCCACTATGGTCTTTGGTTAAAGGCCCTGAAACAAAATCTATGGCGGGGCACATATTTTCATTATTGAAAATGGGGTAAAAACGATCATCAGTATAAACCTGATATTCTATTGATAGCCAAAATCGTTGAGGAAGGTCTGTCAAAGTACACCTCTGAAATCTCCCAACCAACGCTTAAAATCCTCACAAGGCACTCGTTGATGTGCTGCCGATCTTTACTGAGCTTCACACCTGCATCATGATCCCACCCACTTGATCTGAATCCCACCTCTGGTAGATCGTGTCTTTATTAAAAACTTGGTATTTTGTTCATAGTAGATTTTTTGCATTGATTTGATTTTTAAAAATATTCCATTATATACAAAACAGAAATAGACTCACAGACGTAGAAAATAAACTTATGGTTACCAAAGGAGAAAGTGGAGGAGGGATAAATTAGGAGTTTGGGATTAACAGATACACATTACTATGTATAAAATAAACAACAAGGACCTACTGTATAGCACAAGGAACTCTACTCAATATTTTGTAATATGTATAAGGGAAAAGAATCTGAAAAAGAAAAAAATACATATGTATATAAAACTGAATCACTGCTGTACACCTGAAACTAACACAACATTGTAAATCAACTATAATTCAATTTAAAAAAAAATACTTTTTCAAGGTAAAAAGGAATGGATTTGGAAAGGAAGAGTGGAATTTGTCTCTAGAAATTAAAATCTCTTTGAAAAGAAAAAAAATCATTAGAATAATATTTATCTTGATTACCAAGGTTTTTGGCATCTGAAGTGAGAGCCTCTTTCACCTCACCCTAGTTTCAGTGCTGCTATACGCCCCAAATAATTTTTTTAGACAAACCTCCACAGGTATTTTTACTCTACCCCACCCTGACTAGGGTTTACTGTGAGTAATGTTATTGGTAGGCATATATTAGTGTAGAGGCATGAACAGTAAAGTCACTGCATGGAAACAAACACTCCTCAAGGTTGCGGTTTCAACAGAGGAATTCCTGAGAACTGGACAGCAAAGCAAAGCCCACAAACAGGTCTACAAAACCTCAGTGAAACCACAAAGTGTCCTTTGCTTGTTCTCTCCCTCTCTCCCCTGACATATGGCAGAATACCAACACTTTCTGTTGAACACCTACTATATGACAGACAATATCCTAGAGCACTTTACAGGTGCAGGCACACCTTGGAGACATTGCAGGTTCAGTTCCAGACCACCGCAATAGGTGAATACCACAATAAAGCGAGGCACACAAATTTTTTGGTTTTTCAGTGCCTACAAAAGTTACACCATACTGTAGTTTAGGAAGCGTGCAATAGCATTATGCCTAAGAAAAACAAGGTACATACCTTAATTTAAAAATACCTTATTGCTAAAAAATTCTAACCTTCATCTAAGCCTTCAGCAAGTCACAGTAGTAACATCAAAGATAGCAGATCATTGTAACAAATATATAATGAAAAATGTGAAATATCCCGAGAATTATCAAAAAGTAACACAGAGACGCGAAATGACCATATGCTGCTGGAAAAACGGTGCCTACAGATTTGCTCGATGCAGGGTTGCCACAAACCTTCAATTTGTAAAAAACAACAACAACAAAAGCAATATCTGCGAAGGCACGATGAAGTACAATAAAACGAAGGTAGGCCTGTATCCCATTTAATTCCCTCAACCTTGTAATTTAGATATTATTTTCTTCACATCCAGATGAGGAAAATGAGGAGCAGAAAGTTCTAAACCTCCCTTGAGGTTCTGATACTAATTCACGAGGGGACTTGTGTAATCTGACTCCCAAATTGGTACTATCATATTAAAAGAAAGAAACTGGCCAGATTATAATCTCTTCAAAGAAAAATCATCATATATGCCATCTGTTGGGAGAGGGAGGGAGGAAACTTTGGGTTTATATTAAGCTAATTCCCTCTTAAACTAAGTTGCTATTCATCTGTCTCCAGCCGTAAGCGTCTCTAAACCCACAGAAACGGCGAATGCCGTTTGCTCCAGTGCAGGGAGCTCACCAGACACACTACCCGACGGGGACTTCATAGTAGGCAACCTTGTATCAAATATTCTCTCCACTGAGATAAGGAAGATGCAAATCATTTTTGTGATCAAACAGCATGAAGCTTTTAAATAGGTAGAGATGCCATATTACATCTTATTGCTGAAAATCTCAATAAAGATACCATGAACAGAAATCCACATGTGTAACAAATCACATTTAACTGTGACTGGTATCTGATTTATGTTAGGTTATACATTATTGAGTCATGTGACTATGCTGTTGGAATAGTGCCCAGGCCAGAAAATGTAAAAAAGAATCGAAAAAAGAAAAAAAGATGGAGAAATAAATTTCTCTTCTCCTTTCCTCATTTTTCCCTACCCCACTCCATCTCTCAGTTTTAAAGCAAACCTAATGGAACCTGAAATTTACTCAGAATGTATTCTCTCCATTGGCAATGCACTTTCAAAATAACTAAATGTTTTTCAGTTTACTACAGAGCGGAGATGAAATGAATGACATAAGTTCTGAATACTTGATGCACTGTAGACATTAATCATCTTGTTCTCTCAAACAGATTTGTTTTCTTGTGTCTACATGATGGAACAATGAAAAATGAAAAGCAATTGACATTTCCACTGTATCAGAAGACAAAAAACATCCCATATGAAAAAGAAGGGGGAAAGCACTGCAATGTAGAAAGTAACTAAAAGCAGTGATAAAGCAAGCTCATTTAAAAAAAAATATTAAACTAAAATATGTAATTATTATAAAAATTACTTTCAACATAAATGAAATCTTAATGGAGTGATTTTATGTCTTCAATTTAAAAATGCAAAACTCATTTAAATGGTGTTGTCTTCTCCTAGTTTCATTCATTTTTTCTTGCATTCTTTCACTCTTTGTGTGCTCACTGTCATGTGTATATGTGTATGTATATGAGAGAGTGATATACAACACATTCCTTCAAATCTCAAGAAGGATGTAAGAAGATGACAGATTTCATCTAGGCCAGTGTCTGTTCACCTAAGATAAAATCTGACCAGCTATATTGGGAATAAATGTCATGTCAAAGTAACAACCTTATAATCAGCTGATTGGAAATCAATGCTCACATTAAAACATGTGTTCTTTCATTTCTAAGTTCTTTAACAGGCTAGTTGCCCTTTTTAATGATCTAGCATCCATATCTCTACAAGTAGAGCTACTGGAAAAACTGTAGCAAAAGGACTCAGCCTTGGAGCATTTGTCCTTCTTTCCTTTTCATCCTAAGATAGTGACCTGACCTATGGAAATAGAGAACCAGGAGATAGGCAGGCCTCAGCAATGTTCAAGGACTATTTGGAGAAATAATGAGTAGCTTTGTTTAGTAGGAGGGCAGGGTAAATTCATGAGGTCGAGGAGAGATGAGGTAAGAAAGTTAATTTGGACAGATACTGGATAAGGCATGAGTTCTAGTATAAAAGCATATTATCAGTCTTGGCAGGAAATAGGGATCCACAGAAGAATGCAAGTCATATAATCAGAGTTGGGCTTTGGAACGATAAATCAGACCTACAATTCATAAAATAAATTTGAAGGAGCTCTACCGAGAAAATAGAGAAACCTGCCACTGCAATGCTGTGAACGAGGGAGATTGGGAGCCTGAGTTAAAGGTAGAATGAATATTTCAAGAGAAAATTCAGATAATTTATTGGCTGTCAATGGCGCAAAATAAGTAATTTTTAAAAAGATTCAACTTTTGAGGCTGAGTGATAAAAAGTAGCATTAATAGAAATAAGGAGATATTTTAGTGAGACAGCTAATTGCCTAATTCTGGAGTCAGGCATAGTTTTAAATGGCCTTGAACAAGATGCTCAATTTCCCTCAGCCTCATTCCCTCGTCTCTACAAAGAGTATAATCCTTATCACATAAGGGTGTTTTGAGATCAAGAAGTTAATTGAGGTAAAGCACTAAGTGATACCATAATTTGGAGAGAGTAATCACTCAATAATCTACTTCTTGTGATAATTACTGTTATTAGAAAATTCAGGAAAAGAAAGGCCTCAACTGGGAATAATTTGGTTATAAGGGACAAAACCCGAAAGTATGGTTGATTATAAAAACATACAGAGAACTTTCAACGAACCCAGTGACAAGTATTGCTGGTCTTCCCAGGAACTAGGCGAGCTTTAAGAAATTTACTCTTTCCATATCTTTCTCCTTGTCTTCTCTCTTCTCCTGCTGTGGCTTCCTTTACAAAACTCTTTTTTTCTGCTTCTCTATGAATTCAGTTTTCCTAGCATCAACTCTGCTCCTATTTACCATCTTAAAATTCCGGTGGTCAGTACAACCTTACTGACTCAGTCTCGCATCCTGCTTTGAAACCTCTGGAAGACAGAATCCAGAATCAACATGAATCGACACGTGTTCAGTGTCCACCCAACTTCCTAGGTGTCAGGACTTAATTTGGTTAAAGGTCCACAATTCCTGCTGTGGCTAGGGGCAGACTTACAAAAACAAGGGGGGGTTGATGAGAAGAAAAATGACGGGAATTTTTAGCAAAAGGAATTAATTCAGGATAAAGAAAGATGATATGTCCATTTTTGACCAAGTCAAGGGTCTTTCAACACACTGAAAAATCAATTTCAGAGCAGCATGTGGGTCTAGAGTTTGGAAAGGATTAGGTCCCAGAATATAGATTGGTGCGTCATCTGTTTAGCAGGTGATAATTGATGCCTGCAGAGGAGCTAATGAAAATCCCAAGGCAGGAAATAGTACATGAAGATAACAGTCTGTTTTGGCCAACTTTCTGGTAGCCCAGAATCTAATTTTTTGCATTATCTTCACTGGAAACATTTCCATTGACCTCAATTACCTCAGGCCACAGACATTTGTGTTCTATTAGCACAGAGCACAATGACAAGTCTGAAATAATAAATTCGAGACGAAAAAAAACCAAAGCAAAACAAAAAACCCAACAACAAAAAACACCCCAAGTCCAGTTTCTTCTTACAATAATAAAACCAAAACTACAAAGTAGACGAATCAAACCCAAGATATTCCCATACTCTTTACAGAATTAGGTGAGGCCATCCACTTTAGTCCCTGGTGAAATGCTGAACAAGCCACCACTGGAATGTGTGACGGCACCACCAAGAGGAAGGATAGAGACAAGAAGTAGCAAGTCCTAGGGCAACAAAGTGGTTTGTGTGATTAAAGAAGAGCTTGGTGGCCCCAGGCATCTTTGGGTAGAAGAACCACACAGCCCTCAGAGATGGTGAAACTTGGGGTCTTCACATATACTGGTAAACCTTTCTGCAAATGCAAGCTCCCTTGCCATCCCCTTACCTAAGAGAAGAAAAAGCAGAGCAGCTCTGGTTAAAGTGGGAGTGGAGGACTTAGAGTGGGCTCTTTGGCTCCCATCCCATCCCAAGTGAGTAGTAAGGGGACTTGGCTGAAACCCTAAAGCTCTTCCAAGAAGCAAAATTTGAACAGCACTGACAGAGGCTGCTCTCCTCTGGGCCACTGAGGGAAGGCCCTCAGACTGAGATTCAGGAGACCCAGGGAGAGATCCTAGCAATAATGCTGTCCTGCAGGTAATGAACTTTGGAGTTTAAAAAGAAAATCAAAAATAAAATTTTAACCCCATCTCTAGGCCATACCAGCTACATGTTTAGTGCCTAAGATTTCTAATCCTCATCATTATTATTTCCATTTTATAAGAGGTTACTGTGATAATTTAGTAGTAAAAAGTATGATTCTACAGTGCCTGGCATCACAGCAAGCCGTCAGGTAAGGGTAGTTACAAGTCATTTTGATTCTTGAACAAATCACAATGTCATTGGTGTTAATTTTGTCTACAACATGAGAGGTTAGGACTAGGTGAACCCAAATCAGAATTTCTAGCAGCCTATGAAGCAGAACTGGAGAAGGTAAATCAGAAAATCTGAACTTACTTTAATTACTCTTGTATGGACCACATACTCAAAAGTTCCTGATAAAGCCTTTGAACTGTACTATTTTGCCCCCTATATTCTACATAAAGGCAAAAGATTGAAGAACAGCAAGAACTAAGTCAGTCAACCAGTTCATTCTGAGTGTGTGACCTAGTGTGGATGAAGCAAAAGAAAATATGAGTATGAAACAAAAGTACTAGGAAAATGTTTTAAGAAATCGCTTGCAATCTCGTTCTTATATTTTCCCCTCTCTCCTTCCACGAGTAGTCAGGCTCCTGCTATATTTCAGGCCTGAGAAACAAAGTTGCTTGAAGGCCACATGCCTTTTGTGAAAACTAAAGTTCAACGAGATTGTACTAATATATCCGTGGGGGAAGAGGCCCAGTCCTTTTGATTGCAGAGGTGGGAGCAGGAACAAGAGAGATCTTTTTGCAACACTGATTAAAGGATGAATGAGGATGCGTTCCACAGGTGGTGGAAGCCTCTGTCCACTCATTCTCAGCACCCTACAAAAAAGGCTGAGCTAGAATTGACAGAAATAGTTGAATGATGTGTGTAGGGAGACAGAACTCTAATAATTGTGCCTTTGGAAAGATTCCCTTTTTCTGTGCCCAGGTAGATAGATGCTGGTTGCTTCTGTATGCCCAACATCTATTCCTCATTCTTTTGATAACATTCTTGACTTTCCATTAGGCACCTCTCTTTCCCTCAGTCCCCGTGATTCATGCAGAATGATCTACCTGCATCACTTAACCCAAACAGTGCAATGAGAGCCAATTAAGGACCCATCTGTTGGAAGAGCTAAAGAGCTCTTCTATATCCACTAGGTTAAGCAACACATAAAGAGGCGTACTTGGGGTGGCAGGTGGCCAAAATTTTACCATGGGGGAAGAGCCTGCTGAAAGGAAACTAACCCAGATGAAAACA
Organism: Balaenoptera ricei; assembly: GCF_028023285.1. Lineage (NCBI taxonomy): Eukaryota > Metazoa > Chordata > Mammalia > Artiodactyla > Balaenopteridae > Balaenoptera > Balaenoptera ricei. The sequence continues at coordinate 77,957,215 of NC_082646.1, read as the reverse complement.
ACCGTGAGAGAAAGATAGACTCATAACATTATTTGAGCACCTTTATCTAGCTATGCCCAGAGACGAGGCTCCTCCCTTGGACATTTCAACAATGTGAAAAACATTTTCCATTTTTGGTTAAGATAGGTTGGGTTGGATTTGTGTCATTTGTAAAGCCTCCAAATTTAACAGTCTATGCAGGTTTGGTCTATGAGCATCCCAGCACTGACCAGTGGAGACTATACAACATGCTCAAATGCTTTGTGCCCCATGAGACCCCAAGATCTTCATAGGACTCTGTGAAGGAACCCTCTTCAATATGCTAGAGATTGAATTCCCACTAGTCTGAAATGGGGGCTCAGAATAGGGTTATAATTTACGATAATAAAAATAGAGTAAGTGGCCTTTCCTATACACCAGAATCTATGTAGAATGATTTGACAGCCATTTCAGCAGCAAAGTGTGTCCTCCACAGGAGTTCAGCTATCACTCACTTGATCCTGTCGGTGACTTCCCAGCAGATACTGATAACTGAGTCACTGCCCAATTCTTCAGGCATCAGCTAATATCAATAGGCCCGGCTAACTCTTAGTTGCTCACCTTTGCATAATTATCCAATTAAAAGAAAGAGTTACAATGCTCAGCTCTATCTCAGGGTGACTTTAGAAGCAAATGCGAAGGGTTCAGAAACTTCAATAGGCCTCACAAGCTCCTGATGGAAGACTGAGAAAGACCTTTCTTTCAGATGCCCTCTTAGGTTAAAGAATCATAGCTCATTCTTCATAGAAGACATACAGATGGTCAACAGGCACATGAGAAAGTGTTCAACATCACTACTCATTAGGGAAATGCAAATTAAAACCACAATGAGATACCACCTCACACCTGTTGGAATGGCTATTACCAAAAAGAAACAGTAAGTATTGGCAAAGATGAAGAAAAGGGAACCCTTGTGCACTGTTGGTGGGAATGTAAATTGGTGTGACGACCACGGAACACAGTATGGGGGTTCCTCAAAAAATTAAAAATAGAACTACCATATAATCCCACAATTCCACTTCTGAGTACTTATCTGGAAAAAAAAATGAAAACACTAGGTTAAAAAGGTATACGTACCCCTATGTTCATTGCAGCATTATTTACAATAACCAAGATATGGAAGCAACTTAGGTGTCCAACAATAAATAAATGGATAAAGAAGATGTTATATCATATATATACATGTACTTATATTTATTATTTACAGTCATCAGGATTATCAGCCATGAAAAAGAAAGAAATCCTGCTATTTGTGGCAGCATGGATGGACTTGAAGGGTATTGTGCTAAGTGTAATAAGTCAGAGAAAGACAAATACCATACGACTTCACTTATATGTGGAATATAAAAAGCAAAACAAACAAACAAATAAAACAAAACAGACTCACAGAGAGAACAAACTGGTGACTTCCAGAGGGGAAGGGAGCCAGGAGAAGGACAAAATAGATGAAGGGGAAAAAGAGATACAAACTCACAACATAAGAGATAAAATCTATTTATTCTTTAGTAGAGTGGTGGAGACCAAGGTATCAAAGACATCATCTAGAGTAAGAGACAAATGAGTTAAAAAAAAAAAAAAAAAAAGAAAGGAATGGTGATTTCTACCAAGCATTAGTTAAAGTACTCTGTAGTTCCAATTCTTCTTCTTAACTCTGCCTTTCTCCCCTTATGAGCACATGTGGCAACCTGGTAATAGAGTGTGGCTACATTATAGGAATATCTAGACGCCCAGGCCATGGTGGACATAGCTAAAATTTGGGACATTGTCTGAGATTTCACCCTTAGAACACGGATACTTCATGCCAAAATTGTAATCTCTAGTCAAATGCAAATATCATGGGTGGATCTCTTGCCTAAATTCTTCAGTACTTTTCTACAGACGAAAATACAGCTTTACTTTCTTCCCCCAGAAGGAAGTGGAGGAGGAAAGGAGGTACTGAAAATGCGGAAAGAGTCCAGAAAAGAATTTTCCTGGAGTGCAGTTGTCAAACTTCATATGTGCAAAAATTTTAGTATGGCTGACACCAGGAAAGGTAGATGAAAAACCAAGCATGACCACGGCCAATTCCTGACAACTAGAAGGACTAACTTGAAGGCAAGCTGAATTATCTAAGCCTGCATCTGTTCTTTCAGACTGCAGGTATAAATATTTAAAGCTGACATCAGATGTGAATATCTTTTCTAACATTTAAGTGTCAACCTACCTCTTTCCCTGGTTAAAAAATTAAATCAAAGGCGAGGGAGGGAAACTGTATCTAAAAATACACTATGCGCCAGGCACAGCTCTACACCTACATTATTGCATTTACTCCTCACTATACATTCGTGAAGTAGAGGTTATTGACCCATTTTATAGGATAAACACAGTTTAGGGATTACACGGTTACTGGCAGGTAGAGGCAGGATGCACACCCAGGATGCCTGATGTGAACTTCACACTCCTGCTCCAGCATACATAAAGCCTGAGATAAGGTTAAAGATGCTTCCTGTCCTATGAGTGGCTTAAATCAGAAATGCTGAGTCAGCCTCGCTTTCTCTGACTGTGCAAGCATGCTACAACTTCCTTTTCCTTTAGTTTCAGTGATGCATGTTTCTACCTGCCAGCTAAAGCCTAATGGATCCCTGGTACAATCTGAGGTTATGAACTAAGTCTGCCGCCAGCAAGAACTCAGAATAATTTTTCTTAGGTCAATTTGAACTTTCTGGGTAGCGTCCCCCCAGGGAACACAGAGTAACTTACCTAAATTGCTGATATTAGTTGGATGCAGGACGAATACCAAACACCTGTACAACAGCCCTTCACAGTCCTCACTCAGGCTCTAGTTTGTCAAATAAGCATTTTGCATTTGAGAATTTGGGAAAAAAAGACGCCGTTCGGCATTTGTCAAAGTAACAAAGTCTTCCCACTTGCCCCTTTTAATTGTCTGTGTCTTATACTGTACCCTGGATAGCTTTATGGTTTGCAGGTAACTTCTATTAACTAAAATGTATTTTTTTCTTCCCAAGGAGCTCTGGCTGAAGATCTCATATCGTCAATTCGATAAAAATCGTTTACGTTTTCACTAAAAAGACACTTTGTATGTTCTATCAAGATTGCTTTATAGCAAGTGGTAGTTGAGCTTTAACAGCCAATGTTACAGGAAGGGTTGTATAATTTAAAGTAGAAAGAAAGGAATAGAGCTAAATGTGCTTTTCTTTGCCACATTCTTTCTATAGCTCTGCGACATTCAAAGACGCGCTGTGAAATTTGTCATTGCTGCTGTCACTTGGTGTCTGAAATGTGTTACTTTCTGTTTGACTGACACAGGCCCTTTGTCAGTGTCTCTCCCTCTGTCTCCTCTTACATTCTCTGCCATCCTATGACTGCTATGCCTAATGCTTTGCCCTGGCAACTGAGATGTGGATAGGGATCGTTAACTACGAAACAAGTGGACCTACAGAGAGAGAAGAGCTAAAATCAGTACAATCACACAAAAAGATAGACGCTAAAGGGTGACATGTTAATGAAACTGAAAGTCTAATTTTTTTCCTTTATTTGTGGCACAGACAAGTCATAAGTATTTGCCAACTTAGCTTTTTAATGTGATCTGATTGCAGAGCAGAAATAAAAGTTTCCCTCAACTCAGGAATTGGAGAGAGACACAGAGGGCATCACATGTCTACCAACTTTAGAGATAACATGAAACTGCTTGGACTGTGAATAAACAGGATGGCAGAATTATGACCTAAAATGAACTTGGCAGCCTAGAGCTGTGGGTCAAATCCAAAACGAGAAGTTTAATGGGAATAAATTTAGGTTTCACTACCAGGAAGCTGCTACATGGAAGGAGCTAGTTCCCTAACTGGTTCCAAGATGGAAAACTAGGACCAAAAGTTGAATCATAAGGAGGCAGATTCCACCTGAAAATACGAATGAATGTGACAAAATATGCTGCTTCAGCAGGAGTGAGTTCCTTTCACAACAAACAGACAACAACAACCATAACAAGAGATTAGAATGAGTTCATAAGAAAACAAACTTTGGGTGGAGAGTGGGGCATGGGGTGGGTATGTGAATAAGAGAAGATCTAAAGTTCATCTCCAATCTTAAGATTCTAGAAACGATTCTGTGACCCAAACCAGAGTTTTATTAAAGGAGACTTTCTTAAAGAAGGGTGAAAATTAAGAGAAAAAAGAAACACAAAACTAGAATTTATTTCTAAGTACTATCCAATCACTGAGTAGTCCACCAGTAATGTGTACAGAAATAATCTTTTATATTTGCATAGATATTCCATCTGTGAAATTCTAAACCAGTTGGCAATGCTACACTGAAGGAGCTATGAAAAGGAAGCTGACTTGCCCAGGGTAAGGGTGTTAGTAACGTTTTTCCTTGACTTGACACCACCATCACTATCGACTTCCATCATCAACATTACCATTATCTTCCATCAGCATGACAGCTTTCACAGATGAGAGATATTATTGCAAGGTAACACACAGTGTTTTAAATGCAGGCTCTGTAACTAGATTTCCTAAATTCAAACCCTGGATCTGCCTTATCTGCAAAGCAGAAATAGAGACACAGACGTAGCGAACAAACATATGGTTACCAAGGGGAAAGGGGGTGGGTGGGATGAATTGGGAGATTGGAATTAACATATATACACTATTGATACTATGTATAAAATAGATAACTAACAAGAACCTACTGTATAGCACAGGGGACTCTACTCGGAGCTCTGTGGTGACCTAAATGGGAAGGAAATGCAAAAAAGAGGGGATATATATATATACATATGGATGATTCACATTGCGGTACAGCAGAAACTGACACAGCAGTATAAAGCAACTATACTCCAATAAAAAAAAAAACAAAAAAAAACAAACCCTGGATCTGCCATATTCTTGGGTTACTTAATTTCTCTATGCCTCAGTTCCCTCATCTGTAAAATGGGGAAATTGGTTGTATGCATTTTGATGCTTAAATTTGTAAATATATGTAAAAATACTTAAATCTGCATCTGGTACAGAGTTAATGCTCAATAAGTGCTAGCTATTATTATTTTTACTTATCCTAAATAAATTCATTTAGCCATTATTATCCTAACGTGAAAGGAGAGGAAACTAAAGCCCAAATCAAAAATTATGAGACTCAATGGTAAGTGCTGAAGCCAGAATTCAAAGGCACGTCTATGTCTCATCCTAAAATCCAGGCTTTTCTTAACTATTTACCTTAATTTCTACCAAATGGCAATAGCTGAACACCATCAAAATCAGACTGTCAACCACAAACACAGCTTGACAAAATGCCTACTTACTAATAATGAAAGCAAACACTCAATTCACTGTTTCTTAGCCAACCATCAATCAGGAAGTATTGTCTACTTGTAGACTTACAACTGACCTGAAATGAGGAGGTTTCATATTCCATTGCCATCTCTCTAATGCTTTATTTTCCCTAAGGCTTTACAGCTAATTTCAAGAGACGTCTTTGGAAATGCATCTAGTTGTACCTGCTTACACCTATATCTAAGTTTTTTGTTTTTTTCTTCAATAGAGAGATGACTGTTATCCCCAGCACAGACACATCAGAATACTGTAATGACCATCCTGAGCAGGGTTTCTAACCGCTACTGAATAACTGGATCACTTGGGAGTTGTTAGTTCCAATTAGTGCTATAAAAATCACTGACTATAAGTTCCCTATTTAAAGTGTAAGGAATTGGAAGAAAAGAGAAATGGAGAAATGAGCATACGAGGCAAGAATGGAATAGGAATAACCTTTTTAAGGAGGCAAATATTAATACAAAGTAAAAACAAAAACATTTTTAAGTACCATATAAAAGAACTTAGAATTCAGCTCAGAGGACACTTATTGAGCATCTACTGTTTACCAGACACTTTAAGGGTCAGGTGATCATTGGCAAAACAGGCTTTATCTTTGTTCTAATGAAATATGGTGCTCCTTCCACCTGCCTTCCTCATACTGGACCTCTCTGAGGCCCTGTAAGGATCCTTGCTTTTGCCTGAGGCCAGTCTCCTTTGGTCATCCTGAAGATTCTCCCCAATACCAACTGATGATACCTCCTTGATTTTCTGTCTCATCAAGGCTGGTGGGCCCATGGGCCCAGAAACTCCATACAGCTGAACTCATGCACATTGATGAATCATTCAACATGAGGAGAGACACAGGGAGTGAATTACACAAGGCTTTCAGATTATTAGAGCAGGAGGCACCATACATGGAATATATTTTAATGAACATTTAAAGACGCAGAGAGCCTCAGGAAACGTGGTTTGTAGCCATGTTCAGAGTTTGATGCTTGGAACTCCAGTGGAAGACACAGGCCTTAGGTGAGTAAGCCAAGTCCACTGTTATTATTATCATTATTATTATTAAAAATATCTTCCATAAAAAAGCAATGATTTATGATTCATTATTAAAATAAAAACAAAATACAGTCTGATATCTATAGTATGGGCTAACTCTTGTTAATTACAAATATACTTTTGAAATTTATATAGATGTCTGTATTTCTTACACAAATATAATATTAATATTTAATATGCAAAATTTTAGATAATTTAAAATGTGATTCTAGAGCACATGTGCCTATGAAGTCTATCTATATAATTATATAAAATTTAATATAGATGTATATTTAATTATATAATTTATATATGTTTTACACAACTTAAAATTATACAATAAGCATATTTTAAGTTGCAAAAATTGAGTGTACACACGTAAGTATGCTAGGTGAAAAGAAATAGAGTAATATGAGTATTTCCTCCCCTGGAATAAATATTATGAGTAATTTTAATTTTTTCTTTATACTTTTTCATATTTTCCCATTTTTTACAATGAAAAAATACCACTTTTTTATTTGCTAAGTTTTTTTATTGGGGTATAGTTGCTTTACCATGTTGTGTTAATTTCTGCTGTACAGCGAAGTGAATCAGCTATATGAATACATATATCCCCTCTTTTTTGGATTTCCTTCCCATTTAGGTCACCACAGAATATACCACGTTTTTTAATCCAATTTTTTGTTTGTTTGTTTTTTGGTTTTTTTTGGCCATGCACGCAGCATGTGGGATCTTAGTTCCCCAACCAGGGATAGAACCTGTGCTCCCTGCAGTGGAAGCATGGAGTCTTAACCACTGGACCACCTGGGAAGTCCCTGCAATGTTTTTATCTAATGCAAAAATCAAGGGAACCTTTGAGACATACAAAAAAATGATGAATTCATTCATGCTTAATACCAAGACGCAGTCTTCATTTGTTTTATACTATGTTAATTTTTAAAAGAATTGTAAATCATTTATGTACTTTGCACAAAAATAGGAGTCCAACATTTATTTTTGTCCATATAACCCTCCCTCACATATGATATATAGCCCTCATATATAATTATATAATCTAATAAATATAATGTGTATGTATATACATGTATATTCTATGGCGCTGGAATAGAACAGAACTCTTTTGCACTGGAAGTGATACATCAGAAACTCACTGAAATATTATAGTATTATAGTTAATGTAGAAATTTTTGACATGTTATTTTATGATGGGAAACAAGATGAAACTGCCCCCATCTCTACCTCTATTTAACATCATTCTAATATACAACTCCTTAAAATCAACCAGGGAAAGACAACAGGAAAATGGGCAAAATGAATCAACAGGCAATTTTTTTTTTTAAAGTAAATCTAAAAGACTAAGAAGCATAGGAAGAGATACACAAATTCACTGGTACTTAGAGAAATTAAAATTAAACAATGATCTATGATTTACACAGACAAGATTGGCAAATTTAGAATCATGCACTGTTGGCAGACGTTTGGTCTGATGCAGCCGTTCTGGAAACAATCTGGTAGGATTTAGTCAAATAAAGTTTATGCACGCATTTCAACCCATCAGTCCCTGTTTTGGTCTATGTAACAGGAAAATTTTCAGAATGACAAGGTGACAACTAAGAAGCTATTCAGAGTGATATTGCTTGCAGTCAAGGGGAATAGTGGCTGTCTGGGTTTTATTTTGGAGGGAAAATGTATGAGAAAAACATGATGGAAACATGCTTAGGACACTGCACCATGCAGCATTACCAGTTTTTCTTTGTACTTGAAGACATGATCTTTTTTTTTTTTTTTTTTTTTTTGGCCTGTGCCAAGAAAGCACGGAGTCCTAACAACTGGACCACCATGGAATTCCCGACATTATCATCTTTGTATCCTATGAAACAGACCTTGTATATTTATATGTTCTGCTCCACATTGATTCTGAGTGTAGTTTATTTAGCTTGTACATATATATTTCAAAACTTTAAAACCTGAAAAATAAACAATCATTTAATGTTGGAAAAAAAAATCTCGTCAGTCAGAACAAGTGGACTTTAAGTAAACAGGGCAATCACTCTAAATCTTACATTTAAACAAAGGTGTTGAGTTTTTTCAAGAGAGGAATCATGGCAAAATATACAGCATTATACCATTTGAATAAGTTGAAAATCAAAATGCAAAAAAAAAGGAATTCACATTTCAAGGAACACATATAAGTAAAGAAACATATCAGATGCATTAAATAGTTGTCTTTGTGGTATAGCGAGGCATGAGAGAAGGGAGCAGTGAGAGACAGAAGAAATTAAATAAACAAACGAGAGAGAACTTACAAGAGTAGCATGATAATGTGCAGCAAGTGAGAGAGATGATTAGCTCATCCTTCTGCATCTGAGCTTAATACAAATAAGTATAATCCCAGCCCACCTTTCAGACTAGATTGCTCAGCTTTCCCAAGGTGGTCCTGTAATTTCACACTGCAAGATTTCGTTCATGCCATTTTCTCTTTCTGAAATGCTATTTCTCTACTTTGAGTTGGATGTGTCTGATTCATTACTTAAAATGCTATCCAAATGCCTGTCATTTATGACGATTTTCTTGATTCTTCCTCCATTGCCCCCAAACAGAAGGAATATTCCTCCTCTAAAATCCTACGAAAGCTCTTTATGACTCTCATACAGAATTTATCATTTTAAAAATCATGTATTAATAATTATTTATGTAATTCTCTTATCTCCCCTAGTAACTCATCATCTGGATTTATTTTAAAGCATTTTTGTACCTAGCAAGTAGTTGGTAACCATTTACAGGCTAAGTAAATACATGTGAATTCTGCAATTCACAAGTGACCCTAGCTGCCAAGTCTGTATTTCTTTAGCCCTTTCTTCAGAAATCCTTCGTTTACCTGGGATAAAATTGGTTTCTGCTCTTGTATATAGTATTCTGAAACCAGTTTTTATTTAGTAAATGAACCACATATTATTTTATAATTTTGAATATGTAAATGAGGTAATTCTATAAATGTGGTGGTTTCAGTTGCTCGTATTGGAAAATTGCTTTAGAAAACATTTACATCCAACACTCCCTCCCCCTGCCCCACTGCTCCCTTCTATCAGCTTAGTTCCCTATAGATTTTTCTCCTTAAGAAAAATGTAACAATGCAGGTGATGACCAAGTTCACAGGGTATGGCTTGTTAACTACTGATGCTTTGATGACAAGCATTGGGGCAAAAATTCATTTATGTGATGAAGGAAGTTTCATCATCAGGTATGCGCACGTGAAAACTACTTCTGCCAAAACTTGCAACTGCGTGCTCCCAGAATTGAAGAGGGTACTGAAAAGATACTTAAGGTCTGTATGAATTGACCTGGTCTCTGTAGGCTAGATGTTATCTCACCTAGTGTTGTCTTCCCCCCACCCTAATCAATAAATTCTCATACTTGGTTGATTTTGAGGATTGATGTTTCTTTTTCATTATTTTTTCAGGCTTCTCATCTTTGAGACTTCGATTCAGGTGTTATTTTCAGAGAGGCCAGTATAATTTCTACTCGTGAAAAAGTAGAATTATGCTCTTAATATTTCATGCTTTTCAAAGTCCTATATTGTAACGTGACTTGTGATATTTCCCAGGTAGTGTTAAATAATGGGGGAATTACTATGACTAGAATAATAGAAGAGATTCCACTCTATCATGAAGAAATTTCTCTACAATTATTGATGCCATTTTAGTGGGTGAAGTGAGCTCTAGAAACTGAATGCGTCATTTAAGTAGGAGTTAGAAAGAAATATTTCTTAGGTCTTTTGCCCCAGGGACCAAAACAGGATTTTTCTTTCCATGTGTTTTATTTAGCCAAATATAGATTCGAAAGTTAGAAAGAATGGTCTTGTTACCAGTTTGCTAAAATCATTTCATAATCTGCTTGATCTCTCCCAGAAGGGATACCTGACTTTCCTAAATGTGATTAAGTTTCAATTCAAACCACCTCACTTGTATTACAAACAGAATTCTTCTCACCTCGAAATCTCATTCACCAGAAGCTCAAGGAATTCTGATTAGTTTCAAAGAGAGGGCAGATATGGAGAAGCTAAAGCAATCAGTCACCCTAAATATCTCTTCTCACTGTTAATCTTCTGGATTTCCCTCCTTACATCTTGCTCACTTTCCAGTAAAGCTGCCTGCATTTTCCAATTTTCCCATTTCTTAGTGGTTTTCAGCACACTTCATGGGGAATTTTTCCACTCTAGCCTCTTCAAATAAAACTGTGAAGTGTATCTTAATTCTCTCTGACCTACTTAATGCCTCTTGTATGTGTGTGTGTGTGTATATATATATATATATATATATATATATATATATATATATATATACACACACACACAAGGTGCCCTCATCACCTCTAAAAAAACCCACATCATCTGGGTCCTGTTAAAATTGGTGGCCTAGTAGCCTACACACAAGAAATTGGTAATTCTTGTTCCTTCTGAGTAGGGGAACTTACAGCTGAAAGACAGATGGAAAGACTTCCAATGTATCTCCTTACCTAAACTGTAGAGCATCTGAATCTGCTAACATATATAAACATTACCTCTTAAACATACTAATACTTAAACTTTAAAACATGGTGACTCTGGGTGACTACAGTTGGGAATGACACTATCATATTATGTAATTTCTGCTACATGTTAGTTCATGTGTCTCCTCTCCCAAGACACAAAACAATTAACCCAAGTACAAAACACTCCTTTAATACGATTTTGCATTGAAAACTGCACAGAGTGAAATCTGCTCACAACTTTATAGTATACAAGAATAGCTCTGTCAATGAGTCTCAGAAGAATGTTTCTCTGCCCAAAACTCTAAAGAATAGACAAAATACACACACACAGGAGTTCTACATATATTATTTATGCTAGTATTCTATGACAAATGGTGTAACATAGTTGGAAAAAAAAATGCACATAGATCTTAGAAACAGAAAGCCCTTGGTTTGAATTCCAGTTTACCCATGCTTATTAGCACTTAACCTTAGGTGATTTTCTTACATTTCTTAGGCTTGTTTTCTTGATTTCAATTTGGAGATGAGAATAATGTCTAATCCTGTAGATTGAGTGTGAGCATTAAAGGAGTTAACTTAATGTAAACTGCTTGGAACAATCTTGACACAGGCAAGGTATTCAATAAGTGGTCGACATCTTGCCCTTGTATGTCTTTGCATACATATGATTTCCATTCTGATAGTTATCACTATAATTTCATCTAGACTGCTCTACTGTCCCCAGGCCTTGGTTGGATTCCATTCTACTGACCATACTACTGAAACCAGACAAACTCTTAAACACCCAGACCTGAGAGGGTGCCCTACAGTGAACGGTACTGCTGGGACAGGGTGTAAAATTACCCAACAATCTTCCCAACCTCACACCACATTAACACAAAGAGTCTATATCGAAAAGTTGAAATCATCTATTTTGTAGTCAGTTGCCTCTCAGTGGTTCCTCCACATCATATACTTCTCATCATTTCTTGATCTTAACCTCATTAATCCATTATAATATTTTTGTGAGATTCTACTCCACCTACCTTACTACTGATAGAGTGTAAATACATCTGAGGTTAGAGATTCTTGTGTTTGTAATGTCAGCCATCTCCTGGTGACTAAATGTTTTGTGAATATTATGCACACAGCAAATATATTAAAAAGTACATGTTCTTTTTAAAATGAATTTATTTCTGGAGTCACAAAGCAAGGCTCTTGTCTAAATAACTTGTTCATCAGCCACAGGATTTCTTTCAGCTTTACTATTTTCTATTCAGCACCAATTGTTTGCAGTTTAACTCCTATTTTTTCATTTAACAAAGTGTATTCAATTTTAATTATCGTTCCCAAATTTAATTTTGCTCTTCTGTGCCCAAAGCTATCAAAGCTTTTGACCCTCAGGTCTTCCTGTATTATTTCTTAGTTCGCCCTGGTATTTGTAACTCCACTAAGGACCATCTGCAGATTTAATTAACTTGAATCCTCCTTCTTCCAGATCATTAATGAAGTTGTTAAATAAGTCTGAGCCCAGTGCTTATCTCTATGGTATCTTGATGGTCCTTCAACCCCAATTATGTACTAAATTTCCCTTTGCCATTTCCTCTTACTTATTTTCCCTTGGTCATTTCCCAAGCCACTGAAAAGCCCACTTCCAAATCATTTGAAATTACATTTCAAATGAAATTTCATGTGAAATAGCTCTTGATTTTTTTTAAAACCTGACTTAACTATCCTTAGTGGAAAGGCAATTTATGGCCCCAATTTCCAAAACATCCTGCAAATTTAAAGAAATAATTCAAACATTTAACATCATAAATAATGCTCTATTGGTCTTTGAAATTAGTCAGATACTGTACTTCCAAAGGGGAAATGTCTATCTTTCCAGGAAGCCTCTTCTAATATTTTTTTAGAGAGAGTAATTTTTTTAGAGAGGGATACTTATAAATTAAATTATATCCCTTCCCCCAATCTTCTCTTTTCTGAAAGAAAAATATATTTTATATCCTCTAATTCTACATTCATTTATACTACTATTATTGTATATACATTTTCATCCATGGTTTCTAGTGACTCTTCATTTATGAGTTAGAAACACTTTTAGAACTGAGGGGTTAAATTCCAATTAAAGATGCTGGATTGAATACTCACATCTACCTCTACTTTCTCCATGAAACACTAATAAAATAATATCAAAGACAAATTATGAAGGCCATAAACCCTCAAAAGGCAAGGACACTGGAGAAGAGACAAGGGCAACATAATTTTGGAAGCTGGAAAAGAGGTGGATGAGAGTTAACTCACTCAGAAGACCTAAGGAAAATGACTCATAGCCTGCAGCGGGGAAGCCAGAAAGCAAGGTGATTTACACCACAGAACACAGGAAGCGGTGGCATCAGGTATCTCTGGCACTGCAGGGAATAGTGAGGCTAAAAGAGGAAAACTAATTGGAAACGAGATAAAGAAGCAGTTAGACTCCTCAGAGATGTTCCCTCACCCCAGCCAGACTCCTGGCCTTTCTCCTGCCCCAGCAAAGACTGGAGTTTTCTTCTCAGCAGAGGGTACCTCAGATACTGGAAGACAGTTGAGAGCAAAGATACCATACTAAAAACGGGGGATTCAGTGGAAATACACATACTGAATTTTGAAACCCTATCCATCACACCTGGCTCTCAGAATGCTAGCAACCAAGTATAATTCTTCCAGAAATGTCATTGATCCCTTCTATTAGACTGGAAGAATCTTCTCTGAAAAATCTGAATAGCTCAAAAGAATAAACCTAAAATCATTTATATCAATATCACACATAGGTAAACTGAATTTTCAACCAACTTTTTTTTTTTTTTTTTTTTTTTTTTTTTTTATTTATGGCTGTGTTGGGTCTTCGTTTCTGTGCGAGGGCTTTCTCTAGTTGCGGCAAGTGGGGGCCACTCTTCATCGCGGTGCGCGGGCCTCTCACTATCGCGGCCTCTCTTGTTGCGGAGCACAGGCTCCAGACGCGCAGGCTCAGTAATTGTGGCTCACGGGCCTAGTCGCTCTGCGGCATGTGGGATCTTCCCAGACCAGGGCTCAAACCCGTGTGCTCTGAATTGGCAGGCAGATTCTCAACCACTGCGCCACCAGGGAAGCCCCAACCAACTTTTTAATGTCTCACTCATAAAAATAAGCAGAGAGCCAAGGCTACTAGATGTTTGAGAAAATACAAAGATAAGAACAAACTAGAAGAAAAAAATTCAATTTATAAAAAACAGATTATATTAATAAAAAAAAAAAACTTTAAAAGTAATTCTTGCTATTATCTCTGAAAAGGTCAAAAAAGACACTACCTACAAGAACTGGAAACAATATAAAGAGAACACTCAGAAAACAGTAATAAAACAGGATAGTAGAAATAAATAACAACAAATTCGGAAGATAAGTTTGAGAAAATATCTACACCTACCAAAAAAAGAACAAAAAGTGAAATTTAAAAAGAGAAAGATAAAAAATGAGGCAGAAGTAATCAAATAATTAGACCAATCTAAAGGTCTGACACCCAAATAATAGGAGTTCCAGAAATAAATAACAACGAAAATTCAAGGGAATAAATCATCAAAGAACTTTTTTTTTAATCCCAAAAACAAACCCAGGAATTTCCAAATTGAAAGAATCTTGAAAGTTCCCAGTACACTGTTTTAATAATAGACCCTCACAAATGTACATTATCATCAAATTTTATAACACTAAGGAATAAAGTTTTCCAGATGTCATACAAATGATCAAGAATAGAATGGCAATGTACTTCTCAAAAGTTACACTAGAAAATATAATAATAGAGTTATTCCTATAACATTCTAAAGAAAAATGCTTTTTAACCTGAATTGTTACATCAATCCAAACTATCAAATAAATGCAAAGGTAGAGTAGAAACGTTTTCAGACATGCAACACTTGAACAATTTATCTTCTGTGCACACTTAGGAAGCTAATTAAATATCCGTCCTCTAAAAATAAGGATGTAATGCAAAAACGAAAAATAGACAGGATTCAGAAAACAGGAGACCCAACGGAAATGAGATTATGTTGAAAGGCTATCCAAAAAATCCCAGCCATGCTGTACACCTAACAAGCTTCCAGTGTAGGATGGAGGAGGTCAGAGGCTCTGGAAAAGTTTTCTTCATTGAGTTAAAGTTGTAAAATATAAAATATATTTGAAGGTACTGGGATGATAGTTTTGGGTTGGCCAAAAAGTTCATTCAAATTTTTCTGTAACATCTTACGGAACATCTTTTTGGCCAACCCAATATTATTTGAGGAATATCTGAGATTGAATGGATGTTGAGTGAATAAAAAACTGAGCAAATAAACAATAACAAAATGAGATAATAATTAAATCCAGGTAAAGCAAGCATTTGTACAATACAGGAGAAATAACCATAGCTAACTCTGCAGCGTGCGTAAAAATATCATAGAAATAAAAAGGTAAACAATACTCACCTAATGAAACTGAAGAAGAAGGAAATAAGAAGTGTTTGTGTGCGGTGTGTATGTCGGCATGTCTGTGTGTGTCTGTGAGTGCACTTTGAGTGAGAGGTTGAAAAGATATAATTCTTCATCTTCCCTGGTGGTCAATAGATAATGCCTAAAACTGAGAAATCAAGATATAATAATATGAATGTTTTATAATCAGAGATGTAGAAAAGAAAATTATCGACTCTGGAGAGGAGGAATGGATTAGGATAGGAACAAGAAATTGCTGCGTTTTCATAACTAATCATGTAGAACTATTTGCCTTTTAAAACTGGGCATTAGAAAAGAACAGACAGTGCCTTAGATAAAAGGGAAAAGGACTTGACTAGATACTTCATAAAACAGTAAAAATCAAATGGACAATAAGCATATATGTTCAACTATATTAGTCATCAAAGAAGTGCAAATTAAAACCAAGAATATAATATCACAACAGCAGTATGGCTAAGATGAAAAAGACAGTAAATAAGTATTGATAAAACTGTGGTGCAATTAGAATTCTCATCTGTGTCTACTGGGAATATAAATAGGTACAGCCACTTTGAGAAGCTGTTTGTTTGGCAGTATCTATTAAAATTGAACCCAAGCACATTCCAGTAATTCCATTCCTAGATATATAGATATATGGAAATACTTGCATACGGTCACCCAAAGTCATATACAAGGATTTTAGTCTGGCAAAATAAGCAAAAGTGGAAACAACTCAAAGGTCCAACAATAGAATGGATAAATACATTTGGCATATTCACAAGATGAAATACTATTCGACAATGAGAATTAAATAACTGCAACTATAAGCAACAGCATGGATAAACCTCACAAATCTATTGTTGAGCAAAAGAAGTCAGACACAAAAGAGGACTTACAATTTGACCCCATTTGTAATGACGTTCAAAAACAGGCAAAACTCTTCTACGGTGCTATAAGTCAGGGCAGTGGTTCCTCTTGGTGGGGTCTGGGAAGAGGACAGGAAGGGGTGCTTCTGGGATGCAGTTAAGTTTCTATTTTTTAATCTTGTTCCTGATTTCAAAGATGTCTTTAGTTTTTAAAAATTCATTGAGTGATATACTTATCTTTTGTGTGCTTATCTACCTACAGATTATATTCCAATAAATGTTTATTAAGTTTTTTGTGAGTTTTCCAGATCTCCTGCTTTTCCCTCTTCCTGCACTCTTAGGATTATTTCAAGTCTTGAGGTCACCCTTAAACAAAAGGGGATGAATGTGACATTTACCAATCAAAGGTTTTATTAGAGAACATCTCGGCTAATTATTGCAGAAATTGAGGAGAGAAAGGGAGAGTGATTTAAATAAATAATTACAGAATTTATTTTCCAGGAATACCTTCAATGATACAGACAGCTGGAACAATAGAAACTGCCCATTGCACTGTAGAAGCAAATTCTGATCTCCAACCTAACAGCTGTTCAAGCCTCAGTTCCCTCGCCCATAAAATGAGGATAATAATAGTATTTATCCTATAATCCATTTAAGTACTTGTAATAGTGGCTGGCACATAGTCACCTCAAAAATATTGACTACAGGTATATTAATAGACTGAAGAATAGGAAAATAGTTTCTGCTCAGATGCCCAGCACTTGAGTGTTAACTACTACTAAATTATAAGCAAGATGGTTCACTTAATGAAAATGTATTTACTTGACATTAAAATAAGTTTTCCTTGAGAAAAAAACTGAGGGTGTTAGATCAGGGAAAGATCTGCAGATACGTGTATAACAGACTTCAGATCTCTCCAGAAACTTCCAAATTGTTGGTACACTGCTTACCTGCAAACATCTGTTCAGACATCTTGTCTCCTTCTGATTTTTAAAATGTCACTACTCTGAGGATGTGTTAAGTCATGCCCTAACATGTGCAGGGTTTTTTAAGAACAATATTTAGGCATTAATCTCTGTTGGAGTGGCATCAACATTGGGAGGCTCACATTGCCTTTATTCTACTTCAAGTTCAAAGTTTGGAGTGGTGGAACTAAAAGACCCATATTAGAATACCAGCTCAAGGCTTACTAACTGGATGAACTTAGAAAAGCCATTTTAATCTATATGAATATGTTTCTTTGTCTGTAAGATGGACATGAAGCTTACTTCACAATGCTTTATTGGGGTGTTCTAAAAAGAAAGTATCTTTGAAAGAGTCTGTGACTACAAAGAGCTACATAAATATTAGCTACAATTGATAACACGGCTCTCAAATAGAGAAATTATAAATGACAGTCTCTGCACTGTGATTCTTTACAATCTACCAGTTTATCATCATCTACTGTTTACTAATTAGACTTTCTCTAGTTCCTGTGACTTGCACGCCTGAGAAGTGATATAACTTGGTCAATGCCACATGGTGAGTGGTTGAGGCAGTTCATCTCGAAAGGTTACACTGTGCCCCACTGTCCTAATTCAGGAATGCCTTATGAGTAAAAGGCACAACAATGGCGTTCTTCTGGCACTTTCAAATTCAGCCTACATATTAATGAATTGGAGCTAAGAGAAATGAAGACTCCTGTAGGAGGGAGGCAGGTGGCATGACATAATAATGAACAAAAACTTAAAGAGCATGGAATTTTAAATCACCACACAAGAATTCAAGTCCCAGCTGTCTCCCTTATTAGCCTTACAAACTTGAGCAGTTTCTTTAATCTCTTAGCCTCAGTTTCCTCATCTGTAAAACTAAAATGATGATAATATATCCTCCATGGAATTGTTATGAGATTAAAAGAGAGATGATACAGTTCCTGGAAACATGCATAGGAGACTGTAAAGATCTATACTACATGAAATACTTCTATTACACTAGTCCCATTCTAAGGAAGAGGGTATCAACTAAAGTATAACGAGGAAAGTTAGTCTCTCAGATCATCACCACAGTGTCGATGGTATATAAAGGAATCACGGTGGCACGCTCAGAAGTCAGAGTTTAACTGAGAAAAACAACACACAAGAGATGAGCTCTGACAATTGTTAAAGACAACTGCCTTTTGAAGAAGGGCAGCAAAGGACAGTGTTTAAAACCCAGAGCTTTGAAGCACAAAGAACTGTTCAAATTACATCTCTGACACTTCCTAGCCCTATAATCTTTGTCATATTACTTTACAGTTCTTAATCCCAATTTACTCGATAAATGATTATAATCATCAATGATTCACAATTTCTTGCATGTATACTAAGTGCCAGGCACTATTCTAAGAGCTGGGCTATAGCAGCAAACACTGACAACAATCTCTGCCATCATGGTGGTCAACCTTCCCGTGGGAGAAGAAAGAATAAGCAAGATAGATTAGTGATATATTCAGTGTCATAAATGGTGATAAGTGCAAAGATAAAAAAAAAATGAATCAGAGAATGGAGATGATATTGACTGGGGCAAGATTTAGGGTTGCAATTTTAATAAAGTGGTAGGAAAGGCCTCACTGAGACTGACAGTTGAGTAGAGACCTGAGGGAGGTAAAGAAATGAGCCACCGAGATATATGGAGAAAGAACATTCCAGAAAGAAAAAACACCAGGTGCAGAGAACCTGAGATATGCTTATATGCTTGAAAAATGGCAAGTGGGAACAGTACAGAATTATATAATGAAATTAGACAAGCAATACAGGTTTGGAGGGTGCTAATCAGTGCCAGACTTCTGGGTTATAGTATAGTATGCTAAATAACATACTATAATATATGTCAAGCACTCAGCACAAGTTCTAGCCTCCATTAAGGTCTAGCCTAAGCATTAAATAATAGCTCTGAAGGTTAAATAGTGCCTTCATCATTCTGACTAAAATCTTAGAGATTGGAGAAGTATAACTACTGCAAGAGACACTGAGAAAAATATGTAGAGAAAAAAATGTAAACATCTCTAAGATGCTAATCCATGGAGTTAGTGGGGAATGCAGAAGTGACCATGGTATTTCCACATAACTGGAGACCAAGTAGCTGGAAAAGTTAAAACTTGCTATTGGGTACTTGAGATCATTTTATTGAAAGAAAGTGCCATAATAATTTGCTGACAGTAAATCAAAAAGTGCTTAAAAGTGCAGTTCGCAGTTCTTTGACTTTTCTAATCAAGTGGTCCAATCCAAACAGGACTACGTGCCAATTTAAGAACCAGGGAGGTGCCATATCTGGGCAGGCTTACCTGGGTCAGGGGTATGTTAAGACAGGCTGGGGCTTGTCTATGGGAGGAAGGAAGGACTTGCTTCTCCTCCTGAAATGAACCATCTAGTTTATGTCTATTAATGTTTTCTTCATAGATACTAATGCTTCTTTCATCCAGAAACATGTTATACAGATCCCATACGATCTAATTTATATTCTTTATCATTAACACCTTGAAGTGGGAAGAATAGGACCAGGAAAGGGATGGAAGGAAAGTGGTTAGGACATAGGCCATTTTGGTTTGGAGACACTGTGGGTTAATAGTTGTTGAATCAAGTTAACGTTTTATAGGGTTTTTTTGCGTGGGGCAAGAGAAGTTAAACATATATGCTGGCTATGCTACAGGGATGGGTGGTAGGAAGAAAGGGGAGAGGAAGTAAGTAAACATGCTATTAAATGTAATCCATTTTATGAAAGGGAAAACCAAGTTGATACGGAGCACACAGGAAGGGACTTACCGTTAACTAGGAAGTCTGAAAAATATTTTTGAAGAAAAGCTTAAGTTAAAATCTAAGTAAGATAACAAGGGAAGATGGGGGCTGGATATGGTGGGAGGAAGAAGGAAGGTGGGGAAGGAGAAGCAAAGAGTTCCAGGTAGAGCAAATACCCTGGGCGGAGACCTGCAGTAAGAAGATCATTGCTTTGGCTGCATAGCGCAGGGAGATCAGCTCGGTGCTTTGTGACCACCTAGAGGGGTGGGATAGGGAGGGTGGGAGGGAGGGAGACACAAGAGGGAAGAGATATGGGAACATATGTATATGTATAACTGATTCACTTTGTTATAAAGCAGAAACTAACACACCATTGTAAACCAATTATACTCCAATAAAGATGTTAAAAAAAAAAAAAAAAAGAAAAGAAGATCATTGCTTTGAGAAAATGTAAAAAAGTTCAGTTTGGGAAAAATTCAAGTTATTGATTATAACTTGAAATGGGGAAGGGACTCAGAGAGAGTCCAGGTTGGAGTTTACACTAAGGGCACTGGAAACCATTTCAGGTTTTTTAGCAGGAAAATGATTTGATTGCATTTGCATTTTATAGGGATTATGTTGGCTGCAATTCAGCAGAAAGAACAGTTTTTTGTGTGCGGAAAGAGCAGGACTTGGGACCTGGAGATTTGCCTTTTGCTATCATTCCAAGCAAAACCCAAATGACAGTGGTTTAGACTAGGCAGTAGGATGGAGAAAAAATAGATTGTGGTGACTGATCGAATGGGAATGTGAGGGAGAAGAAAACAGCAAGGATAACTCTGATTACATATGATCTAAAAATACCAGGGATGAAAATGTGTGATTGACAACAATAATTTTCTCATTCTTCCCAAGATATGTCATGACGACAGTATCGTGGCTTTGGAGACTAACACAAAAACTAAAAGAGATTCTTATTAAAGTATCCATTTATTCAACACATGTTTTGGGCAGCTGCTATGTGCCAGGTGTTGCCCTGGTCCCTGGAAACACAGTGACAATAAGATAAAAAAACTCTTGCCCTCATGGAGTTTATATCCTGGCTGGGCAGTTGGACGAGACAAAACAGCATTATCATATCAGAGAGTGATACGGGCTCTGATGACCATAAAAGAGTGACAAGCAGGAAGAGATATGTTATTTTAGTTAGGGGGTGAAGGTCTTCCTGAGGAGGTAACACTTGAGCAGAAACCTAAATGACATGAGGGAGCTGACCATGAAAATATCTGGGGGAAGAACATTCCAAGCCACCAAACAGTAAGGAAAACATGACTGGAAAACAAGGTATTCAAGTGAGGGGGAGCACAGTGAACAGTGAGGACAGAGAAGGAACAGGGAGTGGGGCCCAGAGCATGAAGAGTCATGTTGACCACTGTAACGACTTTGACTTTTATTGACTGAAAATGGAGAGCCATGGAGGGTTTGGAGCAGAGAAGTGTCTGCATCTAACCTAGTTTTTAGCAATGTCCCCTTGACTACCATGCTAAAAAGAGATGATAGTTGAGTTGTACAACAGTGGATGGGAGATGAGTTAGGAGGCTTTGGCCATAATCTAGATTAAAGATGATGATGTCATGCACAGGAGTGGTAGTGGTGGAGATTATACAATGTTTGGGTTCCAAATATATCTTAAAGGCAGAGCAAGGATTTGGATGTGCTGTGCAAAAGAAGGAAGTCAAGGACAATTTCAAGGTCTTGATCCAGAGAATGGGAAAGGGTAGATTTCATCATCAGCTGGAATGGGGAAGACGGTGGGAGGAATATTTTGAGAGGGAGCAGATCATGAGGATTCTAGATAATTAGAGACCCTCAATAACCAATCTTTTCCATTATAGGCACACCTTGTTATATCGTGCTTTGCTTTATTGTGCTTGGCAGACATTATGTTCTTTACAAATTGAGGGTTTGTGGCAACCTTGTATCAAGCAAGTCTATTGGGACCTTTCTTCCAACAGCATTTGCTCACTTCCTGTCTCTGTGCCACATTTTGGTAATTCTCACAATATTTCAAACTGTTTCATTACTGTTACATTTGTTACAGTGATCTGTGATCAGTGATTTTTTTCCTTTAAATTTTTTTTATTGAAGTATAGTTGATTTATAATGTGCTAATGCAGGGATTTTTGATGTTACTACTACAACTCACTGAAGGCTCAGATGATAGCATTTTTGAGTAATAAGTATTTTTTAATTAAGGTATATACAGTGTTTTTTTGAGACATAATGCTACTGCATACTTAAAAGACTACAGTATAGTGTAAACATAACTTCTATACGCAAAAAACCAAAAAATTTGTGTGACTTGCTTTATTGTGACAATCGCTTCATTGCAGTGGTCTGGAACTGAACCTGCAGTATCTCCGAGGTACGCTTGTATTTTAATTAATATCAGATATTGGTGATCAACATGTAAGCCTGTATGTGTGTTACAGGCAGAAAGAACATTACAGGCAAAAGCTCCGAGATTTGAAAAAATAAGGTGCATTTCAGTGACCAGAGTAGTTTAGAATGGGCTGGGATTTAAGATGTATGTGGAGGAGGAGGAGGAGATAAAGCTGGAGAGGTAGGCAGAGGTCCAATCAGGGAGGTCTTTAGATATCACGCTATGGAAGATGGACTTTATCTTGTAAGCACTGAGGAGGTACTGAAAGGTTTTCTTAGCAAGATTAATAAAATAATTTTCCAGAATCTCCCCTTATGGACTCAGTCTTCTTGGCTAAAATTGTTGCCTCCCATAGATAACTTCAAGGTCTCTATTAAACTGGAGAATGCTTTAAAACCACATTAGCCCACCAAGCCTGAAACTTCTTATCTTTTCAACCACCACCAAAATGAATGCATAGATATTGCTATTTGATTCATCATATTTTGGACCCAAGCGATCATCTTCAGGCAACTACCTTTTCTAATCAGTGGATCCTATTAGGAGAGAGTGATGCAAATTGCAAGAGTTTACATTCTTTTTCGGCCAAGCTATTGGCTTCAATTAGGCTTTTTCCACATGATCTACAGTGCATTAAATATACTTGGATAGAAAGAATCCTTGGATACTAGTTACTAGGGAAAATTTGTAATTTCTGGGCTCCAGTCGGTCATATTTTTACAGAAGCCTGGATTTCCTTTCTGTTCAGCCATTGTGCTTCAAGTTACAGGGGTGTTTGTATTTCCCAGGGCAGAGGATTAAAAATGAGCCTATGAACACAACTCCTGACTTTCACAGTTCAGTAGTATGAGCTTGCCTGGTGGGGAGGAAGAACCGCTTGTCATCTAAATAGTCAGGAATTATTTTCTGCATTACTAACTAGACTAGGTAATCCCTAATAGCTTTCATGTATTTGATGAGGAATGCCAATCCATTAAAAAGATTGGTGCCCTTTACTTTGCTTCCTGGAAAGCATGCTGACAAAGCTACTGGAAATACACAAAATTTCTATACTATACTCTTCTTATTAATGGCATTCTTGTTAATGGCCTTTCTCTCCTCCATCCCCAATATAATATATTTTTACTTCGGTGTCTTTAAAATTAGATTTCAACTGGAGCCATTACAACTTGTGATCTTTAAAATGAAAAGACTGGATCATGTGAAATTTAGGGTCCTTGTGTATACCCATTCATTTATTCATTTACCAAATATTTGTTGAATTCAAACATAATAGGATATTAAAACTGGACTTTTCCTATGTTAGAGTTCTGATACATAATAATGTTATGCTTCAAAGCTGTATGCTAGACTACCTTTATAACACTTTCAAAAATCAGCTGTGCCTACATTAACCGTTAACCACCCTCCAGCTCTGTAAACAAACACCTAGAATTTTAGTAAGGGATGGTGATGAGGCCAAAAGTGAGAACTTGGTTAGAGAGAGAGATTTGGCATGCTTCCAGTTCCAGGTCATCCCTTCTTTTCTTTTTGCACGAAAGAGGGGGAAGAACATCCTCTCTAAACTCATCCCAGGGTGACAGTCTTCAAGCACATCTAGAAATGTCCCCTGGATGGTTAGGGACAAAGCAAATTATATTTGACTTGTGCCCTAAGAGCCTAAAGGTTAATGCCTGGGTCTGGCACTGCCTCGGTCACATAGCAGAGGAAAAAAAAAAAAAAAAAAAAAAAAAAGACCACATTAAGAGAGGGCTGCACTTGGACTGAAGGAGGGGAAAAGTGTCTGCTTTATTGGAATCCTACAAAAGAGCATCAGAGCGTCACCCTAATCTTATGTTAATCTTGCAGAGCAAAGGAGCCACAACAGAGAAGGGGCCTTTCACAAGCTCAGAGCTACAGAAGATAAAAGGATCGTCATGTCAAGGGAACTTCATCTGGAAGTAATTCATGATCAAAGGCCCTTACCAAAACACCTCACAAAGGAAGAACCAGCAACTGCACATCGCCCATCCAGAGGGCCTCAACACTAGAAACCCACTGTACTGGTTACGTGAGATCTTATTCTCTTTCCCATAAAATTATCTCACCCAGGATAAGATTCCTGACACCTATGAATTTTAAAATACAATATTGAAAGAAGAAAAGAGAAAGTGTCCACATCTCCTCACTGCAGGCTTCTCAGGCTGTGGCAGGCTGGTGAGTGGAATATATGCCAGGAACTCTACCAAATGTCTTAGGCTATTTCATATAATCTCACAATAATAATATGCAATAAGTAATATTGATATCCCTTTTTTAGTGGCAAACTGAAGCTTAGAAACATTATGTATAGCTGATCTAATCTCATAGATTCTGGTAAATAGTGGAACCCAACTGAGACTGACCTAGAATGACATCAGAGGGTGTGTTCTTACTCTTATTTTGTTTATTCTCTTCTCACCTTAGGTGCAACAAAGATGTTGAAAGGAATATATAAATCAATGCCCATCATCAAGTAGGAGAGTATGGTTTATTACCCACAGAAGAACATAATTTATTTAGCCTTGCATATAATCTGTTAGATTTAATTGCCCTTGAACACAGGTAATACATCAAGAAGCAACAGGTTATTGGAAAGTGTGTAAAATTTGGATTCAGTCATGCATGGGTTAGAACCACAACTCCACTACTGACTGGCTGAGTAACACTTATACACATCCTCATATATGTTCCCTAGGGTGGGGCTAGCTGCCTCACAAGAAATAACAAATGCAAAAGGTTGGCACTCATAATCCATGGGTAGTGGGCTGATGCAAGTTTCACTTCACAGAGGCTAAATAATTCATGGCAGATCTAGTAGCAGAACACAGGTCTCTGTCCTTCCGTCTAGAAGTCTTTACACTATCCCAGGCTGCCTCTTTATAGTCCAAATCGCTGTTTGTGAACAGAAGGCATAGCTCCCTACAGTTGTATTGAAATGACTTGAAAACTTGCTCTGTACCAAGGAGATGAGAATGAAAAATGGTTTCAGGTATTTTTCCAGATGTCTGAAACCTGGCAAAATGGTGAGCCTGGCAGGACCATGGACAGGGTTTTGAAATTGCTTCAAAGAGATCTGAGAGTTCAGTGACAACTCCATTTTGGAGCCACGGAGAAGTGTGTCAGATCTTTAGCTCAATTTCTCCATCACGGCTGAAAAAATAAAGTTGAGCGGGTGGAATTGAGAAGAGGAGGGGAACGAGATACTATAGGTTCAGCAGCTGAACCCAAGGCTGAGCTGCTTTAAACATGAATGATCTCAGTGCTGGTGGGTTTGGGCTCCTCCCATCCTCCAGCGCAATGCCTCTCCTCTGCCATTCTCTATTTCTGGAAAGAACCAGTGCAAGGAATAGTTCCTCAAACAAATTTATACTCATCTGACTTTAATGAAAATTTTAAGAGTATCTGCATCTCTCCTTTTTTGGTGGGTTCAACTGGATGGGCAACTCAGAGAAACCTCAACTCTGAGTACTTCCCTTTTGTATGATGCCACAAAAATCCTGCTTAGTCTTTCCTGGGCACCTGTTAGCTACACAACAATAGCAGCAACATTAATAATAGAAGCTGCCATTTACTGAGCATGCACCATGTGTCAGACAACCTGAGAAAGCTCATGCTAAGAAAAGTTAAATAACTCTCCTAACTGCTGTGAATTTGCACTCATTCTCCTCCCAAATGCCCTCCCCAGAGTCCTGTTACACCTGGCAAGGAAATATTCTCTTCTCCATTTAGATAATGGAGCTACTATCCACCCTTGTAAAGACTCTTAAAAAAATTTTCTCCATAACAGAGGTAAGCAGAGATGTAGCAAATAGAACACTGGTAGAGCTCCATCAAAATTGGGGCAAGATTTAAAATTTGGAAAAATAGACAAGTTCTTTCTTCTGACCATTCTTTTTACTTGGTGGATGGACAATATACTCAGGGTAAACTACTACCCTCTGCCTATATATCTACAACGCCCTGAAGCACAGGGAAAAGAATAGAATAAATTATCCTGCAAAAAGTCGTTTCCCTTCAGGAAAGGTTAAAAGGCCCCCAGTCACTGAGAAAAATGAAGTCCCTTTCATGAATTTTAAATTCTTTTTATGTTAAGCTTTTAAAAAATCATTTCTTATTACAAATATAATTTATATTTATTGTAGAAAAATTAGAAATTTCGGATAAGCAAATTAGAAAAAAATAACTAGAAATTATACTGTGAATGGACAATGCTGTTCAACTTTTTTGCTATTTATTGATTACCCAGAAATAGAAACAGACTCACAGGTACAGAGAACAAACTAGTGGTTCCCCACGGGGAGAGGGCTGGGGGAGGGGCAAGATAGGTGAAGGGGATTTAGAGGTACAAACCACTAGATATAAAATAAATAAGTTACAAAAACATAATGTACAACACAGGGAATAGAGTCAATATTTTATAATAACTTTGTATGGAGTATAGTCTATTAATATGTCAAACTACTAGGTTGCACACCTGAAGCTAATATAATATTGTTAAGTCAACTATACTTTAACAAAGAAAGAATGTTCTAATTACAGTAAACCCAAAGTACTTCTAGAACTCCTGAAGAGATGCTTTAAAAATGATTTTCTGTCTCCTAAAAATGCTTATATTTTATATTTAGAAATATATTTATATAAATATTATATATTTATATTTTAATATTATTAGACAGATAGATATATAAATTTTAAAAAGCCTGCTTAAAATGCTGTTAAACATCCTACAGTGCACAGGACAGCCCTCTGCAACAAAGAATTATCTGTCCAAAATGTCAACAGTGTCAAGGTTAAGAAACCCTTCATTAGACAAGCTTGCTACCTTATATTTAATCTCACTTGTTGCTTGCAAATTTGCTTAATGCTAAGTAGAAAACATTCACTTCTTAGAGGATGATACTATGCTATTTTATGGTAAGTAATATATCTCTGGATTTAGTGTAACTCTTTGATTTTATATTTGAAAAGTCTCTAGGATGACTCGTATTGTTTCATTTTGTTTTGTATTTGGCTCCTTTACATCAGTGTAGCATGATATCCTTTTAGCTCTCTAGGATTACATAGAGATTTCACTGGCGGACCTTTTCTATCCTAAGAGTAACACACCTACTCTTCTTACTGGCTCTTCACTCACCTCTCTCTTTACACATCTCCATGTTAGATATGAAACCAAATCAAAGCTAAGGGCGCAGAGAAGGAACAAAGGGTAAGAGAAGAGCCAACATAATACGTTGTCCAGAAACCAAGGGAGGTAAAATGTTTGCTTATCTTGAGTAGGGTTATGAAAAGTGTACATTTACTAAAATCTTATCAATATAAAATAAATGCAGAGTTGTTCATCTCTGTGTTACACATCAAACGTGAGTGGAATTTTCAACTTCATTATATTTCAGATAGGCATTTTCTTTTTCAGTGATTTAGCTGAATATACTTGAATTCTGAAAGGCTATCACAAGCCATGAATAAAACTAGTAACGGGGGGCAGGGGTCGGGGGCAAAAGAAACATTTTTCAAACTAAATGTAAGTGGATTCTATATAGCTCAAATGGGACCATTTAATTGGTCCTAAAATTAAAACCAAATAAAACATTTCATGTAACCATGCCATTAGACAGTCACAGTGCATTTGTATTTCTCCTTTACACCTTGTGTCTCAAGGCATCTAGCATTGCTATTCAATGTCAAGTGGAATTACTTAATGTTTATTGCTAACAGTGAGCACGACAAAATAATTCTGACAAGATATGACACAGGTTTTTAGTGTTCGTCCTATAACTCACCTAGATCCCTTGCACACAAGCGATTGGAAATACATGTACTTTACACTATCCATAAAAAAATCTCATAGAATTAGAATATTGGCCAATATTAAATGGAATGGTTTTGCTACAAATGGAGGATAACATCACATACAGAGAAACCTTATTTTATTCTATTTTTTTTTACCTTATAGCAACTGTATAAGTTTTCAAGAGTAAGTAATTCTCAATCTCCACTTTAATATTTATCTAGGAACCAATGACCTGCCAATGTCTGTCTTACTTTTGCCTCCGGTCTTGATTTTCTCCTTTATCTCTCTTTTTCCTGTTCCACATTATGGACCAGAATGTAAGCACCGATTCAATCAGCCACTTATTGAGCAGAGCAAAGGAAAGAGGTCAAATCAGCAAGCCATCAGAAACCAAAACTAATTCTTCCTGGGCTGCCACTGACTCAGGCCCTGGTCTAAGATCAATGCTCTCCTCCAATTCTTTATGATGCAAAAAAGAATAAGAACTTTACAGTAGATGCTCTGGTTAAATATCACTATGACTATATAAAAATGACTGGTTTATAACAAGCAACCCGAGGTGCTTGGTGAAAGTGCAGGCTCACAGACTCTCCCCCAGATGTTCTGATTCACCAGGAGCCCAGATTTTACAGGAAGTTCATCATTATCCCCTTGAAACACATGCAAGGGTTTAAAATGTAGTTTGTGGAATACAAGTTGAGTTTTATTCTCAGTTCTAATACTGGCTCTGTAGCATTGCAGAAGTTACTTAATCTACCCAAGCTTTAGTCTGCCATCTATAAAATGAGCGTAATAATATCTATCTCTTTTGTTTGTTCTTAATATTAAAATAATCATTTAAAAGTTCTCGTGCATAATTAGTACATGATAAATGGTATATCATGAGTAATATTAGAATCCCTCATCATCAGCAATATCATCATCACCATTCTGTCTCCATTAATTCCTGTATTCTAATTTTAGGGAAACATAGCAGTTTTGGAGGAAATAATGAGAAACCTTTAGATTTTTTTTTTTTCATTTTAGAAAACCTAATTAAAATCAAATGTACTGCAATACAGTTATGTGTGCTAAGTTACTTTGTTTTTGACAAGAATCCTTCAGTTCCATGCGATAATTCTCTCACGCTGCTCAGAGGCGGAACTTGGCTCTTTATATGTCTTTTTTTTTTTTAAAGACAAACCAAGTAATTATTATTTAATAAATGTGATCTGATTTGTTGATAATATCACAAAATATGGAAACAATGATGCTCATTGTTGATTTCCTTGTTGAATAATTTATGTAGTTAAATTTTGACATGCTCTTAAAAGGATCAGGCTGTCTTATAAATACACAGGCAGTGCCATGTACTATGTCAAACAAGTTGGGGTATAATAAACAGGCTCATTTAAAAAATTTATTATTTAAATTCAGAAACCTTTAACGTGAAGGCAAGGAAGCAAGAGCTTTGCTTAGATCTTCGGCATTAGATGAAAACATGCTCCCCCTCATCTAATAATAGGGATAAGGACTAAAGTATCATATTTCCATTTTGCTATGCTCTACTATGAGATGTGTCAAGTGTGACATGCCAGACCCAGAAACACATAATACCGTGATTTTAACCTAATGAAACTCATAGGAAAATACAATGAAATACTCAGCTTTACATGGCATACACCTCTTGTTTGCACTGATACGTACACTGCCACTTTGGCACTGAATGTCAATTTCATTCACACACAGGTAGGAGGACTTCTCCAATTAATAAAAGAGCTAGATTTCACCAAAGAGTGCCCAGTGTAGACACTACATTTACTGCAAATAGAAAGCTGTACGTAATGGAAACTTACCAATACTAACTGGCTTATATTATCAGGTCCATGAATGATAATGTTCCTAATAAACCAATATTATAATAAAATCCCAAGCACACCGATAAACCTGCTGCTGGGGTTATTTAATGTGCTTTTACACAAGGAGCATGCGGTTCTAATTTAGATTCCGTGGATGCAGCAGATTGTTATAACTCCAGTGGTTGCCTGTGACGCTCCCCAATAGAGGATTAAGTGGAGCAGGTCAGTTTGTCAGGCTTTATCTCTAATTAGCACTAAAAATGCACACTGCAAACGGAGGCAGAGAGAAGACTAGACCTTGCTAAATTAGACACGGTAGAGGGAGGGCAAATGAAGCTCTGTTTTCAGAAGGAGGATGCCTATTACACAGTAATCAAAAGGTACCCAATTTGAGGAGAGCCACATCCACCATCAAGACATAATGTATTAAGTCAACCCGCAGTACTATAGCTCCAGAGAAAGAGCCTCCATTCTCTCTGAAGCCTAGTCTCTCTCTCTCTCTCTCTAACACCAACACACACACACACACACACACACACACACACACACACACACACACACACACCAGACGAGGTTACCTTTCTCGCAGTGGCTTCCTGTGAATCCAGAAGGACAGACACATTTGTTAGGAGCCAAGCACGTTCCACCATATCTGCAGCCCTCTTCGCAGAATGCTGTCACGAAAAGAGAAGGGATTTCTCTTAGATAAAATGGCAATAAGGAAATTCATGGTAAATAGCATGGGCATTGAAACAATTCTTTCATCGTTGCACAGGGAATACATATCTATGTTGACATATTTAAAAGTCACGATATACAAAAAGAAAGAAATGAAATAATACCTATTTCACTGGTTACATCAGGTCAATTGAAATGATGGATATAAAGTATTTGGTGCTAAATGGTAGCTAGTATGAAGAGCTCTTACAGTTGCTATTAGTATGATTATTGATATACTTGAAATCGAAGAATCAATTGAGGAACTAGAAAGGACAGGGTTAGGATAAAGGCAAAGGCATTTAAAATACTCACTGTTTTGTAGATACTCTTTGTTACTAAGCATTTTTATTACAATAAAAACATTTTTACATTTTTTTTAAAGATTTTCGGTAGTCAAAGCAATTTTTAAGAACATAATAAATTTAACTAAGTGCTTACTTTTGAATATTTAAGATGTTTCCAACATTTCTATAATAAAAACAATGCCTTGTCCTTATAGAAAAAATGCTTAACACATCTCAAATTATTCCTTTAGGGAAAGTGCCTCAATGTAAAAATCCTATTTCAAAGGGTATAGACTTGATAAAGCTTTTTGATAAACATTACAAGGTCATCCTAAGGCCATCTCAGCACTACCCTGCTAGCCTTGGATTAGTTCCCCTTATTACACACTAGCAGAGCATATTTCCATGCCCCTTTCCTTTGCAGTTTTAGATATAAATGTTCATTTATGCATAATTGATTACCATCTCCTCTTCCATCCATTGGACTGCAAGACCTATCAAGGCAAGTACTATGATTATTTTTGCTCCCCGTGGTACCACAGTCTCAGAATCTGAGGCCACAGTAGATGTTCAAAAAATATTTGCTGAATGAATTAGTCTATATTCTGCAGGTTGTTCTGACAGGACAACACTTGTTCTCACAACTGTGCAATACTTCCATCTGAGTAAGTTATTATCAAACCCTGCTGGATAACCAATAATTTTGTGTTCTTAACCTGCAAAATTTCTCATTAATGAAGATGACTGCAACTTGTTAACGCAGAATTTCTTTTATTCACATGAGAGCTCGGTGAGCAAATGTTTTGATTTTTAATTGCAGTTGGAAAATGTCACCCTGGAAAAATGCCATGGTTATGTTTTGCCATCATCACATAAATAATATGGGTCTAACTTTAAACAGCTCCATTATGTCTTTAGATAGTTGAATGCTAGTTCAAGTAAATAGAACTTCTCACAATATTGTCATTTTCCACATCATTTGATGTCTCTTGGATGATTTAACATTCTGTAGTTTAGCAATTAATTGTGAGCTCCTCTGTTTCTGCCAGAGGATATATAGTGTATATCTTGGTATTCGAATACCATTTCCTATTTCCAGCATCTCAGTACCCTGAGACTAAGAAAAAAAAGGTTTAGACAATATCTGCCTTGGTATGTTCATCAGAAACCAAATACATATAAATATATGTATACAAATGTATGTGAAATCTCTTGTCCCCCCAAATCACACATTGTGGGCTCTGGTGACATACATTTCAAGTAAGATATTTAGAGTAGAGCTCTACATCAAAGCTAATAACAGAACAAGAAAAATTTTTTGCAAGCTAAAAATGACAGATGGAAATCTGGTAAAGAAAAGTTTCAAGTGGCACCCAAAGAAGGCAGGGGCTTGGAAGCAGGAAGCTCAGTCTGGGTTTCTTTGTGGCACAAACAGCACTTGATCCAGATCTGTGTACACACATGCGCGTGCATGCACGCACACACACACACATCAGCAGACATGGTTAGGAGACTTGGTGTTGTTTTATAATACATGTGTGCTCTTGATTTACTCACCTCTTAAACAGAAATGGTAATAGATTTTGTGAAGAAAGCATATGTTTGTGATGTTCTAAAAATGTGCAGATAGAATAAATAGGGTGCCATAAGGATAAAATGAGTCAATATTTGTAAGGGACTTAAAATAGTGTTTGGCACATAGTGTTAAGTATTTCGTAAATAAAATTAATTGGTTATGACTGTGAAACTTGTACAAATTGTCTAATATGCAGACAGCATAAACCCATCCTATAAGGTGTTCAGCTTCACCAGGATGGGTTTAAGGCAACCCTTGTTCTTTGTGCTTGATTTAGTTTCTCAAAAGAGTAGTAGTAGCCCTTATCATCAAATATCAGATAGGTGTTACTGTTTCCAAATAAAAATGGTGAAATGGGGACTCAGAAATCAAGTGCCCCCTGTAAGCTGCACAGATGATAAGCAGCAGAGCCAAGATTCAAACAAAGACTTCTTTGGCTTCAAAGTCTTACCTCCTCTTTATAAGATACAGTGCAGATTCACCTGCAATCTGGCATTCGCATAGGCAGGTTTATCCCCTTTTTGAATAGTCTCATAAGGGCTAAGGGAACTGACTACAAATTGGAAGAAAAAAATATCTCCCAAATTGCACACATTGCATTCAAGAAGGGGTGTAGGGTGTTGTGCAAGTTCATGCACCTATAACCTAAACTCCATTTTTGTCAGTTTTTAGTCACATTTCACCCAATTGCACATACTGCTTTGATTGGAACTTATCTGGAATAAAGAAGAAATTCACTGCCTACTTGAACCTTAGGTAATATGCCAAAAATTTCAAAAAACACAAAAGCAAATTAAAAAGGAGCATGTCATCCAAAACTTAAGCTACTCTGGAGAAATCAAGATCAGTGCAAGTTTTCTTTGAAACCTCATAAAACATCAAAACACACTATTGTATCCTAGTCTAAAAATTGTGCACAGATTATGTATATCTGGATAGGCCCTTCTGGATCAACTATGAACCCAGCATTTCTTCTGGTACTCATAGGACCTATAATTTGCACAGCATTACTTAGTTGATGGCATAACCAAAACAAGAAGCCAGGTCACCTACTATGCCTCTTTCTAGCTTATGAGAAGACAGGATGGTAGAAATCACATGGTCCAAATCCTTGCTCTGTATTTATTAGCTGTGTGACCTAAGCAAATAATTTCACTCCTCTGGACCTCAGTTTTCTCAAGAGCAAAGCAATAATGATAATAATGAAAACACCATGCTGTGCAGGTTAAATTAAACTACCAACGTAAACCACCCAGCACAGGGCACTGCAAGTGGAATAAGCTTAAGAACTGGATGTGACTATCTTAACTTACCACCAGGCCTTTGCTTTTCCAAATACCAGTACTATAACGCACCAGTTCCTCATCTAGATTCTGGAGATGCAACAGTGAAAAGATCCCCGTGCTATGGCACTTATTCTTTAGTAATGCTACCTGTCACTCCTTCCTTGACTTGGTGACCCAGTAGTATCATGTGGTTTGTCATGGGACTTGGAATCATAGCTCCTTTGCAAACTCAGAAAAACTCAGGCATCATGGGTGTGTCACTCCTTTGTCGACCACTTTCTAGATTCCAAAGTATGGTTTGTAGACCGCAGATATTCAATGAGATTACAAACTTGAATCTGTCATTATAATGTCATTTGTTATTAACTGCTACCCTGGGGGTGATATTGGATCAGATCAACTCTAAAATGGTATGCTTCTATTTTTGAAAGGACTCTTCCTACTGTGCAATAAAATAAATTAAAAAATTCAAAACTGAGGGAGTTTATCCAAAGAAAGACTACTTTTTATATTTAAAAAATTCTGAGCATGTGAAACAAAACTTGGACTTTAAGGGGAACAGAATGAGAAAGTGGGTTTGCAGATGCCAGGTTTGTGGATGTCCAGTATTATCACCATGTGCTCAATTTGACAAAAACAGTTTTACACTAATAAAAAAAAGTAATAGCCCTCCAAGTTCTAAACACTTGGTATGATCCTCTTAAAGTATAACTGGCATATATTTAGTTCCTAGGGACACCCTGTATTCTGAAAAAATAAGGAAACATACAAGTTTCAACACCATCTGGTAGAAGTAAACCCTTTTCCCTCCCTCCTGGTTTCCTTGAGAAAGCATTTTCCTTAAGCTCATTTCTGCCCCCTCTTTGCCAGCTTTGCTCATTCTGTCCCTGGGGAGGTACAGAGATTTATTCTATTGGTAAATTTGGAAACATTATATATCAGGATGATGTTCCTTGGGTGGGAGAAACAGGAGAATGGGCTGAGAAAAACTATCATTAGGAGTGAGTAATATTTACATTTCTAGTTTTATTTTGGACAGTGAGTTAGTAGGTGTGAATTTCATTATTAAAAATAACTATCAAGATATCAAAATAAATAAAAGCTGGCCACCATGGACCAATGGTTACAAGGTGTCATAAACCGAAGATTATAATTAATTTGATTATATGCACCTAAATTCCAAAGGGGGGAGAAAATATTTAACATCTGGTCATGCTCAGTAAAACTCCATGCCTACCTCGCTTCTCTCTTGGGAGTGAGATGTCTTCAGATGGTATCAATTTTCCTTACTTCCCTGATGATGCCTTCCTCCCTGGGATTCAGTGGGTAAGCTGGTCTTATTCTGTGTTTATTCTTAGCAAACCAGCTTGACTTACAGACTTAAACTCATGTTCTCCAATCCAGCTCTGTCAATAATAAAGGTGAGATCACCCCCCTCCACCATGCCTGCTTTTTGGTTTATTCCTCACCTTGTTCAGAACATAATATTTATCAAAGATTCCCTCAAACATTTTGGTTGTTACAAGATGGCAGGTAGGGTCAGGGTGCTACTGGCATTTGGTGGGTAGAGGACAGAGATGTTGCTAAATATCCTACAATGCACAAGACAACCTTGCATAGCAAAAAATGTACCTGGCCCAGAACATCAGTAGTGTTGCAGGTGACAAACTCCACTCCGACTTTACACAATTAAGTCTATGGGGTACCTCCATGAGTAAAATTAGGTTATTTTAATCCCTTTTTGCATCCTCCCAAAGTCTCCCCCCAAGAGTGTAACATATAAAGGTAAGAGTGAAAACCATCCAGATAGCTATTCTGATATATAAAACGAAACATCCAGATGTCTGCAATTCTCACTTTTCATATCATTCTGGTCTCAAGCACACACTATACTGCATAACTTAATATTTAATTATTGGCCCCTAAATCATCTTCACTCCTATCACTTACTATTTGTGTTTGTATCTGCAGCTCTGCTAGCCTTTTGCACTCTTCTTTTCAACAGTATTAATAATAATGACAACAATAGTGACAGTAAATTCCATTTATTGAAGACCTATTAAGTACCTTATAGACCTAATATTCCATTTCATCTTTACAGCAATGCTGTGCGTTTCTCACGCTATTCTCCTTTTCAGATGAGAAAGCGAGCTTAGAGAAGTAAGGTAAGTTATCAAAGGTCGCACCACTACTAAGTGGCATCCTGGGTTTCAAGCTCAGCGTCCTAACAACATCACTCAGCAGTCTCCATTTAGGGATTAGCCACCTACTATGTGTAGATAATGTGCTGAGTGCTGAGAAGTCTAAAAGGAGACATGAAAATTGTCTCCATGCCCAAGAAGCTCACAATCGAGTAGCAGAGAATGGCACATATAAAACCAAGCACATTCAAATGTGATCTATGCCCCTGTAGCAGTATGAATAAAGTACTGAGAGAACGTGGAGAAGAACGTGATTAACTGTGCCTGGTGCACCCGGGCAAAGCTTTGCAACAGAGCTGGCATTTGAGCTGGGCCTGGAAGAAGGAACGGGATTTTTGCCAGGGGGAGAAGCACAGGAAAAGAGACAGTTCAGGTCATGGTTTTGTCCTGCAGAAAGGTAACAAATAAATGAAGAAAATGAACAGGTGTTGATAACTCACATCAAGGTTAGGGACTGAACATTAGAACAGAACACAGTAAGCCATGTGGGGAAGCAGGAGCGTTTTACAATCTGTGAGCCATCCTCTCCGTCAACCCGTCTCTCATCCACTTTCCAGATTTGTTACTTACCTTAAGGTACAATAGTGTCTTGCCTGGGTATCTGCATATAGACTTTTCCATTTTTCTATCCATTATTCTAGTTGGTTTAAAACAGTGCTTTGCTGGTCTTTTTTAGTACACTATATAGTTAGAAATAAGTTTTACATCAGAAACCCCATACGTACACACATAGACAACCAGAAGTATAAAATGTACTCTTAGTATGTGTAATGCATTCTGATATTTTCTATCATATTGCCTTGCATTATACTGTATTGTATTGCCTTCCATATATGGTATTGTATTATATTCTGTTGTATGTAATTTATAAATACAGCTATGAATCAATGACTTGCTTTCCCAACCCACTAAAACTGCAGTTTAAACCATGTACTTGTTTCATACATTCTTGGTGATAGCCATATTTTTCTAGTCCATAGCATTTTGTGACAGGATGGGGGCATAGAGTCACTTTTAGATTAACCTTGAAATCTTCACACTGAGACGTTGGTTTTAGCTCTAGAAAGACTGAAAAGATAAGAAAATGTCTACAAGTGTTATTTTCTATGGATGTAGTTACAACTGAGATCACATGGCCTGCAAAGTTGAAGTATTTGCTCACTAGGCCTTTAGAGATAATCTGTTACAAAAGATGAACTAGACAGGAGTGGCATAGCTTGAAGGGAGACATCCTTCTGCATTTGGGAGGTGCTATATATGTGTTTCTATAACTGGACTATGAGATTCTCAAGGGCCATGGTCATGTTTATTGCAACTCTGCCTTCCTCTATATCATCCTGAACTCTGGCGACACTGAACCCATATTTCTTGGTAGAGTAATTTAATTATATAGAGAAAATAAAAAGTTTGAGAAGACAGTCTTGTGTACAAGCTAACTATATTGTGAAATTTGAGATAAACATTTGATCAAGTCAGATCATTCCAGCTTTCCAAATTTATCAGTCATCTACTGTGTGCTTGACACCAGATACTCTAAAAAGATATGATCCCTGTTTTCCAGGATCTGGGATTCTAACACAATGGTTTTCCCTGAGGACAATATCCCCCCCAGGCGATATTTGGAAATGTCTGGAGACATTTTTAGTTGTTACAGCTGGAGGAATGCTACTGGCGGGTAGAAATCAGGGATACTGTTAAACATCTTACGTGCACAGGGCAGCCTCACAACAAAGAATTATCCAGCTCCAAATGTCAGTATGATGAAAGTTGACAGAAGACAGTCCCTTAATTTAGTAATTAATAAATACTTATTGAGTACCCTCTGTACCAAGGATTATTCTGAGAACCAGGGCTCAGACAGATAAAAACATGTCAACATATGGGTTTATATTCTAGGGGGAAGATACAGAATAACAAAATAAGCATGTCAGTGACATCACAAATGAGATGATGACAAGTGTTACGGCCCAAAATAGAGCAGACCAGGGGGATATGAAGTATGCCAGTAGGGAAGGTTGTAATTGAATAGGGTAATCACGGAAGGCCCTAAGACAGTGGCATTTGGGAGAAGACCCAAAGAGGAGAAAGAGTGTTCCAAGCAGAGGATACCACAAGTGCAAAGGCCCTAAGGAGCAGATTGTGAGGATCGCATAATGCTTTACAGATCCCAGCAGTACACAAAACCAAGAGGAGGTAGAAAGAAGGAAAGGGTTGTTTCTGCCTGGAAGGTCAAGAATGGCTCCAAAGAAGAGCTGCTGCCTCAGCTGAATCAGAAAAATCAATAAGAAACCATCAGGCAGCTTGGGGCCAAGGGTGTTCAAGTCAGGAGGAAGGAACAGCGTCTGCAAAGGTATAGAGGCATGGAGCACGACTGGGTAGAGCTAAAAGAGGCTTCAGCTGCCTGGAAGAGGGGCTGTGAGGAAGGAGGAGTCGGGGGGGGGGATTAGCTGGGATTTTATGAACGCAGGATTTGTGCTACTTCACAGACGGGCCACTTCTGCTCTGCCTGTCTCACCAGATACCCACTGGTCTTATGAAGGATTTAGGACTGCCAATATTATCTTATTTTTCCCCAATTCACTTTCATTCAGAACAAGAGTGGTCTCTTTCTTAGGGAGGCAGAATCAAAATGTTGAATATGAATTCGTTTTTATGATTTTAAAATCTCTGAAATGTAGAACTGGAAGAATCATATAGAAGGGAGAGCAATTCAACAGGAAATTACTAAGAACTTGGGAATGAGGGATGTTCAGTCCTGACCATGTGCCCCTGGGGGGTGGGGTCAATCACGGACACATCACCCAAACAACCGGGGCGCCTCGGTAAGTCTTCAGGACCACCTATGGCTCAGTGAGCGGTTAAGAGCGTGACTCTGGAAAGAGAGACCTGGGTTCCAGTCATGGTTCCAGCCCTTATTAGCTGGTTGATTTCTTTTCCTAGCTTTACTGAGATACAATTGACATATGACATTGTGTAAGTTTAAAGTGTACAACATGCTGGTTTGATACGTTTATATATTGCAAAATGATTACCATTGTGATTATTTTTGGAAAGTTCCTTCATCTCCTTGAGCATCAAACTTCTTTCTTTCTTTTTAATTTTTATTTTTTTATTGAAGTATAGTTGATTTACAATGTTGTGTTAGTTTCAGGTGTAAAATGATTCAACTATATACATATATATGTATATACATATATATATATATTCTTTTTCACATTCTTTCCCCTTATAGGTCATTATGAAATATTGAATGCAGTTCTCTGTGCTACACAGTAGGTCCTTGCTGCTTATCTATTTTATATATAGTAATGTGTATATGTTAATCCCAAACCCTTAATTTATCCCTCCCCCCCTTTCCCCTTTGGTAACATAAATTTGTTCTCTATGTCTGTAGGTCTACTTTTGCTTTGTATTTAAAGAAAAAAAAAAAGATACAAATGAACTTATATTCATACTCCTTACCTGTATAACTAAGTCACTAAGAGAACCTACATCATACTGATATTACCGGGCTTAAGTAAGATAGTGCAGGTAAAGTACTTGACATAATGTCCACACATCGTAAGCGCTCAGTAAATGTCAGTTCTTTTAAAATCTGTCAATCTCTTTCTCTCTAGGTTAAAGAGAAGTAGATGACTTGCTCAAGAGAAAGTTAATTAGGAAGCAGAGACAAAGAATTCCAGGCTCTGGGATTCTAAAACAGCATCAGGTATCTGAGAAATGATGCCAAATTTACCCAATGGGAGAAAACTAGTTTGGGGATTTAGAATGTGGGGAGGGAAGGAGAGAAGGTAGAAATAAGGGATGAGAGAAGGATGAAAGCATAAAAAGAATAGAGGAATGAAAGAGAATTAACTTAGCAAGCAGATCCTGCAGCAAACACTGCTCACCGCACCCACACTCTGTAATGCCTAACACAGACAGACACCTAGGTTGTCAGATGAGAGGCTTTCAGAAATGGGCACCACGGGTGCTGATCTCACATCTGCCATTTTCTAGCTGTGTGACCTGGGGCTGATCTAGAAATATCAATGAACTTTATTTCCCTCATGACAAAATTGAAAGAAAAATAGCACCCTCATTACATGGTTGTTATGAGGAATAAAGGTCAAATACTTAGTCCCAGGTACTCAAAAGATTTTAATTATTATTATTAGTTACATACTTATATCCACAGTGGGGAAACCCATTTGAGGACAAATACACTGACGTGGGGAACCGAGGGTAAATGAAACCCTAATTCACAGGGCTATCAGGCTACATTTGTATTTTGTTGAAAATGTACTACTTTTCAGTTCCATGCTTGAAGGTCCCGACCAATGAATCCAGAGTTAGAATTATTAATTATTATGTTGTAGAATGCAAAGGAATTCCAAAGAGCGCTGCTTGCAGGTGGACTCAATACATATATTTGACCTTTCCTTGGCTGCCTTCAAAGTCAAAACCCAGGGTCCTCTTAAGTGAGCTGGTCTGATTAATGGCTGCTTTCATGTTCATACACACCCACCGGGCCTCTAGCCTTCACCACCGCCTGGTTATCTGTATTGTCTAGATGTTTAGCTATATCTCATCTACAACATGAGCTACCCTCATTCTTCAGCCAGCGTTCCTTTTGAAATATTTAAGCTCAAATCCCTCTAAATGCATTTCTAATTTATAGGCAGTGTGGTACAGGTAAAAAGAACACAGCCCCTGGAATCAGAGAAACCTGGATTAAATCACTAGCTGTGTGACCTTCGGCTAAATTACTCACCTTCTCTGAGCCTCTGTGGGCCCACTTGTGAAATGAAGACATAAATACCTCTTCATCAAATTTGTTTCAAAGTTAAATGACAATATAAACATGAAAGCAAGTGGCACAGAGCCTGATACATTGCCTTCCTCTCCAGATTTGTCCCTTGCCACTTTCACTGGCTGCCTTACCCCCCAGGCACAGTTCCCCACACAGGCTGAGCTTGCTTTTGTGGGTTAGCCCACATGATGCTGCCTATGAAGAGAGTAAGCAAGATGTTGTGGCTACTATTTCCTGAGGGTGTTATAAAGGAGTTTTCATGGCGTCCAACTTTCTGCCCAGCTGGGGAGCTGCTCCCAGCTCAAGACTCTCAGCTGGAAGGGAATCCGCTCATGCAGAGAATTTTTAAATATCTCCTCTATACCCACAGTGTGCAGAGACTGTTCATTCTTTTCAGGGTACTGTGATCCCAGCAAGGAAATGACAGGTACAGAGTACCAGGTTAGAGGGACAGAAAGACAAGATGGGGCATCTCACAGCCCAGCCAGCATTTGCAAAGTACACAGGAGAGAAGCAGAGCCTCCCTCAGAAGCCATTTGATAACATTTGGGCCTCAAGGACTATATTCTTTCCTTGGATAATTGTAAGAAGTAAAAAGGGAGTTCAGGTTAAAAAAAAAAAAAAAAGTACTTGGCAACCCCAATTTTTTGTTTGCTCATTTGTTTTTTCAGTGAGAAGGAACATGGAATGAATATCAGAACCCACTGCAGGCCTCGGTCATCTCTTTTCTATAATATTACACTTGAAATTTATTTGTTTTTTAAAATAAAGCGTGGGTTTCGAAATTCCTATCAAACATTTTCATTTCTTTTATAAAGTTCACAGTTAAAAAAAAAATCTAAGAATCGTTGATCCATGCATTCAAAAACCAGCAGTTGAAATCTTACTACGCACCAAGTACTCTGCTAGTCAGTTAACATATAACAATGATCAGAGCAGACAATGTCTCTGATTTTATGATGCTTACCTTTTAGTGGGGGAAAAACAAGCAAACAAGTAAAAGTACAAAAATTCAGATAATAATAAGTGTTATGGGGAAAACTAAAGCAGAGTAAGGGAGATAAGTGTTAGGAGAGGGGTTAATACCTACGTAGGGTAGTCATAAAGGCCTAATAAATTGACATTTGAACAGACACATAAAGGATGAGAGAGCAGACCATGCAGACAAGGGAGTGAGATGTGTTCTGGGCAAAGGGAACCGCTCAGTGCCAAGGTCCTGGCACAGGCCCTTACCCAGCACCTTCAGGCACGGCAAGCAGGCCAGGTGAGGCAGGGGCTGAGTCACAGGAGAGGGCAGCAGAAAGCTCATGGAATCGAACTTCTCTTAGCATCTTTAGGACACTTAAGGACTTTGGTTTTTTGCTCTGAATGAAATAGCCGTTGGAATGTTTTGTGCTACAGAGTGACATAATGTCACTTAGGTT
Source organism: Balaenoptera ricei (assembly GCF_028023285.1). Lineage (NCBI taxonomy): Eukaryota > Metazoa > Chordata > Mammalia > Artiodactyla > Balaenopteridae > Balaenoptera > Balaenoptera ricei. The sequence goes on along the minus strand of NC_082646.1, from coordinate 77,914,887 downwards.
TTAACAGGATCTTTCTGGCTGTTGTGTTGAGGAAAAATAGACCATGGGGTGGAACAGGCAATAATAAAAGCAAACAGACCACTTATAAAGCTATTACAATAATTCAGATGAGAAACTGATGGTCCCCTAAACCAGTGTGATAGAAGTGGAGGCGTGAGAAGAGTCAACAGCTCCCCCAATAATCTATGGACCAGGTAGACTCCGCAGAGTAGAGGCAAGAACTTTGTCCAAAGGAAACAAACTGGGTAAGTAACATGTCTCTTGCCTTTCTTCTACAGAGTTATGAATTAGGGAGGCTTTTTCTCTGGCGAAAAAATGGACTACGCTTACATGTATTATTTCTGCCTGGAATTCTTTTCCCCATCGGTAAATTGGTTAATTCCTCCTTGGCCTCCAATCTACAGCTGAAATGTCTCCTGAACTGGGAAGCATTTTATGTTGGATGACCCTCTTTCACCCCAGGCCTGCAGTCTAGGTTAAAGGCCTGTATTAGTTTCCTAAAGCTGCTGTAAGAAGGTACCACTGACTGGTGAGTTAACACAGACAAAAAATATTACTCTCTCTCTGTCTGAAATCAAGGTTTCGGTGGGGTTCGTGCCTTCTGGAGGCTGTGGGGGGAACATGCCCCATGCCTTTCTCCCAGCTTCTCTGGCTGCCAACAGTTCTTGGCATTCCCTGGCTTGTAGCTTCCTAAATACAATCTCTACTTTCATCTTTCTATGGCCTTCCCCAGGGGGGCTCTGTCTCAAATCTCCCTCTCATTTCTCTTATAATGACACAAGTCATTAGATTTAGGGCCCCTGCTAAATCCAGGATGATATCACCTCAAGTTCCTTAACTAGATCTTCAAAGACCCTATTTCCAAATAAGGTCACATTTACAGGTATTGGGGGTTAGGACATGGACATATATTTGGGGGGGTCACTATTTAATGCACTATAAGGCCCCTCCTGTATTCCTCCAGAGACATTACATCACTTATCATACTCTCCTAGCTGTCTTCTTACCAGTGTGTCTGGCCTAAGAGATTTGAGCTTTTCAAGTATGCACATCATGTCTTTCATCCCTCTGTCTCCAGTTCCACACCCAGTTCTTGGCACATAATACATAATCAATCGCTCCTTATTGAATAAATTAATTACAAATCACAGAGTAGACTTCTAAAACCAGCAAAAGATTTAGCTGAATGTCACTAGGCACTTTAAACTTCCTGTTAGCATTGGAGAAGATACTCAGGTGGCTTCTATTGGCCTGTTACAAGTGCTTTGGTTTCTATTTTCTTCTTCAACAGAACAGAATATACAGTATAAATGAAATTTTATACCTATGCATTGGGCAATGGAGAAGAAAAATTCTTAATCGTAAGAACAATACTAGTGGCTTTCGAACTTTTAAATAAAATCTACCTCAATAGTTAAATCATTTCCTCTTCTTTCACTAACCATTCATGGTGTTGGTATTTACCATTTGCTATTTTTCAAAAGAGGAATCAGGAACTTCCAACATCCAGAATGATACCATATCCAAAATTATACCCAAGAAATTACTGGAATGGAGAACAATGTCAAAGCAGTAAGCACAAGAGAAAACATCTAGGTAACCAAATGAAGTGAATGAGATTATCGTCCAAAAGGGTGTTTTGATTGTATCTCAAATTAGGAAAAAAAAGGAATTGATGATCATTAGATATAAAATCGGAGAACCTGAGAAGCAGTAGATAGGAAAGACATGGAAGGAAGAGAAGTAGAGATTGGCTACAGCAACAGAAGCCATGTCAAAGATTAAAAGCAAGGAGTTGAGGACTTAGGACATTTCTTAAGATGAAGATGAAAAGAGCATATGGAGAGAGGGGATAGAGGGGGTTCCAGTCTCTCAGACTAGGAGAATCCTGAGATGACAGTAGCAACCTCCTGGGCATGACGGCAGAGATGCCTTACTGTCTATCAGATTTATAAATTCTACAGACTATGTCAAGGCAACTGATGAAAGAACTAAGTCTTACTTATTTCAAGAGCTGCAGAGTAAACAGTAATGCTTACAGTCTAGCAGATTGTGAGACATTAAATAAAAGGCCAAATCACTTCACGTTCATTTTTTCAGTTTCATAGGACATTACTATAATCAGTAATACTGAGACAGAGCCATACTGAGGACACATTGACCAACTGAGGGCCTTAGTCTGATGCTTGATTATTTCTAAATGTTGTAGACAAAGAAACTAAAACATATAGAGGTTAAGTAACTTACCCCCAAATCATCCACATAGTAAATGGCTTATGAGTAGGGTTTAGAAAGATAAATAGGAGTTTTCTAAGTAAGTAAGATGGCACCAGATATTTTAACAGGGTGAACTGAGGGACAGGCCTTTTAGTGTGTGTAGTGAACGTTTTCTGTTTTTGCCTGTTCAGCATTCACTCCCCATTAACAGTAACACAATGTGTTGTTTTATTTCAGGAATCTCTCTTATCCCTACTCTCAGTTTGTGTGGATTGGGTTGAACTCATTGCATGTCCCAATTCTAAGTATGGAAATATATAATTAAGCCAATTCAAAAAAAAAAGACCATTTTCTTGATGCTATCATAGTGTTGGAGGTGGTAGGAAATACTCTCATTCCAATGGAATTGCTTAGCTAATATAAGTCTGGAACTGCCAGTGGTCACCTTTCCTTTCACTTGAGAGAATCGGCCTAAGAAAGAAATCTAACACAGAAAAATTCAGACTGAAGGAAAGGGAAAAGAGAGACAGACGTCTTCCTTATACTCATTTGGAAATACTGAGTCCAGCAGTGCCTGATCTATCCCTGGATTGTTAGTTTCAGGAGCCAATAAATTCCCTGGTATGTTTAAGCCAGTTTGAGTTGGGGTTGCATCGCTTCCAGCTGAAATATTTTTTACTAAAACAGCAAAAAAAAAAAAGAGGCTTCCTTATGCTGGGAACTTCAATTAATTCAGCATGGGTGGAACCGAAAATGCTAAGAAAAAAGGGGCAGGAGATGAGGCTGGAGACAGAAGCAGACTGTGAGTGCAAGTGGGTAAGAGCTGATATGATGTGAAGGTGCCTGTGACTGCTAGGACCAGCGGTACAGACCTCACAGTAAGGTTTTAAGTGCTTTATGAACAACTCAGAGCATACCAACGGCCACACCGGAGAAACTGCTCTGAAACAGGAAGAACTTATTGGGAGAAGACATCTTTTTCTTAGGAAGAAAATTTAGAGCAGTCAGCAAAGCCACACCGCCCCAGATGCCATGCAGCACTTACACGGCATGCTCTAACAGACAAGGCACAGGGCAGGGCTGTGAAATATGACGGCTTGGAATGAAACTGGAACCTGTGATCAGAAGATAGGCGCATGTCCCCAGCATCTCTTCCCAACCAGACAGCAACTGGGTGGCCTTAGAAAAGTCACTTAACATGTTGGAAATGGAGGGAATGACCCCCACTCTGTCAACTTCACAGGATTTCCGAGAGGTCCAAATAAGATACGGATATGCCAATATTTTGGAAACTGTAAAGCTCTATGCAAATGTCCACTACTGTTAATGTGGTCAGGCGATCAGGGATTGGGTGTGAGCTTTGACACTCATTTTCTGTGTCATCACGAGCAGGTCATTAAACCCTTGGGATCTCATTTCACTTCTTTCTAAGAAGAGATCAAGCTCCACGGTGTTGGATGTTCCTTCCAACTACAACAGTATTTCGATAATTCTCCAACTATGCATTTTCCCTTTGTGGAAAAGAGGCAAATAGCTCAGTTTAACAAAGTCGTTGGGATTTTTCCAGAAGGCAAAAGCTGTACTACTTCTGAAGCCAGAGCCCAATCACATGTCAGTTCCACAGCCAGCAGCACCTACAGCTATGACACTGCTAACAGAAGCAGAATTCCCACTGTTAACTCTGAACAACACATGGGTTAAATCTGCATCGACTATTTGGTTTAATAAAGCAGTTAGTTTGCTATGCATTCTTTGAGAAAGACTTACATAAACTTTGTTAAAATTAAACTCCTGGCACTTAACAGATTAAATTATAAGGAAAATTCACTTAGGGTTGACACATCATTCCCTGGAGAAGCAGAATAATTGAGGTGTTCATAATACAACAACTATCACTGCATAGCATTTGCACGGTCAAAAATTGCTTTGAAATTCACTGAGACACTGTGATGAGGCAGGCAGGCATTATCCCCATTGTAAAGGCAGGAAAACTAACGCTCTGGATGTAACCTGACTCAGACCCAAAATACACAGTAGGAGGAACAGCTGGAATTTGAATTCTGGGTCTTTTGACTTCCAAGTTTCTTTCTATTAGGCTATATTCCCTCTTGGTACCAACTCTCCCAGGGTTACCATTAGGTGCCACTGGTCTTCCTTTTGTGTTATGTGCACAGAGGAGACTGATGAATTTTTGAACTGGGGAAAAGAAAAGAAAATTGTTACGAGGGGCCCAGACCAGCTGAATGTCATAAGCAGAGTTCAGATGAATTTGTTGTCTGGGTTTACACAACCAAATACACATCATGCAATCCTCTAGCTCCTATACCAAATTTCAGGCCCAGTGCCCACATGTGTGACTGATGGAGCTCAGTTAATACTGCTCTCTGCTGCCTGATTTCTTAGTGACACCAAGTTATCTCAGCATGTTACAGCTGCCCTGAAATCTCTCCACTGGCTTCTGCTACAATTGGGTATTGATTGAAAAATTGTATTACTGTACTTAGTTACACAGCTTTCAATAAACAGGTTGCAGATGGCACTGTGGCTGGTTTCAAGGAGACTTGAAAGACCCAAGGGTAATGGAATACCTGAGAAAATTAGCAAGAAGCCTTAGATGCTCAGGCAGGATACACGGATCTCCTTTTTAGAGTGTGACCTGTTAATTTAGGAAGTACTGACTAACTTTTGGTCCTCAAATGAGGCACACCAGCTGGATACAGAATTGACACTGTTTAACAGCAACCTGACTGTACTTCAAATAAAAACAAGAATAAGAACTTGGCATGTGATGGTTTGGAGGGGTTAACACACTCCTAGTTCAATTAACATGTATTGAGCAACCCTTCGATCCCAGGCACCAAAATAGGTGCTGGAGATACAAAGAAAGATACGACATGATTGTGATTTCCATTATCAAGAACTTACCAACTATAACCCACAGGCCAAATCTGGCCTGCCATCTATTTTTGTAAATAAAGTTGTATGGGAACACAGTCAAGCTCTTTAATTTACCTATTATCTTTGACTGCTTTTGTGCTACAACAGCAGAGTTGACTAGTTGTGACAGAGACCATGTGCCCCAGAAAGCTAAAATATCTATTACTTGTCTCTTTACCAAAAGAGTTTGCTGACCTCTGGGTTAGACTATTGTGGGAGCAACAGGTGCTAATGGATGATTTGAATGTAATATCTTAAGTCCTCATAATCAGAACACATGATGATAAGAAACCATTAAGGAAGGGTACCTAATCTTTCCTTAAGTTGCCAAGAAGAACAGCTGCATTAACAGTCTCTGAAAGAATGAGCCGAGTTGGTGAGGTAAAGAAAGGTAAGAAAAGAGAGGGAGGACGCACAGCAGAAGGGCCTGCTAAGCAAAAGTGCAAAGTTGTAGAACAAGAAGATCATTCGTGTGCATGGGAATGCAACCTCCATAGGAGCAGCTGAACTATGCAAGTTTCAAGAGGAAGGTAGGAGCCTGGTTACAAAGAGTCTTGTATGTCATGCTGCAGGGTCTGGGCTTTATCTGTAGGCTATTCCAGGCTACTGAAAAGATTAAACAAGGGAATAAATGGTCAAATTTGTATTTCGATGGAAACACAAAAGACCCCAAATAGCCAAAGCAATCTTGAGAGAGAAAAACGGAGCTGGAGGAATCAGGCTCCCGGACTTCAGACTATACTACAAAGCTACAGTCATCAAGACAGTTTGGTACTGGTACAAAAACAGAAATATAGATCAATGGAACAGGATAGAAAGCCCAGAGATAAACCCACGCACATATGGTCACCTTATCTTTGACAAAGGAGGCAAGCATATACAGTGGAAAAAAGACAGCCTCTTCAATAAGTGGTGCTGGGAAAACTGGACAGCTACATGTCAAAGAATGAAATTAGAACACTCCCTAATACCATACACAAAAATAAACTCAAAATGGATTAAAGACCTAATGTAAGGCCAGACACTATCAAACTCTTAGAGGAAAACATAGGCAGAACACTCTATGACATAAATCACAGCAAGATCCTTTTTGACCCAGCTCCTAGAGAAATGGAAATAAGAACACAAATAAACAAATGGGACCTAATGAAGCTTAAAAGCTTTGCACAGCAAAGGAAACCATAAACAAGACGAAGAGACAACCCTCAGAATGGGAGAAAATATTTGCAAATGAAGCAACTGACAAAGGATTAATCTCCAAAATTTACAAGCAGTTCATGCAGCTCAATATCAAAAAAACAAACAACCCGATCCAAACATGGGCAAAAGACCTAAATAGACATTTCTCCAAAGAAGATATACAGATTGCCAACAAACACATGAAAGGATGTTCAACATCACTAATCATTAGAGGAATGCAAATCAAAACTGCAATGAGGTATCACCTCACACCAGTCAGAATGGCCATCATCAAAAAATTTACAAACAATAAATGCTGGAGAGGGTGTGGAGAAAAGGGAACCCTCTTGCACTGTTGGTGGGAATGTAAATTGATACAGCCACTATGGAGAACAGTATGGAGGTTCCTTAAAAACCTAAAAATAGAACTCCCATATGACCCAGCAATCCCACTACTGGGCATATACTCTGAGAAAACCATAATTCAAAAAGAGTCATGTACCACAATGTTCATTGCAGCTCTATTTACAATAGCCAGGACATGGAAGCAACCTAAGTGTCCATTGACAAATGAATGGATAAAGAAGATGTGGCACATATATACAATGGAATATTACTCAGCCATAAAAAGAAATGAAATTGAGTTATTTGTAGTAAGGTGGATGGACCTAGAGTCTGTCATACAGAATGAAGTAAGTCAGAAAGAGAAAAACAAATACCATATGCTAACACATATATATGGAATCTAAAAAAAAAAAAATGGTTATGAAGAACCTAGGGGCAGGACAGGAGTAAAGACGCAGATGTAGAGAATGGACTTGAGGACACGGGGATGGGGATGGGGAAGGGTAAGCTTGGATGAAGTGAGAGAGTGGCATGGACATATATACACTACCAAATGTAAAATAGATAGCTAGTGGGAAGCAGCCGCAGAGCACAGGGAGATCAGCTCGGTGCTTTGTGACCACCTAGAGGGGTGGGATAGGGAGGGTGGGAGGGAGATGCAAGAGGGAGGAGATATGGGGATATATGTACATGTATAGCTGATTCACTTTGTTATAAAGCAGAAACGAACACACCATTGTAAACCAATTATACTCCAATAAAGATGTTAAAAAAAATTTGTATTTTGGCTAGATCTCTCTTAGAGGACAGAGGAGTATGAATTGCAAGAGACAAAATCAAAAGCTGTTAGGCTTAGAAACAATTCAATAGTACCAGTGATAGATATTAGAGGTCTAGGCTGTGGTTGTGGCGAAACTATCATTCAATAGTATTAAAGGAAGGAGACCAGTGAAGAGGAAGTTGGGCGTCACTGAGGAATTTCCTTAAAAATGATGTTAAACATAGCCAGTATCTCTGACAAGCTTTTTCATCACCTAAATAGAGACATAGAAAATCAATGTGAGGCATGTTGGGTGGATACTGAATATAATAAAGGAAAGAAGAAAAAGTTAACAACAGCTGCATAAAGAAGAGAAAGGTAACTAAAAATGTGCTCTATGTCAGACACAGTGCCAAGTTCTTCACATACTATTACTTGATTCCTTCTATTGCCATAAAAAAACAAACAGATACTATTATAACCATTTTAAAAAAAAGGGAAGGGTCTCGCTAGGGATTATGTAAAGTGATTAGTATAGAGTCTGGGACATGATAGGTGCTTAACAGAGATTTGATGTCTTCCCTTATGCAACTGTCCTGAGAAATTATCTGTATTGAATCCAACCAGAACTGAGGGCTTTGTCATTTAACAGATGATTTTACATACCTTCTCTCACCCAAGCTTTTTGCAGGTACTCAGGACCCACTGGAGACAGTTCAGACTTGGCCCTGGCATCACAGATGTTACAGTCCATTGTACTGCTGTACACATCTCCCTTGGGTAGTGAGAGTTTAGTTTGGAAGCAAAAATCAGAGATCCTGAGTCAATTCCATATTTTGATCAGTTATATACATAAACAAGCTCACAAGAATCTCGAACTATGGAGATATTTGGAAACTCTGAACAAGAAAAATGAGATCTCAGTTGGTTTCCTCTCAAAAAAAAAAAAAGGTATTACTAAGTACGCAAGTTTCTTTATTTGAAGCCTAAACTCCGTATGAAGTTTGCTTGCTCTTTTCTCTGAACTTAAATAGATGACGTATGTCAAGTACTAAAGTAATTAAACAAGGAAGCCATTAGGCTAAGCCGACTCTAATGCATCAGGAGCCTAGGTAAGCAAATGGAAACCTAAGCTAGTGTCAATTTCTGAAAATGCCTCGAGGTTAAGAAATCTAAACTTAAGAAGAACCAATCACAGTCAACCAGTCTTTCCCAAAAAAGGCAAGCTCTTAAGCTATAGCCAATCACATAACTTCCTTGCTTTGTCTCCATGTCTGCTCTACAAAAACCCTTCCTTTAGCTCCTGCTGGTAGAGTGCTGCTGGATTTGAATTGATGTTTGCTAAGGTAAACTCTTAGACATTTTAATGTGCCTCAGTTTATCTATTAACACAAGGGAGTGTGTTCCAAGAGCTGGTTGGTTCCTCCCTTTATCATAGTATGATATGCAAATAAACATTTAATAAATGCCTCTTGATGGAGATAATGGATTGGTCTGGGGAATAGTTTCAGCTACTGGCCATGTGGACTTAGCTGGAGAAATTATCTTTCCTTACCCACCAGCATCAATTCACTCCCAGTTAATATCATTCATCACATATACTCCAGACTCCCAGTCATAAACTCTAATTACTTTGCCTGAATTACCAACACGGGGCCTTGTTTACAAATGCCTGAGTATCCCTTTTGGAATAAGACTCCCCTTTGCCTGCCACAAGCCCCTTTGTGAGAATTCAAAAATACATACAGAATACACTAAATAGAAGTTTATGCTTTTGGCAATGCTAGGAAACCACACAGATAAAATAGGGTCCGCCATAGTTAATAGTTCATTTTGCAGTTCTAGAAGCTGATGATGTGACTCTCCCTTTTCTGAACTCTGTCACTATGTAGATGTATAATATGAAACATTCTGCCTTAGTTGATTCCTAGTGCTTTACAAATTAGGCATAGCTAAAAACTGTGAGCTTTTCTAAGAAAATGATATATCATATCTCTTCTCGCTAAGTCAGTGCCCAATCCAGGGATAATCACACACATATTAAAGCCAAAATAGGAGTAAAAGGTATATTAGCTTTAAGTTTATGGAAACCAGAGCCTGAGACGAGTTTGAATGTTTATTGTGGCGGGGGCGGCGGATGGGGAAGGGAAGTTGGTGCAATCCAGTGAAAGCAAGAGGGAAAGAGAGACAATGAGAAGTAGTTATGCCTGTTTGCTAACGCTGCCATAACAAAGTACCACAAACTGGGTGGCTTCAACAACAAAACTTCATTGTCTCACAGTTCTGGAGGCTAGAAGTCCAAGACCAAGGTATTGGTAGCATTCGTTCTTCCCGAGGGCTATGAAGGAGAATCTGTTCCATGCTCCTCTCCCCTAGCTTCTGGTGCTTTGCTGACCACCTCTGCCATTCCTTGGCTTGCAGAAATATCACCTTGAACTCTGCCTTCATCTTCATATGGGTGTGTGTGTGTGTGTGTGTGTGTGTGTGTGTGTGTTCAAATTTTCCCTTTTTATAAGGACACCAGTCATATTGGATTAGGGGCTCTCCCTACTCCACTATGACCTTATCTTAATTATACCTGCAGCCCTATTTCTAAGTGAGATGACATTCTGAGATACTGGGGGCTAGGGCTTCATCATATGAATTTTGTGGGAACACAATTCAACCCATAACAGTAGGTATGATATTGTGATATAATAATAATCTTCATCCACAGTTCCTGGCACATAGCCCCTAAAACTCTTGTAATTTCCTATGTAAGAGCTGTAGGGACATCTTTTAAAAAAAATATTTAGTTTTGTTCCCGGTTCCACAATATAAAGGTGAAATGGGTACCTTTTGTTATTCATAATAAATCCCTTTCAGGGGAACCAACCACATGATTAGCTGGTTGGAACTTTCAGCCATGCCCCCATCCCCCACCTCCAGGGAGGGAAGAGGGGCTGAAGATTGAGTTCAGTCATGAATGGCTAATATTTCAATCAACGATGCCTACAAAATGAAGCCTCCATAAAAACCTAAAAGGACAGAATTTGAAGAGCTTCCAGACTGGGAAACACAGCAGCCTTTCCTTTACAGTAGGTAAAGCAAAATCACATTGTGAATGATGATAATGGTTTCTTGGTGACGTGGGATATATCTCAGAAGAACCATTATAAAACCTCTGCATCTCAGAACAGTCTGCAAGAAGGAGAGAAAACAATTCACATGTTGTCTCCTTATGACTCCGGCCTTTTCTCCATCAAAGTTTGCTCCACAGAGCATCCACTGTCGTGTAATTTTAGATGGTATTATTTGACCCCTGTGGAGGTGCTGGGGAAGCTAGAGCTTCTGGGGGCTGGTCAGGTTGGATTTAGACATGGGAGCTGCTGCAGATCCTCCCAGAGCCAGCACGATGGAGGGGGTCCCTAAGCCTGGCACTAGACCCCAGGACAGGTCAGAGAATCACTAAACTCTGGTTGGTGGCTGGGATACTAGAATTGTGAGAATGACAGGAGCCATTGCTCAGCTGTTCCAGGCAGGAAGCAGGGCAAGCAGCCAAAGTCCAGGGGACAGATGAGCTCAGAGTACCTGGGGAAGTACATAAACTAGGTCCAGTAAACATGCATTTAAAAACACAGCAAAACATAATTGTCAGCACTGACACCAACATGATAAAAAAAAAAAAAGACAATGTATGGATATGGAAAGTTAGTGATGAGTGAGTGTATTCGTTTCCTAGGGCTGCCATAACAAATAACCACAAACTTGGTGGCTTAAAACAACAGAAGTGTATTCTCTCACTCCACGGCTTCTAGGTGCACAAATTCAATCTGTGCCTCCATCGTTTCTTGCTGTGTATCCCTGGCTTCACATGGAGTTTTCCTCTTCTTATAAGGAAACCAGTCATATTGGATTAGGGCCACCCCAATGACCTCATCTTAACTTGATTACATTTGCAAAGACTCTATTCCCAAATAAGGTAACATTCACAGGTACGAAGGGTGCATGATTGAATAATATTGGGGGTGGGGGGAGACATACAATTCAACCCATAATGGTGGGGATAAGACCAACAGGGCTCTAGAAGTGGATTTATTCCTGATTACTTGCTTGATATCTGGCATGTCTTTAAATCTCTTGGACTGGGGATTCCACCTCTCTAAAATGAGGTGAGTGGCTCTTAATCTTTTATAGATAGACCCTTCTTCAAAAATGTATATAACTAAATACACACAAATGTTTCAGGGGGGTCCCCAGTCTTCCTAAAGCCCATCCCTGCACCCCTAAGAGCAATCTCTGTCCCAGTTAATCAAGATCTCAACAAACTTTGCCAGTTTATAGTTTTATTATTTATTTCTATGCTTTATTAACATTTTGCTCAAGTTTTATGGGCTATTCCAAGTCCTGTGGCAGGGACAGCTCTCTTTAGACATAAAAAAAGAAAGGAAATGCTTCTTTCCTACTTGCAATACTATCCATGCCAGGAGTTTCAAGGGATGAATGATTTTGGATATTTTTTGAGGAGTCAGAGTACCTTTGCTGCTGTCAATCTGGGGTAAAGTTTCATGAAAACAGAAGAGCAGTCAGTATCTGCACCCACTCCAGAAGCTCTGGAGTAAATAACCTTTTCAGGAGCTTTGATAGATCTGGACCTTGGGCCTTCCTCTAGACCAGATAATCTCACACATTTTAAGCTATGCTCAGAGCTTAAAGTCTGCAAAGTCTGCGAACCTCTGACACAATGATTACACCTATTTAAAGTACGCATGATGGGTGACCACACATATTTTATGTTTTCTCCAATGTCTTTCCATTGCAATTGCTCTTCATAAAGCAGGAGGACTGTATTTATCTTACTCCCTTAGTATGCGGTCCAGCAAAGTGCTCTGATTAGCATTTAGCAAATGCTACCGAGGGCAGAACAATATTGAATCAGCTCCCACACACATTACCTGTAGAAACTGTATGACACATGCATTCTCTTTTACTACTGCATTGCCTACATGTCACATCTCACTCAAAAGACTGTAAGAAACTGGAGTGTGGGGAATCATGTTGGACTCTTGTATATTCCTCAACTTAGAAACCATGTGGCACAGAGTAGCTGGGCCAGGACGAGGGTGAGACAAGAGAAGCATATAAGGCACATAACTTAGGAGTCACTCACTCTTCAGGGCATGCAAGCACCCTGCACAAGAGATATGTAATTTGTTAAATAGTGGCTGAATGAAGGGGAAACAAGGAAAGATGAAGGAAGACAAGCACTGGAAGAAAGAAAAGTGGGAGAGGAAAAAGCAGCCTGGCAGAAGAGGAAGGGAAGAAGTCATAGTTAATGGGTCGGAGACATCATTCACTAAATAACCATTTGCTCTTCTACATTTCTCAGCCTCCACTGCAGTTGGCCAGGGTCATGTGACTAGTTCTAGCCAATGGGCTCTGAGTAGAAGGCACATGTGCCATATAAGAGTCAGTAGGTCGTGTCAGCTCTACCCACCACCAGAGCCTCCCATCAAGCCTCTTAAAATGCCTCAACCACCAGAGGGCAAACAACAGAAGCAAGAAAAACTACAATCCTGCAGCCTGTGGACCAAAAACCACAGTTACAGAAAGATAGAGAAGATGAAAAGGCAGAGGGCTATGTACCAGATGAAGGAACAAGAAAAAACCCCAGAAAAACAACTAAATGAAGGGGAGATAGGCAACCTTCCAGAAAAAGAATTCAGAATAATGATAGTGAAGATGATCCAGGACCTCGGAATAAGAATGGAGGCAAAGATTGAGAAGATGCAAGAAATGATTAACAAAGACCTAGAAGAATTAAAGAACAAACAAACAGAGATGACCAATACAATAACTGAAATGAAAACTACACTAGAAGGAATCAATAGCAGAATAACTGAGGCAGAAGAACGGATAAGTGACCTGGAAGACAGAATGGTGGAATTCACTGCTGCGGAACAGACTAAAGAAAAAAGAATGAAAAGAAATGAAGACAGCTTAAGAGACCTCTGGGACAACATTAAACGCAACAACATTCGCATTATAGGGGTCCCAGAAGGAGAAGAGAGAGAGAAAGGACCAGAGAAAATATTTGAAGAGATTATAGTCGAAAACTTCCCTAACATGGGAAAGGAAATAGCCACCCAAGTCCAGGAAGCGCAGAGAGTCCCATACAGAATAAACCCAAGGAGAAACACGCCGAGACACATAGTAATCAAAGTGGCAAAAATTAAAGACAAAGAAAAAGTATTGAAAGCAGCAAGGGAAAAACGACAAATAACATACAAGGGAACTCCCATAAGGTTAACAGCTGATTTCTCAGCAGAAACTCTGCAAGCCAGAAGGGAGTGGCATGATATACTTAAAGTGATGAAAGGGAAGAACCTACAACCAAGATTACTCTACCCGGCAAGGATCTCATTTAGATTTGATGGAGAAATCAAAAGCTTTACAGACAAGCAAAAGCTACGAGAATTCAGCACCACCAAACCAGCCCTACAACAAATGCTAAAGGAACTTCTCTAAGTGGGAAACACAAGAGAAGAAAAGGACCTACAAAAACAAACCCAAAACAATTAAGAAAATGGTCATAGGAACATACATATCGATAATTACCTTAAACGTGAATGGATTAAATGCCCCAACCAAAAGACATAGACTGGCTGAATGGATACAAAAACAAGACCCATACATATGCTGTCTACAAGAGACCCACTTTAGACCTAGGGACACATACAGACTGAAAGTGAGGGGATGGAAACAGATATTCCATGCGAATGGAAATCAAAAGAAAGCTGGAGTAGCTATACTCATATCAGATAAAATAGACTTTAAAATAAAGAATGTTAAAAGAGACAAGGAAGGACACTACATAATGATCCAGGGATCAATCCATGAAGAAGATATAAAAATTATAAATATATATGCACCCAACATAGGAGCACCTCAATACATAAGGCAACTGCTAACAGCTATAAAAGAGGAAATCGACAGTAACACAATAATAGTGGGGGACTTTAACACCTCACTTACACCAGTGGACAGATCATCCAAAATGAAAATAAATAAGGAAACAGAAGCTTTAAATGACACAATAGACCAGATAGATTTAACTGATATATATAGGACATTCCATCCAAAACCAGCAGATTACACGTTCTTCTCAAGTGCGCACGGAACATTCTCCAGGATAGATCACATCTTGGGTCACAAATCAAGCCTCAGTAAATTTAAGAAAATTGAAATCATATCAAGCATCTTTTCTGACCACAACGCTATGAGATTAGAAATGAATTACAGGGAAAAAAACGTAAAAAAGACAAACACATGGAGGCTAAACAATACGTTACTAAATAACCAAGAGATCACTGAAGAAATCAAAGAGGAAATAAAAAAATACCTAGAGACAAATGACAATGAAAACACGACGACCCAAAACCTATGGGATGCAGCAAAAGCGGTTCTAAGAGGGAAGTTTATAGCTATACAAGCCTACCTCAAGAAACAAGAAAAATCTCAAGTAAACAATCTAACCTTACACCTAAAGAAACTAGAGAAAGAAGAACAAACAAAACCCAAAGTTAGCAGAAGGAAAGAAATCATAAAGATCAGAGCAGAAATAAATGAAATAGAAACAAAGAAAACAATAGCAAAGATCAATAAAACTAAAAGTTGGTTCTTTGAGAAGATAAACAAAATTGATAAGCCATTAGCCAGACTCATCAAGAAAAAGAGGGAGAGGACTCAAATCAATAAAATCAGAAATGAAAAAGGAGAAGTTACAACAGACACCGCAGAAATACAAAGCATCCTAGGAGACTACTACAAGCAACTTTATGCCAATAAAATGGACAACCTGGAAGAAATGGACAAATTCTTAGAAAGGTATAAACTTCCAAGACTGAACCAGGAAGAAACAGAAAATATGAACAGACCAATCACAAGTAATGAAATTGAAACTGTGATTAAAAATCTTCCAACAAACAAAAGTCCAGGAACAGATGGCTTCACAGGTGAATTCTATCAAACATTTAGAGAAGAGCTAACACCCATCCTTCTCAAACTCTTCCAAAAAATTGCAGAGGAAGGAACACTCCCAAACTCATTCTATGAGGCCACCATCACCCTGATACCAAAACCAGACAAAGACACTACAAAAAAAGAAAATTACAGACCAATATCCCTGATGAATATAGATGCAAAAATCCTCAACAAAATACTAGCAAACAGAATCCAACAACACATTAAAAGGATCATACACCACGATCAAGTGGGATTTATCCCAGGGATGCAAGGATTCTTCAATATACGCAAATCAATCAATGTGATACACCATATTAACAACTTGAAGAATAAAAACCATATGATCATCTCAATAGATGCAGAAAAAGCTTTTGACAAAATTCAACACCCATTTCTGATAAAAACTCTCCAGAAAGTGGGCATAGAGGGAACCTACCTCAACATAATAAAGGCCATATATGACAAACCCACAGCAAACATCATTCTCAATGGTGAAAAACTGAAAGCATTTCCTCTAAGATCAGGAACGAGACAAGGATGTCCACTCTCACCACTATTATTCAACATAGTTCTGGAAGTCCTAGCCACGGCAATCAGAGAAGAAAAAGAAATAAAAGGAATACAAATTGGAAAGAAAGAAGTAAAACTGTCACTGTTTGCGGATGACATGATACTATACATAGAGAATCCTAAAACTGCCACCAGAAAACTGCTAGAGCTAATTAATGAATATGGTAAAGTTGCAGGATACAAAATTAATGCACAGAAATCTCTTGCATTCCTATACACTAATGATGAAAAATCTGAAAGAGAAATTATGGAAACACTCCCATTTACCATTGCAACAAAAAGAATAAAATACCTAGGAATAAACCTACCTAGGGAGACAAAAGACCTGTATGTAGAAAACTATAAGACACTGATGAAAGAAATTAAAGATGATACCAACAGATGGAGAGATATACCATGTTCTTGGATTGGAAGAATCAACATTGTGAAAATGAGTATACTACCCAAAGCAATCTACAGATTCAATGCAATCCCTATCAAATTACCAATGGCATTTTTTACGGAGCTAGAACAAATCATCTTAAAATTTTTATGGAGACACAAAAGACCCCGAATAGCCAAAGCAGTCTTGAGGCAAAAAAATGGAGCTGGAGGAATCAGACTCCCTGACTTCAGACTATACTACAAAGCTACAGTAATCAAGACAATATGGTACTGGCACAAAAACAGAAACATAGATCAATGGAACAAGATAGAAAGCCCAGAGATTAACCCACGCACCTATGGTCAACTAATCTATGACAAAGGAGGCAAAGATATACAATGGAGAAAAGACAGTCTCTTCAATAAGTGGTGCTGGGAAAACTGGACAGCTACATGTAAAAGAATGAAATTAGAATACTCCCTAACACCATACACAAAAATAAACTCAAAATGGATTTGAGATCTAAATATAAGACTGGACACTATAAAACTCTTAGAGGAAAACATAGGAAGAACACTCTTTGACATAAATCACAGCAAGATCTTTTTGGATCCACCTCCTAGAGTAATGGAAATAAAAACAAAAATAAACAAGTAGGACCTAATGAAACTTCAAAGCTTTTGCACAGCAAAGGAAACCATAAACAAGACAAAAAGACAACCCTCAGAATGGGAGAAAATATTTGCAAATGAATCAACGGACAAAGGATTACTCTCCAAAATATATAAACAGCTCATTCAGCTCAATATCAAAGAAACAAACACCCCAATCCAAAAATGGGCAGAAGACCTAAATAGACATTTCTCCAAAGAAGACATACAGACGGCCACGAAGCACATGAAAAGATGCACAACATCACTAATTATTAGAGAAATGCAAATCAAAACTACAATGAGGTATCACCTCACTCCTGTTAGAATGGGCATCATCAGAAAATCTACAAACAACAAATGCTGGAGAGGGTGTGGAGAAAAGGGAACCCTCTTGCACTGTTGGTGAGAATGTAAATTGATACAGCCACTATGGAGAACAATATGGAGGTTCCTTAAAAAACTAAAAATAGAATTACCATATGACCCAGCAATCCCACTACTGGGCATATACCCAGAGAAAACCGTAATTCAAAAAGACACATGCACCCGAATGTTCATTGCAGCACTATTTACAATAGCCAGGTCATGGAAGCAACCTAAATGCCCATCAACAGACGAATGGATAAAGAAGATGTGGTACATATATACAATGGAATATTACTCAGCCATAAAAAGGAATGAAATTGAGTCATTTGTTGAGACGTGGATGGATCTAGAGACTGTCATACAGAGTGAAGTAAGTCAGAAAGAGAAAAACAAATATCGTATATTATTAATGCATGTATGTGGAACCTAGAAAAATGGTACAGATGAGCCAGTTTGCAGGGCAGAAGTTGAGACACAGATGTAGAGAATGGACATATGGACACCAAGGGGGGAAAACTGCGGTGAGGTGGCGATGGTGGTGTGCTGAATTGGGTGATTGGGATTGACATGTATACACTGATGTGTATAAAATTGATGCCTAATAAGAACCTGCAGTATAAAAAAACAAACAAAACAACTAATACTAAACTTTCATTGGGTTATTTGTATGGAAATATGTTAATATAAATGTTTCAGACATTACATGATATTTCTAAAAATCTTATATTTGTATTTGTATGGAAATATATATGGAAATATGTTAATATAAATGTTTCAGACATTACATGAAATTTCTAAAAATCTTATATTTGTATTTGTATGGAAATATGTATGGAAATATGTTAATATAAATGTTTCAGACATTGCATGAAATTTCTAAAAATCTTATATGTTCTGGTATAATGTTATAAGTAATAATCCTAGTTATTACTTTAAAATGTATATCTCAGAAATAAAAAAAAAAAAAAAAAAAGAGTCAGTAGGTCTTGTCTACCCATCCTTTCTGCTGTCACAGTGATCTTGGAAGCCATGTCAAACACATGGCATAAGTATAAGATGGAGGAGGGTGATTCAGTGCACATCAGACTTTATGTAAGAAATAAACTTTATAGTATAAGCTACTGAGACTGTATGGTTTACTATTAGAATGCCATAGTTTTTCTATCCTGATGAATACAATGACACAGCAAATGTGATGGATGGGGTTATATGGATTTTTTAATGTTATCTTTGATCATAGGAGAAAAACAAAAATGATCCAGAGACTATCCTTTACTTTATTATGATATAAATTATGTAGAGTGACTCAGCCTCCCTGGCCTCTTCCATTTCAGTTCCATTTTTAGGAAAAATTACACTCACTGCTCCAAGCCAAGTACCTTGAAAACTGCCATTTCACTGAGAAGACCCTAATGACCTACCTAGTCCCAGCTTGCATTAATAACTCTTTGCATTGAAACAACTTTCACAGGAGTCCCTTTTCACAATATATCTGTTCTAATGATTGCATATTGTTTAACTGAGTATAAAACTCACCACTCTTTTACATGCAAAATTGGTCTGAAATTTCAACCCAGTTACCTCTTTATTTAAGCCTTACTCTCTAAGAATACCAGTAAGATCTTCAAAGGGAATATCTTTTATTTCTTGTGAGTTTTGGAATTTGACTTGTTCTTGCTATATAATCCTTGAATGTAACCACTTCAGCAGTTAGACATTTAAAGGGCCACCTGAGTAAAGGAAAGAAAACAGACACTAAAACTAAAAAATAAGCTTAACTGCAAAGTATTTTATTTTCATATCTGTTTAATATGTGTGTATACTATGTGTACATGTATGAGATGTCTTAAGTGTAGTGCCAAAAGCAACATTTTAGAAGAAAAAAGACCTAATGCTAGTGAGGCCCCTGCCTATTATTAACTTTGTGATCTCAAGCAAATCACTTAAACTATTTGGTTCTTTTTTTATGTATAAATTTCGATAGAACCAAGCAAGATTGAAACACAAGTTGGAAAGACTCTAAATTCTGAATTAACAGTCCTGGGAATGAAACCTACTTTCCCCATTTACTGACTCTGGCTTGGGCTAGTCACTGGCTTCCACAAACCTCAAGCGGATCAGGTATACAGATGGGGATAAAGTCACCCTATACAGTCACTGTGAGATTCAAAAGATAATAATGTAAAAGGGCTTGGCACAGTACCTGGCTGAGAGTAACTACTAAATAAACGTGTTTCTGTAAGTGCTACACAGATGGGGAGTGTTATTATTACTCACATACATATAAAAAGTTCTAGTTAATATTCCAGGGCAAGTTTATGGCATAACCTGAGGAAGTTTATAAGAAGCTGCGGATTTGACATCACAATTACATTTTTGATGTTAGAATAGGTCATCTCTAAAGAATGTTAAAGACTTTTTAATGTATTGAATAATGTGTAAGAACTATTACTACATAAATGTCAGTTGCTGATTTTTCATGGGCCTAACTCTAAAACAGACTTGGGATAAACGGTAATATTCAAACAGAACTGAAGCAAACTTTGCTCAAGAGTGGAAGGCTTTTGAGTCTATCACCTCTGCCTTTGGGGTTTGATTCTGATTAGCCATATGAACTGATGATCTGATTAGTTATGTGAACTTGGACATATTATTTTAATCTTCATGAGTCAGTTTTCTCCTATGCAAAATGTGGAAGTTAATAGTATCCACTTTGCTGATATTGTTTGGGGAATATCTTTAAGAAAAAATGTAAAGGACTTAGTGGAGGGTAGACCCAACACAATCAATACTGGCCAAGAGGCATAGAAGTTATTATCATAGTAGTGTGGGGTTAAGATGGCACACTCTGGAACCAAGCTAATCGGGTGCTCAATCCTGACAGATTGCTTAAGTTTTCTTTGTATCTGTGTCTTGATCTAAAAAATAGGGATCGTAATAGTATCTGCTTCATAGGCTTCTCCTGATAATTAAATGAGCTAATACACATAAAATGTTGAGAATCGTAACTGATTTATGGCCAGTAAGCAAAAAGTGGGCTATTATGATCATTAGAACAGGTTAAAAATCACTTAAAAAAAAAAAAAAAGAGCTTTTGATGACATCCCTCCAAAAGATAAAAACAAACAAAAGCTTTTGCTTCTGATTCTTATTGGAAAATGAAGAAAAGTTCAATGAAAGCAGGAAGAAATTGGGAGGAGGAGGTAAGAGGCTCAGCTGGAAAGCCTCTGTGGATGTTTCATTTGTGAGAGTTAGGCTACAGATGGGATAAAGCTGGTATTCATGGTGGCAACTGGCAACATTAGGTCAGTGAAACACCCCAAAGCTCTGCTGGCCACTGCCCAGAGCTGAAGGGAGCAGTTCTTGGCAACTGTGATAAAAATGCTTTGTCATCTGTCATCTTTGTCACAAATGTTATCTTTGGTACTACTGCTATACAACACCATTCCTGTAGCATATTGTTCATTCATTTTTCCTACAGATGTTCATTTAGTGCTTTCCTGCTGTGTGCAAAACACTACCTAAGCTCTAGCAATGCAGCAGAGAACACAATGCTGCAATCTTATACTCATGGGACTTATAGTCTAGGGAGGAAATGGACATTATAAAAAGATACTCACACAAGGAAATACAGAACTGCAAATTATGAAAATGTCTATGAAGGAAGGTGATAGGACTGGTACAGTGTAGTAAGAGCATAGCTTTGGACACTGGGTTCAAATCCTGGCCCTTCCACTTACAAATGGTGTGACTTCGGGACAAAAACTTAACCACTCTGTGCCTTAGAAATTCTTCTGAAAATGGAAATAATGAATTAATTTACTTCACAGGGTGATTGAGAAAATCAAATAACACCTGTAAGTAAAGGAATTAGACACTCTAGAACATAGCAAATGCTTAGTAAATATTAGTTATTATTTTAATCACAGGAGTTTCATGGAAAGGCTCTTTCTTCACTTTGTTAAACAATATATCCAGAGGGCAAATAATACACACACACACACACACACACACACACACACACACACAATATACACGTAACATTAAGATCATCAGTCGATTGCTCTTCTAATCTAAGATGTGTTTGGCATGATATACAAAATATAATGGCTTGACCAAATTTTCACTCTCTAACTGGATGTCGTATATACATGGATTCTAGTTTCTAGGGAAGAAAAGGACCTAGCAATGTCATTGCCTTTATTTGACCGTCTTCAGGCAGGCAGCTTCCCAGCTGCCCTGGCAGTGAGGATCCACCCATTTCTGAAAAGCCTCCTGGGAACCGGACATTTTAATCTCCATTGGCAGATAACAAATAAATGGCATTGGAAATTTCATACCCAGATGAAGGTTGATGCTTAATCCAAAGTGATTTATGGCTTGAGTCACATGGTTATTATTGACAATTCGTTGATTAGATCTTTGGCATTTTCCCCAGCCATAGCTCTTTCCTTAGTTTACATAAAATAAGATCAGAAAAAAGTAAGACACTGAGATAATTTAGGGGAAAGTGAGAAAAAAAGGAGAAAGAGAGCAAGAGGGAGAAAGAGGGAAATAAAGGAAATTTATAAAGTCAAATTGAATGCATTTGAATTTTTTGTCTTTTTCTAGTTCTTGGTGTAACTGCCAAAAAAAATATTTAGGGGTACCTATAGGAATGCTTGAATCGAAAACTTAGGATAGATTTACAGTAGAATGAATAAAATTCAGCACATTTTTAAGTGTTTCAGACATTTTAAGTGCCAGTTTGAAAAAAAAAAGGTTTGGCTTTTGTATTTTGCAATATCATTAATGAGTTTTTAAAAGTATTAAGTGTTCTTTCTTTTCTAATTGAATTAGATTGCTCTTCAGGGGCCTCTGCAAATAGCTTAGTATGTTCACAGAGGATACCATGCCTCTGATTCTATTAAGTACAAACAGATTTTTTTAACCTATGAAACAATGGAGAGTCAAAACTAACGAGTTGGCTGATCTTGCTCTGGGACAGTAGGTATCCGAGCTGTTCTTTTCTCTTCCTCTGTCTGCTCCCACAGTACCTGTTCTCAGTCTCCCTCCCCAACTGCCTCAGCAGATACAGCACAACATACTGGTGATTAATCCAGCCACTGTCACAGAATCTACACAATCACAGTAACTTTACCACTAAAGTCACCAGAACATTGTATGGAAACTAATGAAATGGTTCAGTCCTCTCCCAGAGGATCCACATCGGCAGCCAAATTAAAATAACAAAAACGTATTGGTAAGTACAACTGCATGTATTTCATTCATACTTTTGAATTCTATGAGGATATAAATATATATAGAGAGAGATAAATAAAGTAGAGATAGGTGGAAGTAGAAAGCCAGGGAGATCTCTCTCACACAAATCCTTTAAGAAAATAGTGACCATTAACACTCTCTGGACAGAGATATAATACTCAGCAGACTACATTATGTATTATATACTTGGCCTATTGAGGGGTCAGCAGACTACAGCCTGCTGTCTGTTTCTGTAAGGCCCATGTGACTTAAGACTTTTTTTTTATTTTTAAATGTAAAATGTAAAAACAACTGACTGGCGGTTTGGTAAGAACAATTATTCCATTTTGCTTATTGGCTCATAAAGCCTAAAATATTTACTACCTGTCCCTCTGCAGAAGAAGTTTGCCAACCACTGGCCTACACTTTTTATCACCCATGACACCTGGCCTCCCTCCTTTGTGGCAGTCACTGTACATATGCTCCCCTATTTAATGTCCGTCTATCCCTCTAGATAAATTCCCTGAGGATAGGGACAAGGAGAAGCTCTGTGACTGTTACACAGCTGTGTCTGCAGCACCTAACACACAGAAATCACTCAATAAGGACTTGATTGAAAACTTAATAAGTGAATAAACTTTGATGCATATGCAGGACTTTCTCTGGCCCTACTGAGTATACATCCTAGTAGCAAAGTAGAAACTGGGGAGGAAAAGAAACCGGCCTAAAATTATACAACTCCACAGTGGAGAAAAGGGAATTTCAATTCAGTGATCCTTATTCCTATTCCAGAGTATTTTCACTACAAGCTTCCCTTGAGCAAAGGAGGAAAGAGCCGATTTTGTCTGATCTGGTTTACACATGTGTCTATGAAGAACAGATAAACCAAACAGAACACGTACTCAGTGGGATAGGGGAAGTCACGCAAACACTGCCAACTATGCATTTTCTCCCCACACTCCACCTTCCACCTGTTTCCCCCACTCAGTGCTTCAACGTTTAGTGCCTCCCTGTGCAAAGGTCAGGAACTGAATTATATGGCAACGCACGGTACCAGTAAGTAGAAAGAGATGGATCTAGGGGAAGTACCTAGTTATGCTAAATACAGGCATACATACATATATACTTACATATGGAAGTAAGCTTAGAAACACATAGTTCACACCATTCTACTTATTTTATTATAAAGAGAGCAAAGGCCAGACCACACTCCTTCACCCTTGCCCAATCACGTCATTGAAACTGCATCTCCAACTTTTTATATTTCTGATTTTCACCACTACAATCACAACAACGATAATGACCACAGTGGTGATGTGTCAGGAACCGTCCAATTTCAATTTAAGCATAACCTCGAAATAACGGAGATAAAGATCAAGAAGGTAGGAAGTGTTAGAGCCAGAATTCAAATCTAGATCTTTCTGACTGCAAGTCTGGTCACTGTAACCATTACCTTAAATTAGAACTATCCATTTTGGCTACTGCTTTGCTCCTTAGTGCTTGTCTTAGTCTTTATGTCCTCATTTCCATTTTTATTGATTTTACACATATTTTGTCTTTTAAAAAGAAGCATGCAGTATGCTCTGTCTTAATCTCATTTTACCCAAGAACGACCTTAAATCCATGACACAGAATAGATATGCATGGACTCTAAAATAATTGATAAAAATATTTAACCAGTTTCCAGTGACACCTATTTATTTTATTTATACGACACCTTTTTCTACAAATGATCTGAAGAAAATTAGAACAAAAGACATACAAAATGGTCTTATCACAATACCAAAACTAATCTCAGTAGAATAATAATTTAGAAGAAAATATGAATCTCCAAAATATCCATGAAAGAAACTCTAGGTAGATGCTTGATCTCTAGTTGGAAGCAATTACAAAGAAAACACCAATATATTTAGTTATGTAAAAATTAAAATATAAAGATCATAAGACAGTGAAAAATAATTTAAAGGTAAATGACATAAAAGGAAAATATCAGCTAATATAACAGACAAAGTCAAATTTGGGGATTTTTGAGATGCTTCCTCAAATAAATAAGAAAAACACTAAGTTAAAAAAAATGGGCAGGACTTCCACTTCTTGCATTAAGTTTAGAGAATATGATTATTCTTTCTACCCTAAACAACTTCACTTGTATAAAATATATGAAACAACCACTTTCAGGAATCGAACAATGAGAAGCCTGGGAGATTATGCCTCATAGAAGGAAAACAAATAAGGCAACCCCTAAGATTGCCTCAATTTTCTGCCTGGATGCACTTTCCAGACAATGGTATAAGGAAAGTCAGCAGGGTACAGCAGTGTTGCTGAGGTTTAGGGACAAAGATTAGAGGCTGAGGAAGCAGAGGTGACTGGAATTTGAGGGCAGAGTACTCAAGAAGAGAAAACCAAGCAGAGAAAGTTTTAAAAGTCTGCATATGGGACCCCTTGAATATTTGAACATAAAGCTGTGTATCCTTGGAGTAATACTGCAAGTAGCCAGGCAAAGAAGAACTAATGGGGCACTATGACCTGAAGCACTTATTGGAGCTTAACAGGGATAGCAAACATTCAAGTTCTGTCCAGTAAAAGTTGAGAGATCTTGCTGAATACCCAGAGCATTAAGTAGAGACCCCAGAAAGAACCAAATTTAGAAATAGTCTATGGGACCCTTTGGATAAAGGCTATATTAGATTCACTCAAACTAAACTTAAAAACATACCTTAACAGGCCATAAGAAAGAATACCAAAGCACTCCCCCAAAGAAACTGATTTTATTTAGAAAATAATGTGGAAAAGTTCAAGCTTTAGGGCACTCTGAAAAAAAGAGATATTTTGATGGTAAGCAATTAAGAGGAGGCTGATACCTCCTTATGAGCAACAGGCTAAACCCCAGGTCAACAAGTTTACCAGAGGGAACCAGGTGAAGAGACAGTGAAAAAGAAACTCCCTGTGGTCATAATATACTCCAAAGATCAGCCTCAAAATATTCTCCAGAAAAGGGGTCTGAATTTAATTGAATCATATGGTGGAGCACATTATGTTTCAAAGGATTATCCAATACAGCAGAGCAATCAAGGAGAAATTAGTGGAGCCTGAGAGCTACCAATAATGTGTTACCAATAGAGGCAGGCAGCTTACAAAAGAGATCAGAGAAAGAGAGAGCCTGATAAAATGACTATCTGCCAGGGTGACCATGAGCATGTTCAAGACTATACTTCTGAAGAGCAAATCAGAGACTTCATACTTCAAGGAAAATTGGATTCACTGAAATTGTACCAACAAATAACAAACAAGCAAACAGCAAAAATATAACTCTTGGAGGTGGGGATCAATATTCAGGGTTGCTACAATAGACTGTCTAAAATGCCCACTTTTTCACACACACACAAAAATATGAGTTACTCAAGGAAACAAGAAAGTATGACCCATACACAGGAAAAAAATATTTAAAAAGCAGGCAACAGAAACTGCCTGTGAGAAGCCTCTGGTATTGAACTTAGCAAAGACTCTAAAGCAGCTACACTAAATGTAATCAAAGAACTAAAGGGAGCCATACTTAAAGAGGTAAAGGAAGGTATGATGATAATGTATCATCAAATACAGAATATCAATAAAGGGATAAAAACTTATTTTAAATGAACCAAATGAAAATTCTGGAGTGGAAAACTACAATAACCAAAATAAAAGATTTACTAAATGTTCTCCAAAATTGACTTGAGTTAGCAGAAGAATCAACAAATTTGAAGATAGATCAAAAGATTATTCAGTCCAAAGAAAGAGGAAAAAATGAAGAAAAATAAAGAGTCTCAGAACTGAGGGACACCATTAAGTGCACAACATATGCATAACTGGGATACCAGAAAAAGAAAACAGAGAGAAAGGAACAGAAAAATATTCAAAGAAACAACGTTTAAAACGTCCCATATTAGATGAAAAACATTAATTTACACATTCAAAAACCTCAACAAAATCGAAAGAGGATAAACACAAAGAAATTCAAACCCAGACAGATCACAGTTAAAATGTTGAAAATCTAGGACAGCAGCAAAGGAAAAACGACTCCTCATGCATAAGAGAATCTCAATGCGACTAACAGCGGACATCTCATCAGAAACAATGGAGGTCAGAAAACAGTGAGATGACATATTTAAAGTGCTGAAAGAATAAAGCTGATGAACAAAAATCCTGTTTCTAGGAAAAATATCTCCAAGGAAGATATAGGAATGGCCAACAGGTACATGAAAAGATGCTCAACATCACTAGTCATTAGAGAAATGCAAATCAAAACCACGAGATATCACCTCACACCTGTTAGAATGGCCATCACCAAAAAGATAAGAGATAACAAATGCTGGATTGGATGAGAAGAAAAGAGAACCCTTGTGCACTGCTGGCTGGATTGTAAACTGGTGCACCCACTATGGAAAACTGTATGGTGGTTCCTTAAAAAATTAAAAATAAGGGGGGAGGAGAGAAGATGGCGGAAGAGTAAGACGCGGAGATCACCTTCCTTCCCACAGATACAGTAGAAATACATCTACACGTGGAACTGCTCCTATAGAACACCCACTGAATGCTGGCAGAAAACGTCAGACCTCCCAAAAGGCAAGAAACTCCCCCCGTACTTGGGTAGGGCAAAAGAAAAAAGAAATAACAGAGACAAAAGAATAGGGACGGCACCTGCACCAGTGGGAGGGAGCTGTGAAGGAGGAAAGATTTCCACGCACTAGGAGCCCCTTCGCGGGCAGAGACTGCGGGTGGCAGAGGGGGGAAGCTTCGGAGCCACGGAGGAGAGCGCAGCCACAGGGGTGCGGAGGGCAAAGCGGAGAGATTCCCGCACTTCCCGCACGGAGGCTCGGCGCTGACCAGCACTCACCAGCCCGAGAGGCTTGTCTGCTCCCCCGCCGGGGCGGGCGGGGCTGGGAGCTGAGGCTCGGGCTTCGGTCGCAGGGAGAGGACTGGGGTTGGCGGCGTGAACACAGCCTGAAGGGGTTAGTGCACCACAGCTAGCCGGGAGGGAGTCCGGGAAAAAGTCTGCAGCTGCCGAAGAGGCAAGAGACTTTTTCTTCCCTGTTTCCTGGCGCGCGAGGAGAGGGGATTCAGAGCGCCGCCTAAACGAACTTCAGAGACGGGCGCGAGCCGCAGCTAACAGCGCGGATCCCATAGCAACAGGGGCGCAGAGGAAAAAACGGAGAGACTCCCGCACAGAGGCTCGGCGCCGAGCAGCGCTCACCAGCCCGAGAGGCTTGCCTGCTCCCCCGCCGGGGCGGGCGGGGCTGGGAGCGGAGGCTCGGGCTTCGGTCGGATCGCAGGGAGAGGACTGGGGTTGGCGGCAGGGAGAGGACTGGGGTTGGCGGCGTGAACACAGCCTGAAGGGGTTGGCGCACCACAGCTGGCTGGGAGGGAGACCGGGAAAAAGTCTGCAGCTGCCGAAGAGGCAAGAGACTTTTTCTTGCCTCTTTGTTTCGCGGCGCGCAAGGAGAGGGGATTCAGAGCGCCGCCTAAACGAACTCCAGAAACTGGCGCGAGCCGCGGCGATCAGCGCGGACCCCAGAGACGGGCGTGAGACGCTGGGGCTGCTGCTGCCGCCTCCAAGAAGCCTGTGTGCGAGCACAGGTCACTCTCCACACCGCCCCTCCCGGGAGCCCGTGAAGCCCGCCACTGCCAGGGTCCCGTGATCCAGGGACAACATCCCCCGGGAGAACGCACTGCGCGCCTCAGGCTACTGCAACGTCACGCCGGCCTCTGACGCCGCAGGCTCGCCCCGCCTCCTCTGTACCCCTCCCTCCCCGCGGCTTGGGTGAGCCAGAGTCCCCGAAGCAGCTGCTCCTTTAACCCCGTCCTGTCTGGGCGGGGAACAGACGCCCTCAGGCGACCTACACGCAGAGGCGGGTCCAAATCCAAAGCTGATCCCCAGGAGCTGTGCGAACAGAGAAGAGGAGGGGAAATCTGTCCCAGCAGCCTCAGAAGAAGCGGATTAAAACTCCACAAACAACTTGATGTGCCTGCATCTGTTGAATACCTGAATAGACAACGAATCATCCCAAATTCAGGAGGTGGACTTTGGGAGCAGGATATATTAATTTTTCCCCTTTTCCTTTTTTTTTGTGAGTGTATATGTATACGCTTCTGGGGGAGATTTTGTCTGTATAGCTTTGCTTTACAATAGCTTTATTTTACTTCACTATATTATAGCTTCTTTCTTTCTTTCCTTTCTTTCTTTCTTTCTTTCCTTCCTTCCTTCCTTCCTTCCTCCTTCCTTCCTTCCTTCCTTCCTTTCTTTCTTTCTATTTTTTCTCCCTCTTACTCTGAGCCGTGTGGACGAAAGGCTCTTGGTGCTTCAGCCAGGCATCAGGGCCGTACCTCGGAGGTGGGAGAGCCAACTTCAGGACACTGGTCCACAAGAGACCTCCCAGCTCCACGTAATACCAAACGGCAAAAATCTCTCAGAGATCTCCATCTCAACATCAAGACCCAGCATCACTCAATGACCAGCAAGCTACAGTGCTGAACACCCTATGCCAAACAACTAGCAAGACAGGAACACAGCCTCATCCATTAGCAGAGAGGCTGCCTAAAATCATAATAAGGCCACAGACACCCCAAAATACACCACCAGACGTGGACGTGCCCACCAGAAAGACAAGATCCAGCCTCATCCACCAGAGCTCAGGCACTAGTTCCCTCCACCAGGAAGCCTACACAACCCACTGAACCAACCTTAGCCACTGGGGACAGATACCAAAAACAACGGGAACTACAAACCTGCAACCTGTGATAAGGAGACCCCAAACACAGTAAGATAAGCAAAATGAGACGACAGAAAAACACACAGCAGATGAAGGAGCAGGGTCAAAACACACTAGACTTAACAAATGAAGAGGAAATAGGTAGTCTACCTGAAAAAGAATTCAGAATAATGATAGTAAGGATGATCCAAAATCTTGGAAATAGAATAGACAAAATGCAAGAAGCATTTAACAAGGACGTAGAAGAACTAAAGAGGAATCAAGCAATGATGAAAAACACAATAAATGAAATTAAAAATACTCTAGATGGGATCAATAGCAGAATAACTGAGGCAGAAGAAAGGATAAGTGACCTGGAAGATAAAATGGTGGAAATAACTACTGCAGAGCAGGATAAAGAAAAAAGAATGAAAAGAACTGAGGACAGTCTCAGAGACCTCTGGGACAGCATTAAACGCACCAACATTCGAATTATAGGGGTCCCAGAAGAAGAAGAGAAAAAGAAAGGGACTGAGAAAATATTTGAAGAGATTATAGTTGAAAACTTCCCTAATATGGGAAAGGAAATAGTTAATCAAGTCCTGGAAGCACAGAGAGTCCCATACAGGATAAACCCAAGGAGAAACACGCCAAGACACATATTAATCAAACTGTCAAAAATTAAATATAAGGAAAACATATTAAAGGCAGCAAGGGGAAAAAAAACAAATAACACACAAGGGAATCCCCATAAGGTTAACATCTGATCTTTCAGCAGAAACTCTGCAAGCCAGAAGGGAGTGGCAAGATATACTTAAAGTCATGAAGGAGAAGAACCTACAACCAAGATTACTCTACCCAGCAAGGATCTCATTCAAATGTGATGGAGAAATTAAAACCTTTACAGACAAGCAAAAGCTGAGAGAGTTCAGCACTACCAAACCAGCTTTACAACAAATGCTAAAGGAACTTCTCTAGGCAAGAAACACAAGAGAAGGAAAACACCTACAATAACAAACCCAAAACATTTAAGAAAATGGGAATAGGAACATACATATCGATAATTACCTTGAATGTAAATGGATTAAGTGCTCCCACCAAAAGACACAGGCTGGCTGAATGGATACAAAAACAAGACCCATATATATGCTGTCTACAAGAGACCCACTTCAGACCTAGAGACACATACAGACTGAAAGTGAAGGGATGGAAAAAGATATTCCATGCAAATGGAAATCAAAAGAAAGCTGGAGTAGCAATTCTCATATCAGACAAAATAGACTTTAAAATAAAGACTATTACAAGAGACAAAGAAGGACACTATATAATGATCAAGGGATCGATCCAAGAGGAAGGTATAACAATTGTAAATATTTATGCACCCAACATAGGAGCACCTCAATACATAAGGCAAGTACTAACAGCCATAAAAGGGGAAATCGACAGCAACACAATCATAGTAGGGGACTTTAACACCCCACTTTCACCAATGGACAGATCATCCAAAATGAAAATAAATAAGGAAACACAAGCTTTAAATGATACATTAAACAAGATGGACTTAATTGATATTTATAGGACATTCCACCCAAAAACAACAGAATACACATTTTTCTCAAGTGCTCATGGAACATTCTCCAGGATAGATCATATCTTGGGTCACAAATCAAACCTTGGTAAATTTAAGAAAATTGAAATCGTATCAAGTATCTTTTCCGACCACAACGCTATGAGACTAGATATCAATTACAGGAAAAGATCTGTAAAAAATACAAACACATGGAGGCTACACAATACATTACTTAATAATGAAGTGATTACTGAAGAAATCAAAGGGGAAATCAAAAAATACCTAGAAATAAATGACAATGGAGATACGACGACCCAAAACCTATGGGACGCAGCAAAAGCAGTGCTAAGAGGGAAGTTTATAGCAATACAAGCCTACCTCAAGAAACAGGAAACATCTCGAATAAACAACCTAACCTTGCACCTAAAGCAATTAGAGAAAGAAGAACAAAAAAACCCCAAAGCCAGCAGAAGGAAAGAAATTATAAAGATCAGGTCAGAAATAAATGAAAAAGAAATGAAGGAAACAATAGCAAAAATCAATGAAACTAAAAGCTGGTTCTTTGAGAAGATAAACAAAATTGATAAACCATTAGCCAGACTCATCAAGAGAAAAAGGGAGAAGACTCAGATCAATAGAATTAGAAATGAAAAAGGAGAAATAACCACTGACACTGCAGAAATACAAACGATCATGAGAGATTACTACAAGCAACTCTATGCCAATAAAATGGACAACCTGGAAGAAATGGACAGATTCTTAGAAATGCACAAACTGCCGAGACTGAACCAGGAAGAAATAGAAAATATGAACAGACCAATCACAAGCACTGAAATTGAAACTGTGATTAAAAACCTTCCAACAAACAAAAGCCCAGGACCAGATGGCTTCACAGGTGAATTCTATCAAACATTTAGAGAAGAGCTAACACCTATCCTTCTCAAACTCTTCCAAAATATTGCAGAGGGAGGAACACTCCCAAACTCATTCTACGAGGCCACCATCACCCTGATACCAAAACCAGACAAAGATGTCACAAAGAAAGAAAACTACAGGCCAATATCACTGATGAACATAGATGCAAAAATCCTCAACAAAATACTAGCAAACAGAATCCAACAGCACATTAAAAGGATCATACACCATGATCAAGTGGGGTTTATCCCAGGAATGCAAGGATTCTTCAATATACGCAAATCAATCAATGTGATACACCATATTAACAAATTGAAGGAGAAAAACCATATGATCATCTCAATAGATGCAGAGAAAGCTTTCGACAAAATTCAACACCCATTTATGATAAAAGCCCTGCAGAAAGTAGGCATAGAGGGAACTTACCTCAACATGATAAAGCCCATATATGACAAACCCACAGCCAACATTGTCCTCAATGGTGAAAAACTGAAACCATTTCCACTAAGATCAGGAACAAGACAAGGTTGCCCACTCTCACCACTATTATTCAACATAGTTTTGGAAGTGTTAGCCACAGCAATCAGAGAAGACAAAGAAATAAAAGGAATCCAAATCGGAAAAGAAGAAGTAAAGCTGTCACTGTTTGCAGATGACATGATACTATACATAGAGAATCCTAAAGAGGCTACCAGAAAACTCCTAGAGCTAATCAATGAATTTGGTAAAGTAGCAGGATACAAAATTAATGCACAGAAATCGCTTGCATTTCTATACACTAATGACGAAAAATCTGAAAGGGAAATTAAGAAAACACTCCCGTTTACCATTGCAACAAAAAGAATAAGATATCTAGGAATAAACCTACCTAAGGAGACAAAAGACCTGTATGCAGAAAATTATAAGACACTGATGAAAGAAATTAAAGATGATACAAATAGATGGAGAGATATACCATGTTCCTGGATTGGAAGAATCAACATTGTGAAAATGACTCTACTACCCAAAGCAATCTACAGATTCAATGCAATCCCTATCAAACTACCACTGGCATTTTTCACAGAACTAGAACAAAAAATTTCACAATTTGTATGGAAACACAAAAGACCCCGAATAGCCAAAGCAATCTTGAGAACGAAAAATGGAGCTGGGGGAATCAGGCTCCCTGACTTCAGACTATACTACAAAGCTTCAGTAATCAAGACAGTTTGGTACTGGCACAAAAACAGAAATATAGATCAATGGAACAGGATAGAAAGCCCAGAGATAAACCCACACACATATGGTCACCTTATCTTTGATAAAGGAGGCAAGCATATACAGTGGAGAAAAGACAGCCTCTTCAATAAGTGGTGCTGGGAAAATTGGACAGGTACATGTAAAAGTATGAAATTAGAACACTCCCTGACACCATGCACAAAAATAAACTCCAAATGGATTAAAGACCTAAGTGTAAGGCCAGACACTATCAAACTCTTAGAGGAAAACATAGGCAGAACACTCTATGACATACATCACAGCAAGATTCTTTTTGACCCAGCTCCCAGAGAAATGGAAATAAGAACACAAATAAACAAATATGACCTAATGAAACTTAAAAGCTTTTGCACAGCAAAGGAAACCATAAACAAGACCAAAAGACAACCCTTAGAATGGGAGAAAATATTTGCAAATGAAGCAACTGACAAAGGATTAATCTCCAAGATTTACAAGCAGCTCATGCAGCTCAATAACAAAAAAACGAACAACCCAATCCAAAAATGGGCAGAAGACCTAAATAGACATTTCTCCAAAGAAGATATACAGATGGCCTACAGACACATGAAAGAATGCTCAACATCATTAATCATTAGAGAAATGCAAATCAAAACTACAATGAGATATCATCTCACACCGGTCAGAATGGCCATCATCAAAAAATCTAGAAACAATAAATGCTGGAGAGGGTGTGGAGGAAAGGGAACTCTCTTGCACTGTTGGTGGGAATGTAAATTGATACAGCCACTATGGAGAACAGTATGGAGGTTCCTTAAAAAACTACAAATAGAACTACCATACGACCCAGCAATTCCACTACTGGGCATATACCCTGAGAAAACCATAGGTCAAAAAGTGTCATGTACCACAATGTTCATTGCAGCTCTATTTACAATAGCCAGGACATGGAAGCAACCTAAATGTCCATCGACAGACGAATGGATAAAGAAGATGTGGCACATATATACAATGGAATATTACTCAGCCATAAAAAGAAATGAAATGGAGGTATTTGTAATGAGGTGGATGGAGTTAGAGTCTGTCATACAGAGTGAAGTAAGTCAGAAAGAGAAAAACAAATACAGTATGCTAACACATATATACGGAATCTAAGGAAAAAAAAAAAAAAAGGCCATGAAGAACCTAGTGGCAAGACGGGAATAAAGACACAGACCTACTAGAGAATGGACTTGAGGATATGGGGAGGGGGTGGGGTGAGATGTGACAGGGTAAGAGAGTGTCATGGACATATATACACTACCAAATGTAAAATAGATAGCTAGTGGGAAGCAGCCGCATAGCCCAGGGAGATCAGCTCGGTGCTTTGTGACCACCTAGAGGGGTGGGATGGGGAGGGTGGGAGGGAGGGAGATGCAAGAGGGAAGAGAAATGGGAACATATTGTATATGTATAACTGATTCACTTTGTTATAAAGCAGAAGCTAACACACTATTGTAAGGCAATTATACTTCAATAAAGATGTTTAAAAAAAAAAAAAAAAAATTAAAAATAGAACTACCATGTGATCCAGCAATTCTACTTTTAAGAATACATCAAAAGGAAAGAAAAACACTAACTTGAAAAGCTATATTCACCTCTATGTCCCATGCAGCATTGTTACAATAGCCAGGACATAGAAACAACCTAAGTGTCCATCAGTGGATAAATGAATAAAGAAGTTGAGGCATGCATTTATATACATGTACACACATACATACATATATACAAATACACACCCACAGCCATAAAAAAAGAAAAAGGAAATCCTACCATTTGCAATAACATGTATGGACCTTGAAGGCATTATGCCAAGTGAAATAAATCAGACAGTGAAAGACAAATACGGTATGATCTCACTTATATGTGAAATCTTAAACAAACAAACAAAACAAAGTCATAGAAAAAGAGATCAGATTTGTGGTTACCGGAGAAGGGGCCACGGGAAATCAGAGAACGGTGGTCAAAAGGTACAAACTTTCAGCGATAAAATAAATACTAGGAATGTAATATGCAACACTATGCCTATAGTTAACACTGTTGTATGATACATATGAAAATTGTTAAGAATATCCATCCTAAGAGTTCTCATCACCAGGATATTTTCTTCTTTTCCTTTTATTCTATCTGTATGAGATGATGGATCTTAACTAAACCTTTTGTGGTCATCATTCCACAATATATGTAAATCAAACCATCATGCTGAACACCTTAAACTTATACAGTGATGTCTGTCAATAATTTTTCAATAGACCTGGAAAAAAATAAAAGAAAGACTTAGATAAGAAAAAAAATCTTTCAGCAATGAGAAAAAATAAAAACATGCTCAGATAAACAAAACTGAGAAAATTTGTTGCTATCTAGCTCATTTATAAGAACTATTAAAGGAAGTTATTCAGTTTAAAACAAGTGACCCCAAATGGGATTCTTGCCCATATTTAAAAAGAAAAAACAGTAAAGGTACTTATGCAATTACAACACAGTATAAATGCATATTTCTTCTCCTTTTTTCTCTTGCCTCATTTAAAATGCATTTGTGTAAAACAGTGTGCATGCAGTTATATTACTGGGCCTATAACATATGTAACTATAATATATTTAACAATAACCACACAAAGAATGTGAGCGGAAGCAAAGCTATATTGGCAAAAGGAATTCACATTAGATGCCAACTCATACTCACAGGAATAAAAGAAGAGAACCAAAAATGGCAAATAAGAACACAACAACAAAATTTATAAACCATGTCATTGTTCTATTTTCTTCTCTCAGCTACTTTAAAAGGTATGAAATTATACAAAGAATCACAACAATGCATGGTTGGGTTTTTAACATATATATATGTAGTATGTGTAACAATAATAGCACAAAAGGAAGAGGAAATAGAGCAATATAGGGGTATTTCTGTATTTCACTGGAATTAAATGAATATAAATCTGACATAGATTCTCGTAAGTTAAAATGCATATGGTAAGCTTTAGATAACCTACTAAAAAAAATAACTCAAAACATCTAGTGAAAAAGTCATTAATTAAAATGCTATACTAAAAAATATTCACTTAATTTTAAAAAAAGCATTAACAAGAAATAGAGTCTTTTAAAAAAGGACACAAGACACACTGAGCACAAAAAGTAAAATGGTAGACATAAATCCAACTATAAAAATAACATTAAATTTGAATAGATTAAACATCCAGTCATAAGACAAAGACTTTCAGTGTTTTTTTTTTTTTTTAAAGCAAGCACACAAACAAAAATAAGCAGATGACAAAGGAATTACATCTTTTAAGTACTAAGGAAAAAAAGGCTACAATTCTATATCCAGTGAAAATATCCTTCAAAAAGTAGGCAAAATACTTTTCAGGTCAACAAAAGCTGAGAGACTTTACCAGCAAACCTGAACTTTATTAAAGGAAGTTCTTCATGTGGAAGGAAAATAATGCCAGATAGAAAATTGATTCTTAAAAAAGGGGGGGGGGGAGGAGGGGAATAAAGATTGCCAGGGATGGTAAATATTAGGGCAAACACAGAAGATATTTTTATTCATTTAAAAAATTTTAAATTAATTGACAATTTAAAACAAAAACAGTAATAATGTATTTCAGGGTTTACAACATGGATAGATATAAAATGTATAAAAATAAGAACACAGATATTGGAAGGGGATAACTGATATATACTCTTTTGAAGATTTTAATTTAAACATGAACTAGAATAATAGTATTTGAAGTATGGCTGTGATAAGTTAAAGATGCATATTACAAACCATAGCACAATCCTTGAAAACAAAAACAAAAAGATACCACTAATAAGCTCGTAGTAGAGATAAAATGGGATAGTAAAAATTATTCTGCTCATTAAAAAGAAGGTAGGAAATGAGCAAGAGGGGCAAAGAACAGATGGAACAAACAGAAAACCAATAGGAAGATGATTGATTTAAACCCCAAAAGAGTCCTAGTGTTCATTCCAACTTTACTCATAATAGCCAAAAACAAACAAACAAACAAACAAACTCAAAACAGTCCAAATGTCCATCAATAGGAGACTGAATAAACAAATGTTGGTATATCCATACAATTAAGTACTATTCAGCAATAAAATGGGATAAACTATTGATACACCGAACCATGTAGATGAACCCTAAAAAAATTATCCTGAGCTAAAGAAGCTTGTTACTGAAGAGTTATGTACTATGTAGTCCTATTGATATGAAGTTCTAGGGCGGGAAAAACTATTGTGGAAGAAATCAGAACAGTGGTTGCCTCTGGGTGGAGTCAGTAACTAAAAACAGGCACAAAGGAACTTTCTGGGATGATGGGAATGATTTATAGCTTGATAGTGATGGGATTAATCAAGTATAGGCATTTTTCATAGGTTGTTGAAAAGTACACTTAGGACCTGCGTATTTATCTATATGCAAATAATACCTCAATTTTAAAATGTTTTGAAAATAGGTTTAAAAATTTAACATGAGAAAGCATGCAAAAGATCAATACACTAATGGGAAAAAATCTCAACATTATTAGTAATCAAAAGGTTCACTTTAAAACAAATGGAAAAGGGCACCCTCTTACACTGTTGGTGGGAATGTAAATTGATACAGCCACTATGGAGAACAGTATGGAGGTTCCTTTAAAAACTAAAACTAAAACTACCATACGACCCAGCAATCCCACTACTGGGCATATACCCAGAGAAAACCATAATTCCAAAAGAGTCATGTACCACAATGTTCACTGCAGCTCTATTTACAATAGCCTGGACATGGAAGCAACCTAAGTGTCCATCAACAGATGAATGGATAAAGAAGATGTGGCACATATATACAATGGAATATTACTCAGCCATAAAAAGGAACAAAACTGTGTCATTTGCAGAGACGTGGATGGACCTAGAGACTGTCATACAGAGTGAAGTAAGTCAGAAGGAGAAAAACAAATATATATTAACTCATATATGAGAAATCTAGAAAAATGGTAAAGATGATCTTATTTGCAAAGCAGAAATAGAGACACAGACGTAGAGAACAAACGTATGGATACCAAGGGGGAAAGGGGTGGTGGGATGAACTGGGAGATTGGGATTGACATGTATACACTAATATGTATAAAATAGATAACTAATGAGAACCTACTGTATAGCTCAGGGAACTCTACTCAGAGCTCTGTGGTGACCTAAATGGGAAGGAAATCCAAAAAAAGAGGGGTTATATGTATATGTATGGCTGATTCACTTTGCTGTACAGCAGAAACTGACACAGCAGTGAAAAGCAACTATACTCCAATAAAAAATGAAGAAAAAAGAAAAAGAAAAAAACAAATGGGAAGAGGTGGCAAGACAAGCATTCTCACGTGATACTGTGAGAAACTAAATTGTTTTAGCCTTTGTGGAAAGCCTTGGTCTAATTATTCTACTTCCAAGTATCTATTCAAAGGAAATAAATCAGGGATGTAGACAAAGATTAATGTAAAAAGATATCTTCTGAAGCATTATTTGTAAGTGAGTAACATTGGAAACAACCTAAATGCTTAAGTCTAAGAGGAACAAGTCAGAAAATAGAATTATATATTATTTATGACAAATCGATACACAGAAAGAAAAAAGTAGCCATACTGGAAAGGAATTAATAATAGTATTTTCTCTGAATGATAAAATTATACTTGTATTTGTACTTTTTGTATTTTTCCAGTTTCGCCAAGATTTTTCTCTCTCCAAGAAGGAAAAGAAACTCCTATTTTAAAAGACACACAGAAAAACTAATAAAGAGAAAGTCAGAGTCAGCTTACAATAATAGAATGCAAATATGTTTTTAAAAAAAGGAAAAGAAAATATGATTTGGAAATTCTTAGACAGGGAAGAAAAGGGAAATATGATACATTATTCTCTACCCGAAAGGAGAAAAAAAATGCATCTCAGTGAAGATTAAATGTTTCCAAGACCTACCTCTATAACATCTATCTTCCTCTTTCTTTTCTCAATCTCACCCATTTTCTTCTCCCTCGCACTTGCCTACTACTACTGTCCCTTTTGCTACTTGTGGAATTTAGACAGAATGACCATTGTATTTTCAATGACCTCTCTTCTCCAGCACCTTGGCAAGGAGGTACCAATTGACAGATCACTGGGATTTCTCAGAACATCCAATGAACCAAATATCTCCACTGAATGGTAAGTTGCTTGAGAGCAGACTCTGTATTTCCTTAATCTTTCCACACTGTCTGGAACCTGTTGGTATTTACTAAACATCAATGTGAACTGAAAAACTTTAACCTGTTTCAAGGAAGCTGTCACTAGGTTTTCTCTGGGAAGCAGGTACTTCTAGCAGCAACACGGTATTTGTAGAATATATAGAAAAAAAAAGAGAAGAAAATATAACATCCCATGTAGGAAATCAGCAGCACTACCCTTGAGAATCAAGATTGAATCATTAATTTTTTGAAACACCTAAGATAATCTTCCCTGCAGGGCCCAAAGGGATACAGGAATGGGAGAAAATAAAGTAGAGCCAAATGCTCTCTTGTCTAAATCCCAACTCTGCCATTAATTAGCTAAGTGAATTAGAAAAATCTCTTAAGCTTCTGAGCCTGGGATCCTTATCTGCAAAATGGGGTAATGAATGTCTCATAGGGCTGTGGTGAGGATTAAATAAAATAATGCTAGTAGTTTCCAGCACAGTGACTGCCACATAGGTAGGTAATAATTAATGGCCTAAGTAAACTGCTGATCTTCCCCTTTAGGAAATTAGGATCTAGCAGAATATGTGAACATTTTGCAAGAAATAATCATCCAATGCAGATAGCAGTACAAGAGCAAGTTTTTTTTGAGAAATGGAGAAAGGAGATTATTCTTAGTATGGAGTTAGGGGGTGGACAGTAAATACCTATATGATTCCATATGTTTTCGCTCTATCAGACAAGGTTCTGGTTTTCAGACACAGTGGGGAACAGATAGAGTCCTTCCCCTTAGTGGAACTTAGATGCTAATGGAAGGTGTCAGATAATCGACATGTAAACAAATAAGAAAATTCCAAGTGATACAAAGGTTTGTAAAATAAAAGAGGCTAATATGGCAGAGAGACTGGAAGCTAGTCCAGTGAGGTGGTCAGAAAAGGCTTTTTTGAGGTGACATGTTAGCTGAGACCTAAATGAAAAGGACAGTCATCTTGGAGCTATTGTCAGAGGTGAAATGAGAGGTATTATCAAAAGTAAATTACCCTGACTGGAGCAGAAAACCCAAGAGAGCTAAATGGCTCACTGAGTTTAAAGCTGTTTCCTAGGTCACCAAAAATTGGGATAAAAATAAAATGGCACACATGATGAACAGAAACAGGAGAGAAGACCAGAAATTATGTATTCCAATAGGTTTGGCTAAATGACCACTTCCATCTCTCCTGACATTGTTATTAGCTTCACAAGCAACAAAATAGAGGTGCTGTGAGAAAGAACTTCAGAGAGAGAACAGCCAGTGAGTTTTCAACACATTGTTCTGCCTCATCACGTGATGTGGTCACTGTCTGAGATACCCCCTAGTCTTTAGGGCTCTCAGCCTCAGTTTACAAATCTGTTACGTTACCACAATACTTTCTCCACCAACCGGAAGGGAGACCAACATGATAGAAATAAAGCCACTTCACAAGCTGCAAGTGTTTTATTGCATTGTTGTGTCCTGACAAAATACGGGTGATTATTTTTTCTCTCCAGTTAAGTTCCATGCATTAGAAAATTTTAAAGAGCTCTTTGATGAGTGAGTGAAGCAGTTTTATTCCAGGCTGAATTGGCTGATCACTTCTTCATACAACA
Source organism: Balaenoptera ricei (assembly GCF_028023285.1). Taxonomy (NCBI): domain Eukaryota; kingdom Metazoa; phylum Chordata; class Mammalia; order Artiodactyla; family Balaenopteridae; genus Balaenoptera; species Balaenoptera ricei. The sequence goes on along the minus strand of NC_082646.1, from coordinate 77,873,988 downwards.
ATGGTTTGTGCTTTTATCCTAAGGAGACACTTTCAATTCACTTAAGGATAGCAAAGGGTCTAATGAAACACAAAAGCAAAGCAGGAAATTGGGACAGATTGCCTGCCTAGTCAAAGAGGGAGGGACAACCATCCCAGAGGGCAATGGGGCATTTGCTCAGCGGTCTGAGGAATAAATATATATATTTTTTAATCTTCCAAAGCAAGCAGGAGGCAGATGTGGCTTGACCTTGAGAAACTCCCCTTGGCAGACTGATTTCATGAAACCAGGCACAGCTAGAGGGTAATGAAATCAATATGAAACCAGTTTATTGGATCATAGTCAACACGTCTACAAAAATAAAGTAGTACAGAATAGAAGAGAATACATAGTTTATTTAAGAGTATATCACATAAGTAATGGTACCTTTACGAACTTTTTTCTGGTATGTGTATATGCTTGCATCCTAAGTCACAATATAAAATGGATTTCTTACTATTGGCAAGAGTCAAAATTTTTTTAAACCACTGTTGTAGGGGGCATCCCTTCCTGAAGAGGACAAATGTCCTCCAACCCTAGGGCATATACCTACTGCACTCACAAACTCAAAATCATAGCATCTGAACAAGAAGGAACCAAGGATACCATCTAAATACATTATTTTACAGATGGCGAAATGAGCTAAAGAAGTAAAATTACTTTCTCAAGATGACAAGGGCTTCAAGACGTGAACCAAGTTCTCTTTAACTCACAGGCCAGTGATCTTTACATTACACCATATTTAAAGTCATAGTTTAACACTGGAAAGGAATTGTTCAGAGAATCAGAATTGTCCATGCATTTTCCAGTCACTACAAAAGAGGGGAGTTTTTCTAGGAGTACAGAATCCATCATTTCACGGGATCTTCCCTGCCCACACACCCTCCAGAAAGTGAGTACAGTCTGACTCATTTGGTGTACATCTATTCTTTTCATTGCTCACATCTTCCCCAGAGACTACCTCAAGATGATGCCCCAGGGTTTGGTGTTTAGAAACACTATCATACAAAAGTTAAGAGCTCAGGTGCCACAGTCACACACCCCTGGATTCAAATCCTGCTAGATCATAAACCCCATCAAGGTGGAGCTATATCTTTCTTATGCACTGCCATTTCCTCAGTATTTTACACCATGTGTGGGACTGGGCCGGTGCCCAATGAAGCTTTGTGGAAAGAAACAAAGGAAAGAAAGGAGCCCTAGGTCTGCCCCTTATTAGTAATGTGACCTGGACAAGTGACTTCACATCACTGAGCCTCAGTTTTCTCATCCGTAAAATGGGAATACTCACACAGTTATTTAGAAGATCATGTGAGAGAATGCAGATCCAGAACCCAGCACATAGCACAAACATCAGTAAGTGTCTGCCATTATTACTAGCTCCCTCCTATCCTCGATCACTGGTCTTCGACTTTTAACTCAGTACAACCCCCTTTTGTAAAAGATACCATATACATAAGAGATGAAAAGCAAAACTCGACTGGAGTGCTGCTGGTTGGCCTCCCTCTTGCCTCCAGCAAATGGCCCCTGAATCACCTCTGAGGAATCCCAGAGTTGATGAGAATTTTGCATGAAAATCACTCCCCGGGACCATGACCTGGCAGGTCTCTGGCAGAATTACTGCTGAAGCTGATATGGATTGCTGAGGCTGGAGAGGAAATGAAGCCCAATAATGAGCACCTGTCAGAGCCACATAATTAAAAATTTCCCTGGAGACAGCCTCCCATGGCTCATATACAGCACTGATGATGCATTCTCAGAGGCAGGGAATTTCTGAGTCATTAAAAAAAAACAAAACAACAACAAAAAAATGCCACATCCTGTAAAAGAAGACAATGGATGAAGGAAGAGCTCTCTGACAAACCCTAGAACTTGTAGAAACTAATGTCAGAGTCATGAGCCATTCTCCTAAATTTCTGGAATTTATGGATTGCCCTGCAACTAACAGCTTCCTCCAGGCACACATTTGCATATGGAAATGGGCAATGCTTTTTATTCATTCTCATTTCTTTCTTAATGTTAAATTAACTGAGCCAATAAACCGCAGGAAGTATTACTTGAAATCTGCCTTCAATCACTCTTAACATAAAATATTTAAGTGTGCATGGAGAGCATATTTCAGGGGCCTTGTCCTGGAGAACAGCATAGAAAGGGAAGTCAGAATTCTGTGTCAGGTAAGGAAAGCTTTGATGCCGCTCTCCAGCTGGCAATGGGACCAAATGGAAGCGACGTGGGAGCTTCCCACTCTGCTGGGAAACATCAGAGACGCAGAGAGAGCCAGTAAGGGGCCCGGCCCTCCTGGGATAAACTGCAGATTGAGCCACCTGTCAAATGGGAATGAGACCACCTACTTTTCAGGGACACTGTGAGGACAAGATAATGTATGAGAAAGTACAATAAGTTCCTCACCAGCACAGCATCAGATTCACACCAAGTATTTTCAGTGTTTATTCTGATACTTCAACACTATCTCAGTGAAGCTGTGAGTGCCTCTCAGACTATCATCACCTCAGGGTGATGTCAGGGCACAATACTGGCTTTTCAATGTTTTAATGAAGAATGAGGGCTTCCAGCTCTTTCCCTGCTCTCTGGAGCAGTTTGCTGAGCAGTTTAGCATTGGATTTCCAGAGGATAAATAAAAATAATTATTACAATTATTATAAATAATGCCAATGACGTAGACTCATATTCAAATAGATTTGCTTTAAACAGGACTGCAAGGCGGTGCTGTGAGTAAGAACATGACTGTTGTCAGTAGGAGGGGAAAGGGGACGCCAACCCACCGAGGCTTGGTGGTGGGGCTCTGGCGAGAGCAGAGGTATCTGCAGTGATTCAGGAGATGTGAAGCCCATTGAAACCTGGTCAGCATCTTCTGGGGGCTTTGAGGTGTATCCCTGGCCCCTGTAGCACCTCCCTCCCATCAGACTTCATACTCTTGGATTCTATTTTCTCTGTTTCCTGCTGAATTTCATAAACTCACTCAAAAATAAAGAACAATCTTAAAGGCCTTGGAGGCAAGGACTGGGTCTTAGGAATCTGTAGATCTTTAGCACAGTGTTTGGCATATACCAAGCAGTCAACAGGCATTTATTAAATGGCCAGTATATGCCAAGCATGTGTTAGCTGCTGGGTGTACAACAGAAGGAAAAAAATAAAAATAAAAAACACCATCCCAGCTCTCATGGGGTTTGCAGTCAAAGGCTGTTCATAAGGTTGGCAAATTTAACAGTTGTTTGTGCTTTGATGAGCTGAAACTTCCAAATCACTACATCAATTATGTTTAGTAAATACTGCTGAGACCTCACTGTTAACAGAAGATTCAAACTTGAATGAGGTTCTACTTTAAAGAAGCTTCTAATCTAATAAATCGTATTAACATGCGTACAAATAATGATGGAAGAAACAAGTAACACGATAATCTAAACTCATTACAAGTATTATCTCATTTATTTTGAAGGACAGCCTTATAAAGTAACCCCACTTTACAGGTGAATAAACTGAGGCACAAAGAAGTTAGCCATTTATCATGGTTAGTCACACTGCTCATAAGAGCTAGAGCCAGGATTTGAACCCACAGTTTGACTCTTATGTATTATGTTTCACATCTCCCAGACTTACCTATTATGTTGCACGTCTACCAGAAACAGAGTATAGTAAGAACACAAGGGGAAGAATAATTCCTCCTGGGAAAATTAACCCATCGATTTTTTCTGCATCTATTTGACAAACATTTATTGAATACCTACTATGTGTTGCATGTCGGGAATGCAAAGATAAACTGGATGCATTCTGCTTTGGAGTTTACACTCTGATGATATTAAAAAGAGAGGTATTATGAGGATAACCTCCTTCCTGGAAGGCAGAGCACTTCCGTGGGGCCTTGAAGGATAGATAAGACATTTGTGGTGTGATAGGGCCATCATGGCCTTGTTTCAAATAAATTACAAAGGTACTAACTTCAGAAAGACGGATAAGCCCCTGTAAATCATTTTCCAGGAAGAGAAGAACTACTCTGTGCCCTTCAAATTTACAGCTTCTGGAGTGAGCTAACTGTAGCCGCCATCCTAAAGCACTGCCTCCCTGACCCCAAAGAGTAGATGGTGCCTACTGGATTAAGAACATGGATTTCACACTGCCCTATCTCTGGGCGCCAATGTCAGTTTGACCTCATTTATATTTCCCCTAATTTTATAAGAAACTTTCTCTATAGTACAAGAGAAAGAACACGCTGTGCTATAGAATCCAGTCAAGGTCAGGGAAACAAATGAATATCCTTATAGGCTATAGAGTGGAACAAGAACTTTGAAGTTTTAAGTTGCTCACAATTGACAATATGCACCCATGAATCTTCCAGAATTATTAGTTATCTTCTAGAAATAACAGCTTTCATTGGAAAGCCTTTACCTCCTACCCATTAGAAATACATATTTTTAGAACTTAAGCAACATACAGAATTTCTGTTTTGAGATATGAGGACTTTTTATTTTATTTAACTTGCATGGTTAGAGAATAACTCATGCTAGAATTTTAAGGATGCTTAAAATCAAATAATCTAAACTCTTGGTTTTATAGCCTATTAAGTGCATGACCAGAGAGCTCAAGTGACTTGCCCAGGGCGAGACCCCTTGTTAAAGTCACCCAACCCACAAGCATTTAGTTAAAATAAACCTGTGTTCCAAAAATCAAGGGCTTTACTTTTCAACATCTGTTTTTGCTAACGTTTCCTCTGCCTGAAATTCATTTCTTTCCCTGCACTGCTTACTTCCCATAGCCAAATTTACCTATATGTTATCAAATGCCCCAAGGAAATGTCTAATCCCCTGAGGGAAATATGAAATATCTTCCTAGACTGCCAGCAGACTGCTTTCTACTAGCAGGCTTAGCATGGATACTACACAGAGAGAGACAAAATATCTAAGGCAGAAACTCCCACAAATCTTTGATGGTAGTGTGAGTTAAACCTCTCTGGCAAGAAAAAGCATTTTGGTGTATATATCAAAAGCCACAGACTTGTTTATAAACTTTGAGTCAATAGTCCCACTTTGATGAATATGTCCTACAGAAAAAAATTTAAAGCAATGAAACAACAACACAGCTTTATGTATCAATATGATCATGACAGCATTATTTATAAAAATACACCCAAACAACAGTTCTTTACTCCAGTAAGAGAATACTTAAGTAAAGTTTAATTTATACAATCAATGGAATATTATGTGTACTACAATTATGCGTGGAAGGAGTTTGGGCAGTAGCATTTAGTAGCTAAGAACATGAATACTGGTTCTAACCTCAGCTTTACCACTTACTAGCTGTGTGATACTGGGCAAGTTTCCATAATCACTGTATAAGTGTAAATTATTATGATTATTATCATAAATATCATTATTTACACTAAGCTAGGAAATGAAATGTTTATGCTAGATGGAATATATTAACAGGAACAAAGCGTGACTTAAGCAAATAATAATGTTTATGTTATGATCACAATCATAACGACATAAAGTAAGCAACCATCATATCAAGATAATAATTTATGTGTCCCCACACCAGGCTCTAGGCTTATGAAATGTTTTCGTTATCACCTAAGGGCCCCCCCTTTTCCTTCCCCCTTCCCTAGCTCTACCTGCAGGAGGAAGTAATTCCCACAACCAGAACCTCCAAGCAGTAGAAGTGGAAACCCAGGCATCTCTCTTTGCTGTCCAGTGAGGACCAGCTGCCCATACTTTTCCTGAAAAAGATCCAGCATTATGCCACTCACCAGTATCCTGAGACTTTACCCAGATCACATCTAACCATCTTTCATGGGAGTAACTCCATTCAGTGATCGAGGAAACTCTTTAGTCCCCAGGACTACATAGGGGAGCTCTGGATATCTTAGGGGTGCAGTAGGCATGGGTACACCTGACCTCACTGAGACTCGGCGAAATCAGCTTGGATTTCTCACCACCAAGACAGGGAAGAAGTAGACCCTGTCACCCCTCCATGTTATGGACTGGACCTCCACCATAACTGTGACACTAAATACAGAAGAAAGATGAGAAGGAAATATATCAACATGTAAACAATGATAATCTCTAAACAGTGATATTATGCTATGAGTGATTTTTCTCCTTCCTTTTATTCTTCGATGTTTCCAAAGATTATTTCACTGGTCACACTTTAATCTTCAATAATGGAGAAAAAATAACCTTTTTAAATGTGTGGAAAAAAATGGATCTCCTCAACCTGTTTGCAAGAATTTTAGGTAGCATGATGTCAAATAAAAGTCATAATTTGGCTTTTTTTTTCATGCTAGAAATTTTCCAAAAGAAGTGTCCTGGGTATCAGCAGGATTTAAAAATCAGGACTTAACTGTGGGAACAGAGACGATTAGAGATATGGATGACACAAAAAGAAGAGAAAGCTGGCATATTGAGGATATTACTAAAAGCCAACATATTTTTGAAAAACTCATGTTCAGAAACTATTCCAAATATGTACTAAGAAACACTAAACCCTTTAAAATGAGAAGCAAACTTAATACGTCCATATGGTAAGAGTGTAAGATAACTGTTGAAAGGTCACTGTATTATTTGCAACTTAACATTTCTTTTTAAACCTCTCTATAGACCAAAAACACAAAAACAAAAATAAGCAAACAAAAGAAAAACAGAGTGACTCCTTTAACTGGCTCAAAAGTTTGAAAGATTTGCAATATGTTTAGAGGCAGAAAACAAGCAAAACCACCACCCAATACATTGGGGTAAAATCCTGTTTATTATATCCAACTTTGAAAGTGACTAACTCTGTGGACAAACAATGAAAAGATTCTAAATATTCTCAAAAAAAAGTGGCAATCATTTAGAAAGAATGTTCTAGACCTTTGCAAATCTCTAAGATTCATAAATATTTTTAACAACATATTTGAGATCACCTAATGCAGTGACATCTGAGAAATTTCAGGGATCTCCATCAGACCCTTTACAAGCATGAAATTAAGTAGAGTCACACAGAGAGACAGAGCCTGGCTTATTTGCTATTTTCAGTCCTTCACCCAGTTCTGTCCATTCTCTGACCTGAACACTTACTATATCTGTACACTCCTCTCCACCATCACTGCCTCTATAGTGGTCCAAGCTACCACTGTGTCTTGCCTGGATCATTAAGCAAGATTATGGGGCTAAGAGCATGAATTCTGCTTCCAATCTCAGCCTCACCACTTACTAGTTGTGTGACATCGGGCAATTCCTATTTCAATAAAGAATAAAATGTTTCTCTTATTCCTTCCTGCCTCTTACACCTGTCATACTTGCACTGCATGCAAGTGTTTACAGTTGAGGCCATTTCACATACTGATTAAGAGCCCTCATGCTACATCTACTGTACCCTTCTTCTGAGCCACCCATCCAGCAGCCAGTAATCCTTCCACATATAAATAGAAAATGTCCCCTCCCTTTCTTAACCACTTTAGTGGCTTCCCACTGCTTTAAGGATTTAGGCTGACTTTTAAACTTACAAGGTTCCCATCCCCTTCTCTAGTTTCATCCACCATCACTTCCCCTGCTTTCTGTGCTCCAATCATGCTGAGTCTTCTTTCATTTCCTCAAACTTTGGCTTCAAGAGAGCAGGGACCTTTCTCTCTCTCTCTCTCTCTCTCTCTCTCTCTCTCTCTCTCTCTCTCTCTGCATCTCTGCCATGGATACAAAGCACCTGGGTTTGCTCATTTCATTTCAGCACCCTGTGAAGTGCCTGGAAAGTGCTGCTATTAATAGTAACATCTCACCTTTACTGACGCCTTACTGTGCCTCAGACACGGTCTTCGAGTGCTTTATTTATATGATCTCACCACAACTCTACGGCATCAGTGCTATTACCGTCTGCATTTCACAGATGAGGATAAAGGTTGACAAAACCAAGGAAGCTGCTCAAGGTTGCAGAGCTGGTGACAGTGGGAACTGGGGAAAGAGGACTCTGGAGTGTGAGCTCTCCCCAGAGATGCTCCATCCACATTTGTTGAATGAGAAATTGAATAACCGTCTGTTTCCAGAGTGCCTAATGACTTGACTCTCAAACGTAAAAGATCCAATTCAGTGTATCAGCAAAACTGAGAAGTATGTCACGTTAATAGTCCTTGGGGTTGCTTGGAAATTGCCAAAGTCAAAAAGTTAAAGCCATGAAAATAGGACTTTTATTAGAGGAGATCTAAGGTCATCTTCCTCAGAGAAGACAAGGTCACATTTATTCCGAGTTTTTCTACCTTTTTCACTTAAGTTGTTGCCTCTTAGAAGGAGGAATCATGTCTCATTCACCTCCATGAGTCCTGAATGACAGGTGACACTGGGCCTGTCCCATGGTCATTGCTCAGAGACAGGCAGTCAGATTGTCTGGCTTCATTACCAGGGAAGATTTTAAGAATCTGAATTTTAAAAAGGAAACTGAAAAACCTAGCAGGGTCTTGAGAACTGACTGTCAGATAACCCTACTGGAAAAAAATCACATGGGTGCAGGTGCATGAATGGTTTCAAGCTCACTCATCGTAGAGAAGGGGAGGCTGTGGAGGGAGGCTCCAAATATAGACGGCTTCTTATAAGGAGGAAGGACATCCTATGATCTCCATCTCCGCTCAGAGGTGAGAAAGAGGAGATGGCTTATTAATTGCTGGGTTTAAAAAAACTGCAGTGCCAGACCTCATATTTTGATAAACCATAAAATGTTTCCCTTATCCATCCCTGGCTTTTATAGGTACCCATAATTGCATTGCACATGAAAGGGTATACAGCTGAGACAATTCTGTGTACTGGGTGAAAAGCATGGGCTTGCACCTTGCTCAGACATAATCTGCTTTCTTACCTTTGCCACTCCAAGAAGAATTTACTATAATCTTCTAAGCTTCTGTGTCATAATCTGTAAAAAATGGAATTCTCATAGAAATGAGAAGGAAATGTGACACTTAAAGTATGAGCCCAGTGTCTGGCATATAATTAGGGCTTGATTAATGGCAGCTGCTATTATTTTCATCATCAGTATTATCATTTAATTATTTTTCTGGGGGAGTAAGTATATTTGAGGGGATATGTGTTAACATCAAGCTGCACAAAATCGTCCTTCCAAAAAGAAAGAGAGAAAAAAGCTACCATATAAAAGAAAACATCCTTTCGAAAAGTGCCATCTCACATTGGAACAGTGCACTGCTAGGTAGAAGCTAAGAATATGGACTGTCCAATCAGACTGCCTGGTTCAGTCTAAGCTCTAACCTGTATTAGCTGTGTGGATAGAACAAGTTACTTAATCTTCCTGCATCTTAGTTCATCCATCTATAAAACAGGGTAATAATGGTACTCACTCTTGGTTGTGAGAATTAAACAAGACAATATGTAAAGCACCTACCACAAAGTAGGTGTTCAGTAAATGCTGTTATTTCCCTAGGGATAAGAAGAGGTTATTCAACCTCTTTTTATGCAAAATTTTGGGATTATCCAATCATGCAGGACATGCTCAGAATGCTTTGGGGACAGCTCCAGTTCTTGCACTAAAAGGTAATCTAGGTACTTACATCCACGATCTATTTTAGAGATTTTTAAAACAGAATCCTGGCTACACAGGGACATGTTATTAATATTTGTATAGAACAAGATAAAGAATATATATCTGATTTTATGCTAACACGCCACACAAAGCAGTTGCTAAAATGCATATGCCCTCAAAGCCCCAAACAGACATACACAAATACAGAGAAAAACATGGGGAAAAGAATGTGCATATTTTCCCAGGCATGGAAAATACACACTTTTGTAAAAAGGTAATTAAAACCTGCCTATCAATACAGGCTAACAGGGGACTTCCCTGGTGGTCCAGTGGTTAAGACTCCACGCTTCCAGTGCAAGGGTCATGGGTTCCATCCCTGGTCAGGGAACTAAGATACCACATGCTGTGCAGTGCGACCCAAAAAAAAAAAAAAAAAAAAAATACGGGCTAACAAAATAGACTTCTTAAAGAAATATATTTCCCATGGATTTGTGCTGCCTCTGTGCTCCAGTATAATTTTATAACATTTAGTTTACAAAAATTGACTAAGGAGATATTTAGTATATTGCTCTGCAATGCAACATTTAATTTTATAGCATGGATAATGCATTTCTTTTTACAAATGTATCAGTTTCTTGACAGCATCAATAAGCTGCTTCAGTCATTAAACACTATGTGAGAAACAAGTACAGCTACAGATTTCCTTACTGAAACACACAGATTAGTTTTCAGCTCATAAAGCCACTACGCGGGTTACTTGCTTGGTGTCTGCAGTCTGTGCACTGAAGTTGGAAAGGAAAGCTCAGCCAACTTGAATGACAGACTGTACACACATTACACCTTTGGATGGATTCTCAGCACCCATCAGATACAGAAGAAAATGGCTAAGATGCACTCGGTGCTCTGCAGGCTCTAGCCCTGTCACCTCACCAGCATCCTCCTCTTCCACTCCAGAATTCCAAGTCCTTCCTGCCTCTGAACGTGCACGCAGGCTGTAACATCATTGCCTACGGGCTGCAACATCATTGTCTGCTTGGCCGCCACCCCTGCAAACCACCATCCTATGTTAAATTCCTATAATATGACATCAACCCTACTGGATTTAAAAAAAAAAAAAAAAAGGAACATCAGCTAATTCCTATACCTGCTTCCTGGTTCAACCGATGACTACTTCCCCAGAAACCAGGGGCCTTTGTTGACCCAGAAACTAGGTCAATTTACAGTCACACACTCTTGCGATAGCCTGTATTATTTTTACAGCATGTATCACAACCGTCATTAACTAATTCTTTGAATTGATCTATGTCTTCCCACAAGATTATAAAGACCCAAGAGGACAGGCACTGTGTTTGTTTTTGCTTTGCTTTGGATCCATTGCTTATGCTAATGCCTGACACATAGTAGCCACTCGGTGACTATTTGCTGAGTTAAGTTTCTGTTCTTCTTGACACAACACTGAATGTCAAGGTGTTATTGTCATTATCAGCCTGTTTGGACACGAATTCACAGTGAGAGTGAACACTAATGTTATTACAATAAGTGTAAAAGAAAGTGCACATACTTAAGGCCAGATAGATCTGGTTTCAAGTATGAGCTCTGCTACTTACTAGTTTTATATAAATTGAACAAGTAAATAGTTCCTCTGAACCTAACTTCGAAAGAACATGTATTAAATGAGATTTAATACTTGTTTTCTCACACAGCTTTTGTAAAGTTTAAAAAATGAATATAATGCACTTATCACAGCCCCTTACACATTACAAACATTAAGTAGAAATGCCTTTATTAAGATTATGAAATTGTAGCTCCTATCCCTACCCTGTCTAATATAAAGCTCCATCATTAAGGTCATACACATTGGAATAATGACTGGAATGAAGAGCAGTTGGTTCTTTATCATGAATGATTAAAAATAACTTACATTTTCTAAAAGTTCCCATTTTACTCATCCAATTAGGAAAGGCTAAAGAGGAACTCTTCTTGACAAAATATTTGTTTTTAAATCAGTTCCTATCTTGTCACTGAGGAAGAGTGCGAGTAATGAGGAGCCGGAAGGTGAAACATTTTAAAAATCATTGTATGAAATGAAAAAAAAGTGTTACATTCAGAAAATATGTATTTAAACTATTCTTGAGGCTTTAAGGGACAGTATAGGGTGAGGAAGAGAGCTTTGGAGTTTGAGCTGTAATCAAAGAGAAGTTATACCAATTGCTGGCTATGTGACCTTGAGAATGTTACCTTACGTTTCTGAATTAATAAAATAAGGATAATTATGATAAATTACACTTGCTCCAAAGAGCAAATGTAAAACTGAAATAAAAGTATACATATGTTACGTGTTTAACATAGTGTGTGGCGCATAGTAAATTTTCTGAAAAATGGGGGCTCCTTGGGCTTGTCTGAAGGTTAAGTCTACCTAGGAACTTTGCTTTCTTCAAGGCGTTTTAGAGCCTCATTGCTCAACAATACTCTTCCTTTTGATGAAATTCCTATAATGTGGTCTCAACCCCATGGGATGATCAAAAGAAACATGTTTGACATACAGCACCTAAGCAGTTCAAAGAGGAAATTAAACCATTCACTGTGTGTATAATTAGAAATAATGTCAGCGGCTTATGATTTTATCAAAAGATAATGTCATAAGAAAATGGTTTCCCACTGCTAAATAAAACTTGAAAGTAAAGTTGAAGAAGTGGTAGTATGTTGGGGAGGACGGAGAGAAAAGGAAAACAGAATTTTATAGAAATGAAATAAAAAATAATCTCTTGACGCTCTCTTCTTCCTAGAAGACAATAATCTTGGAAATGGAATCACATGCTCTATGGTGAGAGAATAAGACACTTATCGATTATTCCTTATAGAGATATTTGATGCCGTTCCATCACATTTCCATACCTATATACACTTTAGGCATATTTCTTCAAAATCTGACAAAGAAATGCAGGGTCTTACAGGTCACATTTCCCCTGGATGACCTCCTAGAAGCCCTCACAGAGGGAGAGTTTAGGGAGGCTTAATTTGCCCTCATTCTCAGCAGCTTTCTTCCTTGGTGTCTTAGCTCAGCACCTCAATTTTCGAGTCAGGTTGGCTTCCTTTTACACAATGTTGATGCTACATCCACCAATATTGTTATCTTTGATAACTCCATACCGTGATACATTATAGCCTCCTTTACATGCAGACTCTCCTTTAAGCTTTACAACCACCTCAGGGGGTATTTACTGTTTTATCCCCATTTTATAGATGAAGACACTGAGACTCTGAGCAGTTGAATAACTTTCTCGAAGTCCCTCAGGGGTAAGTGACAAGGCCAAGGTTCCAACCTAGAGCTGCCTGATTCTACACAGCCCATGGTCTTTCCTACATGAGTTTAGTAATGCTAAGCACTTGGTTTCACACAAGCTTTTTGTTTAGTTTGGTTGCTACCCGTGACCAAGAGCTCTGAATCCTTCTGAGTCGAAATAAGAATAGAGAACCATACTCACTTAATAACTTTAAGAAATTAATTCTGAATGCTAGTTTTACTTGCTTCTGTCACTGACCAATTAATAATTGATCTTGGGTTCAACTTGACCATTTGAGCTGCAGGCTGCTGAATTGTGGTTCAATCTGCTAGTTTAAAGCAGTGGTTCAGAAGAACCTCTCTTCTGAAAAAACATAAAAAAGCTTTTGGCTTAGAATTAAAGCTAGGGAAATGCATCACCACATTTTATCATGGTATAGATCACAGAGTGAATGCTTCTGTCCTGGGCTGGCTTTTGAGGGATGTGGTTAGATTTCTGCCCCATTGCTGTAGATAGATGTTCAGAATAGACTGCCTAGAAAGGAATCAGTCTGCCTGAGTTCAAAACAATTACATATTCACCATGAGCCACTGTTCTTTACGTGTGTGTGTGTGTGTGTGTGTGTGTGTGTGTGTATCTGTAAATATGTATGTGTGCTTGGGAATGGGTACAAAATAATTTTGTAAAAGGAAAAAGGAACTGTCCTTTTAATTATTTTTTCCTGTTATCTGAATTTGCTTTTATCTCATTAAAAAACACACACACACATGCATGTATGTATTAGGGGCTAGCTGCAAATGGATTAAATGGAGTATTTCCATCCATAACAGATCAGGTATAAATCTATTAAAGCTTCATGGATACTAACATCTTTTAAATTTTAATTAGCCAAAGAGATGTCAGTGTTCACAACCATGACACCTTTTGGGAGAAAATTGTATCCCCTGATGTAGAGTCACCAAGGGCCATTCAAGCAGAGCAATAATGCAGCAATAATGCAGTCAGAGTGTTCATTTTTAGAGCAAATATCCAAAGAAACATATAAATAAATTGCATAACTGAAAAGGAAATAATGAGAAAAGACACACTGTCAACATCCTAATTCTTCATAGAACAAACCTATAGTGAAAGAATCTAATTTCCATTCATGGCATAAAATAAGATTAAAAAAACTCAGACCCCTTTTATGCCTGATGACTTTGGCTTCTATTGTCCCTAAATGTTATTACATCTCAGAGTCACAACGGTAAAGTTGAAAGATACCACTGCTAATAAAAAAAAAAAAAACTTCCACAGAATCAGATGGGAAAAAAAATATTACCCTCTTTCACCTGAAGTATAAATAACCTTGCAGTCATCATTTCATACACTTTCTTATAATCTCCTTATCTCTGATTCTGGCATGAATCCAATTGCAGAGTACAACCTATGATAAATGAGAGAATGAGCTTTCTCATTTATTAAATGAAGTCAATGAGAGTTTCATCTGGCAAAGCATCACTGAAAGGAGAGAATCGAGGATGTTAATTTCAAGGAGAAGATTGCTTTCAGAACATCCAACTCAAAAGAAGATAAAAAGGTTGATATTCTGCAATTAGTGCAGAAGCTCCTAGTGCACAAACAGAAGTTTCCTGAACTTCCTGTCATCACCATTATTATACTTTGGAAAGAATCAGAAAGGAGATGTGTGCGAACTCATGAGCAAGTCGAACTAGTCGATGCAGTTTATGCTCAGATTTTCAGCTCTACTTCCTAACATGATTTATTGGGTGCACCTTTATTCCACCAGATGTATCACTAAATTGATCCACTTGTATGGATGAAATGACCCATCACATCAGGAGATTGACCAGCTGCTCCAATGAGTTGATTAATTGTTTCAGTTATATTGACAATTTGGCTTGACCCAAAGACTTGGCCTTTGCAGATTCAGAATGCTGAGTGTCATATCCAAATGAAAAACACTAGGCTCCAATAGATAAAAGGTGCAAGGACATGGGCAGGCATTTCAGAGAAAAGGAAACAACTGGCTAATCAACATAATTTCAGCCTCATTAGTAATTTAAAAAAAAAAACATTAACAAGTACCAGTTTTCATTAGCCAAATTAGCAGACAGAATTGATGCAAAATAATTCATATCCCTTGACCCACTAATTCCACTGTGAGTATGGTCTCGTCGGAAAACAATCAATATGGAAAAATGTGCACTAAGATATTCACTGCAGTATTAGTTACTATTATGAGAATTTGGAAACTGAAATGTCCAAAAGTGTGTGAAAGGTTAAGATGATTGTAAATGCTCAAAATAGAAAAACATGCAGCTATTTTCTTAAAATGATGCTTATGAAATGTTTATAAGAAATGTAATATATACATAAAATCTTTATTGCCTTAGACTATGCAGTGGATACAGTTTGATAGCCTCTGTTCACCACATGGCTTTGTAGCATGACACCTTTGCTCTGCTATTTATCATATTCTCTTCATATCTCTTGGAAACGTCCTTTTGATAAACACATTGCTGCATTTTACTTGCTAGAATGGCAATAATGATTAATTTGAATGCATTTATGCTTGTCACCCAACAGGCATCAAATGATTCTCTAAGTACCCCTAGAAGCTATGTGCTTCTCAAGTCTTTTGCAGTGTAACGATCCTTTAAATAGCAGATTTTTACTGCTAAATTAAATTTCAAATTCAATAACCATAAATAAGGAATAACACATCTTCATCTGCACATTTTTCACACTGAGCTCAGAGTAAAACATCATTTCTTATTTTCTTGATGCCTCCTGTCATTCCCAAGGAAAGACTGACCATACATTCAGAGAAGAAAGTTAAATGTTACTTCAAAATACAATTAAGCCTCAAGGTTTGTCTCTTAGAACAAATGATTGCACCCTGGGAATTTTGGTGGCTTAGTAAATCTTGGTGATCAAAGTGGCTTTCTATTACCTAACAAATAAAATTTGGACTCTCTTGTGTAGCATGAAGACCTTCTCCACTGTGCCTCCTATACATGGGTCCATCTTCTTCCCATATTGCTTCCTCACATAAATGAAATGTCTTAAAAGACCAAGATATCCAATGTTTTACTGTCCTTTCTTACACCATATTCTTCGTCCTGGAATGCCTCTTCCTATCTTCCACCGCCACATTCCTAAGAGGAATGACTATAAATTTATTGGGGGCCTCCTATGTGCTGGGAACTTTTGGAGGCACTTGGGATACACCTTGAAGCAAAGCAGACAAAGATCCCTGCCCTCACTGGAGTCTGCATCCCTGAATAGGAGAGACAGACGATAAACAATGGAGAATAATTAAGCAGAGGATACAGAATATAGAATATTAGAAGGTGAAAATGCTAAGTAAAAAACAAAGAAACACAGTAGGATAAGGGAGATTAAGAGTGCAGAAGAGGGGGGCTTCCCTTGTGGCACAGTGGTTGAGAATCTGCCTGCCAATGCAGGGGACACGGGTTCGAGCCCTGGTCTGGGAAGATCCCACATGCCGCGGAGCAACTGGGCCCGTGAGCCACAATTACTGAGCCTGAGCGTCTGGAGCCTCTGCTCCGCAACAAGAGAGGCCGCGATAGTGAGAGGCCCGCGCACCGCGATTAAGAGTGGCCCCCACTCGCCGCAACTGGAGAAAGCCCTCACACAGAAACGAAGACCCAACACAGCCAAAAATAAAAATAATAAATAAATAATAAATTAAAAAAAAAAAAAAAAGTGCAGAAGAGGGCTTCCCTGGTGGCGCAGTGGTTGAGAATCTGCCTGCCAATGCAGGGGACACGGGTTCGGGTCCTGGTCTGGGAAGATCCCACATGCAGCAGAGTGGCTGGACCGGTGAGCCACCATTACTGAGCCTGCGCGTCTGGAGCCCGTGCTCCGCAACAAGAGAGGCCGCGATAGTGAAGAGGCCCGCGCACCGCGATGAAGAGTGGCCCCCGCTTGCCACAACTAGAGAAAGCCCTCGCACAGAAATGAAGACCCAACACAGCCATAAATAATAAATAAATAAATAAATTTTTTAAAAAAAGATTGCAGAAGATACAATGTAGGCTCTAAATTAGCATAAAAATATGGGCTGCAAATGTCTGTGCTTTAGAGAAGAGAGTTACATTTTATTTTTCAAGGAAAAGAAGTTGATTTATCTGAGATCACATGGTTAATTAGTTCAGCCCAAAGGACTAGAACTCAAGTCTCCTGAAGGCCATTCCAATGTTCTTCCCCATTAGAAGCTCTTGCTACATCTGTGTTACGTATGGGTTAAAAAGAATGGGTTTGGGAATCAAAAGGTCCAAGGTTCAAGGCCTGTCTCTTGGACAAGTTACTTAACTCTTTTCCCTAAAACTTTTCTACCTAGAAAATGAAGATAATTACAGTACCTACATCACAGACATGCACGAAGGCAAGAGGAAATGATACATAGAAGACATTTTGACGGTGCCTGAAATATTGTAAGCACGTGTTAAATGCTACTGTAACTTTTTGTTTGTTTTTAAATCTCATTAGAATACCAAACTCCTATACCATAACAATGAACAGCAGATGCCAGCTTAGATATTAACATTAAATGAGCATCTACTATATGTAAAAGTTTATACTGCTTAGAGATCTGTCATACATGTGATGAGTAAATTAGAAGCTTTCATGGTAGTGGCTTTTTTATGTTGTTTTTTATAGGAAGCTGACTGCTAGAAGGTTTCAGAGATCAAACAAAGCTGGAGGTCATGGTAGCAGATGCAGTTCTCCTTCTAAAAATAGTGGACTTGGACATTAGTTCATCTTTGACAAAAATTGACGTTTCACAATGTCCTCTAATTCTCTGGAAGAATAAATGTTTCAATTTCTTCCACGATATAAAAAATAATACCAACCTGGAAAAAGGTATATTTTTATAAGAAGAACATCTTTCTGAAATTTATCCAGGCCTCCAATAAGAGCAATTTGAAAAATACCTTAAGGTATATTTCTATCCACAAACACACATCTGTATTTTTTAGGTACTCATCTGATAGCATCATACATGTTTTCTTCTAGACTCTATAATCACCTTGAGAAAAGAACCAGTTTTTCTTTACTCACAATTCCTAGCACACTGTTCCTAGCTTCACTCATAGTAGGAACAATAACTATTATGGAACAATAAATGTCTGGTCAACACATGGGTCCATACATATCTGGTGCCTTGGCTTATCCTTAGTTGCTGAGAAGAGTCCTGATATATCACAAAAGAGGAAATAGTTTCCATATATTTCTGTATAAAGGCAGAAGCTAGAATAACAATGTCATTGTTATTGGTGGATCCTAATGAAACCATCTCTCATGTAGAATCTCCTTTCACTTCTATTGTATTGTATTGTATTGTATTCTATTCTATTCTATTCTACTGTATTTTTTGGCTGCGTCATACCATACGGCATGTGGGATCTTAGCTCCCCAACCAGGGATCGAACCCGTGTCCCCTGCATTGGAAGCGTGGAGTCTTAACCACTGGACCACCAAGGAAGTCCCTCTCTTTTCACTTTAATTTTGGGCTTGGCGGTAGGACTTGCTCTGAGGTAATGACCTCAATGAGTGTCATAGAAGCAGAGCTTGATAAGCACTTATACATTGGGGCTGGCTTGTCTTTCTGCATTGCTCCCTTTCGGAGTGCATCCATCATGCAGTAAGAAAGCCTGTCTAGCCTAACGATGGCTGAGATGTCACATGGAGGAGAACAGAGATGCCTCAGCCAACTAGCATCAACTGCCAGCCATAAGGATGAGATTATCTTGGACGTTCCATGCCCTGGATGAGCCACCATCTGATGGTAGCCTCACGCGTAATCCCAGCTAACAACACACTGAGCAGAAGAACCGCTCACTGAGCCCAGCCAACCCCAAGTTCACAAGAAAGAATAAACCATTGTTGTTTTAAGCCACAGCACTCCAGGTTGTTTGATGTGCAGTAACAGATAACTGAAACATCAAGGAAAAGATCACATACTTAAGAGTCAGACAAGCATGGGTCCTAGACTCCCTCTGCCACCTACCAGTTTTGAGACCTCTTGGCTCATTGCAGAACCTATTACAATTTAGTTTCTTCATCTATAGAGTGGATAAAGACACCAACCTCACAGAATTTCTGTGAACATGAAATGAAATATTGCCACACATAGCAAGCACCCACAAGATAGTTAGCTGTCATTGTGGGCATTGCTGAGGTAATAGAAATAATGTGGATTTAATTTCTTTTTTAAAAAATGTTTCTTTTATTTTTTATTGGAGTATAGTTGATTTATAATGTTATGGTAGTTTCAGGTATACAGCAAAGTGAATCAGCTATACATACACATATATCCACTCTTTTTTAGATTCTTTTTCCATATCCATATAGGCCATTACAGAGTATATTATGGACTTAATTTCTTGGTAGTGTTATTGATGCAAATCTCATTTGGTAGTTCAACCTGAGCTATTATTGTATCACTTTTCCTCACTTTCTCCTTAGCCTCTGTCAGATCCAGACCTTAAGAAAAGTGTTAGGAAAGTAAATGGAAAAGACTCTATTTCAGACAAGCCTCCTAACCACTTTTCCTGACCACCTGGTCTCCACTCTCATTCCCCCACCACAATCTCTCATCCACCCAGCAGCCAAAGTGACCTGTCCAAATTCTTAAACCATTTCCCATCACTCTCCAACTTTAAACCTACCTATGGTCTAGCACTGGTACCTGAATGAATCCCAAAGCCCTTCATCTGAGCCAGAATCCTAGCTGACCATCACCACATCCCTCTCTCATTGCCTGGCCCTCCTCTTTCCTTTCCGCAATGTCCTCTCCAGTGAAACCAGTCGTCCTGCTTCTTCAAATGCCCGGAGCTCTCCCTGACTCAGTGCTTTCCCTTCCCTGTTCCTGCTACTTGCACCAGATAGATGTTCACATGTCTCTCAGGCATTGTTCAGAGATCAGCTCAGATACCACCTCAGAAAAGCCTTCCCTGATTAGCTCAAGCAACCCACATCCTCAGTCCTTCAACCACCAGTTGCTCTCAGTTACAGTACCCTTGTTTTGTTTTGTTTTCTTTCTTCCTCCCTTAGAACTTGACATAATTTTCATTATTTGTGTTTGCAGGCTCACTGCCTAATTTCCCTTCTGGCAAATGAAAGTCCTATGATATCAGGGTCATATTACATGACGTGGAAATTATGTGAAGTTTAAATTACAGTGTCCATAAGTAAAGTCTTATTAGAACACAGTCACATTTACTGTCTGTGGCTCCCGTTGCTTCAAAATGACAGCATTGAATACTTGTAACAGAGACCACATAGCCCACAAAACCTACAATATTTACTATCACACACACACACACACACACACACACACACACACACACAGCTGACCCTGGCCTAGAGCAGTGTATGACTTATTACAGGCGGCCAATCTGTATAAATCCGAGGGACCTTTTAAAAGGAAAAAAATACCCAACAGTGAAATCTTCCAGGACCCTGGCACAGGCAACATCTGACTAGGAATACTTTTCCCCATGAAAAGCCAGTTAAGTACAAGTTTCTGCCTAGGCCCTCAGAAGTCTTCCAGGTTCTTTATTCTTCTCTGAATGCATTGTGTTTGCATAAGGAGCAGAATTCCAAGTCTGCGTTCTCATCAAGGGTTCTAACTGATCCACAAACAGAGAAAAGCTAAATGAACAACACTGAAGATGTTTGGAAAAATTAAACACAGATTTCTTAATAAACCCGAAAATAGCTTAATAAAGCTGAAAATAGGCTCCTGGAATCCCAAGGCATGTTTATTTCTGTTTAAATAGATGACTTCGCATAGACTGTTATCAGCTCAGCAGGGATCCTGAGAGAAGTACTTTCCTCCTCCTGTGCATTTTAAGCTCTTTTCCAATGAAATTCAGCTGGATTCTATAAAAAGCATCTGTCAATCTGGAGAAAAACAATAACCATGGCCAAGTAATGCTAATACCCTCAGCTGCCCATTTCTGGAGTGCTCTAAACAGACAGGAAATAGGCTCACTGGAGAAGATCAAGAGTTTGACAATCTTTTTTGTAGAAAGGTGGCTTTTTGGAAAAAGAAGATGAAAATATCAGGTGGAAGACTGATAAGGTTATTCTCACTGGAAATGCTGTTGTGGTGGTTTGTTTATTTACCTGAACCAGAGGAGTGTGGTGAATGTTCGAGCCATGGGCATGCCTTTTGCTACCATGACAGAGAACAGGTATGTGCAACTACCTACAGACCCCAGGCAGAGCCTAGCCTATGGGCAGCTTCTCAGGGCCGATGGGGGAGTAGATGATGCCACTGCCATTAGAATGAAAGATGATTGAGGAGGGCAACAGATACAATGTCAAACGAAATGCAAGGCCATTTCCAGAAGGAGTGAGAAATCAAAATGGTATCAGAGCAGGGAGTTCACTCTGGAGCTGATCACCAAGGAAGAAAAGATGACATGTTTCTAGAGATCTAGTTCACTATCAAGGAGGCATTTGAGAGAGATGAAGGAAACAAGAAGGGTGCTGGGAAGAACAAAATGACGAACCGTGCTCACAGAGATACTGACAGAGAAAAACATGAAAAAGAACAGAAAGCCTTTGAAGAGCAGCTGTTGGGCTGAGAAGGAGCTTAAGAAAAATAATGAATCTTCCTAATCACAAGAATTAGAGTCAACTACGATGAGGGGTCTAGTCAGGTTCATTAATCAATGTGAAGAGTTCATTCCAAAAAAATCACTTCACAGAAAAATCAGATGCTCCCCTTAAACCTTGAAAATCTTACCTTTTAGATAAACATCATTAGGGCAAGGCTTTGTAGGTAAAATGAGTTTAACAGTAATTACATGCAAAATAAGAAAGGAAGGGAGTTCAGAGTAAAAGCTGTGAGTATCAGGTAATGGGCAGATAAGTGGCTTGTGATGGTAATAAGAGCTCTCCCAGGCAGGGTCCTCCCCTTCTCTCTCCTACTTCTCCTTTCTTTTTCTTTCTCGCTCTCTCTCTCCCTCTCTCCCCCATAGAAGCACAACTTACTCTGGGAAGATTTCTGATTTCTCCTCTTCTGTGCTCTCATGGCGCCTTGCTTATACCTCTATTACAATACTTATCACACCCCATTTCGTACCTCAGAGATACTGCAGGTTTGGTTCCGGACCACCACAATAAAGCAAAAATTGCAATAAAGCGAGTCACACAAATGTTTTGGTTTCTCAGCGCATATAAAAGTTATGTTTACACCATACTGTAGTTTATGAAGTATACCATAGCATTATGTCTAAAAACACAAGGTACATACCTTGATTAAAAACAAATTTATTGCTAAAAAATGCTGACCACCATTTGATCTTTCAGCAAGTCGTAATCTTTTTGCAATCATAACATCAAAGATCACTGATCACAGATCACCATAACAAATATACTAATAAAAATGTTTGAAATATTGCAAGAATTTTAGCAAAATGATACAGAGACATGAAGTGAGCAAATGCCTTTGGAAAAATGGTGTCAACAGACTTGCTTGATGTGGGGTTGCCACTAAACTTCAAGTTGTTAAAAACACAATACAGTGATGCACAATAAAACGAGGTATGACTGTAATTCCTGGATGATTGTTGATTCCCTCAGCCCCGAGGGATCCTCAAGAGAAAGGACATTGATAGGCAAGCTGCACCCTCAGTGGTTTGCACAGCACCCAGCTCAAAGCAAGTATTCAATGGAGGACAAACAACACTGAGGAACAAGTGAATAAGTAAAAGAACAGATGGGTGAAGTTACTGTGCAACAAGTACCTTGCTGCTGGCAAGAATAAAATTGGCATCCAAATAACCTAATTCCATCACAACAGAAATACCTTGAAAAGGATCAATCCCAGAGACTTTTCTTATCATGGAGTAAACACGTTATTTATAAACCAGGCTTTCCAACCTCTTTTTCTGGTATTTGGCATATAGTTGATTTGTGACACCATGCTTTTTCACAGAAATTACATCTTTTATCAAACTGAAAAATCAAACCTAGATGAAGTACCCTAGGTATGGCTCCAGCCACAGCCTTAAATAGTTAAATATTATTTCATTTGAAATTCCTTTGTATTTCTTTCCACAATACTACTAATATATCCAGAAATCTCGACTTCTTCCTTTGCTATTATAGATTTCTGAACAATAACTTCAAAATCTATTTTCTTTTATTTTTCTCATTTCCCATGTTCCATTTAGGAGATAATGTAAATGCCTAAATAGGAAGCAACTCCAAATATAAGGAAAATGATTCCCTTTTTATCAGTGATAAGACCTAAAAAGAAAACAGGAAGAAAAAATATTCTGGGCAAAGTTGAATAACTCTGAGGGACATATTAATTAGATAACTATCTATGCATACTATTTGATTTATGGATTCAGTTATTACACATAGTTGTATTGAATGCATTATTTAATAGGTGATATTAAATAATAGATTAATTTAGAATTATTACTCTTTCCTTTACCATGACATTGAAATAATTTCATTTAATCTCGTCCCATGAATCTTGACCTCCAGGTCTTCCCCAACCCAGAGTCATTTTTCAAGTTCTCTAAAGTTTTCCAAACCTATCATCATCCCATCTGTCTAAGTTGTTTGAGATAAAGCACTTTTTGAATCTGTATTTGATGCTTTCATTGGAAATCTCAAGCAAAGTCAAAAGAATCCAATCGTATAATATTAGGATTTATTTCCCCATTTGTCTAGTAGGTAAATGTATGTGATCTCCAGTGTGACCAAAACCTGAAATTTGTCGTTAAGTGATTTTTAAAAGGCACATATATAATGACACTCAATACTTGCAATTATGACAATATGCTCCCAGGAATAATGACTCATTTTTTGTTGAGGGATTTTTTTTTGCCTCCTTTAAAAATTTATTCTACAGATAATTTCTATAAAAGCCCCAAACTGGCATAGCTAATGTCCTCTCTTCCCTACTCCAAATACTTTGTCATTCAAAATCAAAGAACTGACAGAACACCTGTTACTATAAGAACATTATAAGAATTTGAATTTAAGGGAACTCCTTTTTTCTGAGGGATAAAAAAGGGGGAAAATACCTTGTATTTGAACATAACACAATATTTTCTTTCTCCCTTGTGGCAACAACCATTCATTTACATCTATTTGGCATGAACTAAATTTGGCATTAGCTCTAGCAAACCAGATGCTTAAGCAGATGAAAGCCCAGACTAGTGTCTTTCTCAGTAGACACTGTTTTTACTCAGGCTGTGTTGGTTTTTAAGCATTTGCAAAATTGGTAACAAGATATTCCAATTTTTAAATTGCTTTGTGAAGTTGAGTCATTTTTGTTTTCCATTTTCAATGTGTCTCTTTTCTCTTTTCCTTGCATTTCTTAGAGCAATCGCAAATGCAATATATGTAGCTTCCCACGTCAGCATAAGCAAATTCATTTCGATGTGAAGAAGACTTTACCGCATTGAGTCCCCAGGTTATGCAAGTTGTCAGACAAACTCCAAGAACCAAGTGTACCCCCTCAAAAAATTTCTAGCTCTGTAACAGCTTCCTGCAGATATTTTACATATTCCCAGCTGAGCCCCCAGTAATACTGTCAGTTTCTTGCAACCTCTGTAATGATCCAGAACTGGATAAATTTATTCAAAATTCTCCTCTTTGCAAAATTCAGCATTTCTTTTCCACTTCCTATCATTATTTTATTCTCTTGTTTCAACAGCACATCATTTCTTTTCCATGTTTTGTCTTTTTTTAATCTGCCATTACTACAAAGAAGCAGTTCGACTATTTGATTTACCATGTTCAATATGTGATGCTTGATTCTGGCACTATTCTCCTGATTATCTGGATATTCTGCCTTTCTCATCCTGGGCTATCTAAACAACCAAATATATGGGGAAGCAGTTTAGTAACAGTGGTTAGACACTGGTGCCACTGGCTTGATTTTAATCCTGGCTCCACTATTTACAATCTGATTGACCTTGAGCAAGTCAGTTACCTTTTCTGTGCTTCGGTTTCTTTGTCAATATAATTGGCTCATATGAGGATTAAATGAGTTAATATATGTAAACCATCTAGGACAGTACCTAACACATATTAAGGGTTCAAAAAACATTAGCAATAACTTTTCCTATAGATTACATTAGGAGATAGCTGTGGTATAATGAAAAGAGATCTATTACTGAAACCTAATCCACTTTCATATAAGAGTATGAGAAATTCACCATGTACAAACCCTCATGACTATTTAAACACCTGGGTTCTAGAGCCACAGTGCCAGAACTGGAACTCAGACTTCACCGCCTGTTAGTTGTGTGACCTTAGACCAATTTTTTAACCTCTACATGCCTAAGTTTTCTCATCTATAAAATTGGGAATACAATAATAATCATCTGAGAATTAAATAAAATTCTCATCTATATGAGAATTAAATAAAATTCTTCATGAAAAGCATGAAGAATTATGCATGGCACATAAAAAAAAATTATTAGCTAAAATCATTATTATCTTCAATCCAATTTGGCATGTATTTAATTAGTACCTACTACACACAATGCACTATGTTGAGTAATACAAGATCCAGAACATGGGCTAAAATATCCCTATCCTCAAGGAGCATATAACTTATTAAGGCTCAAGTCAAGTAGATAAAAAATACAAGACAAAATGTGAAATGAATGAGTTCAAAAGTCCAATAAAAGGGTTTTGTTCATTCAGAGAGGATAAGGGGAGTATATCTGGATGGGGGCAATCAGAAACCTTCTCATAAAGGAAGTACTTTTGGAACCTTGAATAATGGGTAGACTTGTAACAGGCAGAGACTCAACTGGGAAGTTCCTTAATGAGAGGAATTACATTACATAGAAGGAAAAGAAAAGGTTGTACTTAGGTAAATGAAGGTATCTATATTGCCTGGAACATTATATAGGAAAATTGGAACCTCTAAGAGTGGAAAGACAGTGTGAGCTAAAATTATGGAGTGTTTTGAATACATTACAAATTGAGGGAACAGAGTAATGGCAATCTAAACACTGCTTAAAGGAGATTTGTCTGATGCCAATGTTGAAAATGAACTTGAATGAAGGAAAAGAAGGAAAAGGTGAAGAACCCACTTCTCCTTTTGTGTTCCTTAATTGTGATTTAAGTGGCTTACAGTAAAACAAAATATAAGAAAATGAAATTAATAGAGCAAAATACATTAAAATCAAGTAACAGAATGATACAAGAAAATTTCAGAAAGGAAAAAAATGCTGAAGGCTTTTTCCTGTGCCTGCTAGTAGCCAAGGCAATGAGGGAAACTTTCAATTGATTGAATACCTCACATTATCTAGTAGAAGAAGGGCACAAATTCATGGTGAAAAACACAGGTTTTCCTGGTTCTTAGAGGAATCTTCCCTTGTTGACATTTTAAACAGATTCATTGTTTTCCCCAAAATTCAGAGATGTCCCCTACCAAGATTTTGAATACCAGAAAGCTGAAGTAAGAATGTTAAAACATCCTTCTAGAAAACCAAGTCTATGAAGATGGTGGTGAGGAGAGATATTTACAGAGTGATACTGTTTAGCTGTCCAACTTTGTATTGATATTGATAGCAGGATTTAGCTTTAAACAAAGCAGAATAAACTGACAAAGCCTAAGATAAAATTATGTAACAATAGTACAGAAATCTTCACAAGAAACAGAGGCCGCCTGCCAACTACCCGTTTTATGGTCTTGAGGGCTTTAGTGCTTTCTAGAGAGAAGCAATCTTGTAAAGGTTCATAGATTGGGGCCAAACAGGAGAATTTTGCAATAGATTAGTTCTTCCAATCCTCCACTCCTACCTGGGAATTCAGTCCATTCTTTTCTTCCTTCCTTTGACCTTCCTTCCTATCTTCCTTCCATTAATATTTAGAATGAGCATATGCTAAGAGCTTGTCCATGTCCTAGGTGCTGATGCTATAGTGATCAATGACTCAATTGCTCCTGTTGCCAAGGAACACATTGTATAGTAAGGTTGATGGGAAGGAAAGCATGTAATGACAACTGGAGAGAAAAACACTAAGTTGGATACACAGAGGACTCTGGGGGAACTGGGAGTTCCTCCCTTCAATCTCAGCAGGGAATGGAAAGAGCTAGTCAAGGGAGGCTTCCCAAAGGTGGTGACAATTACATCTAGTCCTCTAGATGACAAGGAGATCATCTCCTGAAGGGGAGAAGAAGCAAGACCACATACAAAGGCCTGAACTAGAAAGAATACATGGCTCTTTGACAATGAGCTCTGCTTGCACTCTCTTGTGCCACTTTGTGTTGTTATTGGGATGGGGAGAGGGGGTAGAAATGGTGAACCTGGAGAAGGAAGCAGAGATCAGAATATGGAAGGTCTTTCATGCTGTGCTCAGTTGACTTTCTTTCAAGGCCAAAGGAAAGCTGTTGAATGAGAAGTGTTAGGTGAGGAAGTGACATGATCCTATTTCCCTTTTAGAAAGTTCAGGCTGAGTGCACTGTAGAAATAGATTTAAGGCAGGACACAAGGTAGAGAAGGAACAGAGATTGGGAAGTCACCAAAGATGAGAAAGGCTAATGAGAAAGGAGGCGTAAGTGAGAAAGAAGAGAGATGGCTGGATTCAAGAAATAAAAAGGAGAGAGATAAGGGGACTTGATGAATAAGCAGATATGGTTTGCTACCCTAGTTGAAAGTCAGTTATAAACCCATAATAGAATAATAGGTAAAGTAACTTATCCAGTAAGTTCCAAAGACAGTAATGAATTAATATCATTTCCCAGTTCTCCTCAGAACTAGCTTTTAGAATGGTATAAAATGGATACTAATGAAAATAATAATTTATAAACTACACCAAGCACTTTCCATTGGATAGGCACAGTGCTACCAGCTTTATGTGTATTTTCTTGCTCTATTTTCCCAACAACACTATGAGGTAGGTACAGTTATTATCTCATGTTACATATAAGAAATGTTAGGCAGTGTCACCCATATCATTCATTTTTTGGTTGATTCAATAAACATATTACTTATTTTGTATGTACCAGTCATTATGTTAGGGGATACAGAGGACAAGGAAAAAGAATACATGGTATTTGCCCTAGAGATGTTCATAGCTAAGTGGGAATATCAAATACTGATAAATGGAAAATTCCACTATGGTATACTAGGTGCCATCACAGCAGTCTGGCCCAAAAACTATGGGAAGATTTTGGAAACAATCATCTTCAACAGAGAGGGGAAACTTCAGCTCAAATGTACCTAACAGCATAAATTCCCATTGTCAGATAAAAGCCAATAGTTGGGCTACTATCTGCAGTTGGGCTGGTTGTGCGATGAGTAAATTTCCCTAGCCATGAGAGAAAGGCGTACAGAGTGGGGAGAGTGGGTTAAGGTAGTACGGGTTCATGTAGCATTGGAGGTAGGGGGACTTCAAGCCAAAAATCCATCCCTTCTCCACTCATCAAGCCATGCCTCTGGTTCCAGGTCTATATCTGCCCAGAGGAAAGCACCATACAGGTCAGTGGCAGCCATGGCCAATGACATGTTTAGTGTCCAATAAAAGGAATACCATCATTATTTTATAATTGACTTCTCCCTGCTTGTCTTGTTCTTCAAGAAAGACTTCTAGATAGGGTTGAAGGTAGTCATTTCCTCCTCAAATTAAATCCCCTCAAACTAGCATTTGGTTTTCCAAACACTGAGCCCTGACATTATATATAATGAGGATAGGTGAGATTAAGGTAATATGATAAGACAGAGCCTTTTGGAAACCATAAGGACTTTTTCAGGTCTCAGTCCAATGTCTTTAACTTATGGCCCAAGAACCATGGCAGGATCCAAGGGTTATAGCTGAGACACAGAGGTTTCCAAAATATTATTAAGGATTTACTATTTTTCTCAATCTCCCTTCTATCTGCAAGCTATTCCTGCCGATAAAACTACTATAAATTTTTATAGTCATTGCTTTTATTTCCTACTTGAGTAATAAATATTTCCCAGCACTAATAAAATTATCATTTTTGTTTGTGTTTCTCCCACCTATGACCTTAGAATTACTGTAAATAAAATATATTATAATAAAATGACAGTAAACATTCAAACGAGCTCAGGGTTTTTCATTTTCTTATGTACATTCTCTCTTTGAAAGAGAGATTAAAAGAAAGTAAACCATGGAAGATTGTAAAGCAGTGAGCATGGAGTTTACAGTCCATGGTTCTACTTGTATAGCAAAGAGTCATGGGCCCAGTGCCTGTTAACTGGGTATATAATGTCTAGACTCTTGAGCTTAGAGGCTCAAGGAAGGAATTCAAGAACCCCCTTTCCAGGAGTGCTGCGGTACTCAGAGATGCCCATGTGTGAAAAATTACACTGGCAAAAATTCCTTCCTCACATAAACAAGACCAGGGGAAAACATAGGATATCTAGGAGGGAGTAGAAGCATTCTGAACTAGCTCAGCTTTATGGTACCTTATTTATTATTAAAATGACAATGTATATTTTGTAGGCAAATTTTATTGCACCAATTAACTCATTAACAACCTCTAGAGAGAAGCCAGACTCCTTTGCAGGCTGGTTTGCAGAATTTTAATGACCCAGATAAGAGAAAATCAGTGTGCCAGGTTCTGGAAAAGGCCCAGGACTCTACGAACAACTTTGATTTATTCACTGTATCATCTCATAGAAAAGTGTGAACTGTGGATTAAAATAGAGAAGAATTCCTCAATACATATACGACAAAATAGGTATGGTTAATTTAAACCAGCAATGTTTATGGCATTTATGGCATTCAAATTTAATAGAAAAAAAATCAGACTTGATTCCCTCCCCCTACCTCTTCTGAGTTGGAACAGGAACTAGTTTATTCTAGAGTCCACATTAGCCAAGCTGGCTGGGCTTTCTGACTGGGTAGAGCAACGTAAAGTGTGGGACAGGAAGGAATTTGAAGGCTAGCTCAGCCTCTAAGGCACTGACCGTTTAATTGGCAACACTGATGTCATCTATAACATTTTGAATGACATCCGATGTGGTATCCTGGCCTCCAATGTCTGGTGTTTGGATGTCTTTGTTCTCCATGGATGCCAAGACTGCAATACGAATGGAGGTGGCATAGGAATGGAGCTTGAGGTAATCCAGAATGATACAACTTGCCAGCAGCATGGCAGTAGGGTTGGCCACATTCTTATTGGTTATAGTCTTGCCTGATTGCCTTGAGGGCATTTCAAACACCGCGTATATGTGGCCATAGTTGGCACTAGGCACAAGGCCTGCTCCCCCAACCAACTCTGTGCAGACGTTATTGACAATGTTGCCATAAAGACTGGGCATCACCATGGCATCAAACTGCTGGGGCCAGGATACCAGCTGCATGGTGGTGCTATCCACAATCATGCCCTCAAAAATGAGCTGAGGATAGCAGGATGCCACCTCCCTACAGCACTGGAGGAAGAGACCATCTCCCAGTTTCATGATGTTGGCCTTGTGCACAGCTGTCACTTTCTCGTACCCCATCTGCTGGGCCAGCTGGAAAGCATATTCAGGAACATGCAAAGGCTTGGCCTTAGGAGTGATCTTTAGGCTCTCTATCACTCCTTTCACACTCTCGTGTTTCAGGTTGCTGTATTCACCCTCTGTGCTTTCCCGAACAACTAAGATGTCTTTGTTCTTGGGCCTAGTTTCCACACCTAGTGGACTCTTAAAATGAATGACGTTGGCATAGAGATCTAGAGTACTGTGAAACACACTGTTTTGTGATTTGTGAGATGGTGGTAGGTTGTAGTCAGTTTCAAAGTTGCCCTTCAAGGCCACGTGGTTTTGATGGACTGCCATGATGGCGCTGTGAACTTCTTCCTCTTCACTAGAAGTGGAGGTAATCTGCACCTCCTCAAAGTCCACGGGCACACACACATGTCTGAACACATTCTTGATGTGCAGCATAAGTTCAGGTCCAATGCCATCCCCAGGAGTCATAGTCACAGCATGCCACCCACCATACTTACCTGCTGGAGGAATGTTGTGTTTAAAAGAGAAGCTCCTCAGTGAGGTCTCATGGCCAAGGAAAATCTCCCAAGAATGGCCTAGAATAGTTGGTGGGAACACGGCCTTCACAGAGCACCTGGCAGCTATCAGCATCTTCAGTGCCATGATCCATAAGTGGAGATTTAATTTATGTAAAAATACGTGCTTTTCCTCTTGGCTTGAACTGGCTTCTTTTGGTGGAATTCTAGATCCAAAATTCTTGCCTCGGTCACAGTTGTCTCTCCTTCCTTGTAATCTATTTTGGACAGACATTCTACTGCAGTGAGAGACAGAGTACTAGTCACAAGGAGATGTGTTATAGAGTAGAAAATACACTTTGGAATTGGACAATTCATTAAGCACATTCAATGTACCCATATGATATACTTAAATATAGACTTCATATTTTATAACACTTTTAGGTTCACAGAAAAACTGAATGGCAGGTATAGAGATTTCCCATACAAATATTTCCTTGCCTCAAAACTACAAATCAGCCCTTTTGTTTATTTATTTTCCCAGAAAGCTAGCTATTAAACAAGTACCAGCACACCATTGTTAATACCTTCTCCCAAGTAATATGTTTCCTTCACTGGCATTAGCACTTCATGTCAGGTCTGTCGGAAATGTAAATCTTTTTCTAATAAGTTCAAACAATTTATTATTCTCCATTAATTGCATTAGGAAACAATCCAAGGGCCTATTTATAACTTCAATTACAGTTGTTTTAATTAATTAAAGCTATTGATGGGATCTGAAATTTGTTTTGGTAACAATTTAGTTCTTGATTACAGAAAACTTTCTATTGATATTATTTATCTTTATTACATTTGTTTTATAGTCCATCAACTCCTACCAATTTTTCTCAGTTATTTAATAATTAAACTTGAAAGTAGTGCCCAAAAAAAGATTTTCTTGCCTCTACAAAGGCAGAGTCTCCCCAGCTATCAAGATCCTACACAGAGTGGTACATTTGTTACAACTGATGAAACTACAGTGACACCTCATTATCACCTAAAATCCATTGTTTAAATTAGGGTTCACTCTTCATGTTGCAAATTCTGAGTTTAGAGAAATGTATGACATATATCATCTAGTAGATTCATATAGAGTAGTTTCATAGCCCTAAAAATCCTCCTTGCTTTGTCTCTTCATCCCTCCCTCTCTGCAACCACTGGTAACCACCTATCTCTTTAGAGTCTCCAGAGTTGTGCATTTCCCAGAATGTTGTATAATTGGAATCATACACTCTGTAGCCTTTTCAGATTGGCTTCTTTGACGTAGTAAAATGCATTAGAGTTTCCTCCATGTTTTTTCATGGCTCTGTAATGCATTTCTTTTTTGCATTGAATAAAATTCCATTGTCTAGATGTACCACAGTTTATCTATTCACCTACTGAAGCACATCTTGGTTGTTCCCAAGTTTTGTGAATGATGAACAAACCTACTATAAACATCCATGTGCGAATTTTGTGTGGACATAAGTTTTCAGCTCATTTGGGTGAATAGCAAGGAGCAGAGTTGCTGAATCGTATGGTAAAAGTATGATCAGTTTTGTCAGAAACTGCTAAGCTCTCTTCCAAAGTGGCTGTACCATTTTGCATTCCCACCAGCAATGAATGAGAATTCCTGCTGTTCCACATCCTTGCCAGCATTGGTGTTGTCAGTGTTCCAGATTTTGGCCATTCTAATAGGTTTGTAGTGGTATCTCATTGTTTTAATTTTCATTTCTCTGATGACATATGATGTGTAACATCTTTTCATATGCTTATTTGCCATCCCATCTGTATATCTTCTTTGATGAGATATCTGTTAAGGTTTTTGTCAATTTTTAAAATCAAGTTATCTGTTTTCTTACTGTTGAGTTTTAAGGGTTCTTTGTACTTTAGATAACAGTTCTTTATCAGATGTGCCTTTTACAAATAATTTCTCCCAATCTGTGGCTTGTCTTCTCATTCTCTTGACAAAGTCTTTTTGCAGAGCAGAAGTTTTTAATTTTAGTGAAGTCTAGTTTATTATTTCTTTCATCAATCCAGTCTGTGGTGTTGTATCTAAAAAGTCACACCATACCCAAGGTCATCTATAACAGATTTTCTCCTAGAAGTTTTGTAGTGTTTCATCGTACATAGAAGTCTATGGTCCATTTTAAGTTAATTTTGGTGAAGTGTTTGAGGCCTGTGTCTAGATTAATTTTTTTGCATATGTTGATGTCCAGTTGTTCCAACACCATTTGTTGAAAAGACTCTCTTTATTCCATTGTGCTGCATTTGCTCCTTTGCCAAAGATCAATTAACTATTTACATGGGTCTGTTTCTGGGCTATTATCTTCCATTAGTTTATTCATCTGTTCTTTTGCCAATACCACAGTGTCTTGATTAGTGTAGCTTCACAGTAAGTCTTGAAGTCAAAAACTGTCAGTCCTCCAGCTTTGTTCTTCTCCTTCAATGCTGTGTTGGCTATTCTGGGTCTTTGGCTTCTACATACAAGCTTTGGAATCAGTTTATCAATATCTACAAAATAACTTTCTGGTATTTTGATTACACTTGATCAAATCTTGGAAAGAGTTGATATCTTGGAAACTTAACAATATGAAGTTTTCCCATCCATCAATATGGAATGTCTCTCAATTTATTTAGTACTTCTTTAATTTCATTCATCAGAGTTTCATAGTTTTCCTCATATAGATCTTATATATATGTTGTTAACGTTTATACCTAAGTATTTCATTTGGGGAAATGCTAATGTAAATGATACTGTGTTTTTAATTGAAAACTGGTGTGTAAGAAAGCAACTGACTTTTGTATATTAACCTAGTAACCTGCAATCTTGCTGTAATCACTTATTAGTTCCAGGAGGTTTTTCTGTTGATTCTTTCAGAGTTTCTACATTGATGATATTGTCATCTGATAATGAAGACAGTTTTATTTCTTCCTTTTCAATCTGTATACTTTTTATTTCCTTTTCTTGTCCTATTGTATTCGCTAGAAATTCCAGGGTAATACTGCAAAGGAGTGGTAAAAGGGGACATCCTTGCCTTGTACCTGATCTTACTGGAAAAGCTTTGTGTTTCTCATCATGAAGTATGATGTTAGTTGTAGATTATTTATAGGTATTCTTTATCAAGTTGATGCAGTTTTTCCTCTACTTCTAGTTTACTGAGAGCTTTGTATAATGAATGGGTGTTGAATTTTGTCAAATGTTTTTCTGCTTCTATTGGTAGGATCATGTGATTTTTCTTTTTTAGCCTCTTGAAGTGATGGATTATATTAATTGATTTTTGAATGTTGAAACAGCCCTGCATAACTGGGATAAGTATCACTTGATTATGCTGTATAAGTCTTTTTATACACTGTTGGATTCAATTTTCTAGTATTTTGTTAAGAAGCTTTATACCTATGTTCATGAGAGATACTGGTCTGTAGTTATCTTTTCTTGTAATGCTTTTGCCTGGTCTTGTTACCAGGGTAATGTTGGTTTCATAGACTAAGTTATAAAGTATTCCTTTTGCTTGTGTTTTCTGATATATATTATAGGGAACTGGTATAATTTCTTCTTCAAGAGTTTGGTAGAATTCACCAGTGAACACAACTGGGCCTGGGGATTTCCATTTTGGAAGGTTATTAATTGTTGAGTCAATTTTAAAAAATATATATAGGCCTCTTCAGATTGTCTGTTTCTTCGTGTGTGAATTTTGGCAAGGAATTAGTCCATTTCACCTAGATTATCAAATTTGTGAGTGAAAAGTTGTTCATAGTATTCTTTTATTGTCTTTTTAATGCCCATAGGATCTATAGTGATGTCCCTCTTTTCAGATAGTAGTAATTTATGTCCTTTTTTTTTGTTTTGTTAGCTTGACTAGAGGCTTATCAATTTTATTGACGTTTTCAGAGAATCAGCTTTTGGTTTCGTTGATTTTTCTCTATTGATTTTTTTTCTTTTCAATTTCATTGATTTCTGCTCAAATTCTTAATATTTCTTTTCCTCTGCTTACTTTGGATTTAATTTGCTCTTCTTTTTCTAGTTTCCAAAGGTGAAAGCTTAGATTATTGATTTTAAATCTTTCCTCCTTTCCATTATATTCATTTATTACTATGTATCTCCCCCTAAGCACTGTTTTCACCACATCCCATGAAGTTTGTTAAGTTGTGTTTTCATTTTCATTTTGTTCAAAATATTTTTAAAATTTCTTTTGCGATTTCTTCTTTGACCCATATGTTATTTAGAAATGTGTTGTTTAATCTCCACATTTAATTGGGGATTTTTTCAGCTATCTTTCTATTACTGGTTTCTAATTTAATTCCATTGTGGTCTGAGTGCAGACATTGTTTATGATTTCAATTTTTTTGGATTTGTTAAGGTGTGTTCTATGGCCCAGAATGTGGTCTGTCTTGGTGAGTGTTCTATGTGAACTTGAGAAGACTGTGTATTCTGCTGTTGTTGGGTAAAGGAATCTACAAATGTCAATTATACCCAGTTTATGATGACATTGTTGAGTTCAGCTATGTCTTTACTGATTTTCTGCCTGCTGGAGTTTGTTCCTTTTATTGTTGTTAACTTTTTAAGAAACTGCTAAACACTTTCCCAAATGGTTATACCATTTATATCCCTACCAATGTAAGAGAATTACAGCTTCACATCTTCATCAATACTTGGTATTACTGTACTTCTAATTTTAGCCATTCAAATAGGTTTTGGTGGTAGTAGCTCACTATGTTTTTGATTTGTGTTTCCCTTCTCACTATGATATGGAGTGTCTTTTAATATATTCTCCAAGATCAGAGCTACAAGCATTAATATCTGATATTTCTAGAAATCAACCACTCAACCCTGGAAGGCAGGCAAACTCTTAGATTCCCAAAGCTATACCAGTTACACACTTTAACTGAAAATTAAGCATATCTTTAATTTTAAACCAGCCACAATCCCATTCTCATTTAACTTTCGGGTACCACCACCCCTGATGTAGGTTAGCGGTTGTTTGGGGAGGTCGGTGACTTATTTACGAAGACTTCCAAAGGCTGTCAAAATTCAAGAAGATGAAGACGCAGACTTAATAGTGGCTACCACTATGTAACACTTGCCACATCTAAGGTACTGTGCTGAATATTTTATATACATCATCATAATCTGCCAAGGTGGGCATTATAGTTCCCATTTTACAGATGAAGAAACTGGCTAACACAGACTCTACAAACTCATATATTGTGAAGGAACAGAGAATGGCAACAGGTGAGGTGAATATTTCTAAGGGTCCTAGAGGCCTAGGCCAGTTTCTCAGACTTGATCACCCTAGGATCTCATTGAAATGCAGGCACTAATTCAGTAGTTCTAGAGAGGGAGGGGAGCAGAGTCTTCCTTTTCAAGTTGCTCCCTAGTCATACAGATTCTACTGGCCTCTTATCACACTTTGAGCAGCAAGGGCCTGTATTTACATCCTCACAAGGTCCGGGCAAGTCGGGGCCAGCATGTGATGTGCTTAGAGGCTGCTGGGAATAAAGGAAAGAAGCAGTACTGCTCCTTTCTAAAAATTGACATAAAATGGCTATAGAGTAGGAGCCAGCTGGGTACCTGCTTGTCACTTAATATGGCATGTAATATGGATAACAGCTGTCCACCACCAGTGTCTGAGGCTAGAGCAGATGATGATACTAAGAGAGAATGCTGGCAGAAAAATAACCAGACCCAACTACACAATTTTGTTTCTACCAATGGGCCACCCTTACATACACCCCAATCTTCTTCCTAACCCTGGAAAGGACATACATCTTTTAAAGGTATGGATAAAGAAGGAAGGAAGCCCTGAGACTGGGAGTATAAACTGGATAGTGAATGAAATTTTAATAGCCAGATTGACCTATAAACATCCCCAGACATTAGAAAAAGTTCCTAGCCTCAATGGGACAAAATTATGATATGTATATTACAATATGCAGGTATAAGAACAACAAGAGTGCCATGGTTTCACATATTTGAGTGGTAAGAGTTAAACTAAGTCTATTTTAAGTGTGATGCTAAGACAGTAAATGGGTTTAAGTAAGGGAGAGATATAATACAAGTTGCATTTAAAAAATGATCCTCTGGGAAGCTATTTGCAGAATAAATAATAAGGTGACTATCCTGGTGGCAAGGAGGCCAATTAACAGGCAGTCACTGTGGTTCTCAAAAAGTGATCCCCAAACCAGCAGAATCAGGACCACCCTGAACTGCTAAGAAACGTAATCTCTTGTAACTATCCCTAGACATACTGAACCTGGAAGTCTGCAGTTGGGAACCCAACAATCTGTGTTTTAATGCTTCTGATGCATGCTGAAATTTGAGAACCACTGGGCTATGAAATGGTTTCAACAGGAAATGATGAGCAGTTGTACTAAGAGGAAGGCAGTGAGGAAGGAGAGAAAGACTTTCAGAGATATTTAGGAGATAAACAGGACTAGGCTATTGACCTGGGAGACATGGAATATTATTCTTAATGTTCTTAATGAACTGGGCGACTGATAATATAATCGACGAAAATGATGTACAACACTGAAAAAAGAGCAGTTGGGTTGGGGAAATAGAATAGAAAACGAGTTCAGTTTCAGACATGATGTGTTTGGGGAGCTGTAAGACATCCACATAAAGATGCCTGGTGGGTGGCTTAATAAATAAGTCTGCAGCTCCAGAGAAAGGATTGTGGGTGATGACAGAAATTCAGGAGTCATCAAGTTATGGGAGAGAGTTAACCACACAAAAGTATATGAAATAGCCTCAGGCAGAGGTTTTCAACTTTGCTTCTGCCATGACAGATGATGAATGGCATTCATATGAGACACATTCCCAGGAGTATACTCAGATTGTAGTGAAAACCAAACACACACACAAACGTATGAACAAAAGTAGTTGGCCAAATAAAGCACAGAATTCCCAAACTGTTTTTATAGGTCCTATTTACAAAAGCATTTTACCTGCAAATGATTAGTAGAGTCATCTATTTACTGATCTCAAACATGACTTCTTTTTGAGGGAAAAAAATATATATGGCTAATCTAATATAAAAGTTACATAAAATTATATTTTAAAGATCAAATTCAGACCCCTACAGTTAATATTTAAAAAGTAAGCATGTACTAACAGAGAAAAATAATTCATATTTTATGGTTAAAAAGTATAGCACATAATATTTATGTTTATTCATGATGTTAATATAAATGGTATTTCTGCACATGTCCTTTGGATAATCACACTACCTTTGATTGGGAAACTGTAACTAGAGCCTCCTCATTTCTGTGCTATGCGGATAAAGATGCATGCTTTCTTCATCTCTCTTCCTTATTCAAAAAGTATCCATGGGTAAAATCAAGGAAACAAATACAAGTATAAATCCACAGTTTACAATTATAATATTTCAGAATTGCTCTAACTATCAATGCCACATCAATAACCACAGTTCCTGGGTATTTTCAGCAAACATAAAATAGGCTATGAATTATGAGCAATTCACTTCCAGCTAACTCCGATTCCACTTTTCCCCACACCAACAAGCCCACACCATTGAAATGCAAATGAACGAATATGACATCCTTATAATGGTAACTTTGAGGTGAGTCTAATTATTTTAAAATGTAAATCATTCACAAGAGCTTGTAACTCAACACTTACGAATAAGTGAGTGGTTTTGACATATGTCATAACTGATTGTGACACTGTCGTGTGTCATATGTCACTAAGGTCAAGAAGTACTAGGCTAGAAAGATGACTGTAGACAAAGCACAGAAAAATTATGAAGACAAAACTGGGGACCATCAGTCTTCGAACCATGACAGGAATAGAGATGAAGTGATCTGGGAGGCAGGAGGAGAACAGAGAGAAAAGGATGTCATAGAAGCCAAGAAAAGTGTAACACTCAAGGAATGAAGGGTCAGCAGTATCAACATCCTTTGAGAGGTTAAGTAAAATTAGAAGAATGATGGGGTCACTGACCACAACCATGAGGCTGTATAGATTAGTGATTGTGAGCACTGACTCCAAAGCCAAACTGTCTGCCACATATAACCTCTGTAACCTTTGTAATTTTCATAACTTCTTTTGGATCTTATATTCTAGTGGGAGTAGACAGCAGAAAATACATGAATGATAGATGGACAAATAAATGGATACAGAGATAGATAAATATATAAACAAGCAAGAAACAAACACTTAAGTGGATCTTTTAATGTCAGAAGAGAGAAATGCTACGTAACAAATATAAAACCTGTTGCCTTCAAGGAGCTTGCATGCTAGGCAGAGTTAAATGGAATGAATGTAGGTAGAATACAAACTGGCAGTGGATGGTAAGTGATTCCTGAGTGACCCAGCTGGGAAGTGGAAATGTACAGGAAGGCTTGACCACGTATACGGGTAGGGATGGTGAGGGAAAGTGTTTCAGTCACATCTGAAAGAAGGGCTAGCCGCAGATAAGTACAGAGGGAAGGAGAGGATTTCTGAGATGGAGGCAAAATTGAAAGGCCTGTAGGGTACACTAAGCATTGCCATTCACCTGAAAGGAAAGGTTTATGTAGGAAAACAGTGGTAGACAAATGGAGAAAGTACACTGGGGTCAGAGGGTGGAGAACCTTGAATGGCAAATCTAAGAAATTTATGAGACCTTGAAGGCAGGAGAGGAACATTCAGGATTTTTGAAATAAAAATAAAAGGTTTTGAAAGATACCCCTTTAAAAAGGAAAACATGCACTTAAAAAAAGAGACAGTAAATTTTCAATGCACAAGACCATTTATATCAAAGCTTTGCCTTAATGAGAGCAGAATTTTAAAATACACACCCACTCCCACCCACCTGCACATACACTCTTTAGAAAACTCTTAATATCCATTTCATGTTGTCCTATAGAACCAACTGATTATGAACATTGTTTTATCAATACTTTTCTAAAAAGATCAATGCACAGAGACATGATTTGCTCCATTTTCTCTGTTGCACAATTAATGCAATTTCTCACCTGTCATTCCATCGCTATTCAATAACCACAGAAGAGCTGACAGATGCATAGTTCTCACAGAGGACTGTGGAGAGCCAGATTTAAAGTAATCCAGAGATGTCCTCCTTGTCTTCCAAAAGGGGATACATATTGTACAATACTGAATTGGCTGTAGAAGCCCTTGTTTGAGGAAGAGCTACACTTATTCTTACACTAAGAAAAGCTTTTCAGATACAGTTTTCATTTAGTAAAGGAAAAACTCCCACCCTGCCAAAAGGATATTGAGGTAGGGGTGGGGAGTCACATTATTCTTTTCTGGGGGGAGGAACAGGTTGGCTTTTGAATGAAACAGTAAAGTTTAGAGTCAAGTCATGAAACTGACGCTTAAGCAGCAACTTTGGCCTTTCTTGAAAAGACAGGTGAAGACTCAAGATTACAGGTTAATTGGAAACAGCTTTTTATCTTCCCTTCTAACTCAACTTTACAGCCACATGAACAACTCTATTAAATACTTTTGCTATTACCTAGGGCATTAACTATGCCACTCAATTCTCTCTGCTGGTCTGGGAGGATTGTTGTCTTCCAAGAACTATTCACGAGTATAATCATTATATTGTTCTTCGAGGGCTCTGTATTTCAGAGGTTTCCCTTTGAACCAGGATCTGGCAAGAGAATCTCTTTGTGTTACTAATGACTGGATGCATGAGTTAACAAAGTTCTCTCTGTTATATCTATCTCAGTTTTTAGTTCAAAACATACACACACACACATTCCACAACTGTTGACACAAGCTCAGGTAACCATACACTGTGGGTTTTCTTAAAAATTCCCAATTAGCCTGAAATCATAGTGCCTATAAAGCACACTTCATACTTGTTAAACCAGTGTGACCCAGTGACCCAAGTTTTGCAATCAGGTTATTATAATAACTACAGAATCTGGAAATTAGAGGGGACTTTCTGAAGCCAGCTATTTTAGCCAGCTGGTTTATCTCCTGTCAACATTACAAAGTAGGCGTGATTACACTAATCTAAAAAATCTTCTCTAAAGGATTCCCTCCAGCCTCCCCATCCCTGGCCTGCAAATGTTCTCCCTTCATTCAAGATGGGCAACGGACTCTACTGGGCACCATATCCAAGGCTGTGTGTTTGGTAGCACTTTATCTCCATCTGAAAAATGCAACTAGGAGGTAGGTGTTTCATTTTCATTTTATAAGTAAACATAGTGATATGCCAAGAGGATAAGCAACTCCTATTAAGTTAGCAGAAGATTCAAACTCAAGTCTCTTCCCCCTAAGCTTGTGCTCTTTCCCCTGCATCATGCTGCTTTTTCTCTCTTGTGCTTCTACATGTCTCCATGTGCAACCTTCCGCCTCCCACTCCTATCCCTGAGAAGGGAAGGAAGACTCTCACACAAAAACCAAATCACCATGGTAGACTTTCAGGCATCTAACAGATAAACTGATGATTATGCAAAACTAAAAATATCCACAAAGAAATTTCCAAGTAAAAATGGTTAAATGCATGTACTTGCATCTGCTCCGTCCTGAAATCCCATTACGTTTCTATTTCAATTTTTATTTTTTGTTTTTAAATTGTAAAACTACAAGGGCAATGAGAATGACAGAGAAGACAAGACAATTTCGGAAACTGGAAAGCAGATGAAGGAGTGATGATTGACTTTTCAGATGTGATAAAGCTGAATCCTAAACACTCAGAGAGAAAAGCCAAGAAACCATTTGTTTTGCAACACAGAACCCCAAAGCCTCAGGAACTGGCAACAACAGATACCCCTGAGAGTGGCAGGTAAAGGTGGGTGGAGAATCTCTTTAAGAAACAAACACCCAGATCATCTCCCTTATTCTGCTCAGTTACATGATTGCCCCCAGCCACCAACCTAGCAGAAGAAGGAACATTTATGCTCTGCTCTGGGGAACACTATGCACAACTAAATGCAAGTTCCATGCTGAATTGAGGGGAAATAAGTGAAAGTTTATACAGCAAACAGAGTGCTGAAAGGTGGACTTAGATTCCCTGGATAGGAGTTTTGAAGAGCAGTTTCTAAGAAAACCAGCCAACTAAAAATAAAATATTTAAAGATATTGACAATCGAGTGTTTCTTAAGAGAATGGACCAGACCATCCTATACTGAATTTCACTGTCAACCATCACATCTCCATTTGCACAGAACTTTCAATTCATGTGTTATTATCCAGATGTTAAGTATGAGTGAAGAGCCAGGTTCAAACATGTGGAAAAGCTTCTGACATAAAAGACAGAAGCCAAAGCAAATCAGTAGACAGAAGCAATGAGGAGGATACAGGGACTCCGTTAAGAGAACACTTCAAATGAATTATCATAAATGTCCTAAGAGAAAAATGACACCGTGTTCCTAAAACAAAAACAATATGCTATTTAAAAGAACATAGAGAAAAAGTGGTCTTGAAGTACAAAAAGGACAGCAATGAAAAGCTCGGTATAAGGGTTGGAAGATAAAGTGGAAGAAATCCTCATCTAAGATATTAGATGAAAATGACAGATAACATGGAAATAGCAAAGCAAATAGGTAAGAAAATTAGAGAACCAGGAAGTCCAGCATCAAGATAACAGGAGAGCCAGAAAAGAAAAAGGAGACCAAAATGTGGGAGTGAGACAGTATGTAACAAGTCACCAAAGAAATAATTCAAGAATATTTACAGACTTAAAAGTTATGAATATCTAGATTGAAAAGATCCACTGAGTGTCCAACAAAGTGAAGGAAAACTATCCCATATCATCAGGAAATTTAAAGCTGTCAATTACAAAAAACAAAGGCTAAAATGTCAGAAAGACATTGGACTTCTCAAATTCCATACTGGAGCCTAGAAGATAATGTAAGAATGCCTTCAAAATTCTGAGAAAGGAAAATTATTTACAACCTAAAATACAATGTCTTTTCAAATTATCAGTCAAGGATGAAGGTAAAATTATCTACTAGACATGTATCTTTTGCTTACTATATGCCAGACAGTTTCCTAAGCAATTTTTTAAGTATTCATGCATTTAATAATAGTAAGACATTTTTTCAGAGAAGGTCTCAAAATTTTTCTCCCATGTACCCTTCCTTAATTCCTATAATTAATGGAGAATGCACTCCATCAAGCCAGAGCAGTAAACCAGGAAAGAATATGCATGGTATATAGGAACAGGGGCTACCACCCCAGGGAGAGGCAAAGGGGATCCCCAGTATCATGATGAAGAGCAATTCCCAGGAGGTGAGCTATGCAGTGAGCCTATAAGTCAGTCTACCTTTGGAGGAGATTTATTCAAGAACATGAAAGTGTTAATGTCTTTGAGGGTATTTATATAACTGGTGAGAGTTTGGGAATAAATTATGATAAATCCACAGTAAACTAAGCAAGAAGATGAATAAACTAAATGATTACTAACAACAGGGGAACCAAGAATTGTGCAAGAAAGGAAACCAAGGATACCTGATAGTAATTCATTTACCAATAGCATGCACATGGTCATGATAACATAAATGCAGAACATTGATCTAACAATAAGATGCATGCTGAGGTGTGCAGAAGAGAGCCAAATCCCCCGTATATGGTGGAAAGTCACTAAAAAATGCCAAAGTTGGAAATATAAAGAAGTAGCAAAGAAATATGCTATTTAGAGATAGGGACAAAAACACCAAAAAAAGAATGTTAAAAGCATTCAAAGTGGTTGCCTCTAGGGATAGGAAATGGGAAAAGTTTTCCAGGGGATAAATCATTTTTATAAAGCCTTCTAGAACCATTTAGCTCTTTAAACTACATGAATGTATAAACTTGATAGAAATACAAATTAATTTTCAATGTGCAGAGATTGTTCCTTTGAGGCAGCAAAGCATAAGGGTTAAAAGTCAACAGACTGCTTGGGTTCTAATCCTGGCTCTTTTACTTATAACTATTTGACCTTGGGAAAACTGCTTCGAAATCTCTCTACCTCAGTTTCCTCTTGTATAAATGAGAATAATATCTTCGTCAAAGAGTTTTGTGAGAAATAAATGCATGCAATTTGAACAGTGCCTAGCTCAATGCATGTCTATGATCATTATTATTAGTGTGAATGCCATATTTGAGGGTGATTTATATCAGTCTAAATAATAAAAGAATAAAACCAAAACATGCCATTTCATTTTATTTTGATTCCAAATTGCACATATTGGTCCAAAAGTATAATGTTGGAAATTCTAAGAACCAACAAACTAACATTCTAAATAGTAATGGTTTATTAAGCAACCCTTTGATAACAATATAGTTGCTTAGTTCGGTCATTTATTATATGTCTATTCGAAAGGGTAGAGAAGGTTCTGTAATATTATATCCACATAAAGAATATTTACAGCACTTAATAGTTTAACATTCCTCCACTTAACAATTTGAGAAATTGATAGAAAATATTAATATGTCTTATAGGGGAAAATGAATTAACTTCCATTTATAATTCTCCTCTTACCAAAAAGAAATGGTTTTAAAATCTGTCTTCATATTTTGTGAGCATGGACTAATTTTTTAATATTTTAGGGCCCATATGAGTTAAAATTCATTCCTCTAAAGTATGACAAGAAAAGGGGAGAGGCTCCTCAATAACACTCAAGACAGAATATCATTTGCCCTCATGTAGATGAGGGCTCTATCCGCTGCATATGTATTAGTCTGCTGGCTTAACCAGCTAGAAGACAGACAATTCTCCAGTAACTTAAAACACTTCTCTTCACGGAGCTACAGTTTGGTATGGGATGTCAAAGGATGAGAACATACATGCATAAGTGGTCAGCTGAAGGTGAATGTTCTACATCGTTTTTGTCCCAAACTGCCAGAGGGTATGTTAGAAAATGAAATACATGAGGATGCTCTAAGCTACTAATGAGTCAGGTTTGAATATCCATGGTGCCAGCCACTTCATCCTGGATTCCTCTGGCTGTACAAAGGGACATCTTATGAAGACACTGTCGTGATAGTAAAGCAGCCTCATGGACAGTAATCTGTTTCCTGAGGCAGCCTACAATACTGCTTGTCAAATCTAATTACCAGCAGAACAGAAACCTATCACTTGTCTAGTACCTTGTTAACATGTCCCCAATGAGCTTACATGAAATGAATGCAATAATAGCATAGCCCACTGGAAAAAACCTGGGAGACATTGTCTAGGGTGCGCATCAAGGTCTGGGTGTCAGAAAG
Source organism: Balaenoptera ricei (assembly GCF_028023285.1). Lineage (NCBI taxonomy): Eukaryota > Metazoa > Chordata > Mammalia > Artiodactyla > Balaenopteridae > Balaenoptera > Balaenoptera ricei. Next base: position 77,829,014 of record NC_082646.1, on the reverse strand, counting down.
AATAGTATGTGATAAAACTAAGTAACTATTTTCAGACAAACATACAATGTGCCAGGTTTGTTCAAATTAAATTCAGTCACAGGTAACAGTGTTACGCTTTCTCATATCTATGGACTACTTGGGTGCTGTTTGATACAAGTATTTTGGAAGGTTGTATGTCAGCTCTGAATCTACATAAAGTGTCTGGAGATAAGTGAAGTGTCAGTTTGTGTATCTGAAAATTAATAAAAGCATTTTACTTTCATTCATCTCATCTGGAGAAATCCTAGTTCCTCATTTACAATGTCTAATGCAATCATGGCAGTGTATCGAGAAAAAAAGTTCAACTCACAGTGGTGTAACATTTGTATATTTAATGCTCTGTACACAGACAGCAAGAGGGGGAGAAAATGAGGGAGGGTGGGAGGGAGAAAGGAGGAAACACTGGGAGAAATATTTTAGACTGTGGGTGATTCCTTCTGCCATTCCACTTCACTGGATGAGTATCTGCCATAAAATGAGAGAGTTTGAGATGGGAGATGGGAACCTGTTGTTGTGTGACTCAGTCTCTGTTATTCCTGCATGCCTCTAATAGCATTAGTATTTTACTGAATGTGACTTTAATGTTTAAAGACACAGTATTTATTTTTGGTTGTCTTTAATGTGGCTTCAAATCACATTATCTTCATCTGGTGCTTGACTAATAAACTTCAATCTCTTCTAACTCTTCAGGGAAGAAAATGGTTGTGTTAGACTCACTAAGTTCAACAGCTGCTCTTCCCACCATCTTGGCTATCTCAATAAAGAGCTCATTTTTTTGGCTCACACTGAAAGCCTCAGAATCATCCCTCTTGACCCCTTATTATCTCATACTCACACCCAATCCATCAACAAATCCTTTTGGTTCTGCATTCAAACAATTGCTTCAATCCCACCACTCTGAAGACCTCCAGAGCTACAACTGTAGTCCATCATCATCTCTCACATGAACTATGGAAATATCCTATCTTGTCTTCCTGCTTCCACTTTTGCCTCCTTATAGTCAAAAATCCTCACAGCAGCCAGAGTAATCCTTTACAAAAGATAAATCTAATCATGAATCTACCCTGCTCAGAGAGACTCTACTGATTCCTCTGCATACACGGAATAAAATCCGGTGCATACCTTACCAGGACTTGCAAGTCCCTGGTGATCTGACCTTAGGTCCTCTGAATGCATCTGCTACCATTGTTCTTGAACACTTAACTCCAGCCGCCCAGGTCTACGTGCAGTTCCTTCAGCATCTCCAGCCTCAGGGATTTCACACTAGCTGTTCTCTCTGCCCGCAACAGTCTTCCCAGATACCTGCCTGGCTTACCTCCTCACTAGTTCAAGGCTCTGCTCAGATATCACCCTATCAGAAAGGCTGTTTATTGTTTATATCAGAGAACAGCCTCCCTCCATCCGTCACTCTGTAGCTTCTTATCCTGCTTTATTTTCCTTCTTGGTACATATCACTAACTGAAAACATGTATTTATTTGCTCATTTGTATTGTTTAATTCCCCAGCTGCAGGGACTTAATCTGTTTGGTTCCCTGCTATACCCACGATATCTAGAACAAATCTTGGCACTCAATAAATATCTGTTGACTAAACTGAGGAGCTATGCTGAGCTGTACTTTATAGGAGAGTTAAAGGATTTGATGATAATTTTGATTGTACATAAATTGCATCTCAGAGTTTATTGGCCACATATGACCCCACTCTAAAGTGTATGATCAGGACAACCCGATTCAAATTCAACTTAAATTCAAATCTGCTAAGCAGGGTGAACTGCTTCATTGATATCAGCTGGGTTCCCAAGAGCTAGGCCAGCTAAACCCTGGAAAAGAAATCATTTCTGAGAAAACAGAAAAATAATCGTCTTTTAACTACAGTGGTCTAGAGAAACTCCTCCCTGCTGTTTTATTTTTTCTTCTTTCCTCTGTAAAATACCAGTGTGACCATGACACTCTTTTGCTCTATGGAGATTAAAGTCCAAACTCCTTACTGGAGCCTTCAAGATTTCCTGGCTACTGGCCCAGTCTACCCATTGGACCCTTCCTGGAACTCTTTTCATCTTCTGTTTTCAACTAACCTTGCGACCCAGCAGCAACATGTTATACTTTGTTCCCCCAAAATACCATGAACAATTGTTCCTCCATGAATTTGCTCATGCTATTTCTCTACCCCTCATATTCATTTAGCAAACTCCTACCTGTTCCTTGAAATTCAGATAAAAAGAAACCTGTTGGTAAAGACTTCCTTGACCCCCTATTACAGAAAGTCACTCCCACTATGCTTTATAATACCTCTGTTAAGACCCAATACACTTGTAAAGTTATCAAAAGATTACCCACACAGATTATAACATCCTTAAGGGCAGAGATGACATTTCATTCATTCTTAAATCTCCAAATACTAACGCAATATTTGGAATATAACAGGTGCTCAATAAATGTTTAAGGTTGTTGGGCTTCCCTGGTGGCACAGTGGTTAAGAATCCGCCTGCCAATGCAGGGGACATGGGTTCGAGCCCTGGTCCGGGGAGATCCCACATGCCGCAGAGCAACAAAGCCCGTGCACCACAACTACTGAGCCTGCGCTCTAGAGCCCGCAAGCCCCAACTACTGAAGCCTGCGCGCCTAGAGCCCGTGCTCCACAACCAGAGAAGCCACCGTAATGAGAAGCCCGTGCACCACAACGAAGAGTAGCCCCCGCTCGCTACAACTAGAGAAAGCCCGCGCACAGCAACGAAGACCTAATGCAGCCAAAAATAAATAAATAGATAAATAAATTTATTTTTAAAAATGTTTAAGGTTGTTAAATCAATCACCCTTTCCCTGCTTCAACAGGCACAATATAAGGGGTTCTTTGTCCAAGACCAGACTTACTTAAGGTTCAAATTTGTCTTATCTCAGGGACATTCTTTTCTTACTCCCCTGATTGCTGGCCTACTCTGATCTTGTGACTCTACACCTCTGAATTCTCTATTTCCTACGCTTGGATCAAACTTTGGCTTCTCTGAATACTCCCATTAATAACAATTATGGCTACCATTTCCTGAGCTTCTGACTCTGCCAGTGCTTCTCCACTTTTCTCATTTCATCTCTCCACAACCCTTGAGGGAACCAAATGGGTTCACAGAGCGTGAATGTTATGGCTAATGTTATGTGTCAACTTGACTGCACCACGGAGTGCCCAGATATTTGGTCAAACCTTATTCTGGTGTCGCTGTGAAGGTGTGTTTGGATGAGATTAACCTTTAATTCAGAAGATGAGTAAAGCACTTTGACCTCCATAATGAGGATGGACCTCATCCAATCAGGTGAATGCCTGAAGAGAACAAAGGCTGACCCTTCCCCAAGTAAGAGAGAATTATCCTGCCTGACAGCCTTCATACTGAAACACTGGTTCTTCCTGACTGATGGCCTTCAAACTGGTACCTCGGCTTTTCCTGGTTCTACAGCAGCTTCCAATCTTTGGACTCCAACTGGGACACTGGCTCTGAGATTTTGGACATGGCCACCTCCACAACCATATGAGCCAATTCCTTATAATCATCTTTCTAACTATATATGTGTTTATATGTGTGTGCGTACATGTTCCCTATTGATTCTGTTTCTCTGGAGAATGGTGAGGAAGGAACTTTACCAAGACCACATTGCCAACAAGCTACAGAAAAAGAAATTCCACCCAGGTCTGTTTCCAGACCATGATTTAACAAACACCACCCACAGGATATAATAAACAACTTTCACTTTAGCTCTGACTCTAAGGAAAGATTTTTCTTTGCTCCTAGATAAAATCTTGATCAAGTCCCATAACTTTTTTCCTCACTCTTAGATAATGGAAAGTCTTATGAACAATTGTCCAGCACTAGACATTAATCCAAACTCCAGACCGTTTCAACCTCTAATCACTGCTGGGCTCTACTGTGGTTGGGCACTTCCAGTGGGAGAAAGGGACATGGTCCTTTCTCTTTCCCCACCTACATGTTTCCTTCTTCCTTAGGTGGCTAACTAATTATTTTTCCCCTTCCAGGATAAGGTTGGAGAGAAGAAACTAGGAGAAAAGGATGCATCTTAGATGGGAGGTGCAGTTGTCATTTAGGTGGCTAACTAATTATTTTTCCCCTTCCAGGATAAGGTTGGAGAGAAGAAACTAGGAGAAAAGGATGCATCTTAGATGGGAGGTGCAGTTGTCATTTAGAGTAGGGATCTCTGGCGGCAGATATACAGTTAAGGACTCTGTTGTGGGTGCTCCTCTCCTGCCACTACACTGACTTTGACAATGACTCTCTTTCAGGTGGCCACTATAGCTTCAACTCCTGTTCCTATTGCAATCCACACAGAGTCTCGCTGTTCCATTGTTACTTCCTTGCAACATCCTTGGCAAAACTTAAAATGGCTCCAGTGCAGCACAGTGGCCACGAGGAGACACCCAGCCCTCCTCTGAGGGCTATTCAGAGAGCGCTGCTACTTCCCATCACAGCAGAAGCTCCCCTTCACTTCAGCTCCAAAGCAGCTCACCAGGCTGTCTTCCAACACTCCCCAGGTGGGACTCAGGTTCCAGCTCACTGTGTCACCAAACTTCAGAAACCACATATGAGGCTCCCCCACTAATACAACTGAAGGGCTCCCAGGCTTGGTAAGAGAAACGGTACAGGCACATTTGGACGTGAAGAGGCTTGCAGGACAGATTTGTCCAGAAAAGGTCTCCTCAAAAAATGCTAACTCCACTCCCTTGGACTTTCCACATCCTTGAAGTGGGTGAGGTATACAAGAGTCATGAAACTGGCTCAGAAATATCTACTGAGAAGTGTCCACTTGGTGGCCTGGCATCTCACTTTGAAATTCTACATTAATTGTGTCTTGGAGAACATTCTAACATCTCCTTGTAGTGGACACTGTTGGTCCCTCCCTGTAAGCAGCTCTTTGCAGGAAACTGCCCCCAGCAGGAAGCCCCTTTTCTTGTCACTTTACCAAAGCTATATTGTAAGTAATTTTAAAAACAGGCACCCCCATGCTCTACTCATCTCCAGCCCAAACACACCTTTCAAATCTTTTGATCACACAATACCTTGTCTAACTTGTTGGTTCTTTCCTTAGATAAAAGAAGTAGAAATGAAGAATAAGTGATTAACAGACGACGAGATCTCTTCCGTAGCGTCCCCTTCAGTAATCTCTGGAACAAACTGTGTGAACAAGATAACATCTAGAGGAAGATCACGAGGAGTTGACAAGTCTGCCCACAAGCCTGCACACAGGGGGGTGGCGACGACTCTGACCCCCTATATCTCAATGATTAACTGAGGTTACTTCCCTGTTTCCCTTTAAAAGTTTTCATGGCCAAGCAGAATCTTTGGAGGTTGTTTCTTGGTGAATGTTGAGTCCACCGTCTCCCCAGATTGCTGGCATTATGCTTAAAGGCACCTTTCTTTTCCACCATTTGTGAGTATTGATTTTGTAAGCAGTGCGCAGCAGGACACCCACACATCTCCTTGGACCTTACCATTTCCTCACATACCTGCCCAGGTCCCCCTTCCAGCATCTGCATTGCTGAGCCTGAGGGGAGGCTGGCAATAGACAAATGCTGGGAAATTCATTTTCCTCAGGAGCAGCCAACCACCAACAACTCAGCCCCTGGGGGAGATAACTCTGGGTCAGTTATCCAAAGTTCCCATAAGGATGGAGCTCCTGCTGCCCATAATTGTAACTCACTTCTCAAGTGAAGCACCCAACACTGGCCACCTCCCATTTCCTGTCTGACTCTCTGATTCCCTTACCACTGTTTCCTGTGCTTGCCTCCCAAATAAAATCTAGGAGCTCAGATCCTTTTCTTATAGCCTGCCTCTGGGGAACCCAAACTCAGATACTCTTATACTCTTAATCAATCTACTATACTGCCATTGTTTTGACACCCCGGGTCCTTCCCTCCGAGTTCGCACCCACAGCCTAGAGCAAGAGGCTTCAGGAAAGGGAGTCACTGATGAGAGCAGTCAAACACCTACCACGACTCCAGGCTCCACAGTCTAACAAAGTGAGCACTTTTAGGCCACTGGCAGTTTGATAGCATGAATATATCTGACCCAAGGGAGTCAGGCTGAGACCTGCTGTGTATTTCATGCTAACCAAACAGTCCAAGCATGATGATGGCTTTAAGCTACTTATGACCTCCTGAGGCTAAAGTGAAGAGTTATATGGCCTTTGAAAGAAAGAAAAAAATATATATATTAGTAGATCCAACAGCAGATCTACCTTCCAAACCTTAACTGTTACCACTAAGGGCAACCCAGTGGGATTTGTTTCCTACCTAGCTTCACACCCAGATCAGCAGCACGTCACTTCTGTTAACTACACAGTACAGATCTAAGTCCACTCCATGCAGCATTTGTGTGTTCAAGTCACACCAATCCATAGATATCTATGTTTGGTTCCTAGCAAGAACTAATATATAGTTATACAGAGACTGTTCAGCAGAGGTAAAAAGTACATATCATATGGATATGAAGTAAAAAAACCTTGAAAAAATAAATGTCATAAACATGAATGGGTAGTATAGGGTGCTTTTTATGTACCAGACACTCTGCTAGGCAATGAAGATGAGAAAGATAGCAGTTCTGCCTCTGAGGGAATCACAGGCTGGTAGGGGAGACAGCTATGTAAATAGAGGTGATATGTACACCAAGTGTTGGTATGTCTGTAAGAACTGCTTGCAGTGGGAGCAGAGAGGGAGTATGTCTGAACGCTAAGGGGATTGGGAAAGTCTTCAATGAGAAGGTAAGGCTTGAGTTGATGCTTTAAAGAGGAAGGACATTTTCCTCAACGGTTAAAACCTAGAGAAAATTCCAAGCAGAAATCCCAGCAAATACAAAAGCCGTTAAGTAATAAGAGCACAGGGCGATTCCCCATCAGAAGTGGAGGTGAGAAGGGTCAGTATTGAATCTGGACACTCAGGCACAAGCACATAAGATCTTTCCAGAAGGAACTGGGTAGGTTTTAAATCGTATTTTGCTAGTGCATTTTTTGTGAACAAATTTAAAAATAGAAAGAATATAATCTGCAATCAGGAAACACAATAATCAAGAGTGTTTCAGGAAATGGGAGGGAAGGGGAGACACAGATTAATTACTATACAAATGTATGAAAAGCCACTTCTTAACAACACGTCCTCATTTCCGGTTTCCCAGCTCTACGGAAGTTGTCTCCTCCCCCCAACCCCTGTCCCAGAGGTTTGCCTGGATACAATCTTGTCAAACTGCATTCCAATTCTCCCTCCAAATCTAGTTTAGAAAAAGTATTTTGCTGAGAAACTTTGAGTTTAGTTGTTAGCTTTGTGGTAGATGACCCAAGCAGAAAAGCCTATTTGCCTTACGATATATCCTGCGGGTTTCCTAAGGAGAGCTTCTCTGTTGTTTAACCGCTAAAAGACTAAGGCAATTACTTTCCTGGGAAACAGAATGTCTGAAGGCTATCAACAAACTTAAGACAGCTGAGGTGTCAGATTTAGAAGTTCAGCTTCTGTGGACAGGCAAGATAGATGCAAACCCCTGTGAACCACAGTGGGCGGAAAACGTTGGCACCCCACATCATTCTTCTAAGACCCATCTATTCACTGCTAAGGACACTCTCTCCAGGATACACTAAAAGCCTCAAGACAGTCTACCAAGGCTCTTATTCTCTTTGTTCTTAACTTGTAGACTGTATTTTCCCCTGTAAATTAGCTCACCCCCATCCAGAGTGTCTGTCATTTCAGATCATGACCGTTCCCTCTCTCCCTTCCATGTCAGAGAATGGTGAAGAAATGTGCTTCTGCAAAGCAATTCGATGAGTGTTTGAAGGTTGTGGGGCTCGCTCAGCTGCTCTCAAACACCCCTGAGCTGCACACAATAGCATCACATCCCCCCCAGTGGCCATCTCTGCACAGCTGGGCTCTTTCAGAAATGGCTGTGAAATGTACTGTGAAAATAAGGGACGGGAAACTCCGCTTAATGGCAAAGACGAAGCTCACCCAGCAGACAGCCCAGTTCAGCTTGTTGGTCATTTCATCAATGATCACCAGCGTGTCTGCCACATTTACAGCCAAGGAGTTAGCAACAAAGACAAGTCTGACCCGGGATTGTTGAAAATGGCTGGTGGGCAAAGATGAATATCCAGGCAGTTCAACGGATTTCTGATCCCTCGGGCATATGCATGCTCTCCTGCTGTCCAATTTCAAAGCTCCCTTTTCACCCACCCCCTTCCCTGCACGCAAAGGCCTTTTCCCACAAACTGAGCAAACGGTCCTTTAACATTAATCTTACTCAAGATACTTAATATATGCATTTGTTTGCTGGGCACTGAATTTTTTAAGGCATCTATTAATTCACTCTGGTGACACAATTTCCATAATGTAATTTCTTGGGTAGCAAGGAAATGGCATTTTTCCATCATTCCATTTTCTTCAGGTACCATTATGAGTGTTCCATTTAGTCTTACAATTACTCTTATATTTAAACATACGCTGACTTCACAGAGACACATTTATTATTTTCATTGCCTAATGTTATGAAAAGAAATCCTCAGCATAAATCAGTGGCCTACAATTCTTAGGCAAGTTTGGTAGTTGAATGACCAGGCATCTGGAGAGGAGCAGTTCCATACATGTGCATGCTTTCTTGCAACTGGTCCACACTGCTCCTTTGACGTGGGTGTCTTTCTCTTTTTCTCCACATCACCTCCCTCTGCAAACTTCTGACCTTGCTTATTTCACTAATTTCTACTCATCCTCATTAGTCAGCTTAAAAATAGCTTGTTCATTCTATATGGGAAAAGAATCTGAAAAAGAATATATTCTCGCAGCTGAGCAAGCCCCACAGCCTTCAATATAATATAAATATATATTGCTGTACACCTGAAACTAACAACATTGTAAATCAACTATACTTCAATAAAAAATAAATTAAATAAATATAAATAAATGACTTGTTCAAACCATCCCAGACATCTCTTCCTGAACTAAGACTAAGGTTTTGTTTTGGCCATCACACCCTTGATTGTGAACATCTGACATATTCTTGGTTGATCAAGAAGTGTAGCGTGAATTATAAGGTGACCACATGTCTATCCCAGACCAGTGAAATCATTAATATCTTCCTCTTCACTCTCAAAAATGTCAGAAGTTGAATATTATAGTACATGGTTGCCTTATGCTCAATACATTGGAAGTAGAGTATATTCTGCATTCAAGGAATCTGCATTTGATTCTGAGCTCTAGTGCCTTTGTTATGTGGCCTTGAACAACATATTCCCCCTCTTTAAACTCAGTTTCATCATCTGTAAAACAGAGTTGACAGTGCTATCTCCCTCCAGAGTTATCTGGCAAATAACAGAGTAAAAATTACTTTGATAGCAGGTAAATTGCCGTGTAAATCATAGTTCCCACTCTACCACTATAGTTGTAGTATGTACAGTAGCATATAAAAATAGCTGTGAAACAAACAAGTCAAGGAAGATATCATGGAATAATGAAAATATTTCCAAGAGTTAGAAACATGGGTTCTCAGCCTCATTCTATCATGAAGAGGTTATGTAACAAAGCAGGACCCTATGGGGCCTTCCTGGGACAGACCCCCTCCCACCCACCCCCCACTGCCAATGTCCTCTACTTGCCTCTTGTTTGTAGAAAAGCCTTAGTCTCTCAGACCACCCCTGAGTCATAAAAGGCTGGCTCAAGAATTAATGATTGAAAGAATGCGAACATGTAGTAACAGATAGTAGCAGTTGGGCTAGGAGAACTGGTAACAATTTAAACAGTAAATCAACCATATAGCAGAGTCACAGAATCTTTAGTTCCTCCGTGAAAGACATAGATAACACTGTCTGATGCACATTCCTAAATTGTTTTACAGACATTAAAACCCCCACCAGATGGAGACGCTAACTGCATGATGACTATAAGCACGTAGCCCCCAGACTGGCTGGAGCCTGAGGGTTGATAAGGTTAAGTCGCGACACCACCCTGTTGCCTCACCATCAACCAGTCAGAAAATCGTGCATGAGCTGATCACACACCATGTAACTCTCTACCTCACCTTGCCTTTAAAATTCCTGCCTGCTTCCCTGAAATCCATCAGGGAGTTTGGGTTTTTTGAGCATTAGCTGCCTGCACTCCTTGTTTTGGTGTTTGCAGTAAACGCTGCACTTTCCTTCACTACTACCTGGTGTCAATATATTGGCTTTACTGCGTGTGAGCAAGCCAACCCAAGTTCAATTCAGTAACAGTTATAGGCAAGTCCTTTCCCCAGAGCATTCTGACATTCAAATAAGAGACACGATCCCTACAGGTGCTTCTACCTCTATTTGTTTGTCCATCAATGAAGAGTTTCATTTCTAGATTAATCCTTATCCTCAGAAACATATGATTTACTTAAAATGACATAATTTTGGTAAATTTACTCAAATGTAAATACTTTTCAATAGAGACTAGGATACTTCACCTGTTATCATTTGTATACTCCAAGTTCAGGAATTATTCACTTGGTTAAATTGATCAAGAGGTAGGTGCTAAGAGGCCTTCAAATGCAAACTCATGTATAAGTGATCAATAGCTGCCTTCAAAGAGATTAGAACCTAATATTCAAGCCTTTTGTATCATTTTTCCTACCCTCTGACTTACTCGAAATGTTTCCCTTCTTGTGATACCTCTCCTAAAAGTCTGAACACATAAAAGTAATAAGCAAAACCTCAAACTGTACATGTTTGTTCAAGGTATGAAAAGCTTCAGTTTTAGCTCCATTTCTGACTAATTCCCAATTGTCAACTTATTATAGAAGAAGGAGTTGACTGCTTTTGACTAACTTTAGTAAGGGATATCAATGTATACCTGGGTTAATATTGAGGTTCAGTCTGCTGCCCTAAAAAATGGCATAAAGTTTTCAGATGGACGCAGCTTCCTTCAGTTGCAACAGATTTGAAAGAAATTTGATACATGGTTACAGGGTGTGTCAGGGCCAACTTGGTCACGAGGCTCTGAGCTGGGCTCCTGCACCCCAAATCCTGTTGCACCTTTTATTCCAGGGATCAACCCTGACGTAAGGCAGAATGCATAAATGTCCCCCAAATCAATATTAGGGTATTTTACAAATCTTACTCAGTGTTTCTTCCTTGGTCCCTGTTTCCAAGATTCTAGTTACCTAACCTCTCTTACATACCAGTGAAAAGAGGATGGACTTTGAAGTTAGGTAGACCTGACTTCAAAGTCTAGTTCTACCATTTGCAAACAGTGCGACTACAGGTGGTTACCTAAACCTCTGTTGTCTCATTTGTAAAAAGAATAGTGCATGCCTTTTGGGGATTTGGTAAGGGTTAAGTGTAATAGTATGTGTAAATGTCTGGACAGAGACTTACATTTAAATATACCACACATGTTAACTTCTGCGTGTGTCTGTGTGTGTTCAATAAATACAGCCCTGTTCATAAATCCTATTCTTGTCCTTGCTCCTCTGACAGACTGAAGCTTTATCCTTGAACTTGTTCCTGAACTTCATTCTAGTGTCTGGAACCCAGCTACCCATAAATAGACCATCTTAACACTAAAAATCTGCTTGGTTCACTATTTCCCACTTCTGAGTTCTCCTCACTGTAATCCATTCCATCATCTTGAACACCCCTGTCTTAGTCTGTTCGGGCTGCTGTAACAAAATACCACAGACTAGGTGGCTTATAAACAGAAATGCATTTCTCATAGTTCTGAAGGCTGGGGAATACTAGATCAAGGCCCCACCACTCTTCCTAGTTCATAGCCAGTGTCTCCTCACTGTGCCCTCACATGTTGGAAGGGGCTAGGGAGCTTTCTGAAGCCTCTTTTATAAGGCACTAATCCCATTCATGAGGGTTCCACTCTCATGACTTGAGAACCCTTTAAAGGCCCCACCTCCTAATACCTTTGGGTTTTAAGAATTCAATATATGAACTTGATGGGGACACAAACATTCAGACAATAGCACTCCCTTACACCCTTGCCAAAAGTTTGCCTAGACTATGATCATGAATTCTTGATTCTCTTGCACCCTGGGTGGCACATGTAGTCTCTTCATTCTCCTTACTCCTTGATCATTTGACTCCAATTATCCGTACCTGCTGGATCTAGTGCTGTCCTGTCCCATCAAAGTGGTCAGCTCCTGCTCTTGCTGGATGTAACAGGTTATTGATACTGAAATGTCTCTAATTCTAAATACTAAAGACTTGGCTAAGGAGGAGTAAATTGGTTAATAATGTATGGATGATGTATTTATGTGTTTCTTTTTATGCTGCCAAAGAACAACTAGGAGCTGGCTCTAAGCGTCCTCAATTGTGTATTTGCCTGATGCTCTACGTAAATATACTCTGATGATTTTAGGAGAATCTTCTTTTGTATTTGGGGAATAAATTATCTCAACTCTTCCTTTTAGTTCAGAAATTCTATGAATAATCTCTGAGTACTTAACCCAGACCCTGACACTCTCCATCATAGACTGTCATACAGGTATCTTAAATAATGTAGGTCTGATTTTTTTTTAAAGAGTATTGTGGTATAAGCCCTGGCAGGTTTGTTGTTGTTGTTGTTTCTTTTTTGTAATACAAATGCCTGATTTAAACATTGATTTCCAAGGCATTCATTTCCAAGAGGCATCCCCTTCAAAGATGGTTAACCCAAATAAACACACTTCCAGCCTCACAACTACATAAAGAGCTAGGCCACCTCCCTGCACTGAGACACCTTTGTTTTACAGATGTTGATTGATTTAAATATCTGACCATTTGGACTACTTGTTTTTTTTTTTCCTCTTCCTGTCCTTTAAATCACCACTCTTATGTTTTAAATATGTTCTACCAATAAAGAGTGAGCCCACAGAAACCTAGGCCCCCCCACCCTTGACCTCAATAAAGGCAGAACCCCAGGCCCTGGGCTTCATCCTGCCTCTGGGCCCACCCCTGGTGACCTTGCTACATTGCTCCTGGTGTGCTGTGTGACTTCCAGGTCTTTTAAGTAAGAAATCTTTATTTTTTTCAGTTTCTTGCTGGTAATTGCTGAAGGGCATCTTGCAGTCACATGAAGAAAAACAAGGGTATATTCATTTATAGTATACCTCTAAAGACTGCATTAAGTAGAAGAAAAATAAAATGTAATAAATTACGATCTTTGGCATCTTGACGGCAAACCATAACATTGGTGATTGATAGGCTGAGACCAGCACAAAACAGGGATGCTTAGCAGTAATTAAACAGATCTAAGCAATGAGCTTTGTGTTGATACTTTCATGCTTAAAGCCTCAGTGCACCTCATAAACCTCTGTTATTCAGATCTGATAATGCTCCTGATATATAGACATTAACATTAGGACTAGACCTCAGATTCCTCACTTAAGGATGCAGAGCTGAGGACCAAAAAGGAGTATTACTCAGCCATAAAAAGAATGAAATAATGTCATTTGCAGCGACATGGATGAACCTAGAGATGATCACATTAAGTGAAGTAAGCCAGACAAAGAAAAATATCATATGATATTGCTTACACGTGGAATCTAAGAAAATGATACAAATGAACTTATTTACAAAACAGAAATAGACTCACCGAGGTAGAAAACAAGCTTACGGTTACCAAAAGGGAAGGGGGAGATAAGTTAGGAGTTTGGGATTAAAATATACATACTACTATATACAAAATAATCAACAAGTGCCTGCTGTATAGCACAGGGAACTATACTCAATATCTTGTAATAACTTACAATGTAAAAAGAGTAAATAAATTTCTACATATATATATATAACTGAATCACTTTGCTGTATATCTGAAACTAACACAACATTGTAAATCAACTATAGCATAATAAAATTTTTTTTAAAAAGGAAAGGAGGATGCCCCAAGAATATAGTGGGGTTGAATGGCTGAGCTAGGACCAAAATCCAGCCCTTATGGTTTGCAAATCCAGAAGCTTCCCAATCAGAGCACCAGGAAAAGGGGAAGGTGTGCCGAGCTACTGACCCACTCAGTCCAGCCAGGTGACTCTCAGCAGCAGGCAGCCTCATCTATTTACACCCATGTGCCTATCAAATAGTATCATTTCTATGTGTATCATGATGTGAAAGAAACTGGGAGTTACTATTTTTATTCCTTTTCCCCAACATTTATCATCTGCAATATCAAGGAATAGAGTGTTTTGCTCAAGATAATACAATTTAATGAAATGATCTGAAGTAGAGTTATTGGTTTAATCTTACCCAAAGGGGGAACTCTTTTGTGTTCCAATTCTTATCAGCCAGAGACAAAATATGACAACTCTCCCCTACCAATCTGGGAGATTAGGCTATAGGCCTTCAAATACAGCTGGAATCTGATAAGAAATCAAAACAGCACCGTTCTAAAGAAGAGGGAAATGATATTTTAACTCCAACAGTCAGGAACCAAGGAAGAACCCTGTGGGTTTCGAGGATGGTATGAATGATGCAGAGTGGTGCCTGTTTTATTGACCTGGACTGAAAGCCTCCAGAGAACAGCGAAGAGGAGAAAAGCAGCCACAAAACTCCACATATGCATTCATACCATGAATAACTTTCTAGGGAATAAGAAAAAACCCTCATTCAAGAATACTGAGACTGATAATAATTTGCCCATGCCAGAGGGAAAAAAGTACAAGTCTGTAGTCAAATCTGCTAATTATTCTTCTATCTAAAATGTTGCCTGCCTTTTGGCTTCATAGTAAGAACTTTAACCACCCTGATTCATTAGCATCTTTATTCCAAATATATGTTATGCTCATAGAAATACAAAGATTTCTCCCATTGGAATGTTAAGGATTCTTACTGCTTTCCTTCCCAAAGCAGTTGAGTTACCATACCAACAGTTAGCACTTTCTTAGAAAATGACAGAAAACCCAGAGCTACAGGATTAAGAACACTACGGGGCGGGGGGGGGGGGGGGGGTCCCACTTCAGGCATGACTGGATACAGAAGTGCCAACGATATTAACAAGGTCTGATTCAACTTTGTTTCTCCACACAGTTCTGTGTGTTGGCTTCATTCTCAGACAGCTTCTCCCCTGTGGTTTCAAAATGGCCATAAATGTTCCTGGTCATATTCTTCCAGACCCCCTTCCATAGCAGAAAAGTTACTCTCCTTGTCGAACGCAACCAGAGGGGCGAAAGAAAAAACTAATTGGATCTGCTTGGGTAACATGTCAAACCTGAACCAATCTCTGTGGCCAGGAGAATGCACTTCTATAATTGTGTCAGAGAAGGGTTACGGGTTCCAACACTAGGGCCATAGGGACTAAAAGTGAGGAGGGGTGGCTCCCAGAAGGAAAGTGAGGAATCGTTACCAATATGGTGAAAGAACGCTCACTGGTAAAAACAACAGATGTACATCTTTCTACTCTGGCCGTCCTCCTTTTCTCTCCCCAGTTGTCTGTAATCCAGGTTCTGCAGCTGTCATTCCCCTGACTCTACCTTAGGAACCACCACTGGAATGTGGAGATTAACCTAACCAGGCGGCACACCCCTCTGATCTCCATCACCCAAAATGCAACCCTCTCCTGCATCCATCTCAGTTCAAACTCAACATCAGGTCTGCTGCTTCCTTTCTCCTTCCTGCTCCTTGCTCCGTTCTGTCCCAGAGATTTTGTCTATGGGACTTCAGTGGATGGGAAACGTATTTCCCTAAAACCTCATCCTCTTCAGAGAACGCTTCCTCCACCAGGTGGAACAAGAATCAGGTCCTCAACAACCATCAGGTCCTTGCTCATGCCCCAAAAGCTTCCTTCCCTTACAATTCTCTCATGCAAAGTCTACTGTTCCCACATGAGCTGTGTTGTAGGAAAAGTCTTGGCATTCTCCAAGCTTGTATCCATATAACGACTTGGTATCCACACACATGATGCCTCCAGTTTTTCAAAAACCCCTTCTCCTTACCTAATCTCATCCCCGGCCTAGACTACATAGCTAACTGCCTCAGTCATCCTTTCTAAAGCCTCAGTTTCCTCATGTATATAATGGGGACAATAATTCTGCCTCCTTCATAGAGAACTGGTATGACTTAAATGAGATATTTGTTGTAAAGCTCTTAGCACAGTGCCTGGCTCACAGGTGTTCAATAAAAGCCAGCTGTTAATTCTGTGGGTTAGATGCGGAGCCCACATATTTAATATTCACTATTTTAAATGACCAATGCTAGCATGAGGGGAACGCCATGCCAGTACTTGGCCTATTTTTAAACTAGTGTAATAAGCCTAGTCATACCGTTCAGTATGTTTGCTTTTTAAAATAAGTAACCACAATTAAGTCCTAGCCCTTGCACTTCAAGAGATCTAGTCTCCACTTTCAGTTGTCTGATAGGTCAGTTCTGTCTACTATGATGGATGTTAAAAAACTATATGAGCCTGAAGAATTCTCAACCAAATTCAGTCTTGCCTCTTTCTTGATTAGTTGAATTCCCAAATGATTCCATCCACGGTAGCTTGAGGGGATGAAGAATTTGCCTTAATAAATTACCCTGTTGTTCACTCAACTCCTAAGACTGTGAGTTTTCAGCCCCCCCAACCCCTGCCCCCCCCCCCCGCCAGACTGTAAGCTCCTCAGGAGGCAAGAACCACATGTTCACCAGGTCACGTGCATTTTCTGAGGTGCTTGGCAGCGCTCTGTACCCTGTGGAGTACTCAGTACCTTTTGTTTGATGTTGTTGACAAGACCTAAAAATAATCCCTTCAAAAACCTACCATTAAAATGTAGCAAAACTGGAAAAAAAACAAAAAAAACAAAGAGCTAGCTGTTATTATTGTCAAAGTGGTGGGCTTCTAGGTAAATGGCCATACTTTTCTTTAGAGTATTATATTTCTATGGCTTCGACAGTCATTGTGTAAAAAGAAAGCATACTTTATATTAAATGGAATAACCTGAATATGGTGGACCCAACCACCAAACCATTCTCATCACTATTCTGATGAGAAAAGACACATCCAAATAGAGATCAAATGTAGAATATTTGTACTGCGAGCAAGATCCTTATTTATTGACTTTCTTAATTTTCTCAGTAAAGCGAAAAACCCTCCTCACACACGACATAGGAAAAAGTAAATTTTACTTCTTACTTTTAGTAAATTCTAAAGGAAAGGAAATTCGTATTTACTGGGTTCCTACTATGTGCCAAATGGTCAACATAGGTTATTTCACTTAATCCTCACAACTATTTTACGGCTTATTTTCCTCAACAAATATTTATTAAATAACCCTTATGTGTTAAGCTTTATGGACACAAAGATGACAAGGACATGCTGTCTGCCTTCCCAGGCCACTGAGGGAGATAGATTAAGCAAATTAGCGCTTGCACTATGGTGTGATAAATGCCAAGACAGAGAATGATATGCAGGAACACAGAGGAGGGGTCAAGGCAAATGGCTTGAAAGAGGTAGAAATTGAACTGCATTTTGAAGGACAAGCACTCACCAAATAAAAACGAAGGCAAAGATTTTTGCATTCAAAGTGAGGACGCAACAACTAAGAACATACTATGTACAGGCACTTGATTTAACCCTCAAGTCAGAGAAGTTTAAGTAACTTCTAAGGTCATGGAACTGCTAAGTGCTAGAAACTAGTTTTGAACCCAGCAGACTGACGTCAACAGTCCATGCACTTAACCGTTGAGCTATTCCACAGCAAGGAAGACTTGGAACACTGTACGTAGTCTGACTAAAGTAGGACTGGTTTTGTTGGAGGGGAAGTGGCAGGAGATGAGACTAAAGAGGTAGGTGGGAACTAGATCAGAAAAGACCTGTGTACCAGGCTAAGAAGTGTGAATCCCATCCTTAAAGTCATGGGAATGCCCGGGAGGGTCTTCTGCATAGAGTTCACAGGGGAGAGAGATGCACAATAGACCCAATATATTCCAAGCATTACCCTAAGCACTTACCCTCCACTTAGCCCTGAAAACAACCCATGGACATATATACAATTATTACGCCCAATTATAAAAGCGAGGTACAGATTGGTTGGGTAACTAGCCCCAGATGTCACAGCTAGGTATAAAAGCCAGGCTTCTAAGCAAGCAGTCTAGCTCCAGAAGCCATGCCCTTCGTCACTCTGTCATCCAGCCTGCAGATAGGCCACAGAGAATCGGATCTGGACGTGCGCCGGGTGGATTAGAAAGCAGCCAGACTGGAAAAGACAGGGGTGGTAACAACCACGATGAAGTTACTGTCATTTCCTCCAAATTCATTAGGCGAGCAAGCAAACTGAGAGAAGTGAAGAGGCTAGGCCCTACATCCCACAGTGTGTGTGGGAGTGGAGGTCTGAGGTCAAGAGTGTCAGATTCAAAAGCCCTTGTATTTACACTGTTGGAGGTTGCCTCTTGCTAATTCAATTTCAATAAAATTATTGCAAATTCCAAATTATCTGGGTCTAAAATAATGAGGTTTTAGTCTCTGTAAATTCAGCATTCAAGTATGATCCCACTAAGTGGCATGGATAAGCGTGTCAGAAAATTATCCACAAATTGCCGCGTTTCCCTATCCTCGAGAACGCATGGCTCTCCTCTGGCTGATGGCTGCTGCGAGAGACTGCGGAGCGTGTTACTATTTAAAGCTGGTAAGCATCACCATGGTAAGCAGGTCACTATGAAACGCACATGTCTGCTCTCTTATGAATTGTTTTTAATACGAAACTGATCTTGAAATGCAACAAAAGTAAATGCTCTAGACTTGTTTTCTTTTCCCTTCTACTCTCTCTTATCTTAGTATAATTTGAGCTTTGATGAATGCTACTCATTTCTATTCAATATGTGACTTTATGGGGAAATTCCGTCCTGAGACAGGAAATGCTATACTGTAGAAGGAATTAGGTATTCTCAGCCCCCAGTGTATGGATTTCAGCCATCTGTCTGCTTAATAAACACTACAGTTTTGCATTCAACTGAAAGCCAGACCTGGGCTGCTCAATATAACAAAGAAAAATGATGGAAAGCCCCATTTCTTACCTTCAGGGCACCATGCTGCCTCTCTAGAGATCTCCTCCATGTGCTTAGGGGTACAGATTAAAGAGTGTGCCATATTCTTATTAATTGAAACCTATCCTAAATGTTTTAGAGCTACTGGAGTAGTCAGTAGTCACAGCCATCTGTCGAGCACTTGAAATGCCTAGATCGAGAGGTGTCAAACCTATTTCTTTTTACCTTTGTTAAAGCAACTTCCAGAAAACTTAACCTGTGTGCTTTACATTATATCTCAACTGGGCATTGCTATTCTAGAGCCTTTACGTCTTCTACTAATGTCAAACCATATGCCTGTGTATGTGCATGTGTGTGTTTTACTTTGTTCTGTTAAACATAAGGTAAGTCCTCTTTTGAGAAATTTATTACACCTTATTTTACTTCTACTTAATGTAGTCTTTAGAGAGATACTATAAATGAATATACCAATATTCAATATCCTTATCTGTGCAAAACAGAGTTTGCCGTTTAGATGCCAAAGATCATTTCCTTGCTTTAAATAGTCTAGGAGGCTGAATTCAAACCATTTTCCAAGCTCATCTGGTCACATCTCCAAAAATAGGCTGTGTTTTAGAAGAATATCTAGAATTCCTCCCTCATCTACACAGTCACTTAATACAGGCAATGTATCCATTTTATGAAATTTTAATATTCTACTTAAAAGAAAATCTATCTTAAACTAGTGCATTTTTCCTAACACAACTTAAAACTATAGTTAAACTATATTTGAATAAATACTTGAAATTTGGCCTTATCCCTGTCCAGTATCTGTTTCAGAATATTGCACATTACAAATAGTATTATCCCTAAATCAGTAAGGTGATACAAGAACACAGTGCAAGAGAACCAACACATGATGATTTCTCTGTCGTAAGTTTCAAGATGGAAAATTCACCAATTTTGGAAGAAGTGATCACAAAACATAGGAAGAGAGTTATAGTAACAAGCAGGAATCAGTTATTTAAGTAACAGAATTATGAGAGGTCCAGTGCTCAGGGGGAGAGTTACTTTACTATGCCACTGGCAGTTCTGCTGAAGAGATGTGTAATGATGCTGAGTGTTTTGCACGACTTTCAAGTGACCCATAAAGTTTCTCAATTTTTCTTAAAACTGGCAGGATCAGAAGCTTGGATAAAAAGTGAGCTATCTTTAATTTGACAGAAGCCAGAGAGAAGTGATGATGACACGGTTGGAAAGAATGAGTGCATTCAACTGGAGACCTTTTTAAACCCTGGATACTCCATCTTTCTTACTGGAAAGCCTACTCTTCACAGTGCATCAGCCAGAACCCATTTTAGAATTGCATATGGAGGTTTGTTTTCTACAAATCATAATGCAGCTACTTTTATTCACTTAGAATCGTATTCACAACAGCAATATAGCAGAGACTGCTAGTGTTCACCCACAGCTGCGGCCTCCCTCTCCTTCCCAAGCACACAGACATTCTGCTCTATCGTTAGGTGGGCCATGGACCTAATTCTGCTCAGTGCCATGTGAGCCAAAGAGGTATGCATCACATTCAGGCCTGGCCCATCGAAACCTCCCACGCATGACCTAATTCTCCTTCCCCGTCTGCTGATGGAGCGGTGAGGATTCTGGGAACCAAGAAGAGGTCACAGCGACAAGATGGAAGGTGAGTGGGTCCCTGAGTTACTGTGTGGGGCACAACCCTCTACACACACCACCAGCTCTTAGTGAGTGATAGGTAAGAACTTAGTGTTTTGGAACTACTGAAGTTCTCAAGCTTGTCTGTGACAGAAGCTACCACTGTTTCCTAACCTTATACAAGCAGTTTCACACGTTAACCCTACTGCCTTCCAGTTTTCCCTAAAATTTAGAAGCTAAGGGTGAGAAGAAATTTGAAAATGTCATTATGTTTATTAGCAAATGAGGAAACTGGTTCATTATCACAGGACAAGGTGTAATCCAAATGCCCTGGAAAATAAACATCTATGTATAAATGAGAAGATTAGGCAAAAGCAATAGAAACAGATACCAAACTCAGTGTGGTTGAGTTGCAAGATGGCTGTATTTTAGGGACTAAAGTTTTGAGCAATTTTCAGCAGAGCTGAGTTACTCTGCCAGGAACGTATCTAACTTTATTCTAGAAAACAAACAGAGTGGCATGCATGAGGCTGAAATGAAGAAACATATCCTTGTGTTGGGAATAGGAAGAGGCAGAAATGTGCAAGCAGGCAAGTGTAAACCACAACACGTTCTACTGGTCAGTACTAGTTTAGCATCCCACCAAAATCCTGTTGAGGAAGGATCGCAGTTAGCACTACTGCCAAACTATGCTGACACTTGCACATTCTTTGTAAATGTTTTTAGACTTATCCTTTACCTTAATAAATATCTGCATCAAGAGAAGCCTCTAAGGGGACTTCCCTGGCGGTCCAGTGGTTAAGAATCCATGCTTCCAATGCAGGAGGCACAGGTTCGATCCCTGGTTGGGGAACTAAGATCCCATAAGCCATGCGGTGTGGCCGGAAAAAAAAAAAGAAGCCTCTAAGGTAATATTAAGAAGTATCTGGGTCAGGCAGACCCAGCAACAGAACCTGTTCTAGGCTCTTGACTGCTTACTTAGCTTTCACAGTGTGATAGTCATTAAGAAGAACCATTAAGGAATGCCATTTGCAGCAACATGGATGGACCTAGAGATTGGCATACTGAGTGAAGTAAGTCAGACAGAGAAAGACAAGTATCATATGATATCGCTTATATGTGGAATCTAAAAAAGACTACAAATGAACTTATTTACAAAACAGAAACAGAGTCACAGATGTAGAAAACAAACTTACAGTTACCAGGGGTAAGGTGAGGGGGGAGGGTGAGGGATAAATTGGGAGACTGGGATTGACAAATACACACTACTATATGTACAATAGGTAACTAATAAGGACCTACCATATAGCACAGGCAACTCTCCTCAATACTCTGTAATGGCCTACATGGGAAAAGAATCTAAAAAGAGTGGATATATGTATATGTATAGCTGATTCACTTTGCTGAACAGCAGAAACTAACACAACATTGTAAATCAACTATACTCCAATAAAATTTTTTTTAATTTAATCAGGGACTTCCCCGGTAGCGCAGTGGTTAAAAATCTGCCTGCCAATGCAGGGGACACGGGTTCGAGCCCTGGTCCGGGAAGATCCCACATGCGGCGGACAATTAAGCCCGTGAGCCACAACTACAGAAGCCCGCGTGCCTAGAGCCCGTGCTCCGCAACAAGAAAAGCCACTGCAATGAGAAGCCCGCGCACCGCAACGAAGAGTAGCTCCCCACTCGCCACAAGTAGAGAAAGCCCGCGCACAGCAACAAGGACCCAACGCAGCCATAAATAAATAAATAAATAAATAAATAAATAAATAAATAAATAAATAAATAAATAAATAAATAAATAAATTTAAAAAGAAAAAATTTAATCAGGAATTTAACATCGGATATAGATATTGGCTATTTCTCATAATTGCATGATTAATTCAGTAAGAAGCTAGTATTATGAAATAATTGTCACCCTTTACAGACTAAAAAAATAAAGAACCAGATCTATTTATGCTAACCTTGCCTTAAAATATAACATCCAGCGGCGCGGTCCGCCGCGACCGGTCTCCTGCGGAGCCGACTGAGCGCGGCCGCTGAGCCCAGCCCGCCTGTGAGCGCCTGGTGCGGGCATGCGGACACCACGGAGCGCTTTGATAAAGCGGCGCTAAGTGCGCTGCACCGTCAGAAATGAAAGTTCATTAGCCTCTACTCTGGAGACGCTCCTGTTCTTCACAGCTTTAATAATCACTGTACTTATTGGGTTGTATTTCACGACTAAATCTTATGTTTTTTTGAAGGCGCCTTTGGTATGTCCAATAGAGACGGCTATTTTTATGCTGCTCTTGCTGCAGTGGTCGCCGTCCACGTGGTGCTGGCCCTCTTTGTTTATGTGGCCTGGAATAAAGGCTCACGGCAGTGGCGTAAAGGCAAACAGGATTAAAGTGAATATCACCTTTTGATAGCATTAAATTGATTTTTTTTAAGTGGTAAGTGCATCTGGGATATTGATGATTTTAATAAAGTTGAAAGAACATGTTAAAATCAATCTTATGGAGTCACGTTTGACTAGTGTAAATTCTGATCCTTCTAAAACAATGGTTTGTATCATCAGTTTTAATTGTATGAGCCTCTCATTTGCAAATGAGAATTTGGAAAAGTTAAATTGGTTGCAAATAAATATGTGAAATTAGTTACACATTATTCTGGGAAGAATTTGATTACCCTACAACAAAAAAATATTTTATAGCATTTCGTCTTTTGGTTGGCTTTGAGTTTTACTCCTCTGGATATATTCAGATGTACATAGTGGAGCAAATCTAAACTTTATTTTTCGCTGGAACACTTTCCCTAACTATCATGAAAATACCAGGTCATTGGATTTTGGGTTGTAAATGCCTACTGGAAATTGCTTAAATCCTGGACACTGGAATTAATCTGAATGTCACTGAGAAATTTTGCATGAAGTGTAATCCCTAGTCAATAGAAATCTTTCATTACATTATTTCCTGGGGAAACTAGGCTGAATCACACCCATTCATGTAAAAGGACTGGGTTTATTGAAGAATGCAGACAGCAAAGCAAAGAGCTGCCTGCCTGGGCACCCAGCCTACTCCCTCAAGGCCCCTTGCAGGCCAGCCTCCTGCTTTCAGACAAACTCTGTAATGATCTGCTTTGCTCTGTCATTCAACAAGGAACTGATGCTTTAATTACAAGGTTGTGTAAACTCCCTTTAAATTTGTTTTTCCTACTTTTTAATAATGTATATGAAGGAATTTACATTTAAAAGTGTTAATTTTTGCATACTTAGGGAGTGTAAACAATCCTGAAAATAGATTATTTTTATCATCCAGGAAGTATTCTTGGAATTTCTAGTTTAGTCTTTTAAATCAGTGCCGTTATATCCCAGATACATAGATAATGTATCTAAGTTAGATAATCCTTGAGGTCCTTTCTGATAGAAAAAGACCCTCTGGTTTTACTTTAGTATCCTTGGTCTGTGTTCTTTCTAGCCACTTGGTACTACTTGTGTGCAATCTAAAAACACACCTGAAAAAAATTCATATTAAAACAGGAAGAAAATTTAAATTCCCTGTAATGTTGCCACCTGGAGATAACCACTATATTGGTTTACATCCTGTGTGCATTTCTTAATGCTAGTTTGATACACACTAAAAGTTTGGTTTAAGTTCAAATTCTGCCAATTTCACCTGGCGGCTATTTGCATTTTTTCAGATGAGTGATTATTGGCCATTTTCTTAAAAAGCACATTCTACCTTTACTCTTTTAACTAGATATCTCATTGTACAAATTTCCCATCATTGACAATCCCTAATACAATGGCCCTTGCTGTGAGTGTTTGCCGTTACTGATTTTGTTTATTCACCCCTACTTTTGATGCTGTGGAACTGGACTAAAGGAGTAGAGAGGTAGTTAGGCATAAAAGCAAAGAAGGCATTTGTGTTTATTTAATTGTTGAGAAAAAAAAAATTATTGGGCTTCCCTGGTGGCGCAGTGGTTGAGAATCTGCCTGCCAATGCAGGGGACACGGGTTCGAGCCCTGGTCTGGGAAGATCCCACATGCCGCGGAGCGACTAGGCCCGTGAGCCACAACTACTGAGCCTGCGCGTCTGGAGCCTGTGCTCCGCAACAAGAGAGGCCGCGACAGTGAGAGGCCCGCGCACCGCGATGAAGAGTGGCCCCCGCTTGCCACAACTAGAGAAAGCCCTCGCACAGAAACGAAGACCCAACGCACCCAAAAAATAAATAAATAAATTCATTAAAAAAAAATAATAAAATATTATTATAGGACTATTTTTTATTCTTGCTTATAGTTAAATATTATCAACAGTTTAAATGTCTTAAGTAGTTATTCTAAATGTAAAATGTTTTCTTAAAAAGACTATAGTTTTGGTATAAAATTGTACACATTTAATATGAAATTGTAGAATACTCCAGATTGAGTCTAGTGTACTGTATGGTAGATTTCTAGATGTTCCCCTCTTTAGATGTCTTGTTGTACTTAGAATTTGTCCACCTAATTTCTTTTTCTATAATGCCAAGGTTTTTCTCGTACTTTTGGGATCTTATGCTATTTGTAAGATATTAATGTCCAGTGCTGGATTATTTTGTTTGATTTCAGACATTTGCTGAGTAGATAATATGGGTGTTTTTCTGCAAGTATTTAAACTGGGGATTCATGTAAAAGCAGGTGTAATTTCCTCTTGGAAAAGGTACCCAGCATTTGAAAGTTAGAATCAGATGTTAAGGTTGATACTTGGGGTTACTATAATATAGACTTGTTTTCAAACAAGTTAATATTTTCTTAGGGTTTTTACTGTTAACTGACTAGTTTGCTGCTGTTGAAATAACATGGTATTTGACAAATAGATTTATTTTTCAAGATGTCTCAGTGATTTCCTCTTGTACATCCTTTCAGGATGTATAGAAAGGAAAGCTACAATTGAGCCCTTATATAAATGTTATAAGGTAGGAATATGTTCACTACTGTTTGAAAACTGATTGTAAAGATAACCTCAATTAGGGAGTGTAACTTGAAGTGTCAGTACGGGCTACTGATTTATCACATGACCTTCTTAACCTCACCTACCATTTTGCTCCCCAGAATATAATCTTTTTTCTCATTGTGCTTAAAAATGAAGTCTGCTGTAGAATGCATCTGATGTCATTAGCTCTTCAAGTGGATACCATTTTATATGTGACAGCAGAATTCAGTTTTGAATTGTTGAAGAAATTTAAACCTCCATAAAAGAGAAAAAAAAACAACCTGTGTTTCATGGGAATCTAACAGAAATATACTGTAAGATTATTTTCATTATAAAGATCTCATCAGTTTTGCCCAAAAAGCAAAAAAAAAAAAAAAAAAGAAAAGACATCCAACCAGGTACTATAGTTTTTCAGTTCTATAAAAGGTAAATACCCTTTGCATATGTTCTGAACTGAGATGGGTATGTTAAGTATAGCTGGCACCATTCTATAAAAGTAGCAGTTGTTAAGCACTTTAAATATTTTGCAAATAATTGCTCCCCCAAACAGATCATAATCCAGCAGAGAGCCTAGAGATTGACTGTGACATCTTTCAATAACGTTGCCTAAAGAAAGTCTCCTGGTCCATTGAGAATTGTTAGTTAGGAAAGAAAGACAGTCTTATCTTGATTTTTCACCAGAAAGTCAATGTTCAGTAGCCTGTTTTAAAATAAAATTGACTGATATATATATGGCTCTGCTAATCGCATGCATCATTTCAGATGTGACAATTACAGATAACAAACATCTATGTGACTCACCAAAGTGCAACCTCAAAATGCACTCTAAAGAATCAGCAGTTGTCAGATTTCCACTCCCTCTGAGATACAAGCCGGTTTAACGTGTTTCCCTCAAGCCCCTAGGGATGCAGTTATGTCTACTGGGCTACAAACTTTAAAAGGTAAGCAGTGACTTTGGTAAGTGATGGAAAGTGCTTAAAGCGCATCCAAGAGACTCTTTTTTTGCCCAGGAAAAATGCACTTGTAGGAAAAGAATATGAAAAGACTACATCAAGGTCTGCCTTGTTAAGTCAAAATAACACAACCAATATATTGCACCTAGCACCACACAAGCCCCCTTCTTGTGACTGTCTTCTTCATGCACTATTGCTGGTTTCAAGACTGCAATACAGCTTCTGTGTCTGTCTGCCTTTCTTTACCAAGCTGATGAACATAATGTCTCTTGAAAGCTTAGACTAGACAATCCGTTTCATTTTCAAGTTTCAGTCACATTTTTCAAAGGAAGCATTATTGAAAGTTTAAGCATAATAATAGTCTCAGGGCCTAGAGACTTCCTTCTCTTAGAATTAAATCAGTATTGTAAAGTGTCCTTCCTGCCCCCGCCCTTAAGGACTCTAACAGATACATTCAGATCTAAATTCAGCACCAGTGCTTGTTGGTAAGTATTTGCATGACAGTGAGTTTACAAATAAGGTTGAAGTTATTTTAGTTCTGCTCAACACGGCAGTACTGACACTCCAGTACCCCTGTAAACATTACTACCAATATACTTTTATTAACAATAATATTAGTGCATCCAAGATAGGTGAGCATTTCTGGGCGTTGAGGAGAGTCTTTATCATGTATCTTCTCCAGCCCTCAGGAAGGAATGGTAGTGAAATGATTGTTTTAAGTTTCTCTGTTTGCGTACCCAAGTAATAGCTTTTTCCTTTATAAAGAGGAGTGTCAATTTGGCAAGTCTGATGAGGATTGGATCATGCGTGCCCGAGACCGTGGCTTCAGCACAATACAAGCCATCTCTTCTCTCAGACCTTCTGAATTAGTTCAAGCTGTCTGATACTCCTTGTCCAACTCCCTCTATAAATGATTCAGTTACTAGTGGAAAACTCAACTATAAAAGGTATGCCTTGAAACAGACACATATTTGGGTACCTGAGTCACAAGGCTGAGGTTGAAGCCAACTCATGAACTGCCTTCCCCTTGCCCTTCATCACTGTTCCACCAATAATACTGTCTTCACTTTTATAGCATTTGATAGCTTAAAACACAGCGCTATATATTCCTTTAATAATTCTTTGCAATAACACTGCTGGATAAACACTGAAGGTAACATTAACCCAACTGTAATATGTAAAAATACAGAAGTGACAGTGCTCCAGTAAGGAAATCAGGTCTAAACCCCAATTCTCCAATCCCTTTGCCCAATCTTCACCTCTACTGCAATGCTTCCCCACATAACACTGATGAAACACAGGATTCTCCTGATCTTATTAAGGTTAACACAATTGACCATGAGAATTACTTTAAGAAAATTATTTTCCCTAATTCATAACTTTCAAGGGAAGATGTATTTTCAGAGTCCATGGACACCAGGAACATTATTTGAACTCGTATTTTTCACAGTTAGGACTTTCAAATTCCACAAAGGTGAAGCCATCACCTATCACAGTGGCAAGAGAGGGCTTGACAAACACAAACTCACTGACCTGGTGCAATCAATATCATTTCATGAGGTAATGTCATTTTGAAAAATAATGCATTAAAATCAATTCCCTGTGTTGCTCCTCAGATTTACAGCATTAGCATGCAGGTATCAGCAGTGGCTTGATAACCCGTGGAACTATATTAATGTTTATATTTTTTTGTTTTGCTTTGGAAATATCTTCAAGTCTTCTTTTAAAAGTTGAGCACTA
Organism: Balaenoptera ricei; assembly: GCF_028023285.1. Taxonomy (NCBI): domain Eukaryota; kingdom Metazoa; phylum Chordata; class Mammalia; order Artiodactyla; family Balaenopteridae; genus Balaenoptera; species Balaenoptera ricei. The sequence continues at coordinate 77,800,775 of NC_082646.1, read as the reverse complement.
GTTTCTTTATTTGTCTCATGGAACTTTTTAAAAAACACACAAATATTACATATATAAATCCCCACTGTAGGAGATGCAAACAATATTGAATTTATAGCAATAAGTGGATGTTCTTGTTCATACACACACACACACCCATTGGTAATAAGGTGAACAGTATGCATGGTTCCCATCTCCCTGTATTTACATAAATATATGTAGATAAATGCAAATCAGAACAACAATGAGGTATCACCTCACACAGGTCAGCATGGCCATCATCAAAAAACTCTATAAACAATAAATGCTGGAGAGGGTGTGGAGAAAAGGGAACCCTCTTGCACTGTTGGTAGGAATGTAAATTGATACAGTCACTATGGAGAAGAGTATGGAGGTTTCTTAAAAAACTAAAAATAGAACTACCATATGATCCAGCAATCCCACTACTGGGCATATACCCTGAGAAAACCATAATTCAAAAAGAGTCATGTACCACAGTGTTCATTGCAGCTCTATTTACAATAGCCAGGACATGGAAGCAACCTAAGTGTCCATCAACAGATGAAAGGATAAAGAAGATGTGGCACATATATACAATGGAATATTACTCAGCCATAAAAAGAAACAAAATTGAGTTATTTGTAGTGAGGTGGATGGACCTAGAGTCTGTCATACAGAGTGAAGTAAGTCAGAAAGAGAAAAACAAATACCATATGCTAACACATATATATGGAATCTAAAAAAAAAAAAAAAGGTTCTGATGAACCTAGGGGCAGAACAGGAATAAAGACACAGTCATAGAGCATGGACTTAAGGATATGGGGAGGTGGAAGGGTAAGCTGGGAGGAAATGAGAGAGTAGCACTGACATATATACACTACCAAATGTAAAATAGCTAATGGGGAGCAGCTGCATAACACAGGGAGATCAGCTCAGTGCCTTGTGTCCACCTAGAGGGGTGGGATAGGGAGGATGGGAGGGAGGTGCAAGAGGGAGGGGATATGGGGATATATGTATACATATAGCTCATTCACTTTGTTATACAGCAGAAACTAACACAACAATGTAAAGCAATTATACTCCAGTAAAGATGCTAAAAAATAATAATAATACTAATAAACTAGCCAGGTGATTATACTATATGTATACCATATGCATTGTCTTGCAACTTGGTTTTATTTATTTTTCTTTCTTTTTTTCTCAAAAATATGTCTTTCAGTGTGGGTGTGTATATGCGTGTGCACGTGTCTGTACATACATACACTCAGAAGTTCAAAGCACTGTATTGTATTCCATTAAATTATACTCCAAATAAATTAAATCATTCCATTACTGACAGGTACTTGGGCTGCTTCTGGGTTTTGGTAAGTACAAATAATGCGGCAAAAACATCCGTGTATGTGCATTTTTCGCCCCTCAGGAGCATATGCTTAGAACACATTTCAAGAGGTAAAATCAATGGACTCAAGAGAATCCCTCTATGACCCTTCAGATTTACTTTAAAAGTAGATTGATTTTGTCAAATTGCCATTAAAAAGTCTCACCGATTTAACTCTCAGTCATGCATGAGGCTGTTTACCCCAACTTCCCCAACACAGAATAAAATCAATCTTCTAAGATTCTCCTCTTAGAAGTCATTGTTCATTATTTTTCACCATCAGCATGTCATCTCTTCAGAAGAATACTGATAACGTGCTGTGTGTCCTTCGGTAAGTTACTTAACCTTTCTGTGTCTCAGCTTTGTGAACTCTAAAATGGGGATAATAATAATACCTAACTCAAAGGGTTATTTCCTGGGTTTTTCGTACACTTTGCCTCTTTTTCAATGTGACTGTGTCTCTTTCCTCTTTGGTTGATTCAGTTAGTTAATGATCATCTACAGTGTGCCAGGTACCATTCTAGTTGCTGGGGACAGAGTAGGGAGATGTAACCCAGTGGTCACTCTCACATAGCTTACATCCCCATGGGGAGGCAGACAATACAGAAACAAACACATAAATGTATAATGTTATGATAGGCTGTGTTAGTAAAGAAAAAATAAAGGAGGGTATGGGGCCGAAAAGTACTAGGGGTCTGTTTCAGACACAGTGGTCAAAGAAAGTCTCTGATGATGGGGGCAGACTTGAGCAGAGACCTGAAGGAAATGAGCATGGAGGCTCAGGGGAGCCCAAGTGCAAAGCCCTGAGATAGGAATGTGGTTGGCCTGTGTGAGGAATAGCGAGGAATAGCGCGCTGGTGCCGAGGGAGCATGGGGGAGAAAACAGAGATGCAGCTGAGAAGAGCCAGGGACCAGATTCTGAGTGTTCTCATTAGCCAGAAGGAGGAATGGGAATTTTATTCTAAATGCAGACAGAAGCCAGGGCACTGGTCTCTGAACTGCTCCAAACACAGAGAGGGGCTGAAACTTTAAGCTTCCTACACTGAGCAGATGCCTGGAGTGTGGCCATGACCAGTGCCCACATGCCCTCTGAGCAGGGCTCTCAGCAATCAGCACATCCATCACAAACACAAGCCAACAGGCAAAGCTGAAGAGGGCCATCAAGATACGGAACCATGCCCCTGAACCACACTCACACCTTCTTCCTTCAACCCAAAAGGTAGACTCAGAGCACCTTCTTCTCTGATGCACAGTGCCCTTGCCAACTGACAATCCAGGGACAGGAGTGCTGGCCATGCTCGGCCACCAGAATGGCACAACGGATCTGCCACAGGAGCGCCAAGAGCTCGGGCAGGGCTGCAGCTCAGGGCTTTGCCCCTACACGGCCATCCTACCTCTACAGATGGTCCCGTTGCCCACGTAGCCCGGTTTGCAGGTGCAGCTGTGACCCTGGACGGTGTTGGTGCAGATGGCATTCTCATCACAGTTGTGCTGCCCGCTGCCACATTCGTCGTGCTCTGTTTGCAGGGTGAGAAAGAGAGACACCTTTTCATAAGTTGGAATCACTGGGGTTGGAAAAGTTAGCTGGAACTCAACAAGTAAGAATGACAGCGACTACCGTGCATTGGGACCTTACTCTACGCCTGGCAGTTTCCATGCCTGATGTGGTTGAAATCTCAAAACCTCAAAACCTCTAAAAGATGGATGCTATTATCCTCACTTGGCAGGTAAACAGACTGAGTGTCAGAGAAGTCAAGCGACTTATGCAAGTGACAATGATTGCTAAGTGCTTCCCTAAGGTCACAATGATTGCTAAGTGCTTCTCTAAGGTCACTGCTTCTTCCATGTCTGCAAAGGTTTCTGCAGAGGTTCCAAGGCAGTGGTTCTCAATAGGGGCGGGGGCAGGGTGTGTGCAGTGCTGCATCTCCTCCTCCTAGGAAACATTTGACAGTGTCTGAGGATATTTTGGGGCGTCATGCTTTGAGAAACGAGATGCTACCGGAATCTAGTGGATGGAGGGCAGAGATGCTGGTAAGCATCTTACAATGCACAGGACAGCCCACGACAACGAAGAATTAACCAGTCTGATATGTCAACAGCCCCAAGGTTGGGAACTGGGTATGGAGGCTCCGATTGCCTGGGTCCAGCTCGTGAGGTAAACCACCTGTCACATCCTCTCAATGTTCTTCTTCAACAGAACAAAGAGGGTAAAACTAAAGAGGAAGGCCCAGCTAATACAGCCTGGCAGAGGAGCATTAACCCACAAGTATTTTCACAAGGTTCAGAATTTAACCACTGGGCTGATGCCTAATGTGTAGTAATATGGTTGTATATATTCAAATAGCCATGGCATCCTTAATCCACAAGACACAGGGGGAAATGCATCTAACACTACGAAATGGACTGAAAGATTCCAAGTTAGAAATCAAGATTTCACAGATAACTAGACTCTCCCCTCATTATCAGGACGTTTTAATACTCACTTAAATGACTCCTCTGTAAATAAATAATGTGAGAAAGTTTATGCCCTTTATTCCCTTTAACATCTGCTAGTATAACTTCTTAGAAATCTTAAGAAGAAAAATCAAGTAGGGTTATTTAAGTCATAACAGGTTATAAAACAAGAGTTGAAATCCCAGCTATAAATCTCAAAGAAATCAACACTAATTGAACAAAATTAAAAATTCAATATAGTTTGTTAAGCAAACTGTTAGATCAATGTACCAATAAACTGAAATATCAACTATCTTCATGAATTTTTTTAATAAATTTATTTATTTATTTTATTTTTGGCTGCGTTGGGTCTTTGTTGCTGCACGCGGGCTTTCTCTAGTTGCGGCAAGTGGGGGCTACTCTTTGTTGCGGTGCGCAGGCTTCTCACTGTGGTGGCTTCTCTTGTTGCGGAGCACGGGCTCTAGGCACGCAAGGCTCAGTAGTTGTGGCACGCGGGCTTCAGTAGTTGTGGCTTGCGGGCTCTAGAGTGCAGGCTCAGTAGTTGTGGCACACGGGCTTAGTTGCTCTGCAGCATGTGGGATCTTCCCGAACCAGGGCTCGAACCCATGTCCCCTGCATTGGCAGGCGGATTCTTAACCACTGAGCCACCAGAAAAGTCCCTTCATTAATTTTTATTTTAAATTTCCTAACAGGGACCAGTAATGAGAAGGGTTAAATTCTACAAAGTAGAGCTGTTTCAGTCACCCACATGCAATAATGTCAAGTATACAAATGCACATGGCTCTTAATTTAACACCTTGGGTTTTTCAAAGAAAATTTTTCTTTAGGCCTTAAGACCAACGCAAACTCTAAGACAGAAATGCGCACAGGTTAGCAAGCAGTGTGAAGGGAGAAGATTCATGAAGACACACTTCTAGTCTGTGCTCAATCATCTCCAGGATAGTCCAGAAATAGTATAACCCTATGAATGTCCAATCACATTTACAGACCTAGCAAGCAGCTAATATGTACAGGTGCAATACCAGATGATATTAGGGACACAAAGAAGTCTAAGAATATAGGCTTAGACCCCAAGAGTTTTCAATCTCCTTATTTAAATCCATTTAAGAAGTAATTATTAGAGGCTGTATTGGGAATACAAATGAGTAGATATGGTCTCTGCTCATATGAACATTTTAATAGAGGCCACCAGACAGCAATACGTAACCAACCGGAACACATGGGAGAAGTGATAAGAGTTATAAGTAGGTGACCTCATATTTTATCATATAAACAGAACATATTTTAGAGTGAAAGGGGGCTCTGCTAATAATTACACTGGAATAACAGGCATAACTCAGAATGACCTAGGCAAACTGGCATGTGTGCTCATGCTTGATAAGAGAAATAAAGATTAACGGGAATAAAAGTTCATTGGAGGGAAGAAATGACTTCTAATAGGGAGAAAAGTCTTCTTGAAAGACGTAGTATTTGAACTAGTCTTTTAAAAATGGTCATGGTTTTCTCAGCCAGAAATGCCCATGAAGGGCACTCCAGGCAAAAGAACAGTATGGAGAAAGGTATGGTTTTATGCAACATTCCAGAAGTCTGGTCCATCGTTGCCCATCTCACTGCCCCTGCCACCAGCTTTATAAAGTTATAACTGACAAATGAAATTGAAAGATACTTAAAATGTACAAAGTGATAATTTGATATACATATACATTCTGAAAGGATGCCCCCATCAGGTTAATTAACACATCTATCCTACCTTGTATTATCTCCCAATATTCTTGATGCAAAGCCCCTTCTCTAATGAGGTGGCCCCATCACTGTCTTGCAAGTGCATGAGCTGACTCCTATCTCTCTAGTTCGTCATGATGTTTCCCTGACTCAAAATACTCTCCCAGTGTAGCTGAATAGCTGTGCCCCGGCCGGGCTTCAAAGACCATTTCATATGCACACTTTTCGCCATGCAGGCTTCCACTCCTGCTCTCCGTAACACATGAACTTTAACCCTCTTGGAACTTCTAATAAATTTAATATTTTATCTCTTTGGAGGCAATCAAATCACAATATATGGTGATGAGGTTTGTGAATTTTATCATGAATGCCTTACTAAGTAGTTAACTTTGAGGAGAGGAATTGTAGCCCATTTTCTACAACACTGACTTTACTTTCTCTACTTCACATAGTAGTATTGAGCCTCGAGTGCCAAGCATTGGGATAAATATTGTACATATATGATGTCATTTAATTCTCCCAAGTCACGTGAAATAGGTTTGCTCATTTTACAATGAACGAACTGAGACAAAAACACATTATTAAATTTAAATATTAAATTATTAAATAACCTAACATCACGAAACTAATAAGTGGAGGAGTTTGGACTTGTGACTCCAGACACTGAGAATGATCACATCACTGAGTACTTGGAAGTAACCTGGACATGGCTGAAGCTAAACCAAGTCACACGGAAGTGATCCCCTAATGCCAAGAATAAAGGCTGTCTTTTTCTGTACTGGTCCCAAATACCCACTGAAGACCCAGCCTATCCCCAAACGACAAAGGTTCCAAAACTTTCACATCTTATTATCTTTAGTCACAACCGAGTTTTCAAAGTAACCAGTACCCTCAAAACTATGTTTGACAGAGATGGCCATAGAAGAAATGGTCTCCTTCTAAAAATCTCAAATCCCCTTCCAGCTGCTGGAGATGCTGCAGGTGTGAGATAAGCTCTTGTGAGAGGTAGCAGGACACAGAGGCAAGAGACTCTAGAACCACACAGCCCAGGTTAGATGATCCTGGACGTGCCACTTACCAGCTACATGCACTTGAGTGACTCAGACAATCTGTGTCTTCTTAGTTTCTACATGTAAAATGTGGATAGTAATACAACCTATGGGGGGGGCATGAATTGGGAGATTGGAATTGACATATATACACTATTGATACTACGTAGAAAATAGATAACTAATGAGAACCTACAGTATAGCACAGGGAACTCTACTCAGTGCTCTGTGCTGACCTAAATGGGAAGGAAATCCAGAGAAGAGGGGATATATGTATACATATAGCTGATTCACTTTGCTGTACGGTAGAAACTAACACAACATTGTAAAGCAACTATATGCCAATAAAAAATTTTTTTTAAATGGTTAAAATGGTAAAAATAATAATAATAATAATACAACCTATCTCCTGGGGTTTTTATGAGGACTCAATTAGCTAATATAGATACAATGCTTATTACAGCTAACTGCAACTAGTAAGTGCTCCATAAGTGTAAGCTATTTTATTATCATTGTTCTTATTACTACTACTAGTATTACTCCTACTCTTCCCACTACTACTACAATTATTTGTGAGCAGACTCAATTGTTGAATGGTGGTTAAAACTGGTTAAGAAAACTTTCTTTTTCCTTTACAGGCTGGTAGTTCAGGCAGAAGGCTGTGAACAGATAGGCCTTTGAAGACACAAATTAGAATACCTCTTTGAAGGTTCAAAGAAATATTTGCTTCGATTCAATTATGGTCCCTGGGAAACAAGACTATAGATTGGGAAGGTGAAGGATTTATGTTTAGGATCGCTGATATATAACCAGAGTTTGATTATGGTAAATTTGGAGTATCAAACCTCTCAGGACAAAGAAATACCAATTTTGGCAGCAAGCTCTCTACTAATGATAATTATTGTTATGCTGGCTAATATTTATTGGTACTCATTAAGCACTGTCATTATCACACGGTTCCTTTCTCCTTCCTCTTTTCCCTTCTATGGGATGGCTCAGAAGGGCTCTAATCCACCTCTGTAACATTGTAATCAATAGCCATTGTCAATTGACACACTGTTTTCCTTAGAGAACTAATCAGGATCCAAACAAGCTACTGAAACAGTCACTTCAGCTGTGGCTGCAAATATCCACATTTGGGGTCTGGCTGGCTACAGTTTCACTTTGTTCAAAATAATCTAGTTTGAATTTTACAAAAAATTGTTACAGTAACCTCACTGGGACAAGCTAAGCAGGTTTTATTAGTCATATTTTATAGACGAAATTGCAGTTTGGAGCATGTAAGAGGCTTTTCCTATATGTACATAGATAGTAAGATGTACGTCTATAACTCAAACTCCCATCTCCTCATTTCTTCTCCTGCACTCTTTCTAAACTCCCACTTTATTATGTGATTCAAAGGAGTATCTATAATGTCGGCCACAAGGTAGGCAATTTCTTTTACCTTTAAAAAAAAAATTACAGATTTACAGGAAGCTGTAGAAGTAGTACAAAATGTCCCTTATCTCCTTCACCCAGTTTCTCTCCATAGTGCTATCCTATATAGAGGTAGTGCCATATCCAAACCAGAAAACTGACAGTTGTGTGTCATTTTTAAGTAGTCTACCGACCTAATTCAGTTCACACCATGTTTTCAAACTGCGTTCATGTTGTGTGTATGTACACATGGCTGTAGTTCTAAGTAATATTAACTTGTGTATAAATTTGTGTAACCACCACCACAATCATGCTATGACTTTGTGTTTGCACCTAGTCCACACTCCCCCCCTCACCCCCAATCCCTGTCCCCTCTCAGCTACTAACCTGTTTTCCATCCCTATAGTTGTCATTTAGAGACTGTTATACAAGTGGAATTACACAGTAAGTAATCTTTGAGATTGACTTTCTTCAATAAGCTCAATGCCCCTGAGCCACATCCAGACTGTTGCAGTTTCAATAGTTCATCCCTCTTTACTGCTGTGTAGTATTCCATTGTAAAGATGTATCACAGTTAATTCAACCATTCACACATTGAAGGGCATGTGGATTGTTTCCTGTATTTTACTACTCTGAACAAAGTTGCTATGAACATCTGTGCACAGATTTTTGTGTGAACATATATTTTCATTACCCTGGGATAAATGTCCAAAAGTGTGATTATAGGGGCATCGGGTAAGTGCATGTTTTGTTTTGTAAGAAACTGCCAAACGATTTTCCAGAATGGTTGTACCATTTTACATTCCCACTAGCAATGCACGAGTGATCAAGTTTCTCTACATCATTGTCAGCATTTGGTATTTTCACTTTTTAAATTTTAGTCTTTCATGTGCGTGTGTTATGATACTGCATTGAGCTCTTAATTTGCATTTTGCTAGTAGCTAATGATGTTGAATGTCTTTCCACATGCTCATTTGCCATCTATTTTTCTTTGGTGAAATGTCTTTTGTTCATTTTACAATTGGATTTTTTTTTTACTGTTGAGTTTTGAGAATTCTTCAAATACTCTAGATATAAGGCCTTTGTTGGATATGTGATTAGCAAATATTTTCTCACAGTCTCCAGCTTGTATTTTCATCCTCTTAGCAGCCTTTCACAACGCAAAATGTATTACTTTTGATGAAATTCAATTTACCTATTTTTCATTTTATGCATAGTGCATTTAATGTCACATACAAGAACTCTTTCTCTAACCCTAGGTCTTAAAGATTTTCTCATATTTTTCCTAACACTTGTGTAGTTTTACCTCTTAGATAAGTTCATGACCCATTTTGACTTAACTTTTGTATATGGTAAGAAGTTTAGGTTTTTGCCTATGCATGTCATTTGTTGAAAAGGCTACTCTTCCTCCATTGAATTGCTTTTGTACTTTTGTCAAAAACCAATTGGGAGCTTCCACAGGGAGACCAGCTGAGGGAGCTCCCTTGTTGCTCAGATGATGATGTCTGCTTAGCACAGAGGAGGGTCTGGTACCAAGAGCATTGGTAGAGAGGTTAATACCAGACACCTCTGTGAGACCTGGTGGGCAGCCCTGGGATCAGCAACCAGGAGTCGTGGCTCCTGGAAGTCTGCCTGGATCTGGTGAGTGGAGGCCTAGGAGCGAAGCTGCGGCAATAGGAGTAGTTCCAGTGACAGCAGCGAATGTCAGCACAGCTCCCTGTTGCTTGGTTCCCCCCTGAGGACAAGTTTATAACCATCAGGATATTCCTGAAATAATACATCAAATATGATACCAAGAGAAGAATAACAATAACTGTTGTAATCAAAAGTAAACACAGTGGGCGACCTTCAAGATGGCAGAGAAATAAGACATGGAGATCACCTTCTTCCCCACAAATACATCAAAAATATGTCTACATGTGGAACAACTACTACAGAACACCCACTGAATGCTGGCAGAAGACCTCAGACTTCCTAAAAGGCAAGAAACTCCCTACGTACCTGGCCGTGTGGCTGACAGGGTCTTAGTGCTATGGCTTAGTGTCAGGCCTGAGCCTCTGTGTGGGGAGAGCTGAGTTCAGGATACTGGACCACCAGAGACCTCCCAGCCCCACGTAATATCGATCGGCGACAGCTCTCCCAGAGATCTCTGTCTCAACGTTAAGACCCAGCTCCACTCAACAACCAGCAAGCTCCAGTGCTGGACACCCCATGCCAAACAACTAGCAAGACAGAACACAACCCCACCCATTAGCAGAGAGGCTGCCTAAAATCATCCTAAGTTCACAGACAACCCAAGACACACCACCGGATGCAGCCCTGCCCACCAGAAAAACAAGATCCATCCTCATCCACCAGAACACAGGCACCAGTCTCCTCCACCAGGAAGTCTACACAACCCACTGAACCAACCTTACCCACTGGGGCGGACGCCAAAAACAACGGGAACTACGAACCTGCAGCCTGCGAAAAGGAGACCCCAAACACAGTAAGTTAAGCAAAATGAGAAGACAGAGAAATATGCAGCAGGTAAAAGAGCAAGGTAAATCCATCTTGTTTAATGTATCATTTAAAGCTTGTGTTTCCTTATTTATTTGCATTTTGGTTGATCTGTCCATTGGTGAAAGTGGGCTGTTAAAGTCCCCTACTATTATTATGTTACCCCTTTAATCTAGTTAAATCTGGATTAAATCTAGAAAGCTGGAGTAGCAATTCTCAAATCAGACAAAACAGACTTTAAAATAAAGACTATTACAAGAGACAAAGAAGGACTCTACATGATGATCAAGGGATCAATCAAAGAAGAAGATATAATAATTGTAAGAATTTAGGGACCCAACATAGGAGCACCTCAATACATAAGGCAAATGCTAACAGCCATAAAAGGGGTAATATAAAGAATCTTAAAGATGCTACCAGAACTCTACTAGAGCTAATCAATGAATTTGGTAAAGTAGCAGGATACAAAACTAATGCACAGAAATCTCTTGTGTTCCTATACACTAATGATGAAAAATCGGAAAGAGAAATTAAGGAAACACTCCCATTTACCACTGCAACAAAAAGAATAAAATACCTAGGAATAAACCTACCTAAGGAGACAAAAGACCTGTATGCAGAAAACTATAAGACACTAATGAAAGAAATTAAAGATGATACAAACAGATGGAAAGATATACCATGTTCTTGGATTGGAAGAATCAACATTGTGAAAATGACTATACTAATCAAAGCAATCTACAGGTTCAATGCAATCCCTATCAAACTACCAATGTCATTTTTCACAGAACTAGAACAAAATATTTCACCATTTGTATGGAAACACAAAAGACCCCAAATAGCCAAAGCAATCTTGAGAACGAAAAATGGAGCTGGGGGAATCAGTCTCCCTGACTTCAGACTATACTACAAAGCTACAGGAATCAAGACAGTATGGTACTGGCACAAAAACAGAAATATAGATCAATGGAGCAGGAGAGAAAGCCCAGAGATGAACCCACGCACATATGGTCAACTTGTCTTTGATAAAGGAGGCAAAAATATATGATGGAGAAAAGACAGCCTCTTCAATAAGTGGTGCTGGGAAAACTGGACAGCTACATGTAAAAGAATGAAATTAGAACACTCCCTAACACCATACACAAAAATAAACTCAAAATGGATTAAAGATCTAAATGTAAGGCCAGACACTATCAAACTCTTAGAGGAAAACATAGGCAGAACACTCTATGACATAACTCACAGCAAGATCTTTTTTGACACACCTCCTAGAGAAATGGAAATTAAAAAAATAAACAAATGGGACTTAGTGAAACTTAAAAGCTTCTGCACGGCAATGGAAACCATAAACAAGACAAAAAGACAACCCTCAGAATGGGAGAAAATATTAGCAAACGAACCAACTGACAAAGGATTAATCTCCAAAATATACAAAGCAGCTCATGTAGCTCAATATGAAAAAAACAAAAAACCCAATCCAAAAATGGGCAGAAGACCTAAATAGACATTTCTCCAAAGAATATATCAGATAGCCAACAAACACATGAAAGGACGCTCAACATCACTAATCATTAGAGAAACGCAAATCAAAACTACAATGATGTATCACCTCACACCAGTCAGAATGGCCATCATCAAAAAATCTACAAACAATAAATGCTGGAGAGGGTGTGCAGAAAAGGGAGCCCTCTTGCACTGTTGGTGGGAATGTAAATTGATGCAGCCACTGTGGAGAACAGTATGGAGGTTCCTTAAAAAACTTAAAATACAACTACCATACAACCCAGCAATCCCACTACTGGGCATATACCCTGAGAAAACCATAATTCAAAAAGAGTCATGTACCAAAATGTTCATTGCAGCTCTATTTACAATAGCCAGGACATGGAAGCAACCTAAGTGTCTATCAACAGATGAATGGATAAAGAAGACGTGGCACATATATACAATGGAATACTACTCAGCCATAAAAAGAAACGAAATTGAGTTATTTGTAGTGAGGTGGATGGACCTAGAGTCTGTCATACAGAGTGAAGTAAGTCAGAAAGAGAAAAACAAATACCATATGCTAACACATATATATGGAATCTAAAAAAAAATGGTTCTGAAGAACCTAGGGGCAGGACAGGAATAAAGACACAGATGAAGAGAATGGACTTGAGGACACGGGGAGGGGGACGGGTAAGCTGGGACAAAGTGAGAGAGTGGTAATGTATATATAGACATATATACACTACCAAACGTAAAATAGATAGCTAGTGGGAAGCAGTTGCATAGCACAGGAAGATCAGCTCAGTGCTTTGTGACCATCTAGAGGGGTGGGATAGGGAGGGTGGGAGGGAGACGCAAGAGGGAGGTGATATGGTCATATATGTATACGTATAACTGATTCACTTTGTTATACAGCGGCAACTAATACAACAATGTAAAGCAATTATACGCCAATAAAGATGTTAAAAAAAAAGAAAGTAAACACAGTAAGTAATATAAAGTAACACTGTGCTCATCCTTTTTGTTTGTAAAGTGACATATTCTTAAAGGAACCTAACTGCTACAGGTAGAGGTGATCATTTTTTTTATTATAATAAATATCTGACTTACAAAAAAAAAAAAACCAATTGGTTGTATTTGTGTTCTCTGTTTCTGGGTTCTCTACTGTGTTCCACTGATCTGTGTATATATTCCTCCGCCAATTCCATACTGCCTTGATTATTCGAAGTTACAGAAAGCCTCTATATCACATAGAGTGACTCCCTCCACTTTGTTCTTTTCCAATATTGTTTTAGTTATTCTAGTTCTTCTTCCTTTCTATATATATTTTAGATAAAGCTTGTCCATTTCTATAAAAAATCTTGTTTGGATTTTCATAGGAACTTATAGATCAATTTGTGGAGAACTGCCATCTTCACTATATTGAATCTTCTAATCCATGAACACAGCATGTTTCCCTATTTATTTATTCTTTGACTTCTTCCATCAGTGTTTTGTAATTTTCAGCACACAGATCCTGTAAATGTTTTATTAGATTTACAACTAGGGATTTCACTTTATTTGGACTTATTGTATATGATGTTACATTTTTAATTTTGGTTTCTATGTATCAGTTGCTAGTATATAGGAAAACGATTATGTGTGTTGATCTTGTAGAGCTTTTGACTCTGCTGAACTCACTTATTAGTTATACAATTTTTTCTGTAGATTTGTCAAGATTGTCTACATAGACAATCATGTCATCTGTAAATAGGAATAGCTTTATTTCTTCCTTTCTTATCTGTATGCTTTTTATTTCCTTGTGTTGCCACCTTATTCTGCTGGCTAAGACTTCTGGTGCTATGGCACACAGGAATGAGAGCCGACCATCATTTGTCACCAATCTTAGGAAGAAAGCACTCCGTCTTTCACCATTAAGTATAAAGTTAGCTCCACCTCATACGGCCTTGTCAGTGCTGGGTGGAGGTGGAGGTCTTGCTGGGCCCCACTGGCAATGAAGTTGGGAGAGTTGGACCACCCATCAGCCTTGCCTTGAACTGCCTTGTTCAGTCTGTGTGCTGCTGGGCTGGAGTAGAGTCCCAGCTCCATGTTGGGCCCCACTGACATTCCCACAGAGAGGGAATCAGAGCACTACTTGCTTCTACCAAGCAGATTTTCTATGAACATATGGCTCAAGGAGGGTAGGTATTTTCTAAAAGGTTTCGGCTCTGTTAGAGCCCCTTCTCTAATTCTTCCCCTAGGAGCAGTAGAACTGGCTCTCCTTGGAGCGTTTGTCCTCTGTGCCTGTCTGTGGCTTCAGGTTGCAGGCTTCTTCAGCTCCCCATCCGGGAGACACCAGAGGCAAAAAAGAAAACGGAGAACTCACTCCTTGTTGTTTCTCACCTCCCAGAGTTGCTAGGTAGTCCACCTTCTTTCCACCTTTCAGAGTCTTGCTGGATATTTTTTGTGTTATATCCAGGGGATTTTTAGTTGTTAAGGACCTGGGAGGAATGGGGATAGTCTACCTTGGCCAAAACCAAAAGTCTTCAGTGTGTTTAATTTTTAAGAAAGTAGTCACTTTCCCTCTCTGGTTTTTCAAACAGAGAAATCCCTAATAACTGGGATTTTTCATAAACATACTATGAGCACATTTATTTGTTTAGCATATTTATTGAGCACATACTACAAAGTAGATGCTGCTCTAAATGTGTTGTAGCATTCATATGAATTAAATATTATCATCCATATTTTCTAAATGAAGAAATGGGAACAGAGAGGTTTTAAGTGGTCCAAGGTTATAGGATGGTAGACTCAAACCAAGGCAGTTACTGTCAAACCATGGCAGAAGAATTAGCATCATGTAGTTATTAGTCATTCTTGAAATGTCTTTCTCCCTTAATCCCTTATCATCAAGCCATCATCAAGTCTCATTGATTTTTCTTTCTAAATATCTTTCAGATTCATTCTTTTATCTCCATTTCCATTTCCACCGCCCTCATCCAAGCTACCATCTTCTTACCCACATCTAAGCTGCCATCACTTGAGCTCCTGCTATAGATCCTCAGTGGAACCCTCACATTCACTATTGCCCACCTTCAATTCATTCTTCATACTGCACTTAGAATAATCTCTTAGGCATTCAAATGTGATCATCTTCCTGTCTTCTCTGAAACTTCAGTTATTTTTCACTGGTCTTAAAATGTGGACAAACACTTCTATTACATCCTCCTTGGCCCATCATGGTCTTGCCTCTACCTAACTGCCTCGGTTCATTTTCACATTTGCCTGCTCTGTTCCAACCACACTTTATTTCCTGCCTCAAAAGGGCTTTTTTTCCCTTTGGTCACAGGCACTTTCACATGCTCTTCCCTCTTAGTTCCCTTAACACTTGCTTATCCTTGGTATCCAACTCAGTTCTTACCTCCTCGGAGAAAAGAATCGCTGATTTCCCTGGCCAGGAAGTTTCCCCTGTAATATATTCATATAACCCCCAGTGCCTCTCCTTCAAAGGGCTAATCACTGTTATTGTTTTATGCTTATTAGTGTATTAGTGGTTTACTAACATCTGTCTTCTTTACTAGAGCACAAAGGAGACAGAAAATACATTTCTTTATTCCCAGCCCCTAGCAGAGCTTCTGAAACCTAGTAATTGTCTAGTAAAAGTACCTATTTATGTAAGAAAGGAAGGGAGGGAGGGAGGGAATAAGGAAGAACAGAAAGAAAAGAGTATTATTGTCTTTGGCATCAAAAATTGTAGACAGCTCAAGGAGAATTAAGACAAGGGAAAGGTAATTGAATCAGGCAGCTGGGGGAAACTTAGATGGGCAGAGCTTATAAATGAAATACAACCAGGTAATAATGTGTTGATATATTTATTTATCACAGTGACTGTGGGAAAAGAAGAAAGGCATGAAGCTTCAGGAGCTCTCTCTGAGGCAGGCCATTTCTTTCATAAAGAATAGCTGAAGACACAACCCCTGGACTCTGAGAAAATAATTGCAAATCATGCGTCTGATAAGTGACTTGAATTGAGAATATATAAAGAACCTTTACAACTTAGCAGGAAAAGATAACCCAATTAGAAAATGTGAAAAATATTTAAATAGACATTTCTCTAAGGCATGTATATAAATGCCTAATAAACACATGAAAAGATGCTCAACATCTTTAGTCATGAGGGAAACCCAAAGCAAAACCACAGCGAGATACCACTTCACACCCACTAGAATACCATAATCAAAAGACAATAAAAATTATTTACAAGAATGTGAAGAAACTGGATCCCTTGTACATTGCTAGTAGGAATGTAAAGTATTTGGAAATGACTTTGGCAGTTCCACAAACTGTTAAACATAGGGTTACTGCGTGTTCCAGCAATTATGCTCCTCTGTATACACCAGTTAGAAATTAAAACCTGTCCACACAAAGACTCACACAGGAATGTTCATACTAGCGTCATGCATAATAGCCAAAGGTGGAAACAACCCATATAGCCATCAACAGACGACTGCATAAAGAAAATGTGGTATACCCTTGTAATGGAATATTTTTCAGTAATAAAAAAGAGTAAAGCACTGCTCATACTACAACATGTATCATGGATAAACCTCAAAAACATTTTGCTAAGTGCAAGAAGTCAATCACAAAAGACCACCTATTGTATGATCCCATTTACGTAAAATATCCAGATGGCAAATATATAGAGACACAAAGTAGATAAGTGGTTACTTAGGGCTAAGTTCAAGAGAATGGGTACAAGTTTTCTCCTCGGGGTGATAAAAATGTTCTAAAATTAGAGTATTACAATGTTTGTGCAATTCTGAAAATATACTTAAAACCACTGAACTGTACATTTTAAGGAGGTGAACTTTATGCTATGTAAATTATAACTCAATAAAGCTGTTAAAAATTACTAAGGATAAAGTTCTGAAATAAGCTGGCACATTTATCTCTGTGGCCATGTCTTAAGATAAGGATGTAAAGATTCATCAGACATATTTCTTGGGTGAAATTGTTCTTCTGCAAATGAGGATTAGGAATGTTAGTTATTCTGCTAATATCCTAGGGATATGCCACATTTCCTTAATTAAAAAACAGCATTTATTTAATAGTAATATTTGGAGAAGGAGAGAGAAGTAATTAGATATAAAATGTATTCATCCCCAGTTTCTTAAATGTGAAATCTGAAAATCTGTGCTTTAGGCTCAAGGACAAATGTTCAAACACAGTACTTGAATTCAAGGAGCAATTTTCTCAAGAAACAATTTTCTAAGTCAAAATAAATATAACTCTAAACCCTCTATTTGCCAGAATGGACAACTAAATCGCATTCCTTACTGAGCTCCATTCCACCACACTTTGCCCTCAGCAGGATTCCATCACGGTTCTGGGGGTCTCAGACAAAAGCTGGTGGGAGGGCTGTCTGATTTTCACACTGGTTATTACTCTGGCCCATAAAAAGGAGGCTTGAAGCCCTGTTAGTCCTCTGCTAAACTCAGGTGCTGAGATCCTTGCCAAGAACAGGTACCCCAGTCGTGGGGACCTGAATTTGGGGGTGTACCATACATCCATTCTTCCCCCACTCTCAGGGACACCACTGAAGAATCTACAGGTTTCCATCTTCCCTTTTCTGGGGCTAAACTGCTGTAGCTTAGCTACTTTTATCCTCCCAAATACCAAGCCTTATAATCCCAGCTCCTTCTGGGAGATTCAGTCTCTGATTTTTTTTCTTCTTTCTTTTTTTAAATGAGGTAATATTGGTTTATAACATTATATAAATTTCAGGCGTACAACAGTATATTTCTGTTTATGTATACACTACAGTGTACATACCACCAAAAATTTAGTTTCCCTCCCTCACCATAGAGTTGACCCCCTTTTCCCATTTTGCATCCCCCAACCTTCCCCTCTGGTGACCACTGCTCTGTTCTCTGCACCTACATGTTTGTTTTTGTTTGGTTTGTTCAGTTATTTTGGTCTCTTAGTTTGTTTTTTTATGTTCCACATGAGTGAAATCAGATGGCATTTGTCTTTCTCCATCTGACTGATTTCACTTAGCATAATGCCCTCAAGGTCCATCCATGTTGTCATAAATGACAAGATTTCATCTTTTTATGACAGAGTAGCATTTCATTGTTTATATATATACCACATCTTCTTTATCCATTCATCTGTTGAACACTTAAGCTGTTTGCAGAAAATGTGTACTAATTCTTCCCATTGGCAAAGAGGCTTTGGATCTCTATGACTGGAATCCGTTCTCAACTCAAAGCCCTGAGTAGGGTTATGAGCAGGATAGATATGGTGGAAGGGTTGCAGAAGTAAAGATGAGGAGTGAAAGGAAACGAGCCAGTTCCCATCCTTTCTTGCGTGTATGTGTGATCTGTGTAAAATAATCTTTTATTTTTATTATTATTTTCTGTAATATATACCCTAATTCCTCCACAGCAGAGAGAAACAAAACACAAAGTAGTAACTCAATCAAGTGCTTTTTTGCTTGGATATATAGTACTATATATTAAATATGGCAGGTTATATATAATATATATTATTCATTTACATATGATATTTGTACATACATAGAAAATCTATAAAAATGTATATTAAACTATTAACAGTGATTTACACTGAGAAGTTGGATAGAGGATAAATGGAAGGTACTTATACTATTTATTTTATTCACTTTGTACTTGTGAATTTTTTACAACCAATATGTATCTTTTATTACTAAAAAATAGAGGGTTTTTTGGTTTCGTTTTGTTTTAAAGAAGAAAGAAAATGGTTTTTGAGTATAATCAAGTTTGTATGGAAAAGACAACACTTTGGAGGCTGACAGATATGGATGCAAATCTCAGCATTGGATACAAATCCCAGAAAGAGTTGACAAGTTCTCTGTGCCCCAGTTTCTGTGTGTATAAAATGCAGACAATGATACCATGACTAAGAGTAGAAAACTGGGTTTAGTCTCTGCTTCCTCAGATCCAAACAGATTATACTACAGAAGGGATATTCAAGAAACATTTATACAGTGAATGTTCATGGGAAGAAACTTTGTAAAACATCTGGTATCATTTGGGGCACACAGTAGGTGCTCCAGAAATGGCAGAGGCCATCACCACCACCACCATCATCATCAACATCATCACTGTGTGGTGTTGGCCTGCGTTTTCCATGAACCCTTCCTCAATAATTCCGGGAAGATATTACTAGGAGCTTTGTTACTCTCCTTTATGTCCCCAAGGCTCTGAGTCCAAATCCAGCTTTGTCACTTGCTCCCTGAGCCTCAGTGTTGTCACCAGAAATTGGAAGCAATAAGATCCATCACACAGAGCTGTTGGGAAGAGTAACAGAGCAAGCATGAAGACGTGTCTAGGGTGTACCAGCCAAGTAATATGGATTCAGTAAATGTTAGTTTTGTTCCATATGGATAATTTAGCAATGCATCATTAAACTACGAAATTAATGAAGAGCTGAACTGTAGTCCAATGTTTCTTTTAAAACACTAGTCCAATAGAAATATCCAAAACAAGAATGAAAGAAAGATGTAAAACTGTTGTTTGACTGTGGTTTTATGTAATGGTCACTTAAGCATCCCCAAAGTGACCCTTTTATCTCTCTACTGCAAAGAGGCTGGGTTGCTATTGTTTTGGTTCCACAACTACCCAGAGAAACTCTGAAGAAAACTGTCCAAATATGAAATATGGTAAGAAAACTAATGTTGCGTTGATGTTGACATGAATGTACTGTTCTTTCTCTTTCTGAAGCAAGGCGATAGTGCAGAAAAACAAAAGGAATCTGGGAGAAAGATTGGCCAAAGGGAAAAGTCTCTCTTCCTCCCCCTTTTTACCAGTGACTATGACTCTTTTTCTAGTGCTCTGAGGGCTCAGTTGACTCACGAGGTTCCAAAGAAAAAGAAGATAGAATTAAAGGGAAACACAGAACCCTGAAAATGTGCTAGTCCTATTATCGTGCTTTCCAATATATCCCTTCGTTCCTTTTGAATTCCTTCTCCATACCCAACTGTAGTGAGTTTAATAGTGTTTCCCCCCAAAATTCATGTCCACTAGAACCCCAGAACGTGACCTTATTTTGAGACAGCATCTTTGCATATGTATTTAGTCAAGGCGAGGCTATAATGGATTAAGGTGGCCCCTAAGTCTGATGACTGGTGCCCTTATAAGAGGAGAAGACACAGCAGGAAGAAGGCCACGTGAAGCTGGAAGCAGAGACTGGACTCGCCCAGCCACAAGTCAAGGAGCACCAGAGCCACTAGAAGACAGAAGAGGCAAGGAAGGGCTCTCCCCTTGAGCCTGTGGAGGGAGTGTGGCCCTGCTAGCTCCTTGATTTTGGATTCTGACCTCCCAAATTGTGAGAGTAAAATGTTCTGTGGTTTTAAACCACCCAGCGTGTGGCAGTTTGTTATGGCAGTGCTACAAAACTAATCTACCAACATTACGTATAATTGTTCACCTGATAAGGTTCTGAGAGGACAGTGAGGGACCAAGTCCTGATGCCCGTGGTGTTTCCTAGAAAAGAGACACAGGAGGATTGAAAGAAAGGGGACTGAGGATACAAAGTCCATAATGAAGTCATGTGACAGCATTTGAGGGGTAAGGGGAAGAGCAGGTATTTGAGAGACACGCATCCTGAGTTTGAACCCCAGTCCCCATGTGAAGCAGCTCTAAGAAATCAGTAAGTCACTTAAACCTTCTGAGGCTCAATGTCCCCATCTTTAAAAAGAAATGATACCACCCACCTTGCTGTGGAGTTGTATTAAGAAAGATATAATTAGAAAGATTTGCACAGTTCTTAATACATAGTAGATGTGCAGTAATTGTTAGCTTTTTTTGTTTTGCTCAGCTGGGCTAGGATTCTGAAAATTAGAATACTTAAAAATATATGCCAGGCCATATATCCAGACAAAACTATAATTCAAAAAGATACATGCACCCCTATGTTCATAGCAGCACTATTAATAGCCAGGACATGGAAGAAACCTAAGTGTCAACTGACGGATGAATGGATAAAGAAGATGTGGAACATATATATAATGGAATACAACTCAGCCATAAAAGAGAATGAAATAATGTCATATACAGCAACATGGATGGACCTAGAGATTATCAAACTAAGTGAAGTAAGTCAGACAGAGAAAGACAAATACCATATGATATCACTTACATGTGGAATCTAAAATATAACACAAATGAACCTATCTACAAAACAGAAAGAGACTCACAGATATAGAGAACAGACTTGTGGTTGCCAAGGGGGAGAGAGGGTGGGGGAGGGATGGAATGGGAGTTTGGGATTAGCAGATGCAAACTACTGTATATAGAATGGATTAAAAAACAAGGTTCTACTGTATAGAACAGGGAACTACATTCAATATCCTGTGATAAACCATAATGGAAAAGAATATGAAAAAGAATATGTATACATCTGAATCACTTTGTTGTACAGCAAAAATCAACACAACATTATAAAGCAACTATACTGCAATAAAATGAATTTTAAATATATATATATATACATATGCCAGGCCAACTAACAAAGGAAATGCGACCCTAAAAGTATTAAAGTGTATATTTATTAAGCTTGAAAGAGGCTTACAATCTGTCTGTGCTGCCTCAGCTCTCTGATGAGTATTCCTGGGAATCTGCATTAACAAGAAAATCCCTGGAGCATGAGAAGACACTAAGTTTTCTTAGCCTCCTGGACCGGAGGGTACACTCTCTTGGATGATAAAGAAGCAAACAAATTGAGCCTAAGTGTCAAAGCAATACCAGAATTCATACAGTGAATCATTACAGCAAGGTGATAGATCTAGAAAAATTGCCTTAGTGAACAACGGGATGGAAACACAAGGCAGAGGAAATAACGCCATTTGTATATAGAATGTGCAGGTTGTAGGCCAGGATTGCTTTCCAAAAGAAAATGAAGTTGCCCTATATGTCTCCCATGCCTGTCTCCCACCTCTGTGTAACTCCTGGTGTTTACAGGTAGTAACAAATATCATTTTCTCCTCTGGGTCTGTGGCAGATTTTCTAAAAATGGTCAAATCAATATCTCCCAACCCACGTGCTATTCTGCAATATAACCTCAACCTTCCCTGGATCATGAGGTCCAATCTATTCCTCCCTTAGAAATGCATTTGTAATTAAGGGAATGTGGCAGAAACTATGTCACATGACTTCCAAGGCTAAGGTCAGAAAGAATCTGGCAGCTTCTGTAATGCTCATTCTCTGGATGCCCCATCCCAGGACATTACCTCTTAGAACCCAGCTGCCAACCTGTGAATGGCTGAAGGCACATGGCCACACATGTATGTGTACAAGCTCCACGTGATGGTCCCAGCTGAGCCCAGCCATCAAGGAGTACCAACCCAGGCACCAGACACGTGAGGAAAGAAGGCTTAGGAAGATGGCATTTCTCAGCTGTTTGAGCCTCCCCAGCCCTTAATTCTTCCCAGCAGAGGCCCAGATATCAAGGAGATACAAGTCATCCCTGCTGGGCCCTGTCTAGATTATCCACCCACAGAATTTATGAGCATAGTAAAATGGTTGTTGTTTTACACGATTAAGTTTGAGGTGGCCATCATACAGCAATAGATTACCAGGACAGAATCCCTGGCTCTGCACCCAGGGCATGGTGTGACACAGCAGCTCAGTGAGGTTGTATGGAGCTCAGTTGAAATGAAATCAAAGCACCTGGAAAGACTGTGTTTACTCCTTTGAGACAGGCTTCAATCTTCAGAATGAGGTATATTAAAGGGTAACTCACTATCTGCCAATAGTTTCACATCGTCTTCACTCTGCAATGGTTTCGGTTATCACCTGACATAGATGGGCCCTAAAATGAACCCAAGGATGAGCAATTTTGCAGCAATCAAAATATATTTTCATCAACTACATGATCTCCCTAGAAACTTCAATGCATATGTTGACAGCACTGGTGAAACCTGTCACTAAATTCTGTATCGGTTCCTCTGATTGATGCTATCTAGCAATGTATTAATAGGGGAGGAAATAGAAAATCATACCATCAGAGCCAAAGGTTTTTCTGGAGAATTTATAGGACGTCAAAAGCACAGATAAAGGTCAGAGACAAGGTTTTGTCCTCTCAAAAGGTGGTAAAGTGAAGGGATTAGAAATCTGAGCTCTGGACACACACCATCTTACGTTAAAGCCTCAGCTCTGCTACTTAATGACTGTGTAATTTTACACTTATGATGTGTTATCTCTCATACTGTTTCTCCTTTAGTCAAAAAGGTCGGATAAAGATTAAATGAGGTAATACATACGCAATGTCATTCAAATATTTATCATGTACCTACTATGTGTTTGCACTGTGCTAACACAGAAAACCAAATAGTAAACAAAGAGAATTTCCCTGCCATGATGGAGATCACACGTTAGTGGGGGAGACAACCAACAAATAAATATGTAGAGAAATATGTGACATAATTTTGGGTAGTGATAATTAAAATGAGGAAAAATAAACCACAGAGAAAAGATGGGGAGTAACGAGAGCGCTAAATTAGATAGAAAGGTCTGGGAAGGTTTCTCTGACGCCATTTAAACAAAGACCTGGGTGAAATGAAGGAGCAAACCATATGGTTATTCTGGGGAACAGCATTCAAGGCTGAGATAAATCCAAGAGAAAGGCTTGAGTATGGAAAAAGAAGATCCAGGAGGTCAAGGTGGCAGGAGTGGAGTGAGGAAAAGGGATGATGGTAGGAAATTAGGTCTTCCAGGTGGCCGTGGGTCAAATCAGGTAGGTCCCTCGAAGTCATCAGGATAGCATTTTGAGTGTGGTGGGAAGCCACCGCTACGTGACTGGCTTAGCACAGTGCCTTGCATATTATAGCACAAGCTCAATGAGTGGTCGGTTGTCACGTGATTATGGACGAATATCAAGGTAGGACAGCAGAAACACATTCCTTAGCAGCGGCACTAATCAAACCTCCACTCAAAGCAAGCGATGCGATCAGAGAGTGTCGGACCTGCTGACTCCAAGTGGAGCTGATATTTCCAGCCACACAGGCAAGATACAGAAACAAAAAAAGAAAATGAAACCTGCAGAAATGTCAGGCTTTCTGCTCCCACACAGACTACATTACCCTGTTCTTCATGATTTTCCAGACTGGGGGGTAACAGCACTTTGTGCAGGAAAACATTATCATTTCTCTGTGACTGAGTCACAATAAACTGTGAGCTTGTTGAGGCTATGACCAAGCTTTGTTTCTGTCCTTGACGTGAGGACCTAGTGCTTCATGGTCCAACATGGCAGCTACTAGCCACATATGGCTACTGAGTCCTTAAAATATTGTTAATCTGGATTGAGATATGCTCTAAGTATAAAATAGACACTGGCTTTCAAGACTTAGTCCC
Source organism: Balaenoptera ricei (assembly GCF_028023285.1). Lineage (NCBI taxonomy): Eukaryota > Metazoa > Chordata > Mammalia > Artiodactyla > Balaenopteridae > Balaenoptera > Balaenoptera ricei. The sequence continues at coordinate 77,776,416 of NC_082646.1, read as the reverse complement.
ATAAGTAAGAATGTAAAATATCTCAATTTTTATATTTATTATGTATTGAAATAATAATGCTTTGGATACATGGCATTAAATGAAAAAAATTTAAGTTTTGTTTCACTTGTTTCTTATTTTCTTAATGTGGCTACCAGAACTTTTAAATGTGGCTAGAGTTATGCATCTATTGGACACTGCTATACCAGGTGCTTCGTAAATGTGCGCAGGAAAGAAATGGAGGAACAGGAATATCTCTAAGAAGATTTTTGCATTCTTAACTGGGGGTGACAAATGGGGCTCATCTTGAAAGCCAGGTCTGATTGTTGTTGCCTGGAGTGCTGTATCAGAAAAGATTCAAGGCCCCAATCTACTGGGAAGATTGCTGGGGTTAATTTATAATATCTGCCATGGACACAAGAGGAGAAAGTGACAGCACCACATACGATGAAATGACTATTCTTGTACAGAAATAATATTATCAATAATTTCTTGAGAATGCATTTTGCTGTGAGCATGTGTTAGACATTTACTCTTGCTGGATATTTTCCATTCACAATTTTATTCTATTTTTCACAGCGACCTTGAAAGGTAGTAACTACTATCCCTGTTTTACCTACGTGAAAAATGAAATTCAGAGAGGTTAGTTTCCTAAGTTAATAAAGTCCAGGATGTGAACCCAGTACAGCATCTCTCTAAATCTCACACTCTAATCACCACTTGCTGGGATCGGGTACTATTTCCTGATAAACAGAACTTTCTGGGATGCTGGGTTGCCAGCATGAATCTTGGTATTCTGCTTGCTCCCCAAAGGTTGGTGTCTGACTTATTCCTCTGCTTGGGTCTGTGCTGACCCTCCTTTCACATATAATATAGCGGTATCAATGGAGTGTACCCTCAAGCCATTTCCCTACCTTGGAAAGTTAGTCTAGACCAGTGGTTCTCAAACTGTGGCATGCATCTGAATATGGAGGGCTTATTAAGACACAGATTTCTGGGCCCTGCCCCTAAAAGTTTCTGATTAAGTTGTTCTTGGGTAGAGCCTGAGGATTTGGATTTCCAGTAACTTCCCAAGTGATGTTGATATTGCTGGTCCAGAAACTAGACTTTGAGAATCCTAAGTCTATATCTAGCTCCTAGATCTTCTCGGCCACACATTAAATCATCTCAGGAATTTAAAAAATGAATCAGTGCTCAGTCCTAGCCCAGAACAACTGAATCAGAATCTCTATGATGGGGTCCAGATATAAGCATTTTTTAAATCTTCCAGAAAAGAAGGGAAGGTTGAGAACCACTGAGCTACCTGCTTCTTCTATTTAACCCTGCTCTCTAGCTGTTCCACAAGATAAAGTTGGGGAAAATAACTAAGCCTATTCCAGTCAAGGGGCTAAGGCATCACTGATTCACAAGACAGGCGCAACTGCAGGGCTGAGCTCCCGCCTGCGGGTTGACGGGTGGGTATCAGGATGGTGGTTAGGAAGTGTGGAGGCCACAGGACAGGCACAGCAGCCGGAGAGAGAGCTCTCAGAAATGCCACCCAGTAACTGACATTAGTCTGTCCTGTAGTGATAGTTTAATAGATTAAAGGTCAATGTGTGTTCAGTCCCTGTCCTTTGCTTCATAGCTGGAGAATCTTCTAAGGTGAAGGACACTGACATTGTAACTATCATGTGGCTCAACAGGAATGAAAGTTGATGGAATGGAAATGATTCACATCTGTGAGGTTCTGCAAAGAGGAGACCCAGCACAGCTAACATCTAATCCTGTAAAATCTACAAAGCTTAGAATTTCATGTATAAACATCATGAGTTTTTTTTCATAAAAGTAAGACACATCCTTGCAATGTAAAAATCTGATATTGGCTTCTCCCTTTGCAGTATCAAAAGTGAAAGCAGCAGACATTCTCTAAAACCTTCCCTTATCCCTGTCACTCAAAAAAAAAAAAAAAAAAATCAGAAACATCAAATGAAATGACTTCTTATCTGTGAAATTTTCTGCTGTTTGGTAATTTTGTAGAAGTGCAACTCAAAACCATCAACATCTCCAGGACACAAAGTTCCTGAAACACTTCTATTTTAGATTTACTTACAGGAGGATTTTTTTTCTCTATAAAGACATTTTTTTTCTCTTTTTCAGATGCTTCTTTATTGCCTTGTGGCTATGGCAAAGATGCTAACTGGCTCTAAAATGCAGACACATTTTCAAATATTTGTTGATATGATTTTTTCAAGATTTCTATAACAAAATTCCTTTTACTTATTCAGTTTCCAATGTTGGGTCTGAATGCAGACCCAACTGAATCCTTATCCAGTTACTGAAGAATGATCCAATTCCCTCCCATTTGCTGTAAAATATCAGGAGAAACTTCCATTCTTTATTTCTGATTGACTTGAGAGTATCAAAACTACAAAACACTTCAAATTTAAGTTTTCTGTCTGCCAACCTCTTTGAAAAGGAATTGTATTCTTTTATAAGGTAAATCAACTATTTGCAACATTGTAAATTGCTCCATTTATCTTTCCAATTTTAACTTTTGAATTTTCACATAGGAGTAGTCAAATAACCAGAGTCTTCACCATTATTTGATGTTTAGAGGAAGAGAAGAAATAACAAGAAATAAACTGTCAGGGTTTGGATTAGTTATATTCATTTTAATTGTTTAAATATTACAAATGGCTATCGCTCCTCAGTGATAAACGGTTTAAAAACAATGACTGAAAAGTCCTGCAAAAACCTTAATAGATTCCTAGATGTCCACCTTGCTCTTTATCTTTAGACTCAAAAATGGCTGAGGACCTTTTGTGATACATTTGCCCTAAGAGGTCACTGAAACAGCTCAGATTCTGGGCATGATGTAAGCACTACTGACTAGATTATCTGCTGATCCATAAAAGTGTGACCACACCCCCTTCTGTGGCCTTCTTTTTAACTGAGATGCTTCTAGTATAGAATCTAAACAAACCACTACTTGATCAAATCTCCACAGGAAACATAGAGTTTTAAAAATCTGTCACTACAAAATGTGCCTTCTAACTATGACCACAAGTCACCTGAAAATTTAGAACATGCAAACAGGGCCTCCATCACACTACATATTGCCATGTGTTTTTGAAAATGGAAACAGTGGTAACCAGTTATAATAGTAGCCTCTTTCACTTTTCATTCCATACAAACACACACACGTGCACACACACACACACACACGTGTAATATAATCCTGACGTCAATAAAGAAAATCAGTTGACTCTTGAACAAAATGGGTTTGAATTGCAAGGATCCACTTATATTCGGAATTTTCTTCACTAAATTCATATTACAGGAGGAGCTTCAGTGCATGTCCCGAGCTGCGGTGTCGGCTCAGCCATTTCACACGGAACTCTGGTCAGAAGGGCCGGGGCAAGTCCTCTGCGTGGGGCCCACTAAGAGCGACTGAAACAGACTAAGCACAAAGGGAAAAAAGGTGGATGGGCTAGGCCTGAAGTGAGATTGCCCGATTTATGTCCTTCCCAGATGAAATGTGGATCCTCTAGCAACAAGGGGTGTAAAGAGAGAGAACCTTCAAGATGGCAAAGGAGTAAGATGTGGCGATCACCTTCCTCCCCACAAATATATCAAAAATACATCAACATGTGGAACAACTCCTACAGAACTCCTACTGAACACTGACAGAAGACCTGAGACTTCCTAAAAGCCGTGTGGCTCACAGGGTCTTGGTGCTCCGGCCGGCTGTCAGGCCTGAGCCTCTGAGGTGGGAGAGCCAAGTTCAGGACACTGGACCACCAGAGACCTCCCAGCCCCTCGAATTATCAACTGGCGAGAGCTCTCCCAGAGATCTCCATCTCAAAGCTAAGACCAAGCTCCACTAAGCAAACAGCAAGCTCCAGTGCTGGACACCCCATGCAAAACAACTACCAAGACAAGAACACAACCCTACCCATAAGCAGAGAGGCTGCCTAAAATCATACTAAGTTCACAGACACCCCAAAACACACCACCGAACGTGGTCCTGCCCACCAGAAACACAAGATGTAGCTGCATCCACCAGAACACAGGCACCAGTCATCTCCACCAGGAAGCCTACACAACCCACTGAACCAAACTTACCCACTGGGGGCAGACACCAAAAACAATGGGAACTACGAACCTGCAACCTGAGAAAAGGAGGCTCTAAACACAGTAAGTTAAGCAAAATGAGAACACAGAGAAATAGGCAGCAGATGAAGGAGCAAGGTAAAAACTCACGAGACCAAACAAATGAAGAGGAAATAGGCAGTCTACCTGAAAAAGAATTCAGAATAATGATAGTAAAGATGATCCAAAATCTTGGAAATAGAATGGAGAAAATATAAGAAATGTTTAATAAGGACCTAGAAGAACTAATGAGCAAATAAAGAATGATGAACAACACAATAAATGAAATTAAAAATTCTCTAGAAGGAATCAATAGCAGAATAACTGAGGCAGAAGAACAGATAAGTGATCTGGAAGATAAAATAGTGGAAATAACCACCGCAGAGCAGAACAAAGAAAAAATAATGAAAATAATTGAGGACAGTCTCAGAGACCTCTGGTATAACATTGAACGCACCAACATTCAAATTATAGGGGTCACAGAAGAAGAAGAGAAAAAGAAAGGGACTGAGAAAATATTGGAAGAGATTATGGTTAAAAACTTCCCTAATGTGGGAAAGGAAATAATCAATCAAACCCAGGAAGTGCAGAGAGTCCCATACAGGATACATCCAAGGAGAAACACGCCAAGACACATATTAATCAAATCATCAAATATTAAAAACAAAGAAAAAAATGGAAAGCAACAAGGAAAAAGCAACAAATAACATACAAGGGAATCCCCATAAGGTTAACAGCTGATCATTCAGCAGAAGCTATGCAAGCCAGAAGGGAGGGGCAGGACATATTTAAAGTGATGAAAGGGAAAAGCCTACAACCAAGATTACTCTACCCAGCAAGGATCTCATTCAGATTCAGCAGAGAATTTGAAACCTTTACAGACAAGCAAAAGCTAAGAGAGTTCAGCACCAGCAAACCAGCCTTACAACAAATGCTAAAGGAACTTCTCTAGGCAGGAAACACAAGAGAAGGAAAAGACCTACAATAACAAACCCAAAATAATTAAGAAAATGGTAATAGGAACACACATATTGACAACTACCTTAAATGTAAATGGATTAAATACTCCAACCAAAAGACACAGACTGGCTGAATGGAAACAAAAACAAGACCTGTATAAATACTGTCTACAAGAAACCCACTTCAGACCTAGGGACACATACAGACTGAAAGTGAGGGGATGGAAAAAGATATTCCTTGCAAATGGAAATCAAAAGAAAACTGGAGTAGCAATGCTCATATCAGATAAAATAGACTTTAAGATAAAGACTATTACAAGAGACAAAGAGGACACTACATAATGACCAAGGGATCAATCCAGAAGAATATATAACAATTGTAAATATTTATGCACCCAACATAGGAGCACCTCAATACACAAGGCAAAGGCTAACAGCCATAAAAGGGGAAATCGACAGTAACACAATCATAGCAGGGGACTTTAACACCCCACTTTCACCAATGGACAGATCATCCAGAATGAAAATAAATAGGGAAACACAAGCTTTAAATGACACATTAAACAAGATGGACTTAATTAATATTTATAGGATATTCCATCCAAAAACAACAGTATACACTTTCTTCTCAATGCTCACGGAACATTCTCCAGGACAGATCATCTCTTGGGTCACAAATCAAGCCTTGGTAAATTTAAGAAAATTTAAATCGTATCAAGTATGTTTTATGACCACAACACTATGAGACTAGATATCAATTACAGGATAAAAAATGTAAAAAATACAAACAGAGGGAGGTTAAACAATATGCTACTAAATAACCAAGAGATCACTGAAGAAATCAAAGAGGAAATCAAAAAATACATAGAAACAAAGGACAATGAAAACACAACAACCCAAAATCTATGGAATGAAGCAAAGCAGTTCTAAGAGGGAAGTTTATAGCAATAAAATCCTACCTCAAGAAACAAGAAACATCTCAAATAAACAACGTAAACTGACACCTAAAGCAATTAGACAATAACAAAAAAAACCCAAAGTTAGCAGAAGGAAAGAAATCATAAAGATCAGATCAGAAATAAATGAAAAGAAATGAAGGAAACAATAGCAAAAATCAATTAAACTAAAAGCTGGTTCTTTGAGAAGATAAACAAAGTTGATAATTAACCAGACTCATCAACAAAAGAAGGGAGAAGACTCAATTAAACTGAATTAGAAATGAAAAAGGAGAAGTAACAACTGACACTGAAGAAATAGAAAGGATCATGAGAGATTACTACAAGCAACTATATGCCAATAAAATGGACAATCTGGAAGAAATGGACAACTTCTTACAAAAGCACAACCTTCCGAGACTGAACCAGGAAGAAAGAGAAAATATAAACAGACCAATCACAGGCACTGCAATTGAGACTGTGATTAAAAATCTTCCAAAAAACAAAATCCCAGGACCAGATGACTTCACAGGCAAATTCTATCAAACATTTAGAGAAGAGCTAACACCTATCCTTCTCAAACTCTTCCAAAATATAGCACAGGGAGGAACATTCCCAAACTCATCCTACGAGGCCACCATCGCCCTGATACCAAAACCAGACAGAGATGTCACAAAAAAAGAAAACTAGAGGCCAATATCACTGATGAACATATATGTAAAAATCCTCAACAAACTACTAGCAAACAGAATCCAACAGCACATTAAAAGGATGACACACCATAATCAAGTGGGGTTTATCCCATGAATGCAAGGATTCTTCATTGTATACAAATGAATCAATGTGATAAATCATATTAACAAATTGAAGGAGAAACACCATATGAGAATCTCAATAGATGCAGAAAAAGCTTTTGACAAAATTCAACACCCATTTATGATAAAAACTCTCCAGAAAGTAGGAATAGAGGGAACTTACCTTAACATAATACAGGCCATATATGACAAACCCAGAGCCAACATCGTTCTCAATGGTGAAAAACTGAAACCATTTCCACTAAGATCAGGAACAAGACAGGGTTGCCCACTCTTATCACTATTATTCAACATAGTTTTGGAAGTTTTAGCCACAGCAATCAGAGATGAAAAAGAAATAAAAGCAATACAAATTGGAAAAGAAGAAGTAAAGCTGTCACTGTTTGCAGATGACATGATACTATACATAGAGTATCCTAAAGATGCTATCAGAACACTACTAGAGCTAATCAATGAATTTGGTAAAGTAGCAGGATACAAAATTAATGCACAGAAATCTCTTGCATTCCTATACAATAATGATGAAAAATCTGACAGAGAAATTGAGGAAACACTCCCATTTACCAACGCAACAAAAAGAATAAAATACCTAGGAATAAACCTACCTAAGCAGACAAAAGACCTGTATGCAGAAAATTATAAGACACTGATGAAAGAAATTAAAGATGATACAAACAGATGGAGAGATATACCATGTTCTGGATTGGAAGAATCAACACTGTGAAAATGACTATACTACCCAAGGCAATCTACAGATTCAGTGGAATATCAAACTACCAATGGCATTTTTCACAGAACTGGAACAAAAAGTTTCACAATTTGTATGGAAACACAGAAGTCCCCGAATAGCCAAAGCAATCTGGAGAAACAAAAATGGAGCTGGAGGAATCAGGCTCCCTGAATTCAGACTGCAGTACAAAGCTACAGGAATCATGACAGTATGGTACTGGCACAAAAACAGAAATATAGATCAATGGAACAGGATAGAAAGCCCAGAGATAAACCCATGCACATATGGTCACCTTATCTTTGATAAAGGAGGCAAGAATATACAATGGAGAAAGGACAGCCTCTTCAATAAGTGGTACTGGGAATACTGGACAGCTACATGTAAAAGTATGAAATTAGAACACTCCCTAACACCATACACAAACTCAAAATGGATTAAAGACCTAAATGTAAGGCCAGATACTATAAAACTCTTAGAGGAAAACATAGGAAGAACAGTCTATGACATAAATCACAGCAAGATCCTTTTTGACCCACCTCCTAGAGAAATGGAAATAAACACACAAAAAAACAAATGGGACCTAATGAAACTTCAGAGCTTTTGCACAGTAAAGGAAACCATAAAGAAGACGAAAAGACAACCCTCATAATGGGAGAAAATATTTGCAAATGAGGCAACTGACAGAGGATTAATCTCCAAAATATACAAGCAGCACATGCAGCTCAATATTAAAAAAACAAACAATACAATCCAAAAATGAGCAGAAGCCCTAAATAGACATTTCTCCAAAGAAGATATACAGATTGCCAACAAAGACATGAAAGGATGCTCAACATCACTAATCATTAGAGAAATGCAAATCAAAACTACAATGAGGTATCACCTCACACCTGTCAGAATGGCCATCATCAAAAAATCTACAAGCAATAAATGCTGGAGAGGGTGTGGAGAAAAGGGAACCCTCATACACTGTTGGTGGGAATGTAAATTGATATAGCCACTATGGAGAACAGTATGGAGGTTCCTTAAATAACTAAAAATAGAACTGCCATATGGCCCAGCAATCCCACTACTGGGCATATACCCTGAGAAAACCATAACTCAAAATGAGTAATGTACCACAATGTTCATTGCAGCACTGTTTACAATAGCCAGGACATGGAATTAACGCAAGTGTCCATCGACAGATGAATGGATAAAGATGTGTCACATATATACAGTGGAATATTACTTAGCCATAAAAAGAAACAAAATTGAGTTATTTGTAGTGTGATGGATGGACCTAGAGTCTGTCATACAGAGTGAAGTAAGTCAGAAAGAGAAAAACAAATACCGTATGCTAACACATATATATGGAATCTAAAAAAAAAAATGGTTCTGATGAACCTAGTGGCAGGACAGGAATAAAGATGCACATGTAGACGGTGGACTTAAGGACACGGGGAAGGAGAAGGGTAAGCTGGAACGAAGCGAGAGAGTGGCATGGACATATATACACTTCCAAATGTAAAATAGATAGCTAGTGGGAAGCAGCTGCATAGCACAGGGAGATCAGCTCGGTGCCTTGTGACCACCTAGAGGGGTGGGATAGGGAGGGTGGGAGGGAGACGCAAGAGGGAGGAGATATGGGGATATATGTATACGTATAGCTGACTCACTATGTTATATAGCAGCAACTAACACAACAATGTAAAGCAATTATACTCCAATAAAGATGTTAAAAAAATAATAAAATAAAAAATAAATAAATTCATATTACAATACTACATGATCCACAGTTGGTTGAACCTGCAAATACAGAGGCACTGCATATAAGAGGCTGACTATAAATTCTAAGTGGATTTTCAAGTGTGTGGAGGCTGGCACCCCTTACGCCCTTGTTCAAGGGTCAGCTGTACTTTTAAAAAGCAATCAAGACAAATAAGTCTTAATTGTATCTGCCTGAATTTACCTATTCAACTGTACGTTCAATCAAAACTCACCATAAATATTTGTGAACTACTTAATCATTAGCAAGCAGTACTATGAGAACCATTCCACTTACTGAAAATTAACACATCTTTTAAAACACTCAAAATGTGTTACTGGATGTATGATAATTATATTCTTGCCAAATAGATGATTCTTCCACTTCATCCTCAGTTGAATTAAATAAATATCATTGTGTTTACATTCAGACATTATAAGCAAAGGTTGCAATTAAAAGATAACATACAACTCTGGGATTTGTAATGAAGAACCATAATTATTACCACATAAATAGGAAATTAAAAATGCAATAAATATAGAATATCTAAAAGAAAAAACCGTACTACTCAGTACAAATCAATGAAATTAATACCACCTACTACTCCAGCACTATTTCCTGGAATCAAACGGTGGTTCATGTGTAATATTTTGCCTTTTTCATGTATCTTTGACAAAACATCTCTTAAGACCATTTGAAATGTAGAGTTAAACTACAACAAGTTACATTTGAATAGTACCTTAGTTAAAAAATAAAAGTTAAGACAACTTCATTTGCTTCTCACATCAGTTCCATATGAAAGGCAAGAAACTACTATTGTCCTCATTTTGCCTGAGACCATAACCCAAGTCTCCTGACTTCTAGTCCAAAGACTGAGTCTCACCAAGAGTGAGTAAATCTTCTTTATCCATTCATCTGTCGTTGGACATTTAGGTTGTTTCCATGTCCTGGCTATTGTAAATAATGTTGCAGTGAACACTGGGGTACATGTGTCCTTTTGAATTATGGTTTTCTCAGGGTATATGCCCAGTAGTGTGGTACATATATACAATGGAATATTACTCAGCCATAAAATGGAACGAAATTAGGTCATTTGTATAGATGTGGATGGACCTAGAGTCTGCCATACAGAGTGAAGTAAGTCAGAAAGAGAAAAACAAATATTGTCTATTAATGCATATATGTGGAATCTAGAAAAAGGGTACAGATGAACCTACTTCCAGGCCAGAAATAGAGATGTAGATGTAGAGAACAGATGAGTGGACACAGAGGGGGATGGGGAGGGTGTGACAAATTGGGAGATAAGGATTAACATATATACACTACCATGGGTAAAATAGATAGCTAGTGGGAACATGCTATAAAGCATAAGAAGCTCAGCTCAGTGCTCTGTGATGACCTAGATGGGTGGGATTGGTGGGTGGAGCATGGGAGGGAGATCCATGAGGGAGGGGATATATGTATACATATAGCTGATTCACTTTATTGTACAGCAGAAACTAACACAACATTGTAGAGCAATCGTAGTGCAATAAAAAAAAAAAAAAATGAGTGAGTACAGAGTCCTGCACAGGTACTTACATCTTCTAACAACGGTAGGAGAATAGGACTGTTATAAACATCATTTTACAAAATGAGAAACTAAATCACAGAAGAATAAAGAGCATTGTTTTAGTTTCCTATTGCTGCTGTTACAAATTACCAAAAACTTAGTAGCTTAAAACAATACAAATTTCTTATCTTTCAGTTCTAGAGGTCAGAAGTCCAAAATGGGTCTCACTGCACTGAAATCAAAGTATCAGCAGAGCTGTGTTCCTTTTGCGGGGGGGTGGGGGGCTGCGGGTCGGTAGTGCTATGGAGACAACTGTTTCCTTGCCTTTTCCAGCTTCCAGAGGCTGCAGGAATTCCTTGGCTCAAGGCCCCATTCATTCATTTTCAAAACCAGCAATGTCTAGCTAATTCCTTCTCATGATGCCGTGTGTCTGGTTCTCTTTCTTTTGCTTCCCTCTTTCATTTATAAAGACCCTTGTAATTACACTGGGCCAACTCAGATAATCCAGGATATGAAGCCATCTCAAAGTCAGTTGATGAGCAACTGTAATTCCATCTGAAACCTGAATTCTCCTTTGGTTTTTTCTTTAACATCTTTATTGGAGTATAATTGCTCCACAGTGTTGTGTTAGTTTCTGCTGTATAACAAAGTGAATCAGGTATACGTATACATATATGACCATATCACCTCCCTCTTGCGTCTCCCTCCCACCCTCCCTATCCCACCCCTCTAGGTGGTCACAAGGCACCGAGCTGATCTCCCTGTGCTATGCAGCTGCTTCCCACTAGCTATCTATCTTACATTTGGTAGTGTATATATGTCCATGCCACTCTCTCACTTCATTCCAGCTTACCCTTCCCCCTCCCCGTGTCCTCAAGTTCATTCTCTACATCTGTATCTTTATTCCTGTCCCACTCCTAGGTTCATCAGAACCATTTTTTTTTTTTTTAGATCCCATATATATGTCCATGCCACTCTCTCACTTCATTCCAGCTTACCCTTCCCCCTCCCCGTGTCCTCAAGTTCATTCTCTACATCTGTATCTTTATTCCTGTCCCACTCCTAGGTTCATCAGAACCATTTTTTTTTTTTTAGATTCCATATATATGTGTTAACATACGGTATTTGTTTTTCTCTTTCTGACTTACTTCACTCTGTATGACAGACTCTAGGTCCAACCACCTCACTACAAATAACTCAATTTCATTTCTTTTAATGGCTGAGTAATATTCCATTGTATATATGTGCCACAGCTTTATCCATTCATCTGTCGATGGATACTTAGGTTGCTTCCATGTCCTGGCTATTGTAAATAGAGCTGCAATGAACATAGTGGTACATGACTCTTTTTTTTTTTTTTTTTTTTTTTTTTACATGACTCTTTTTGAATTATGATTTTCTCAGGGTATATGCCCAGTAGTGGGATTGCTCGGTCGTATGGTAGTTCTATTTTTAGTTATGGTAGTTATATTTTTAGTATGGAGAAAAGATGCACTGTTGCTGGGAATGTAAATTGATACAGCCACTATGGAGAACATTATGGAGGTTCCTTGAAAAACTAAAAATAGAACTACCATATAATCCTTTGTCTTTTAACCTAACATATTAACAGGTTCCAGGGGTTAGGATGTGGATACCTTCATCTTCTGCCTACCACAGTGACAGATGGCTAGGAAGTAGTACACCCAGGGCTTGAACATGAACTTGTTTGACCCCAAAGCCCACCCATGCTCTCAAATCACTATTATACTGCTACCTTAGAATATGGCCAATATGGCATACAAAGTTTTCTCTGCCAGGGAGGCAGAAAACACCGTCTCTACTATGGTCTCTCCCCCACTGTCCACTGAGTTGCTGAGGCTTAGTAAACTAAGAGGACATAACAGGTAAAAGTTAACAACTGGGCGATAATCTCTTCCTCCAGCCTCTGGGAATGCTTGAGGAACATTTGATCCCTGGCTGCACATTCTGCAACATCAAGTGAGGAAATACAACCTTTAGAGATAAATGATGGTCCCACTAGGTTTACCACATGCTGATTTCTGATTTAAGGCTGTCGTCAGAATAGTTAGGTACCTATGTCAGCAGTTGTACTTCAGAATGGGAACTGGGCACACTCCCCTCCACGTACTAGGTGACTCTCACGAATATTAAGCTGAAGGACCACAGTCCCTGCAGCTTCTCTACAGCCAGAACTTGAACCTGTTTGACACCGAAGCCATGCTCTCAAATCCCTCTATTATATTGCTACCTAAGAATATGCCCAATATAACATGCAAAGTCTTCCCTTCCAGGGAAGGGACCCAGACTAGGGTCAATTCCCACGCCTTGAAACCAAAACAAATCCCATGCTTTGGGATGGACACCAGCAGCTGCATCTAGGTGTTTGAGGCCTCTCTGATGTTACTGGTTGTGCATGTGGCAGTATTCCTTGTTCCATACCTTTTCTTAAAGTAAGTTACTTGCTGCTGGGTAAAACTATCATGTCTTGTCAATTCGACTGACAACACAACTGGAAACAAGACCTGTTACCTTGTTCAACAAATGACTGAGTATTTTTCCACAATCTGCACAAGAGCCACTCCTGAGACTCCAGTTTCAGTACTGCTGAATATCACAAGCAAACATCTGTATTAAACTCAAACAACAACAGAAAGTCTTCTTTCTTTTTCTGGTAATAGCTACAACATTCCATGCAGCTGAACAATATATCCAGAGGACTTTGACCATAACCAAGGCAAATTTATTAAGAATCTGGACTTCTATGGTGGTGCAGTAGTTAAGAATCTGCCTGGCAATGCAGGGGACACGGGTTTGAGCCCTGGTCCGGGAAGATCCCACATGCCGCAGAGCAACTCAGCCCGTGCATCACAACTACTGAGCTTGCGCTCTAGAGCTCGCGAGCCACAACTACTGAGCCCGCATGCCACAACTACTGAAGCTCGCACACCTAGAACTTTTGCTCTGCAACAAGAGAAGCCACCGCAATGAGAAGCCTACCCATGGCAAGGAAGAGTAGCCCCCGCTCGCCGCAACTAGAGAAAGCCTGTGTGCAGCAACGAAGACCCAACGTAGCCAAAAATAAATAAAATAGATTTATAAAAATAAAAAAACTATAGAAAAACAATTAAAATATATCTGTGTCCCAAGTAATATGTGCTTCTTATAATGCCAGAAGCACTCTAAGTAAAAAAAGTAAAAACAAAAACAATAAACAAACAAAAACCACAGTAGAACACCAAAAAATTGTTGTAAGGTCATTTGTTTCAACTAAACTTAAGAAAGGTGGTCCTAGTAAATTAGTAAAGCCCAATGGACTGAGTAGACATTTTTACTATTATATATGATAATAAGTATGCTAATAAGTGCTTATGGCTCATCTACAGTATAGAATTTGTTGCAACCAGGTTATAGTCTTTCTGATTTTTATATTTAATGCAGTCCAATGCCAAGGAGAACATATAATGTGTGTTAAATGAAAAAAGAAAGTAAATTTAGGATTCTTAATAATTCCTTGAGCTAACAAGTAATTATAAAATAAACAAACATAGGAATAAGCAATTGGAACAATGTGATTCCAATCTTTGGTAGCAATTTGACAATATCAAGGCAAGTTAAAGATGCACATAGCAGAGGAGACTTATACCAGTGTAATAATTCCAGCATTATTTGCCATTGTAAAAACTAGTGAACAGGAAAAAGAATAAGTAAATTGTGGATTACTCATGTAATGGGTTACTATATAGCAATTAAAATGAATGAACCAGAGCTACATATGTGAACATGGATAAATCTCAAAAACATGTTGAGTGACAAAAGCAAATGACAATTGAATATATGCAGTATGATATGTTTGTAATGTGAGAAACATACCAAAGAATACTACATAGTGTTGATAGATATATGGATAGACAGTAAAAATACAGAAACATTCATGGAGATAAGTATCAAATTCAAGAGAAATAGGAAGATGAATGAGATCCAAGAGAGGTATACAAGCATTTTAATGCTACCTATAACTTCTTAAAGAAAGTATATGTGGCAAGACAACAAAATATTAAAATTTGATAGGATTCAACGGTAGGTACAAGACTGCTCATTACATTATACTCTCAGTTTTTCTATATGTTTGTAATAGTTTGTGAACTTATTAAAAGAATACACTTACCAGGTCACAAAAAGATTATGCTGGAATGGATCCTTGAAATACTGTATTCAAGATCAGACGGTCAAGAACACACAGCCAGAGGCCTAGGAGCAGCTAAGTGGAAATTCTGAAACTTAAATCCAGTTTCTCTAATTTGCACATCTGTTCTCTATTCACTGTGCCTTCCAGTATATTAGGCTTTACTTTCATTTCTGGTTCTTTTTAGTTAAATAAAATGTTTTTTAAATTTTTAATTAGAGGGAAAAAAATCTCAGTTCAGTAGTTCCTCCAGTTCTGGGTAACAGCTTTTGTAGCCTTAAGGGTTGTAAATTTCAAGACTACAGAAATAAGTAAAGGGAGAGACAAAAGCCGCAGGGCCATCTGAAAGTCTTTACATGTCTGAGCTGGAAGGAATCATTTCGCTGAAACTGCCAACACATAAACCTCCTATGGGAGCCAAACACACTTGCAGACTTGTGGATAAAGGGCTGGGGTGCAGTTATTCTTAATGGAGATGACAGCCACCTGCCTCATCCCTCAGATGTCAGTCTGAATTTCTACCAGAATCATGAGAAGTGTCCCAACCCCAGAAGCAGTGACTAAGGAAGAAACGCTGTTCACCTCCTTCCCCAAAATGATACTGCCTAGAAAAGAACAGAACCAAAAATCAATCATTTATTCTTAGATTCCTTCTGTGATTTTACCTTTCCCCTTGGTGCTCCTCCCCTAAGAGGTGGCCAAACCCTTTCCTTAAACTGCAGAACGTGAATCAGCTCCAAAGGAGGGGGAAGGGGACTAACATTTATTGAGCTCTTTGCCAGATGTTCCCTTGTTTCAGCCTCACACTCATCCTTTGAGGCAGGCATTGTCCATCCTCTTAAACAGAGAGGAAATTGGGTTTCCAAAGGTCAGATAACATATCCAAGTTCATGCATTTAGGTAAGTGCAAGAAATCTACCTAAAATCCACGTTTTTTCTGCTACACCATGCTTCCAAAAGTCCACAGTCTTTGGCACTTCATGTCCTCTCTCAGATCCTCAGGTTTTTCATCTGAAATGTAGATGAACTGTAGTAGCCTATCTTTAACATTCTATGATTCTGAATAAAGCAACCCTGGGGCAGACACAGAGTTATAATTCACAGAGACAACTTGGAGACATGAAGTTAGAATAGAGCCTGTGACAAGTAATAGAGTCAACCCTCTTTATCAGAGATATTGGATGAAATTTTAAAATAAATAGGAACAAATTTGAAAGGAAAGTGTTCATTGCTTAACAGTCAATCTACTCTCCGAGACAGGCAGGTCATCATGGGTGAATTTACCACCTTAAGTGTTGCTTTGTTGTATGCTTTTCTGGGCACAGAAACCTCTCAAATCAAGCCTCATCAGCAGGTATCTCACCACCATCTTCCATTGTTTTCTAACCAGCTACTCTGAAATCCAGAAGGAAGGTAGTTAGTCTTCCTTACTTCCAGCTTTCAGATATGCTGACTTTTCCGTTCATGTTCTCACTCTCTCTTTCCATGAAGTCCTGTCACTTCTCTCTCTCAAAGACCAGCTCCAGGCTCGCCTCTCCTGTAAAGTCTTCCCTTGACTAACTCCAAGAGGATCCAATGATTTTAATTATTTCAGATTTCTCTTGTCTTTTTGATATAAGGGGGAAGAGAAAGGGAGACTTTAAATTCTGTTTCTACCATGTGCCAGATATTCTGCTAAAGCCTCAATTACTGTAATCACATAAAATCACCTTTAATCCAGTCAAGCTATTATTATTCCTATTTCACTGATGACAAAACTGAAACCAGGCAAAATTAAAGTGACTTGCTGAAGGTCACACATTTGGAAAACCAGAATTGACAACCAAATCAACTTGGATCTAAACCCCAAATAAAGGGTTTCTGCTCAAAGAACAGACTGGGGGTGTGCAGAAATGTGGATCTTTGCTTATTTTTTCCCCTTCTCCTAAGTAGTGTCAAATAACTCCATTGTTTATCCATATTTCTATGTTTCTAAAATGTTAGGTCTCCCCAGGGCCAGCAAGCCTTACACTGCCAGATGCCCAAGTGATGTAAAAATGAAATGTATTATCCTCCAATAAATAATATTAATGTTGACCAAGGATATTAGACATAAAACCAAACACACTGTCCTCTCCTTGAAACTAATCACGCTACATCAGCACTCAAAGAGCTGTGCTGCTCTGGTTGCCACAGCTCAATAAGGACTTAACAAGACTTGGAAAAAGTCCAGGGATGAGCAATTAAAACACCCTAGGAGACAGAAAAGGCTGTCCTAGAAGAACAAACTAAAATCATCCAAGACCCTTAAGTTTACCAACATAAAAACTGAGAACTGATGGATTCAGAGTCTGTAAAAATATCTGTGGATAGATAGTATAAGCACACATATGCTCACCATCATTGGCATTTGCTATTTTTTGTGCATCCAGCAGCCATTTCCTTTTCCCCCGGTATCTGGGGTTCCTTATGGGGAGCTTCCTGTCCTTTACCACTAGTGTGTATATTGTGATGGAAGAGTAATTTCCCTCCTACCTAGGATCTGAGGTAATGGGGCCTTGCTTTCAATAGCACCATAAAGCCATGGAGAAGTCGTATGACCTAATCTCAGCTAATCAGATTCCTCCTCTCCTTCAGCTTTAAATTTTGAGAGAGGGAGAAATAAGAGGGCAGAAGAAGTGGTGGTTAGGTTTATCCACTCAACCATTCTTGCTATGGAACTATTCCTTTCTTCCTGTATCCTGGTCATTGGGAACCTCCAGGATTCCAGTCATTTTCTATATGAGTTTCTCCATCCTACCAAGCAAGTCTATGAGCTCCTGATAGTCTTGTCATAAGTCCCTTTTGTTTAGGTTAGAGTCAGTTTCGGATACTTCTAAAAAACAGATACACTCACCAAAGCCCAGATATGGTGCTACAAGGCAACCACTTTTTCAAACTAATAGTAAGTAAGAAGCAGGTTAAAGACTAGAAGGGAAGAAACTGATGTATGTCAGATACTGCACTAAGACCTTTATACCTACAATTGCTTTTAAGTCTCAGAACAACCCCGCGAGGTGAGAAGTAGAATCTCAATTCCGCAGTCTGAAACTGAGGTTCAGGAAAGATGAATAGCTTGCCCAGGATAAGTGGCAAGAAATGAAAGAGCATAGAATAAAATACAAGTATGTCCCTAGTCAAACTACAAAGAATTGTAAATTGAAACAAGTGATACTTGGACTGTTTGGTTTATAATCTTTGTGGACATCAAGAGAGAAAACACTATTGTACAATGCCTCTGGGTGATCCTGTCAGATCCAAGCCCTCAGGATAGATGGAGAGATAGATGGATGTACAAAAAGAAGAAAGACCATTGGTCTAGCTCAAGAGAAGACAGTTCTTATGTGATTAGCTGTTAAAGCACAAGCAATAATTGGTGCTAACACAAAAACAGAACAGAATGCTATCTCTGAAGTTTCCATTTTTAAGATATAACGTATTTACTTCCTACTGCATATAGATTTTTTGAACATTATATTTAGAAGAGCGAAGAAATTCACTGTCACTATACTACTATATGGCTTCAAACTTTCCATCTCAACAGATAGGACCTAAAGCAAAAATCTACATGACTTAGAAAAAACATGGATTTCACTTCAATCAAAATCTGTTCATCAACTGAGCTGGTGACCTTCACTTTAGTAAAATATGTATATCATAAATTAAGTCATTTTGTAAAGAAACTACTACTCTTTTGGGAATGGCATGTGCCCCCCCCTCCCCACCGACCACACTCCCACCCAGAGGTACTGACATAGGTCTTGACAAAGCGAGGGTTTCTTCTCAACTGACTCATCTGAAACAATACACGTTAGCATGCCAAGGAAAATAAGACCAGAGAAGATGCTGTAGGAATGAGGAAGAAAATGTGGGATGTTGACTAAGACCAATCTCTTCATTTTGCAAAAGAGAAAACTGAAGGTCAATGAAGCCAAGTGACGCAGCCAAGCTCACAGAGCAGCTCCTGGCTGACTTGGGGCTCACGCTCAAGCATCCTGGTGTAGGATGGGGTTACCACCTCTATACCACATTGCCCACACTCAACCTAGAAAACATACTGTGGGCCAACAAGTAAGGAAACAGAAAATTATCCTTTTAGGATCTGTAATCCTAAAGTAAGAATCACGGTAACGGAAATGCCGCTGTTTCTCTTCTTTTGTTTCAGACTAAGGGAATTATTTCTTTTTACCTTCCCTCACACACATTTTTGTTTTTGTTCAAAGACATGACTGATTTCCTAATCCTATTCAATTTGGCACCACAAACCTGATTCCAATCACATTATTAAAATGAAAGGAGAGCTGTCGGGTCAGCGGTGTTCCCATCAGGGACATCCATTATCCTTTGACAGGTAACATGGGGGATCAGAACACTGCCACCCAACTGGGAAGCATCCCTGAAATATGAATGAAAATTGGACCCTACCTTTTCATAGGCCGTGGCTCTGCTGATGGAGTGCCATCAAACAGATCGATGTCTCCATTTCCTTAATGAATGATCATCTCACCAGGGGAAAGAGAGTGGATATTGTTTCAATCTTTGTAAACTTTGCTGCAAACACTGGAGCTCTCTTGAGCATCCTCAAGGATCTAACAAGCCCTTACCCTGAATAATATACTCATGCTTTATTTGTTCAGCCGAACCCATGAACATATCCTCTGAAACCTATAAAATGATTTCTAAACAGGAAATCTATACTCAAGTTTTTTGGACATCACTTCAGCAATCATAATTTATTATGTACCTACTATGTGCATCATACTAGGCTGGCCCTGGAAAAATGTCTAAGTCAGGCACTGTTAGACTCTCTAATTTAATAGGAGAGGCAGACCATATTCATAAAAGGTGTGTAAGATTTCATTGTACTGAGGGAACCAAATAAAATTCCCAAGTAGCATGTTTTCCCCCTGAATTTTGAACAGATTTCCCTATTTGAAAATTGCGCTTTGAGTCAAACCCAACTCTGCTTTGTGGTGCTGGGATTGGGACTCCAAACCACATCTCTACCTTGCCAGCTGCACCCTGTTAGGCTCTGCCCATAAGGATGCAGGAAAGGAAAAGCAAGGTTTCAGAATGCAGAAGGGACTTCATCCTTCTTATTTGTTTTCATTTTGATTCCTTCCTGTAAGCATGATCCTGGCAATGATTCTTCAATCCAACAGCAGCAATTTTCTGCCAGTAGCAGCATTTGGTTCCAGTTTGCAGTTTTCCTAGCACTTGAAGAACCATTGTTATGGCGCCCCCAGATGTCAATACCAGCTGGCCAATGCTTCCTCCTTAGACATCCACAGACCAGTCCCTTGATACCACTTTTCCACTCTCAGAGACACTAGCACCAGCTAAACAGTGCCCCATCCTCGGATATCTGAGTCTCTGCTCTGTAAAGCCTCTTCTCCAAGCTTCTGAAATATTAGTAATTCCGTCCTCACCCTTTTGTCCTCCCAGCCCATCTGCAACCAGAAGATGCTTTATCGGTGGTACCCTGACATTCTCTTTTTGCCTTTTTAGTTCTTTAATATATAGTTACAATTCATCATATTAAGTTCCTCCTTTAATATATCTGGTATGATTTCTGTCTCCTGGGTGAACCCTGACTGACTGCAAAGTTCAGAGGATCCCATTTCCTTAAGAATACAGTCCCTAGCGTCTGACAACCAGGGTTTGAATCTCAGCTCCTCCACGCAGTAGTGGTATGAAGTTAGTTCACCACTCTGTGTCTATGTTCTCATCTGTTAACTTGGGAAAATGGTAGTACCTACATTGTAAGGTTGTTGGGAGAATTAAATAAGTCAATATATGTCAAGTATTAGAGTAATACCTAACTCATAGACTCACTATTAAAATTTTAGCTATTCTTCTCCCAGGATGGACCACATACACTCAGAAACCAGTCTCTCACCTTTGGTGCATTAGAAGGGAAGAAATAGTGATGATAATTTAAGGTGTTGCATTTTCCATTCTTTAAATGAAGATCTGAGGTTTTTGCAATTTGCCATGGTCCAGTCAAGAAAGTGAGAACACTTAACTCGCTAAAATCGAGAAAAAAAATAGAGGAGTAAAGGTCAACAAAATTAAGTGGAGACATTCTCTGTCTCTAACACTACAAAAATACAAACTTTTTACTGGGTATGTGGTTCAGAGATGGTAAAAGAAGAGGTGTCATTCCCCAGCTCTTTCCTTAAATCAATATGTACTACTCATGTGACAGTGTGATGTAGGGAAAGAGAATGATTTTGAAGTTGGAATTGGGTTCCAAATCCAGCTCTGCCATCTCCTGCCTCTGAAACTGACAAGTTACTAACTCCTCAGCCTCGGATTCCTCAGAGCCACACAGCTCTGGCACTTAGTAGGTGTTCAACAAATAGCAGCTTTTCTCCTTTCAGTAAATATTCCCTGAATAAATTCAACTGTCTAGTTTCACCTTGTGCTATTTCTTTTGCTTTTCCTTATCAAGCCAATATAAAACTACTGCTCGTTGCCACATATCAGTCCAATGAAAGCCAGCGGTATCTCAATGATGAGTCATAAATTAGGTTTCAAAGGTCTAAAATTGGTCCAGCTCCTGCAATGTCACCTTGGGGACAGGAAGTATTCAGCTCACTAAAGACTGGTGGAACTTTAATAGGGATATGTGGGCACTCAGGTGCATCGTCACTTTCAAAGAAGTTTCTCTGACATGGAGCTTACTTTGCCTAATACATAAATGATGAGATAAGAAGATAAGGGCTAGGATTCAGGATTTACCTAGAAAGCACAGTTTCCTATGCAGAGGACATTTTTGAAATAAGGTGTTCAATTATTAGGAGAATCTACAGAGGACAGTTTCTTTAAAACGGCTGGAAACTTAGACAAAAGATTTGCAATGGGGCTTCCAGATGACCTAACCAGGAGAGTGATCCTAATCCTCGGTCCAGAGAAGGGAAAGGAAACACATCAGAGACAAACAGAACGGAGTGGACTGATCACAGCCAAAGAGCTCCTAAGACAAAATTCACAGAAAGGATCAGGCCAGTGTGTTCTTTGCTCAGCCAGAGGAGGAAGAGAAACCCTCCTTCTAAACTGAGCCCTAAACAGCTCCCAGCTGTAAATAAAAAGAAATGGATGATTGATTTCTACATTATTTGCCAACTAATTTCTCTTCCACAGAAAGAAAAATGGTCTACTCTTGATCTTAAATTATTTTTGATTGCTCACAAATCATGTTAGAGGCTAAAAGAGAATCTCTATGTAAATGCTCTGATAAAAATCATGAACAACAGCATGGCAAACAGAATTGGGCACAAATTAGTCATTCTAGAACAGGACACATTTCAATCATCTAAAAATTTGTTTTCCAATTACTCCTCACTAATTTGAACAACAAAAAGGAAGCATCTACTGTAAACTCAGCTTTGGAAACAACCATAGATTTGGGCTTTTTTTCTTCCAGATGATGTGATATAAATCAGAGATTATGCAATATAGATTAATACTATAAAGAAAGCAAAACAGTGTTGCCCAATGCATATAGGCACACCATTGTCTCCTAATCATATGTATGCAAATTATGGCCTGGGGCTAAATACAGCTCTCCAGTCAGATACCTCTTTTTGGTTTTGTTTTGTTTAATTTAATTTAATTTATTTATTTTTTTATACAGCAGATTCTTATTAGTTATCTATTTTATACATATTAGTGTATATATCTCCCAGTTCATCCCACCCCCCCACCCTGCTTTCCCCCCTTAATGTCCATATGTTTGTTCTCTACATCTGTGTCTCTATTTCTGCCCTGCAAACCAGTACCTCTGTACCGTTTTTCTAGATTCCACATATATGCGTTAATATACGATATTTGTTTTTCTCTTTCTGACTTACTTTACTCTGTATGACAGTCTCTAGTCCATTCATGTCTCTGCAAGTGACCCAATTTCGTTCCTTTTTATGGTTCAGTAATATTCCATTGTATATGTGTATCACATCTTCTTTATCCATTCGTCTGTTGATGGGCATTTAGGTTGCTCCCATGACCTGGTCATTGTAAACAGTGCTGCAATGAACACTGGACTGCATGACCCTTTTTGAATTCTGGTTCTCTCAGGGTATATGCCCAGTAGTGGGATTGCTGGGTCATATGGTAATCCTATTTTTAGTTTTTTAAGGAACCTCCATACTATTCTCTATAGTGGCTGTAACAACTTGCATTCCCACCAACAGTGCAAGAGGGTTCCCTTTTCTCCACACCCTGTCCAGCATTTATTGTTCGTAGATTTTTTGATGATGGCCGTTCTGACTGCTGTGAGGTGAAACCTCATTGTAGTTTTGATTTGCATTTCTCTAATAATTAGTGATGTTGAGCAGCTTTTCATGTGCCTCTTGGCCATCTGTATGTCTTCTTTGGAGAGATGTCTATTTAGGTCTTCTGCCCATTTTTTGATTGGGTTGTTTATTCTTTTAATATGGAGCTCCATGAAATGTTTATATATTTTGGAGATTAATCCTTTGTCTGTTGATTCGTTTGCAAATATTTTCTCCCATTCTGAGGGTTGGCTTTTCACCTTGTTTATAGTTTCCTTTGCTATGCAAAAGTTTTTAAGTTTCATTAGGTCCCGTTTGTTTATTTTTGTTTTTATTTCCATTACTCTAGAAGGTGGGTCAAAAAAGATCTTGCTGTGATTTATGTCAAAGAGTGTTCTTCCTATGTTTTCCTCTAAGAGTTTAACAGTGTCCACTCTCACAATTAGGTCTTTAATCCATTTTGAGTTTATTTTTGTGTATGGTGTTAGGGAGTGTTCTAATTTCATTCTTTTACATGTAGCTGTCCAGTTTTCCCAGCGCCACTTATTGAAGAGACTGTCTTTTCTCCATTGTATAACCTTACCTCCTCTGGCATAGATTAGTTGACCATAGGTGCCTGGGTTTATCTCTGGGCTTTCTATCCTGTTCCATTGATCTATATTTCTGTTTTTGTGCCAGTACCATACTGTCTTGATGACTGTAGCTTTGTAGTATAGTCTGAAGTCAGGGAGTCTGATTCCTCCAGCTCTGTTTTTTCCCTCAAGATTGCTTTGGCTATTTGGGATCTTTTGTGTCTCCACACAAATTTTAAGATGTTTTGTTCTAGTTCTGTAAAAAATGCCACTGGTAATTTGATAGGGATTGCACTGAATCTGTAGATGGCTTTGGATAGTACACTCATTTTCACAATATTGATTCTTCCAATCCAAGAACATGGTATATCTCTCCATCTGTTTGTATCATCTTTGATTTCTTTCATCAGTGTCTTATAGTTTTCTGCATACAGGTCTTTTACCTCCTTAGGTAGATTTATTCCTAGGTATTTTATTCTTTTCGTTGCAATGGTGAATGGGAGTGTTTCTTCAGTTTCTCTTTCTGCTCTTTCATTGTTAGTGTATAGGAATGCAAGAGATTTCTGTGCATTAATTTTGTATCCTGCTACTGTATTAAATTCATTGATTAGCTCTAGTAGATTTCTGGTGGCATCTTTAAATTCTCTATGTATAGTATCATGTCATCTGCAAACAGTGACAGTTTTACTTCTTTTCCAATTTGTATTCCTTTTGTTTCTTTTTCTTCTCTGATTGCCATGGCTAGGACTTCCAAAACTATGCTGAATAATAATGGTGAGAGTGGACATCCTTGTCTTCTTTCTGATCTCAGAGGAAATGCTTTCAGTTTTTCACCATTGAGAATGATGTTTGCTGTGGGTTTGTCATATATGGCCGTTATTACACTGAGGTTGGCTCCCTCTATGCCGACTTTCTGGAGAGTTTTTATCATAAATGGGTGTTGAATTCTGTCAGAAGCTTTTTCTGCCTCTATTGAGGTGATCATATGGTTTTTATTCTTCAATTTGTTAATATGGTGCATCACATTGATTGATTTGTGTATATTGAAGAATCCTTGCATCCCTGGGATAAATCCCACTAGATCATGGTCTATGATCCTTTTAATGTGTTGTTGGATTCTGTTTGCTAGTATTGTGTTGAGGATTTTTGCATCTATATTCATCAGTGATATTGGTCTATAATTTTCTTTTTTTGTAGTATCTCTGTCTAGCTTTGGTATCAGGATGATGGTGGCCTCGTAGAATGAGTTTGGAAGTGTTCCTTCCTCTGCAATTTTTCAGAAGAGCTTGAGAAGGATGGGTGTTAGCTCATCTCTAAATGTTTGATAGAATTCACCTGTGAAGCCATCTGGTCCTGGACTTTTGTTTGTTGGAAGATTTTTAATCACAGTTTCAATTTCATCACTGTGTTTGGTCTGTTCATATTTTCTATTTCTTCCTGGTTCAGTCTTGGAAGGTTATACCTTTCTAAGAATTTGTCCATTTCTTCCAGGTTGTCCATTTTATTGGCATAGAGTTGTTTGTAGTAGTCTCTTAGGATGCTTTGTATTTCTGCGCTGTCCACTGTAACTTCTCCTTTTTCATTTCTGATTTTATTGATTTGAATCCTCTCCAGCTTTTTCTTGATGAGTCTGGCTAAAGGTTTATCAATTTTGTTTATCTTCTCAAAGAACCAACTTTTAGTTTCATTGGTCTTTGCTATTGTTTTCTTTGTTTCTATTTCATTTATTTCTGCTTTAATCTTTATGATTTCTTTCCTTCTACTAACTTTGGGTTTTGTTTGTTCTTCTATCTCTAGTTCTTTTAGGTGTAAGGTTAGAATGTTTATTTGAGATTTTTCTCATTTCTTGAGGTAAGATTGTATTCCTTATAAACTTTCCAGTTAGAACTGCTTTTGCTACATCCCATAGGTTTTGGGTCATGGTGTTTTCATTGTCATTTGTCTCTAGGTATTTTTTGATTTCCTCTTTGATTTCTTCATTGATCTCTTGATTATTTAGCAACATATTGTTTAGTCTCCATGTGTCTGTGTTTTTTATGTTTTTTTCCCTGTAACTGAGTTCTAATCTCATAGGGCTGTGGTCAGAAAAGACGCTTGATATGATTGAAATTTTCTTAAATTTACCGAGACTTCATTTGTGACACAAGATATGATCCATCCTGGAGAATGTTCTGTGTGCACTTGAGAAGAAAGTGTAATCTGCTGTTTTTGGATGGAATGTCCTATAAATATCAATTAAATCTATCTGGTCTACTGTGTCATTTAAAGCTTGTGTTTCCGTATTAATTTTCTGTCTGGATGATTTGTCCATTGTGTAAGAGAGGTGTTAGGATCCCCCACTATTACTGTGTTACTGTCGATTTCCTCTTTCATACCTGTTAGCATTTGCCTTATGTATTGAGGTGTTCCTATGTTGGGTGCATATATATTTATAATTATTATATCTTGTTCTTGGATTGATCCCTCGATCATTACGTAGTGTCTTTTCTTGTCTCTTGTAACATTCTTTATTTTAAAGTCTATTTTATCTGATATGAGTATTGCTAGTCCAGCTCTCTTTTGATTTCCATTTGCATGGAATATCTTTTTCCATTCCCTCACTTTCAGTCTGTATGTGTCCCTAGGTCTGAAGTGGGTCTCTTGTAGATAGCATGTATATTGGTCTTGTTTTTGTATCCATTCAGCGAGCCTGTGTCTTTTGCTTGGAGCATTTAATCCATTCACATTTAAGGTAATTATCAATATGTATGTTCCTATTACCATTTTCTTAATTGTTTTGTATTTGTTTTTGTAGGTCCTTTTCTTCTCTTGTGTTTCCCACTTAGAGAAGTATCTTTAGCATTTGTTGTAGAGCTGGTTTGGTGGTGCTGAATTCTCTTAGCTTTTGCTTGTCTGTAAAGCTTTTGATTTCTCTGTTGAATCTGAATGAATTCCTTGCTGGGTAGAGTAATCTTGGTTGTAGGTTCTTCCCTTTCATCACTCTAAATATATCATGCCACTCCCTTCTAGCGTGTAGAATTTCTGCTGAGAAATGAGCTGTTAACCTTATGGGAGTTCCCTTGTATGTTATTTGTTGTTTTTCCCTTGTTGCTTTTAATAATTTTTCTTTGTCTTTAATTTTTGTCAATTTGATTACTATGTATCTCGATGTGTTTTTCCTTGGGTTTACCCTGCCTGGGACTCTCTGCGCTTCCTGGACTTGGGTGGCTATTTCCTTTCTCATGTTAGGGAAGCTTTCGACTGTAATCTCTTCAAATATTTTCTCGGGTCCTTTCTCTCTCTCTTCTCCTTCTGGGGCCCCTATAATGTGAATGTTGTTGCGTTTAATGTTGTCCCAGAGGTCTCTTAGGCTGTCTTCATTTCTTTTCATTCTTTTTTCTTTATTCTGTTTGGCGGCAGTGAATTCCACCATTCTGTCTTCCAGGTCACTTATCCGTTCTTCTGCCTCAGTTATTCTGCTATTGATTCCTTCTAGTGTAGTTTCCATTGCAGTTATTGTATTGTTTATCTCTGTTTGTTTGTTAATTCTTCTAGGTCTTTGTTAAACATTTCTGGCATCTTCTCGATCTTTGCCTCCATTCCTTTTCTGAGGTCCTGGATCATCTTCACTATCATTATTCTGAATTCTTTTTCTGGAAGGTTGCCTATCTCCACTTCATTTAGTTGTTTTTCTGGGGTTTTATGTTGTTCCTTCATCTGGTACATAGTCCTCTGCCTTTTCATTTTCTCTATGTTTCTGTGAATGTGGTTTTTGTTCCACGGGCTGCAGGATTGTAGTTCTTCTTGCTTCTGCTGTCTGCCCTCTGGTGGATGAGGCTATCTAGGAGGCTTGTGCAAGTTTTCTGATGGGAGGGACTGGTGGTGGGCAGAGCTCAGTAAAACTTTAATCTGCTTGTCTGCTGATGGGTGGGGCTGGGTTCCCTCCCTGTTGGTTGTTTGGCCTGAGGCGACCCAACACTGGAGCCTACCCAGGCTCTTTGGGGGACTAATGGTGGACTCCAGGAGGGCGCACACCAAGGAGTACTTTCCAGAGCTTCTGCTGCCAGTGTCCTTGTCCCCGCAGTGACACACAGCCACCCCCCGCCTCTGCAGGAGACCCTCTAACACTAACAGGTAGGTCTGGTTCAGTCTCCTATGGGGTCACTGCTCCTTCCCCTGGGTCCTGATGCACACACTACTTTGTGTGTGCCCTCCAAGAGTGGAGTCTCTGTTTCCCCCAGTCCTGTCAAAGTTCTACAATCAAATCCTGCTAGCCTTCAAAGTCTGATTCTCTAGGAATTCCTCCTCCCATTGCCAGACCTCCAGGTTGGGAAGCCTGACATGGGGCTCAGAACCTTCCCTCCAGTGGGTGGACTTCTGTGGTATAAGTGTTCTCCAGTTTGTGAATCACCCACCCAGCGGTTATGGGATTTGATTTTATTGTGATCGTGCCCTTCCTACCATCTCACTGCAGCTTCTCCTTTGTCTTTGGATGTGAGGTATCTTTTCTGGTGAGTTCCAGTGTCTTCCTGTCAATGATTGTTCAGCAGTTAGTTGTGATTCTGGTGCTCTCACAAGAGGGAGTGAGCACACATCCTTCTACTCTGCCATCTTGAACCTCTTTTTTTGTGAATAAAGTTTTATTGGAACATAGCTACATCCGTCTTTGTTTACATATGCTCTATGGCTGCTTTCCTGCTACAACACCAGGCTTGAGTACTTGCTACCCACACTGTATGGCCTATAAAACTTAGACATTTTACTATCTGGCCCTTTCCAGAAAACGTTTGTTCACTCCTGTCCCAAATTGTTGCACAGATACTCTCCTATATTTTAGTTGCAAAGGGAGAACGGATAAGACCCTCCTAACTCAAACTACATGCAAAATGTGGCTCCCTAGAAACAAATAAAAGGCTACTCATTGAGTCCTCTCTTTAAGCCAAGTTCTAGTGCAGTCACATTTTACCTAGGAATTTGGATAGATGGTAATTATGACTAGTAGATAAGTATACATTACTGAAGCCCAAGAACTAAGTTAGCCCTAAAGACATAATGGAGATTATGCAGATTGTTCTTCATGTATCCAAAACTAGTAATGGGAAAAAAAGACATTCTGTGTAACTATCATTGTTCAAAAAAGCTAGAAAATAATAATACATTGATCAAAACGATCATCCTTTCAAGAAAGATTATATGCTACTCCATGTAATAGAGAGAGATAGTATAAGGGAAACTAATCTATAAAATATCAACACAGTGTAAGTTTACTTAAAGAAATATGAACACTTATCAAACGTGCCAAAAATTAAACTTTTACCAAATATGCATGAGACTTTGATGAAGCTGAAGAGTATAATCTGACTTATCAAAAAGTCAAAGTATAAAGCTATCAATTTCAAGAAGGTCTTAAAATCAGATAGATTTGGGGCATAAGAGTTCCACTCTGGGAACTCTTTATTTTATCTTCACTTCTAAATCTTAGAGCCACAAGGAATGAGCAGCAGGTGACTGCTTATAGGCAAGGAGGGTGAGAATTTGGGAAGTATTCCTCAACAAATGAGATGAAGAAGGAAACAGTAAGACAGGAAAAAAACAAAAAAGCAAAATTGTAAAACACGAATACCAAAGACAGAGCTGTAGCATAATACAGAAACACGCATTGAGAGAAAATACATTCTGCACTTAGTAACTGCATATTTGCAAATGCGAATACAGAAACACCAAAAACATACATTGGGACAAGAACTACAGGAGCTTAAGGAATAATAGTAGAACACAGAGCAAAACTAGCTGGGTAGGAGGGAGCTCAGAGAGTGCGATAGGTAACGAAGAACAGTTGGGTGATTGCAACAGAACTGATCAATTCATGAGATGGATGGATATCAAATTCACTTTTCAAAAATACTCTTTTCTTCACGCTAGTCTTATGGTCAACAAAGTAAACTGGAAACTGCTGTTAATTTTATTACATCTAACATTACTGAATTCCAGTTCTTTCGTCCATACACATTCATATAACGCTTATCAAACATCTATTATTACTTATATAGCAATTGTTATCTATTAAGCATTAGCTGTAATAGATATTCACCATCATTCTAATTTTATATCCCATTACTACCACATGTTCAAGTCTATCATAGATTGCATTATTGGTCCCAATTCTTCACACTTCTTTGTATCCACACCCTTGGCCTGGTAACTTTGTAGCTCCCCTACTAAAGGAAGAGTGTATTCCTTTGCCTTTTTGTCTCAGCCACGTGAATTGCTGTGGACAGTGGATGTTAACAGACATGATGTAAGTAAGCAGAGGTTTAAAATTTATGTGCATGTATGTTTGGGCTTGTCTTGCACTTTCCTTTCCATAAAAATTACGTGTCTCTGCTCACCTGCTGTCCCAAGGGGGAAGAGAGGAGACACACACGAGCAGACTCACATCATGAAGCAAAGTCACCCCAGTTAACCCAAAGGTCCTTTGACTTTTGAGGTGGTTTGTGATCTATAATTACTGTGGCAATAGCTAACTAGAATGTAATCAAACCACCTTCCCTCATTATACTTTAAAACAGCAGTCCCCAACCTTTTCGGCACCAGTGACCAGTTTCGTGGAAGATAATTTTTCCACAGACGGGGTTGGTGGGGGGATGGTTCAGGCGGTAATGGGAGCGATGGGGAGCGATGGGGAGCAGCAGATGAAGCTTCACTCGCTCACCCGCCGCTCACCTCCTGCTGCGCAGCCCGATTCCTAACAGGCGCGGACCGGCAATGGTCCATGGCCCGGGTACTGGGGACCCCTACTTTAAAACACTCCAAATACATTACTTCCTCTATGCCTATATTTCTGCTGGTCTCTGGCCTAAAATATCCTCTCTTTACCTCTTCCATATTCAAAATATTTTGTTTTCAGGAACTAGCTCAAGACCAACTTTTCCAAGGAGATATCTTCAGCTATGATCTGATCATAAACAAGACTAGTGCGAAACGCCTATGCTCCTTGAAGGCCAGAACCCAGACAATAATTAATTATTCTATGAATCAGTGATTCTCAGTCTGGAAGATGCTGAGTAGTTTTAAAAAATTTCCTCAGGGGCTTGTGATATTCTGCCCTTTTCCTATGCCTTGCCCAGTCAGAACACAACTCCTCAGCATTTCATAATATCACAGTCGTTCTTTCTCATCCTGTGGTAGCTCTCAAGGATAACTTCTGATTTTTGCCTTACAACCATAAAAGTCTCTACTGTCATTTACTTAACATTTTCCTTTAAATTGATTTTTTGAATTAACTAAATGTACTAATAAGGAGAGTTTATCACTGAAAAAGAAGTCAATGTCTCATTGTGTTATTCATGGTAATACTATTGATTAATGTCTTAGCAAAAGGCCTTTAAAATAATCTGGTGTATCACTTGGACTCTGCTTTAGAGTGAAGAGGGAAGGAGGAAGAGTTCTGAGTGAGTCCATATTTAATTTCATCTATTCAACTAGATTGCAAACCCTTTGAAAATGAGGATCAAGTCTCATTAAATACTTAGTAATTGGTGGCCTCAGACAAGGCCAAGAAAATAAAGAAACATTGTGAGAACAAAATGAAATCCTTATTAGAGAAGGAGGACTGTAAAAAAAAAAAAAAAACTAGTACTACTCCCCTTACTAGTTCACTAACGAATTGTAGGTAACTCATATTAGCATCTCAGAAAGAACTCAAGTTGACCACATAACATGTTACCACTCCTTAAACCTGGAGTCCATTAATGTCCTTGAAGTCCATAACATGGCTTTGGGTGAATAAGGGTCAGGATGGAGGAAGAAGGTGGTAAATACTCTGATATGTTACACATTCTTTGCAATGGAAAGGGCGTAGGCTTCAAACAAGGAAGGTTGTGGACCTAACTCCCAGTTCTATGGTTCATTATTTAGGTGACATGGACAAATCCATGACTTCTATGGATTTGTTTCTGGATCTGTAAAACGGAGATGGCAGTATCGATTTCATAGTGCTGTAGTGAGCATTAAATGAATTAAGCAAACAACATATGTAAAATCATAGTACAGAGTCAGATCCATACCATAATTTCAATAAATATCCACAGCCCCCCCCCCCACCTCCATTTTGAAAAAGGCCAAAGCATGGAGGGATTCCGGGGCCACACAGGAGTTTTCAGACAAGACTAAAGTGCCGGAGGTTGTGCAGTTTTCAAGAGTTAGTAAGGGATTTGATAAAAGGGAATCAAATAAGAGAAGCATACACCTTTGTGCCTCCCACACTGCAAGCACCAGAACCGTTACAGTTCTCAGTGCGGTCATTTTCAAACTGTAGAGAATTCACATCAAAACAGTATGCTAACACATATATATGGAATCTAAGGGGGGAAAAAAAAAAAAAAGCCATGAAGAACCTAGTGGCAAGATAGGAATAAAGACACAGACCTACTAGAGAATGGACTTGAGGATATGGGGAGGGGGAAGGGTAAGATGTGACAACGTGAGAGAGTGGCATGGACATATATACACTACCAAACGTAAAATAGATAGCTAGTGGGAAGCAACCGCATAGCACAGGGAGATCAGCTCTGTGCTTTGTGACCACCTAGAGGGGTGGGATAGGGAGGGTGGGAGAGAGGGGGATGCAAGAGCGAAGAGACATGGGAACATATGTATATGTATAACTGATTCACTTTGTTATAAAGCAGAAACTAACACACCATTGTAAAGCAATTATACTCCAATAAAGATGTTAAAAAAAAAAAAACACTAGGCGCAGGGGGCGTGGGGTGCACTTTAAAATGCAGATTCCTGGGTCTCACATACAGTCCACTAAATCTAAATCTCTGGGGTAGATGCTCCAGAATCAGCAGTTGCAACAAGTTCTCCAGGTATGAATATGCAACTTGAAGTCTGTGCATCAATGACATAGTGACCTACAAATATTACTCTCAAGGAGTCGAGAGTCTTTGCCAAAGCACATGGACCATGGGCAATGTCTCTTGGCTTTGGGGAAAACGCAATGTCAGGCAGCCCTGTTACCTATGAGGGGGTCTCTTATCATTGCATCTGAAGTCAATAACCCTGCCACTAGGGGAGAAAACACATTTAGATAACTAGAGCCAGAAAACCTGAGTCTTGGTGCTACTCTCACTATTAGTTTAGTAGTATACCTCTGGACAAATTATATTTTATTCTCACACAGGAGCTCATTATACCTGGATTTACTGTTAGACTTCTCCATTCTGGGAATTCCTTATTCCTACTGGCAGTCCTTATTGGAATTTGTCAATACAGACAGAAACACAAGAGTCTCAGAAGTTTCAGTCGGGATTCACATCATCAGAAATTCACATTTGTGTTACCAACGAAATGTCTGGTTGATGACAAAATAGAGTAGAGAGGGCCCATGCCGGCTTGACATCTACTGGGTGTGATGCAAATGTAGGCAAAGTGTATAAGGATGTTAGGCTCCCCTTTTTCTCTTTTGTAAAGAGAAATGTACATGTAAATTGCCCATGCAATTGTTCCTCAACTGCATGAGGTAATTTAAGTGGAATCAAATTTAAAGGCCTAAAAAATGCTATAGTGACTAGTATGTCAATTTGACAGCCATTACTAATTGGTTCAAGCCTACAAGTAGGACATTTGGCGGGAAGCTGTCACACAGTAACAATGGCTGCTCAAAACCTCAGGTGGGCCAGTTTGGCTCATAGGAAGCTTTTTAGAGTCCCCCTGTGATCAGCAAATGTAACTGTGATCACATTTCCAGCATCCCACAGGACGAAAACAAAGGGACTCTTGAGACAAGCATTTGCTCAATCACTCACCTTTCCTCTTGAGAGGGAACGCATTTTATTGTACTTCAATGAAACAACTAAGGGAGAATTCAAAACAAAGGTACTGGAATTCTGAGCTGGATGGTGCAGAAAGTTCCTGGAGACAGAAAAACTTCCTGACGTTTCCATGTACAACAGGTACCACTTACTATGTACTAGGCACTGTACTAAGTTGCTTTATCTGCATTAGCTTATTTAATACTCACAGCAACCCACGAAGAAGAGGAAGAAACCCTAATGTTAGTACATCGATTCTCTTTGCAGGTAAATATGGAGGCTTAACATTAGCAAGAATAAAATAGTAAGGATTTTTTTTATTGAAATACAGTTGATTTACAATGTTGTGTTAGTTTCAGGTGTACAATAAAGTGATTCAGATATATAGATAGATAGACAGATAGATAGATGAAATCTTTTTCAGATTCTTTTCCCTTATAGGTTATTATAAAACATTGAGTATAGTTCCCTGTGCTATAAAGTAGGTTCTTGTTGGTTATCTATTTTCTATATAGTAGTGTGTATATGTTAATTCCAAACTCCTAATTTATCCCCTCCCCTTTTCCCTTTGGTAACCATACAAGGTAAGATTATGGAAGCCATGCAGGAAAACAAGGGTGTTCAGATAAGATAAGCACAAAGGATCAGTTGACTGAAGATCTTGCACGCCAACCTTGTAAGCCAGAATTAGACTGCCCAAAGCCTGAATTTTCCCATTACCTATGACAGCAGTCATCCCAAAGAGGAGATATTTTAAAACTAAGCTCCAACATTTAAATGTGTTCAAAGAAAAAAAAAACACTGTTGTTTGAAGAAATAAGCAACAATCCTATTGCCATGATGACCTGAAGATGCTTCCACACCAACAGAGCAGCCAAAGGTCATTTAATCATTCTGTTTGTAGAGAAGCTAAATGGAGAAAGACTGATATCTAACTAGCAACCCATTTTTCACCTTAAGGATGAGAAATGCATAAATTTAAAACCAGGACTGTCACACCCTATTTCAGTGGATTACTTTTGAATTCTAAATTGGACCAATTAGGATTATTATCCACCTGATTAATATTCATCATGAATTCTAATAACAACTGTAAATATTTACAGTGATTAAGTATGCTCTGCCAAAAATCCCTTCTCATATCTCTTTGTATCAGGATATAACACATGTGCATTCACAATAAAATCAAGTTCTAACACTGACTCTTGAGTTAGAGAAAAAGAGAGAGGGAGAGCACAAATATGAAATTGAAGAATGGTTAGAAATGAAAATCCAGCCATGCAGAAAGGCCCAGAAGCCAAACAAATGAGAAGATGTCATCTCCAAGTGCTAATGGGGCTACCGGCTCACAAACCCACCCAGAATGCAGAATTGATAGGAAAGAGCTAAGTAAATAGGATATTTCTTTTGGAAATGAAAGAAGGCCAGGGCGACACTGCTTCCCATTTTAGACAGCAACTCAGTCAACTTGAATTTTGTGCAAGATATTCTATTTGTAGCCTGGAGCAGGATTTTCAAAAAGGTTGCCAGGACATCTTTGTTCCAGCATGGCCTGTCTGCATGGGAGATGAGGAACAAGGGATTTGCAATGACTCATAATTAAGATACAGAAATTTAGAATGATTTACTTCTTGAATGTCAATAAGAATGGTTTCAAGGTTATTCCCTCTCATTCACTGGCATGTCAGTTCTGGAGAGGGAGTGGAAGAAGTGGAGGTAGATTACAAGGATTAATTACCAACAACCTGCGGCCTCTCATCTATTCTGCAGCCCATATTGAGAAATCATAAATGATGTAGGATGGTAGCTCACTTGAGCACACCCAGGGAATCTATTCACCATGTGAACTGTAGCACACACAAAAAGTAAGAACAATGGGGGCTTCCCTGGTGGCACAGTGGTTAAGAATCTGCCTGCCAATGCAGGGGACACAGGTTCGAGCCCTGGTCCGGGAATATCCCACATGCCGCGGAACAACTAAGCCCATGCACCACAACTACTGAGCCTGCGAGCCACAACTACTGAGCCCACATGCCACAAGTACTGAAGCCCACGCACCTAGAGCCCGTGCTCCACAACAAGAGAGGCCACCGCAATGAGAAGCCCGTGCACCACAATGAAGAGTAGTCCCCGCTCGCCACAACTAGAGAAAGCCCATGTGCAGCAACGAAGACCCAACGCAGCTAAAAATAAATAAATAAAATAAATAAATTTTTTAAACAACCAAAACACTAAGAACAATGGGTCTTAAAGCAGTCTCTAAACTTGAACGCAGAGGATGAATGATCACACCTGCTTTCTCCTTCCCTCCCCCAGCCTCCCCCAAGCTCCCACCTGCTTTGCTGCAACTGTAGCATCTTTCTCCTTCCTTCCATCCCCACTATCTGTCCTTCCCTTCTATTGTTTGAGATCAAGACTACATTTAACCAACTATCTTATCATTTGAGAGGACAAACAGCAGTCTAGACCATCTGATTAACTTGGCCTCAAGGTCAGTAGCTATTTTTTGGTCAACTACTGTGTACTCCGCTCACCACTCACAGTGGTACTATATGCTATGGAGGATGGGAAAGGATAACTTTGAATGTTGTCAGACACAGTTTTTGCAAGATACCATGAATATTTTGTGGGAAAGGTGAAATTTAATAGCAGGGACTGTTTGGTAGGGTGGCCCTACCTTCCAGCTTGCCTGGGACAGGGGCAATTTCTGCCTGCCGTCCTGGCTTAGTTATTGAATTGCACTCTCATTCACTGTTAGGAGTGACCGAGTTTGGATGAAGAATGTACCCTATGCAGTAAGGAGGGAGCTGTCTCTCAGATTTGAATCTTGGCTTCAGTCCCTTTCGGCCAGGTGACCTGGAGAAGTTTCTTAACCACTCAGAGCTTAAGTTTTCTTGTGTGTAAAGGAGGGAGAATGATAGTACTTGCTTCCTGGAAATCCTTGTGAGAATTAAAGAAATAAATGTATGCAAAGCATTTAGGAGAACACCTGGCATGTAGCAATAGCCATAATTACTATCAATTAAGACACATCAATTAAGGTAATGTATTACCTGCTCTAAGAACCTTCCTTGTATCTACTCCGAACCCAAACACATACCTCCAAGGCTGGTTCATGTTCCTTCCGCTGCATTTTTATAGTGACACAGACACACACAGACATACATACACACACACACACACACACACACACACACACACACACACACACACACACATCCCTCTAGGTACCAAGGCAATAATCAAGTCAATAAATACTTACTGAAAGCCACCCATCATATATCAGGCACAGTACCAAGCACCATTTATGGGATTGCCTCTTCTTGAAGACGGAGAATTGCCTTATTCATCTTATCCATCTAGCCTAGTACATAGTTAGCTCTCAAATATCTGGTGAACTGACTTGAAGGGAAGAAAGAAGAGGGATAGCACTGCCGTCCCCTGGAGTAATGAGGAAACGTTTCATGGAGAAAGTGGAACTTATGTCAGGAGAGTTTTGACAGGCAGGGGAGACAGAAAGTGTCATTCTCCATGTGACAAAGTACATCAGCTATTAAACTAGAAAAAGAATGTGAAAGTGCTTTATAAATCTGAGATCACTGTACATACCTAATTATAAGCAAAACAGAGAACTGGACGTTAGAGTGACATTTCCAGAAGATCCTCCAGAGTCTACAATTCATCTTTTCCCTCACTGGCCTCTACAGTGAAGCCTGTAATTCCCCCATTGGCTTCCTACTGTCAAATAATTCACCTAAATCAGGATTCCTGGAACAGCAAGGGTCTCTTAGCAGAGACGCGTACTGCACAAATCTCTTTCTGAGAAGTTGTAGGTAAATCAAACTTTTCCTAGCCCAATCAAATCTGAAATGCATGGGAGTAGCTAGTTATTTAGGGATATCCCATAGTGAGTTCTACTGTAAAGTAAATGTAATAAATTAATAGAGGAAATCACACTCTTTAATATCTATTGTTTCTATAGCTGACCTCGCTTTCAGAGAGTGTTCTAGAAAATCGAGGCAAAGTAGCATCTCTCTCTTTCCACCTCTCTCTCTCTCTCTCTCACACACACACACCTATCAGTGAGTCAAGTCTTATAAGCCCCATCAACCTCTAACAAAAAATAGCCTGTTTTCCCTGCCTTGCTACCCAGAAATATCTAGGTTAAGCTGCAAGCTGCCTTTAAAAAGAAATTATATGAGTTACATTTCTGAAAATGTGCAGAAATAGCCTCAGCCTTAAACATGTACATAAGGTATCTGGTGCAGTGTATGGCATATACTAAATATCCCATAAAGGATCTTCTTTGCACTAATAGCATTACTAATAACAAGAATAGAAAAAAAGGTATTACGAATTAGACCTTAAAACTAATTCCTCAGGAAAGGTAATGAATGGTACACTCCCAGGATAAGATATGGAAACAAAACTATTTGGGGGATAATACTTGAAATAGTGGCTATTTTCTCAAAGCCAAGAAAAGAGAAGAGAGTGGATTTAGAGTTGGGATCAACCATATGATCTCACAGAAGGAGCCTGTTATCAGCTGAACAGGAGCAATGCTAAATCAGTCTTGTGTCACTGTGTCTTGGGCCTGGCTGGTTGAAAGAGGTGCCCCCCCACCCCGCCCACATATGATATAGGAAACGAGAAACCACAAAGTCAAATACTGTGGGCTAACAAGCTTGGGTTAAAACTCAGCAATCCAGCAACACCTTGGTCTACTAACCTGATACTGTCCTGGGGACATTGCTACTAGTTAAAATCTAATAACAAGGAGTTTATAATTTCAGATTTGCAAGGAGCTGAGGAGACATATAGACTAGATTAGACATGAATGACCTTACAGTGGTTCAATAGATAGGTCTAAAAAATAACCTTTGGGGTATAATTTTTAAATTTTTTTCTTGGGCTTACACAGCAACTTTCACAGTCTTGATGGTTGAAAAATTTGAAATACAATTGTTTGGGCCTTTGAAAACCAGATCATCATAAAGTACTTTCATAGCAAAGCACTTCACCAGGTTCAGAGGAAGTTCACAAACATGCAAATGTAATTTCAATTGCCAAAGTCATAAGAAAAATACTTTATTTTCATTGTAATAAAAATATCCTACTAGAAAAAGATCAGTGCAAATACAATAACAAAACGTTAAGGAAGATTGATCTAATTTTGAGAAAAATTGGGCGCGAAGACAAAGGGAGAAGCATCAGAAATCCAAATACACGCTCTATAGCCCCAGAAGAGTACTGTAGTATTGAATTTAATATAGGGAAATTCCATTCTGGACCCCAAGAAATACCTCACAGAAATAAGACAGGTTTCTTGAGGAAAAAAGAAATATAAATATATATATCAGCATATACATCCTGATTCAGAAATGCAAAGGAGCCCAGGCCTCGGTGGCTTTAGGCTTTAAGGCAAAAGTTAGAGTAAGAAAACTATTTGTCTGACAGTTGTA
The DNA here is from genome assembly GCF_028023285.1 of Balaenoptera ricei. Classification (NCBI taxonomy): domain Eukaryota; kingdom Metazoa; phylum Chordata; class Mammalia; order Artiodactyla; family Balaenopteridae; genus Balaenoptera; species Balaenoptera ricei. The sequence goes on along the minus strand of NC_082646.1, from coordinate 77,737,257 downwards.
AGCATCTTACATAAATATCTAAAAATAGAAAAAATCCATATGGCATTGAAAATGTTAGTAATGCATAGAAATGCTCACCTTGTGTCAAGTGGAAAAAGGAATTTATAAAAGGGTCTATCACGGTTTTGTTAAAAAATACAAAATTTTGCATTTTTATGTCTATTTTGTGCAAAGAAAGGGATAAAAGTCTACATAGCAAAAAGTTAATAGTCATCTCTGGGATAATTATCTCTGTGTATACACAAGTATACATACCAAAATGTTGCTTTTACCTACATACTGTGTAGGTAAAAGTCACTGTATATGTAACAGTATATGTACCAAAAAGTTACTAGTTATCTCTGGGTGTGATTATAGATTAATTATGCTTTCTCCTTTATATATATTTATATTGCATACAAGTTCCACAGTAAACATGTATTTCTTTTATAATAAGAAAACTCTGAAATAGTAGGGCTAAAGAGTATATCATTTGTTAGGAATTCTATAGGAACTAACATCAAAGTTTAGTAAGGTCGCTCTAATACTAGAATGAAGAGGTGTTTCAGAACATTAGGAAAACCTTTTAGAGGACAGCCATAAGATCAAGGACTCACTATTTGGATTTACTGATGAGAAATAAGCTAACCCAAATCCTGATTAATAGGCTATATCTGCCAGCAGAGTGGTCTCTAAAAAGCATGTATGTGCCCACATCTGCTGTGTTTATCATTTTGGTCAATGATTTGCATGGACGTCTATGTTTCATTGATCGGATATATAAATGACTGATAACAGGTTAGTGAGGAGAAAAAAGTGTTAGATAATAGAATTTAAATCCAAAAGGATCATAGCAAGCCAAGAAGATGTAGGTAAGTGTCACAAGATGTAGTTATATAGAGATAAATTTAAAAGTTTTCATTTCTGTCTTTAAAAAACAATTGCATGTATAACACACACACACACACACACTGACACTCATTCAACAAAGTATTTAAGGGTTCTTTTTTTTTTTTTTTAAAGGATTTCATTTATTTTTTATTGGGCCGTGTTTGGTCTTTGTTGCTGCGCACGGGCTTTCTCTAGTTGCGGCGAGCGGGGGCTCCTCTTACGGTGCGGTGCATGGGCTTCTCACTGCAGTGGCTTCTCTCGTTGCGGAGCGTGGGCTCTAGGCATGTGGGCTTCAGTAGTTGTGGCACGCAGGCTCAGTACTTGTGGCTTGCGGGCTGTAGAGCGCAGGCTCAGTAGTTGTGGTGCAGAGGCCTAGTTGCTCCGCGGCATGTGGGATCTTCCCAGACCAGGGCTTGAACCCATGTTCCCTGAATGCGCGGGCACATTCTTAACCACTGCGCCACCAGGGAAGTCCAAGGGATCTTATAAACATACATAAAGTAAATTTAAAAAGACAATATTATGGGAATTCCCTGGCGGTCCGGTAGTTAGGACTCCACATTTTCACTGCCGAGGGCAGGGGTTCAAGCCCTGGTCAGGGAACTAAGCTCCCACAAGCCACGTGACATAAATAAATATATAAACAAACAAACAAACAAATAGACAATATTATATATTAGGTAAATATAACTGAAACCAGATCCAATTTGTTTGGAGAAAAAAATAGGATTTTTCTTTTGTTGCATAAAACTGTGACATGTACGGGTGTGTCTGCCTTCAGTTCTAGTTGGATTTCAAATTATGTCCTTAAGGTGTTCTCGGTCTCTCTGTCTGTCTTTGTGTGTGTGTGTCTCTCTCATTTTTGCCTCTGTTTCTAATTGCATATCAACCTAATTCTCATAGACAAATGATGCGGGAGAGTGCCATGGGGAAGGAAATATGGCCACCAGTGGCTCTAAGCCCACACCCTTGCAGTTATGAAGCAAAAGGACATGAAATTTTCCCAGCATCTTCAACAGAGAAGACTTGGGTTTATTCTAATTGGCCTAGCTTGCATCAAATGCCCGGCCATGTGTCCAAGGGTCAGACTGGTCACATGACTACCTCTGTGCCAAAAAGTGACCAAGGAATTAAAATTGACTGTCCCGATGAGACCCAAATGGAGTAAGGGAGGGGTTCGCCAAAGATACTGGAATAAAGGAGATGGAAAAGACTTCATGCAGAGTAAAACTTCAATTAGCATAATGCATTACATAATAGAAAATTATAAACCAAATCTCATATTTTAATGTGAAAAGGAATATTGGCATCATAATAGCCAAATCAACAGTAATATCAGCAACAGAAATGCCTACAATACAGTCCTGCATAGTTATTATGTGTGAGCCAAAAGGTAGCTCTAAGCTTCCTAACAGTCAAATGAAAGGAAGAACCTAGACAGTTACAAGATACACAACATCCTAAAATAAGAACAAGCCATTCTTCAGAAAAATTAGGAATTTGGGATTAACATATACACACTACTATATATAAAATATATAATGAACAAAGACCTACTGTATAGCACAGGGAACTATATACTTTGTAATAACCTATAATGGAACAGAATCTGAAAAAGAATGTACACATATCTGAATCATTCAGCTATACATGTATCTGAATGCATATATCTGAATCTGTACACCTGAAACTAACACAACATTGTAAATCAACTATACTTCAATAAAAACAAATAAATAAATATAACAAAATTAAATTTTAAAAAAAGAACAGGTCATTCTTTCAAGGGAGCTTTAGAGCTTCTTCATTTTGATAGTGAAACATGAGAAAAAATTCGCTCTTAGATCTTCATAATAAAAATGGTGAGTCCTCGGTAAAGTACCTTAAGCAACATCCTTAACAATATCCCTACAACAGAAACAACAACAAATTTCTCTCGGTTGTTCCCTATTACATCCTTCAATAAGGTTGGGCTTCCCTGGTGGCGCAGTGGTTGAGAATCTGCCTGCTAATGCAGGGGACACGGGTTCGAGCCCTGGTCTGGGAAGATCCCACATGCCGCAGAGCAACTAGGCCCATGAGCCACAACTACTGAGCCTGCGTGTCTGGAGCCTGTGCTCCGCAACAAGAGAGGCTGCGATAGTGAGAGGCCCGCGCACCGCGATGAAGAGTGGCCCCCGCTCGCCGCAACTAGAGAAAGCTCTCGCACAGAAACGAAGACCCAACACAGCCAAAAATAAATAAATAAGTAAATAAATAAATACAATTTTTTTAAAAAAAATCACCTTTAATAAGGTAAAAGCCCAAACACCACTTGACAGAAGTGGTTTTATAAAGGGAAAAAATAAGCACCAAGATCCCAATAGACATTGCTCCAATGAGTTGGCAAGATTAAAAGGTATAATTTAGAGCACTGGGAATGATGGACCGAATATCATTCAGGCAACCCTGAGTTTTTGATAAGAATTATATAATAGTAGTATCAAGGTTTTATCTCTCATCAGAATTCAGAGAGCGGATATACTGCATCACCAATAGAGAACTGAATCATAGGCTCTGACAAACATGTGGGAAGAAGGCAGCAATAAAGTCTTCCGGCAGGACTTAGGAGTTTAACCAATGCAAATGCCTGAACAACCACTTGACCTTGCAAAACCTGCCTGTTTCAATGAAAAGAAATATGAGTCACTGAAAAATATGCATAATTTTACAAGTTGATGGCCATGAGGTTTGACAGCAGCACTTGAGGAAAAATACTTAGGAGCTTTAATTGCCCATAGGTTCAACTAGAATCAGTAGCTCGGAGACTTTAGGTGGATTTAAGAGAATTACAGCATCTATCAATAAAACAAGGCAGGGAAAGGTTCCTCTCAATGGACAATGAAGAATACTGTGGGTATTGCTGAGCACAGTTTAATAGACAAACTAGAACATGTTAATGGATGAGTCACTAGGATGGTAAAGAAAGTCAAAACCTTGTTAGATAAGAAATGGATGAAAAAATTAGGGAAATCTAACTTTAAAGAAAACAAGACACAGGAAGGGAGAAGGAGGCGGTAGTTATATTCAACAGCTTGAAAGAATGTCATATACAAATTGGGCTCCAAGGAGTAGAACTAGCCTCAGCATATCTGGGTCAGATGATATATTTTAACTCAGTATAAAAAGGAAGAGCATTCTAATGGTCAGAGACATCCAAAGTTGGAATGAAATGCCTGAGGAGATAGTAAATTCCATGGCACCAGGATTATTAACGCAGAGATTGGATGGCCTTTTGTCAGAGATGACCTTTTAATTTCCTTCCAGCGCAGAGATTTTTATGGCTTTAGGAACCTATTCATTTATTACTTTATAAACACTTATTAAACACCAATTGCGTTCTTAGACATTTTTCTACATGCTAAGGATGTAGCATGGAATAAGAATGATATGACCTTTCTCTCCATAGAGTTTAAAATATAATGAGGAAATAGACAATAAATATTAAGTAAGCAAGTATGTGAGCTAGACCATTACAGATTTTGATGACTACTATAAAGGAAATAAATAGGATGATGTAGAGTAACTAAGGTGGGGTATGGGTGTGGGTAGAAGGTAGCATTTAGTCTATTCTAGGTATGCGGTCAAAAGAAGAGTATTTTAAGAGGATGATTTTAAGCTAGGATCTGAAGGAAAAGAAGGAGCCAGACAAAGTGTTGAGGGAAGCAACTTCCAGGCAGAGAGAATAGCTAGTGCAAATGCCTTGAAGCAAGAAAGAGCTCAATGTGACCAAGGAATAAAAAGAAAATCAACATAACTGGGTAATACTGAGCAAGGGAGAAGACTGGTACCCGACAAGGTCAGAGGCAGGAAAGGATGCATAGTATCTTCAAGGGCATCTGTAGTGAGAATTCGTCAAGTGCCAACCTTACGATCAAGCCATTCCCTCCTTTCTAACAATATCTTAAATTTTGTGTTCTTGGTATTTGGGAAGAAATCACATCATTGATTCACTGAGTCAAGCCTCTCTCAAAATTAGTCCTATGTCTGGACTTTTCAGTTGCTTGAGTCAATATGTTTCCTCCGTTGTTTAAGCCAATTTGGTTTCCTACTACTCAATATATAAAATCCCTAATTAATATACAATGTAAGGTGCTTCAATTTTATCCTATGGACAAGAGAAGTTCTTGAAGACTTTTAAGCTTGAAACAGAAATAATTTCTTAACATTTTTGTTTTTTAAACTACTCTAAACATTATTTTCTGTTAATAAGAGAATTCCAAATTTTACATTCAGTGGCCAACTAATATATTTATTCCTTCATCTGTAAATTTATTATTTGTTTTAGATGGCCACATCCTTCTCCCTTTCTTTTTCTTTCATTTTATCAAAAGTTTTGGCTTCAGCTCCTGGATGGATTAGGGTACTATTCATAGAAACAGGAAAGACTGGAGAAGAAAGATGTTTTGAGGGCAGGGAGAATTCAAGAGCTCACTTACAGACAAGGTAAGTCTGAAATGCTTATTAGATACTTGGGCAGAACTGTCAACCTGGCTCTTGGATTTAGAAGATTAGATCCCAAGAGAGAGTTCAAGACTGGAGATACACATTTTGACATCATCAACATATAAAAAAGTATTTAAAGAAGTTGGGGGACGTCGATGGTGGTGCAGTGGTTAAGAATCTGCCTGCCAGTGCAGGGGACACGGGTTCGATCCCTGGTCTGGGAAGATCCCACATGCCGCTGAGCATCTAAGCCCCTGCACCACAACTACTGAGCCTGTCCTCTAAAGCCCACGAGCCACAACTACTGAGCCCGCGTGCCTAGAACCTGTGCTCTGCAACAAGGGAAGCCACCGCAATGAGAAGCCCATGCACCGCAATGAAAGAGTAGGCCCTGCTCACCGCAACTAGAGAAAGCCCACACACAGCAAAGAAGACCCAACGCAGCCAAAAATAAATAAATAAAAAATAAATAGATTTATTAAAAAAAAAGAAGAAGAGGTTGGACTACACGAGATCACCAAGGCAATGAAATTCCTGCTATTAGTCTAAGGAATGGACATATCCCAGGCCATAGATCTCAGCAGTTAGGAATAAGAAACAGAAAACCACAGGCCTGCACATAGGCAACTAAAGTGAAGATCACTACAGGGGCAGATCACTACTGCCTCTGATAATAGCACCAATAATTAGCTGGAAAGTACAGTAATGCTTTCTGAAGTCAACCTTTGAATGTTAGTAACAATTACTTGATACAAATAGTTAGACTTGCTTTATCTATAGGATGATATAAATCAAAAGAACATTTTTTATTGAGGTAGAGTTAATGTACAATATTATTTAAGTTTCAGGTATACAACACAGTGATTCACAATTTTTAAAGGTTAATTCTATTTATAGTTATTATAAAATATTGGCTATATTCCCCATGTTATACAATATATCCTTGTAGCTTATTTATTTTACACACAGTAGTTTTTACCTGTTAATCCCTACTCCTATCTTGCCCCTGCACCCTTCCTTCTCACCACTGGTAACCACTGTTCTCTATATCTGTGAGTCTGTTTATTTTGGTTTTATTCACTAGTTTGTTGTATTTTTTAGATTCCACGTATAAGTGATATCATACAGTATTTGTCTTTCTCTGTCTGATTTACTTCACTCAGTATAATACCCTCCAAGTCCATCCATGTTGTTGCAAATACCAAAATTTCATTCTTTTTTGACTGAGTAGTATTCCTGTGTGTGTGTGTGTGTGTGCGCGCGTGTGTGTGTGTACCACATCTTCTTTATTCATTCATCTGTTGATGGACACTTAGGTCACTTTCAGACCTTGGCTATTTTAAATAATGCTGCTAAGAACACTGGGGTGCATGTATCTTTTTGAATTAGTGTTTTTGTTTTTTGAGTTTTTTGCATAAATACCTAGGAGTGGAATTGCTGGGTCATACGGTAGTCCTATTTTTAGTACTGGCTCAAAAACAGATACATAGATAAACGGAATAGAACAGAAAGCCCCAAAATAAATCCACACACTTATGGTCAAAATAACTTTGACGGTAAATTGTTTGAAATAATCAAGGCTCCATGAGAAGGAATGTCATTGACAAAATAATTGAGTTGAATGGAAATAAGAAGAAAATAAAAGATTCCCAGTGAGAAATGTTTGCTAAAAATGAAATCATGTAGAGAAGCACCAAGTAATAAGATGTAGGTATGATTCCAACACCTATGATTCCATTTTCATCCTATCAAGTGGTTTTGTGATGGAAATAGTATAAAACTTTTTAAAATGAGGTACAAACTACAAGATTTTAGTTCTCCTTCCATCCTCTTGATGAGAATGCACCACAGCAGAAGATTCTGAATTCTCTGAAGAAGAATTGTATTTTCTTTGACCTTACTCTACTTTTTTTGAATTTTGTTTTATTTATACAGCAGGTTCTTATTAGTTATCAATTTTATACACATCAATGTATACATGTCAATCCCAATCACCCAATTCATCACACCCCCACCCCCACCCCCCTCTTTTCCCCCTTGGTGTCCATACGTTTGTTCTCTACATCTGTGTCTCTATTTCTGCCCTGCAAACCGGTTCATCTGTACCATTTTTCTAGGTTCCACATATATGCGTTAACATACGATATTCATTTTTCTCTTTCTGACTTACTTCACTCTGTATGACAGTCTCTAGGTCCATTCACATCTCTACAAATGACCCAATTTTGTTCCTTTTTAGGGTTGAGTAATATTTCATTGTATATATGTACCACATCTTCTTTATCCATTCATGTTGATGGGCATTTAGGTTGCTTCCATGACCTGGCTATTGTAAACAGAGCTGCAATGAACATTGGGGTGCATGTGTCTTTTTGAATTATGGTCTTCTCTGGGTATATGCCCACTAGTGGGATTGCTGGGTCATATGGTAATTCTATTTTTAGTTTTTTAAGGAACCTTCATACTGTTCTCCATAGTGACTCTATCAATTTACATTCCCACCAACAGTGCAAGAGGGTTTTCTCCACACCCTCTGCAGCATTTGTTGTTTGTAGATTTTCTGATGATGCCCATTCTAACCGGTGTGAGGTGATAACTCATTGTAGTTTTGATTTGCATTTCTCTAATGATTAGTGATGTTGAGCATTCTTTCATGTGTTTGTTGGCAATCTGTATATCTTCTTTGGAGAAATGTCTATTTAGGTCTTCTGCCCATTTTTTGATTGGGTTGTTTGTTTTTTTAATAGGGATCTGCATGAGCTGTTTATATATTTTGGAGAAGAATCCTTTGTCCGTTGATTCGTTTACAAATATTTTCTCCCAATCTGAGGGTTGCCTTTTCATCTTGTTTATAGTTTCCTTTTCTGTGCAAAAGCTTTTAAGTTTCATTAGGTCCCCTTTGTTTATTTTTGTTTTTATTTCCATTACTCTAGGAGGTGACTCTATTTTTAAAAGCCAGAATGACTAATGCATTTATATTGTACCACAGTTTCTTTCAGAAGTAGGACAAGTGGGGGCACTTTGGATGAGAGATAAAAAGTGTGGTATTAAGTGCATGCAGCATAACAGGCAAAAACAGGCCTTGGCCAATGCAGGTGACTTTTGCTAATCAGGTTGATGGAGAAACAAATAGTCCCACAGTTATCTAGGTACCTGAATTGGGCATTCAAACCTCAAATTAGCTTGTGGAGGCTGAGTAGTAATGTGTGTAGAATTCTGAGACTCACACGGTCATCCTAGTATTCAATTAACTCTTCGACCTTAGCCATCTTGTTCTCTTAAATTCCACAAGGTATTTAAGCAACCCTGTTTCTCAGGCCTCTTATGAAGTACAGGGCAGAGAAAATAATGAAAAAGCCCATAAATGAAAACTATTTACTATTTACATCAACTTGAAATCAGTCACTGTATTAGTCTGGTAAGACTGCCATAACAAAATACCACAGACTGCATGGCTTAAATAACAGAAACTTATTTTCTTACAGTCCTGGAGGCTGGAAGTCCAAGACCAAAGTACTTGCTGGTTTAGTTTCTCTGGAGGGCATCTCTCCTTGGCTTGCAGAAAGCCACCTTCCGTCTGTGTCCCCCATGGTCTTTTCTCTTTGTACCAGCACTCCTGGTATCTCTTCCTTTTCTTATAAGAACACTAGTCCTATGAGATTAGGGTTGCATCATTACGACTTCATTTAACCTTAATTACCTCCTTAAAGACCCCATCTCCAAACATAGTCACACTGAGGGTTAGAGCTTCAACCTAGGAATTTCGGGGGTACACAATTCAGTGTATAACAGCCACCCAGTCCAAAATGTCTATCTTTTAAATAGTAGCTCACAAACTCATCCTCACTACCATTGATTTACTTTTGACCACCACTGTCCTTCATCCAGACAATCCCCAAAGCTTTAAAACAATCTGTCTCTAGATAGCCTTTTCTCCATCCATCCTCAGCAAGACTGTCAAAGACTCTGTTTTAAACTAAACTCTACAGGATGAGGTTGAAGCTCCAGGCACAATGGGTAAGGCCCGTTGCAACCTGAATCCTTCTGTCTTTCCTCTCTTCTTTGCCGTCCACTCCTTTTTGACATTGACATGCCCCTTTGATACCAGCTGACTCGAAATTTCCCTTACATTTGCCACCTGACTCCTCTACTTGGACTACCTTTTCCCATTTCTCAGGTACCTGGTCTTCTTCAAAACTAGGAACCAGTATCATTAGCTCAGTAAAGTCTCATTTTTCCCTAGGCAGGTTTAATCTCTTTCTCAGTACAATCTCTTTAAATCATACCAACCTCTGTTATTGTACTCCTGCAGTAAGATATGTCTCCCTTTCTAGACTATAAACATCTTGGGTACACAGTAACTGTGATTTATGTCTTTCTGCACCTTTAAGTCTCAATGAAATTGTTAAATTGAATTATTTAAAACATACAATTACAGAGACAAAAAGTACATATTGCACCAATTCCTAAACTAGTGGCTATTGTCTACAATACTCAAAAGGTTGCAAATACATAAGCAGTCTTTGGCTCTGCCCTGTCTCTGCATAAGACTGCCCCCCAGCCCCGCCAATGATTCTGTGATGTCCAACAGGCTTGAGATCTTGAAGGTCAGGCTCTACCAACTTCATTTAGAAATTAATCCCAAGTAATGCATTCTTGGGGGCATAACTTCATGCTTTTTTTCATATCCAGAATCTTAAAATATCCAGAATCTTAAAACTTGGCTGTATCTAGAAAAGATATATATACAAACACACTATACTACTCAAATATAACCCAACCAACCCGTAAGACCCCATTGGAATATACTTACATCTTGAGGTATAATAATCTAGTCATCCCCACTACATTCCCTGCCTCCTCATTTCTCTCACTTATTCTGAGAGGCTTCTAACACCCAAACCCTGCTCCAGCCAGCCCCACCTCCTCTCCACCCAGCTCACACTAAAGCAGAAAAAGAAGACAAAACCAAATAAGAAAAAACTCTGACCTAATTGTGAGATAAAGATTCTCTTCCCAGAGGCAAGCCTGGAGAGAGACGTTTAACATCTTAGAGCCACACTGTCCAATATGCAGCCAAATGTGACTCTTCCAAATTGAGATGTGCTGCAAGTGTAAATTACAAATGGAATTTCAGACTTAGTGGGGAAGGATGAACATAAAATACCTTGCTAATCATTCTACATTAATTACATGTTGAAATTATAATATTTTGGATACAGTAGATTAAGTAAAATGTAGTATTAAAATTGATTGCACCTGGGTTGGAAAAAAATGCTACTAGTAATTATCAATGTGTGTGTCTGTGTCTATGTGTGAAGCACAGCAAGAGGCTAAAATCATAGTTAAAATAGCAAATCCGTGAAAATTATACACGTTTAAATTGAATAAGTTATTTAAAATCAGTATGTTAGGATGAAAGGAACTTATTCCCAAAGAGACTGCAGTAATACCTTCAGGGAAAAGAAGATGACCTTTCCATTTGTAGCAGAGCTAAAACAGAGCACGAATCCAGTAATAAATTCTACAGAAATAGTAATGTATAAGTCTCCTTTGTTTCCATGAAAACACACTATTAGTCTAGTTTCTTTTGCCTTGAAATAAAATACCCATTGCTCAAAACTTGCTAAAATATTCATAAATAAATTACTTTCCCTGAAAGCTCCATTTGTTTCCATTAAACAAAAGAATAAGGAGACTTCAAATGTTATGATTACACACACACACATACGTGCCAGTTGTGGAGTAGCAGAAAAATACAAATTGCTAATGGATTCTAGAGTCTAGTGTAGTTAAGAAAACCCTGTCACCTTTTAACTGCTATTCAGGAAGAAAAGGGCACATGATAAAATTAAAACATACCACACACTGAAAACTGATTTAAAATAAAAACTCCTTCCCATTCTGAATAATTAACCTAGAGAACACTATGTCGGATGATATTTACAAATAGACATTTCAAACAACACCCAGGATCTAAAGAAATATTAGCTGAGAAATATGGCCTCAAACCATGAATAGAAAATAGTTCCCAGCTGAGGATGCTCAGTGTTTCCCACAGGGCATGATACTGCAGTTTCTGATACTTTAAATTACCCCCTGAAGCTTTTACCTGTCCTCATCTAATAAGGGGAGGGTAGACTTCCATATGCATTCTTTGTATTTTTTGAAGAGATGAATGTGCTTATACTTAATAAAAATCCAAATGCAGTTTTCTTTGGAAAAAAAAAGAATGTCCTTATTTTTTAGGTAACATACAAATTAACTAGCAGGACGAGAGGTGTCTGGGGAGACTGCTAAAACCATTAGGAATAATTGTGTTCTGGTTATTAGGTCTTGGGACCTCATCCCATCCTGAGAGTTGACCATGGAGCAAATGATCTGAGTGGGAAAACTGGACTCAGCAGGTGGCTCAAGTAGGAGGGATATGGATGCTGTTACAAGCAATGGGAGAACAAATGGCAGTGTGCTGAACTTTTACAAGCAATGGGAGAACAAATGGCGGTATGCTGAACTTTTACAAGCAATGGGAGAACAAATGGCGGTGTGCTGAACTTTTACAAGCAATGGGAGAACAAATGGCGGTGTGCTGAACTTTTTTGCTTAACTGTCCAGCAACTAACATTGTGGCAATTATCTAAAGATTGGTTGGAGGCAGAGTCCCACCTAGCATGATAGATGATGCCAAAGAGGATGGGTGATTCCCCTCCCCACACCTGGATAACTAGAGCACGGAGGTGTGACTTCAGCAGAGACAATTAGATGCCCTCTCTCAGGGCCTTTGGCTCTTGGGAAGTGAATCAAAGGCTTTGGCTAATTAGACTTACACACTGCAGGAGGACTTTAGATTTGAGACTTCAGTGGCATGATGCTGAGTGTCCAGGGTTGGAAAAACCAGATACACAGTTGCAAGCGTTCAAGTGCAATAGCACCATCCAGGGCATTTTAATCAGGCCATTCCTAAAGCAAGATCGTGGATGTGCATTTACTCCCTCGGTTTGCATCTCCCATCTACCTACTTTCAGATCTTTCCAAAACATTTATTTTCTGCTTAAATTAATCACAGTCAAGCCTACTAAGTTCACACCAATGGAGAACTGAGAAGGATGTATAACGTGGCATCTAAGTAGGTGGCTTCAGGGAAGACGGTCAATGAACAAAGGGGTTCACACCCTAAGGACTTACAGTGACTGATACAAATAAATCAGGGGCTCAGTCCTAGAGGATCCAGAGTAATGGATAAGTTATTGAGATGGGGACGGGCAGAGAAACTAGAATCCAGCTTTAATAATGCTGGGAGAGAGCCAGGATCGAACCGAGGCATGAGATCAAAGCCAGACCAGAAGCATTCTGAATGCTACGTTGAGTACAAAAAAGCATACCAATCATTATATGACCTTGGACAAGGCAAGTAACCTCTCAATTCCTCCATTTCTGTCAATAATGTTACTACCATATGTCCAAATTGAGAAAACTCAGGATGCTTGGTTTCTGAACAACATGGAAACATGAAAACACAAATCTTTCTGGAAGAATAAAAAACACACCTTGGTAAAAAGGTAAGATGTTTTTTACTATTTAATAAATAAATCTGAATTTAATAACCACATCTAAACGAAAAACTGCCTGCCCACGCAATCCCATCATACTCATTAGGAAGTTTGAATGAAATACAGATATGATATGAAGACTGAAAAAATATTTTCCAAATACAGACAAAAACTATGTCATAGTAGAATATGTTCACTTACTATAAAGATGAGTTCATCTACTATGAGGACTCTAAGACATCCCATGAGACTAAGAACCAAGGTAAAAATATAGAATGTCAATGTGGCAGAATCATATCTAGTATTCAACTGATTAGGCATTTATAGAACATATAGTTGGAAAATAATAACAGGCAAAACTCATATAGGATGGCCAGGTACTGCTTTAAGTACTAATTAAATCCTCACACCTCACTGAATCCTTATTTAATCCTTACAACTATACTATGTTGTAGGACTACTGTTACACTCATTTTAAAAGTAATAAAACTGAGGCACAGAGAGGTTACAGTAATTGTCCAAGGACATAAAGCTAGTAAGGGGTTGCAGGTAGGGTTTGTATCCCAGCAGCCTAACTCCAGAGATGATGCTCTAAATTACTGTATCATATTACTCCTCAAAGAAGAAAAAATGTTATTAAAGAGCAAGGACATCAGAAACTTGAATTCAAAATTGAACAACCAACATATATAATCAATTTAAGATTGCAGTTTTCATTTGAGCCAGACAAGTTGGTTTGTCATGTCTCAGCAAGAACCATTGTACCAAAAAGTATAAATACAAATGCATGTCCTGTGTCAATCTCCAGTGTGTCATTCTCAAAATGCAAAGAAGTTGATGGTAAACACTTTAATTTATTCAACAAATATCAAATGCTTGCATTCATACACAATGCTTATTGTAATATGCTTGTATAATTTTCCATTAACAAAAAGATATATCTAATACTACATGGTCTATTTATGTGAAGAGGAAAATGAAATACTGTAGAGATATTTAGATGGAATGAGTCAGCAAGGACAAGCATAATAGCGGTCAAAGGCAAATATTTTAGAGAGGTTGGGATTTTTTATTTTTTTTAAATTTGGTGTGTATTAAAGGCTGCCCCAGTGATTTTACCCCAACTCTTGGCATTATCCTAAATGATTTCAATGTCCATGTGGGTGACCAGTGACCACTCTATTTTCAAAGCTTTAGATTTCTTCAAATCAAACTTCTACCTCCTTTCCACTTCAGTGTCTCCCTCTCATAATCACCTCTTGGGTTATTCAGTGACCTTGAAGTGATCCATATCAGGAATCTTAAACTCTTAACACCCTGATCCTTAACCATAACTTTCTCTCCTTCCAGATCTCCAACTTCCCTACTCCTAATACAACTGCTCTTTAAACTATGAACCCTGGTGCTACCCCTATTTTCCCTTGTTTTCTGATGTTTATCCTAGGGAAGTTCCATAGTCCATCACTTAAACTCCTGTCTCTCCGACTAACACACTCCCGTATTCCCAGCCAATGCTCAGTCCTACAGTCAGACTTCTGTCCCTGAAAGGCAGCTGAGCATGGCTGGAGAAAGATCACGTCCTCAGATGGGCTTTGCTGAAAATTTCTTCCTTCCAATTCCACGTGGATCTTCAACACTTCAAATTAATTTTTTAACTTCCTCTGGGACACTCCCTTCCCCATATCTTCAGTCACTTTCTCACTCTCTTTAAATCTTCACCCTCTTTTAAACTCAGCAGATGCCCTCAGTTCCAATGTGCCCCATTAATTTGTGATCAGGAGCAGTCAACTCCTTCAGTCTCCTGCCCTATGTCCCAACTATGAAGTTCCATGTCTCGGGAATACCCATAATTCCTCCTTCCCTACTGACTCCCAGGGTGAAGAATCCTGTTCTATTCAACACTGCTTTCTCTATGCGGGCTTGTTCGTCTATGTGCTATTAAAGTATGTCCTCTCTCTTCAACCTCTGGATTGTTATCGAAAACTTGCTTTCATCTAAAGGTATGCTCAAGTCTCTCCCCATCTCATCAACCTCAGCCTCTCCTCCCTTATCCCATAGCCCTCTCTTGCTACCATCCATTTTCTCATTACCTTCCACCAAAGCTCTTTGAAAAATTGATTTACACTTACCGTCTTCACTTCCCGATCACTCATTCACCTTTTAATATATAGCCCTCTGGCTTCTGCCCCTGTCCCCGGCACTTCCCGGCAAGGGTCACAATGCACTCCTACATGTTAACTCAAGGGACAATTTACAGCAATGTTACTTGACCTCTCAGTTTCCTGTTCTCTCCTTAAAACTCCTACCTCCTTCATTTCAAGGACAACACTTTCCTGGTGTTTCTCCTTCCTCTTAACTACTTCTCAGTTTTCTTAGCTATGTTCTCATCTTTCTTAAGTTCCTAAAATGCTGGTCTTCCTAGAGTTCTGTTCTGTGTTCTCTCCAAAGGTAAGTTCATATATTGACACATCTTAAAATGCCACCCTTGTCTTGACAACACTCCGCAAAACTCTCCATGTCCAGTGATTTAGAGTTCCAGACAATCCACTTACCCAGCCCCTAGTCATTTCCATAAGGGTTTCTGAAATTCCCTTCATCCGGCCTGTCCAAATTGAATAAATGATCTCCACCACGCCCATTCCCAAACTCTCATTTTCCCAGATGCCTTTCTCTGCTAGTAGCACCATCACCCACCCAGTCCCCTGAGTCAGAACCTGAACATCATTCTCTGCTGACTTTTCACTCACGCACTCCCAAATCTCAACAATCTCCTGGAACTGCCACTTGTACCTTAGGCTAAATCTGCACTCTCAGTCCTCATTGCCTTAATTCAGGCCACTTCCTCTTACCTGAAATAACACAAGAGACTTTCACATGAGTTTTCTGCCCCTAACCTCACCCACAAGACACCCATAGACCAATTGTTCATAACCCAGACCTATAAATATTACACTTTACAATACAATGTTCTTTATAACATGGCCTGTGTTAACTTTCATCATCTACCCTCCTCACCTCCCTCTCTCACATTTTATGCGCTAACACATTTCCCAAACCTAGTTCTTAAAGATGGCCATTTCAAATTTTGTCTCCACTGCTTGAAACACCTTCTCGCATGTCCTATAACTGTGTGGTTTATTTCTTGTCATCCTACAAAATCCTCCCCTCCAGGAAGGTTACACATTCTCCTCCCTCCAGGAAGCCTTTCTTCAGTTCCTTCTCTCCCTCTGCATTAATCTCCCCCTCCTCTTGACTACTTAAGAAACGTATATATTATTTTTTTATTGAAGTATAGTTGACGTACAGTATTATATAAATTACAGGTGTACAATATAATGATTCACAAATTTGAAAGGTTATACTCCATTTATAGTTAGTATAAAAATTGGCAATAATCCCCATGTTGTACAATATATCCTTGTAGCTTATTTTATACCTAATAGTTTGTACCTCTTACTCCCTCCCCCATTTTGCCCCTCCCCCTTTCCTCTCTCCCCACTGGTTACCACTAGTTTGTTCTCTATACCTGTGAGTCTGCTTCTTTTTTGTTGTAGTCATTAATTTGCTGTATTTTTAAAATATATTCCACATATAATCGATATCATACACTCCTCAGCCATAAGAAGAATGAAATCTTGCCATTTACAGCACCACTGATGGACTTGGAGGGAGTTACGCTAAGTGAAATAAGTCAGATAGAGGAAAACAAATACTGTAAGAAATGTATATATCTTTATATTTTTGCCCTGATCTCCTTGAAAGAGTATCTATAGCTTTACATGTATGCCTCACCCATTGGACATGTGTTCCTTAAGGGAAGAAACTGTAGCTTATTTATCTCTGTATCCTCAAAACTTAGCATAAACTCTGGCAGATAATAATCAGTCACTAAATGCTGGATGGATTGAATTGAATTGGATTTCACAGTTCAGTTTTGCTTTTAAAAGTTGGCTGCAAAGATAGATCTCCCCGGCCATGTCAAGTCCTGGACCAGTCATCTTTCTACCCAGATTCAATGTTACCATTCCCCAGGGTGAGAAAATATTCTCTGCGATGCATGCATTATTTTTGATCACTGATGATTTCAGCTGATCTAGAAACAGGGTCTTGAAAACAATCCATTCCCCCTCCCCTGGTCAGGAGAGGTAACAGTTCACTCAGCGGTCTTTAAAGAAGACTAACATTTTACCCACAAGAGGGCTCACATCAATCAAAACTTTCAGCATAAGCCACAGAGCCATATGGCTTATTACTCGGGCAATCTAATCCCATTTTCACAGCTCTTTTCATCTTGTCCACTAAATGGGAAGATAGAAGAGCCATGAGTTTTGTCACACTTGAACACTTTAATGCTGCCCCTAGCATGGTTCTCAATCCTAGTAAAAAAGACTTGATAAATCAATGGCTGCCTCTGGGGTTTGAAAGTAGGATTTCTATGGGGTAAAAATGCTTTCTCAACTTCTAAAGAGAAATAGCACAGTGTGCTAACGTAGAGACTTTGGAGTCAGGTAATTCTAGATCCGCCTCCTATTAGTGGAATAACCTTGGGCAATTGACATTAATCTCTGAGCTTCAATTTGCCTCACTGGTAAAATAAGGATAACACTACCACACTGACTTATTATTTATAATTATGATAAATAAGGTGATAAAATGTATTAAATTGTCGTGCAGGGTACCAGGCACGTTCTAGGCCTTAAATAAGTGATATTTCCTTTCTTTTCCCTTCGTTCCAGATCCCAAAAGCCCTATTTAAGATGAACTACATGAGGACAGACAGACTGTGTCTGTCTTGTTCACTGCTGTATCCCAAGTACCTAGTATGTATGCCCGGTATATCACAAGTGCTCAATAACTATTTAATGAAATGTATATTCTTACAAGTCTGTTCTACCCACTCCCACCAAAACAAATCTTAGGTTATTCCCAGCTACATTGACACAGTAATGCTCTCTCCGTCTCTCTCACTCTCTCTCTCTCTCTCACACACACACACACACACACCCCCAACAGACAACACACACACCATTAACAACTCAGACCCAAAGCCCCAAACCGAGCTTCTCATTTTTGAGAGCTTGTCTGTAGACCTCATATGGGTTTAATGAATGGCTCATCTGGTTAAATCGAAAATGACTATTTAACACACTAGCAATTTTATGATTTGTAAAATACCTGATAAAAATACAATTGTATTTTAAATGCCTGGACTAAAATTCTTCTTCTCTAAGAAGGTTATGGGGAACATAAAAAGTCCCAACCGTCTATGTGCCATCTGCAGCAACAGGAAGGAGGCATCTCATGAATTTCAGAAAAATAATTTAGAAAGGTCATTCTGAGGTTCTAAGAGGTGACATAAATGACAATTACACAAAACAAATCTGAACTGAGATCAGACTTTTCTGTGAGAAACTCTATGTAAATGCAGAAAGACACAGAAGTGGTTGTGGCCAAATCACAAAAACCACTCAGGATGTAATTAAGTAAAAGCCCATGGGAATAGACAGTTTAAAAAAAAGAACACAAAGATATGAAGTATCCTGTGCCTGAAATATTTCATTCTCATGCTCATTCCTGGAAGGAAAAAAAAAAGCCCTGTAATTTCTTGTTTGCATATTTTTGTTTAATTAAAAAGAAATTCATTTGAGAGAATTCTCATTTTAAGAACCATCTTCACAATTGCACAGATAAAAGTTTGAGACTTCATAAAATGAAAATGCTAATAACATTTCATCTAAGAGTCCACAGTATTTTAGTGTCTGATCAAGGTCAATATTATCACAAGCCCCACTTCTGTCCTTTCCCTCCTCCAAACCCCAAGCTGCCCAGGACCTTTCTGACAAGAAAACAAATGCAGACTGAGTTTTTCACAAACATATTTGAAACAATGTCTCTCAGTCAAAATTACAGGCAGCTTTGCTGGTTGGACGTTTAGCATGCACTTCGTTTTGAACAATGGGGTTGGAACGTTAATCACTGTCACGCAAAAACATACCACCTGTCAAAATGGCTACACTGGGAGCAATAGGCAGAGATGAAGGTTGATAAGGGGAGAATTGGGATCAGGAAATAGATTAAAAGTATAAATTCTCTCAATCACACGGATGCTACCATTGCTAGACAACAAATGCTTTGTGCAAACAAAAACCTATCAGCCCCCCTCCCCTGCCAAACTTCCTTTGCTAGAAAACATACAGAACTGTGACAAGGTACAGCAGGGCATTAGAAATAGATCTGCCCACATTCTTCAGGAGCGATCTAAACACTCTGATACCCCAAGCACATTAAATCAAGCGCTTCACCTTCAGGGAGCACTGGTGTCCATACCTACTTCTATGATGTCAACCAATCTTAAGGTCAAGATCAGGAAGAGACAACAGACCTCTACCTATTTAGGACAAAGAAATCAGCCAGGCCTAACAAATGTAGGAAGATGTTTCAATAAAGTGAGACTTACAGACACACCTACCTCTGTATAACACTTTAACTCGGAACAGATGTTTGAGGATATTAACTCATTTGATTTTTGCCATAACACTATTTGTAATAGTTATTCCCATTTAACTGATACAGAAAGTAGGACTCAGAAAGGTAAAGGAAATTCATCGAAACTTCATCTCCATCATATAACTTTTAGTGAGAGCTTACTCTGTGCTAGGCACCATGCTAAAGGAATTTTATATGCATTATGTCACTTAATCCTTAAAGCAAGCGTATGAGGCAGAGATACTATGGACAGTCCGCATTTCAGATGTGGAAATTGAGACTAAGAGAGGCAAAGAATTTAACCAATGTCATCACATGTGATGGAAGATCCACTTGAAATTCACACGTCACATGCACCATCAACACACAGCATGAAAATAGAAACACACACAC
Organism: Balaenoptera ricei; assembly: GCF_028023285.1. Classification (NCBI taxonomy): domain Eukaryota; kingdom Metazoa; phylum Chordata; class Mammalia; order Artiodactyla; family Balaenopteridae; genus Balaenoptera; species Balaenoptera ricei. The sequence continues at coordinate 77,717,473 of NC_082646.1, read as the reverse complement.
ATCACTCACACCATACGTCCACAACACACACATCAGAGACACACACCACAGGTACCAGGTACACTCCATCGACATGTACCACACACACACCCTCCATATTACACACACACAACCCACACAGAGCATACAAATGCAACATACACACACATACACACCACACGCACACTGTTCATGCCACACATAACCCATATACCACACACACACACACCACATACACCTTATACATGTACTGCATACACATCCCCACACCATCTACATATATGTGCATGAACTTACGCCACTCATACCACACACACACTTGTTTTCAGGTTGCTGTCAAAGCCCCTGGGATGCCACCTGCACTCTACTTTCTGAGGAGCAGGTGTTCGGAACTTGGTAAAGGACCCTGGTTCTCAAGTCAAAGACATGGAGAAATGTCTTAGGAAAAAGAAACAAAGAAATAACAACAAACAAAGCAGAATGTTTATCACTCTAGACCATAGGTCCACAGCCTGACTGTGTGGCCAGGCCACGTGGTGTTCCACCCGGGGGCTTTGGGAAAAATACCTAAGTCCAAGTCTCACTCTAGACCAATTCAATCGGAAGTGTTTGGGTGAGAGGGTGGAGTTCTGAGCCACAGCATTTGAAAACACACCCACTTCAGATGATTCAGATATGTAGCCAAGGTGGAGAATGATGTCTTCCGCTCATCCAAGTGTACTTGCATCTCAGCATCCTACTGCCCAGGCCACAAGGGAGGCCCATCCTAATCAGTGTGGCAAAGGCAACAGCTGGGGCTTACCCACCCCCGCTGCCTCCCTGCTACCTTCCCCATTCCCGGCCCCTCAGCAACTGGGGGAGATCACTGAGAACAGGGGCAGGGGACCCTCTGAGTGGCAGCTTTCCAGCCTAAAGCCTTAAAACTGAACCAAAACACAAAACAGGAAGCTGTGACAGTCACCAGGTCAGAGTCTGCAGCCCCTCTGCTCCCAGGCCAGTCTGGGAAGCCCCTTTCTTGGCTGCGTTTTGGGTAAGAGTTGCCGTATGCTTGACAACTGTGCAGTCATGGCTTGATGAGAGCAAGGCATGGCCAGCCCGCGATAGCATGTGGACCACCCATTTCTGCTGACCACCAGCTTTCCTGCTTTTAGTTCAAAGGGGCCCCTGCGGCCTGTCTCCAACCTGAGCACCCACTGCTGGGCCTCACTATGCTCCAGAGAAACTCATTCCCACAGCCACAGTGCCTTTGCAACTGCCCTGCCCTCTGCCTGAAATACTCTCCTCTCACGTCTTTGCGTGGCTGGTTCTTTCCAGTTCTTCAGCTCAAAGCCACCTCCTCTGAGAGGCCTTCCCTGACCACCCCATCTAATATGGCCCTTCCCCCAACCCTAGTCACTGGCCAGCTTTACCCTATTTTGTTTTCTTCATTGCACATATCACTACCCGGTATTTTTTAACTTAATGTTGTCATTATTCCTACCTGAAGTTGTCATATACGCAGTAACCAAATAAACCTGTTTACCTGTCTCCTCCCATCACCTAGAACAAACTCAATCATAGGAACTCACTGCATCTGGTCCACATCCTGGCACATAGTAGGTGCTCAATAAATATTTGACTAAATGAAAAAACAAATGAGTGAATGAAGAGCAGGACTGTTTTTTTTTTAAGGTTTTAGGAAATCTAAGACAGGAAATATAAACCTACCTGCTACAGGGGGAAGCGATGCATCGAATACTAAGCCGTGAACTGAAAACTCCTTAACAGCCAGGTCACCAATGGGGCGAACTCAGGTCCACGGGATGACAAAGCCGGTGCTCTTAACCACTAAAGCATAAAAAGTCTCCCTTCCTAAGTAGAACCTAAGGCAAAGAGTAAAACCTGGCACAAAGGTCTCATGATTTTTCCCTGGTACTCTTTTCTGTATGCTGTGGCTGGTGTGAGAAAGAGAGGGGATGGAAAAGAAGTAACAGAACCAAACAGACACACCAAGGGTCAATGAGTCTATTTCTCCATGTGCAGGATTTATGTTCCAGGACTGCACTGTGGCCCCTAAGCTAACACACTATTAAGGAAATATTATCAGAAGCTTCTATCACACAGAAGAATTTTAAAAAGGAGAACTTGCTGTTCAAATTTGGAGACTTCACAAGGCTTCTGTTTTGGCAATTTCTCTGCAGAAAGAAAATACCTCGAGTGAAATTCACCCTGGTCCCTAGCCCAATTTGCTGGCTCCTTACAGATGATCCAGTGTGAGAGCTGTGTGGGGCTTTGCATCCTCTAATTAACTTTCAGTGGGTGAAGACTACACCACGAGCCCACAGGGAGAAGTTGAACCCACCGCTGTTCATCATCAATTCAAGGAACCGATTGAAGGAAGCCTCTGAAAGCCCGCTTAAGTGAAATCCACCAAGAGCAGTCAGTTTGTAGTCAGAAGTAAACCAGTCAGAGCCTGGTCCTTGCCTTCCATGAATCTATCACCCAAAGGAAGACAGGCTTTACCTGCTAATAAACCCCTGCTATTCCCATTCTTGCAGCTTCTTCTGCCTGAAATTACCTCTGTCTCAGGTTTTGTCTCCCCTCCCCTACACCCATCAGTCCTCCCCATCTACCTATTAAAATCCCACCGCCTGTGAGGTCCAGGGGGGACTGCTCAACCTCTGAGAAGCTTGCTTTCTTCATATGCACAACCACAACCAACTATGGAACACCCCCCTTTGGTTCCACAATGGGTTCTGGCATTTGATCAAGGGCGATATGGAATTCTTTTCTGAGCAGTTTATGTGTTTATATGCCTTCACAATGAGATTTTGAGTTCCTTGGCGACAGAGATGGTATCCAGCCCTTTTTGTATCTCTTGGTGTCATACACACTTAAGATACTTGTCAAATAATACTGAGAAAGTGGACACAGCCGGCTTGCCCTGAGGAGGCCCAATAGGGATACATCCTTGTCAATAGAGGCCTTAGCTTGAAGACCACTAGCTGTACAGCTCAACTCTCCATTAGGGTACTCCTGCTAATGGCGAACTAATCCAAGGCAACTACCTTCCTAAGGGATCAGAGAAATGGAAAGGATATAGCACACAAAGGCATTTAAAACCATATGCTGATCCAAGTATGGAAACAGGATTCTGACTCAGGAAGTCTGGGCCCCAGTTTGCATCTGAGAAGCAGAGAGAAGAGGGTCGTGACTTTCCCCTAGGCTATGCCAACTAAAAATTGGCACTTGCTATCTGCCTCTACAAGGATTAGGTCCCTAGCCACTGTAGCCGCTGACCTTCCACACCGTCTGAAAGGAGGTCAGGGCTGAGATCAGGAATGATGCACTCTGTGCTCTGGGAAAAGCTGGCAGAACGGGTCTTTAGGAATAGTTAAATATTTTCAGGAGAAAAGGTTATGAGCCCAAATCTTGCATCTCCTCATATCTAGAAAAGCACGAAAATCATTAACGATGACATCTGTTCCTTGTAACTAGCAGCAAGCCTCCGCCTAAGTGTGTGTTTGGTTGCACACACCCGCACTTCACTAAAATTATATATAATGCTGGCTTTCCCCCTACCTCTTCGGAGCAGTTCCTCAGAGCTATCTGAAATGCTGCTTCCCAGGCTACAGTCCCCATTTTTCCTCAAATAAAACTTAACTCACAACTCTCACGTTGTGCATTTTTTTTTCAGTCGACAGCTGTAACTCCTAGATGAGAATTTCCTTTGGTATATTCCAAGGAGTATTTATCCATGAAATGCTCCAAGAAAACAGATTTGGGGAATGCTCTACATTACATCTCCCACAGACAGATTCAAAATGCTCCTTAGTTAAGCACAGGCTCTGAGAAGGATTTCAGTGAGTAAATCTATTTAATTTTGTTCAGCTCAGCATTTCCCACATTCATTTAAGCATGGAAAACATTTGTTTCCAAATCTCAGCTATTAAAGTCCCACAGAACTACCATTGCTCTAACTAAAATGTATTCTAAGTAAATTCCTTCAGCACCGCTTTTAGAAGCCCAGTGCCTCGGGATCTCTCGGTACCATGAAGCAGGATATGATGCTTTTCTAGACAATTAAAAGTGAGTTGTATTTTTCTGCCTATTATCTTTCTTTACTGTTGGTATGGGTACTGGTAGCTCTCCATTTTCCATCCACCCAACTCACACCCACACCTATTCTCATCCTTCTCTGCCCTGTGCTGTCGTCCCGGATGCTCTCTGTTGGCTGCCTTCCAGGGGGAGGACATGAGCCGAGAGGGTAGGAGTAATTCTTCCTAGTTCCTTCATGCCTCCATAGCGACAGCCCTCAATGGTAGCCCCAGACCCACAATTCTGGCTCTCTCTTGCCTCT